>NW_028270148.1:107923399-109149470 GCF_037043375.1 Chiloscyllium plagiosum | reverse complement strand
TAATTAACATTCAATAGCAATGCTATCACTGAATGCCCCATCATCAACATCTCAGTGGTTACCATTGACCAGAAACTGAGATGGACCCATTGTATAAATCTTGTGACTACAAAATCAAGTCAGTGGCTGGGAACATACCTCTTGACTCCCCCAAGCCTTTCTATGATCTACAAGACACAAGTGAGGAGCCTGATGGAATACTCTCCACTTACCTGCATGAAAGTAGCTGCAACAGCTCTCTCAAGGAGCTCAGCATCCTTCTGTTGAAAGCTACTCCCTCAAACAGCATTCCATTTACTTCCACAGCTACCAATGCTTACATACCCCGCTTGGAAGCTGATCTGCATGAAACCTTCTTCAAAAGCACTGTTCAATAGGCAACTACCTAGAAGGACAAGGCCCAGAGATACATACGAAAAACACCTTCCACAGGTTTTTCTGCAAGTAGCACACTATCTTAACTTGGAGTTAAATCACCGTTTCTTCTCAGTAATTGGATTGAAATCCTGGAAGTCTTACAATAACTGCATTGCAGGTGTAGCTACACCCCATGAACTGCAGTGCCTCGAGGAGGTGACTCACTATCATCATCTCAAAAACAATTTCGATGGTTAATGAATGTTATCTTGGCAGCATTGCTCACACCTCAAAAGCTAATAAATAACTGAAAGAACAATTGAAAAAAAAATACAATCCCTATAAATATCCACAAGTCCAAACGTTTTGGAGGTTTATGTGACTCCTATGGATATCTTTGAGCAGATTGACATTAAATAAACTGAGACAAATATCAGGCACAACAAATACTAACTTTTCAGGTCTGGCATCAACACTGCTTTGGTTCTTTGCTGAAGCATTCACCTCAGAATCAACATCCCAGGAGACAGTTGGCTTGATCCGTAAGGAATTGGCGAAACATCTAAAAATCTCTGTGATTCAACCATTTTACAAAGATAGGAAGAGGAACTTCCAAATGAGCCTGATCTGTCAATAGATTATGGGTGATTTGCCAATGAGCTCCTTGATCTGCCTGGATTCTGTCATCCTGAATAACCTTGTTTAAGGAAAGAGCCACCAACCTCAATTTTGAAGCACACTCTCCTCAGTTTGTTTGGGGGAGAAGAGTTGGATTAGTTGATCAACTTACACAATCAAATGACAATTTGACATTAGCAGGCACAAAATAACCTGTAGGCGAAAATGAGGACTGCAGATGCTGGAGGTTAGAGTCAAATTAGAGTGGTGCTGGAAAAGCACAATGGGTCAGCCCATTTAATCTGCTCTGCCATTCAATGAAGTCATGGCTGATCTGTTATTCTTCAACTCCATTTTCCTGCCTTTTCTCCATCATCCCCGATTCCTTTAATTCCCTTACTGAATAAAAATCTGTCTACCTCAGGTTTGAATATTACTGGAATGACTCAGCCTTAGCTCTCTGCAGTGAAGAATTCGCGATATTCACTAGCTCTTGAGAGATGTTCCAGAGAGCTTTGTGTAAAGGTGTGTATGCTGACCTCACCACTGAGAGATCTAGCTCAAATTTGAAGGCTGGAGCTTCCAACCAGAAAAATTGTTTCCATCTATCTTGTCAATTGAATCAAGAACATCAAAGGTGTTCAGGTGGAAAATTGGAGTTCACATCAAAGGCTTTTTTAAATTGAAGAGAAAACCAAAGGGGACCAATAGCCTACCATACCTCTTATTTTTGATGAGCTTACTTTAGCACTCCATTAAACACATCATTCTTCTTGACTGGTGCCATATTTTGTAACATTGGCGATCATAATTTTCCAAATTTCAGAGTATTGATAATGGCCAATATCTTGGCGTTGTTCTTGTGATAAAGGCTAGCACCTGGGTTTGCGTCCCATTCTACGTCTTCATTTATCTCCCGCTTGTTCTCCTACCGTTACCTTTTCCAGTTGCTGCCAGATATTTTAGTTTTTATCTTCTAAGTATACACCCAAAGAATTGTAATTGTCTCTTGGTTATCATCTGCAATGGTTATTTTGTCAAGATTAGAGTGGTGCTGGAAAAGCACAGCAGGTCGGGCAGCCGTCGAGGAGCAGGAAAATCGACGTTTTGGGCAGGAGCCCTGATGGTGGTCTCCTGCCCGAAACGTCGATTTTCCTGCTCCTCGGATGCTGCCTGACCTGCTGTGCTTGACTCTAATCTCCAGCATCTGCAGTCCTCACTTTTACCTAAAGGTTATTTTGTGCTTGCTAATGTCAAATTGTCATCATTAATTGTGTAAGTTGATCCACTAATCCACATTTTGTTGAAGTCCATCACAGAAACACATGCATGGATTGCTGCGGATTATGGAAAGAGTGAGGACTGCAGATGCTGGAGATCAGAGTCTAAAAGTGTGGTGCTGGAAAAGCGCAGCCGGTCAGGCAGCGTCCGAGGAGCAGGAGATGTGGTCTCCTCCAAGTGGGGAGACAGAACACCAACTTGCAGAACGTTTCAGTGAACATCTCCAGGACACACACACCAAACAACTCGACCACCCTACGGCCGAACACTTCAAGTCCCCCTCCCACTCTGCCAAGGACATGCAAGTCCTGGGCCTCCTCCACCGGCAAATCCAGCCACCTGATGCCTAGAGGAAGAACGCCTCATCTTCCGCCTTGAGGCCCTCCAACCACATGGAATCAATATCGATTTCACCAGTTTTCCTCATCTCCCCCCCCCCCCCACCTCATCCCAGATCCAACCCTCCAACTTGGCCCGCCATCTTGAATTGTCCCACCTGTCCATCTTCCTTCCCACCTACCCGCTCCAGCCTCCCTTCTGAACTATCACCATCACCCCCCCACCTTCATCTAACTATCACATTCCCAGCTATCTCCCTCCAACCCCACCCCCTCCCATTTATCTCTCATCCCCCTTGTGTCCCCCCACACATTCCTGATGAAATACTTATGCTCGAAACATCGACTCTTCTGTTCCTCAGATGCTGCCTGACCTGCTGTGCTTTTCTAGTGCCACACTTTTAGATTGCTATGGATTTAGGCTGAACAATAAAACAGAAGCTTATTGCACAAAAGAAATTAAGATAAAATAGAACTTGAAGTATTTAAAACCATATGACAATATGAAATCCCATCCCTCCCTATCACTTTACAGGAATCAAATACCAGAGAGAGTTTCTGTCTCTCTCACCTCTCCAGATTTGACTTAACAATCTCCAGATTTGACTTAACAATTTCTTTCAAATTCCCAACTTTGAGAGTTTAATGTCTTTTTCTTTTATTAGTCGTACTATGGAACTTGAACTTTCTTAGCTTCAAATAACCCAATCTGTTGTTAAAGTCAAAGACTTTTGTTCTAGAATTTTCCAACTAAATCTCTTACATGGAAATGCACCAATTTCCTAATTGCTCTGAACTAAACCCTTTCTCCAGGAAAAACTATTTTTACATCTAGCCTCAGCCAATCTTCTGTGAACTGAAACTAAAGACTTTCCAATCCTCTTTTTAAGCAAAGAAAATCCTGATTTTTCTCAACCAAAAGCAAATTAATGCTTTCCAATATTTACTCTCTTCCATGATAAAACTCTCAAAATGAAAATAAATTCCTATTATCACTCCAGTAGCTGTCCTATCACACTACAGGTTTAAAAAAACAATGGCTCTCGAAAGATAACAAGTTTACTATTCAGCCAATCCTTGCACATGGACCAAAGTCCACATGCCACAAGTTCAAAATCCAATGTACACACACACATATCTATTATTCATCTTGTATCACATATGTAGGACCATAAGGTCGGGCCATCTGAGTAACCAAGTGGTTTCCAGTTATTCCTTCCCAAAGTTTAAGTATTCACGAAACCAACCCAACTGTGAAACTTGTGTAGAGGACCTTAGAAAATACTTAATAACATTTGACTTTCTGCACTGACGTGCTGCTGTTTTTAAATCTCTTCAGAAAAAATACTCATTACTCTGTTGTGAGTTGTCGGATACTTACCCTGTCACACAGTGTCCAGATGTTCCACTGTGTACCACTCTCCGCAAGTAATTCATCTATCAGCCAGCATTTGTAAACAGAAAACAAAACAGGCTTACATTGTGGGCGCAAGCTTTTGTCAGCATCAGAAATGGTGATGCCTGCAATACTGACATGTTTTTGTAAATGCTGATTGTTCTCTCCTGTATCCTAGTGTTATCTTAAATTTGTTTCAAGATCACAAAGCAGTCAGAGAAAACATTCACTGCAGTCAGGCGTGGTCAGGTTAATACTCACAGCAATATATCTATATCTCTGGAATATCTAGAATCTTAACGTTTGGTTACAATCATATCCTTTACACTATGCCATCTTATAGTTTGATATTTTTCAATGATGTTCCTTTGAAAGTTCTAAGCTATGTTAAACTTTATTATCACAGGCAGAATGTACATGCTCCCTTACTGCCTACAATCAGTTTGATTACATGGAGTCAGGCATGTCATTTAAAGATCCAAACCTATGGATTGCAGAGCCAAGGGTAAATAACATTGTGTGGGGACCTCTCTCTTGCGGAAATACTCAAAGTGTCAGGGACCCTCTATTGGGGTCAATCCCACTCTGTGGGGCCATTGTACTGAGGTAAATCCCACTCTGGGGGCCATTGTACTAGAGCTAAGCAACTGGACTCCCAAATCTCATTGGGCTACTCTCTACATTTAACTTTGTGTCTTTTAAAACAAAAATACCCTGATCTATCCCTTTTTGGCCTGAAATGGATACCCTTACACTTGCTTATATTAAAATCCATCTGCACAGCTTTACCATGCACCGAATCTATCCAATATCCTTTTGTAATTTTTTGCTGTCATCAATGCTGTCCGCAATGCTACCTAATTTTGTGTCGTCAGAAAATCTAGATGTTTGACCTTTTGTGCCATTATGCAGGTCGTGAATGAATGTTGTGAATAATTGAGGGCCAAACGTGGCTCCTGCGGGACTCCACAGGTATATAAGAGACAGTGGTTAATGGTAATTGCAGCAAAGTTAAACCTGCAGATTTCCATTGTTGTATAGAAAGAAGAAAAACTGATGAGCCACAAGGGTTCAGGTGGTAAAGGGAGACACACAGCCTGATTTTCACCAAGTAAGTGGGATTTGCCCCAGTACAGAGCAGTAAATCCCAGTGTGGGGCTCTGTACTGGGGTAAGTCCCAGTGTGGGGCTCTGTACTGCGGTAAATCCCACTCTGTGGGGCCATTGTTCTGGGGTAAATCCCAGTGTGAGGCTTTGTACTGGCGTAAATCCCATCTGTGGGGTCATTGTACTGGGATAAATCCCTGTGTGGTGCTTTGTACTGGGACAAATCCCAGTATGGGCCTCTGTACCAGGGTAAATCCCACTCTGTGGGGCCATTGTACTGGGGTAAATCCCAGTGTGGGGCTTTGTACTGGGACAAATCCCAGTGTGGGCCTCTGTACTGGGGTAAATCCCACTCTGTGTGGCCATTGTACTGGGGTAAATCCCAGTGTGAGGCTTTGTACTGGGGCAAATCCCACTCTGTGGGGCCATTGTACTGGGGTAAATCCCAGTGTGAGACTCTGTACTGGGGCAACTCCCACTTTCTTGGTGAAAATCAGGCTGTGTGTCTCCCTTACCACCTGAACCCTTGTGGCTCATCAGTTTTTCTTTCTATACAACAATGGAAATCTGCAGGTTTAACTTTGCTGCAATTACCATTAACCACTGTCTCTTATATACCTGTGGAGTCCCGCAGGAGCTAAGTTTGGCCCTCAATTATTCACAAGATTCATTCACGACTTGCATAATGGCACAAAAGGTCAAACATCTAGATTTTCTGACGACACAAAATTGGGCAGCATTGCGGACAGCATTGATGACAGCAAAAAATTACAAAAGGATATTGGATAGATTCGGTGCATGGTGAAGCTGTGCAGATGGATTTTAATATAAGCAAGTGTAAGGGTATCCATTTCAGACCAAAAAAGGATAGATCAGGGTATTTTTGTTTTAAAAGACACAAAGTTAAATGTAGAGAGTAGCCCAATGAGATTTGGGAGTCCAGTTGCATAGCTTTTTAACTTGCCATGAACAGGTGCAGAAAATAGTCGGGATGGCTAATGGAATTCTGGCCTCCTTATCTAAAGGGCAAGAGTATGGAGGTACAGGTGTTAGGATGCAGTTTTACAAAATCCTAGTTAGACTCCATTTAGAGTACTGTGAGCAGATCAGGGCATCACACCTCAGGAAGAATCCTGGAGGGAGTTCATTGCAGGCTTATAAGGATGAAACCTGGACTTCAGGGGTTAAGTTCTGAGGAGAGATTAGACAAATTAGGCCTATGTTCTTGAGGAGTGATCGAATCAAAGTCTTCAGGATATTAACAGGGAAAGATGGGTAGATAAAGATCAACTATTTCTACTGGTTGATGATTCTAGAATCGGGGGCATAGTCTTAGAATTAGGGCCAGGCCATTCGGGAGAGATGTTAGAAAGCACTTCTACGCACAAAGAAAATTGGAAGTTTCGAACTCTCTTCCTCAAATGGCAGTCGATGCTAATTCAACTGTTAAATTTTAAATATGAGGTAAGACAATATTTTATGGAACAATGGTATTAAGGGTATGGGCCCCAGGTAGTCCATATGGAGTTAGGCCTCAGGTCAGCCATTATCTGATTGAGTGGTGGAGCAGGCACAAGGAGTTGAATGGTTGACTTTTGTTCTTTCTTCTTGTGTATGATTATGATGAAGTTTCAATAACTTAAAGTGAAAGCTCACCAGCCATGATGACTGCCATATTGACTTCACTCCAAAATCCACCTTTCCAGACTTCTTCCCAGGTGCTGAAGATCTCAGTGAGGGTCTCCAAAAAGCACAGGTCTCCAGGGGGCGGTCATTCCAAACTTCCCTTCTCCTTAAATGGCGCTGGTCCTTTCTTACTTTGGAATGTGCATTCCACTTAAATTATTCAGCGCGAGCTTTTGTGAATTTAAAGACTAAAGACAGTTGGTTACTCATACACTCACCCAGAACTAATGCAAAATGCCACCCACTCAATCTCACGTGCACGTGGGATAAGATACAGATAATGAGAATGTACCTCTGCAGCTGGCATTTAATTCAGTCTCTGTTTTACAATCTCCAGCCTCCAAAGTAGGGAGGTCAGTGAGTGTATTGGATGTTTTGACCTTGCAGTGGGGATCTTGTGGAAGCTGAGGTGGGGTTCGTGTGATCCCTGGTTTTGGGACCGGAAGCAGTGATGCCATGTTACTGTGAGGATACGCCTAGAGATCTCTTTAATGGGTTAAGCATTGGGGATGGAGATTACCTGGCAACAATAGTGGGAGCAGGGGCATACAGTGAGCTGTTCAACACAAAAGTGAACAGCATTGGGAGAATTAACAAAACATTTCTCCAGTGTCCAGAGTTCGTACTGAACTTGAAGATCAGAATGAAGACAGAACTAGGACTCAGAGTACGAATAGAAATGTTCCTGGAATTACTTATCATGTTGGTTGCTAGTACTGCTGCCCTATTCTGCCATATTATATAAAACCATCCATTATGATATTCATTGATGCCAATCTTTCACATTGTTAAGGTACTGATACCAAGAGGTGACGGGTACCCAATGATATAGGCATTCAGCATACAATTAGTGGTGGGTCCTATGTAGTATTGTAGATCACAGAGACCTAGGAGTTCAGGTACATAATTCTTTGCAATTTGCATCACAGGTAGACAGGGTGGTTAAGAAGGCAGCTAACACACTTGCCTTCATTGTTCAGACTTTTGAGTAGAGGTGTTGGGATGTCATGTTGAGGTTGTATAGGATATTGGTAAGGCCTCTTCTGGAGTTCTGGTTGCCCTGCTATAGACAGGATATTGTTAAACTGGAGAGGATTCAGAAAAGATTTACCAAGATTTTGATGAGAATGGCGGGTTTGAGTTATCAAAATAGGCTAGATAGGCTGACCTCTTTCACTGGAGTGGAGGAGGTTGAAGGGTGATCTTATAGTGGTTTAGAAAATAATGAGGGGCATAGATAATGTCAGAGGCAAAGGTATTTTCCTTAAGGTGGGGAGCTCAAAACTAGGAGGCATATTTTTAAGGTGAGAGGAGAGATTTAAAAAGGACATGAGGGGAAACTTTTTTAGTGTGTGGTTAGTGTGTGGATTGAACTGGTAGATGTGGGTACAGTGGCAAGATTTAAAGAAACATTTAGGTAAGTTCATGAATAAGTAAAGTTTGGGAAAATATGGGCCAAACGTAGGCTAGTTTAGTTGGGAAACATGGTCAGCAGTTGGACTGCAGGGTCTGTCTCCGTATTGTATGACAGTATGAGTCAACATCATTGAACTCCACACAGGCAGCTGAGTTTGTGGGTATTGTCACCTCATAGTTTCAGAGTACACTACTGGTGCCACTACCCAATAGAGGGAGCTGCATGCAACAATTTATGTAATTTTTAGGGTTGCATTTGAGTCCATGGCTAATGTGTTTGAATTCATAACAAATGAAAGTTGGGGGATGACATCCTGTGGTGTTGCATTTTATTTGTGCATGATTTTGAAAGCTGGGTACTCAATCACTTTTTTAATGGAAAATGTCAGTGTTTCAACAGAAGTAGTTAGGCACGAAGAAAAATTACAATCTCAGAAATCACGTGGAGTAATCTTAATCTCATTTCTCCACGGAACATTGATCTGCTTACCCAGTGAGCGGATCAGGTTCAAAATTACCTGTGCATTTCCGGAAAGGGTGATTAATTACAGGGAGAAACAGGCATTGTTTTACCTTACTTACATCCTCGCTTTTGGTTAATGGAGGAAAGTAGTCAAGAGCTCTCTGTGATAGTGGTTGCTTGTGACTCATAAAGAGGCAAAACTTGTCCTTTGGGAGATTGGGCCATCCATCTTCTGCCCTGCAAATGAATGTGTTATGAAATTACGTAGAGCTACAAAGAATCTGCAGCAGAGAAACAGGACACTGGACTGGACTGCTCTATGCAACTGATGCTTGACATGAGCTTCCTCCCACTCAGCTTCCTCGAACCTTATTATTTCTGCATTGCAATTGCAATTTTGTTGGAAGAAACACGTGCAGTGCATTCTTAACCCGGTACAGATGTTTCCATCATCGATGTTTCTTTTATGCTTCGTATTTAGGGGGTGCCAGATGTTGAAATCTAAGTTATGTAATTGTGATGCTGTATAACTCACAAAAGAGCTCCTGAATAAACAGTACCCTGAGATATTGCACGGCTTGTACAGGATTCATTTCAGAGTAGTGCTCATTAGCATTAAAAGCCAGTAGCTCAGAATTGATCTCCTCCATCATTACAGTATAATATGTACTGCACGAGAGGGAAACCAGGGATGTTTTAATGATCATTGGCTCCAGACACAGGCATTTTCACTGCATATGATATTTAAATGTGATGGAATAATCAACCCTGGTTAGACAAAATTCATCGGCTGCTGACGGAAATGGTCTTTACTTGTGGCTTAAGGTAATTAATGTAAGTGGAATACATTGCTTCCTAGTATTTCAAACAAAATCTATATTGCAGAGGTCAGCAGTGCAAAATAGTGGAGCACTGATCTACAAAACTCAACATGTTCTGACGAGTCTTGCACTTAATTACTTCCCTACAAAGATGTGAAGGCATTATCAGTTGGAATATTTCCATGGAAAGTTTAATTAAACAATAGCTGTGCTTCACAGAGGCTTCAGTAGTTAAATTCAGATATTCAATTTTGTATCTCGTAGAAGCACTCAAATATTATTCTGAAAGAGCAGGATGAATCAATGTGAGATAATTGATGACTACTTACCTCACGTACACACACAGGTCTGTACCATTTAATTTCCTGGAGATATCGCGCAAGCACCAAGAGATTACAGAAAACGTTATGAGCCCAACTCTGTTGCCGGGTAAGGGAGATGATACGTTATTAGGGGATAATGATCAGGGCAGATGAAATTCTGAGTGCTTCTAAATGTGCACTTAAACTGAGATGGAAACTACCTCCGGATTAAAAGGCAAATGTTGAACAAAATAAAATCCAAATGGTTTAATGATAATAAAAACAATACCCTGCAGGAGCTTGAAATCTGAAATTTAAAACAAAAGAGAATGCTAAAGAAACTCAACAGGTCTGGCAACATGTGTGGAGAGAGGAGCAGGGCTAATGTTTCAGGTCCAAAGTTCTGAAGTGTCATTGGACTTGAAATATGAACTCTGTTTCTCTCTTGGCAAAAGTGAGGACTGCAGATGCTGGAAATCAGAGTTTAGATCAGAGTGGCGCTGGAAAAGCACAGCAGGTCAGGCAGCATCCGAGGATCAGAGTGGTGCTGGTAAAGCAAGCTCCTCGGATGCTGCCTGACCTGCTGTGCTTTTCCAGCACCACTCTGATCACGGGCGGCACGGTGGCACAGTGGTTAGCACTGCTGCCTCGCAGCGCCAGAGACCCGGGTTCGATTCCCGCCTCAGGCGACTGACTGTGTGGAGTTTGCACATTCTCCCCGTGTCTGCGTGGGTTTCCTCCGGGTGCTCCGGTTTCCTCCCACACTCCAAAAGATGTGCAAGTCAGGTGGATTGGCCATGCTAAATTGCCCGTAGTGTTAGGTAAAGGGGTAAATGTAGGGGTATGGGTGGGTTACGCTTCGGCGGGTCGGTGTGGACTTGTTGGGCCGAAGGGCCTGTTTCCACACTGTAAGTAATCTAATCTAATCTAAACTCTGCTTCTCTCACCACCAGTGCTGCCAGACCTGCTGAGTATCTCCAGCACTTTTTATTTTTATTTGGTTTAGTATTATCATCTTCAGACAAACTGAGGAAGAAAATGTAAGATACAGTGAAAGCGTTCTCCAGCGAACAGGGAAGGTGTCTGGTTTAGTTAAATAAAGTTGAATAGAATGGGCAGATAAGGAATTGGAACGTATACCACAGATAGATGTCTATGTGGTAACCGTGACTTTGAGAGTGAGTAAGAACTACCTGAGTATTTTGAGACATATGTTGATGGATTCCCTGTGTTATAGCTAAGATGTCCAGTATATTTCGCATAAGGTTCACATACTGTTTTTTGCTTACTACTCTTGAAATTGCCAAACCTACTGTCAAGATAGGCACTCCCATATCAGTGTCCTGTCTCAGGCCAACATTCCCAGTATCGAGCCACTCGTTATGATCAATCAGCTGTATTGGGTGAGCCAAATGCCTGACACAAGGCTCCCAAAACAAGCTCTTTGCTTAGAGCTCTGCCACTGCAAGCAATTACCAGGAGGGCAAAAGAAATACTTCAAGTACACTCCAAAACTTCCCTGAAAATAAATTTAATATCCCCACTGATTCTTGAGAATCTCTAGCCCAGGGACCCTCATCCACAAAGGGGACAGCCATTTCCATTGTCTCTGACAGGGCCAGTGTAGGCTGAGCACAGACAATGGAAGGAATGTGTGAAAACCTGAATATCCCACACATCTGTTTCAGCAAACATCACCTACTACCCCCACCATCTATGGCAAGCTGTGTGCTCCCAGCGTTGGGCTCTTTAGTCAACTCAGGATGCACAATGCCAGAGCGGATTGCCTAAGGGTTGACTATTTATCATCTCACGTTGCCACTGGCAAAATCTAATGTCAGCAGTGATCCATCTTCATCATTGCAGAAATAATTACAAGTAAGGACTTTTTTTTTCACTCTCGTCTTGGGATGTGAGTGTTGCTGGCAAGACTTGGAAAATTGGCAGATAGTGATGGCCCAATTGATAGTTTGAATGGACGTTTTGAAAATTCCTTCAATGAAATGCCACTCTAAAGTTATGCCCCATAAGGTTTGTCAAGCAAAGTTTAAGATAAATGCTGAATTAGTTGCATTTGATTTGGCAGCAGGCAACAGCTGAAACTCAAGATAGGGTCCAATTCCTTGTACAATCCTGCCAGGATCCAGTTTGACAATCTTACTGCTTCCTTTTCTTTGTTCAGGAATTGGTTTGAAAGCATTCAGGGACCAACTTCAAATCTAATGATGAAACAAAAATAAGACTGCAGGTTAAACTAGATACGCGTCCGTAGACATGATGACTGATGTCCATAGACCCCCTGTGGTGTAGGAGCAGGTCATTCAGTCCATTCCAATCCTCCAACGAGCATTCCACCCAGACCCACACCATTTCTGTGATTCTGCATTTGCCATGGCTAATGCACCTTGCCTGTTTATCCCTGGACACTACGGGCAATTTAACGTGGCCAATCCACCTAACCTGCACATTTTTGGGCTGTGGGTGGAAACCGGAGCCCCCGGAAGAAAGCCGCACAGACACGGGGAGAACGTGCAAACCCCATACAGACAGTTGCCTGAGAGTGGATTCAAACCTGGGTCCCTGGTGCTGTGAGGCAACAATGCTAACCACTGAGCCACCATTCTCTGATGTGAATAAATACAAGGTGATGCTTTTAGGCTGGATAATTCCAGACCCATACACAAATGGATGAATCTTCATTTAAGGCACTGGAGCAGAAAGGGAGCCTAGGAGCTATTTTTCACAAAACATTAAATGTCCAGTCCCAGCGTTATGCTGTTACAGGGAAATTGAATAGGCTGTTTGGCTGAGGACAAATGTTAAACTGAAGGTGGCAATTGCACTAGTGGTGTGCATATTGCATCTAAGATTGCTCTCTTTACAAGATTTTTTAAAAATCATTCATGGGATGTGGGTTTCACAATGTGGACCAGCATCTATAGCCCAGCCTTAATTGCTTTTGAGATTGTGATGGTGAGTTTCCTTCCTGAACCACTGTAGTTCAGTTCATTTTATGGATGCTGTTAGGGAGGGAGTACCAGGATATATAACTCAGCAATACTAAAAAAACGACAATATATTTGTAAGTCAGGATGGTGAGTGGCTTGGAGGGGAACTTGCAGGTGGTGGTATTCCCACATATCTGCTGCCCTTGTTCTTCTAGATAGAAGTGGTCATGGGGTTGGAAGATGCTGCTGGAGAAGCTTTGGTGAGTTTCTGCAGTGTATCCTGTTGATGCTACTGAGGATCGGTAGTTCAGGGAGTGGATGTGGTGCCAATGAAGTGGGCTGCTTTGTCCTGGATGGTGCCAAGTTGCTTGTGTGTTATTGGGGCTGCGCCCATCCAGGCTTGGCAGTTTTGAGATAATGAAAAGTACCCAGAAGAAGCCCACCAGAATAACACTTAGGCCCTGAATTTTGTGCCCAGGTTAGGAACAGAGTCAGGACAGTTCTGGGCCTCACAAACACAACCCAGGAAAAAGTGACGGGATTTCTTGGGATTTGGGCTGGAGGCTGCTAGCTAAGGTCCTAGCTAAGGAAATGCCTAAGGTCTTCCTCCCTGCATTGGATTGCAATGTGATTTAATGAATGAAAAGACATCTCTTCAGCTGTCCTCCATGCCATATGCTTCATAAGCCCCAGTTATGCCACGCCATGCCTTCCATAACACCAAACGTCTCTACCCATCTGCTAGGACCCTTCACAAAACCTATCTCAACCTGTGTCCTTGTATTCATCCCACGACTCATTGTAACCCCACGCCAACTTAGTGCCAAATCATGCCAACCTGTGCTCCCCCATCGACCACTGTCTCCTTCCCACCTCTGTACCTCCATTCCAACTCATTGACGATCTACCATGATGAAACGTGAAGAGCCATACCAATATAAAATAGCCATGTGACTGTCAATGAAATTACTGTGAAAAACACACACTGATTTAAGAAAGATGCAGCGCATTGACCTTGATTCTTGCTGAAAAAATGCATGTTTGGTTGAAATTTTTCATTTTGCAATTTGCAGAAAAAAAGTCTGTGTTGCAAATCATCCTGGTGAGTACTAGTTGAAGAACTGTGCAATAAATGATTTTTTTTCCCCCGCAGCACTCAAGTGCTAAATGATATTTCTTCAATTAATCTCTTAGGAAAACAAACATTTGTATTCTAAGTTCTTTGACAGCTTTGACAGTTCTTTGACCGTTTTGAAAGCAGAGATTTGAAGGATTTATACACCATTTAGACAAAGTTAGGGATTCATTTAACAAACCCATAAAATACCAGAATCACATTGCCCCTGCTTAGGGCATCCGCCACTGTTTCATGCCTCCAAAAGCAGGTGGTCTAGGGCCATATCACAGAATTCTTATAGGGCAGAGGAGGCTGTTCAGCCCACTGTGCACCTGTACATTCATACAGGTACCTCAGCTTTTCAAAGGAGTACACCTATAAGAAATTCATTGAATCAAACCTGCCTTCACTTGGTCTGCCATGCACATTCTGGGTCCTGGAAAATAGTGATACTGAGATGGCATTTAAATAGGGACTGCAGTTTTTTTCCATGAGACGCATATGCATAAAGTTCACATGTAAAGTCTGAATTGACATGTTAGGGAAGTTGGGAAATTAGACTTCATGGGGCTTCGACAGCAGTCTTTGGAATAACAAAAGGAACTCAATACTGTTTGGATACACTAATAGGAAATACTATTTTGGATTCCAGTCCTGAAGCAGTCATATTCAATTTGAAATGTTAGCTCTGTTTCTCTCATCACAGATGCTGTCAGACCTGCAGAGTTTCTCCAGCACTGTCTGTTTTTATTTCAGATTTTATCTTATAATGGTTTAAGCAAGCAACTGTTAAAGACATCCTCACCCATCAAATCTTCACTGTCACAACAACCCGCAGAGATATTTCCTGCATTTTAAATTCATTTCCTTTAGTCTTTCATGGGAGGTGGATGTCACTGGCAAGGTTGGTATTCATGGCCTTTGAGCTGAATGCCTTGCAAGATCATTTTGAAGTGCAGAGTGTAGAGCTGGAAAAGTACAGCAGGTCAGGAAGCATCCGAGGAGCAGGGGAATCGACGTTTTGGGCATAAGCCCTTCAGGGGGACTGAAGCCCTTCTATTCTCGTTGATTGAACGTCAATTCTCCTACTCCTCAGATGGCTACCTGACGTGCTGTGCTTTTCCAGCACCGCACTCTCGACCCTGAGCTCCAGCATCTGCAGTCCTCACTTTCTTCATTTCGAAGTGTTGTTAAGAATCAACCTCATTGATGGGAGTGTGAGCCCACATTTCAGCTGACATGCGAATTGTTTACTGAAGGAGTGTTGTGTTGCCAGCAGTGGACACGAAGTAAGCAGAGCCCTTTTCCATCCATTACAGTGTCTGCTACTGGACATTAACAATCCTCTGATAAAACTCAGAGAGGAGCAGGGAGCTTTCTCAATGTCCTGGCCCACAGTTATGACTCATGCAATTATACCAAAACAAATTAACTGGTCACTCATCTGTAATGTTTAGTTAATTGCATCTATTACCAATGCATGATTCTGTCCTGCTATATCTGTTTGCACCCTGTCAGAACATATTGCAGAGAATGCTTGGAATGCAGATGTATGCGATGAAGAGAATAAAAATGATATGAAGATGCATGACAGACAGGAAATATTTTTGTATTGGTAAGTGTTACAATTCCTCAGTTCCTAAAATTGTTTTACTCTCAATTATTTCATGGCATTTTCAGCCTTGTCACCTAGAAATCAATATTTTAACCCTGCCCACCCAATGTCATAGGCGTGGTTAAAATCCAAGGCATTTCTGCATTTGCGAAGGAATCGATACACTCTTATAAATGTTGTAGTTGGATTAATTGAATGTTGCTTTTTATTACCTGTTATTATTATCTGTGCTCTGAAAGTGCTTTTTCGACAAGGGAAATGCATATTTAGAAGGTTAGATTTGCTGTTAAGTCAGTCTTTTGATAAGAAAACGTATGCATTTTTAATGGCCAAAATGCGTACCTGATAAATATTAGTATTTGTATGGGAATACACATTTCAGTCTGTTACACTGCAGTCAGATAACGTGCAGCTGACAGTTAATGTTTGCCAAATAAGTGGTTTATATCACTTGTTTAAATGATCCACGGATCTGTTTCAATCCAACTGACCCACAGGAGTTCCAGGTTTGCTATCATGCATTGTTTTGTGTTTGTTTGTTGCCTGGCAGCCCTTCTGCGTAATGTTTTTAAAGCTGATCCATTCCTGCCTTTGCTTGGATTGGAATTGTTTAAATGACTGTCATGACTCAGACCTCTGAAAACAGAGACAAGATTTGTTTTATTCATTCATGGGAAATGGGTCTTGCTGGCAAGGCCAGCTTTCATTGCCCTTGAGAAGGTGACTGTGAGCTGTCTTCTTGAAATTCTGCAGTCCATGTTGTGCAGGTACCCCTGCAGTGCTGTTACGCAAGACGCTCTGATATATTTCCAGGAACAATAATATATTTCCAGGAACAATAATATATTTCTAAGTCAGGATGCCTCCTGTTATAAGCCTACTGTCCTTGTCCTCCTGGAGAAGTTGAGGATTTGGGATGTGCTATTGGAAAATCCTTGGTGATTTTCTGTGATTCCTCTTGTAGATGGTACACACTGCAACCACGATTTCCCTTATTTCTGATGGGATACCAATGGATTAAGCTGCTTTGTCATGGGTAATGTCGAACTTCTTGAGCATTGTCAGACCTCCACTCATTGTGAGAAATGGAGCGTATTCTATCAAACTCCTGATTTCTCCTTTGTAGCTGGCGTACAGGCTTTGGGGAGTCAGGAAGAGAGTCACCCTTTGTAGAATGCTGAGCCTTGAACCTGCTGTTTTTGTGGTTGGTCCAATCAAATTTCCAATTGTCGCCTCAAGATATTGTTGGCAGGGTATTCAATGTCTGGGGGACAAGGTTATATTTTCTCTTGTAGAGATGGCCATTGATTGACACGTGTGGTGCAAATGTTCATTGATTCCATTTCTTTCATGGACAACACTGTGTCTGCTTTTAGCAAATTTAGATCTACGGCTGCCCAGATTTCCAGACAATTGACAGCCCTGAGAGGGCTTACGTTCAGTGAATAATTGACCTTTTATCACATGAAAGGTGAGCAGCCATTTTTAAGGTGCAATGTTACATTGAACGATGGCATATTGTGAGGAATAGGCATTTTAAAAAGCACTGAATAAACTATTGCACTGATTCTTACTTGTATGCTTGCTATATTTTAAATAGTATATTTTAAATGCATTACAACCTGTCCTTATTTTATTCTTTATTCATTCATGGGATGAGGGTGCCTCTGGCTAGCCCAGCATTTACGGCCCATCCCTAATTGCCCAGAGGGCAGTTAAGTGTCAACCACATTGTTGTGGCTCCGGAGCCACATGTTGGCCAGACCAGGTAAGGATGGCAGATTTCCTTCTCTAAAGGGCATTAGTGAACCAGCTGGATTTTTCCAATGTTCAACAGTGGAGTAATGGTCATCATTAGACTGTTTATTCCAGGTATTTTTATTGAATTCACTTATAAAGGTGTGGAGGATCATTTTGTAAGACGCTATATTCAAAACTAGAGAACACTGAGCAGCAATTCTACGTTCATTTCCAATATCTTTTACGTAGATAGTGGATAGTTAATGCCATGTAACCATTCCAGAAAAGATACAAGAACTGCTTATGGGGAATGGTCGGTGGAGCATACGACTCACAAAATATACAACTACCTTACCAGATGTTAGAAGTATTCTCTAGTTTTGTGATCAATGACTTCCTACGGCTGTTGAACATGGGAGAACGAACATTACATAGAGATTGTCATTCACTGATAACAGATATTTACAACTAACAGAGGCACAATATTGCAGGGCTTCCCAAATTATGGGTCACCACACCCAGTGGAGTTGTGAAATAAGAATTTAGAGTCAGGATGGTTATTGTGGAGCTCAAATTCCATGCTAACAGCTGTGAGACACTATGTTATTGCTTATGGTAGGCACGGCCTAATGGATCGATCAATGTGGCTTTATTGGTGCTGTGAAAATTGCCTGTGAAAAGGTAGGTGTTTGATTTTAAAAAAGATGCTACAGTTTAAACATTCGTTATCAGGTTCAACCTCAACCCTACCCTCCCTCACACTGTGCTACACCTCCCCCCCCACCCCCCTCCCCACCATGACTCCTATATCCCCCCAGAGTTTGGGCAATAAAGTGGGTTCACATGAAGACAAGATTTTGGATGCACAGCCATACAAAATTAAAAACAATCCTTTGAGGAAGGGTCACTCGACCTGCAAACTTTAACTCTGATTTCTCTCCACAAATGCTGCCAGACCTACTGAGCTTTCCCAGCAATTTCTATTTTTATTCTTAAAACCAATCATTTAGCTGTATAGAATGTAAGTACTGCTGGAAAATAAATGCATATTCTTTAATTGAAAATACTCACCTTGCACTGGTCAGGAAAATTTGAAAGATTGACAACTTAAAGGGGAAAAAACAACATTTATACTGTATGAGAAAAATCTGTTGGTTGGTTGGCAAGTGGACTCTGATTGTTAGAAGTGTTGCAATGAAGGATGCTCCAGTTACTATTTCCCCTTGATTTGCATTCTTGTGAATTGCCCTGATGGGTGCACGATGAAAAGCTTTGTCAAAATGTGTCCTTTTTTCAACATCACTGCTAAACAAGGTGACACAGGGGATAAAACTTAATCTGGATCAGCATATTTAGATAAGATCTTTCTTATGGACCGTTAGAGAACTTAAGAAGAATGCTTGTACAAAAAGAAAATTGCAAACATAAGTTGATGATGGAGACTGGTGTGTCATGTGAATAAATGGGCAAGATGCCAAAAAAGCAGGTACCAAAAAGACAGTATTGGAAGCTGCAAGAAAGGAGCTAAAACAATATTGGAATAGATAAATGACAAATGCAGAAATGCAAATGAGAGTTCCAGTGAGAAGGGAAGGTATAGAATGAAGATGTTGGAGATTGCACTGATACATATGAAAACATGTGTGATGAACCGATTGTGAATGAAGGCATGTGAATGAATTGGATGACTATTCCCTTACCTACAGTACAAGAGTAAGGTTCTGTTAATGGGAGCTCTGAAGTCAAATCCTCACTTTCACCTCAGTTTTCCTTTGGAGCAGATTGATTAAAATGTTTGTGGAGTTTGAGGAAAGGTTCCAACTTCTATTTTTGAGGCACAACCTGGTACATTAGGGAAGAATTAATATTGGCTACGCCCAGAAACAGCTACATGGCTGACTCTTTCAATGATCAAAAGCTTACTAACTGGGCCTTTTGTTCCCCTCTGGTGTCTATTATTCAGCTGTCGCTGTGGAGTATCAATGGTAACTAAGTCGTACTGTCTTTTGAATGTGAGACCATGTCAGAGTAAATGTTTCTACAAAACTACTTTGAAGGACAGTAAATTTCTCATGTTTTGGAGATGCCGGTGTTGGACTGGGGTGTACAAAGTTAAAAATCACACAACACCAGGTTATAGTCCAACAGGTTTAATTGGAATCACACTAGCTTTCGGAGCGACGCTCCTTCATCAGGTGGTTGTAGGAGCGGCTCTCTGAAAGCTAGTGTGCTTCCAATTAAACCTGTTGGACTATAACCTGGTGTTGTGTGATTTTTAACTTAGTGAATTTCTCAATAGAGTCATGGCCCATATTTATCCCTCAGGCTTGCAAACCTATTAATCTGCTAACATTATCGCATCATTTAAATAACAGTTCCCTGTTGACTGTAAAATGCTTTGAAATGTCCACTAGTCATGAAAGTCACTATATAAATGCAAATGTTTGCCTTCTTTTAAGCAGGTTATTAGCCAGCAAACAGAAATCTTAGTTTACTCCATGTATATTTTCAAACAAACCTTTTCTTTTGTGATAAAAGCTGATGAACGTAATAACTCGGGAGTAATTAAGAAAACAAAGCATTTCAGGCACAGTTTTTCAGGTTGCTATTAAGAATGTCACTGTTTGTAGAGTTAATCACCTGGATGCCATATGTTGCAACATATTTTCTCAGAAGCTAATCTGTGAGGCAAACAGTACCTGTAGGGTGTAACAGTCTGATAGTTAAGGATGAATAATTTGGCATCCGAAGCAAATTGTTTCAAAATACATCAGAAACTGCAAGGAAAAGAGATTTAATTAACCTAAGTGCTAAATATATATATAACTTGGCCTTGATGCATCCATTTCTGGCTATTGGTCAGCACTAAAGTGACACACAGTGGTTTATTTGTCACTATTATTCAAACTAGTGTTCAGCATCACATGGGTCCTTGACCAGTTAAACACAATGCACCATTCCCCAACTTTGGTTATTCTGGACAATGCTAATATTTAACTGTTACAAGTGTTTCCTAGGATTGTTTCCAAGTATACAAAACAATGTAAGATAACGAAACATGTTCACGTTAGTCTACCCTGAAATTTGCAATCATTTTGGGATTAACATAACAAAATCTCACGTGCACATCTTCCGCTGTAGTTCTTGATTGTTAATATCACAATTTTTTTTTGGTTTATTTCACTATCCTTGTGAAGTCACACGTTTCTGTGTCCAATCTTTGGCATTTCTGTTAACTCTGGAAATCTGGCCAATTTGAAATTACATCTGATAATGACAGCTTCACAATTCTGAATTGGCTCAGCAGCTGCTTATGTGCTAAGTCCATTCTGTGCGATATTAACTTGCCACAGACAAGTGAGCTCATTCACGTGGCAGCCAGAGGAAATGCTTGGAAGGAAGAACAGTCACAAACATAGAGACAGGAGTAGGCCATTCAGTCCATCGAGCCTGTTCCACCATTGAAAGAGACCATGGCTGATCTGTGGCCTAACTCCATATACCTGCCTTTGGCCCATATCCATTAATATCTTTGTTTAACAAGGATTTATCCATCTCAGGTTTAAAACCAGTACCTGATCTTGTGTCAACTAACATTCGAGGAAGAGAAATCCAAACATTTGCCACTCTTTGTGGTACTGGGGGAGTTAGGATATGTGGGACGTAGAAGTACGCTTAATGTCTCTCCTGAATGTTCAGGCCTTAATTCTCGGACTATTCCCCTGATTTCTAGAATTGCCAACAGTGGAAATAGTTTATCCTTAACCACCCTGTCTTTTCCTGTGTACATTTTGAAGACTTTGATCAGAACACCCCTTAATCTTCTAAATTCAAGAGAAAGCAGTGTTGATTTGTATAATGTCTCCTCATAACTGAAGCCAGAAGTCCAGGTATCATTCTTGCAAACCTACATTGTACTCCCTTCAAGGCCAATATATCCCTCCTAAGGTGTGGTGCCCAGATCTGCTCACAATACTCCAAGTGGGGTCTAACTGGGGTTTTGTGTAGCTGCAGAATAACTTCTGTCCTTATTCTCCAGTCTGCCAGCATTTCGTGAGCCTTCTTGATTATTTTCTGTCCCTGTTGATGACAGTTTAAAGATCTATGTCCCTTTGGATATTCACTATATGTAACTTCATGCTATCATACATCAAATAAGTAATCTGATCTATCCTTTCTTGGGAAACTTTATGAAAGTTAGCTCTATCAACATGAACGTTTAGGAAGAAGATGCCTCATGGTGACTAAAATGGCAATTCAATATCAAAAATGATGTTATGACTTTGCAATCAACAAGTGCTACCACTGAAAGATACGCAGATTGGGTGGATTGGCCATTGGAAATGCAGGGTTACAGAAATAAGGTAGGGGGGAGTGAGTTGGTTGGGATGCTTTTCAGAGGGTCAGTGTGCACTTGGTGGGTCAAATGGCCTGCTTCCACACAGTAGAGATTCTATGATTTGATGAGAGAGAGCAGTTGGAAAGTTCAGAAAGTGGATAACTGCTCAAACCAACAATCCACCAACATCCCATGTCCTTCCTGAGGGAGAGTGTGCAAGCTAAGATAAGGCTTTATAAATCTTCTCTGAACCCACTTCCACTGTCACCTCACTTCCACTCATCCATCTGTAAGAAATAAGTGTACTTGACTGAGGCAGACAGAGCTGCAGACAGAGTAAATTTGCGATTGTTATATTTCAGCTAAACGGTACCTGATGTGTACCTTCCTCTTCAAACTGCAGCCTGAAGTCCAGGTATCATTCTTGCAAACTTGCATTGTACTCCCTCCAGTCCCAATATATCCCTCCTAAGGTGTGGTGCCCAGATCTGCTCACAGTACTCCAAGTGGGCCCTAACTTTAGGCTGTAGCCTTCATAATGAGAAACACTACTTTTGGTTTAAAGTGCATCAGCATCACTCAAAGCACCAGCTCACCTGATAGATAAGATGGTCCATTTTGCATTCGCATTACATTTCAATGTTAGACATTTTCATTTTACTGGGCCAAGTTTTGCAAACCTGGTTTCTGTAGGTAACATTCTGAATAATTATTTTCTGTGTTTCAGTTGGATAAGTTAGACAAATACAGATTTAGAATTTAGAATTTGGTTTTTATTGTCAAGTACTCAAGCCCAGTTCAAAGTGTATAATGTTGCCACACACGGCACCGTCTGATGTAGAAAGTTACAAATCTTTGGGACTAAAATAGGTCAGGTACAAAAATAGAGAAATGAAAGTTCAGTTCTTCATAGTAGAAATGATAAAACTAAATAAATAAAGTTAAAAGATAAACATTACAGTCCTTCTATAGCCTGTAGTCGCTCCATACTTTACACGTGGTCTCGTTCTCTCCCTCGCTGGGCTGATCTCAAATGGGTTTGTAAGCAGCTGACCGCCAACTGGAACAGGCTGACCACCCAGGCCCCAATCTGCCGACCACTTCCATTATACAGAAAGGAAGAGGGACTGTTAGTGGGAAGGTAAAGTTCTGCTGAAGTTAAGTAACTGCTGGAAAGGAAGCTGTATCAGGGCGTGGTCCCAAGACAAAGCGAGATGAAAATTGGGGCAGACTCCATTTACTCCAGGCCTCCTTGGTGAACACACATTTCTAAGGGTGATAGTGCAGGAACTTGCTGTGTCAGCCCCCTTTTGCAGACTATATCACAGAGCAATGTGCTGGGTCTGGCGTGGTGATGGTGTCTGCTGGAAACTGAAAGCAGATGGATAGCAATGCTGGGTGGCAAAGGGATGGTCCAAAATACTTACAAAGGCCACTCATAGAGTCATAGAGTCATAGAGATGTACAGCATGGAAACAGACCCTTCGGTCCAACCCGTCCATGCCGACCAGATATCCCAACCCAATCTAGTCCCAACTGCCAGCACCCAGCCCATATCCCTCCAAACCCTTCCTATTCATATACCCATCCAAATGCCTCTTAAATGTTGCAATTGTACCAGCCTCCACCACATCCTCTGGCAGCTCATTCCATACACGTACCACGCTCTGCATGAAAAAGTTGCCCCTTGGTCTCTTTTATATCTTTCCCCTCTCACCCTAAACCTATGCCCTCTAGTTCTGGACTCCCTGACCCCAGGGAAAAGACTTTGCCTATTTATCCTATCCATGCCCCTCATAATTTTGTAAACCTCAGCCTCCGACGTTCCAGGGAAAACAGCCCCAGCCTGTTCAACCTCTCCCTATAGCTCAAATCCTCCAACCCTGGCAACATCCTTGTAAACCTTTTCTGAACCCTTTCAAGTTTCATAACATCTTTCCGGTAGAAAGGAGACCAGAATTGCACACAATATTCCAACAGTGGCCTAACCAATGTCCTGTACAGTCGCAACATGATCTCCAAACTCCTGTACTCAATACTCTGACCAATAAAGGAAAGCATACCAAACACCTTCTTCACTATCCTATCTACGTGCGACTCCACTTTCAAGGAGCTATGAACCTGCACTCCAAGGTCTCTTTGTTCAGCAACGCTCCCTAGGACCTTACCATTAAGTGTGTAAGTCCTGCTAAGATTTGCTTTCCCAAAATGCATCACCTCGCATTTATCAGAATTAAACTCCATCTGCCACTTCTCAGCCCATTTGTCCAGATCCTGTTGTAATCTGAGGTAACCCTCTTCGCTGTCCACTACACCTCCAATTTTGGTGTCATCTGCAAACTTACTAACTGCACTCAGTTGCATGATAATTGAGTTCCCTGTGGCCAGACTGGCTGGCACTCATATGCAACAACACGCCATCTCAGTTGTTTCCTCAAAATTGATTGGGTAGACAATGTGCACATGTTGGCACTGGTATTTGTCTCGTTCAACTTGCTTGATCTTAAGAATTCTGACAGGCAAAAGTGTGTAATAGCCAACAGCCCCACTCTACCCTGGACCAAGTTCAGGGGAGTTGGATCCAATTGTTGTAAGTTTGCCATTTGTCACAGACTTGGCAAGACTGCTCTTTTTTGTTACTGTTTTCAATCAAATTAATTCAATTTCAATTCAATGGATGAAGGTAAACCAGAATTGTGGTTGACAGCCCTAAGGGCAGTGTAACAAGTTGAGAATTTTAAAGGAAATTTACAAATGTTAAATTGAAGTGTAGTATTGAGAGCATATAATGCACCCCCAGTCCCTGTGGTGCCCACTGGTCTCTGAAGACCTATAGCATACCAGTGGATATCACATGCTCCAATATCAAGGAATTGTTAGTGTGAATTAACCACAAAAGAGATGCAAGCAGTTGGGTGCAATGACCCTCTTCATAGCCCTGCTGCCTGGATTTGTTAATGAAAAATGGTTGATCAATGATCGATTGATTTATTTGTTGTCACATGTAGCTAAGTACAGTGAAAAGCTTTGTTTATGAGCAGTACAGGCAGATCATAGTAAGCAAGGACATACAGATCAGAAAGACTTAGACAGAGGCATACAGGTTACATTGCACAGGGCATATAGAGAGATCAACATTAGCAAGATCATCATTATTTGAGGCTAAAGAGTCCATCCATCAGTCGAATAACAGCAGGGAAGAAGCTGTTCCTGAAGCTGTAGGTGCGTGTGTTCAGGCTTCTGCATCTTCTGCCTAATGGAAGAGGTTGTAGCAGATCATTACTGGGGTGTGATAGGTCTTTGATGATGTTGGCCTTTCTGCGGTAGTGAGCCATGTAAATGGAGTCCGTGGGTGGAAGGTTGGCTTCCATGATGGTCTAGGCTGTGCACACCACCTTCTGTAGTTTCTCACGGTCCTGGGCAGAGCTGTTGCCGTATGCACCCAGACAGTATGCTTTCAATGGCACATCTGTAAAAGTTGGTGAGGGTCCTTATGGATATACCGAATTTCCTGAGCCTCCTGAGGAAGAAGATTAGATTCCCTACAGTATGGAAGCAGGCCCTTCGGCCCAACAAGCCCACATTGATCCTCCAAAGAATAACCCACCCAGACCCATCCCCTACATTTACCCCCCTGACGAATGCACCTAACACTATGGGCAATTTAGCATGGCCAATTCACATGGCCTGCACATCTTAGGATTGTGAGAGGAAACCAGAGCACCCAGAGGAAACCCACACAGAGAATGTGCAAACTCCACACAGTCACCTGAGGCTGGAATTGAACCCGGATCCCTGGCGCTGTGAGGTAGCAGAACTAATCACTGAGCCACTGTGCCGCCCTCAGCAGAGGTGTTGTTGTGTATTCTTGACCGTCGCAACTACATGGGAAGAACAGGACAGATTGTCAGTTATTGTCGCTCTGAGGGACTTGACATTCTCTACCTTTTCGACCTCAGTTTCATTGATGTAAGTGAGGGCGTGTTCTCATCCTTCTTATTAAAGTCAACAATCGGTTCTTCAGTTTTTGCCGACGGCTGAGAGAGAGGTTGTTCTCCTTGCACCGTGTCACCAGTGAGCACCCTTGGCCAAACTGCCCAAAATATAACAAAGAACTGCGGATGCTGGAAATCAGAAACAAAGACAGAAATTGCTGGAGAAACTGTGGAGCCTCTGTGGAGAGAAAAGAGAGTTATCATTTGAAGTTCAGTGAACCTTCTTCAGAACTAATAGCAGCTAGGAAAAGGTGGTATGTATGCTGAAGATGGGTGATGGGGAGAGATTGCAAACGGACCTGACCTAACAAACATTTCTCCGGGTAACACTGCACTTGCTGCTTATTTGGACAGCAGAAATAATTACCATCATCAGTCACTCGTTGAGAAAGAAGTGAACCTTTGGCAAAATAAAATGTAGCCTCCAGATCAACTGGAAAGCAATGAGTAAAGCTTCACCTGGAGCTATATCTGCAAAAGTGTCTTCTGAACAATATCTGAGAACTGAGGTGACAGAAATGATGAATAAAAATAATATTTGTAGTCACAGAAATTGCTTTTGAAACTCTTGAGAATTTCGGAAAGCTTTAATCTAAATTGACTGAGGCTGAAACTGCTGCACCTTTGTAAATCTCAGCGCTAATGATGCAGAGTGTCGTAGTTGTGGGCATGTTCACTGAGCTGGGAAGCTGATTCGCAGACGTTTCGTCCCCTGTCTAGGCAACATAATGCAGAGTGTGGTAGCAAGGTGAAATCCAGGAAGGACATTTTGCCAAATGTGAGTTGGGCTCAGCAGACAGACCAGGGCAGATGAGTTTTAATGACAGAGATCCCAGGGTCAATGACATGAAATCAGTTGCGTGGATGATTGCAATGCCTTCATTACCTGTGCACTGCTAATGTGTTCAAATAATTGGATGACTGCACCTCCTCATTGTATTCATCACCCTTTGAAGTGGGGAAGAATGTGAGCCCTGAGGATTTAACCTTGGGGCACCCAAGGTGGACAATGCAAGGTAGGAAAGAGCAAACATAGCTGGTGAAATGCTGGTCATGTTGAGATGGTTAGGGATAGAACAACTCCATGTAGCTGGAGAGGTCTTGAAATGGGTTGACATAGCCAATTTAGTTGAACTACACAAAGGAAGATGAAGAGAAATAAAACAATTTTGATAATGCAGATTGTGACGGCTATCTGTGTTTAAGGTCACTCCAGGAGTCTGAAACTGCTGTCGTAATATATACTTTTATGCCTGTTGTAAAACTATTGTAGCTATGGATAGCAATGACAGAGGGCCCAACTTTCACCCCACCAGGAATCTGCCCCATTCTTACCACCTGCCACTTCACTTCTTAACACACCTGCTTTAACCATCAAATCCTGGAGTGGGTTTTGAACCTGGAGCTGCTGATACTGAGGCAGAGCACTACCCATTGCATGACCAGAACCGTCTCTAGGAGCCTTTGAGATGCTCTGCAAAAAGTTAGATGCTGACTACAAGAACGTTCAAAAATTGGCATATAGCCAAAAGTGGCTATAATTTGCTTTGAATTTCACATAAATGCACTTTGATAAGCATCACAATTATAGCTGTGTTAAAAGACACCGAGGCACACAGACATAAGAATACAGATTGCAAATGAACATTGATGTGAATCGAACTTCCATGTTGTCTGTGCTGATATTAAGGAGCAACAGCGTATTGATGAATTGCTGACAAGAGGCAGGCGAACTGTGGCCAAGCTAATTCCCTCTGGGACCTGAAGCCAACCAGGCGGAGAAATTGAGAGATGTTAAAAGCAAATTACTGCGGATGCTGGAATCTGAAACCAAAAAAGAGAAAATACTGGAAAATCTCAGCAAGTCTGGCAGCATCTGTAAGGAGAGAAAAGAGCTGACGTTTTGAATCTCTTGCTGAGATTTTCCAGCATTTTCTCTTTTTCGGAGTTGAGAGATGTTGTTCTATTGGCTCCACAGGAGTGAGCCGTGCTCTTTGATGTTTTTTTTCCCCTGTAGCTCACCACTCGAGGAAGCATCGCCCTGTGCAGAATCTCAGCTACTGCAGTCCCCACCCATTAAATAGGGCAGGTAAGACATTTTCTAGGCCACCAACCATTGAAGAAGTGGAGAGATGCTGATCAACACTGAGCCCACAACCAACAGCTTGGAAATAAAACTCAAATCAGAAAATGCTGGAAATTCCAGCAGGTTTGGCAGCATTTTCCTGGAGAGAGAAGTAGAGGGAGTCAATGTTTCATGGTGATGACCTTTCATCAGATCTGTAAAAATCATGGTTAGTCACATCTATTCTTTCGTATTTATCAATTTTCTGTGGGAAGTGACTGTCACTGTCTAGACCAGCATTTATTTTTCATTCCTCCTGACTTTAGGAGGTTACAGTTGCGTACTTTCTTGAACTGCTGCAGTCCCTGAGGTGTGGGGACACCGTGGTGTTGTTCAGGAAAGGAGTTCTGGAATTTTGACCCAGCAATAGTAAAGGAATGGTGATATAGTTTCAAGTCAGGATGGCGAGTGACTTAGAGGAAAACTTGCTCCCGTGGGTGATGCTTCCATGTATCTGATGTCCATGATAGAGGTGGTAGATGTTGCAGGTTTGGAATGCGCTGTTGAAGAGCGTGGATGGGTTGTTGCAGTGCATCTTATAGATGGTGAAACATTGTCGCAAAGTATTGTTGGTTAAGTGAGTGCATGGTGAAAATGGTTGGTGGCATGCCTTCAGAGAGAGGAGGAGGAAACCATGCTGGCTCGAGAAGTCAGGGACAGGATAAAAGTAGAAGTGAAAGCATATAATGTGGTGAAAGGCTGTGGGAAGCCAGAGGATTGGGAAGCTGACAAAGACCAACAGAGGGCAACTAAAAAAAAGGAGGAAGAAGATTAAATGTGAGGATAAGCTAGCCAATAATACAAAGTAAGACTGTAAGAGTTTCTTTAGATATATAAAGGGCAAAGAAGAGGCAAAAGTGGACATTGGGCTGCTGAAAAATGACGCTGGTGAGATAGTGGTGGGACAAGGAAATGGTTGAGGAACTGAATATTTACTTCACATCAATCTTCACGGTGGAAGACATGAGTAATATCCCAAAAAATCAAGAGAGTGAGGGGGCAGAGCTGAGTATGGTGTCCATCACCAAGGAGAAGGTTTGAGAAAAACTGAATGGCCTGAGGGTGGATAAATCATCTGGACTAGATGGACTATAACCCAGAGTTATAGAACATAGAACATAGAACATAGAAGAATACAGCGCAGTACAGGCCCTTGGGCCCTCGATGTTGCGCCGATCCAAGCCCACCTAAACTACACTAACCCACTATCCTCCATATACCTATCCAATGCCCTCTTAAATGCCCATAAAGAGGGAGAGTCCACCACTGTTACTGGCAGGGCATTCCATGAACTAACGACTCGCTGAGTGAAGAACCTACCCCTAACATCAGTCCTATATCTACCCCCCCTTAATTTAAAGCTATAAATTTAAAGTTCTAAGGGAGACAGCTGAAGAGATGGTGGAGGCATAGGTAGTGATCTTTCAGGAATTGCTAGAATCAGGGAGGGTCACAGAGGACTGGGAAATCACTAACGTGACACCTCTGCTTAAAAATGGGGTAAGGCAAAAGAGGGAAAATCACAAACTGATTAGCCTTACCTTGGTTGTGGGTAAGATCCTGGAATCCATTGTAAAAAGTGAGATTTCTGAATATTTGGAAGTGTATGGTAAAATAGGGCAAAGTCAGCGTGGTTTCATCAAGGGGAGGTCATGTCTGACAAATCTTCTAGAATTCTTTGAGGAAGTAAAGAGCAGGTTAGACCAAGGAGAGCCAATGCATGTTATCTACCTGGACTTCAAAAAGACCTTTGACAAGGTGCCGCACAGGAGGCTGCTGAGTAAGATAAGGGCCCATGGTGTTAGAAGCGAGGTGCCAGTATGGATATAAGTTTAGCTATCTGGCAGAAAGCAGGGAGTGGGGAAAAAAGGCTTCTTCTCAGGAAGGCAGCTGGTGACAGACTGTGTTCCGCAAGGCTCAGTGTTGGGACTACAACTTTTCACTTTATCCATTAACTATACAGATGAAGAAACTGAGGGCATTCGAACTATGTTTGCAGATGATACAAAGATAGGTAGTGGGGCAAGTAGCATTAAGGAGGTGGGGAGGTTGCATAAGTATTTGGACAAGTTAGGAGAGTGGGCAAAGAAGTGGCAGATGGAGTATGACGTGGGAAAGTATGAGGTCATGCACTTTGGTAGGAAGAATAGAGGGATGGAGTGTTTTCTAAATGGGGAGAAAATTCTCAGTTCTACCCAAACAGATTCTACACCATCTGACCTGAGTTCATTTCTTATTATTGACTGAATTTTGCTTCTTACTAATAAGCCCACCTGCCTATCTTTCCCTTCTCACCTTAAATCTATGCCCTCTAGTTTTGGACTCCCCTATCCATGCCCCTCATGATTTTATAAATCTCTATGAGGTCACCCTCAGCCTCCGACGCTCCTGGGACAACAGGCCCAGCCTGTTCAGCCTCTCCCCATAGCTCAAATCCTCCAACCCTGGCAACATCCTGACTTGATTCCCTGGGTCATTTGGTTTGAGTTAATCTGCCTTTCATTTGAACAACAACAAGATGGTCCCTGGAAGTCACAGAGTCACAGAATTGTGACAGAGCAAACAGAGGCCGTTTGACCCATTTTTCCTGCACTGATTCTGTTACCTGGTGCCAATTTCCTACCTTGCCTCCATATCCCTGCACACCGTTTCTATCCAAATAATCATCCGATGCCCCTCGGATAATTTATCTCTCCACCTTTCAGGCTCTCTGCCTGTATTCCTGATGAAGGGCTTTTGCCCGAAACGTTGATTTTCCTGCTCCTCGGATGCTGCCTGAACTGCTGTGCTTTTCCAGCACCACTCTAATCTCGAATCTGGTTTCCAGAATCTGCAGTCCTTGTTTTTACCAACATGGATGCTGAGAAAATAGCTCCAGTGGCTGGAGGATCTAGAATAAGGGTCGGTCATTTGGGATTGAGATGAAAGAGACCCCCTCCATTTGAAGCAATGTTGAACCTTTGCGACTCTTTACCTTAGAAAGCCGTGAATGTTGGTTATCTTCAAGGTAAGGATTGGTCAGTTTGGAGTACTCAGGGGATTAAGGGATGGTTGATTAGTCCAGGAATAATTGAGGAAGTTGATCAACTATGATTATTTTTTTAAACTAAGCAAATGGCCAATTCTAACTCCTATTTGATTAGATTACTTACAGTGTGGAGTCAGGCCCTTTGGCACAACAAGTCTACACCAACCCGCCGAAGCGCGGCCCACCCAGACCCATTCCCCTACATTTACCCCTTCACCTAACACTACGGGCAACTTAGCATGGCCAATTCACCCAACCTGCACATTTTTGGACTGTGGGAGGAAACCCACGCAGACACGGAGAGAATGTGCAAACTCCACACAATCAGTCGCCTGAGGCGGGAATTGAACCCAGGTCTCTGGTGCTGTGAGGCAGCAGTGCTAACCACTGAGCCACCGTGCTATTTCTGATATTGCTCTGTAATTTTAGACTTTGATGTAACCTATTAGTTCTTGATTTAGACGGATTCAATCCATCTCATGTCTAACTACATTCTCACAGCATGTTGGTAGCAAAAGTTCTGTCTGAAATAATCTGGGCGAGACCCTCTTTTCATCCCTTTTACATTTTCCCTTACTGACTTTGCTTTATTTTAATTTATCTGCCTGCAACTTTATCTGCCTGACTGATTGACAATCAAACTAATCATTCCTTCCACTAGCTTCAATTATGAGGTATTGTAATTCTATCTCTCGCACTGAGGACTTCTGCATCTCTGCCTGCAAACGGCACTCACAATCAAGCCTTTCATCTTCCTTCCTTACAGCAATTTTGGAATCCTTAAACAAGACAGGGAAATATTCAGTCATGTGATTTATGCAACTAAGGAAAGATACTGGCTTGATGCAGCTGGTGCCCAGGCTAATTTTGCTTAATATTGGTGACTTTAGATTTATGAAAAGAACTTTGGATGCGTTTAGCGTACAATGCCTGTGATTTTTTAAAAAAAATAGTTTTCCATTCTGCTTTCCCTCTTTTGTATATACTTGAAGGTCAAATGTCTGAACAGATTCATGGTTATGAGTGCTTAAGATAACCATATAAAAAGTTAATGTGCTGAACACATCAATGAGATGTTCTTTCAAAGTTATGTTGATAAACAAAGCTTGCAACATACAAAATTATTCAGAGTACAGCCCGCAGAGAAGGTATTTAAGAAAGACCTTGCAACTACTGCCCACAATGTCATAGAGTTGTAGAGCCATAGAGATGTACAGCACGGAGACAGAGCCTTCGGTCCAACTCATCCATGCTGACCAGATATCCTAAATTAATGTACTTCCATTTGCTAGCACTTGGCCCATATCACTCTAAATCATGTACCCATTCAGATACTTTTTAAATGTTGTAATTGTACCAGCCTCCATCACTTCCTCTGGCAGCTTGTTCCATACATACATTACCCTCTGCATGAAAAAGCTGCCCCTTAGGTCCCTTTTATACCTTTCCCCTCTCACCTTAAACAGAAGCCTTTCATTTTTGGACTCCCTTATCCTGGGCAAAAGACTTTGACTGTTTACCATATCTTTGACCTTCATGATTTTATAACCCTCACAGCGCTAGAGACTCGGGTTCAAATCCCACCTCAGGCGACTGACTGTGTGGAGTTTGCACATTCTCCCAGTGTCTGCGTGGGTTTCCTCTGGGTGCTCTGGTTTCCTCCCACAGTCTAAAGATGTGCAGATCAGGTGAATTGGCCATGCTAAATTGCTTGTAGTGTTAGGTGAAGGGGTAAATGTAGGGGAATGGGTCTGGATGGGTTGCTCTTCGGCGGGTCGGTGTAGACTTGTTGGGCCGAAGGGCCTGTTTCCACACTGCAGGGAATCTAATCTAATCATAAATGAGGCACTTCTGAAATAGAAGTAAAATTATTAATTAGGAGCAAGTCATTCAGTCTCCTGAGCCTATATCACCATGAGATAAGATCTGGCTGGGCTAATTGTGGCCTTAACTCCACTTTCCTTCTTTTCCCCCCAACCTTCCCCATCAAATTCCTCTCAGTCACCAAACTATCTACCTCTGCCTCAAGAACATTCAATGGCCTTCTTTCCACCCCTCTGTGGGGAAGAGAACTCCACAAACATCACCTCATCTCTTTCTTAAGTGGGAGCCTCCTGATATTCATCTCCCCTGGTTCGAGTTTCTCCCAACAGAAGAAACATCCTTTCAGTATACAGTCTGCTAAGTCCCCTCAGAGTCTTACGTAGTTCAAACAGATCACTCTTCAATCTTCTGAACGCGAATCGATACTGACCCAACTCCACCAACGGAAGAGACTGCAGAAGGCGGTGTGCACAGCGGAGACCATCATGGAAGCCAACGTCCCATCCACGGACTCCATGGCTCACTGCCATGGAAAGGCTGCCAATATCATCAAAGACCCCTCCCACCCCCGTAATGGTCTCCTATAAGCTCTTCCATCAGGCAGAAGTTACAGAAGCCTGAACACACACACCAGCAGGTTCAGGAACAGCTTCTTCCCGGCTGTTATTAGACTGATGAGTGGACTCTCTAACTTCAAATAATGCTGACCTTGCCTAACCCTCGTCCTGTGCAATGTACTCTGTACGCCTGTCTAAGCTTTTTTCACCCCATGACCGTATGTCCTTGCTTTCTATAATCTGCCTGTACTGATCACAAACAAAACCTTTCACTCTATTTAGGTACACATGACAATAAATCAAATCAAATGAAATCAAACATAAGATATCTCATTCATCTTAGAAAGTAATCGAGTGAACCTTCTCTGAACAGCTTCTATTACAACTATATCCCTTTCTTAAATAAGGAGACCAGAACTGTACACAGTACTCTAGATTTGGTCACACCAATGCCTTGTACAGCTATGGCAAAATATCCCTATTTTTACACTCGGTTCCCTTGTAATAAGTACCATGTAAGGAAATATTGTCAAAGGGAGAAAAAATAAATCACTGATGTGCAGAGCTTGTGGGCTCAGGTTTCCTGGTCTTAGCCCAGGGGTGAATAATCATTCATGCTAGGTACCTGATTGCTCACAGTAAGTAGGAAATCAACAGCAACCAATAGGCATATCCACTGAAAAGGGGATTATGAAAGACGTCAACAATTAAATCTCTTCAGGAAGAGCATACTCTCCAGGGTGTCTCCTATCATGAGTTTCAAATGGTGCAGTTGCATTGGGAGTCTGGAGACAGACATATGAATGATATGTCCCATCGAGGGAGCTGGTTTTGATTGATTAGCACCTTGATGCTGAGTTAAAATCAATGGAGGGAGACACATTTCACTGAAGGAATACAGAAATGGTGAGATTTATCATCGCCTAAAATGTACCAGCTCCGCCTTGCAGCTATAGTGGAGTGGCTGTGACTATCCCATTGTGCCTGTGAGGCATGGATGGTGAACACTTCAAAAGAAAGCAACATTGAATCATGAACATGTGTACCTTCAGAAAATTGACTCCAGAAAGTCAGGTGACTTTGACTGTGGTTATTCATTACAGGAGTGATTACCCATAGTTTCACTCAAAACTGCAAGCCTTCATTTATCTTTTTCTCTGAATCAAAAAGTTCAGAGATGTTATTACACAACTCTGGAGCAGGTAGGACATGAACATAGACCACCTGGTTCAGAGGTAGGGACAATACCACTTGTTGTTGAGGAAACACCAAAGAATCATTCGCATCAGCATCATTTTTCAATCCCCGTCTCACAAACAAGTTAAACCAGTGACTTGCTTCTTGTGGGCAGGTGGTAGCCTGGAGGTATTATTGCTGGGTTGTTAAACAGAGACCCAGATAATATTCTTGGGTTCTGGGTTTGAATCCTGGAACAGCAGATTGTGAAATTTGAATTCAATTAATATTTGGAATCAAGGGCCTAATCATGACTATGAATCCATTGTTGATTGTTGGGAAAAACCAATCTGGTTTGCAAATGTCCTTCAGGGAGGGAAATCTGTAATCTTTACCTGGTCTGGCCGTAATGTGACCCCAGACCCACAGCAAAGTGGTTGCCTCTTAACTGCCCTCTGGGCAATTAGGGATGGGTAATAAAAGTTGGCCCAGTCAGTGATGCTCATATCCCATAAATTAATTTTTAAAAATCTCTGGTGGCAATGTAAGTGTAGCTCATATCTTTATAAATCATCTTTTTCTTACTTGTGGGGGTCTCCTTGTTTGGAGATTGGGTGTTTGTTGCATGCATTGGGGCTGCCATAAAAATAAATGCCCATTCTTCCTTTTGATTTTAACTTACTTGTTTAACTTACTTTAACAAGAAGCTTGTTCTTCAATAATGCAACTTTCAAATGGGCGAAAATACTCTTTCTCAAAAATGCATCTTGTTGTGGCCAGCTGAGAGATGAGAAAAGGAGGAAAATTATTTCAGACATTTTTAAGTTTAGAGGAGAAAGATTCTAAAAAAGGCGTAAGAGGCAAATTTTTTACACAGAGGGTGGTTTGCGTGTGGAATAAGGAGGTGATGGACGCGGGTATGATTACAATGTTTAAAAGACATTTGGATGGATGTTAGAATAGGAAAGGTTTGGAGGAACATGATTAGATTAGATTCCCTACAGTGTGGAAACAGGCCCTTCAGCCCAACAAGTCCACACCGACCCTCCAAAGTGTAACCCACCCAGACCCATTTGCCTCTGACTAATGCACCTAACACTATTGGCAATTTAGCCTGGCCAATTCACATCTTTAGACTGTGGGAGGAGACCAGAGCAAACCCACACAGACATGGGGAGAATGTGCAAACTCCACACCGGTAGTCGCCCAAGGGTAGAATTAAACCCAGGCGCTGTGAGGCAGCAGTGCTAACCACTGCACCACCATGCCATCCTATGGGCCAGGAGTAGGCAGGTGGAGTAGTTTAGTTTATGGGATTATGGTAAGCATGGACTGGTTGGATTGAAGGGTCTGTTTCTGCACTGTATGACTCTATGCCTCTACTTTATTTTTTGGAAACTTGGCAGTGACAGTTGTCAAAGCTCTGGTGGAGGACCACAGCTTCCTTTACCAAGCAACTTGCCAAGCATCGAGATACTAATCACTCAAAACTAAAGCTGAGGATATCTACCCTGTGGATCTTTTAACAGTCGCTGATTAACTGTTGTACCCAGGACGCTTGACGTCATCTGAGATCACAGACAATGTGTTCACTTCTTGAGAGATGGTAGTGAAATGGTTACTGAGCTAGAAGAAGCCTGGACTATATTCTCGAGGTGTAAGTTCAAACCCCACCACAGCATTTAAATTTGGTCAGTAAATCTGGAAAGTAAAGCTTATTTCAGCAATGACAACGATCAACAATTGTTACAAAAATCCATTTGGTTCACTCATCTCTTTTAAAGTCTGAAGACACATGATACTGGGTTATAGTCCAAAAGATTTCAGAGAGCAGCTCCATTGTCAGGTGAAGTGGAGGGAAGCATCCAGGCACAGAATGGCATGATAATTCCAGGTAATTATGAGTGTCAAAAGGTAAGTATAAATTTGTGTGACTTCTGACTTTATCTATCCCAGTCCTACACTGACACCTCCACATCATATCCTTCAGGGAAGAATTTCTGTCATCCTTACCCAGTCTGATTTCCAAATGTCTTCAGGACCACAGCAATGTGGCTAAATGCCCTCTGAAATGACCCAGCAAGCCTCTTGCAAGGGCAATTAGGGATGGGTAATAAATGCTAGAGAAGGCAGAGCAGCACGTTGGCACAGTGGTTAGCACTGCTGCCTCACAGCGCCAGAGACCGGGGTTCAATTCCTGCCTCAGGCATCTGTCTGTGTGGAGTTTGCACATTCTCCCCGTGTCTGTGTGGGTGTGCTCCGGTTTCCTCCCACAGTACAAAAATGTGCAGGTTAGGTGAATTGGCCATGCTAAAATTGCCCGTAGTGATAGTCAAAGGGAAATGGGTCTGGGTGGGTTGCTCTTCGAAGGGCCTGTTTGCACACTGTAAGTAATCTTAAAAAAAAGGCCATGTCTTTTGAAAAAGCACAAATAAACTTGTTCTGCTCATTCTTCAACAATTTTTATTATTGCTGCAGATGCATTTTCGTGGAGGTTGGACTTCAGTAAAGCTTGACTTTATTGCCTTTATTTTCACATAACTACATTTATTTATGCAATTTACAAAGTCAATACTTCCAGCTGACAATGCAGCGACAGGAGCTGTCAGCTCCAGAAGGCGCATCTCCAATGAATCTGATTGCATTTGATAAACTAATTCAGGAAGTTTTGATGGCCAAGCCAATTTCAACGATAAATGCGATGTTTTAAAAACACATCATGACTGGAATGTTGTCATTTGTCAAAGCTGGAACCTTCAACATATTCCTCTCAGAGTGATTCAAAATGTAGAGCACAATAGCATGTAAATCAATGACTGACAAGAAGATTGTTATACCAAGTTTGCCTAGTCATTGATGGTAATGTTTCAAAATTTTCTTATAACTTTTCATTTCTCCCGCTGCCTCATGTCAAATCTTCTCTTACCCGTCAAGAGGTTTTGTGGCTGTGACAATGCCGTCACTTTAAAAAGGCTTTTTTGCCTTGGATTTTTTTTAAAGTGAGGTTGTAAAGGCAGAGGTGCTGAGGAGTCTGGGAAGAGCCTAGCTTAACAATGGCAGGGGAGTGGCCCATAATCCCTGTTTGGATTCCTTCTAGTTTAGTTTAGCTGTGGCAGTCATAGATGCTGGAGTCCAGAGAAAGGTTCCAAACTTCAGCATACATTTCCTGACTGTTTGTTTTTCTCTGAAATCTCTTTGGAAGTTGTTCCATCCTACCTGTGAGAATCTGTGTTTTGATTTACCTTTTTTTTGCTGAGGGCTGTGTTTATGGAATGTTACTGGATTGGAACAGTTCCTTGGTCAAGTTGCTGGGTTAAGCTTTCCAATACTTGTTATTCCAAATTCCATTTTCTTTTGTCTGTGTTTCATTTGTAGCGTTTAAGTACATCCTGTTTCGCTTAAAGCTGAGTGGTTTGACCAGGGACATCACGCCTGGAACACCCACTTCACATCTGCCTTTAAAATAAAACAAAAGTTAGGATCTAGGCCACCTCCTTGAGATACTTGAGGGGGGTCTGGCCAGGGTCATAATAGTGACACAGTAATAATGTCTCTACCTCTAGCCCACTAGCTGTGTGCTTGAATGCCCACAGCTGGACTTGTTCTCCATGGAAAGTATGCTTGCCCAGCAGGTTAATTGACAGCCTCTGAATCCTTCTAGTACTCCTCTGTAAAAGTGACAAGAGCAGGAGAATTTCTCAGTCTGTCATCCTGAAGGAGACATTGACAAGCTACTGCAGTACATTCCCAGCACGAATCCAGGAGAGGTCTATGACCCTCAGAAATGAGGATAAGAGAAAAAAAAGGATCCCTGCCAAATTAATTCAATGCTTCAATCTAACCCTGTTGCAAAATGCCATTTTTTCCATAACACCCCCTGAGGTTTAATTTGCTGCAACTGAAAATGCTAGCAGTTTGTTTAAAATAGAATTTCTTTTGTCAGTCAACAGTAACAGAATGCACACTAACTTTTGCTCGTGATCTAAAATTATCTGTGACGAATTGTGTAGGAAGCACATTAACATCAGGTCTAGCACTGAATGTTTTATTTAAAGTGCTCATTAACTGATTAATCCAAGCAACAACTGAGAGGAAATGAGCAAATTTATTCAGAATTTACTTCCTGCACATATCACATCTATTTCCCACAAGGGCAATTTCCTAAGTTGGACCAACTGACCAAATGAATTTATGGAGTGGCATCTTCCAGCCTTCGTTTTTAAGCTGAGACCATTTTTGTATCTTAGCCTGACAGTTTCTAAGGTTGTGATGTTGCTGGAGGCAACCAGTTCATAGGTACACGCGAGATTCTGACCAATTAAGACTGGAAGGTAGCGACCTCTTCAGCGAGATATCCTGGAACGTCAACACTGATTTTTCAACACAACTTTGGAGGGACAAAGGTACATCTTGTTTATTCTCATTTGTGGGATGCGGGTGTCATTGGCATTAGTTGCTCAACCCCAATTGCCCTTAATCTGAATGACTTGCTAAGCCAACTCAGGGGGCAGTTAATTGGGGTCTGGAATCATGCGTATGCCAGAACAGGCTTTCTTCATGTAATTCATAGATTCATGGAATCATACAGAAAAGGCCCACCAGCCCATCAAGACTGCACTGATATATCTACCACTAAAGATGCAGTACTCCCAACTCCCTGCAGCTGTCCCATATCCTTGAATGTTATGATATTTGAAGTGCCCATCCAAACATTTTTTAAAGGCTGTAAGATTTCTAGCCTCCACTACCTTTCTAGGTAGTGCATTCCAGATTCCCACTAATTGCTGAATGATAATGTTTTTTTCCCCCCAAGTCCTCCCTGAATCTCCTTCCCCTATAAGTATACCCTCTCGTGATTGACCCCTCAACCAAGGGGAGCTCTCTATTCACCCTGTCCATTCCCCTCACAATCTTATACACGTCAAACAGCTCCCCCGCCACCCCACCCCGCCCCAGTCTTCTCTGCTCTGAAGAAAACAATCGACAGTGACTCAGTGGTTAGCACTGCTGCCTCACAGCACCAGGGTCCCAGGTTCGATTCCAGCCTTGGCGACTGTCTGTGTGGAGCTTGCACATTCCCCCTGTGTCTGTGTGGGTTTCCTCCGAGTGCTCTGGTTTCCTCCCACAGTTCAAAGATGTGCAGGTTAGGTGAATTGGCCATGCTAAATTGCTCATAGTGTTAGGTGCATTAGTCAGAGGGAAATGGATCTGGGTTGGTTACTCTTTGGAGGGTCGGTGTGGACTGGTTGGGCCGAAGGGCCTGTTTCCACACTGTAGGGAATCTAATCTAATCTTATCTATCTAGTCTCTCCTTGTAGGTCAATTTCTCCAACCCAGGCAACATCCTGGTGAACCTCATCTGTATCCTCTCCAATGCAATCACATCCTTCCTGTAGTGAGGTGACCAGAATTGCACACAGCACTCCGCTTGTGGCCTGATCAATGCTCTGTACAACTCCAAATTACATCCATGCTCTTATATTCTGTGCCATGACTTATGAAAGCAAGTGTCCCATCTGCCTTCGTAATGGGTTTGGAGGATCAGGTGCAAAATGAAAATCAGCTGCAGCTCTCTCCTGACTGGTTTACAGTGATTTCTGCCAATTTCCAATGTGTGATTGTGAACACAGGGACTGGGCAGAATCAGTGCCTGCTAAAACTCAGTTCTTCGATCTCCTATGTAAGAAGCAGTCTTTTGGAACAATGTGCCAGTGGGTTATGAACACCCCATGCAAACATACACTAGCACAGAGCAACAACTCTTGCACAGAAAGGGGTAACATTGGCAGAGGAGACATTGTATAAACTTGCTTGAATTGCAAAGGCAACATGATATGAAGGATGTTTGAGAAGTGGAATTTGGGAGTTGAGATTCCTGCACTGTCACAGTGGAGAAACAGTTAGTTAATATCATTTTATCTTCCAATGGTTGCCAGAGCACCTTCCATGTTTTAGAATTGCAACAGGCTGTGGAATTATGCTGCAATGCAACACAGTTACAAATTGCCTAATGTCAGAGCCTCTAAATGTTCTCATTTGTCTTAATCTTGCAAACTTTGAGAGTGTGGTGCTGGAAAAGCACAGCAGGCCAGGCAGCATCCGAGGAGCAGGAGAATCAACATTTTGGGCAGCAGCCCTTCATCATTCCTGATGAAGGGCTCATGCCAAAACATCGATTCTCCTGCTCCTCAGATGCTGCCTGGCCTGCTGCGCTTTTCCAGCACCACACTCTCAACTCTGATCTCCAGCATCTGCAGTCGCCACTTCCTCTTAATCTTGCAAACTGCTTGGAAATTATAGTCTTGAAGTTAAATTTGTGTTTTGCAGCTTCACTGATACTTCAAAACCTCTTTTGTTCTGATGGCTCTTGAAATGCCAAATCTGAACACTTTGCTGAATACAGATGGTCAGCCGACTAATGGCACTTAATGCTTCTGAGGAACAGAGGGCCAGAAAGCAAAGTCAACTTTTGATGCTGCTTAACAATAATCATAAGCATTACCACAAAAATTCAAACTGAATTAAAATATGCATCCAGTTCAAACCAAGCTTTGTTGAAAGGACTGAGGGCTTATCTGCAGCATTGGTTCTTGTGGCATGGTGGTAATGTTCCTATGTCTGAGCCAGGAGGCTCAGTTTCAAGTCACACCTGCTCCTGCTCCTGTTAAAATGTGAACCTGACTCTGGTATTTTAACGTTGAGAAGCAGCAGAGATTGAAACAGTGTAGCTTCTTTGATAATGATAATCGATGGGACACATCACTGTACAGGTTGATATGAAAATATGCAAAAGGAAATTGGTCAGCCTGACTTGAGCGTCACTATTTCCTGTTTGCAGTGAACGGATGGGAGGATGTTCTCAAAAACTAGACAGAGGATGGAGTAAAGACAGTGTGCAGAATTGTAATACAGCAATGTGTGATAAAATAACAGGTACTTTTGGTCACTGTTGTAGGAAGGCACCTACACTTGGCAGCCAGTGCTTGGTATTGTAAAGATGGAAGTACAAAATGGGAAAAGGCAAGTGAGGACAGAATCAGGGAACTAGCATAGTGCTAGCAAGTTTTTATAAACATATGCCAAAGAGGTAGCCAAAGGGCAGGGGTAATTGGGAGAGGTAATTACGCATGGCTTGTGAATTGCCACTGTTTGCTTGCGTTGAATGCAGACCTGCACAGGGCAGCAGCACCCCCACTGACCTTGAAGTGCAGTAGTCTGTCTTCTGGATCAGACTCCTCAGTGCTGTCAGCAGTGGCAGCATGCTCACCAAGGAGAAGAATACACTAAGACAGCCTGGCAGGGTAATACATCACAAACATATTTCTGTCTGTGACATTTAAATTAATCTTTTCGCCCTAAGTTTTTTTTTTACACATTTTAAGATCCTAATTATGGAGGATTTGGCAGAACTATATCTCAGTGCACTGATGCATCTGAAAAGACTGTTAAAATGTGAACCTGACTCTGGTATTTTAACATTGAGAAGCAGCAGAGATTGAAACAGTGTAGCTTCTTTGATAATGATAATCGATGGGACACAATTTGACCCTTTAAGCTACAGTATTCCTTCAAAAAATGGAAAGGATGTAACTCCATGCGTTTCATGCTGATAATAAGATTTCAGATGAGCATCTGCTAGTTTAATATATATTGAGAGTTGGATTGTGTGCTAATCCAACATCCGAAGATCTCTTTGCAGAAGTAAGCTTGATGCCTAGCTCAGTTAGCTGGGAAGCTGTGTTATGATGGAAAGTGATACCCCAGGAAGGGTTCAATTCCCTTGACTCGATTAGAGACCAAAAAAAAAGCTGGAGATGCTGAAATCCAAGGTAGACAAGCTGGAAGAACACAGTAAGCCAAACAGCATCAGGAGGTGGAGAAGTCAACATTTCAGATTCTGAAGAAGGGTTACATTTAAAACGTAGACCTGATGCTGCCTGCCTGGCTTGCTGTGTTCTTCCAGCCTCCTGCTTGTCTACCTTCAGTTCCCATACTGGCTGAAGTTACCAAGTAGGATATGCCCTTTATCATCTCTCATCTCACTTCAGGCTAAACCCACCACCATAGAGTCATAGAGATGTACAGCATGGAAACAGACCCTTCGGTCCAACCCAACGATGCCGAGCAGATATCCCAACCCAATCTAGTCCCACCTGCCAGCACCCGGCCCATATCCCTCCAAACCCTTCCTATTCATATACCCATCCAAATGCCTTTTAAATGTTGTTATTGTACTAGGCTGCAACACATCCCCTGGCAGCTCATTCCATACACGTACCTCCCTCTGTGTGAAAAAGTTGCCCCTTAGGTCTCTTTTATATCTTTACCCCCTCACCCTAAACCTATGCCCTCTAGTTCTGGACTCTCGACCCCAGGGAAAAGACTTTGTCTATTTATCCTATCCATGCCTCTCATAATTTTGTAAACCTCTATAACGTCACCCCTCAGCCTCCGATGCTCCAGGGAAAACAGCCCCAGCCTGTTCAGCCTCTCCCTATGGCTCAAACCCTCCAACCCTGGCAACATTTTTGTAAATCTTTTCTGAACCCTTTCAAGTTTTACAACATCTTTCCGATAGGAAGGAGACCAGAACTGCATGCAATATTCCAACAGTGGCCTAACCAATGTCCTGTACAGCCACAACATGCCCTCCCAACTCCTGTATTCAGTATTCTGACCAATATTCTGACCTCCTTCACTATCCTATCTACCTGTGATTCCACTTTCAAGGAGTTATGAATCTGCACTCCAAGTTCTCTTTGTTCAGCAACACTCCCTATGACCTTACCATTAAGTATATAAGTCCTACTAAGATTTGCTTTCCCAAAATGCAGAACCTCGCATTTATCTAAATTAAACTTCACCTGCCACTTCTCAGCCCATTGGCCCATCTGATTAAGATCCTGTTGTAATCTGAAGTAACCTTCTTCACTGTCCACTACACCTCCAATTTTGGTGGCATCTGCAAACTTACTAACCATACCTCTTATGCTCGCATCCAAATCATTTATGTAAATGACCAAAAGTAGAGGATCCAGCACCGATCCTTGTGGTACTCCACTGGTCACAGGTCTCCAGTCTGAAAAACAACCCTCCACCACCACCCTCTGTCTTCTACTTTTGAGCCAGTTCTGTATCCAAATGGTTAGTTCTCCCTGTATTCCATCAGTTCTAACCTTGCTAACCAGTTATGCCTTCTTTACAGGGAGAACAGCCCTATGGCCTGGCAAGACTGTTGTGACTTTAGGTTTTACTGACTGGCTCCAGGAATTCCTGATAGATCTAACAAGCAGTGGATTTCCTCTATGATCCATCAATTTAATATCACCAGGGGATGGAAATACCATTTGGGGCATCTTCAATTAACTGTATCTCAGATGATAAACTCAATGAACCACAAAGGATTCTGCATTGAACAGGATGAAATATATTGGGGACCCAGGAGGCTGTGCAAAGAATAGATTAAACATGTATAAAAGTTAAAATAATTGAACACATGCCTTTACATATGTGGCCAGGACAGGGAGGCGGAGATTTTGTGATGTTTCATGGAGGCCCATTGCTTTCTAAACACAGAGATGAGAAATGCAATGATAAAGTACAGTGAACATTTAAAATACTTGCCTAACTTGTGTCCTGCCTCTATTTTCAGTGTGAATCCAGTGTAGTATTCACAGACACGTTTTGTGGAGCATATTTAGTAAACTGCAGTTGAGCTGCAAAGTCACTGTTAATTAAAAGGAAAACACTGTAGAATGGAGTTGGGATGTCATGTTGAGGTTGTGCAGGACATTGGTGAGGCCTCTTCTGGAGAACTGTGTCCAGTTCCGGTCGTCCAGTTATAAGAAGGATATTGTAAAAGAGATTTACTAGGATGTTGCTGAGTTTGGAAGGTTTGAGTGATAAAGAAAGGCTGGATAGGCTGGGACTTTTTTCACTGGAGCATAGGAGGTTGAGAGGTGACCTTATAGAAGTTTATAAAATCTTGAGGGGTATGGATAGGATTAATTGTTGTGTTTTCCCGAGGTTGGGGAATTTCAAGACTAGGGGACATATTTTTAAGGTGAAAGGAGAGAGATTTTAAATGAGGGGAAAATGTTTTACACAGAAAGTGGTTCATGTGTGGAATTAACTTTCAGAGAAAATAGCGGATGTGGGTACAATTACAATGTTTAAAAGACATTTGGATAAGTACATGAATAGGAAAGGTTTGGAGGGATATGGGCTAGGAGCAGGCAGGTGGGACTAGTTTAGTTTGGGGTGATGGTCGTTATTGGACTGAAGGGTCTGTTTCTGTGCTGCATGACTCTATAAGTAGAACTATTGGAAAGGATATTTCTGCAGTGCTGCCTTCCCATTTCCTGCCCATTTCAACACTTTTGTGTCAAGCATTAATGCAGTAATGTCAGAGAATGCCATAGTTCACCGTCTTCTTAACACTACAAAAAATGTAGTGTTGCTACAGGCCAGAATCTTGGCAGCTACATTTATCATCTGGTGTATGTGAGTCAAAAGCAAAAAAATTCCCCAAAATTAATTGTAATTTGTTCCAGGATCAAGAAGCACTGCAAAAATATTTTTAAAAGGCCATTATAAAATAATGACGGCTTTCAACAAAGAAAAACAATACTCTGACTGGGAGCCTCATTTGAAATTTAATCTTACAATGTTGCGGTGCTCATTAAGTTTAAGAATAGATGAATTAATGGTCTTTGAATTCAGTGGAGGTGAACTGTAATTTCCTGATACATGATAATTACAGGGACGCTATAGATTTGAATAGGACAAAAGTTTTTTGATGTATACTAATGACTCAGGCCTAGATATGCAAAGTATGATTTCAAAGTCTGTGTTTGGAATGAAACTGGGCAATGTGGAAAATAATTGGAGTGGGCAGTCAGCGATTCCACCAGACACAGGTGGATCTTTGAAATAAGAAAGATACATGGTGGACATTACAAAATGCAGAGAAGTGTAAAAAAACTTCATTGTGGTAGGAGCATTGGCAACGTTATACTGAATGATACAATCTTAAAGCTGTGTGCAGGGACCGAGATACCTGAGAGGGGTTTCTTTACGCAAATCCTTAAAGGGGATAGCACATATTTAAAAGGCTATTAATAATACCCCAGAATAGAAGTTCCAGAAAAGTTGGAACTAATTTATCCATTTCTGAGATGGAGATTGAAAGACATCTTTGTACTGGGAGATGAGCAGGAAGTGCCAATTAACTGGTGTTATTACCAATGGTATCAGTTTTACAAATAAATGTATATGGTGCAAAAGCAAGGAAGTCTTTTAAGCAAACGCAGAGAATGCTGGAGAAACTCAACAAGTCTGAAAGAATCTTAGAAAAGGGAAAAAGAGTTAACATTTTGAGTGAATATGATTCTTCTTTAGAATTAAGGTTATTTTCGTTAGTTATTCAGATAGTATTCAGTTAACCTCGAAAACAGAGGTTAGTTTAAGTTCCTACAGTGTGGAAACAGGCCATTTGGCCCAGCAAGCCACACCAACCCTCCAAAAAGTAATCCACCCAGACCCATTCTCCCACATTTATCCCTGACTAATGCACCTAACACTTTGGGCAATTTAGCACGGTCAATTCACCTAACTTGCACATCTTTGGATTGTGGGAAGAAACTGAAGCACCTGGAGGAAATCCACACAGACACAGGGAGAATCTGCAAACTCCACACAGACAGTTGCCTGAGGCTAGAATCGAAACCAGGTCTGGTGTAATTATTTCCCGGAGAACTGGGCATTATTTACATTGCCAGAATTAGCATTTAGATGCCCTGGTCAAGTTGGTGAACCGACTTCTTGAACCGAGAAACTGCACTTGGCCATTTCAAAGTGGCCCATTGCTGTTGGCTTAGAGTCATGAAAAGGCCAGACCAGGGAGGAATGGCAGATTTCCTTCAGTACCAATGCATTAAGTACCCCATTATTGTGACTATTTTCAAATTCTTGACTTATTTGAACATCACCAACTACCATGGTAACCTAGTAACTTTGTCAGAGCACTATCACCTCATCTTTCAAGTAGCCACAGTTTAGCAAGGGTGTCAATGCCTTAGACAGTATGCAGAACTGATTTACCAGAAAGCCATTAGGGATTAAAGACTTCAATTACTGTGGAGAGGCCAGAATACTGGATTTGTTCTATCACCTGATGGCATCACCTCATAAAGAGGCTTGCCAGAAGGAAAAAAAGAAATCCCCCAAAAAGCAAAAGGGAAGCTCCAAAAATTAATAAGTAGCTTTTGAGAAAATCTCACGATTCGTCCTTGGGCAAAAACAATTATTCTGACTCCTACAGGCTGTACGTTCCAATGACTGGTGGATTATACCAAGCAGCATGACCACAGGCTTTTCGCAACAGTGTCCATACTGTACTCGACCAGACTGTGCTTGCAAAAGTCAGAACACCAGGTCCAACATTATTTGTGATTTCATGACTGGATCGTTGTTACTCAGCAACCTCAAGTTTGCTAAGAATTACACTGACAATCAATTTGTCAGTCAGGGTTTCACTTGTATTTGCTTGTGGTTTGTGCTTGTATAGAGTCAGAGAGTCAGATAGCATGGAAACAGACCTTTTGGTCCAATTCATCCAAATCGATCAAGTTTCCCAAGCTAAGCTAGTCCTGCTTGTCTGTGTTTGGCCCATATCCCTGTAAGCCTTTCCTATTCATCCAAATGTCTTTTAAATGCTGTAACTGTACCTGCACCTATCACTTCCTCTGGCAATTCACTCCACAAGAACCACCCCCTTGTGTTAAAACATTGCCTCTCGGGTCTCTTTTAAATCTTTCTCCTCTCATATTAAAAAAATATGCCCCCTTGTCTTGACTCCCCCCCCCCCCCCAAGTAACAGATCATTGAAATATGTCCAAAGATTGCACATTTTTCAATTAAACAAAAACATGGGGGAATAACTATCCCCCATGCATTTCCCATGGCATTGTCTTGACCAATTAGGTTAGACTTTTATTTGTTTAAAGAGAACCTTGTGGGAAAACTGTTTTCTGATGCATTTTCGATGGTAATGCCTGAACCAATCAGGGTCCACTTTTTAAACAATCAGCACTTTCTTCTCATAGAGCATTCATTGGTGCTTCCTTTGAAATGCAGCATTCTTGTGTATGTCCTGAGGAGCGCAAGATGGAAAACATCATTACTTAAGTTTTAACTGAGAGAGTTGGATGAAAACTTGAAGAATTGATTAATTGTGGAGAATGTGCATATCTATGGAGTTTTCTGCATGTTATCCTCATTTTCCTAAGTACACAAACTCTCCATGCCCACCTTGACATGGCAGAACAATAGAGGGCAGAACAGAGGGCTGGCAGGCAGGCAAACAGGCCAGTGGGAACCTAAGTGTGAGGGCATGCCATTAGCAGCATACCTACTGCTGGTCCAAGTGTCCACACCTCTGCCATGATTTTACAAGTGGCCAGGGAGGTATTGGCTGGGTCACTCGCCTGTAGCTCAAATGAGGTCCTTGAATGGGTAATTAATGTTCAATCCAGGTGCTACCCTCTTACTGTTCCAGGGACCTTAAAGCATTCAGAGAGAGTTAGGCACCTCTGGGTCTGGGGTGCATTATGTCCCATCCCCAATTTCAGATTGATTGAATCCTTGCCTCTTCCCCAATCTACCCTTTTGTTATTGGTCAATGAGATAGATTCTTAAGTAGAGATACTGAGTGAGGTCATCCCAGAGCTCAGGACTTTGGCACCTACAAGCCTGGCCATCGATGGTGGAGCAATTAAAATGGAGGCTGTTCGAGAGACTAGAAAGAAATGAGGAAAACTATCTCCAGAGGTTGTGAGGCAAGAGGAGATGTCAGAGACAGGTGATGGTCATGATTTGAGAATGAGACTGAGATTATTAAAGTTGTATTTTTTGATAAGGATAGCATGACTGGCATAGGGTGTATTACCAACCACATCTTAGCACTCTCGTCTCTGAGGCATAAAAGTCACATTCCACTCCAGGACCTGTGCACAAAAGCCAGGGCTGAGGCAATATTGAGATGGAGCTGCACTTCTGAAGGTACTATCTTTTCTGATGAGAGATGCCCTCTTCATCCTCTGGTGAAATCATAGAATCCCATGACTTTAATTTTGAAGCAGAACAAGGGAGTTAGTCCTTGGTCTTCAGGACAATTTTTATCCTTCCGTTAGTATCACAAAAACAGTTTATCTGGTTCTTACCACAGTACGCTTTGCCGATGCTCATTGTGTATGAATTGGCTGCCGTGTTTCCTACATAGCAACAGCCAGTACATTTTGAAAGCATTTAATTGGTGTAAAGGCACGTTGAGATGTCTGAGTCCGACAGATGTGAAAAGGGCTGTATTAATGCACATCCTGCTACCCCTATGTGAATGACACTGATTTGCCAACTCAATCTGTGAATCTGTGTGGTTGACACGCTCATTCTAAGGACTCAGCTTTGACAGTGGAGCTTTGAAATATTAGGAGGATAATCCTTATTCAAAATTCTTATTTTGCTTGTAACACTGCATTTGTATGATGTGTCATGTCTAATTGTACTTATTATGGTCTTCAAATAAGACTGACATTTGAGTTTTGAAATAAAATTACCTCGTGTACAGCTACGTATCTAACTATTTCACATACAATTATTATTCATTGGCACATAATTGTTTTCAAATTTCTATCTGAAATGGAAATTAAAGACAAATTAACTTCATAGTTCTCCATGGTAAAGAGTACCAGTTGTAATTTAGCAGCTCACCTCCAAGAATTTTGCTTTTATAAAGATGTTTGTCTTTGTCAGAAGTGACAGGCTGAGGTGCCAGAGATGGAATCAGAGAATTCCTGCAGTGAGGAAAGAGGCCATTCAGCCCATCAAGTATGCACCAAAACTCTGAAAAGCATTCCCCCAACCCAGCACCAGCTCCCAACTCTATCCCTGTAACCCTGTATTTAGCATGACATAACCCACCCACCTGCACATTACGGGGCAATTCAGCTTGGCCTATCCATTGTTCCCTGCTCTTACAAGCCTTACCCTTCACTCTAACAGAAACATACTGCCTCCGAACTCTCGTTCTCACTTTGGAAAGCCTCCTACTTGCCAGTCGTCCCTTTACCTGCAAACAGTCTACTCCATACAACTCTTGAAAATTCCTGGCTCATACCATCAAACTTTGCCTTACTCCAATTAAGAACTTTTACACAAGGCCTATCCTTTTCCATAGCTATTTTAAAGCTAATAGAATTATGATCATTGGCCCTAAAGTGCTCCCCCACTAACACTTCAGTCACTTTGCCCGGCCTTATTTCCCAAGAGAAGGTCAAGTTTTGTTCCTTCTCAGATATGCATGTCCATCAAATATTGATAAAGAGAACTTTCGTGAGCACATTTAAAAAATTTCTCACCATCCAAGCTTTTAGCACTATGGTAATCTCAGTCTATGTTTGGAAAGTTAAAATCCTCTACTATTATAACCTTATTATTCTTGGTTAAAAATCACACAACACCAGGTTATAGTCCGACAGGTTTATTTGGCAGCACGAGCTTTTGGAGTGCTGCTCTATCCCTCCACTACCACCTGATGAAGGAGCAGCGCTCTGAAAGCTACTGCTTCCAAATAACCTGTTGGACTATAAACTGGTGTTGTGTGATTTTTAACTTTGCACACCCCAGTCCAATGCCAGCATCTCCAAATCTTTATTAATCTTGCATACATCTGAGATCTCCCTACATATTTACTCTTCAATTTCTCGCTGACTGTTGGGGGACATATAGTCCAATCCCGTCAAAGTGATCATCTCCTTATTTATAAGTTCCACCCATATAGCTTCACTGGACGATTCCTCAGAACTATCTTCTGTAAATGCAGCAGTCATGCTTTCCTTGATCAAAAATATCACCCCTCTTCTCTCTTGCCTCCTTTTCTATCTTTCCTCTAGCATTTAAACCCTGGAACATTGAGCTGCCAATCCTATCCATCCCTGAATCATGTTTCTGTAATAGTTATGATATCCCAGTACCACATTTCCATACATGCCCGGAGTTCATCTGCATGACCTGTAAGGCCCCTTGTATTGAAATAAATGCAGTTTAATTCTTCAGTGTTACCTCAATCTCTGATTGCTCTTCTCTGCCTTTTCTGATTAACTTGCTCTTTTTTTATTCAGAACCTTCCTCATCCGCCTTTCTGTTCTCACTAATACTTAGAATCCCCCAACCCTCCTCCCCCTCCCACTACTTATTTAAAGGCTCCAAATAATTCAAGCAAATCTCATCACCAGGATATTGATCCTGTCCAGTTCAGGTGAACTGGTCCTTTCTGCCCCAGAACAGATCGCAATGAACCAAAAATCTGAAATGTATCACCTCTTCAGCCTTTGATTTATCTGCCCTATCTTCTTATTCCTTATCTCACTAGCCCCTCCACCAGAAGTGATCCAGAGATTAGCACCTTTGGAGTTCTGCATTTTAACCTTCTACCTAACTTGCTATATTCTGCAAAACCTCAACCCTTTCCTAAATTACATTGTTCTTCTCAATGTGTACAACAGCTTCCAGCCTTTCACTCTCCCTTTTGTCAGTATGCAGTTTTGAGACGTCCTTGACCCTGGCACCAGGGAGGCAACGTACCATTCTGATTCTGTTCGCCGAGCTGGAAGTTTTTGTTGCAAACGTTTCGTCCCCTGGCTAGGCGACATCATCAGTGCTTGGGAGCCTCCTGCGAAGCGCTTCTTTGATGTTTCCTCCGGTGTTTATAGTGGCCTGTCCCTGCCGCTTCCGGTTGTCAGTTTCAGCTGTCCGCTGTAGTGGTTGGTATATTGGGTCCAGGTCGATGTGTTTGTTGATGGAGTTTGTGGATGAATGCCATGCCTCTAAGAATTCCCTGGCTGTTCTCTGTCTGGCTTGCCCTATGATAGTAGTGTTGTCCCAGTCGAAACATCACAGGAGCGCTTCGCAGGAGGCTCCCAAGCACTGATGATGTCGCCTAGCCAGGGGACGAAACGTTTGCAACAAAAACTTCCAGCTCGGCGAACAGAACCACAACAACGAGCACCCGAGCTACAAATCTTCGCACAAACTTTGAGTACCATTCTGAATTAATGCTCACAGCCGCAGAATCTCTGTCTGTGCCTCTGACGGAAGGGCACGCTATAACATTTACTCTTTTGAACCTTGAAAAACTACACTTAACATGAGATTCATTCTTGGTGCCCAAGATCTGGCTGTCACTTCTATTTCCCTCTGAAAGACTATACCCCTCAACATTTGTCCTGTTTCCAGTACTAGCCCCTAGCCTTGGACATTATGACACTTCAAGTATTCATTCTGAATGCTTTTTAAAGGTTATCAATTTTCCCGCCTCAACTACCTTCCCATGATGATAGGATTGTTTGGGTGAAAAATTACTTCACCTGGTCCCCTCTCTACCTACTGCCTTTCACCTTAAACATGTACCATGTTCCAATTGACCCTTCAACGAGGGGGAAAAGCTGCTTTCTATTCACTTTGTCCATGCCCCTCCCCAATCCTATACACCTCTATGAGGTTCCCCCTCAAATTTCTCTGCTACAAAGAAAACAACCTGACCTTATTGAGCCTCTCATCATATCCACGAGGTTCCACCCCAGGCAACATCCTGGTGAATTTCCTCTGTACTCCCTCCAGTTCAATCACAGCTTCCCAAGTTTTATAGATGCACCATGGAAAGCATCCTATCTAGATGCATTACAGCTTGGTTGGTTCTGCCTACAACCACAAGAAATGACAAAGAGTTGTGAACACAGCCCAGTCTGTCACGAAATTGACTTCTACGCATTCCACTGCCTTGGGAAAGAAGCCAGCACAATCAAAGACTGCTCCCAGCTCAGTCATACTCACTTTCACCGTCTTTCATCGGGCAGAAGATACAAATATTTGAAAACATGAACCAACAGATTCAAAAACAGCTTCTTCCCCGCTGTTATCAGACTTCAGAATGGACCTGTCATATATTAGAGTTGATCTTTCTCTGCACCTTCTCTGGAGTTGTAATGCTATATTCTGTATTCTGTTCTATTACCCTGATGTATTTATGCAAGGTATGATTTATCTGGTTTGCACACAAAACAGTACTTTTCACTGTATCTTGGTACATAATAAATCAAATCAAAAATCCTTCCTCTCACGTGGTGACCAGAACTGAACACAATAGTCCATCTGTTGCCTAATCAAAGTCCTACACAGCTCCACCATGACCTCCCTCTCCTTATAATCTATGCCTTGACTGATAAAGACTTTTAATTCTGCGCTGAATAATTGCTTCTCTTGATCCACGACCCTGAGTTATAAATGGAAATTGATGAGCTTACTTTCTAGTAATTGCTGATTCATTTAAACAAGTCCTTACCAGGGATCTTTTCTTTGAAATCAATGTTAAGCAATGGATTAGAAGCTGTCACCAAATTGGAAAGAACAACAGAATTAATGCTGATTTCCCTGGTGAGGACGATGAAGTGTGACACAAATATTTGGCATCATAAATTAGTTCGAGATTCACATTTCCTGCTGTCAAAAACTCAAGCCACAGCGTCCTGAAATTTGCATCAAAATAACTGAAGATTATATTCAGCTCATACCTAATCCAATCACTTACTGCTAATTTGCATAAAAATACATCTTATGAGAACAGTAAATTACTCAAAAACAAGTTATCATCCCTCAACACGTGCAATGATTTGAAAAAAAAAACCAGATCCACAGGCAGAGACTTTGAAATGTTCGAGTTGATGATGTTGTATGGCCCAATCAAAATTTGAAGAAATTAGCATTTATATCTCATGACTAGGCAACCCAGGGCTCCATCCATAATTGAACAGGTAAAATACTGCAGATGCTGGAAATATGAAATAAAAATAGAAAGTGCTGGAAAAACTCAGTAGGTCTAGCCACACCTCTGGAGAGAGAAAAATGTTTTGAGACTGTATAATTCTTTTTCGGAACTCATAAGTACTTTTGGAGAAGAGTTATATGGACTGGAAGTGAAATAACTCCACGAAGGCTTGTATCCCGTCACCAAGTCGCACCCATTATTTACATGTACGTTGTACATGACACTGGCCCAGCTAGCTGAGAGACAGTTTGTACATGACACTGGCCCAGCTAGCTGAGAGACAGTTTGAGAGTGAGCAGAACTCCCAACACCTCTTGTTTAATTTTTTTTTCTCTTTTTTTTAACCCCCATACTACCGCCTAACTGCGGTAGTGCTTATCTTTTCCCCAGTACCCATGTTGTGTGTGTGTACAGGTGTGAGACACAGTGAAAGACACAAGGTGCACAAATCTTTATTCAGTTTCCACCACCAGGAAGAAAGGAAACACCCGAGTGGCCAGTGACAAGCCGTGCCCTTCACATCAAAGGGCAGTGCTGTGTGATCAAACAGTGAAGGGGAGGGCAGGGGTTAAATCAAAATAGAGTTGGAGGGAGAAATAATGCTCTCCACTCCCTGCGACGCCCACCTCTTCCTGAACAGCTCAAAGGTGTTGGTGGACACCGTGTGCTCCTTCTCCAGAGACACCCGGGCTCTAACGTAACCGCGGAAGAGGGGCAGGCATTTGGCCCTCATGACCACCTCCACGGCCCGCTGCCTGGACCTGTTTATGGCCAGTTTGGCCAGGCCCAGGAGCAGACCCACGAGGAGGTCTTCAGACCTGCCCTCTTTCCTCCGTACCAGGTGTCCGAAGATCAGGAGTGTGGGACTGAAGTGCAACCAAAAACAGGAAAGGAGGTTTTTGAGGAAATCAAAAAGGGAGTTTAAGCGCCCACACCCATACTGCGGTAGTGCTTATATTTCCCCCAGCATCCATGTTGTGTGTGTGCAGGTGTGAGACATAGTGAGAGACACAAGGTGTAAAATCTTTATTCAGTTTCCACCAACAGGAAGAAAGGAAACACCCGAGTGGCCAGTGACAAGCCGTGCCCTTCACATCAAAGGGCAATGCTGTGTGATCAAACAGTGAAGGGGAGGGCAGGGACTAAATCAAAATAGAGTTGGAGGGGGAAATAATGCACTCCACTCCCTGCGGCGCCCACCTCTCCCTGAATGACTCCAGGGTGTTGGTGGAGACCGCGTGCTCCTTCCCCAAGGGCACCTGAGCTCTAACGTAACCGCGGAAGAGGGGCAGGCAGTCAGCCCTAACGACCCCCTCCACAGCCCGCTGCCTGGACCTGTTTATGGCCAGTTTGGCCAGGCCCAGCAGCTGACCCACGAGGAGGTCTTCAGACCTGCCCTCCTTCCTCCGTACCGGGTTCCCGAAGATAGGAGCGTGGGACTGAAGTGCAACCAAAAGCAGAGGAGGAGGTTTTTAAGAAAATCAAAAAGGGAGTGCAAATGCTCACACCCAATATACACGTGGTCCACGGACTCCACAGCGCCACAGAACAAGCAGTTGGGCTGGGAGTCCGTGAACCACCGCAATCTGCGGTTGCAGGGGACCGCTGCGTGCAGCACTTTCCACCCCAGATCCCTGAGGGAAAGAGGGAGGACAGCCCCAATCAGGGAACTCAGATTCCTATGATGTCCACCTGTCTGACCTTATTACAGTCCTACAGGAAGCATTGACTGTATCAAATACAAACCAAAAGAGCTGTAGATGCTGTAAATCAGAAACAAAAACAGAAGTTGCTGCCCAACAGGTCTGGCAGCATCTGCGAAGAGAAATCAAAGTTAACATTTCAGATCTGGTGACCTTTCCTCAGAACTGATTGTAGCAAGGAAGATGTTGGTTTATATGCAGAAGATAGGGTGGGGAGAGTGGGTAAGGAGTAAACTTTAGTAGAAACAGTTGGACAGACAAAGGAGTAGATAATCATCTGGCTAGGAGAGTGAATAGCTATTAATGGAGACTGATAGTGGCCAACAATAGGTAGTGTGTAATAGCAGAGTACGTGATCAAAAGGCCTGGTGTGTGGGGTATGGAGCTATGGCATAGGAGACTTCAGGCATTAAAATTATTGAACTTGATATTGAGTCTGGAGGGCTGCAGGGTCCCCAAGTGGAAAATGAGGTGCTGTTCTTCCAGCTTGCCCTGAGCTTTGCTGGAGCATTACAGCAAACCTGAGACAGAGATGTTGGCCAGGGAACACGGTGATGTGTTAGAGTGGCTGGCAACTGGAAGCTCGGGTTCTTTTTTTGTGGCCATAACCTGGACAACCTGGTCTACTCTTCCGTCACTCCCAATATCCCTTCAGAAATCCACGGCCCTTCCTCTGCAACCGCCAAAGGTATAACACCTGCCCATTTACCTCCTCCCTCCTCAATATCCAAGTGTCCAAACACCTTCCAGTTGGAGCAGCACTTTACATGCACTTCCCACAATCCAGTCTCCTGCATTTGCTGCTCACAATGTGGTCTCCTCTACAATGGGGAAACAAAGCTTAGACTGGGTGACTGATTCACGGAACACCCACGTTCTGCCCGCAAAAAAAGACCCTGAGCTTCCAGTTGCCTGCCCCTTCAACACACCACCATGTTCCCTGGCCAACATCTCTGTCTCAGGTTTGCTGCAGTGCTCCAGTTGGAAAAACAGCACCTCATTTCCCACTTGGGGACCCTGCAACCCTCTGGACTCATTATAGAGTTCAAAAACTTTAGGGCCTGAACTCTCCCATGCCCTTACCCCCTTCCCCACACATCCAGGCCTTGTTATCACACCATCAGTTCTAAGGAAGGTCACCGAATCTGAAACATGAGCTCTGATTTCTCTTCACAGATGCCCCCAGACCTGCTGAGTTTGTCCAGCACTTTCTGATTTGATTATAATTGAACAGATGTGCGTTGTGTACAAATCTTCAAAATATTAATGTGACTGCAAATCTGCACTAAAATCCCAAACATCGTTATGTCTCTGTGGTGGGCAACATTATGGTCAACGAGACAAGGATGTTTCTGCTAAGGAACAAGACATGCTGTAATCACCTTTCAACTTCGTCTGATGTAATGTTGGTGACCATTAGGAGGAAATGCTCAATTCTGATGGTTAATTTGTATTGCCATCCATTTGTATCAAAGAATTCAATTCTGCACTTTGGACAGATGGGTAGCCTTGCCACTTCTCGAAGTTTTTAGATTAGATTAGATTAGATTACTTTAGATTAGATTACTTACAGTGTGGAAACAGGCTCTTTGGCCCAACAAGTCCACACCGACCCGCCGAAGCGTAACCCACCCAGACCCATTCTCCTACATTTACCCCTTCACCTAACACTACGGGCAATTTAGCATGGCCAATTCACCTAACTCCTGCACATTTTTGGATTGTGGGAGGAAACCGGAGCAAACCCACGCAGATACGGGGAGAATGTGCAAACTCCACACAGAGAGTCGCCTGAGGCGGGAATTGAACCCGGGTCTCTGGCGCTGTGAAGCAGCAGTGCTAACCACTGTGCCACCGTGCCGCCCATATAGGCAGTAATGATTTTCACTTAGCTACGTATAACTACTTTCTGACATTTGGAGGTTTCTGCAACATTTTTACTTACATTTTTGTACTGTTCTCTGTCAGCACAATTCTCACTAAGATAGAATATTCAATCCTCTCCTTATAGACTCTTACACATGATTGCCATCATCACTGTTACATTGCAATATATATGTCCTTCTCGCTGTCACTGACAGTCTAGATTTGGAGATGCCAGTATTGGACTGGGGTCTACAAAGTTAAAGGTCGCACAAGCTGAAAATGTGTTGCTGGAAAAGCGCTGCAGGTCAGGCAGCATCGAAGGAACAGGAGAATCGACGTTTCGGGCATGAGCCCTTCAAGGAGCAGGAGAATCAACGTTTCGGGCATGAGCCCTTCTCCAAGGAGCAGGAGAATCGACGTTTCGGGCATGAGCCCTAAAGATCGCGCAACACCAGGTCACAACAACTTAATGAAGGAGCAGCGCTCTGAAAGCTAGTGCTTCCAAATAAACCCTTTGGACTATAACCTGGTGTTGTGTGATTTTTAACTATTTCCAGTCTCATTATATTGCAGTAGTGGAGACTCCATAGATCCTCTGCTAAGTGTACAAGCTTCTTTGAAACAATCTCAAGTAAATTTCAGGTGGCAGTGTCCTTACTAAATCATGGGCTATGGGAGGACAAAAGTATTGATTGAAAAGAAGAAAAAATAGTGTCGGCTTGTGGGGAACATAAAAATTGACTGTAAAATTTACAGGCCTGTGAAGAGAAAAAAGATTGGTGAAGAAAAATTGTAACTCCTTTATAACCAGGAGCAGGGGAGTTTACAAAAAAATAGCTGATCAACGAAAAATATTCTCTGGGTCTGTGTCCACAAAGGAGGACACAAATATCATACCAGAAATGTTGGGGAACACAGGGATTAGTGAAAGTGAGGAACTGATGGAAATCAGTATTAATTAGGAAATGGTGTTGGTAAAATTGATGAAGTTGAAAGTTGGTAAGTCCCCAGAACATAATACTCCAATGCCTGTGTATTTACAGAAATGACCACATAAATGCATTGGTGGTCATCTTCCAAGATTCTATAGTCTTTGGAACAATTCCTAAAGACTGGAGGATTACTAATGTCATCTCTCTCAATGTAAAAATGGAGGCAGAGAGAAAACCTGGTACCATAGACGATTCAGCTTGACAATGTCAATGAGGGAAATGTTAGAGTCCATTAAAAAAGCTTTAATAGCTGAGCACTTGGAGAAAGAATGGCAGGATCGGAGAGTGTTAACTATAGTCCTCCAGCAGGGAAGGTCCCTGTTATAGACATCTGCACCAAAGGGAAGTTGGCAATTTTGAGTTTCATATCAGCCTGACCAAAAATGGGAAGCATCGAGCCATTGTGAACAGTATTTTTGAAACTGATTCCAATGGTGTTGCTGAATGGCTAGGACTACAGGATGATATAAGCAACCACTTGGACAATGAACTTGGACAATGTCAGTACCTGGATTTTGCTATGGGAGAGGTTGGTGGAACTAGAGACAATCAATGATTATGGGAAGTAAATGGTTGGCCACTTGAAGGAAATAGAGCTGTGGGGTGACATAGAGAAAAAACGCATTGCATTGTGACTGACTGAATTGTTGCTCTGAGAACTGGAATGGATTCAATAGGCCGAATGGACTCGTTCCGTGTTGTAGGATGCTACTGTGTTTGACAAGCAGAAACAGTTCTTCCGAGGCCGGAGATAGTTAAAGCAGTATCTTTTATTATGTGTCATACAGCAATTAGTTTCCTCCTACATATTCTTCTTTAATTAAAGCAATGAGCTTAATGTTAGCTGCTATTGCATCTTATAATTGCTTTATTGAGTGGGAAATGAAGGGGGCCTGTGTTCTATGCATTGATCAGCTTGATGTCTATAGTCTACAAATCATGTCGCAATCCTGTTTAAGAAAAAGGTTGTTCACAAGCAATCCAACTTCCCAATGATTGTTGTAACTCATTTGAAGCCAATGCAGATACTTCCTTGGGTGTCCACCCACTCCTAAAGAAATAGATATGGAAGACAGTGGGAATACTCAGTGGGCTATGCAGTATGTTCTATCACAGTGTTTCTATTTGTGCCTTCTTTTCTCCTCGATCTGAGATTTAACCCCTCTGTGGTTCATAGTGCCCTTTGAATGTGCCCATCCCATTGTCTCACCTTTCTTCACATCTTTTCTACCAAATCAGTAACATCCCCTTAGTCTCATTAGCCTAGTATTCAATGTTATCCTCAGCCAAACCAGTCTCCTCCAGCATGATGCCCCCACCAGATACAGCATCCCGTTTAGCATCCCTCAGGGTCTGTTTCACCCAAATACCCTGGCCCAGTGAATAGTATACATTTCTCACCTGAACCAGGTAATGATCATTGAGTCATAATCATAGGGTCGTACAGCAAGGAAACACACCCTTCTGTCCAACTCGTTCATGCTGGCCAGATATCCTGAATTAATCAGGATATTGCCAGCATTTGGCCCACATCCCTCTCAACCCTTGCTATTCATATACCCATCCTGATTTTTCAAATGTTGTAATTATACCAGCCCCCACCACCTCCTCTGGCAGCTCATGTCATACCACTCTTTGCATGAAAAAAGTTACCCCTTAGGTCCATTTTAAATCTTTCCCCTCTCACCTTAAACCTACACCCTCTAGTTTTGGATTCCCCTACTCTCGGAAAAAGACCTTGTCTATTTACCCTATCCATGCCCCTCATGATTTTATAAACCTTGGTCAGGTCAAACCTTCCTACCCTGGCAACATCCTTGAAAATTGTATCAGCACTTTTTCAAGTGTAACAACATCATTCTTACAGCAGGAAGACCAGAACTGAATGCTATATTCCATAAGTGGCCTAACTAATGTCCTGTGCAGCGGCAACATGACACTTTAACTCCTATACTCAATGCACTAACCAATAAAGGCAGGCGTAGCAAATGCTTTTTCACGACCCCTGTCCAGCTGCCACTCCAACTTCAAGGAACTAGGAACCTGCATACTATGGTCTCCTTGTTCAGAAACAGTCCCCAGGACTCTCCTCGTAAATGTATAAGCCCTGCCCTTATCAAAATACAACAGCTCACACTTATCCAAATTAAACTCCATCTGTCCCTCCTAGGCCCATTGGCCCATCTGATCTCTGTGTTTTTCCTACATGTTTTTCTTCCGATCAAGCAAACGCTTAGTAGGATGCAGTTTGATAGGAATTGCAAGGCAAATTTATTCTACAATTCATTCGTTTCCATCACTACGAATTGTCTTCCTAATTTATTAATAGCATGCTTTGCTTCCCCATATCTGATGACCATCGCATTTAACTTAAATTAAATAATGCATCTGCATACTTACCAAAACCAATACTCTGCACCTTCTCTACCCGCAAAAAAAGCAAAAAGCACAGAAATACCTTGCTGAAAACACACATGGAGTGGCCCCCATTATAGTAAGATCATTGTGTCTCCCTGTAATTTGAAACTGCTTAAAAAAGGGAAAGAATAGACACCAAACCCCCAGCCTGAACTGGAAGGTTGCAGATTTCCTATCTGAGTTCAAGTTTTCAAACAAAGCACACAGCTATACTTCATTGATAATGGACAAGTAATAGTTGGAAGTAAGGGGTTGTAGAGTAACCATTTTAGGCTTATCTGAAAACAACCAGAAAAACCTTGCAAAGGTTTGGAATGCTCTTGAAGATCAGTTTTGTGTAGGGTAAATTTTAGAATTCATTACCTGGAATTGATATCCTGTCCTGGAAGTTCTCTCAGGTCTATCTAGTTCAGTGGAATATTGACTTTGTCATCCTCTATCTGATAGTCCTCCTGTCCCAACTCAGGATCCTCTGCCTTATCTGCCTCCTCAGAGGCTTCCTCTTGCTCCTACTGCCCCTCCTGTCCCTTTACCTGTGAACATCTGCCCCCCAGTCAACTTTTGAAAGTTCTTGCCCAATACCATCAAAGTTAGCCTTCCTTCAACTTTCAGATCAAACTCCCTGCATCATGGGGGAAGGAACTGAATCGATGAAGACTGGTGAAGTCAGCATCAGTGACATCTTGGATGTGCTTACGTATTGAGGACTGTGAAATAACATCAAGGTAGCTCCCTAAAATGTTGGACTGGCAAAAAGCAGCTGTAACCTTTAGGTTTACCAGGATGGCATTGCCACTCTGCTCTTGTGATCACAAGTCCTCATCCAGCAGCTGGCACAGGTGTGGCACGATGGCACAGGATGTTCTGAGCCATCTTTTGACATTGGGTCTTATTCATCAGTGGATATTACACCTTAGCCTATAGATCCTGCAATGAGCAACATCTCTCATTCCACATGCTGGCTTCTGTCCGACTGCATTGACCCTTCCCCCCCGCCCAGCACTTTATCCTCACTAGTTGGACATCTGCCAGTGTAGCAGCTGCTGCTGTTCTCTCTGTCTCTTCTGTACTGGTTACTTCACAGTGGTTGGATCGCGAGAAGAGTTGATAGGTACATCTCTGCCAGGGTCCTTTTCCTTTTAGAAAAACTGAGAAAACAGTAAATGAAAGCAAACAGTCTCAGAACAGGACTTCGTCCCTAACATACTTAAGTTTCAGGCAATGTCCTCAAGAAGGCAAAAGTGAGAACTGCAGATGCTGGAAACCAGAGTTTAGATTAGAGTGGTGCTGGAAAAGCACAGCAGTTCAGGCAGCATCCGAGGAGCAGGAAAATCGACGTTTCGGGCAAAAGCCCTGAGATGTCCTCAAGAAACTTAATCTCACCCTGGCCAATGCCCCAAGCAACACATGCTCAGTGTGAACCTGCATTGCTGTGTGGCTTGAGATAAAAGCTCCTTGCCACCAACATCACGGGAGCTTGGTCCCCTTTACTACTATCGTATTACCTTATACCCTGACATAGCCCACCTTCTGTACAATAGTCATCCTGCTGTCATGTACGATGACCCCAGGAAGTGTCCACGTGGTTTTGGCATGAAGCAGTTTCCAGGAGGGAACAACCCCAAACCTATCACAGTAGCAGAGTGGGGAAACCATCGTCACGTGTATGTTCCCCTCCAAGCTACTCATCATCCTGACATGGAAATATGTCAACGTTCCTTCAGTGTCGCTGGGTCAAAATCTTAAGAATTCCCTGCTCAAGGGCTTTGTGAGTCTATCTATGGCAAATGGATTGCAGTGATTCAAGAAGACAGCTCCCTTCTTGGGGTAACTAGGGATGAACAATAAATGTTGGCCCAGCCAATGATGTCCACGTCCATGGGCAAATAAGAGGAAATTTCTGTCCAAGCAGCTTTTACCTGTGCATGAGGATATAACGGAATGGTTTGGAATCCTAATAACGATGAGTCAATGCAAATAGAGAAAATAAGGTTTTTAGCAAATGCAACTTGCTCCTTTGACTTGCTGATCTGAGTGATCATAAGATGACATCCACTGGGGAGGCTACAGCCTCATGGTACTATCTCAGGACTGTTAACCTAGACATCAGTTAACATTCTAGGGACCTGGGTTCAAATCCCGCCACAGCAGATGGTGGCATTCAAATTCAATAAAAACAAAACTTGAATTAAGAGTTTAACGCTGACCATGAATCCATTGCTGATTGTCAGGAAAAACCCATCTGATTCTCTAGTGTCCTGTTGGGAATAATCTGCCATCCTTACCCTGGTCTGGCCTACGTGTGACTCTAGACGCACTGCAATGTGGTTAACTCTCAATCGCCCTCTGGGCAATTCAGAGAGAGCAATCAATGCTGGCCTTGACAGTGCAGCCCACATCCCATGGATGAATTAAGGAAAATTCAGGCACCCATGCATTCCCATTCATTACTTTGTGAGATTGGGTCAAAATACGATATCGCGAGGTGATCTTTCAAAACCAGTTAAAACAAATTGAACCAAGCTGAACCTCATTAAAGTAAATTAAAGGGTAACAGCCTCTTCAGGGACACTCTCACAAAAATTAAATGTACAAAACTTTAATTAAAATATTATCCTGTTGGAGATTATCTAGACCTGGTGGTGCCCACCAGTCTTGGAACACATCACGTGCGCCTGGATAAGAAACACTCCTTTTCCAAAACACCTACATATGAACATAGCTCAGGCTGGATGACCCCTCACTGCCTGGAGCTGGGTATAGTCACTTTGATCAGGAGCATAGTCACGAATGGTTTGTCCAATTTTTCTCTCCGTGTTCAGCCTCCCACTCCCCAGAAGCAGCTCGCCGAAGTTTGAGAATGTGGGGTTGAATGAGAAATATAAATGGAGTAGCAGCTCCCTCAAGATGGGCAGCAGCTACAGTCTCACAAGGGGCACTTCAGTGCAGAAGGCAAGGCTGTAGCCTGCGGCTGTAGGAGATAGTGAGTTGTCAATGTGAAAGGGTAGGTACAGGTAGATCTTCTATAATGTGCTGGTTGCATTCTTGCCAAACTGCGCTTCAGATCAGAACTTAAAGTGTTGGCGATGTAATTGTGTTACAGCCAACACGCTTCAAGTGGCCGCGCTGTAGGACCAGTGGCCTCAATTAATCAATTGTGTTGCGGCAAATTTGCGTTAACAAAACACGTTATAGCAGAAGACCTGTATGTGCAACCACACAGCACAGTGCTAGAACAACAGAGATGGTGCATGTATCTGCAATATATCTAACAAACATGGTGAGCAACTATCAAAGTGGATGTTGCAATCCTTCAGGATGTTGCAGATTTTAAAACTTTTAATTACATTTTCTTAATTTTGCTTTTCTTCCTTCACTCTCTTGCAATCCAATCTTTCTTCTCCTCCCTTTATTTCTTTCTCTATAACTGATTGGCATCTCCTTTGGTTCATCCTCCTTCTCAGTCCATGGTGTTTCATCTTATTGCTGACCAAGATCCCAGATGCCCTGTTACCCTCACTGCAACGTGATCAGCTCAAGGGCTCTTGCGGTACAGTGGTAGCATCCTTGCCTGTGAACCAGGAGGCCTAGTTCAATCCCATTTGTTCAGAGGTTGTTTAGGAAATATCCATACTTTCAAGTGATGCTAAACCTAAACAACAAGCCTAACAACATCCACCAAAAAAAGTCTGGTTCCTGCAAAGTTCATCGTGATTTTGCACATAACCAAAGGGAACAGTCAGTAAGGAAATGAAAGAATGAGGTGAAATGGGCAGAACACTGGCTGCTGTGGTTTTGGAGTTCTCTGAATTCACTTTTGTCCATTGTATTCATGCCAATGATTCCCCTTTTGAAGGAACTGAAAAGTCTTTGCACAGCAAGGCTTTTGTACCAGACGCTTCCTCCTGTTAACTACATCTTGTGCAGCATACGGTATTGAAAATTTGGAATAGTCATCCTTTAGCTTACAGATGAGAGTATTTATGTATATAATGACACGCACACTGCACATAGATTCTGCTCCTTATATTGTGGGTCTGAAGCCCTTTAAGTGTTTCAGCATGGAAGATTCAGCCAGAGGTTGTTGCTGTAAAACACACTCCTACATAGATGCATGACAAAATTCCAGAGGATTATTAAGTACTCTGAATGGGAGGTCAAGGCTTGTATATATTTGTCGACTTATGTTAAACAAACATGGGGAATAGATTTACGTGGCTGATTTGTTCATGCCTTCTTCCTCAATGTAATTGCAGCCTGGTCCTTTGTAATGAACACAAGGCATATTGACACAGACTCCTACGTCGCCAATGTGTATGACTCCCTGTGGGGGAGGTACTTTGCACTGTCAAACGGTCCCTTTTATCTTTCTTGGAGTTTGTTCCACTGACAACTTCGATAACAGATTGGCAGACTTGAGTGTTACAATTGGGAATGACTGATAAAACTTTGATCCACTTTCTCCTATTTCAATGACCATTACAGACATTTAAATTCCCTCTAGTGGTGCGAGATGCCTTATGCTGATTAAGGATGACACCAATACCATGCAACTCTTTGTGAGCTCTTGATAACAGATCTTATCCTCACATTTCTTATAATGGTTCTGCACTTTAAAGCGAAATTCTAAGTCTGTCTCAGTTTAAGCACCCTAGGATCTGTATGTCCTTGTTTACTATGATCTGCCTGTACTGCTCACAAAACAAAACTTTCCACTGTCCTTAGGGACATGAGACTACAATAAATCAAATCAAATCAAAACCCTGGTGACAGATTTATTACATATTGAACTCCTGACTGTAAATATGTGACTCACTACTTTTGAAGTATTCAGTTGGAGTCTGAAGTGCTAGATGATCGGTGTCTTTAGTTTGTGTTTAATTTGTAAATTAATTGCAAAACAGTGGGTAGGCAATGGCCACAATGATATTATCACTTGACTATTAATCCAGAAACTCAGCTTATGTTCAGGGGACTTGGGTTCAAACCTGCCATGGTTGATGGTGGAATTTGAATTCAATAAAGAATCTGGAATTGAGAGTCTAATGATAGAGATTATTTTCTATTCTCTCTTTCTGTGCAAGGAAAAATATTTTGGTAAACTGGGTGGCTGAGGGCCCCCCTGGACTTTCAAATTGGCACAGATTAATTATGGAATGTATTCCCCTTGACTTCCTTACAAATATGGTGCACCGAAAGACCGAATTATTTCATAAAATATGGCAGCCTTTCTTGAATTATATAAATACAGATATTCCGGCTATCCTAACAAGGGCTTTTATTTAATTGAGATTGCGAACCTGGCTGGTCCGGAGCCCCTTGGGAGAGGAATCCCGCCGGGTTTTGTTACATTTGAGGTTAACACATTCCGAGCATGTATCTCACTACCCAATTTCTGTGTTATCTGTTTTTTTTTCTTTCTCTTATTTGAATAATGTAAGAAACTTAATTATACACTCTAGTTAGTTGTAGGTTAGATTAGTAGTTAGTTGAGTTTTGATTTTTTTTTGGTATTTTTCTTTTGTTAAATTTTGGTTATTATTTATTTAAGATTTAATTGTATATCAATGTTTGTACTTGAGAGTTTTGTTTATTTTTGTAAACTTGTAAAAATGTTAAATTTCTAATAAAAGTATCTATTAAAAAAGAGTCTAATGATAAGTATGAAAATGTTGCCGATTGTCATGAAAAAACCCATCTGGCTCACAAAGACCTTTCGGGAAACTGACATCCTTACGTGGTCTGACCTACATGTGACTCCAGACTCACAGCAATGTGGCTGACTCTTAAACTACCCTCTGGGTAACTGGGGATGGGCAATAAATGCTGGCCTAGCCAGAGACTCCCCATTAAAAAATGTTGCAAAGTCTGTGATATGAGAAATTACTAAACTGCTAAATCTGGCACAGCTCTACCAGTTCACCAAAGGCCTCAGTTTCTGATTGTCACACTTTGTGAAACAATTCTACCCTAAGTGCCTACACTGTGACCTCTTACAATTCGCAGTATTGTACACATGCTAGTCACTGATATCTTAGTCCGATTTCTCAAAACAAATGGCGATGTTTCAAGAAAAAAAATACACAGACAAGATGTGGTGGCAATGGTGACACAGAGAAACCCATGTTCAAAGAAGTTTTATTTTTCCATTGTAACTGATGAATGCACATAAAATTACTAGTGGAAGAAACATCATGCCAGAAAATTGCATAGAGTTCATACAAAATTTGAATAAGCTTCTCAGAACAAATTATCATTGTTAAAGATAATATTATTTACACCCTTTTCACGTGAAGTCCTCCCTTTGTTTATTTTGTTATTCTACAGTTAACTTTAAGTGAAAACATTTGAACAATATTAAAGCACAGACCATCCACTTCATATGATCAGTGAGATAAACAGAATTATGCTTCACTCACTATTACCACAGATTTTGTTATTTGTCTGGACCAGAGCTGAATTTTGTGAAACACTGTTAAATGTCCTAATCCAAGAATGACCCGCATTTAATGCTGAACACAAGCTGTAGTGTTTGCAGTTGTTAAATGAAGTGCACATACAATCTAGTTCAGTACAGAACAGCCATAAATACGGATTTCCACAGTAAGTACTTTGAATATTCCACTTAAACAGATACAGAACAAGGTAAATACTTTAAAGGCACAAGACTTTCACATCATATAGACCCCTTCTGTTAGATTCAATAAATCTAATCCAAGTAACATTAAATAACAAGTATAGTGTATGTATGTGTATGTTGCATATATATGCGTATACACACACATACACACACACACATATATACAGTATATGCATATACACACACATACTTCCATTACAACCATTGAAAACTGTAGGGGGTGATATTGACAGAGTAAAACCATGATTTTCTGTTTTTGTGATCATCTGTTACAGTTAAAACTAAGTTTCAAAAAAGCTACCTCATCATCAATGCTGATTATATAGCTAGACTCATGGTGGTGGGGATTTCATTAGAATAACACATTCAATCGTATAAAAATAAAGAGAACGTTTTACTGAAACACCATTATTAGACAAATACTGCACAGAATGCTGGCAATGAAATATTTTCACTCAGAATAATTACACATACCAAATGTAGCGGAATTACAGATCCATGTATTTTATAGTTTGAGCAGCCAAAATGACATTGAAATATTTTTACAACAATATAGTTCCTTAAATCTGAAACTACTGTTCCTGTCCACTTAACAGCTGCAATACCTGTATTTGTTGCGTGTTTCATGTTTGGCATGGAGTGAATCATGCCAAAGATCAAAGAATTCAGTTTGCACAAATTGTTTCAGTGACTACCCTCCACAGTGATGACTAGTAAAGTTACCAGTGATGACTAGTCATAGCCTTATCGCAATATTCAGTGTTTAATTTTGAAATTAAAATTTCATTCACAAAGTGCATTCAAACACATTAATACAATGACTTGCCTGCAATTTTTTTTTCTTCCGTTCATTTTAGGATATTTACAACCACTGGTATTGTACAAAACAAATTTTACAAATGATTCAGATGTAAGCAAGGTACAATATTTTGATTGTGCAGTTAGATACAAGGACTTTCCGTTACGTCACTCACATTAACTTGTAATAACAACTCCGGTTTTAGAAAATCTATGTAACTCTACTTTGTACACACAAGTCAAAGACATTTTTTTTATTTTACCCTGTGAAGCTACCTTGAAGTACATTACAGCACAAACTCCACAACAAAACTGTCTCTTAACAGTTATATTTTAAGGTATCCACAGTGATAACCATAATACTTCCATCATGCATGCATCCCTGATACGTATTTCCCTTTAAATATACTGGACAAAGCTATACAGGAAGTTTTAGAATGGCACAACCAAAACTCTAATTATAATAAGCAACATTGTTACCTCAGCATTGCTGACATTAAAAGTAAGTAGCAATGTATAATTCTTTTGGCAAGTGTACTTTATGTAGAGAGCAAAGACAATGGAAAACCTGTGCTTGCGACTGAAGCAGAGGGTTCTTACAACACGATGCCTACATGCAATGCTATGGATATGTGGGTTGTCAATGTTAGCCAATTATGCATCACAGGTTTCAAGTTCCTCTTTGATGGTTTTTTTTTTACAAAGAAATGTAATGTGTGGCGCTGTACAATTGGTTTTGTACTGGCACTTGAACAGAATGTACACCCACACACACGACCCTGACACTGCACTGTATGCTTGAATAAGTCTTCCAGAACGCAGGCTAGTATTCAAGCAGTTATTCACCTGCCCACATACCTCAATGCCTCCTCCACCTGCAAAAAAAAAGTAATGAGTTAACACAGCTTAAAGACCATATCAAAGGGAAGTAGCGAAGACTTTATCCGATTTATTGTCTTCCAAGTCGTCCTCATTGGAACATGTCTTGTGATTCAATTTCCCATTATCTGGAGCTAGGGGGGGAGGTGGAGCACTGTGATCTCCATCGTCAGTGAACTTCCCCTTCAGTGTGTCCTGTACGAATTCTTGGATCTCCAGTGGCAGCCTCTTAAACTTGTCCTGGTATTCTTGATCGAGATCACTCTGCAGCTGCAAACAAGCAGAAAACTGTCATGCTGCAAATTCTCCAGGACGAACATATTATAGTGAGGTAAGAACATTGTGCCTTATCTTTTTTTAAATTCATACAAGAGATGTGAGCATTGACCAAAATTGATTGACCATTCCCAATTGTCATGCAGAGGGTGATGTTGAGCAGTCTTTGAAGTGTAAATACACTCACAACAGCACTCTGTCTCTCCCATACAAAGCACACTCCAATATAATGAGCATGATTGTATTTCCAAGTGACTTGTACTAAGAACTTTTGGTGCATTTTAGTCACTGGATTGGATAGACCAATGATTAGTTTCTGTTTTATACAGCTGTGTGTGGAACAAAGTTGTTTTTCTGGTTGGCGATCATTGACGAGTGGTGTGCCTCAGGGATCAGTGTTGGGACCACAATTATTCACAATTTACATAGATGATTTGGAGTTGGGGACCGTGTGTAATGTGTCAAAGTTTGTGGAAGACACTAAGATGGGTGGTAGAGCAAAGTGTGCAGAGGACTGTGAAACCTGGCAGAGGGACAGAGATAGTTTGAGAGTGGGCAAAAGTCTGGCAGGTGGAGTACAATGTTAATAAATGTGTGAAGTCATCCATTTCGGTAGGAATAACAGTAAAAAGGGCCATTATATGAACGGTAAGGAATTGCAGCATGCTGCTGTGCAGAGGGATCTGGGTGTCCTTGTACATGAATCACAGAAGGCTGGTCATTCCTAAAGGAATTGAGTTTAAAAGCAGGGAGGTTATGTTGTACCTGTATAGGGTGCTGGTGAGGCCACACCTGGAGTACTGCATGCAGTTTTGGTCTCCTTACTTGAGAAAGGATATACTAGCATTGGAGGGGGTGCAGAAGACATCATTAGGTTGATTCCAGAGTTGAGGGGGTTGGCTTATGAAGAGAGACTAAGTAGACTGGGAATAAATTCATCAGAATTTAGAAGAATGAGGGGCAATCTTATCAAACATTATGAAGGGAATAGATAAGCTAGAAGGAGAGAAGATATTTCCACTGGTGGGTGAAACTAGGACAAGAGGGCATAGCCTCAAGATTACTGGGAACAGTTATAGGACTGAATTAAGGAGGAGCTTCTTCACCCAGAGGGCTGTGAATCTGTGGAATTCCCTGCCCAGAGAAGTAGTTGAGGCGTCCTCATTGAATGTTTTTAAAGTGAAGACATATAAATTTTTGAACAGTAAAGGAATGAAGGGTTATGGTAAGAGGGTGGGTAAGTGGAGCTGAGGCCACAAAAAGATCAAGCCATGATCTTACTGAATGGTGGAACAGGCTTGAGGGGCTAGATAGCCCTACTCCTAGTTCATATGAGAGACCAAAATGTATGTTCTTTGCCAGTTTTCTCCCTACATTCTAGGGCTTTGTTCCTTAGGTTCCATCTGTGGTCAATTGCCAGTCATGGCTGCCATCCCCTTCCTTAACAAGAACTTATTGACCTGCCTTAAAGGAAATGGGTGGCTTAGTGGTTAGCACTACTGCCTCACAGTTCCGGGGACGCGGGTTCAATACCACTCTTGGGCAATTTCTGTGTGAGTTTTGCACATTCTCTCTATGTCTGCCTAGGTTTCCTCCCACAGGATGCGCAGGTTAGGTGGACTGGCCATGCTAAATTGCCCATGGTGTGCAGGCTAGGTGGGTTAGTCATGTGGGGTTATAGGGATGGGGTGGATCTGGGTGGGATGCTCTTCAGAGCATCATTGTGGGCTGAATGGCTTGTTTCCATGTTGTAAGGATGCTGTGAAAAACATCCAAGAACCCTACGTTTCAGGAAGAGAGCTCTAAAGACTCAGAAGCCCTGAGAGAATTTTTTTTCTGCTCATCTGTCTTAAGGGTGCAAGCCATACTTTTTAAACTGTGACCCTAGTTCTTGATTCTTCCATCAGAGGAAACATCTTCTCCATCGCCAACCTGTCAGGATACCTCAGGACACAGGTTTCAATCAAATCACCACCTTCTCTTCTAAACACAAGTGGATACAAACTGAGTTTGCCAAACCTTTTTGAATAGGCCGACGTGCCCCTTCCAGGTATCAATCTGGTAAACCTGCTTTGAATGCTTCCAATGCATTTACATTCCCTGTAAATATGAAGACTAATACTGGACAAGGTACTGCAGATGTGATCTAGCCAACACCATGTACAGAACAACCTCGATTATACGAACGAGACAGGCAGGGAGCATTTTGTTCGGATAACTGATTGTTCAGATAACTGATTGTTTGGATAATGGACAGCATTTTTATGGAACCTTGAGATCTTGTTCAGATAATCCAAAATTCGGATAATTGACGATCGGATAACCAAAATTATTCTGTATCAGTGAAGCATAACCTGTCTACTTCCACATTCAATTTCCCTCACAATAAACAACAACCCTTTATTTACTTTTCTAATTACTGGCTGTACTGCAAGTTGAACTTTTGCAACTCATAGATAAGGAAATGCAGACCCCTCTGCATCTCAGAGCTTTGGAATCTCTCTCCATTTAGATAATATGTATCCTATTATTTTTCCTCCTAAACTGAATAATTTGGTATTTTCCACATTGTAAGAGACTTACCGGATCTTTGCCCACTCATTTAACCTATCCATATCTTTTGTAATCTCATTTTGCCCACTTTCTTACATTCTTGCCTATCTTTGTGTCATCAGTTATAGAAACTCTTGCTGTCTGCTTTTATGTTTCTGACGTGCTTTCACTCATATTTTTTCCATTTTTATTTCATTCTTTGCTGCATTTTATATTTGTTTTCAGTATTCCAACATGCAACCCATCTTTGCACAATTAGATGTTTTTATTCAAGTTTACTATCATACCTGTTATGCTTGGATTGTCTTGTGAGCAAAGACTAAACAAAATGGGAGTCTACTCTTTGGTGTTTAAAAGAATGAGAGGTGATTGCATTGAAAGGTATAGGATCCTTGAAAGGGTTTACATAGAATCCCTACAGAGTGGAAACGGGCCTTTCAGCCCAACAAGTCTATACCAACTCTCTGAAGAGCATCCCACCCAGACGTACCCCCCTCTACCCAGTAACGCTGGACAATATCCCTGGACACTATGGGCAATTTAGCATGACCAATCCACCCATCCCACACATCGTTGGACTGTGGGAGGAACCCGGAGCAAGCCCACACAGACACAGGGTGAATGTACAAATTCCACACAGACAGTCGTCCGAGGCTGGAATTGAACCCAGCTCCCTGGTGATGTAAGGCAGCAGGGGTAATCACTGAGCTACTGTGCCACCTCAGTGGATGCTTCCCTTCATGGGAGAGTTTAGGACCAGAGGGCATCATTTCAGAATGAATTTAAGAGTAAGATGAGGAGGAATTTCTTCTCTCAGAGGGTTAAGAGTCTTTGGAACCCTTTGCCACAGAGAGCTGTGGGGGCAGAGTCACTGTGTACATTTCAGGTTGTGATAGATTCTTTATCAATAAGAGAATCAAGAGTTGTGGGGAAAGAATAGGATATTGGAGATGAGGAATGTCAGATCAGCCATGATCTTATTGAGTGGTGGAGCAGGCTTGAGGGGCCGAATGGCCTACTCCTGTTCTGATTTTTTTCTGGTCTTAAGGGTGGCACGATGGCACTGCTGCCTCACAGCACCAGGTTCGATTCCAGCCTCGGGTGACTGTCTGTGTAGAGTTTGCACATTCTCCTTGTGTCTGCGTGGGTTTCCTCCCACAGTCCAAAGATGTGCAGGTAAGGTGAATTGGCCATGCAAAATAGCCCATAGTGTTAGGTACATTAGTCAGAGGGAAATGGTTCTGGGTGGGTTACTCTTCGAAGGGTCAGTGTGGACTGGTTGGGCCGAAGGGCCTGTTTCCACACTGTATGTAATCTAAAAAAAAGTTTGATCCTGTCTTTAATCCTTTGAGTTGAGCACAGATAGTCAGTCCATTCCTTGGGAGTGCTCTTACTTTTGCTTCATTAAGTTTTTGTGGCTTAGTTAAGTCAGCACAGACTTGGAAATGAATTTGGAGGTTTCCGGTTTGAGTAACACAGGTACCGCAGACTTCACCAACTGAGTTATTTGAGAGTTTATTCTTCACAGTAGAAGGAACTACGCCAATTCTGATTTTAATCAGCTCAGGGTGAATAGGCAGGATGGGTGGTTGAAACTTTGTAAATCTGCCTTATCCTGAAAACATGAGGAAGCCAAACAGCTATAAAGTCTAGATACCAATGGGATGATGCAATTTTAATTGTATGAGGCAGAACTAGCCACACTACTTAGTTTTATCCTCAAAATCTGACTGACCAGAGCGGTTAAGCAATATAACGGGGAAGCCGAGAATCAATGAATACTGAAACTTCTTTGCTCCTTGAGTCATTAGGTTATGCAGCATGGAAACAGACCCTTTGGTCCATCCAGTTCATGCTGAACATAATCCCAAACTAAAGTAGTCCCACCTGCCTGCTCCTGGCCCATATCCCTCCAAACCTTTCCTTTTCATGTACTTGTCCAAAAGCGCTGTAATTCTATTCACAACCATCACTCCCTCTGCACGTTCATTCCCCACACGAACCACTCACTGTGTAAAAAGAAATTGCCCCTCATGCTTTTGTTAAATCTGTCTCCTTTCACCTTAAAAATGTGCCTTCTAGTCTTGAAATCCCCCATCTGAGGGAAAAGACAACTGCCATTAGCCCCATTATTACCCCACAGAATTTTATAAACTTCTGCCAGGTCACCTCTCAACCTCATACACTCCAGCGAAAAAAGTCCCAGCCTATCCAGCCTTTCTTTATAACTCAAACTTTCCAACCCAGCAACATCCTAGTAAATCTCTTCTGAACCCTCTCCAACTTAATAACATTCTTCCTATAACAGAACTGGACACAGTGTTCTTCTCAAGCACTCAGTTTAGTAGTGACAAGTAAGATGATTGCTCTGCATTAACCAGCAATCCTTGATCCTGGCTAAACCACTCCTCCAATTCCACCTTGTCAAACTGTTCCGCCAAGCTCTTTATCAATGATATCAGTGACCTGACCAACACCTGCTTGCAGTTAAAATCAAGGACTGTACAGGGAAAACTGACAATCCCGCCTTTGCATTGTCCTGGAGTAAACGATGCAGAAAGCGTTTGGTGCAGTGAAATAATAGAGCACCTCTTAGTCAGAGAAATGTTAAGCAGTTTTCCAGCAATACTCTTTGCAATGGCAACATTTCAAGATCGAACCCAATTAATTTGTTTGTTGTGTGGCTAAGAGGCTTCAGCTGCTCTTGCTTTTCATCACTGGGAGAATATCGAAAAGCAAATTCTTGACCACCACAAATCTCGCAACACAGAAGCTGCGACATAGCAATCCTTATAATTAAAATTTCCTTGAGCAGTAAGTTTAGGATTTAGCCCAGAGTTTCTCACACCTTTCTCACTGTGAGCCCGTTTTGAGGCCTGAACATTGTCAGGACCTTTGGTGAACAGTGGGGGGAATGAGGAGGAGGAGATCGAGAAGAGCAGGATTGGTCTTTGATGCCAATGAGTTGGCAACACCAAAATCCCAATCATGGCCCCGCTCACAGTTCTCCTTTTGGGAAGCCCTGATTTAGCCAATACTCAGGTCATTGTAAAAATGCAATGGTGGGAGATTCTTTGTGGATCAGTAATTTTACTTATTGAGGTTAATGCTTCCTGTCTTGCTCCCTGGTTTCTGAGAATTGGTTTGAGACTTGCACTTGGGAAAGTTTAGCCAGGGCTCCTCCTCCTCATTATGACCAGCACTAGTCAATGACGTTGTGTCCTGGAGTGCATCTGGGAAGAGTCATGGTTGACTATTCAGATTCTCATGGTCACTGACAAATCTCACACATGAGGCAAGGTACCTTTTTTCATTTGGCAAAAGTGGGTACTGCAAGATGCTGGAGATTAGAGTCAAGATTAGAGTAGTGCTGGAAAAGCATAGCAGGTCAGACAGGTACAGGGGAATCGACGTTTCGGACAAAAGCCCTTCATCAGCCCTCATTTCTGATGAAGGGCTTTTGTCTGAAACGTCAATTTTCCTGCTCCTCAGATGCTGCCTGACCTGCTGTGTTTTTCCAGCATTACCCTAATCCTACCTTTTTTTAATTATTCATTCACAGGGTGAGGGCATCACTGGCTAGGCCAACATTTGTGGCCCTAATTACACAGAGGGTAGTTAAGAGTCAATCATATTGCTGTGGGTCTGGAGTCACATGTAGGCCAGACCATATAAGCATGGCAGTTTCCTTCCCTAAAGGACATTAGTGAACCACATGGGCTTTTCCCCCTACAAGCTCCAATGGATTCGTGGTCACCATTAGATTCTTAATTTCCAGATGTTTATTGAATTCAGATTCCACCACCTGCAATGGCAGGACTTGAACCCAGGAACATGGCCTGGGTGTCTGGATTAACCATCCAGTGATAATACCACTAGGCTATTTCTGGATCAGTGGTGCTGGAAGAGCACAGCAATTCAGGCAGCATCCGAGGACAGGCAAAATCGACGTTTCGGGCAAAAGCCCTTCATCAGGAATAAAGGCAGAGAGCCTGAAGCGTGGAGAGATAAGCTAGAGGAGGGTGGGGGTGGGGAGAGAGTGGCATAGAGTACAATAGGTCAGTGGGGAAGGAGATGAAGGTGATAGGTCAGGGAGGAGAGGGTGGAGTGGATAGGTGGAAAAGGAGCTGGGCAGGTCGGACAAGTCCGGACAGGTCAGGGGATCGAGTTGCTGGAGGTTAGAAGCTAGGATGAGGTGGGGGAAGGGGAAATGAGGAAACTGTTGAAATCCACATTGATGCCCTGGGGTTGAAGTGTTCCGAGGCGGAAGATGAGGCGTTCTTCCTCCAGGCGTCTGGTGGTGAGGGAGCGGCGGTGGAGGAGGCCCAGCACCTCCATATCCTCGGCAGAGTGGGAGGGGGAGTTGAAATGTTGAGCCACTGGGCGATTTGGTTGATTGGTGCGGGTGTGTCGGAGATGTTCCCTAAAGCGCTCTGCTAGGAGGCGCCCAGTCTCCCCAATGTAGAGGAGACCGCATCGGGAGCAACGGATACATTAGATGATATTAGTGGATGTGCAGGTAAAACTTTGATGGATGTGGAAAGCTCCTTTGGGGCCTTGGATAGAGGTGAGGGAGGAGGTGTGGGCGCAGGTTTTACAGTTCCTGCGGTGGCAGTGGAAAGTGCCAGGACCTTGGATAGAGGTGAGGGAGGAGGTGTCATCTATTGTATCCGTTGCTCCCGATGCGGTCTCCTCTACATTGGGGAGACTGGGCGCCTCCTAGCAGAGCACTTTAGGGAACATCTCCGACACACCCGCACCAATCAACCAAATCGCCCAGTGGCTCAACATTTCAACTCCCCCTCCCACTCTGCCGAGGATATGGAGGTGCTGGGCCTCCTCCACCGCCGCTCCCTCACCACCAGACGCCTGGAGGAAGAACGCCTCATCTTCCGCCTCGGAACACTTCAACCCCAGGGCATCAATGTGGATTTCAACAGTTTCCTCATTTCCCCTTCCCCCACCTCATCCTAGCTTCTAACCTCCAGCAACTCGATCCCCTGACCTGTCCGGACTTGTCCGACCTGCCCAGCTCCTTTTCCACCTATCCACTCCACCCTCTCCTCCCTGACCTATCACCTTCATCTCCTTCCCCACTGACCTATTGTACTCTATGCCACTCTCTCCCCACCCCCACCCTCCTCTAGCTTATCTCTCCACGCTTCAGGCTCTCTGCCTTTATTCCTGATGAAGGGCTTTTGCCCGAAACGTCGATTTTGCCTGTCCTCGGATGCTGCCTGAATTGCTGTGCTCTTCCGGCACCACTGATCCAGAATCTGGTTTCCAGCATCTGCAGTCATTGTTTTTACCACTAGGCTATTGCCTCCCCTAATGACTAATGACTGAAGAGCGACAAATGTCCATAAAAACCATGCCAGACTTGTGTGCAGATTCGTTTTGTAATCTGTGGGAGGATGTTCTTGTGATGGCAGGAGTGCAATGGAGGTTTACCAGTCTGAAGTAGCAGGACTGATGTTGAAAGAGAAATGGATCAGTTAGGATGACACTGACTGGAATTTAGAAGGCGAGCAGGGGGGAAGGGTTTCTTATAGAAATCTATAAAATTCTTACAGGATTAGACAAGGTAAATGCAGGAAGGAGGTTCTAGGACCAGGGGCCACAGTCTGTGGATACAGGGTAGCCCATTTAGGACCGAGATGAGGAGAAATGTCATCACCCAGAGACTGGTGAGCCTGTGGAATTGTCTGCTACAAAACGTGGTTGAAGTCCAAACAATGAATGGTTTCAAGAAGGAGATAGGTATAGATGTTAGGGTTAAAGGGATCAAAGGACGTGGGGAGAAAGCAAGAACAGGGGACTGAGTTGGATGATCATCCTATTGAATGGGGGAGCAGGCTTGAAGGGCTGAATGGCCTAATGCTGCTCCTATTTTCTATGTTTTAATGTGTTACATTTTTCTGATGACTGAGCAGAACTCTGAAGTAATCAACTTTTTTTTGTTTCTAATTACAAAATGTGTTGCTTTGTAACAGGAGGACTGCTATAGAAACACTTGGATTTATACTCAGTGACTGACTTGTAAAGACGTGTGAGAAGCCAATGGAATGTCACATAAATAAATGATCAGGGAGAGAAATAAGCTGAAGAGAAAATGAAGGGGCTGACTATTTTGGCAGAAAGCTACCTCTGGCAAACATGTCTATTTTACCCTCCAGGCATACACAGGGACGTGGGTTAAAAAGCCAGTTGCAACTCTACTGGAATGGACTAGTGGGTCTGAACACTTTGTGTGTCAGCCTATGTTCAAGCATTGGCATGCAGTGAAGGTTCCATTGACTATCCTCTGGCTACCCTGTGTTGCACATAAAAGAAAGACCTTTCTTTGACTCTGAGTGCTGATATCCAGTTTTTTAAAAAAAGGAATTTTGACAAAGAAACCTAAAAGCAACTTACAAAACCAAGAATCTCAAAAAGTGACTGTACAAACTTGTATTGTAAGACAACTGGCAATCTCCATGAAATTTAACTATTTGCTCTTCATGAACAATTCAGACACTGATTCATTTATCAGTTTCTTTTAAAGTTTTGATCCTTTGAGGGTCATCTGTTATTTCCAATCTATGGGCATGGAATTACTAATTGTTCTCACATTTGGTCACAAATAACCTCACTCTTTTTGCTAATTGACAAGGGTAAGAAGTCAGTGTGCAAGATAGCAATGGGACCAGTTTTGTGATGCAGTGTTCAGGGCAGGTCAGGGTTGGAATAATGGGAATGGATGAAATTGGGGGTGGGAGTGTCAAGTCTGATGGGTGTGGAGCTGGGCGGTTGAGGGGTTTTGGATCTGGTGGCAAGGGGAAGGAGGGGTGGTTGTGGAGTGACGGGAAGGTGGGTCAGTTCTCAGAAGGAGGTTGGTGGGAGTGTGCAAGAGTGATGTCAAGTTCAAAGTGGTCAGGGTATTGTGTTCCAGGATACAGGTTAGGGTCTGGGAAGTGTAAGGGGTCTGGAGGAGGTGAAGTTGGAGGCATGTGAGGCAAGTATGGAGTTAGTTCAATGGTTGTTCCGGAGTTAGTCTGTATTTAATTGTCTAACATCTCCCAAGTAACTATTTAACTTTACTCAAAACCCTCCAAATTCTCAGACTTAAGTATAGCAGGGTCCCCAAGACACACCTCCCATCTGCACTTGAATATCCACTGTTTGAAAAATTAAAGATGACTTCGTGCTTCCAAATCCAAATCTTGACCTTAGACAGTACAAACAGAAAATATTGGAGCCACTTAGCAGATCGGGCAGTATTTAGTTTTATAATCCCTACAGTGTGGAAACAGGCCATTGGGAAACAGACTTAAATGTTTCAGGTCTCTGACTCCTCCGCAAGAAGTTTGCTCATGCTCCAATGAACGATCACAACAAAAAACATCAATCTGTCCTCTTCCCTTTCTCCATCAGTACTGCCCAATCAACTGATGAGGACACGGCATATAACATTTCTAGATATTATGAATGAACATGTTTAGATGTATCATGATACACCTTTGGAGTGGGGGTTGAACCAAGGCTGCCTGGCTCAGAGGGAGTGACACTACCCTGCACCACAAGAGCACCACACTCCAACTCTATTTCAAATTCCTATCACCTTGAGTCATTGAGTTATAGAGATGCACATCACAGAAACTTCAGTCCAACTCGTTTATGCCAACCAGATGTTACATGAATTTAATTCCATTTGCCAGCATTTGTCCCATATCCCTCTAAACCTTTCCTGTTCATATATACCCAATTAAATGTTGTAATTGTACCAGCCTCTATCACTCCTCTACTAGCTCACTCTGTACATGCACCACCCTCTGCGTGACAAAGTTGCCTCTTAGGTCCCTTTTAAATCTTTCCCCTCTCACCTTAAACCTATGCCCTCCAGTTTTGGACTCCCCTACCCTGGGGAAAAGCCCTTGAATATTCACCCTATCCATGCCCCACATGACTTTATAGACCTCTATAAGGTCTCCCCTCATCCTCTGAAACTGCAGTGAAAATAGTCTCTGCCTCTTCAGCCTCTGTTTGTAGCTCAAACCCACCCAACTCTGGCAACAACCTTGTAAATCTTTTCTGCACCCTTTCAAGTTCCGGCATTTGGTGATGAGTTTCATCAAAAGTTGTTGGTGTTGAGATACTGAGTCCTAATTATGAAATTAACCTAGCACTTGAATATGCGGGGCACTTGCACATACAACCCAAGGAAAAGGTTGGGCAGCTTGTTCCTTTGGAATTGAACTGGCTGAGGGCAGATTTATTTGAGGCGTACAAAATCACAAAGGTCCCACATAGAGTTAATGGGAAGGTTCAGATTTATTAACCAAGGATTGGCCTGGTGGCAAGGGTGGCATGGTGTCTCAGTGGTTAGCACTGAGGCCTGGGTTCAATTCCACCCTTGGGTGACTGTCTGTGTTGAAATTGCACATTCTCCCTGTGTCTAAAATGGGTTTCCTCCCACAGTCCAAAGATGTGGAGGTTAGGGTGGATTGGCCATGCTAAATTGCCCATAGTGTTCAGGGATGTGTAGGTTAGGTGCATTAGTTAGGGGAATAGGTCTGGGTGGGCTACTCTTCGGTGGGTTGGTGTGGACAAGTTGGACCAAATGACCTGTTTCCACACTGTAGGGATTCTGTAATCAGATGTTTAAAGTAAATGGCCATAGGATTAGAGGCATGATGAGGAATTACATTTTAATGTGGAAGCTGATGGTGTTCTGGGAATTATCTCCTGGAAAGGTTGGTCGTGACAGAAACCCTCATTATATTTTGGATTTTCACTTGACTTGCTGCAGCTAACAGTGCTGTGGATCAAAACCTGGAAAGTGGGATCAAGTTGAACCATTCACCTTTTCACCAGCATTGACACAACGGGCTGAAGCTTCACATTCCGTAAATGTCCATGACTTTACAGCGTAGTAACTGGGGGCAGTCAAACTGTCAGTGTGACGATTTAAAGACTGGTCTAATGAATAAGCAATTTACAAGTGAAGGTAAATGAAACAAGAATCAAACACATGGAACATGCACTTTCACATCCTGGTCTGAAAATTCACAAAGGATTAACTGTTGTTGCACCATGCTCTTATTCTGGGACCCTAGCAAATTTCAATTTCTCAATTTTATATTTCAATTTATCATCAGTGAGAGGCTTTTAATGACTGTAGTAAAAGACATGATTTGTCCCTTTATTCCTTTTTGTGGCAAAGCAGGTCATCTACCTGGAATCAAGAATGTGGTGCTGGAAAAGCACAGCAGGTCAGGCAGCATTAGAGGAGCAGGAGAGTCAACGTTTCAGGCAAAAGCCCTCCATCAGGAAGGAGCACTGATGGAGGGCTTTTGCCTGAAACGTTGACTCTCCTGCTCCTCTAATGCTGCCTGACCTGCTGTGCTTTTCCAGCACCACATTCTCGACTCCAAACTCCAGCATCTGCAGTCCTCACTTTCATCTACCTGGAACGTTAATTCACTTAATCTTCTGTGTCCTATCAAGTCTTTGGCATCAAAGGTCCCATGTTTGAAGAAACTTGTAAATATTATTAAATGTGAATATAGAGAACCATGTGAATAATCTTCCATGGAGTTTTCAGGCAGCAAATTACAGCATTTAATTAAAATTGGCCTCTTGTCTCATTGGAGATGGACAATGGCAATGAATTTGACCTGAGGGTCACTGCATCTCTGCTGAGGGGGCAAAGTTGAGAAGGCAGTACCAGTCATGGAGACCTTTGGCAAACAGGGAATTGAATCCATACCACTGGCATTATATGGACTAGGCCAGACCACTCAAAACATTCTTGAGCAGGCAGGCCCAGACCATAACTTTGCAATTTGTTTCGGTCAGTGAAAATTACCTGGAGTAAGTTAGCTAGGTTGACCACTAGATTTTAAAACATAAAAACTCATTCACAAAATTTCACAATAAAACACAAAGAATAAAGAACCCCTACAGAACTCAACCTATTCAACTAGACTTAATTATGCTGTTCCGAATATACACAACAGTCCCAATAAGCAAACGCTCTTTAAAAACAAGTATAAATGGATCACATGCTTACAGGTGGAAGCTGAGAGGCAGAAAAGTGAGAGAGTTTTCGCACAGCTCCTTGTTGAACTTCCCAGTTCAAGACTGAACTAAAACTGCTCAGATCAGCTCAGCTCAGCTAGCTAAAGAGCTGACCACTCCCCTTTTATTATACAGGTCGCTTCTAAAACACGACCACTTTGGCCTGAAATCCTAACTGTTTACATAGGCCTCTCAAAATCCTTTTCATCTCTGTACCAAACCAGACTGATCAGAGTCTGGCCTGGTTTATTGCCCCTTGGAAAAAAATCAAGGACAGAGTCTCCATGAGCCAAGGAACAGCTTTTAGGAAAAAAAGCAACTAGCTTTGTGACAGCATCAGCAATCAGGCATCCAGATAACTGAGGTAACAGACCTCCATTCAGCTAGAACACATGGGGAAAACTAGATTTTTTTCCCCTTTATTTTATTCAGTCGTAGGATATCATTTGTCATGGTAGCATTTCTAACCCAACCCTTATCATCTAAAGGACAGTTAAGAGCCAACCACATTGCTGTGGGTCTGGAGTTGAATATGGATCAGATCAGAGTGGAATGACAGATTTCCCTCCCGATACTAATTCAGTGAACCAGATGGATTTTTGCATCAGTGGTTACATGTCACCATTATGCTCGCATTTAATTCCAGATTCTTATTCGACTCAAATTTCACCCTCTCCCATGGTAGGATTTGAACCTTAGTCCCTAGAATATGACTAACCGCAGTGACATTATTGTGTCCCCAACAGTGTACACTTTAAAAATACGGTGTCTTCAATTTAAGATGGTCAGAAATCTCTGAATCCAAATCCCCAGAACAATACTGGGTCTCTGGACTAACAGTGCAGTGATAACACCACTAGGCCATCACCTTCCCTTGTATAAAAATTATTAAAGCCACAGGCAGAAGCTTCAAATCATGGTTGTGAGACAGTTAATTAACCTCTAGATGCTTCCCCTGGTTTATACTATTCGACTGTCTGTTAATTATAAAAAAGGCAGAAGTCCAATCAACTACTATTTGAGGGTGCTCTTATGGTGCCTGGATTATTTCCCTACATTGGACCGATGAAGGCTCAAGGTTGAGTTTGGAGGAGTTTGGAGCAATAACATAAGAACTAGGAACTGGTGTAGGCTGTTCAGCTGCTTGAGCCTGTTCTGCCATTTAATATATTCATGGTCTCAACTCTATTTTCCTCCTTGCTCTCCATAGCCCTTCAACCCATCTATCTTCTCCTTAAATTTACGCAGTCTCCCAGCATCCACCACATTCCGGGCAGGTGATCTCCACAGATACACAACCCTTTGAACGAAGTCATTTCTGTTTTAAAACTACTTTCTGGAAGTCCAGACATGCTGCATCTACAGGGTCCCCAGGTTGGTGAGAAAATATCTAAACCATTAATTGGAAGAGGAACTGAATTTGGAATGGAGTGTGGCCTTGCACTTTGTAAATGCATTTGTTGTTGGATCAGTCCCTCACTTTTGTTCCATCTCATTGACACTTTGTTCTTAATGTGCTCCTATATTGTTTTTGATGTTTCGCTGATACCCATTACCAAGCTTTGCTCACACATTTCCGCTCTGTTCTGAAGTTTCTATTATTTGTACCTAACTATCGAAAAGAAAAATGACTAGTTGCAACGACGAGTGCCCTATAATAGTGAATGCAATAAAACTATTCAAATGTTGGGTCTTTTTCCCAGGCTGGGTGAGTCCAAAGATTTAAGGTCAGAGGGGAAAAGATGTAAAAGGCATGTAAGGGGCAACGTTTTCACAAAGAGGGCTGTGGAATGAGCTGCCAGAGGAAGTGGAGGAGGTTGGTACAATTACACCATTTAAAAGGCATCTGGATGGGTATATGAATAGGAAGGATATGGGCCAAATGTTGACAAATGGGACTAGATTAGGATATCTGGTCGGCATGGACGAGTTAGACTAAAGGGTCTGTTTCTATGCTGCACAACTCTACAGCTTGAAGCCAATTCATTAATAGTTCAGACAAAAGGAAAGTTTCTGCAAACACACAAAACTCACAAGGAATGGATAAGCACAAGTTGGGAAGTGTTGTTTTTTACTTTTACTCACTCATGGGATGTAGATATTGCTGACTGAGCTAGTGTTCACTGCCCATCCTTAATTACTCTTCAGAAGGTGGCTGTGAGCTGCTTTCTTAAATAACCACAGGAGAAAGTGAGGATTGCAGATGCTGGAGATTAGAGTCGGGAGTGGGGTGCTGGAAAAACACAGCAGGTCGTGCAGCATCTGAGCAGCAGGAGAATCAACGTTTCGGACATCAGGAATGGCTCTTGCATGAAATGTCGATTCTCCTGCTCCTCGGATGCTGCCTGACCTGCTGTGCTTTTCCAGTACCCCACTCTCGACTTAAATAACCACAGTCCATTTAGTGCAGATACACCAACCATGCCATTAGGAAGGGAGTTCCAGGATTTTGACCCAATGATGTAGAAGAAAGGGTGCTATATTTCAACATCTGGATGGTGAGTTGAAGCCACAATCAGACAAACCATGACCAGGCTGAATGGAGGAGTAGGCTCAAGAGGAAGAATTCTCTTCGCTTGTTCCTAAGCTCATGCTCCTTAACCCACATCTGACAGGAATAGGGAACCTGAAGAGCTGGTGGTATAGTGGTAATGTCACTGGGCTAGTAATCCAGAGGAAATACTCTGGGGAACGTGGGTTCAAATACTACCTCAGAAGCTGATTGGATTTTAAGTGGAACGATTAACTCTGGAACTGAAGTAATGACAATCCTGAACCCATTGTTGATTGCTGTTAAAAACCCATCTGAATGACTGGTCTCCTTACCTGGTCTGACCTTCGTGCTCGAATAACTGAGCAAACCAAAGGCACTTAGGAATAGGCAACAGATATTACCCTGCCGGTGATGCACACATCCCACAAAACAATAAAGGATACAGGAAGTCTTTAGAGGAAAAAAAAGATGCCATTTTGGTTCATGACGACATATTTGGTCATGGCCGAGTGTTTGGTCACTTGCTCCCACTAACCCAAGAGTAATTGCAGGCAGAAGGGACCTTTGACCTTGTTCCTATCTGCACTACACCTAGTGGGACATGACACATTTTAGTCAACTAAAGTTTGGTGGTTCTTATAGTGACTACACCTTTCATAAATGTCGGAGGAAACAGGTATATCAAACATCCACAGCGCGAAACAAGGATATCATTTTCCCAGGAGAAAGTGAGGTCTGCAGATGCTGGAGATCAAAGTTGAAACTTTATTGCTGGAACAGCACAGCAGGTCAGGCAGCATCCAGGGAACAGGAGATTCGACGTTTCGGGCACAGGCCCTTCTTCAGGAATGAGCAGAGAGTGTTCAGCAGGAGAAGATAAAAGGTAGGGAGGAGGGACTTGGAGGAGGGGCGTTGGAAATGTGATAGGTGGAAAGAGGTCAAGGTGAGGGTGATAGGTCGGGGTAGGATGGAGGCGGAGAGGTCAAGAAGAAGACTGCAGGTCAGGAAGGCGGTGCCGGGCTGGAGGGATTCGGCTGAGACAAGGTGGGGGGAGGGGGGATGAAGAAACTGGTGAAGTCCAAGTTCATCCCCTGTGGTTGGAGGGTTCCCAGTCGGAAGATAAGACGCTCCTCCTCCGACCGTCGCGTTGTTGTGGTTTGGCGGTGGATGAGTCCAATGACCTGCATATCCTCGGTGGAGTGGGAGGGGGAGTTGAAATGCTGTGCTACAGGGTGGTTGGGTTGGTTCATCCGGGTGGCCCAGAGGTGCTCTCTGAATCGCTCCGCAAGTAGGCGGCCTGTCTCCCCAATATAGAGGAGGCCACACCGGCTGCAGCGGATGCAGTAGATGATGTGGGTGGAGGTGCAGGTGAATCTGTGGCGGATATGGAAGTTTCCTTTGGGGCCTTGGAGAGAAGTGAGGGGGGAGGTGTGGGCGCAAGTGTTGCACCTCCTGCGGTTGCAAGGGAAGGTGCCGGGAGTGGAGGTTGGGTCGGTGGGGGGTCTGTTTCTATCTCAGGCGACCGAATCAACACGGACATCTACTACAAACCAACCGACTCCCACAGCTACCTGGACTACACCTCCTCCCATCCTGCCCCCTGTAAAAACGCCATCCCATTCTCCCAATTCCTTCGTCTCCGCCGCATCTGCTCCCAGGAGGACCAGTTCAAAATACGTACAACACAGATGGCCTCCTTCTTCAAGGACCGCAATTTCCCCCCCGACGTGGTCGACGGTGCCCTCCACCGCATCTCCTCCACTTCCCGCTCCTCCGCCCTTGAGCCCCGCCCCTCCAACCGCCACCAGGACAGAACCCCACTGGTCCTCACCTACCACCCCACCAATCTCCATGTACAGCGCATCATCCGCCGTCACTTCCGCCACCTCCAAACAGACCCCAGCACCAAGGATATATTTCCCTCCCCTCCCCTATCAGCTTTCCGTAGAGACCACTCCCTCCGCAACTCCCTTGTCAGATCCACACCCCCCACCGACCCAACCTCCACTCCCGGCACCTTCCCTTGCAACCGCAGGAGGTGCAACACTTGCGCCCACACCTCCCCCCTCACTTCTCTCCAAGGCCCCAAAGGAAACTCCCATATCCGCCACAGATTCACCTGCACCTCCACCCACATCATCTACTGCATCCGCAGCAGCCGGTGTGGCCTCCTCTATATTGGGGAGACAGGCCGCCTACTTGCGGAGCGATTCAGAGAGCACCTCTGGGCCACCCGGACGAACCAACCCAACCACCCTGTAGCACAGCATTTCAACTCCCCCTCCCACTCCACCGAGGATATGCAGGTCATTGGCTCATCCACCGCCAAACCACAACAACGCGACGGTCGGAGGAGGAGCGTCTTATCTTCCGACTGGGAACCCTCCAACCACAGGGGATGAACTTGGACTTCACCAGTTTCTTCATCCCCCCTCCCCCCACCTTGTCTCAGCCGAATCCCTCCAGCCCGGCACCGCCTTCCTGACCTGCAGTCTTCTTCTTGACCTCTCCGCCTCCATCCTACTCCGACCTATCACCCTCACCTTGACCTCTTTCCACCTATCACATTTCCAACGCCCCTCCTCCAAGTCCCTCCTCCCTACCTTTTATCTTCTCCTGCTGAACACTCTCTGCTCATTCCTGAAGAAGGGCCTGTGCCCGAAACGTCGAATCTCCTGTTCCCTGGATGCTGCCTGACCTGCTGTGCTGTTCCAGCAATAAAGTTTCAACTATCATTTTCCCAGTAATTGCTCACTTGTTAAACAATCAACATATGAAAAGCGGTTGAGAACCCTGTGTTTGTATTTGATGGAGTTTAGAAGGATGAGGGGGGGATCTGATTGAAACTTACAGAATACCGAGATGCCTGGATGTAGTGGACCTGGAGAAGATGCTTCCTCTAGGAGGAGAGACTAGGACCTGTGGGCAAAGCCTCAGAGTGAAGGGGTGACCCTTTAGAACTGAGATGAGGTGGAATGTTTTTGGCCAGAGGGTGGTGAATCTGTAGAACTCATTGCCACAGAAGGGAGTGGAGGCCAAGTCACTGAGTGTATTTAAGACAGAGATAGATAGATAGATTATTGATTGGTAAGAGGATAGAGGGTTACAGGGAGAAGGCAGGGAATGGGATTGAACTATGAGTGAAAGGAGGAGGAGACTCGATGGGCCAAATGGCCTCATTAAGCTACTATATCATATGATCTATAGCAGAATCTAGTCATGCAATTCTAGTCTGATCATACAAATACAAAAAATATAAACGCTGTCTTCAGCTGTAAAATTTAGCAGTCATTTGTAGTGCAGATAGCTTGCTTTACTGAGTTTATTTGTGGGATGTGGGCATTGCTGGCTGGGCCAGCATTTATTACCTGTCCCTAGTTACCCTTGGTGGTGAGCTGCCATCTTGAATCACTGCAATGGTGGACGTTCCTGGTATACCCTTGGTTAGTTGGCACCAGCTTGCAGTTATCAGTGATGCCTCAGTTTTTGTGGGTCTTCCCTCTCTGGACATCAACTGGAGGCTTTGTATGGAGCTGCCATTATTACGTTATATGTTTAAGATGTGAGCAATTGTTGGGAAAATGACATCTTTGTTTTGCTCTGTGAATGTCTGACACATCTGTTGCCTCTGACATTTATGAAAGGCTACAGAACCACCAAACTTCAGTTGACGGATGCGTGTCGTGTTCTGCTCAGTGGCAGATTATAGTGCCGGATTGACATGGGGGTTAAAGGTTGCTTCTGCCCTGCAGTCATTCTGTAACACCAGCTTCAGTCAACAGGCAGGCTGACAGAGCAAAAGTAACTGCGAGGAACCTAATGCCTGCTGACTGCTCCGTGCCCTATTCAGTAGGACCTGCTGCTGGGTGACCTGAGCTAATGGGGAAAAGGGAGGGGTAGAGGAAAGGAGGGAGTTATTGGGGAGGGAGGGTTAGTTTCCTTTGTGCAAGCTTCATCCAATTATATCAGATAGAATCATTGAAAAGAATGACTACAATACAGAAGGACCCGATGATTCTCTACATAATTTAGCTGGTTCTCTATAGGTGAGCAATTTGTTTTCCCCTCACGTGATTCAGCAATCCTCCCTCTGAAAGCCATTCTTTTGGATCATGGATTCATGATAAATCATTTCCTCAGGTCATCTTTGGATTTTATGCCAAGTGCCTCTTGAATTAGTGTCCTCTCGACCCTCCTGCCAATGGGAACGGTTTCTAACTGGTTCTACTCCATTCAGACTCCCCATGATCAAGAGCACCTCCAACAAATCTCATCTCAACCTTCTCTTCACTGAGGAGAACCACCCCAGGCTCACCAAGCTATACACGCAGTGGAAGTCACCGAAGTCCGAAGGTGATAAAGAGAACAATGCTCCCCAAGAAGGTTAGCAACGCAATTAGCGCAAGGTGCCAGAATCGTTTTGAGTTTTTAGCTTTCACTCTCCGGCTTTCACAAAAGGTGGAATGCTGTCGCATCCGAACACCAATCTCCATCTTGCCCTTGAGCTAACCTATCCCATCCCTGGTGATCTACAAGGGGAAGGGTGCTGGCTGGCTTGGGCTTCGGGTTGCCCAATATCAAGCCTGTGTGAAGTCAGCAAACTGCAGCAAGGCACCTGGATAAGCTGGTTCTATACTTAATAGGAGTCTGCCCTGAAAACGGACCCGTCCTCCTGCTACCACATTGACATGGCCAAATGGGAGCCACACCCAATCCCTTCAATGTCTTTTATGCCTTTAAAAGGCTCCCTTTGGTCTGTGTGTTCACCTGAGTCTTCGGGCATCTTGGTCTCTTGATTGTCCTGCCGGTTCCCGTTATCCACATCCTTCCTACTGCTGTTGTTTCCTTGTACCAGCTGGCTGTGTCACCTTTGGTCCCCCTATTGTCAATTTTATGAAACAATGCAGCCCAGGTGACCACCTTGTCTTTGCTGACTGCTACAGTTGTTTATCAAGACTGTCATCCATTGGGAATCTTCACCGAATGCTGTCAAAACATTCCCCCCTTGACATCACCTTGTGCTTCCTGCTGTCAATTGACTAGCTAAATCACGTCTTTCTGAGAGTTGCAATTCCCCGTACACACTGAGGACTGTTTAGTGGATGTTAGCATAAATTTATGGCCCGCCTATTCCCAGCAGCGAACAAGGTCCAAAATTGCTCAAAAGTGATTTCACATTGCGAAAGAAAGTCTGGATCAGTGATAGATCTTTGAAGCTATTTCTCCAGTTTCATGGACCTTGAGTCATACAGTATGGAAACAGACCCTTCAGTCCCTGCCAATCAAGTTTCCCAAACTAAACCAGTCCCATTTGTCCATGTTTGGTCGATATCCCTCTACATCTTTCCTATTCGTGTAGCTGTCCAAATTTCTTTCAACTGTTGTAACCGTTCCTGCATCTACCACTTCCTCTGGCAGTTTATTCCATATACGAACCACCGTCCATATAAAAAGGTTGCCCTTCAGGTCCCTTTTTAAATCTTTCTTCTCTCACCTTAAAATTACGCCCTCCAGTTTTGAACTCCCCAATGCCCAGGATAAGACATTTGCTATTCACCTTATCTATGCCTCTCATGATTTTATAAACCTTTATGAGACACACTGCAACTTCCTATCTCCAGTGAAAAATGTTCCAGCTTTTCCCAGCTCTCCTCATAACTCAAACCCTCTAGTCCCTGTAACATCTCTAATTTAACAATAGCCTTTCCATACGGCACTGCCTTCGGACCTTGTTCGCTGCTGGGAATAGGCGGGCCATAAATTTATGCTAACATCCACTAAACAGTCCTCATCTGACCACAAGACATAGGGCAGAAATTAGGCCATTCAGCCCGTTGAGTCTCCTCCACCATTCAATCATGGCTGATGAGTTTCTCAACACCATTTTCCCACCTTCTCCCCATAAGCATTGATCCCCTTGATACCTATCTATCTCAGTCTCAAATATACTCAATGACCTGGCCTCCACAGCCTTCTGTGGCAATGAATTCCATAGATTCCCCACTCCCTGGCTGAAGAAGTTTCTCCTTATCTCTGTTCTAAGAAGTCTTCCCTTTACTCTAAGACTGTGCCCTCGGGTCCTAGCCTCTCCTACCAATGGAAACATCTTCCCAACATCTACTCTGTCCAGGCCATTCTATATTCTGTATGTTTCAATTAGATCCCCCCAGCCATCTAAACTCCATCAAGTATAGACCCAGAGTCCTCAAAGCTTTTCATTCCTGGGACCATTCTCGTGAACCTCCTATGAACCCGCTCCGGGGCCAGTACATCCTTCCTGAGGTATCGGGCTTATCACTGTGCACAATACTCTAAATGTGGTCTGACCAAAGCCTTATCGAGCCTCAGAAGTACATCCCTGCATTAATATATTCAAATTCTTTCAAAATAAATGCCGTCTTTGTAGTTGCCTTCCTAACTACTGACTCAACCTACAAGTTTACCTTGAAAGAATCCTGGACTAGAACTTCCAAGTCTCTTTGCACTTTAGACATCTGAACTTTCTGCCTCTATAGAAAATAGTCCATCCCTCTGTTCTTCCTACCAAAATCCATGATCTCACAATTTCTCATGTTGTATTCCATCTGCCACTTCTTTGTCCACTTTCCTAACCTGTCTAAATCCTTCTGTAGCCTCCTTGCCTCCTCAATGCTACCTGCCCCTCTACCTATCTTTGTATCGTCTGTAAACTTAACCAGAATTCCCTCAGTTCCTTCATCTAGATCGTTATCCTTTATCTACATTGTTAATGTATAAAGTGAAAAGTTGTGGTCCCAACACTGAGCATTGTGGAACACCAATTGACACCGGCTGCCATCCTGAGAAGGACCCTTTTATCCCCACTCGCTGCTTTCTGCCAGGCAGCCGATCTTCTCTCCATGCTAGTGCCTCACCTCTAACACTATAGGCCCTTATCCTACTCAGTAACCTCCTGTGTGGCTAATTTAGTTCCATGTAGAAAGAATCCCATTAGATTGTTGAAGTGAAATTGGCTACTAACATCTATGCTGCCTATTCCTTTAAGTGAGCACTGGTAGCACATTCCAAATGGTCAGGTGTATTTTCTCCCACAAGAGATAATGGACTATCTGCCGCATGATTGACAGATTTATGAGCCTTTTTTCTGAATTACCAATAATACTTATTATTCTCAATTTTCCAGGAAAAGCATGTTGAAAATAGAACAGTATAGCCCAGTACAGGCCCTTCGGCCCTTGATGTTGTGCTGACCTTTTGTCCTACTCTAAGATCAGACTAACGCACCTACCTTTCATTTTACTGTCATCAATGTGCCTATCCAACAGTCGCTTAAATGCCCCTAATGTATCTGATTTTGCTACCATTGTCAGCAGTGCATTCCACACTCTGTGTAAAGAACCGAACTCTGACATCTCTCCTAAACCTTCTTCCAATCGCCTTAAAATTATGCCTCTGCATGGTAGCCATTTCCACCCTGGGAAAAATGTCTCTGACTATCCACTCTATCTATGCCTCTTATCATCTTGTACATCTCTATCAAGTTGCCTCTCACCCTTCATTGCTCCAATGAAAAAACCTTAGCTTCCACCCTCACCAATTTCCATGGTGCTGCAGAGAGTCAGAAAGAGACCTCTGCTTCACCTTCTAAGGATTATGGGTAGAAGGGGGTGGGGAGGTGAAGGTGGGAAGCAAAGGAATGGTGGTTCTTGGAGGGCAGCCCCTACTAGATGTTCATGCTCTTGATCAGCTGATAAGGCAACTCACACTTTTCTTGCTTCTGGGCAAGTTAATTCCAGCAGAGGCAGGAAGATGCCCAAATGTGGTCTTTAATATGTCATTTAAGGGTCTAAAATGGCAAAAGGATAGGAAGGTCAACCAGGGTATTTGCTGCTTGATCTTAACTTCAAGAGGTGGTGGAAAGGCTGTAGAGTTCATGTAGCTAACACCTTACCTTATTGCATCCCCTTCCAGCCTTCTACATCACTAGGACATGCTGGAGAATTGAGAGTCGATAAAGTGTGGCGCTGGTAAAAGCACAGCAGCAACCAACCCCACCTTCCTTTCGCCATCTGTTTCAATTCCCCCTACCACTCCCCCCATGACACGTCCATTCTGGGGTCCTCCTCCTTTGCCTAAACCAAAGCCACCCGCAAACTGGAGGAGGAACACCTCATCTTCCCTCCCATGAGCTGACAACCAAATGACCTCAACACTGAATTCGCCAGTTTCCAAATCATCCCTCCGCCACCTCATCCCAGATCCAACCCTCCGACTTGACACCGCTCTCTTGACCTGACCTACCTGTTCAGCTTCCATCCCACCTATCCTGGAGACCATTTGCAAGTCGATTTATACACAAGTCAGATGACAATGCAGGACAATATAAAAAATCATAAAGATTCTACAGTCCACCAGTCATTAGAGAAGTTCCACACATACTCTAGATAAAGGAGGACTGGTGGCAGTGAACTAGCAAACAACTTTACTCTGTGTCAGATAATGGCAGAGATAATATGATAGTAAGCGGGGAAAATAGCATAACCCGCTCTTGCATAACATCTATGTGTGCACGTGTATATGCATACAGACGTATATATGTGTACATATATATGTGTATGTAATATATATAATGTGTATATATATATATATATATATATGTGTGCTGTGCGCATGTGTGTGTGTGTGTATATATAATGTTTTTGTTTTATACATATAAATCCCCTGGCAGTATATTCTTAGGATTCTTAGCCTCCTGCTGACCTCTAATACTGTCTTCACAGCTCCACAGATCAAGTATTAAAAGTACTGCCTTCTCATCTGTAACAAGCTGTGTTTTACAAAGACCCATTGTTATTCACAAAAAGAATAAGTGAAACACTTATAATTATAAGCTGCACTATGTTGTCTTACGATGTGGATTTTGGTGACTTCTGCAAGTGCAATCAAAATTAACATAGACAAAATTCTTTAATGCAGCTTTGTGAGATGTGATCTTTTCTCAATGCAAGTTTCCTTTTCTTGCTGACTAATTTAAGGTGGCACAGGTGACATAATTGCCTTGGCAGGGTATGCTAAGATATAATTTATGACATTGGATCTCTGAGTGTACTGCTGCTGCCTTAAGTAAATCAGGAACGGAGTGGATTTAATCATACAATACCTGACTAATACCTTGTTCCCAGAATTCTCTTTAAAATATACCTGCAGAAGCAGATAAAGCTCTTGTGGTCTAAGCTCACTGGACCAGCAAACTTCTCAAGGTCACCTTCTTGGATATATTTTCATCCGTCTGACATTGATTCATGATACAGATGGCTAAGGACAAAGCAAGATTGCTCAACACAATGTGCGACCTACTTACAAAGCTAACAATCTGCTTGCTTAGTTCCCTGTAAAGCGCACGGAGCTTTTGATTAATATTTTAATTTTGCTGCATAGCCGGTGTGCTGAGTCTGGATGTCTGACCCATCTGCTCTTAGCACAGTACAGCAGCATGGCTCTCGTCACTGGAAAGAGGTAGACAGCGTTGAGCTGAGAATGACAGGTCTTTAGTAAATAACTGGAAAGCACACCTTATTTTTAATCTTGCATTAATTGAAAGTGTACAACCGGATGTGTAATGTTTATCCTTTCAAAAATCACATCGGGGATCTCACTTCACAAATGGGAATCGCGAGCCTCTGGGACTACACTGGGGGTGAGCTCCCCATCATTTCCTGTTCAATGGGTGACACAATTGAAGGCAGGATTGCTGTAATTTTACGATATGCCCTTTCACTGGGTGAATCTCCCTTCTGGGAGTGCAGTACTGCAAAATCGGCTTCATTACCCTCAGATTCAGCTGCAGAGAGTGAACTGAGTGAGAAACATTGGCTGGCCATTTTAACGGGGTTTAATGTTGGCCTTTGGACCATAACAAGTTGTTTTAAGCACCGCAATATATTTTATGGGTTCTCTGTATGGCTGCCCAGAAACATTGCAAGACTTATCAGGCTGCATGTAATTCATGCACCATGACATTGCTTTAACATTCAATCACGGACTGTAGAGGTGCTCAAGGGGAATGAGAGATGGGTAATAATGCTGTCCCAGCCAGTGATGCCCATATTTCAAACACAAATAAAACAAAGGCAAGATTGCGGAATGCAATACAATTTGTTGGGATAACTGTTCATTTTGAAATAATTGATGATGGATATTTAAATACCATTTTTTGTACTGCTTATCTAAGAGACTGATTTATCTTTATCTTCTACTGGCCTAGAAGTTCTGGAAGGAATGCTAAACTAAACTGTGGCGAATTTGTACCAGCTGCTGATTACCTGCTCGCTGCGCAACTTATTATTGTTTTCAAAGTATTTAAGGACACACTTAAAACAAGTTGATTTGTTAGCTAATCACACTGTCAACAGGCAGTTAATAATTAGCTAACATGTTGAGTTAAACTAGTTGTCTGGCATACTTTGAAGAAGCAGTCAGTAATGTGAATTAGAACTGCTGGAGCCGATGAAATAAATGACAGTTCAGGATGAAGGACATTAATTACCTTCTTTAAAATGGCAATCAGTGGCAAACGTAGGCACCCTGCCAGAGAAAGCGACAACAGGACAAATGAACAAAACCTATGGGTCGAAGAATTAGGCCGCAAAGTCCATTTTGCAAGGAGCAGAGGAATGAGAGAACTCGGAGCAGGAGTAGGCCACTTGGCCCCTCCAGCTTGTTCTGTCACTCAGTAAGATAGTGGCTGCTCTGATTATAACACATTCCTGCCTCCTTTCACCTCCTTGCTTATCGAGAATGCATCTACCCCTGCATTAACAATATAAACAAATTCTGCTTCCGTAGACCTTACAGGAAGAGAGTTCCAAACACTCATGAGGCTCTGTGAGAAAATTCTCCTCATCTCTGCCTTAAGTGGGCGACGTCTTGGTTTCAAACAGTCAAACCTCATTCTGGATCTTCCTGCAAGTGGAAATATTCTTTCCACATTTAGCTTGGAAAGATCTGTCCAGGATTTTCTATGTTTCAAACAACTTGCCCCCACTTATTCTTCCCAACTGCAGCAGATATAAGCCCAGCCTAACCAAACCAGGTTAGGTGAATTGGTCATGCTAAATTGCCCGTAGTGTTAGGTGAAGGGGTAAATGTAGGGGAATGGGTCTGGGTGGGTAGCTTTTCGGAGGGTCAGTGTAGACTTGTTGAGCTGAAGGGCCTGTTTCCACACTGTAAGTAATCTAGTCTAAAAAAGAATCTTCCTTAGACAACATGCACATTTCAGGTATTAGTCGAGTTAACATTATGGATGAGGTCCAGAGCTTATGGTCTAGATAGTTGAAGGTATTAGTGAGTTTTGAGAAGATTTGTAGCTCAGGTTGAGGTTCTGGATGTAGGTTTGCTCGCTGAGTTGTAAGGTTAATTTCCAGACTTTCGTCACCCTACTAGGTAACATCTTCAGTGGGCCTCAGGCGAAGCAATGCTGAAAATTCCTGCTTTCTATTTATATGTTTGGGTTTCTTTGGGTTGGTGATGCCATTTCCTGTGGTGATGTTATTTCCTGTGGTGAAGTCACTTACTATTCTTTTTCTCAGGCGGTGGTAGATGGGGTCTAACTCGATGTGTTTGTTGATAGAGTTCTGGTTGGACCCAGTTGAACTCTATCAACAAATACATCGAGTTAGACCCCATCTACCACCCCATGAGAAAAGGAACAGGAAGTGACTTCACCACTGGAAATGACATGACCACAGGACATGACATCACCAACCCAAAGAAACCCAAACATATAAATAGAAAGCAGGAATTTTCAGCATTGTTTTGCCTGAGGCCCACTGAAGATGTTACCTAGTAGGGTGACGAAACATCTGGAAATGAACCTTCCAGCTCAGTGAGCAAACCTACATCCAAAACTTGAAAGTATGGCAACAAATATGGATGTGAAGGAAGTTGAGAGTGTCGAAGACACTATAGTTGGAGGAATGCTGATTTTTTTGCAGAATTGAGGATACTGAGATGACAAGTGATAGGAGGAGTGTTTGGGGGGGATTTTTTGAACATTTGAGGCATTTCCAGGCCAGGAGCCAATTTGTCAGCGAGGGCAACAGTATTGACTCGATGAAAATTAAGGAACAGGCAACAGAATTTTGACCGGAGTTTAGTTCCAGAATCAAAGGGTAGTGAAATCAACTCTGGAGGTCATAAAGGCAGAGTTTCCACATTGAGATGGATAGAGACAGTTACACTGTGACGGTGGAAGTAGATTGTTTTTGTGATAGCATGGCGAGAAATGTCAGAAGTGTAGCTTCGAGTCAAACAGGAGTCTAATGGAGAACAGTCTGGCTCAGCCTGAGATGATAGTAAGGGAAGGGGATGGAATTAGTACATAAGGAAAGATGTTTTGGCCAAAGGTTGTCGACGACAATTCTTCCAACGTTTAACTGGAGGCAATTCTGGATTATTTGGGATTGTGTATTGGACATGCAGATGGACAGGTTACAGGTTGCTGATGGAATGAGTAAGATAGGGATGGAGGTTGAACTAAGTGGATCTTGATGACTTTAAGAATCTGTGTTACTATGGAAATGTTCCATTTACATTGATCAAATGCTTCTGAACTGCTCCCTTAATGATCAGCCGCAAATTTCCTTACTTGTGATGCCTAATTGATAGGCACATGGTTTTCAGGGTCTGGATTCTGACGTCTTAATTAAAAGCAGAGAAATTCAGCAGAAAACATTGCCAATTACATGATGAACAGGAGTGGGGAACTCCAGAAGTGAAGTTGTGGCAATGGGAAGTGATTCTGCTGGAACAGTTTCTCTCTGGAAGGAGAGCAGTTTCCCAGCTGGGGTGAGGGAAGCCCAGGTACTGAACATGGAGCATCATTGTCCCTTTCTTCGGGTCAGGCTGCAGTCAGCGTGTTTACAAAAACCATCCAAAGATTTAACTTTAGGTCAAGATACAGGTCTTCTGCAACTGAAGAAAACTCTGTGGGGGGGGGGGGACAGCGAGACCAAATTAACAAAACAAGGATGTACTGCCAGCAGTAACTCAGCAGTACATATTGAGAAGAAAGCTCAGACCCTGGTGATATTCGACAGCAATCTCTAAAGCTACGACCTCCACCGTGTTGAAGGACAAGGGCAGCAGGCATAGGAGGACATCAATTATTTGGCTCGAAGATCCTCAAAGAATTAATAAATTGTGCTTCTGACCCCTTCCCTCCTCCATTACCGAGACCCCCCCCACTGCCACCTCTATAATGTGGCTGTCTCCACCCATCCCAACTCACTTGCTCCAGAAACCTTGCCTTTTTCAACTCGGAGACTTGACTATTCCACTTCCTGTCTGGTCTGCAAGCTCCCCCATCCCTCCCCACCAACACACACAGTCACACACCATCCTGACTTGGAGATGTGTTTCCATTCTGTCATCACTGCTGCATCAAAATCCCGGAAACCCAACAGCATTATGGGTATATAGCTGCCTCAGATGAACTGGAAGATTTCTATTAGACCGCTCACCACTACCTGTTCCAAGGAAATTAGGGTGGAGAATAAATGCCATTGACACCTGCATCTCAGGAAGGAATAAATCAGAGCTACCTAAAAGCAAGATTGGTCTGTCATAGATGAATGAAATGCAATAAAACTCCTGACATTGCAGAGCTATAAGCAAAAAGTTCATCGTTTTTGAATGTCTTTTTCTAGCTGCAGAACTTTTCTGCTTTTAATTAAGAGGTCAGAAACAAGATCCTGAGAACAATGGGAACAATGAGAACAATGAGACACCTCAAATGAAGAAAGACTGGCCAGTTAAGAAGGGATTCTGGATTAGTGGTGCTGGAAGAGCACAGCAGTTCAGGCAGCATCCGAGGAGCAGTAGAATCGACGTTTCGAGCAAAAGCCCTTCATCAGGAATAAAGGCAGAGAGCCTGAAGGGTGGAGAGATAAGCACCCTCCTCTCACTTATCTCTCCACCCTTCAGGCTCTCTGCCTTTATTCCTGACGAAGGGCTTTTGCTCAAAACGTCGATTCTACTGCTCCTCGGATGCTGCCTGAACTGCTGTGCTCTTCCAGCACCACTAATCCAGAATCTGGTTTCCAGCATCTGCAGTCATTGTTTTTAACCGGTTAAGAAGGGAGCCATTCAAAAGCATTTAATAAGCATAAAGGAAATTTCTCTATGGTAAAATGAATTCATGAAAGGCAAATCATGCCTAAATCGTTCATAAAATCATCATGCAACTTGAAGGAATCTTTTTTACATGAGCTTAAGATCATACAAACAAAGAATATGAGTAGGCCATTCGGCCCTTCAAGCCTGATCATAGTTGGTCCAATTTTAACCTCAATTCTACATTCCAGCATATCCCCGAGAATCTATCCACCTGTGCCCTGGAAAAAAAACATTCAAAGATTCTGCATCCATTGCTTTTTAAGGAGGGGAATTCCAAAGGCTCTCTGATGGTGAAATGATCAGTGACTAATAATCCAGAATGGCGAAAATGAGGACTGCAGATGCTGGAGCTCAGAGTCGAGACTGTGGTGCTGGAAAAGCACAGCAGGTCAGGCAGCATCTGAGGAGCAGGAGAATTGATGTTTCGGGCATAAAACCTTCATCAGGAAGGGATTCACCTTTAAGGACATGTAGACATTCACTTCAAGGTCTCTCACTTCCATTGCCTCTCTGAATAATTTCCCATTTGTTGGGTACTCCCTTGAATTGCCTTGCCCTCACCAAATGCATTCTCACACACACACCCAGACTGAATTCCATTTGTCACTTTTACACTCCCTCAATCAAACCATTATTCCGGAGGAGACAGATCCTTTCACTCTCAACCACCTGACCAATTCTAAATTCAGGAGAAAACAAAAAATACAGTCAGAAAAATATTTATCACACGTCAGTGCTATTTATTTCTTTATAGTTAACCTACTCTTCTGAACCGACCTGTTCAGAGATGTTACTACACGTCTCAGGAGCAGGTGGCACTTGAACCCAGGCCTCCTGGCCCAGAGATAGGGATACTACCATTTCACCACAAAAAGCCCACTTGCTTTCACATTTTCTAGTCAACCTGTTCAGAGATGTTATTACACACCTCTGGAGCAGGTGGGACTTGAACCTGAGTCTCTCAGTCTGGGGGAGGGACACGACCACTGCACCACAAGAGAGCCTTTTTTATTAAAAGCCTGCATCAATGTGGATCAACAGGCGTTGTTTGGACTCCTAATAGACAATTGTAAATCTACTAATGCTTTCGGTCTTTTGAATGGAGACTATTCAGAAGTGGGTGTGTCACTGTACTGAATAAACTCGATTGTTTCTTCCAGTCTACTGAGTTACAGTTTTATTTTCCACATTTATAGTTGTTACCTGAGGGCATACATTAAGTCTTTCACTGGAAATTCAACAGTATGAATTTCAAAAGTTCTTTACTTTGTAATTTTGCCACCCTGTTCTCCCAGGAGGCTTGGCTAAACATAATTGATTCTGAGGGGGCTCGGCAGTGTAGATCCTGTTTCCTCTCATGGGGGAATCTAGAATTAGGTGGGCAAAAGATAAAGGGTCAAGATTAGAGTAGTGCTGGAAAAGCACAGCAGGTCAGGCAGCATCCGAGGAGCAGGACAATCGACGTTTCGGGCATCAGGTCCATTCCTAATGAAGGGCTTTTGCCTGAAACGTCAATTTTCCTGCTCCTCAGATGCTGCCTGACCTGCTGTGCTTTTCCAGCACTACTCTAATCTTGACTCTAATCTCCAGAATCTGCAATATCGACTTTTGCTGAAAAGATAAAGGGTCTCCATTTGAGGAGGAGGTGAGGAGCATTTCCTTTGCCTGACGGTCACTAGCCTGGGGAATTCTCTTCCACACTCTGCACTGGAGTCTGCGTCATAAACATATTCAACACTGAGTTAAACGTGTTTTGATTCACAAGAAAGTCAAGGCCAAGTTGTTGGTGGGAGGGGTTTGGAAAGTGGATTAAGGTCACCATCCATTCAATCATGATCCTACTGAGTGGTGGGGCTTGATGGTTTGAATGGCCGACTCCAGCTCCTTTTTTATGAGCTTAAAACTGTGTTTCAGACACCCGACTACACTTCCACTGTCAATCACAAGATCACAGAAGAGTTACAGTACCAAAGGAAGCCATTTGTCCCATTGTGCAAAATTTTGGGCCTAGGACTCGGAAAGACACCTGCAGCCTCCCTTGGAGCTGGATGGGTTAGACTCCAGCAGGTTCCAGCATTCTATTCCACAGTGCCAATAACCTGATGTCAAATTATTCATCAGCAATTAATCAGCTCTTTTGGGCACCTGTTGAAATAGTCACAAAGCACTGTCTTCCCACTGCTCTCTGTGTCTCATCAATATATTTGGATCCTCCCATCTAAAACCTCTCAACTTTATTCCTTTATTTTTCCATTTTTATACCAAGTAAACCGTATTATAAGACCATAAGACATAGGAGTGGAAGTAAGGCCATTCGGCCCATCGAGTCCACTCTGCCATTCAATCATGGCTGAAGGGCATTTCAACGCCACTTACCCGCACTCTCCCCGTAGCCCTTAAATTCTTGATCTTGCAAGGAATTATCAGTCTCTGCCTTGAAGACATTTAACCCGGCCTCCACTGTGCTCCCTGGCAATGAATTCCAAGGTCCACCAATTTCTGGATGAAGAAATGTTTCCTCATTTCGGTTCTAAATTAACCCCCTCTAATTTTAAGGCTGTGCCCACGGGTCCTAGTATCCCTGCCTAACAGAAACAACTTCCCAGCGTCCACCCTTTCTAAGCCATGTATTGCTGGAACAGAGAACAATACAGCACAGGATTTCGGCCCTCCAAGCCTGTGCTGAAATATTTTGCCCTAGAACTGTCTTCATTTACAGGATCCATGTCCCTTTACTCCCTTCATACTCATGTATTTGTCCTGGTGCTACCTGAATGCTGTATAGTGTCTGCTTCCACAACTCTCTGGCAGCACGTTCTGGGCATTCACCACTCTTTGTGTGAAAAACTTGTCTCGCGCATCTCTTTTAAACTTCCCCACACCCTCTGCATCTTGAACCTGTGTCCCCTCGAAATTGACCCCTCCACCCTGGGAAAAAGCCTCATACTTTCCATTCTATCCATGCCATTCACAATCTTATAAACTTCTACCAGGTCGCCCCCTCAACCTCCTGCGTTCCAGTGAAAACAAACCCAGTTTCTCCCAAGCTAAAGTCCCCCATACCAGGCAACATCCCAGTAAACATTTTCTGGACCCTCTCCAAAGCTTATTTCTTTATTTCTCTATTTCTGTATCTAAGATGGCACTGTGTGTGGTGACATTATACACTTTTCACTGTATTGTTGTACCCACAACTTGAATACACGTGACATTGAACCTAAATCTAACTAGGACATAATGCACTCTGTAGTCAAATTCATGAGAATACTGAACATATTCAGCTCAATGTTCCTGAGGGCTCCCATTATAACTTCAGATTTAAAAACCCAACAGAATTCTGTTATAGTTGTGCCAGGAGACTATTACAAACTCCATGGAATTTCAGTGCCACAGTTTACACTCTTTACAATTTATTTCAATCCGATTATCCAATACAAACATTCTCAGCTTATTCTCCCATCAGAGCTTGAATGCCTCACTGAGGGTATCAACTCTGTTACTTTTTACCTTTTTCTCAATATGACTTTCTCCTAATATGATGGTTGTAATTATATATGTGGAATCATAACAGTGCTCTGTACAAATGATCTCACTTCTGCAGATTAACACACTACTACTTTAGCCAGACAGTTCCATTATTTTACTTGTTCTCTGCATTGCTGTTGAATACTGTATGGCTGGTTTCAGGAATCTATCTAACCCTCTGCACCTTAAATCCCTCTCTGGTGATCCTTTGCGTAAAGTAATACCTTTCAACCTATATTGCTCCTGTTTATTATTCATACCACCACCTCCCTTGACTACAACAGTAGCATTTCTGCACAATACTATTTGTTGGCATGAACAATTGTACCTTCCTGAATATGTTCCAGGTTGTGTCAGCCACAGGCAAAACTATTATTTTAAAAGCCAAGAGAATAATAATGCCTAAATGTCCCATTAGGGCTTTGTACCGGCTATAGAAAGACTTGAAGGGAAAAAATGACCATTAAAAGCCTGGAATACATACACATATCCTTCATATTACAATAGAGTGCACTCTTTACCACAGGACTGTAAATCAATGGGCATGCAGCATTAGATTCCAGCAAAATATACTGCCTGTGAATAAAAACCTTCAGCTGGTGTAAAGGCAACAAAAAGCATTCTATTGGTAAACCTGAATCTCAAAACAAAGAGAATGTCTCACACTGAAGACATACCTGTTCCAAATTATTGCACAACTTCAATTTCAGAATTGCGCAGTGTTAAGTCCCCAGCTAATCATTAACTAATTTATAACACGTTCATTAAGAAAATAAAGCTTTGCCTCCAGTTCCTGAATAAATGATTTCTACACCAAAGCCTCCCCTTCCACAATTCTAACACTCGCAAACGTCCCCCAACTTGCATGCATTGACAGTGTGATTCAGCTTCCTATCTGAGACCCAGCTATAATGTGTACTCTTAAACTGATATATTGAAACAAGCTTCTAGTAAAACAAGCAACCGCAGCCTGTAATTGAACTAGCCCTAACAATATCAGGGGACAAGCGAGTTACTAAGGCAACTCAATCACTCTCATTGGTGGCTCAACTAGATCACGCCCCTTTGCAACACTGCAACTTAGCCAACCCTGAATTATTACTATTTTCTGTTGCTAAGCAGACTCTACTGGGCTTCCTGTTTTCTGAAATGTCCCCTTCAGGCTATTGGTACTGGCAAAGACAAATCATTAATTTTTCACGTTGGATCATACAAACAAATTTGGGATACAGTATCGCAACACCATGTTATTCTCTCGAGTGCTACAGAGATCAGGCATAATAATTTAGAAGACAATCTGTTGAACCAATAATTTCTTTTCAAATAAAAAAAATGATTGAATTGTGTGCATAATGATTCTTTGTCTTAGTCTGTACTTACAGGGAAAGTAACACAGTGGGCTCTGGGGGGGATTACTCAAGTGCAACATTTTTTTCAGAGTATTCTGCCTCAATGTCTTGAAAATACTGCAGCAAAATGGGGAGAATGAAAATAATATTTACAATAGTAACATCATAGAAATTCACTGAAAACACACAATATTAATCATCTTTTCTCGAAAAGCCACACAGTCATGCTAAATAGCGTTGCATAATATAGAACTATGAAACAATGATTTCAAATGCATCCCTGAAATGTGTCACAAAGTTTTAACAACTTTAGACTGGATTACCCAAGATAATCATTTCAAATAGCTAACCAGACCTTGCTTCATTTTGCTCTGTACGTTACACTACAGCTGTCTCACTGCCTCAGATGAAGCTCAGAGCCCATTAAAAATTTACAGCACGTGCAAGTGCATTTGAAATTCAAACACAGTTGGGAATGTGTTGCTTTTTAACCTTAATGACTGCGAAATTTAAGTCAATGCTTCGATCCCTAAAGAGAAAGGCCGTAAAAGGTCGATAAATGTGATTCAGAATTACTTGGGTGCCATCTGTTGGTGTAGCCATGTCACTGAAATTACAACAATTGCTTTTTGTTATGAATTTACAACAGAAGCCTCAGCAGTATCATAGAATCCCATTTGGCCCATTGAATCCACACTGCCCTTCCAAAGATCATCCCACCCAGACTCAATCTGTAACTCTGCATTTCCCACGGCTAATCCACCTAACTTGCACTGTGGAAGGAAACATGAGCAGACCCACGAAGAGAGCATGCAAACTCCACACATAGGCTGGAATCAAATCCAGGTCCCTGGTGCTGTGAGACAGCAGGGCTAACCACTGTGCTGCCCCACTGTGATACTTCAATCCCTGTCACAAAACAAAGTGCTGCTTTGTTGACAGAAAATGAGCTTTAAGACGTTTTCAATTCTGTTAGTAAAAACAAATGTATCAAAATGGCTACGGTAGGGGAGTAGGCCATTCAGCCTGCTGCCATGATAACTCTACCTGTTGTATTCCTGTACCCTTTCTCTACATCCCAGAGAAATTTCTTTTTAGTTGCTTCGATTTAAATCTCTCTCCACCACACACTTAAGCAGTGCACGCCAGATCCTAACCACCGAACATGAGGAGAGGTCTTGTGGTGCAGTGGGTAGTGACCTCCACTTAGGGTCCTGAAACTGTGGGGTCAAGTCCCATCCCAGGACTCAATGACCATGGAAGGTGTGGAGCAAGTATCAAGTTTTCTGTTATGTCTAGGTTAAGTTGTAAGAGTGAGAGATTTACTTGAATGTTGCCAGGAATGGAGGATTTGAGTTATAAAGACAGGCTGGAACATTTTTCACTGGAACATAGGATATTAAGGGGTGCCCTTATAGAAGTATATAAATCATGTGGGCTATAGATAAGGTGAATGGCAGTAGCATTTTCCCTAGGGTGGGGGATTTCAAGACTAGGGAGCATATTTTTAAGGTGAGAGGAGAAAGATTTAAAAAAGACGTGAGGGAGAAGTGTTTTTACACAGAGTGGTTCGTGTGTGGAATGAACTGCCAGAGGAGATAGTGGAGGGGGGTTACAGTTACAACGTTTAAAAGACATATATAAGGAATTTTTGGAGGGATATGGGCCAGGAGCAGGCAGGTGGGACTAGTTTAGTTTGGGGATTATGGTCAGCATGGACGGGTTGGACAGAAGGGTCTGTTTCTGTGCTGTATGACTCTAACTGCCCGAACATTGAGAGTTGCTGCAGAACAGCTTCTCCACATTGCAGGATTCCATGAGCAAACATTATCCCTGTTCTAACAGGCTACATGCACACGCACACACACACACGTAAACGCACACACATAAACCCACATGTTCTGTGTAAAAATGCTTTTACTTTTATGCCCCTTTTGTTCTTTTGTCAAACTTTTCAATCTTCCTTCTCAGGTACCCGACCCTCCTGGAAAATACTGACTACATCAATGTGTTCACTTAAGCTCTTGCCTATTGTAACTCAGACTGGATAATTGGTTATTTTTTGTCTCATTTATATAATTATGCATTTGTTCTGAAAAGTACTCATTGGTTTTTAATTTCCTGAATAACGTCACGTGTTCCTTTGATCCTGTAATCCCCTCCTTAAAGCACCTTTTTCAAACTGGATGGTTTCATATACAGGCTTGTCCAGAATGCATCAAAGCTCCGACCAACTGGGAAATGCATGGACTTGGAGATTAGTTCAAGTCAATCTATTTCAGATTCTATGATTAATTAATGGGCTTTAGTTCTTAATCCATTGTTTCTTGAGGTTAAAAGGCATTACAGTTAAAAACAGCCATATTTTATGCCCACAAATAAATCCATGAACACAAAAGATGAAATACTCCATCGACTGAGATGAAGGAGCTCAGTTATGTCGATAGATCGGAGAGGTTGAAGTTATACTCTTTAAAGAGAAGAGGTGAACTGGGGGCAGTATAGTGGTTCAGTGGTTAGCACTGCTTACTGTGCCAGGGACCCAGGTTCAATTCCAGCCTTGAGTGATTGCGTGTGTGGAGTTTGCACATTCTGCTGTGTCATAGAGTCATAGAGCATGGAAACAGACCCTTCGGTCCAACTCGTCCATGCCGAGCAGATGTCCCAACCCAATCTAGTCCCACCTGCCAGCACCCGGCCCATATCCCTCCAAACCCTTCTGATTCATATGCCCATCCAAATGCCTTTTAAATGTTGCAACTGTACCAGCCTCCACCACATCCTCTGGCAGCTCATTCCATACACATACCACCCTCTGTGTGAAAAAGTTGCCCCTTAGGTTTCTTTTATATCTTTCCCCTCTCAACCTAAACCTATGCCCTCTAGTTCTGGACTCCCTGACCCCAGGGAAAAGACTGCCTATTTATCCTATCCATGCCCCTCATAATTTTGTAAACCTCTATAAGGGCACCCCTCAGCTTCCAACACTCCAGCCCCAGCCTGTTCAGCCTCTCCCAGTAGCTCAGATCCTCCAACCCTGGCAATAACCTTGTAAATCTTTTCTGAACCCTTTCAAGTTTCACAACATCTTTCCGATAGGAAGGAGACCAGAATTGCACACAATATTCCAACAGTGGCCTAACCAATGTCCTGTACAGTCGCAGCATGACCTCCCAACTCCTGTACTCAATACTCTGACCAATAAAGGACTTTGTGGGTTTCCTCCCCCACTCCAAGGATGTGCAAGTTAGATGGATTGGCCATGCTAAATGGTTCCCTTGTGTCCAGGATGTGCGGGTTAGGATGGATTGGCCATGCTAAATTGTATGTGCAGGCGAGGTGGGTCAGCCATGGGAAATGCAGGGTTACTGGAATATAATGGGGTGGGGAGTGGGGTTATCTGGTTGGGATGCTCTTTGGATGGTCAGCGTGGACTTGATGGGCTGAATGGCCTGCTCCCACAATGTAGGGATTCTATGAACTGATCAAAATCCTCAAAATAACGAGGGATCCACACAGAGCAGGCATGAACAAACCATTCTCTTCAATCAAAGACCATTATTTGTGAACATAGTCACCACAGGCACAATCCGTTGGTCTATAGCCACTGTGATTATTGTACGATGTCCTTTAATTGACATCATAAGCGATGCCAACATTCCCCTGATAGAGATGGAGAGAGGTCAGTGTTAGAGTGGGAGCGAGAGACAGAGTGAGATTAAGAAAGGTGTGATGGAGGTCTGTTTGCTTAGTTGGGCTGGTTAGCAATGTAGAGTGACATCAACAGCATTCCTGCACCATCGACACGGTAAAATCTCGCCTGAGCAGTGGCGACTGTTATGTTAAACTCACCACCAGATTTCTCTCTCTCTCTCTCTCTCTCTAATGAGAAAGCAAACTTAGGGTCCTCTGGTACTATGGTAACCTTTGCTTTCATGTGAGGGAATAGAGAGAGGGAGTTGGAAAGGAATAAGAGAAGGAGCTTAATTCTGAATCTAATTCTGAAACTGGAAATGAGCCTGACACATACTGACAAGCCCATACTCTTTCCCTCCACAAAAAGCTATCCACACATGTGTAGGGAGTGGATGGAAAAACCCACACTTAAAAGGGCAATCTGTCTCAGAGCCCTGACTGTCTTATGAATTTCATCAAGGTTTGGTCAGAGTATGCATGGTCAGGGGTGAATACAAGATTAGTAACTCTTTATTTTGCCCCTGTTCCGATAAGCCCTTCCCCCTTCTGGGAATGACAAGAACTTAGGGTATAGTCTGTCTCCCTCTCTTGCTGTCCTCCTTAGAAATGGCAATTTTAAAAAGTTTAGTTAGTTGGCCCTTCTGTTCTGCACATTTATTCATTACTCAACCTCTTAAAAGATCAAGTTATTGACTTTGATTTTTCCTGAGTAAGACGTTTACGTTTTCCTTGCACTTTTTATTTAAGTTCACGTTTCACGATGTGCCAGTTCCCAGGCAGTTCTTGCTGGGGTTCCTGCTAAACGAAAATGAGAGGCTCACACAAAGTCTAATCACTGCTCGGAGAACTGGCAGGAAGGGGTTACTTTGCTCCATTAGAGATGGGGAATGTTGGGACAGCCTCAGCACGAGGGGATGACGCTTTAAAACTGAGATGAGTAGGAACTTCTTCAGCCAGAGGGTGGTGAATCTTTGGAATTTATTGCTGCAGAGGGCTGTGGAAGCCAAGCCATTATGTGCACTTAAAATGGAGAGAGATAGATTCTTGATTCTTAAGGGATATGGGAAGAAGGCAGGAGAATGGGATTGAGAAACATATTAGCCGTGATCGAATGGTGGTGCAGACTCAATGGGTCGAATGGCATTGTTCTGCCATTCTGGAAATGCTCAGCGTGTCTGACAGCACATGAGTGGAACAAAACTCAGAAACCCTTCATCAAACATGAAGCATTAACTGCTTCTCTGTCCGCTGTTGCTGCCTGGTCTGAGTCAAAAGAAATTCTATTGTTATTTCAGATTTTCAGCAACTGCGGTATCTTTCTTTCTATTATATGTGCTCCACTCTGGATATGTGTAAGTGTTACTTGTTTCAAATCCAATGAGAAAATATTTAAATGTAAATTATTTTCCCAGTTAACGAATACATTGCGGAGTGGACTCGATGAGCCAAATGGCCTTACTTCGACTCCTATTTCTTATGTTTGTTTGAATAAGAATAGTACATTATCTCAGGTGAATTAGGGTTATGGTTTGGGTGCAAATTTAATGGGAGGTTTTGCTATCGCTAAATGTGTAAGTGAAGTTGGGTGCCAATGGAATATACAATTGTTAGTTCAAGGTGTTCTCATTGTGCTTGGGATGATTGCTCGTGGTGCTAGTGAGGTTCAAGAGTTTTGATGTCGCTGTTGGGGTATTGTTCATCAGAGGGTTTTTTTATATTAGATTCCCCTACAGTGTGGAAACAGGCCCTTCAGCCCAACAAGTCCACACCAACCCTCCGAAGAGTAACCCACCCAGACCCATTCCCCCTAACTAATGCACCTAACACTATGGGCAATTTACACGGCCAATTCACCTGACCTGCACATCTTTGGACTGTGGGAGGAAACCGGCGCACCCGGAGGAAACCCACACAGACACGGGGAGAATGTGCAAACTCCACACAGGCAGTCACCCAAGGCTGAAGTCGAACCTGGGTCCTTGGCGCTGTGAGGCAGCAGTGCTAACCACTGAGACACCGCGCTGCCCCACGGTAGTGGGTCTGATCAAATAAATGGACTTGATTGCATAATAGGAACAGCCAAGTTGTGTGCAATTGTTTGACAAAGATTTGGTTGGAAAGTGTACCATATTGGAACCTGAGTTTCCCATACAGACACACAGTACAAAAGCCAAAAGATTTTGCTGAACCAATATGAAACTGTTCAACACAACAGTGATTATGGTCCCCCATTCTTGTATCCAAAGAATGTGAGGGGAGGGTTAAAAGTGAGGGAAGAATAAAGGCTCCAGAAACAAGCAAATTATCAGTGTCCATGAACTCTCTCCAGGGCAAATGATAAGAAGATATGGGATATATACATAAGCTTGAAGGGCCCATTTTCCACTTCCCTATATTATTTTCACACCCAGGACTTTGCCTTAGGGAAGACCAAGGGTGCAGGCATGCCCACTAATGTGACGGCAGTTCATTCAGCACAATATTCCAGCGCTTTGAAATACGATAAACCATGGTGGGACTGTACCATGGTGGTAAGATCCAAGTTTCTGTGCCAGCACAAACCTTGAAGATCGATTGTTTCTCAGCTCCAAGTTGGTTTTATTGCATAACAAGTTGGTTGGGCCGGGGGGTGGGCGGGGTAGGCGGTCACACAACCTCAATCCAGCAGTTGGGCTTTGTGGGTCATGCTGCAGGTGCTATCTCAACTCAGGCTGGTCACATTCGAAGGACAGAACAACCTACCATATAGACAGCTCGAAGAGTAACTTAACCAAGGGAGATAGTGTAAATGATAGAGATTTATCTTTGTCTTAGAGTCATAGAGATGTACAGCATGGAAACAGACCCTTCGGTCCAACTCGACCATGCTGACCAGATATCCCAACCCAATCTAGTCCCACCTGCCAGCACCCAACCCATATTCCTCTAAACCCTTCCTATTCATATACCCATCCAAATGCCTTTTAAATGCTGTAATTGTACCAGCCTCCACCACATCCTCTGGCAGCTCATTCTAGATGTGCACCATCCTCTGTGTGATAAACTTGCCCCGTAGGTCCCTATTATATCTTTCCCCTCTCACCCTAAATCTATGCTCTCTAGTTCTGGACTCCCCTACCACAGGGAAAAGACCTTGTCTATTTACCCTATCCATGCCCCTTATGATTTTATAAACCTCTATAAGATCACCCCTCAGCCTCCGATGCTCCAGGGAAAACAGTGCCAGCCTATTCGACCTCTCCCTATAGCTCAAATCGTCCAACCCTTGCAATATCCTGGTAAATCATTTCTGAACCCTATCATAAAATTACCACATTTTTGGTTTATGCAAAGCAATAAGGCAAGTGTGAAAATACAGAACAACATTTTGATGTGGGAGTCATTGGCACAGTCAGAATTTACTGCCTTCCGCTCGTTTCCCTCGATCTGGCAGTGGCAAACCAGCTGCTGTAATGTGTACGTCATAGTGGGGGAAGTTCCAGGCATCATTCACTCATTATCATTTTGAAATGGAAATTGATACATTGTGCAGGATTACAGGGAAATGGTGGGAGAACGGTAACAAATCATGAAGCTCATTCTGAGAGCCAGTATTGACACTGAGTGGCCTTCTCCTATCCTGTAAAACATCTGAGATTCTGTGTACTTATCACAACACAAAAATCTAAAGTGCAACATTCCCAAATCTCATTAATTCCAATATTCCACACGCTATATTGCAAAGCAATAGTTCTGAAAGAATAAATGTTGAGCTGTATTGATCTCCACCCAAATGGGTGGTGTCACACAGTCTTTGGGTAGAGAAGGAGTGTGTGTGCAGCATAAAGTCCCAACGGAGACCAATGCGACACACCTGACTCCATATCATTGCAATTATTCTTAACCAGTGAATGTTAAATATATCTATTGTTACAATGCAATAAACCACACCCCATATGTCACACAAGTGTTTCCTCTTGTTAAGACACCATCATGGTCTATCCTTTGCCACTAACAATTAGAAGGTCCTTAGATTCAGCGTGGAGAGCAAGTGTCCAGGGCCATTGTATCAAAGTGGTATTGTCCATTCCTCTGAGCCAGGAGGCCTGTGTTCAAGTCCGACAAGCTCCAGAGGTATGCAAATAGCATGTCTGGACAAGTTGATTAGAAAATATCTAGAGGGGAAGTTTGGGGTTTTTGTAGTGCAGTGGTAGTGTCCCTACATCCGGGCTAGGACACCAGGGTTCAAGTCCCACCTGCTCCAGAGGTGTGTCAATACATTTCTGAAGAGGTTGATCAGGAAAATAACGAGGGAGAAATTTTGGTGCTGAGAATTATTCCAGTCACAGGCCATCAGTGGTTGGTTAATCGGAGAAACTAGGACTTGTTGGCACCTGAAAAAATGACAGTGGCCACCTTCCAATATAGCACCAGGAAAACAAGAGATCTAGTTACATCTTTCATCGTCTTGTGTGATTCTCCACTTATCCCTCTGTAGACAAGTGATTAAAATGTTTGTGGGGAGCATGAAGAGATCCTGAGATGTTAATTCTCACTTTGCACATGCTGAGATTTGCGAATGAAGTTGACGATATTGACTGTATAACAGTCAGCTTTATGACCTGAAGAATTTTGAGGCCCTATTGTGAATTGCCCTATCATTTAATTTATTTGATAACACTAACATTGTGTTGCTTAACATTGCAATACTACATTTATATTTCACCAGTGAAAACTCAATTAATGCCAGTGCTAAAGACATTAGATCAACTCCCTTAAGTTTAATAATATTTAATATGCGTGCATTGTAATGTCATGGTAATGAACAAAATGCCCTCATGGGTGCGTTATTTTTGATTAGGAATTATATAGTAATGTTTCCATTCCTTTTTAAAGACCTCTGCATTCTTCTGAAAGTGACGTGATTAGAATTGTGAATTGTGATCTAGAACCTGAGAGATGATGGAATGGGTGAAAAATTGTCGAGCTCCAAATCTGTACAGAACAAACATGAGCTTCAACTTCTGATGTCCTGAAGAACACTCAACAATTTCTTTTTCATCCCTCATGTAATAATAACATTTCACTCAAGAAACAGGATCAAAGGGAAAATGCCATCGTCTGCATCTTTAATGACTGGACTTTGAGGTTTTACAGCTTTGTCTTTATTGTGTATTTCAAATTGCCCTGATATACTGATTAGAATTTGTAACTCATCGCAATTAGAAGCTGGGCGAAGGGTACCGCTGACATGGGTGCACAGCTTGTTTTAGTAATGTTCAATAGCTGCAATTAATAATATGAAAATTGCAATTGTATTTCAAAAATGGTTTACCTCCCATCAAAGTTAGCTGGGTTAAAGGCTGGGATGGTATCTGGGAAACAACAGGTGCATGTATAGCACATTCAGAAGCGCAATTGGACTTGGTCATGTTCAAACATTTATAGTGCAACCATACGAGGCAGGACTATAGCCAGTTTAGATTAGATTTGATTCCCTACAGTGTGGAAACTGGCCTTTTGGCCCAACCAGTCCACACCGATTCTCTGAAGAGTAACCCACCCAGACCCATTTCCTTCTGACTAATGTACCCAACACTATGGGCAATTTAACAGGACAAATTCACCTGACCTGCACAAATTGGACTGTGGGAGGAAACTGCACCACCCGGAGGAAACCCACGCAGACACGGGTAGAATGTGCAAACTCCACCCAGACAGTCGCCTGAGGCTGTAATCTAACTTGGAACCCTCAAGCTGTGAGGCAGCAGTGCTAACCACTGAGCCACCGTGCTGCCCCAAATGTTTAGGCAAGATTAGATAACCTACAGTGCGGAAACAGGCCCTTCAGCCCAATTAGTCCACACTGACCCTCTGCAAAATAACCCACCCAGACCCACTTCCCTCTGACTAAGACACCTAACACTATGGGCAACTCACCAGACCTGCACATCATTGTGACTGAGGGAGGAAACCAGAGCACCCAGAGGAAATCCATGCAGACACAGGGAGAACATGCAAACTCCACGCAGACAGTCGCCCAAGGCTAGAATTGAACCTGGGACCCTGGCGCTGTGAGGCAGAAGTGCTAACCACTGAGCCACTGTGCCAGCCATTGCTGTGTAACTGTACCCATTGCTATGAACACTCAAGAGGTAGGGTTACTTCTCTGTATTTCAGTTAGCTCAGTGACTGCCATTGCGGTTTAATAACCTGCAAAATGATAAAGGGAAGCAGACTTGGCAATATGAACACCATCTGTGTAGGAGGAGGACATTGGGACATGGTTTGGATTGCGCAAAGCATCTGGGTTTCTGTTGACCTGAGGTAGTAGCCAGGGTGCACCCTGCTGCCCGAGCCTGCCGGCATTGCTCAGCTGGGGGCTTTAGGTCTCCACCTGGGGAAGTGGACTCACCCCTGGAAATACTGACCAATTTTCTAACTGCCTGCTTTCAGGTCCCAATAGCGTCACCAGGGATGGTGGCCATTCCAACAATGGGATGCCAAGAAGCTGGAGTTATACATCAGTGGGTTGGGGTTTTGGTGGTGAGGGAGAGGAAATATAAGAGATGGAAGACCTTAAGGGGGTAAATTCTGATGGGCATGCCCTCACTTTTGCCCTACACATACATGGTTCTAGATTAGAGTGGTGCTGGAAAAGCACAGCAGTTCAGGCAGCATCCGAGGAGCAGGAAAATCAATGTTTCAGGGAAAAGCCCTTCATCAGGAATGGCACATACATGCCCAGTGAAAGCTGCCAGGCTGGACACTTAATGTGGGACTATTCTGCTCTTGGTGAAATCCCAGTGGCAGTGGGCTAAGGCCCTTAAATCCCATTGATTGGCAATGTAACGGTTTCAGTTGGCGCATGGCTAGCAGATGTCTTTCCAGCGATTAATAAAGTTTCAGTGGTGGGTGGGGGTGAGGATGGATGGGTGGGTTGCCTAATTTTATGCCTCATTGACTGACCTACCTGGGGAAATATCAGGGAGCGGGACTGCATAGAAAGAACTGGTATAGAATGGTCTCATTCTATAACTGTTGTGATGTAACATTTGTCATGGAATTGTTCATGGGCTGTGGTGCATAATAGATAATGGTGAGTAAGCAACGGATTCTACTGAAACCCATGGGATATAAAATGGGAAGTGATTCACCGTCACTGATATTGTGTTTGTGTCCAAGACAAGTGTCAGCCACAATGACATTGGTGATTCAGTATTTTGTCGTCCAATGGCTGCTGATGGCCAGAATAAGAACAGATGAAATGACAGCCATGAATCATCGACTTCCTCAGCTAATCATCAAAGTGGGATAAATTCAATCTCTTAATGTCTGGTCAATCACATTGTTAAGGCTTATTAATGTAATTGTTAAGGTTAAACAAAACAAGTGGTGGATATTAAATGTGTTTGAGCACATCTAGTCGGGAATGGCTGTGAAACTGAGGTGTGAGACTAAGGAAGTGAATAAACTCTTACTGCAAAGTAAAGCTCTGCACCATGGTTTCTCCCTCACCTGCTGGCTTGGGTTTATTAACTCAATTCATTTCAATCTCTCAGGGGCTCTTGTGATACAGTGGTAGTATCTTTATTTCTAAGCCAAGAGGACTGCGTTCAAGCCCCACCAACTCCAGAGTTATGTCATAACATCTCTGTATAGGCTGATTAGAAACTTCACTTTATCCTCTCCCTCAATATTGGTAGTCAGCACAGAGCACAATAGAACTCTTTACCTCAGTGAGCATTTTCTTTAACCATTAATCAGAAGCTTATCACAAAAAAGAAACAAATATAATCTGAACCAAGCTCTTTAAACATAGAATACATGTTTGAAAGATCTTAAACACACAGCAGAATAATGTCTCATTTATTCCACAAATTTACAGCATGAAAGCTAGAGTAATGGCCCTTCTGAATCAAATCTTTGAGTTTGACTTAACATCTTCTGTCTTGTAAACTGTGAAGTCTTCTTACATAAATACTCTCAAATTCGGAAACTTAGATATTCTGAATGTTTTAAATATTTGCCAGTTTCTGACCAAACAGAAACTCTCACACCAAGTAATGGGGCTTTCCCTGAACCGTCTTAACCTCCTTGCTAAGAGAGAAATTGTATTTGCTTTCGACTCGAGACAGGTCTCCTTCAAAAAAACTGCCCTAAAAGCTCTCAGTCTTTGAATTTTTTAAGCTACGATCAATTTTTTATTATTCTAAACCAAAAGCAAGCTAATGCCTATCAATGTGAACACTTCCCCAACCCCTCACTGTATCAACAATCTTTTCGTAAAAGTCCAGGGGGCTTGTCGTCTTCTGTTCTCCAATACATACTGGATTAGGTCATGGTTCCAGAAAAGACACTGTGACTATATATTTTAAAAAAGACCTTCACAAAAGTAACCAATACCCCATGCCACTAGTTTGAAAATCCCAAACCTAAAAATTATATGAATGTATCAATAAGTCACGCACTTTTCAGTGCCTTATGTTATAAATTCCTCGGAATAGAAACAGTCAAAACCCACACAATAATTGCAACACAAAATGATAAGATTAATTCTGAAACATCAAGAAATAGTAACAGGCAGAGACCATTTAGTCCAGTGAGCCTGTTTCACCATCCAGTATAGTCACAACTGGGTCTTTAGGCTTCAACTGCATTTTCCTGCCTGCTTCCCGTCCTGCCTAAATTGGCCTTAAATATGTTCAAGAATGGTCAATCCAAATTCCATGAAATCCATGTCATTCATGAAGTGAGTTCTCCTCATTTCAGTCTGAAACGATCAACCATTTATCTTGAGACTCTTTCCCCACTACTCTCTGCACCTCCCCACTATCTTAAGATTCCTTGACCAGCAGAAACAACTTCTTAACATCTACCCTGTCAGGACCTTCCAAAATCTTGTATGTTTCACCTCTCACTCCTCTCTGGTTCTTCTAGAATCCAGAGAGTATAGGCCCAATTTACTCAGCTACTCATCAAAGGTCAACACCTCATTCCTCGCACCCTAATCCCCGGACCAATCGAGTGAACACTTTCTCTTCCATCTTGAGTGTGAGTGTTCATATCCTTCAGCGTGGATTAAGGTGTGCATGTATTGACCACGTTAGACCACAGAAATGTAAGGGAATGGAGTAAAATTGAATATAACAGGCACTCAATTCTGACTGACAGATCACAGCTCACCCTTAACATACCTAACATCCATCTTAGAGCAGCAGAGGATAACAACTGTAAACAAAAGGCCCTCTAAATGCAACATTTCTGCTTCATTCTTGGAGGTTTCTTGGGTATATTATTGATAGCCCCTTAATCATGTATTATTTAGTTCTATACTTTAGCCAGTTCCAGACACGGAATTGTACCTTAGGTTTCTCGTCCAGAATTTGCTGACGCACTTCTTTGTGTTTGTCCACCAACTTCTCTTGCCTTTTGCTCTGCGCGTCTTCCAACTGGGGAAACAAGAAACAAATGTGAAGTGCCATCTGTGGAAAGAGTGATGATTCATTCCAGATTAGTGGTAAGACACGATCACACACGACAAGGGTGTCTGACGGGCTATGTTAGAAAAATCGCACCCGAGAGTCACAGGGATCGCAAACTGTGATTAGCAGGAGACTGTTTAACAAAATGCAGACAGCACTGCAGCTCAGGTGATGCATTCTCACCATCAACATGTCTTTGCCTGTCCTGCTGCTTCTCAGTTATTTGTGAGACACGGTGGCTCAGTGGCTAGCACTGCTGCCTCACAGGGACCTGGGTTCAATTCCAGCCTTGGGTGACTGTATGGGTTTCCTCTGGGTGCTCCGATTTCCTCCCACAGACCAACAATAGGTGGATTGGCTATGCTAAATTACCCACAGTGTCCAGAGATGTGTAGGCTAGTATGCTTAGGTAAGGGAAATGTGGGGTTACAGGGGTAGGGTTGGTGTGTGAGTCTGGGCAGGATGCTCTTCAAAGGGTCAATGTGGACTTGATGACCTGTAGAGATTCTATCTGGTGGAAGGCTGAGCATTTTCACTTGGAGGGTCCCTAAAATTTGCCATTTGTTAAGCCCCACTTAGAACCACCTGACCCCTCTTTGACAGAAGTACAATGTGACTGGAATAAGCGCTGGTAGTCAGGCAAGAAGCAAATCTGACCAGGGAATCAATGAAAACACAAGAGAGAGCATGATACTACACTGGAGACCTGGGCGAAGAGGAATTGGATAGTGCAGTAGTCATGGAGGTCAATACGCCACCTATCTGTAATAATCAGGACTCCAACTCATCCAACATTCATATTCCCCAATACAGCCTCATGCACTTAACAAAAGGCTCACACACTGCAAGCTCTTCAACGCATCAAACTAGCACTTCGCTCTCCCTTGCATTTTGAAGCCTGTCAGAAAAGCTGGGGTCACCGTCAGCAAGAAGTCTAGTGCAAACTTGACACGGGGCATAGTGATGCAGTTTCAGGTTTTCTGTGTTAGTCCATGTAAGTATACGGCAGAGTAGGGTTCTTGTGACACAGATATCTTGAAGTTTATTTATTAGGCTGCAATATCACAAACTTAAAGTCTGAATTCTGTATTTATTGATCTTATTGTAAATTATAGATAGATAACTGCTATACAAGCGGATGATTGAAGTTCAGGTGGAATATTGGAATATTACATGTTGTGATGCCTGAAAAGGACAGGCCAGTCTGATGTGGAATCTACACCATCATACAACACTTGGCATAGAGCTGGGAGACCATGCTTTCCAACATGGAAGTGCTAGGCCAATCCATTCACCCTCTTGTGACTGTAGCCATGGTGGCTCACACAAACGCAGCTACTATATGTCTGAGTACTGTAGTGGAAGCTCAGAGTAGAATCCCTACAGTGTGGAAGCAGATTATTTGGCCCATTAGTCCACAGTGACCCTCCAAACAGCATCCCACCTAGACTAAACCCTCTACCCTAACTCCAGGGGTTTTTGTTATTAGCTTTGAAGTTGATGGTCCTTTCCATTAGAAATGGAAAAAACAAAATCCCTCCAACAGATGTCAAAGTTCGATTTGAAAAGTAGCAACCACCTATTGAGGTAACTCTCCAACTCACAACCACAAGTGTCTGTCACCATCAGCAGCAGCATCACCAATGAGCCTTAGACACCACCTTCCAAACCTATGTCCATTAGCACCTAGAAGGTCAACAGCAGCAGATACATGGGAACATCGTCACCGGCAAGTTCTCCCCCAAGCCAATCACCATCCTGCCTTGCAAATATATTGCTGTCCCTTCACTGTCACTGGGTCAACATCCTGGAATTCACTCCCTATTTGTGGATCTGTGTACAGCAGGTGGACTGCAACGGGTTCAAGAAGGCAACTAGGGATGGGCAATAAATATTGCCCAGCAACGCCCACATTCCATGAGTGACTACAAAAAGTGTCAATGGTGTCTGGCCGAAGTGGACAGTGCATACGATCTCAAAGGCAGTACAGGCGCGATGAGATGTTGTAGCCCACATCATATGGTTACATGTTTCCACCCAAATAACAATTTCTGACACAACTGAACTTACCTGGAAGAAAAAAAGTTCTCATACTTTCTATGTTTTGCATTTCCTGTTTAAAACTCGTGTGTAAGCCATGGCCATTAAGTCTGCCACATGTTAAAATGTTTGTTATTGCTCTTGGTAATCGTCATAGTCCCATCAGACCAAAGGGCTGCTCTCTCGTAGAGTGAGAGGGACAACTGGTGGTGACTTTAACCTGGGGGTCACCACACCACAGGCGAGGGGAGAGGTTCAGAAGGAGGTATTTTCACGGTAACTTCAAAACTCACCGCAAAAACACCTCATTATGAACGTTGCTTGTCAGAATTTCACTCTTTCAAAACGTTCACAGTTACGGCTGAAAAATGATCCCCTGTTCTGTTTACGTCATTGAAATGTCTCCAGCCTCATAAGGAAGCCACATTAGAGTGTCTCCCAAAATAAACAGCCCACATTCCTCATTTTGCTTTTTCAGGCTGAGACAGATGGTTCTGATTTAAACATTTTGGGAACGAAGGATCCTGTGAACTGATGCAGATTCCAGGTTAAAAATACAACTTGCAAGATATTCATTTCTGCAGAGGTTAATGCCATTTCATTCTTTCATCTCTGCATTGGTTCATGTTTCTCTGTGGAAGTGAACCTCCTCTCTATAGCAACACCGGAGGTGATGTCATGGTCACTCAGTGTGGCCCATTGGTGCAACCTGGTGACGTGCCCTTTGACCTTTTTGATGAGCATGCCCTTTGACCTTTTTGTGGGCATTGCTGGTCAGACCAACATTCATTGTCCACCCCTAATTGCCCTGCTGGGAGTTAAGGGTTAAACACATTACTGAGAGTTTGGAATCACATGTAGGTTAAACTAGATTTCCTTCCCAAACAAAAATGAACCAGATGGGCTTTTATACAATTGCTTACACGGTAGTGTTTTTTAGTTTCAGACTTTTCTTTTCTTTGAACTCAAATTACCACCCTCTGCCACAGTGGGATTGGAACACACACTCTTCCAGAATGTGCTTCTGGATTAACAATATTATCATTGCATCCACTAGAATGAGGCTACTCTGGGCGTAATCCCCAGTGTGTATTGGAATTAGGCTGTGAAAGATCAGGATGCTCCAAATCCGTCTGTACAGGGTTGGTCAATATCCCACAATGCAAATGGTCAACCTCAGGAGGACTGATGTTGGCGCCATTTGTCTAGTAGTCAAGAGGCCAAGATTAAGGTGCTGCATGGAATACCAGTCAGATGAACATTGCTTGGCAGTACAGAATAGTATGGAAGCAAATCATTCAACCCATTGAGTCCACACTGACCCTCTGGAGAGTACCCCACCCACTTATTCTGTATTTCCCACGGCTAACCCATCTAAACTGCACATCCTTGGACACTACGGGCAATTATCATGGACAATCCACCTAACCTGCACATCTTTGGACTGTGGGAGGAAACTGGTGCACCCAGAGGTAACCCACACAGACACGGGGAGAACGTGCAAACTCCACACAGTCGCCTGAGGCTGGAATCTAACCCGGGTGCCTGGTGCTGGGAGGCCGCAGTGCTAACCACTGAGCCACCGTGCCGCCCTAATTTTGTTAGATTATTTGTCCATATACTGTGGGCATTGCTGGTGAGGTCAGCATTCAACGTCAATTCCTAATTTCCCTGGACAGGGCATTGATAAGCTGTTTTCTTAATCATTGCAGTCCTTGGCGTGCAGGACCACTCACAATACTATTGGGGAGGGAGTTGCAAAACCCAAACCAAATTGTCCAATATTAGATGTGATTCCACGATTGTACAGAACTTGTCAAATAATCCGGAAGGTGTGAAGCGATACACTGGGAACCACATTAGGACCGTCAGTCGGGTTTGTTGTGTGGTACACATGGGTATACTGCAAGTTACATATACAAGGCCCTGTTGTGACTCAATAAAACAAGTAACAGCTACTCTCTGGCTCATTTCTCAGGGTAATGCTTTGATAAATCAGAGTCAACCAGCCTGATTTAGTTATTTAAGTGAAACTCGTCAGTCATCTAACTGCTGCACTCTCCATAGCAATGCCTCTGCCAATCAGAATCCACTTGCCAACCAATCAGCAGTCTTCTCTCTTGCACTTATTTTCTCTCTACATGGCTAAGCCTGTGAATTGCCCCGATGAGTGCAAGTCAGAAAGTTTTCTTTCTTAGCAATATGTGACCACGCGACTACTTTTAATACTGTGTGTCTGAAAGTGTCAAAAGCATCCATGCCTGCTCCAGCAGCAGATTAGCACAGGCTGGAGGCAGAAAGGTGTTTTCTAATGGAGGTGAAAGGAAGTCGTTCTTTACAAAACAAAGATGATGAGTGTTGGAGGCTCAGCCAAGGATCACATAGGACACGGAGTTTGTAAATTCCCTGTTCTAGCCAATGGCGAGTGAGACAAACAAAATCAGTGCAAGGGAACAAAGTTGGATCAGTTCCAAATGGGTGTGGAATTTCGATGTGGCCATTTCAGTGAGTGGGCTATGTGTCATTTGGAGGTGCCAACGTTGATCTGGGGTGGACAAAGTTAAAAATCTCACAACACCAGGTTATAGTCCAACAGGTTTATTTGGAAGCACTAGCTTTCGGAGGGCTGCTCCTTTACCAGGTAGCTGTGGGGAGCAGGATCATAAGACACAGAATTTATAACGATTGCTATAAATTCTGTGTCTTATGATCCTGCTCCCCACAGCTACCTGATGAAGGAGCAGCGTTTTGAAAGCTAGTGCTTCCAAATAAACCTGTTGGACTATAACCTGGTGTTGTGAGATTTTTAACTTTGGGGTATGTGTGGCAGTGAAACTGAAGCCAAAATGGGATTTCTTGGATGTTGCTGAAACAGACAGTTGTCAGCGTGAGCAAGATGTACAGTGTAGGGTCCAACCTAACTTTGAAATAAGATTTGACAGGGTCAGGTTAAGCTTGATACACCCAAACTGGAGATTCAATAAAGGGTCAAAGACACTGCGTTTCTGATGGACCCACACCAAATGGTTTGCGTTCAAGCTTACACAGGCTCTGAGAAACAGGCCATTTGGCCCAACAGTCCCATGCTAGCAAAAATACCTGTATTATCTTCCACAAACGTGCTTGCCAAACATTTTGTTTACAGAGCAATGGATGGCTCAGTGGTTAGCACTGCTGCCTCACAGCACCAGTTCAACACAACCCTCAGGTAACTGTGTGTCAGTGCACGTTCTCCCAGCGTCTGCGTGGATTTCCCCCGGGTACTCCAGTTTCCTCCCACAGCCCGAAGATGTGCAGGTTAGGGTGGATTGGCCATAATATCCAGGGATTTGCATAATATCCAGGGATGTGCAGGCTAGGTGGGTTAGCCACGGAAATATGGGGTTACGGGGATAGGGATGGGTGGGATGCTGTTTGGAGGGTCAGTGCAGACTTAATTGGCTGAATGGCCTCTCTCTGCGCTGTTGGCATTCTATAATTCTAAAATGAAGGTTAGCAAAGACACAGATCAAATCAGATTGAAGAATCAAAATGCCCTTGATGTCATTGAAGCAAAATGCCAAGTGACCAGAATGGCTGATTTCTGCCAACCTGAAAATGGGAGGCTGTCCGCCAGTTAGTGGGAAGCACCTTTTGTGGGAACAACAACCAAAGGGGGCAAACATTTCCCAGGAAGGGCACGGAGCGGGAATTGGCAGAGATGGAGTGTCTCAGGTCTTCTCAGACTTGGCTCTGTTTTATAAGACCCAGCAAAAATACTCAAGATTGATAATCCTGCTGGGGAGTGGATGTGATTCATTTTCCAGAGAAACACGACCTTTCAGAAGATCCACGTGATCAGCTTTCTCTTCAGTCTTAGCTTCGTTCTCTACAGACCCTGTACTTTATCAGTCAGGGCCCATCAAATGAAGAATATCATTCCCTGTGGAGCTGGCTCCCTCTGCTGGACACACAGGTGAAGCCAGAATGAGAACAAAGCTGGAACCCACGATTAGTTGAGATGATTGTCTTCTTCATTGATATGCATCAGTTACCTTTCCTTATTTTTTATATATATGCATATATCCTATTTATACACACTGTTTCACTTCATGTCTTTGTCTGTTTAATTCTCCCTTTGGCAGTCAGAATGCTGTGTAAATATGATTCTTGATGAAATTGTCCACATACAGTAATCAGATACAGTCACTGCAGGGTTAGCAAATAGTGCTCAACAGTTGTTTGCAAACACATCGTACAATCAGTTCATATAATTTGTACATAAGAACACCAAAGGCTTAAAGTTTTTTTTCCCCAAATCTTCCCGACTTAAAACAGGAAAGAGGAACTGGCATCCTTCTGCCTTCCTACAGGAGGCCTATGGCCGCATTGGAGAGCATTGAAAAGAGGTTTACCAAGATGGCACCGGGATTGGAGTGTTTTAGCGACAAGGAGAGGTTGGACAAATTTGGATTATTTTCACCCGAGCTTCAGAGGCTGAGGGGCAACCTGATAAAAGTATATAAAATTATCAGAGGCTTGGTAGTTGGAGTCTTTTCTCCCAGGGTGGAAATCTCAAATACTCGAGGGCATAGGTTCAACGTGCATCATGGAATCCCTATAGTGTGGAAACAGGCCCTTTGGCCCAATAGGTCCACACCAATCCTCCAAAGTCCCACTCAGACCTCTTCCCCTACATTTACCTATGACTAATGTACCCAGTCCACACATTCCTGAACACTATGGGCAATTTAGCCTGGCCAGTCCACCCTAACCTGCACAGCTTTGGACCGTGGGTGGGAACTGGAGCGCCCAGAGGAAATCCACTCAGACAAGGGGAGAATATGCAAATTCCACATAGACAGTCATCCGAAGCTGGAATCGAACCTGGGTCCCATGTGCTGTGAGGCAACAACGCTAACCAATGAGTCACCGTGCAAGGGGGAAAGTTTAAAGGAGATGTGCAAGGCACGTTTTTTACACAGAGGTTCATAGGTGCCTGAAACATGGTGCCAGGGAAGGTGCTGGGAGCAGATATGATAACAACATTTAATAGGCATTTAGACAGGCACATGTACAGGCAGGGCATAGGGGGATATAGATCACGTGCAGGCAAGTGGGATGATCTTAGAATGGCAGCATGGTCAGCAAAGACATCCTGGGCTGAACAGCCTATCCAGTGGCGTCCTGTCTTATTTTATTCATTCGCGGGATGAGGGTGTTTCTGGCTAGGCATTTATTGTCCATCACCAATGTTCCAGATGCCCACTGCTGCTGAAGACTGCATAAATTTTACAATGCCTTTTAATCAGATATACTGATAATGTCACTGGTCTACCAATCCAGAACCCAGTCTAAGTGTTTTGGAGGCATGGGTTCAAAACCCAACACAACGTGTTGAATTCATTAACAAACAATCTGGAACAAAAGGTCTAGCAAGAATTGTTGATAGTTGTGAAAACCCACCTGGCTCATTAATGACCGTAGACATTAAGAAATCTGCCGTCCTTACCTGGTCTGGCCTACATGTGGCTCTAGACTCACAGCAAAGTAGTTACTCTTAACTGCCCTCTGGGTAATTAGGAATGGACAATAAATGCTGACCTGGCCAGAGACCCCCTCATCCCATGAATGAATAATAGGGTTAGGAGAGCTCTCAAGCAGCAGTCCATTCAGAAAAATGTGTGGCAGCATTGCAACAAAAATAAACAGAATAGGTTGATAAGGCCTTATGTCTAAATAAACTTTTAAATTGACACGGTACAAACTAATCACCATGAGGTGAACAATGAATGTGATGCAGTGGTAATGACCCTACCTCTCAGACAGGAGGCCTGGGTTCAAGTCCCCACCTGCTCCAGAGGTTGATTGGAAGGGTGGCACAGTGGTTAGCACTGCTGCCTCACAGCGCCAGAGATCCGGGTTCAATTCCAGCCTCGGGCGACTGTCTGTGTGGAGTTTGCACATTCTCCCTGTGTCTGCGTGGGTTTCCTCCCACAGTCCAAAGATGTGCAGGTTAGGTGAATTGGCCATGCTAAATTGCCTGTACTGTTAGGTGTAGGGGAATGGGTCTGGGTGGGTTGTCTTCGGAGGGTTGGTGTGAACTTGTTGGGCTGAAGGGCCTGTGTCCACACTGTAAGTAATCTAATCTAAAATGTTTACATTCACATTGAAGCTGTCCAAAATATGCAAAAAGGGACATGGGAGGGAATCAAAGACAACAACCTATTCAATGACTGAACACAATTCTCTATGACTCACCACTGTCAAGTACACAGACTCCGAATATGTCTGTAATAGGGCAATGGATATAAAACATATCCATTGTTTTAGTATTGGGACCAGGAGGTTGTTTGAGGTTATACATAGAGAGCTATACCTCCAGCCTCACAGTGGGATCCCTGATGGCATTGACCAAAAATAGAAAAACATCAGGTTCTGTCACCTTCAAAAGGGCATCAGAAAAGGTAAAGCATTTACAAAGCCTCAGCTTGAGGGACATAGACTTGAAATCTACTGGGTAGCACTGTGGCTCAGTGGTTAGCACTGCTGCCTCACAGTACCAGGGATCCAGGTTTGATTCCAGCTTCAGGGGTAACTATCTGTGTGGAGTTTGCACGTTCTCCCCGTGTCTGCGTGGGTTTCCTCTGTGTGCTTCAGTTTCCTCCCACAATGCAAAGATGTGCAGGTTATGGTGAATTGGCCATGCTAAATTGCCCACAGTGTTCAGGGATGTGTAGGTGAGATGCATTAGTCAGGGGTGAATAAAGGATAATGGGAATGGGTTTGGGGGGGTCGTGGGCCAAAGGGCCTATTTCCACACTGTCCGGATTCTATAAAACAATATTTGCTACGTACCCTTTTGATTGACTGCACCACTTCATGAATGTAAGATCGGATGATTTCAGTCTTCTCCCTGCAATCAGATAGTAAAATGTGTTCAGGTGTTGAATTCAATGCACGATACATTTGTTTGGTCTGCCTGTATTAATCTCTAGCACGACAGCGTCAGTACAAATTCAAGTGACAGATCTTTGAAAAGAATAATCCTTAATGTTCTGAGTCAGTCATGTGAACTGAACATGAGGTTACAAAGAATTAGTTCAGTGATGCTCAGATACAATTCACAACTGTGACTATTATTCAATCAGTCTACAGCTAATGTGTCCTCTACAATCGTAGATCTAACTTCCTGTGCACAAAAGGCCAGAAAAGTAAACATCCTTTATGTTAACCATCTTCACAATACCTTCAATGTTTTTAGCCATTGTTCTATTCATCAAAACGCACCTTTGTCTAAGCCTAATACATCAATTTTATCCTTTGCAAGCGATATTTTGAAAAACCATTCCCACTCTTCTGTATGTTCACCATATCCCAGCAATTCCGAAGGATATCTTCAAATTGAACATGCTGAAGAGAGTATCTCATTGCTGAAGATTTACAACTTGCATGTTTCAGAAAGGATGTGAAGAATGCCACGTCTCAGACCAGCACGACTTGTACTGTGGGAGGAAAGGATGTTGATTGGTTGGGGCATTGCCATGGAGAAAATAGTAAAGAACTATGGACTCCCAATGCTACTTGTGAGTCAAAAAGAAAGATGCAAGGCTTGAACATTTTCCTTTTGTTTACAGAGAATGGGTCTCTGCATTTGAATACACATTGCAGGTGTAAATGAGCTGCATTGCAAGCTTGGCTGATTGTCCATGAGAATGCTTTGGCCAAACGATGTCAACGTGCCAACCAATCAACATCCTTTCCTCCTGCAGTATAAGTTGTTGTGATGGTCTGAAATGTGACATTCTTGCATTTGTCCTGAAGAGGGCACGGTGGTTAAGATCTGGCCACACATCACTCTTTTCATCAACATTCAAGTGCTGTACGAGTGCACAATTGTTTATACATCCAATTCCCTTTTGAAAGTCACTATCGAATCTGGTTCCATCATTGTTTGCACATTCTCCCCATGTCTGCATGGGTTTCCTCTGGGTACTCCAGTTTCCTCCCACAGTCCAAAGATGTGCAGGTTAGGGTGAATTGGTCAGACTAAATTGCCCATAGAGTTAGGTGCAGGGGTAAATGCAGGGAATGGGTCTGGGTGGGTTACTCTTCAGAGGGTTGGTGTGCACTAGTTGGGCCGAAGGGCCTGTTTTTACACTGTAGGGAGTCTAAACTAATCTAATCTAATCTAAACCATTTGAAACCATAACACGCTGTGTTGAAAAAAAACACCTCATTTCCTACTTGGTCCTTTCGTCAATCCTTTTAGAATCGTGTCCTCTAATTATTGATCCTCAGGCCACCATCTATTCTATCCGAATCCCCACATAATTCTGATCACCTCGATGAAAGTTCCTCTGAACTTTCACGGCTGTAAGGAGAACAATCCCAGTTTTCCCAGTCTCCTCACATCAGCCTAAAATATCATGTGTTTGTCAATTTTGTGGCAATTGTTCCATGAGTGAAACAGTGACGATTAGAATTATGATGGATAGCAGAATTCTGCATTCAGCAGATATTTTCTTGAGAATTGCATTGACGTGACCTTTCTAGGATTCTGGATTAGTGTGGTGCTGGAAAAGCACAGCAGTTCAGGCAGCATCCGAGGAGCAGGAAAACCGACGTTTCGGGCAAAAGCCCTTCATCAGGAATAGACTAAACAATCATGAAGAACAGCATTGAGAGATTGGACATTCTTTAAAAGGACTGCGTTTATACTTTCTCAGTGAAACGTGCAATGGGGCAGATCTTCAGTTCGGTGGTGGGGCTAATGCATTCTCCACTGACAGCAATTTCAAATATGAGTCGCATTTTTTTTGTGAGGAATGGGATCTGGGTGTGGGATGTGGGAGGGTTAGTGCAACTTGGCTTTTAAATACATCTTGTGTACGATAGAGGACAAGTCCAACTTCCACTGTCAATCACCTCCCACATGTCAAGTTGTACACTTTGGTGTGAAAAATAAATAGGAAGTGTATTATTTAAATGGTGAGCTGTAGGGACGTGTAGCTGTACAACGTGATCTAGGAGTCCTTGTGCACCAGTCAATAAAAATAGACAGACAGGTGCAGTGAGCAATTAGGAAGGCAAATGGTATATTGGCTTTCACTGCAAGAGTTTGGAAGTAGGGATGTCTTACTTTGGTGAGACCTCACCTAGAGTACTGCATGCAGCTTTGGTCTCCCTACCAAATAAAGGATTGACTTGCCATTAAGGGAGTGCAACAGAGGTTTAACTAGGTTTATATTGGGGATGGCAGGACTGTCCTATGAAGGGAGATTGGTCTCCTGTTAAACTTAAAAGGGTGCAGAAAAAATTTACAAGAGTTTAAGTGACAGGGAGAAGTTGAATATACTGGGGCTATTTTCCCTGCAGTGTCGGAGGCTGAACGATGATCTTATCAAGATTTATAAAACCATGAGAGTATGGATAGGGTGAATAAGCAAGGACTTTTTCCCAGGATAGGGGAGTTCAAAATTAGAGGGCATAGCCTTAAGGTGAGAGGGAAAAGATATAAAAGGACCTAAGGGTCAACTTTTTCACACAGAGGGTGGTGTGTGTATGGAATGACCTGCCAGAGGAAGTGGTGGAGGCTGGCACAATTCCAGCATTTAAAAGGCATCTGGATGGGTATATGAATATGAAGGGTTTAGAGGGATATGGGTCAAATACTACAAATGGGACTAGATCAGTTTAGGATATCTGGTTGGCATGGACGAGTTGGATCGAAGGGTCTGTTTCTGTGCTGCACATCTCTATGACTCTATTACTGGGCCGGCATTTATATTGAGATGAGAAGGATGAGAGGGGATCTGAGTGAAATTCAGAAAATTCTCACAGGGCTGCAAAGATTGCATGCATGTAGGATGTTTTTCCTGGCTGGGGAGTCCAGAACTAGGGGTCAAAGTCTATGGATACATTTAGGACTGAGATGAGGAAACATTTTATCACACAAAGGACTGAGAACCTGTCGAATTCTCTACCACAGAGGGCTGTGGAGATCAAGTATATCAGAAAGAAAGATTTTTTTTTTAGATTTTAATGGCATCAAGGAATATGTGAAGAAATCACGAATACAGTGGCTCAGTGGTTAGCACTGCTACCTCACAGCACCAGGGACCTGGGTTCGGTTCCAGCCTCGGATGACTGACTGTGTGGAGTTTGCACATTCTCCCCGTGTCTACGTGGGTGTGCTCCGGTTTCCTCCCACGGTCCAAAGACCGTTAGGGTGGATTAGCCCAGTAAAGTGCCCCATTGTGTCCAGGGATGTGGCTCAGTCATGGGAAATGTGCAATTACAGGGATAGGGGGATGGGTCTGGGTGGGATATTTTTCGGACGGGGCGGTGTGGACTCAATAGGCCAATTGCCTGCTTCCATGCTGTAAGGATTCTATGATGTGATTTGCTGAGACAGAGGACCAGCTGTGGTCACTCTGAATGAAGGAGCAGAGCTGAAGGGCCAAATGGCCTATTCTTGCTCTACCTTTGTAAGGAAGCAAATCTCTGGGCATGATCGAGACATCAAGCACGAGACTTTGGGGGCAGGGTCAATTCTCTGTGGAACCTGAGCATGAAGATGTTGACACGTAAGTGGTGCTGGTCCAGGCTCCTGATGTTCACCACTACCCTACTCAGAAAACTCGGACCAATGTCTATGGTTGTGACACCAACAAAGCCTGTGTAACGTCCCAAATTATGGTCAGCAACAGCGTCACAAGTCAACTAATAATACATTAAGCATTTGTGAGGAAGGGTCACCCGAAATGTTAACTCTAATTTCTCCCCAAAGATGCTTGTAGACCTGCTGAGCTTTTCCAGCAATGTTTGTTTCTGTTTTTTGATGTCCAGCATCAGCAGTTCTTTCAGTTTTTAATGCATTTAGACAGCTCACTGCCATCCCATAGGTTTCTGCCAACACTGATGCGCAGGATTAAGGGGACAGCAAATATACTTCAGAGATAAAACAACCACAGAGACAGAATTATACAAAGGTGTAGGGGGTGTAGGGCAGATTGTGATATTACCCACCCCACAGAAAAGGCAACAAAACTCACAAAGTGCATCAGATGTTCACGTTCAGAGCAGAACAGCTTCTTGTATTTGATTTAAATTACAATCGGAATTAAATCCTTGGACAATGAACTGCAGCATTCGCAGGAAAAGAAAACCTTTCCAATCACACACGGCACAGCTGGATCTCAGGAAAGCCACAGCAGATTCGGGAGGTGGTTATTTGCCAATTGTTTAGGTATTGAGACACACACGCAGAGATGGCAGTGAGCTATTTACAGACTCCGTAATCTCCGCCAGGAAGAAAGAGGCAAACAAACTGCTACTATCACTCCCATCCTGCTGTGTCTATGAATGTGGAGCCTTGGTTTATTATCACACTTGCAATGACAGAGTTCTGTTGGAAGCCACACCATTATATATATAAAAAAGAACTGAATTTTATTCTCAAGACGTTCCTTTCAGCTTCAGTTTTGGCAGGGCAGGATTTTTGGGTTTACCTACTCTGACCTCAGAATCACAGAACCCTGCGTAACCAAGAGAAATGCTCTCTGTTGCATTTTTCCAAATGAGGCTATAACTGACTGAACTGACCCCACATATACAATGCCTTAAGAAATTTGCAAAAAACGACAAACTTGGAAAGCTCTGCCACAAAAACGGCGAAGGGATCCTTCAAAAGGGAACGGGATGAGTTGCTACAGGGGAAATAAAGAATTGCACGGTTGTTGGAAAAGGGGCAAGGAAGTGGAACAATTTGGACTCTGCCATTTCAGTGATTATAGTCTCTTGATCACTTGTTTGTCAGGGATTAATTAACTCCAGGAGTTAGCTTATTTAAAACAGTAAAACACATTAAAAATCAAACATTAAAAAGAACTGATTTCTGAGAGTGCTGGTTGCAGATCCAAAGCAGATGAACTCTCAGACAGAGTCACAACATTGTATACAGACAGCACGTGGGGTCCTTAAGACCATTAAACACAGGAGCAAAAATTAGGCCATTCAGTCCATCAAGTCTGCTCCGCCATTCAATCATGGCTGATAAGTTTCTCAACCTCATTCTCCTGCTTTCTCCCCCTAACCCCTGATCTCCCTGATATTCAAGAACCTATCTATCTCCCTCTTAAGTACACTCAATGACCGGGTCTCCACAGCCTTCAGTAGCAGTGAATTCCATAGATTCACCACTCTCTGGCTGAAGAAGTTTCTATCTCAAAGGTGAACTTTTTTAAAGGCAAAGTACACAATAGTTCTCTCAAAGAGCTGGTACAGGAGAGGTAGGCTGAATGGCTTCCTTGTGTACTTTTAAGATCAAATGACTGTGGTACCTTATCAATGGGAAGACAGTAATTAAGAGCGATGTGAGACCTGATCATATAATAGTTGTGTGAACTCCGCAGACCTCAGGTATGGCAGGTATATGGAGTTAGGTCAGAGATTACCAATGATCCTCAATGAGTGGTGGAAAAAGGCTTGAGGGGCTGAACGGCCTACTCCTGTTCCTATGCTTCTATAAATAATTAAACGACAATAACACGGCAATATGAAAATAGTCCCGGAGCCCCTACCCTTTCCCCTGACCACTACATTTCCCCCTGAACTCGCCATGCAGTTCCCTTTTAAAAGAAACAATACAGAAAGCCTTTGGAGCGCCACTGTTATTTTTCTGAAATGGTGCTCCATCAAACACTATCATTTGGGAGAAACTGGCCGACACATGAGCAGAAACAATTTTCAAAACGTTCATCGTCAGCCTTCCGGCTCTTTTGATGGACACTGCTGGAAAATGAGATAACCTTCTGAGCTGACAACCAGCAATTGAGGATCTACAGCAATTGCCTACGCTTTGGAAAATACAGTCTATTTGTCTGTCATGAATAAAAAGATAAAACTGCTCATGTCTGTCTTAAATGCCAAGGTCACTGACTGAGGATCTTAGTCGAAGAGTAGGAGTTACTTGCTCCTGAAGACAATTTGAGTGAGGCAAAGTTCTTTATTGCGTGGTTCATGGGCACCACATAAATGTGTGGTTTTCTTTCAAAGGGAATATTTTAATCCTTGTGACAAAAGCCAAGTCTTTGTCCACTGCCACAAAGGGAAACAATTTCTGTCTTATCATACATTTTGAGGAAGACCAAGTGCGACTTGAAATTTCCCTCTTGATTAAACATTTCTTTTGAGAAGGTTCCCTCTCACCAGGTCTCCCTCTGCCACAGAAGGACCTTAGTGTGGCTAGTAACGTCTTTGAAAGAAGAGGTTGCTTTTAAGTTCAACTTAATCGTCAAGCTTTTGCCAGGAACTGGACGCATTCAAGCCAAGCTGAGGCAACTTGTGGAATTCTGCCCCTTATTAATCCTTCAAGAGTGGACAATGGGGAGCATTCAGAAATCTTCAGCCAGGCAGTCTGAATGAGTTAGATCAGCTGGCACTAACTCGTTTGAAATAAGAGGTGGTACGTGAATGGGGATGGTGGCAACTTCTCTGTTGACCTCCAGGGACAGTTCTTCCATTTGAGGAATGAAAGATTGTGTTGCTCACCACCTTGAAAGACAACTCCTGGATGGGTCGGGGAGGGGTGGGGTTTGCGGTGGATGGGGACTCTAAAGTGTCGCTCTCTGCTCTCCCTGGCTCCACATCTTTAAAACAGTATTAACATTTCAAAGCAAAAGCACAGAGACTTTGCCGGCAGGCGACCATCAAAGCCACCCTGAAGACCGAAACAACGCATCTCATGCACAGACTGAGATCGACTCACTCTTCCATCTGGTTTTTGTCTTTCGATTTCGCCTCCGTTATCTTCTCCTGGCGCTTCTTGTCCATCTTCTTCTTCAGTTCCTTCTTCTCCCTGGAAAGAACAGCAGAGGAAACATTGACTCGCCTTCGCAAATTTCAGCCGGAGATTAGCCGGAGACATAAAAGTTATGAAAGTTGTATGTCAGGGGCTTACTTTTCACAGAGCTCCCTCAGTTTCTTCAACTGGTTGGCTTGGCATTCCTCAGCGATTTCTGTCAGCTTTTGCACAAGCTGTGAAAATTAGAAGTCAACAACAGGTGAACTTTATGGCAGGGTTACTGAGGTCCTACTTTCCTGTGAGAGATCAAGAGAGAATGGATAATGTTTGCACTTCTCAGATACGTCCCTTTATAAGACTAGATACCTTCATTTCTAAGTGAACATATGAGGAAGGAACAAGAGTTGGTTGCTTGGGTCTTCAAGTCTGCTCCTCCGTTGAACAGGAACACGGCTGATCCAATTTGAACCTCAACTCTATATTCCTGTATATCTCTGATAATATTTCATCCCAACCATACAACTATTGGGCTAGAATCTGCTGACAGAATAATGGTAAAGCAATTGACACTTGCTGCTATTTATACTTCAGGCACAGAGTAGATGTGTGGTTAAATGGAAGTAATTGTTTGAGTTGTGGTTTTCCGCCAGTAGTTTTAAGAAGGTGATCTCTTGTCTTTGGCCACATCCCTTTTTTGGCAGGAATTTGCTGCATTTACGCATTAATTGCCTCTCAAAAATGACATGGGTTGGAGGGTTTGAGCTTCACATTTCAAATGATAATAATAATTTGCGTAACAGGAGAAAAAGGTGCGGAAGGGTTGACAACTCGATTAATACTGAAGGGAACAGTACCATGGAGGAGGCAGTGATGATTTAGAGACCCCATAAACTCCATGGATATTCAAAGAGCAAGTTAAAACATTTGAACATATCATTTGTTGTTTGTAGGTAACAGGTCCCTTGATATGAATGTATGTTGCTCCTTGCAAGAAGACATAACCTACATTTCAAGCTCAGATGACCATCTGAAATTAGTTGCTACTGTAGCTATCAGCACACTCAAGATTGTTTGGCAAGTGCTGCCCATTTGTGGAATCACATCAAAGAGAAGAAGTTTTGGTTAGGATTTTGCAAGTGTGGACTGGTTAAGTACAAGTCAGTATTTTGCCTTTTTCAAACAAGGTAAGGGTCATGCTGCTTGATGTCACTAACCAATTATTGCAACTTACAGCCAAGGTAACACATCGACGCTGAGAGTCATGCACAATGCAGTTTAATGACATGCTAGACAGAATGTCTTTTGAGTTGACATCTGGTCATTTAAAATTTATTGTTGTTGTAAGGAAACATGCCCCCCAATGATCACGTGACTAAACCAAGCGGATGGAGTGAGGATGCAGATTGGTTACAATCTCACTGAATAGCAAATACAAGAGGCTGAATAGTCTAGCCCTTTTCCTATATTTCTGGGTACTACCCTTTATTAGGAAGATATAAATGCATTGGAGACAGAGCAGAAGTGATTTACACGAATGCTTCCAGGGATGAGAAACTTCAGCTATGAGGATAGATGAAAGACGTTGGGACTGTTCTCCCTGGAGAAAAAAAAGGCTGTGAGGGGATCAGATATAGCTTTTCAAAATCACATGTGGACTGTACAGAATAGAGAGAGAGAAGTGTTCCAGGTCATACTAAGAAAAATGAATAAGAGGGTTAAATTTGAGGTGACATGGTGGCTCTGTAGTTAGCACTGCTACCTGACAGCACCAGGCACCTGGGTTCAATTCCAGCCTTGGGCGACTGTCTCTGTGGGGTTTGGACATTCACCCTGTGTCTGTGTGAGTTTGCTTTGGTTTCCTCCCACGGTCTGAAGATGAGTATATTAGGGCAGAATGGCTATGCTAAATTGCCCATAGTGTTCAGAGATGTGTGGGTTAGCCGTGGGAAATGTGGGGGTTGTGAGTCTGGCCGTGATGCTCTTGAGAAAGCCAGTATGAATTCAATAGACCAAATGGCCTGTTTCTTCCCTGTAGGAAGTCTATGATTTAAAGCGACTTGCAAATGAAGCACGGCTGATGTGTAAAAAAGTTTTTTTGTCACATAGAGAGTAGTTAGGATGTGGAATGCACTGCCTGGAAATATGTTGAAACTTTATTGCTGGAACAGCACAGCAGGTCAGGCAGCATCCAGGGAACAGGAGATTCGACGTTTCGGGCACAGGCCCTTCTTCAGGAATGAGCAGAGAGTGTTCAGCAGGAGAAGATAAAAGGTAGGGAGGAGGGACTTGGAGGAGGGGCGTTGGAAATGTGATAGGTGGAAAGAGGTCAAGGTGAGGGTGATAGGTCGGAGTAGGATGGAGGCGGAGAGGTCAAGAAGAAGACTGCAGGTCAGGAAGGCGGTGCCGGGCTGGAGGGATTCGGCTGAGACAAGGTGGGGGGAGGGGGGATGAAGAAACTGGTGAAGTCCAAGTTCATCCCCTGTGGTTGGAGGGTTCCCAGTCGGAAGATAAGATGCTCCTCCTCCGACCGTCGCGTTGTTGTGGTTTGGCGGTGGATGAGTCCAATGACCTGCATATCCTCGGTGGAGTGGGAGGGGGAGTTGAAATGCTGTGCTACAGGGTGGTTGGGTTGGTTCGTCCGGGTGGCCCAGAGGTGCTCTCTGAATCGCTCCGCAAGTAGGCGGCCTGTCTCCCCAATATAGAGGAGGCCACACCGGCTGCAGCGGATGCAGTAGATGATGTGGGTGGAGGTGCAGGTGAATCTGTGGCAGATATGGGAGTTTCCTTTGGGGCCTTGGAGAGAAGTGAGGGGGGAGGTGTGGGCGCAAGTGTTGCACCTCCTGCGGTTGCAAGGGAAGGTGCCGGGAGTGGAGGTTGGGTCGGTGGGGGGTGTGGATCTGACAAGGGAGTCGCGGTGGGAGTGGTCTCTACGGAAAGCTGATAGGGGAGGGGAGGGAAATATATCCTTGGTGCTGGGGTCTGTTTGGAGGTGGCGGAAGTGACGGCGGATGATGCGCTGTACATGGAGATTGGTGGGGTGGTAGGTGAGGACCAGTGGGGTTCTGTCCTGGTGGCGGTTGGAGGGGCGGGGCTCAAGGGCAGAGGAGCGGGAAGTGGAGGAGATGCGGTGGAGGGCACCGTCGACCACGTCGGGGGGGAAATTGCGGTCCTTGAAGAAGGAGGCCATCTGTGTTGTACGTATTTTGAACTGGTCCTCCTGGGAGCAGATGCGGCGGAGACGAAGGAATTGGGAGAATGGGATGGCGTTTTTATAGGGGGCAGGATGGGAGGAGGTGTAGTCCAGGTAGCTGTGGGAGTCGGTTGGTTTGTAGTAGATGTCCGTGTTGATTCGGTCGCCTGAGATAGAAACAGAAAGGTCTAGGAAGGGGAGGGAGGAGTCCGAGACTGTCCAGGTGAATTTGAGGTCGGGGTGGAAGGTGTTGGTGAAGTGGATGAACTGTTCAACCTCCTCGTGGGAGCACGAGGTAGCGCCGATACAGTCATCTATGTAGCGAAGGAAAAGATGGGGGGTGGGGCCAGTGTAGTTGCGGAAGATGGATTGTTCCACATACCCTACGAAGAGGCAGGCATAGCTGGGGCCCATGCGGGTGCCCATGGCTACTCCTTTTGTTTGGAGAAAGTGGGAGGATTGGAAAGAAAAGTTGTTCAGGGTGAGGACCAGTTCGGTCAGTCGAAGGAGGGTGTCGGTGGAAGGGTACTGGGTGGTACGGCGGGAAAGGAAGAAGCGGAGTGCTTTGAGTCCTTCGTGATGGGGGATGGAGGTGTACAGGGACTGGATGTCCATGGTGAAGATGAGGCGTTAGGGACCGGGGAAGCGGAAATCCTGGAGGAGGTGGAGGGCGTGGGTGGTGTCACGAACGTAGGTGGGGAGTTCTTGGACTAATGGGGACAGGACCGTGTCGAGGTATGCCGAGATGGAAATATGGCAGAGGCAGGTTCAATTGAGGCATTCAAGAGGGGCATTAGATGGTTATTGGGATAAAAATGGTGCTTAGGGATTTGGGGAAATGGCAGATGACTAGTTCAAAAACACCTTCTTTCCTGCTGTTATAAGACTGCTGAATGGACCTCTCAAATTTAAAATCTAATGTTGATCTTGTTGTTTGTTTACCTTCTCTGCAGCTGTAACCTTGTATTCCTTGCTCTGTTCAATCACCCTATGATCTTTGTATGCTTATGGTCTGCTTATGAACTACACACAAAACAAAACTTTTCACTGTACTTAGGTACACCTGACAATATTAAATCAAACCAAACTAGGTAAGAGAGCTTGTATAGTCACGATGGGCCGAATCTCTTCCTTGGGGCCATAACAATCCTGTGCTTCTGTGACACGGGGCCTTTTTCACCGACAGAGCTTGGTATGAGGCTGGAGAAAATTTGCAGGGTCGTGGGGTGTGTTGGTATGCAGAGAAAATTGGAAAAATAAGGTGAAGGTGACATTAGATTACCTACACTGTGGAAACAGGCCCTTCGGCCCAACAAGTCCACACCGACCCACAACCCACCCAGATCCATTCCCCTACACCTAACACTACGGACAATTAAGCATGGCCAATTCACCTGACCTGCACATCTTTGGACTGTGGGAGGAAACCAGAGCATCCGGAAGAAACCCACGCAGACACGGGGAGAATGTGCAAACTCCACACAGCCTGAGGTGGGAATTGAACCCGGGTCTCTGGTGCTGTGAGGCAGCAGTGCTAACCACTGTGCCGGCAAGAAATGCAGCACGCAACGTAGTTGGCAGGATTCGACCCTACGCTGGGTAACCCCAATGGATTTCTAATCCAACGCCTTAACCACTCGGCCACGACTACATCGATTGGCGAGCCAGGTAGGATTCTTAAAGAAAAAAAGGACTTGTATTTGTAGAGCACCTTCTGTAACCACCAACATATCAAAAAGCCCAAGAGACAATGAAGCACGTTTTTGGCTGATTGATGACTAAATATTGGCAAGGACACCTGAGATATCTCTCTTGGTGTTCTTCAAAATAATGGGTGCGGGTGGGGAATTCTTTGCATACAGCCACAAGGGAAGTTGGGATATGCATTCAAATGCTCCACCCTAACACTGGCACCTCTGACTTCGCTGGGATCATCTGTCTACATTTTTGGACAGACTTGAAACCCAAGCTTCATACAAACAAGGAACAAATGTAGGCCACTGGGCCCTTCAAGCTCCTGCACTCAATAAGGTCACGGCTGATCTGATTTCAATTTCAACTCTTGCACATGCTCTGATAATCTTTCATCCCTCTTGGCATTCTAGAACCTTTCTATCTTTGTCTCAAAGATGATTAACGATTCTGCATCCACTGTCCTTTGCCAAATGGAATTCCAAAGACTCTGAGCTCTCTGAGAAAAAAAAGTTTCCTCATCTTTGTGTTAAATTGATGACCACTCATTTTTAAGCGATGAACCCTGGTTCTAGGTTCTCCTACAAGAGGAAACAAGAGGAAGGTGGCACTATGGCTCAGTGGTTAGCACTGTTGCCTCACAGCACCAGGGTCCCAGGTTTGATTCTGGCCTCGGGCGACTGTCTGTGTGGAGTTTGCACAGTCTCCCTGTGTCTGCGTGGGTTTCCTCTGTGTTTTCCAGTTTCCTCCCACAGTGCAGGCCAGGTGAATTGGCTGTGCTAAATTGCCCGGCATTAGTCAGAGGGAAATGGGTCTGGGTGGGTTACTCTTCAGAGGGTTGGTGTGGACTTGTTGGGCCGAAGGGCCTGTTTCCACACTGTAGGAAATCTAATCCTTTTTTTAGCTACCTGGTCAAGTCCCCTCAGGATCTTATATGTTTCAATTTAGTTACCTCTGACTTTCTTAAACTCCACAGGATCCAGCCTAGTCTGTCTAGCCTTTCCTTATGAGGCAACTCACTCATTCTATATATTAGTCCAGTAAACCTTCCCTGTACTAGTTCCAATCCTTCTGTACATACACTGACCAGTCTTGTATATAGTTTCAGGCAGAATGGCTGAAAGTTCTGCAAATATAATGACCTCCAAAATGACTTACATTTTAATTATTTTGAAGACATTTAAGAGAGGCCATTTTTATAACACGTCAGTGCAAATGACCCATAGCAATTTACACACAATAGATGGTTTGACTGCAGTGGAACCATTGTGACAAAAGTGCTTGGGACAGAATAGCTCAGAATTCTTCAACTGTAGTGTTCCAATAATTATTAAAGTTGCACTCAAACTTGAGGTTTGAATTGCTTGCTGCCTGTGTCCTGACTGGCACCATGTTCTATTCACCTATCCCTCATGTGTTCACTGACCTTCATGGGCTCCCTGTCAAGCAAAGACTCAATTTTAAATTTCCAATCCTTGCTTTTAACAATCAAACTAGCTGAAACCCTCCATGCGGTTCCTATCAATATCTAAGTTATTAAATCCACAGTAAATACAGATAATAACCTAAGACACCACAACAAAGGGAAATGAGCTCATTAGCTAGACAGCCTGTTCAGGAACACATGGCTATAATTGGTGTGTAATGCAGATGCATTCTGGCTACCTGTCACATCAGAAATGTAACTGCTCAACTGCAAAGACCAAAGACAGAGTTCAAAATGCGACCAGACCTGAAAAGTTAAAAATCACACAGAGAACACAGGGGGCTAACACCTTCAACATATTGGAAATGTGTTGCTGGAAAAGCGCAGCAGGTCAGGCAGCATCCAGGGAACAGGGGAATCGACGTTTCGGGCATAAGCCCTTCTTCAGGAATGGGGAAAGTTTGTCCAGCAGGCTAAGATAAAAACAAACTTTCCCCATTCCTGAAGAAGGGCTTATGCCCGAAACGTCGATTCCCCTGTTCCCTGGATGCTGTCTGACCTGCTGCGCTTTTCCAGCAACACATTTCCAGCTCTGATCTCCAGCATCTGCAGACCTCACTTTCTCCACCTTCAACATATTGTCTAGCTAACACCAATTGTTACAGTTAACCTGAGAATCCAACTTTTAAAAAAGCTTTCATCAAACAGATGAAAGACTCAACAGACAATCAAGGTATTTTTCAATGTATAATTCCAGTTACATCACACTGTAAACTTTTGCTATAAATTCTGTGCCTTACAATTGTGTCCTCCACAACCACCTGATGAAGGAGCGGCGCTCCGAAAGCCGGTGCTTCTAATTAAACCTGTTGGATTATAACCTGGTGTTGTGTGATTTTTAACTTTGTACACCCCAGTCCAACACCGGCATCTCCAAATCAGACCTGAAAAGAAAATGGTTGTGGGGAGTGTGTTTGCAAAGCAAATTGAAGTTAGAGGAAATTGATCTTGGATCGTGAAGATCTGAGATTGTGGATATGTCACTTTCAACAATGGGAAAGACAGGATGAAGATTATGTGTGGAATGCATATCTGGATGAAGAAAAGGAGAAATTTGGAGGAACAGCGCACAAGATTAAAGAAGAATGACCATTAAATGGGGAAAATGGGAAACAAACTGCTTGAAAAGAATGATATCAGAAGGAAGATACTGAAACTATTAAGTACTGTCCAGTTTGTAGACTGACTAATTTGCCATAAAATGCAAAATTATTTTTCTCATGTTAAATCATGGGTTGGGATCATTTGTCATGGTGAAACCTTTTCACCACTCATTGAACATTCCCAGATGCTTTTAATTATTTTGAAGATGTTTAAGAAAGGCCCTTTTATAACATGTCAGTGCAAATGGCCCATAGCAATTCACATGCAATGGATGATTTGACTGCAGTGGAATCTTTGTTAATTGAGCATTTAGGGAGAATAGCTGAAAATTTGACGTTAAAAATCACACAACACCAGGTTATAGTCCAATAGGTTTAAATGGAAGCACACTAGCTTTCGGAGCGACGCTCCTTCATCAGGTGATAGGAGCATCGCTCCGAAAGCTAGTGTGCTTCCAATTAAACCTGTTGGACTATAACCTGGTGTTGTGTGATTTTTAACTTTGTACACCCCAGTCCAACACCGGCATCTCCAAATCATGAAAATTTGACAACTGTAATGACCCCACAACTGTTACAGTAGCACTTAAACTGGAGGTGATTTAACATGCTGTTGTCTGTGTTATTTACTGGGGTTGGTTGGATATGTGGCTTGCAATGTCGAGTGTTGCCAACAGTACGGGCTCAATTCCCGCACTAACTGGTGAAGGTCTCTTCTCCTTAACCTCTCCCCTGAGCTCAGGCATGTTGACCCTCAGGTGAAACCACCACCAGTCATCTCTCTCTCTCTCTCTGTATAGTCCAGCATGGCTACCTTACTGGCTCTGTGTTCTGTTTATTTATTGTCCTTACCCATCCAGCTGGTCGTGGTGACAGTTCTGGAACATGCTGTTGAAGAATCCTTGGTGAATTTCAGCAGTGCAACTTGTCAATCGTACAAGTTGCTACTGGGTACTTGCAAAAGAAGCAATCTTTTTCACACAGTGAGCAGTTACGGTAGAGGGTAATGGGCCCAGGGCAGACAGGTGGCACCAGCCAAGTTTGGGATTATGGGAAGCAGGGACTGGTTGGACCGAAGGCTCTGTTTCTGCGCTATATGACTCTACGATCTGGAATGCACTTTCCGAAAGTGTGGTGGAGCCAAAATCGACGAATTGCAGAGGAAATCGGATTGTTATCCAAAAGGGAGCATTCTGAAGAAGAGTCATATCAGACTCGAAATGTTAACTCTGCTTTCTCTCTGCACAGATGATGCCAATCCGGCTGAGTTTCTCCAGCAATTTCTGCTCCAGATTTCTGGCACCTGCAGCTCTTTGTTTTACTTAGTTTTCTTATTCATTCACGGGATGAGGGCATCGCTGGCTCGGCCAGCATTTATTGCCCATCCCTAATTGCCCAGAGGGCAGTTAAGAGTCAACCACATTATTATGGGTCTGGAGTCACATATAGGCCAGACCACGTAAGGATAGAAGTTTCCTTCCCTAAAGGACATTCGTGAACTAGATGGGTTTTCCCTGACAATCAACAATGGTTTTCATATACCCTCAATCCCAGATTTTTACTGAATTCAAATTGCACCATCCGCTGTGGAGGCATTCAAACCTAGGTCCCCAGAACATTACCTGTGTCTCTGGGGTAAGAGTTGAGAGTGTGTTGCTGGAAAAGCACAGCAGGTCAGACAGCATCCGAGGAGCAGGAAAATCCAGCATCTGCAGACCTTACTGTCTCCTCTCTGGGATAAGAGTCCAGTGTTAATACCACTAGGCCATCACTTCCCCCTCATTAGGATGTGTTAAGTGTTACTGGGAGATGATAGGGGAAAGGCAGAAGGAGAATTGCTCGTCCAGAGAGCGGGTGCAGATACAATGGGCTGAATGGCTTCAATCAGTGCTACAAGAATTCTGCAAAATCAACCAAAACAATGCATTGATTATCAGTGACACACATGCTGTAAAACAAAACTCTGAGCAACACCTGCTTAACGTGCTCCCGCTTCTGGTATTTTTCACTGTAATACTGCTCCTGTCTCAGGTTTAACAGCTGTTGCTGCTGTTGTTCTTTGAGCTCTGCTAACTTCTGCGTCATCTCTGCGTCAAGGGCAGAAAGCTCTTGCTCGACGCTGGAACTGGGATGTTCCGGGCTCGCTGATTCAGGCCTGTCAGTTCAAAAAGAGAAACCGTGTCATGTCCACATTTTCACACCAAAGTAAAAAAAATCTCGAAATATTTTTCTTTGTGCCTGTTTGTCGATATTTGAGACTGTATCATACATGCAGAATACCTCAATTGGCATGCTCTGAAGAGTCATCGCGACTCGAAACCTTAGCTTGCTCTTTCTCCATGGATGCTGCCTGACCCACTGTGATCTCCAGCATTGGTTGTCTTCAGTACAGACTTCAACACCAGCAACAACTTGCTCCTTCTCTGATAGACAAAGATGAACCTAAGGACCCTTTGTTTCACTCAGCTCAAATCATAGAATCTCTACAGTGTGGAAACAGGCCATTCAGCTTTACAAGTCCAGACCAACCTTCCGAAGAGTAACCCACCCAGACCCATTCCCTTACTACTGTACATTTACCCCTAACTAATGCACCTAGCCTACACATCCCTGAACACAATGCACAATTTTAGCATGGCTAATCCAACAAACTTGCACATCTTTGGACTGTGGGAGGAAGTCAGAGCACCCACATGGACACAGGGAGAACATGCAAACTCCACACAGTCACCTGAGGCTGGAATTGAACGTGGGTCCCTGGCACTGTGAGGCAGCAGTGTTAACCACCGAGCCACCGTGCTACAAAGACCCAGTCAAAAGAAGAGTCAATTTTCTCTTGTTGTGACTGGCATTTCCTAATTATCTTTTATGTTTCCCAGCACTGATGCCCTGCATATCCAACATTGTGAACATTTCCTTGTTAATTGAAGAAAATGATTGTTTAAAATATTCAAATGATACGAGAGGTTCCTGCCTAGTTTAGCCTCTAAGAATCCTCATTCATGTTTTCCAATCCCTTTTCTGCCATCCTTGTCTGTCTCTGTGGCACGGTGCATCTCTGCAGGCCTTTCCAATTGACCTGCACTGCTCCAAGTCTGGTTTCCCTTCCCCCCGCTGCACCCGATTTCCATCACTTCACCATTAGTGGGTGCTCCTTCAGCCACCTAGACCCTGAACTCAGGTATTTTCTAACTTCACGTCACTGTCGCTGTGTCAAAATCCTGGAATTCCCTCCCTAATGGGTCCATGAATAGCACATGGACGACGACGGTTCAAGAAGTCAGCTCGCCACCACCTCAAGGGGCAACTAGGGACGGCCAATAAAAATTGTTGACCCAGTCACATCGCGGGAGTGAATAGAAGGAAAAAAAATCCTCTCTGCCTTTGTATCTCTCTCTCTCTTTAAGATACTCCATGAATTCTTCCCCATCTTTACCGATGTCTCCTTAAATTGCTTAACTTCAAAGATAGTCTGATACCGTTTTTGCCAATCATTGTGTGCTGTTTTGCGGTGCTTGAGGAAGGCACGTGGTTATTCTTAACATCAGCTGATTCATTCTGATCCCTTTGAAACAGTTTGACAGGCACCGAAGAGAACAGCAACAAGTGCCAAACAAAAGTGGAGAGGGGACAAGTAAATATGGTGAACTCATCAGTTACACAAATACACAACCATGGGGGATTCACCAAAGGAGACAAACTGGAAATCTGCAGCTCAAGGAGAAAATACTTGAAAGATAAAGCAGATCTGACAGCATCTGGAAGAGTAAAGGATGGATTATAGAGTCAGAGAGATGTACAGCATGGAAACAGACCCTTTTGGTCCAACTCATCCATGCTGACTAGATATCCTAAATTAATCTAGTCCTGTTTGCCAGCGTTTGGCCCATATCCCTCCAAACCCTTCCTATTCATATACCCATCTAGATGCCTTTTAAATGTTGTAATTGTACCAGCGTCCCCCACTTCCTCATTCCATACACAAACCACCCTCTGCATGAAAAAGTTTGCCCCTGAGAGATCCCTTTTAAATCTTTCCCCTCTCACCTTAAACCTATGCCCTGTATGATGTGAAGTTTCCGGTGTTGGACTGGGGTGGACAAAGTCAGAAGTCACAGGGCAACAGGTTATAGTCCAACAGGTTTATTTAAAATCACAAGCTTTCAGAGTGCTGCTCCGTTGTCAGGCGGAGTTTTCACGAAGGAGCAGTGCTCTGAAAGCTTGTGAATTTAAATAGACCTGTTGGATTATAGCCTGTGGTCCTGTGACTTCTGACTTTGCCTAATCCCTCTTGCTTTGTCCTCCCCCAACCCTGGTTTAAGGTGGCCTGTTTCTTAAAGGGAGCACGTGCAAACTCATCAAAATCGCTCAAGGATCAATGGTGCTAATTGTAACTCGCTGGATGAATAATGGGTGATAACGCAGCTATGTTAAAGAACATGGTGTTGCAGGACCACAGAAGTGTTAGGGCACACAGAAGAGTCCATTTCACCCATAGGGACTGACTGAGAGGAAGAAATGGATGCCCATTCTGATCCCAGTTTCCAGTACCCGTCCTGTAGCCTTGCTGGTTCCAGCACTTCAGGAGCAGCAAATTCCAGACACACACCACCTTCTGGGTGAACAAGTTTTCCCTCAAATCTCCTCTAATCCTCTAGCAAACACCTTCAGTCTGTGTCTCCTGGTAACTAAATGCTTTGCTGGGCAAAACAAGTCTGTCCTATCCACTCTACTTGGACTGCTCATTACATTGTACACTTTAATTAAATAATTAAATTGAATTAAACCGTCAGCCTCTAAGGAAAACAACAAGCAATCTGTCCTCAATGCTACAGCTTTCAAGATTGACCAATATTCTCATAAATCTCCCCTGTCCTCTCTCTAGAATGATTATGTCCTTTCGATAATGCAGTGACCAGAACTCAACACAAATCGCCAGCTGGGGTCAAACCAGTTCCAGGACCACATCCCTGGTTTTGTTTTCTATACTTTGTCCAACGAAGGAAAGCACTTGACATGCTCTTTTTACCCTTAGCCATCCATCCTTATACCTTCAAGGACAAGTCCTGTGCACTTCTTTCCCAATGTCCTCCTGTTTATTGTGCACTTCTGAGTTTTGTTTACCCTCCCCAAATGTATCTCCATACTGAACTCCATTAACCATTTTTCTGCCCAGCTAAACCACCAATCATATTCTGGAGTCAGCCGGTGTCCTTTTCACTATCAACAACACAGTCAATTTTTGATTCATCTACAAATATCCCAATGATGCCTCCCTCAGTCCAATCATTCAAAATCATTACCATAACAAATCATAGTTGAACACATTATAAGTTAAGAAGCAGATATTACAGGACAGCTGGGAAATGGAGTAGCAGGCAGAGTTGCAACATTGCATACACACAGCATATGGAACTCTAATGGTGAACTCTCTTAAAGGCATGGTGCACATTCAACATTAGTCATTCGGCACCTGTTCTATCCTTCCTCGAATCATCCATTTTCTAACAGGGCAAAAGGCAACTTAGTATCACTCACCAGCAGCTGAGTTTTGGAGACAGCAGAATTGTTTGGATCCCCTCACATCAAGGATTGAAAGATCGTTAATAAATTTAGCACCAGGCCAAGTTGTGGCCAACACGAAGACAGGGCCTTCATCAGTGATTGGGAATATCATGCATGTTTGAATTTACAGCTGCCACATTGCCAATGGTGCGTGCTTGGGTGTCTACGGCTGACGCCAATGCATAAGAGCTGTGTCTTTTTGCAAGACTCCACAGGTCTCTGTATGTAAATCTGAGAGGGGGTGTTTGGCCACTAGGCGGGGCTGCATCGCAGGGAAATATAGAAGTATTTGAGTCACCTTTTCAAGTCCTGATACATCAGTTCGATTCATTAAAAAAGTGAATGGGATTGGGCTCACACTAAGCTCTTCCCCTTTATACTGGAATTAACTGCGATACGGAGGATTACGATTTAAAATGTAACTTAATATTGAGTCCTGTGGCGTATTGCGAGAGCTGACGTACATTGACACACTGGAAAGAACAGGAATATTTTCAAACTTTGCACCATTTTGGAATTACGGGGGGCTTGGCAAGCTCATGGTTCCCTATTGGCTTCTCAATGACAAGTTTGGGTTTCTTTGGGTTGGTAATGTCATTTCCTGTGGTGACATCATTTCCTGTTCTTTTCCTCAGGGGGTGGTAGATGGGGTCTAACCCGATGTGGTTGTTGATTGAGTTCCGGTTGGAATGCCATGTTTCTAGGAATTCTCGTGTGTGTCTCTGGTTGGCTTGTCCTAGGATGGATGTGTTGTCCCAGTCAAAGTGGTGTTTTTCCTCATCCGTATGTGAGGATACTAGTGACAGAGGATCATGTCGTTTTGTGGCTAGTTGATGTTCATGTATCCTTGGTGGCTAGTTTTTTGCCTGTTTGTCCAATGTAGTGTTTGTTATAGTTCTTGCACGGTATTTTGTGAATGATATTAGTTTTGCTTGTTGCCTGTTTAGTGTCTTTCACAAACCCACCAACACACTAAAACAGCAGCTAATGAACTTGAAAGACTCTATACCGACAACAAGCAAAACTAATGTCATTTACAAAATACCTTGCAAGGACTGTAACAAACACTACATTGGACAAACAGGCAGAAAACTAGCCACCAACTAGCCACAAAACGACATGACCCTCTCTCACTAGTATCCTTACATATGGATGAGGAGGGACACCACTTTGACTGGGACAACACATCCATCCTGGGACAAGCCAAACAGAGACACACACGAGAATTCCTAAAAGCATGGCATTCCAATTGGAACTCTATCAACAAACATATCGAGATAGACCCAATCTACCACCCCCTGAGAAAAAGAACAGGAAATGACATCACCACAGGAAATGACATCATCACAGGAAATGAAATTACCAACCCAAAGAAACCCAAACATATAAATAGAAAGTAGGAATTTTCAGCATTGCTTCGCCTGAGGTCCACTGAAGATGTTCCTTAGTAGGGTGATGAAACGTCTGGAAATGAACACTCCAGCTCAGCGAGCAAACCTACATCCAGGGACAGGGGTTCTAAGATTCCAAGTGTCACCCCATGTTCTTTCCCAGCTTGTTCACACAATGGGGACAATGTGCCCCCAGGAAGGAAACATGGGCTGAAATTACCTTATTCCTTCCAATACACTGCTTAAGCAAAACGTCCCCTGTCCTACAAGGCTCATTTCTGGCTGGATCTTACATTTTCTTTTGGTTAGCTGTGTTGGGTTTTTGGAGAGATATGAGACCTCGCAACATTTTTCGCCATGCCTGACCAAATGTTCCTTACTAACCACCAACCCTGCCTCTACGGCATCCCTCACATCTGGCCCTAACCCTGTTTTTCTGACAACAATTCACCACTCAGTGGCTATACAGTGAAGGACCATTTCAATTCTCCTTCCCACTCCCTTTCGAATCCAGTCCTTGGTAGTATAGTGGTTAGTATCCCTGCCTGTCACGTGGGAGTCCGGGGTTCAATTCCCCACCGGAGAGGCTGCTACATTGGGGTGGCACGGTGGCTCAATGGTTAGCACTGCTGCCTCACAGCACCAGGGTCCAAGGTTTAATTCCAGCCTTGGGCGACTGACTGTGTGGAGTTTGCACGTTCTCCCCGTGTCTGTGTGGGTTTCCTCCGGGTGCTCTGGTTTCCTCCCACATTTCAAAGATATGCAGGTTAGGGTGAATTGGCCATGCTAAGTTGCCCATCGAGCTAGATGAATTAGACAGAGGGAAATGGGTCTGGGTGGGTTACTCTTTGGTGGATCGGTGTGGACTGGTTGGGCTGAAAGGCCTCTTTTTCACACTGTAGGGAATCTAATCATATGACTGTCCTTGGCCTCCTCCATTGCCACAACGAACCAAACTGCAAATTGGAGGGACAACATCTCACCTTCCGCTTGGGCAGCCTGGAGGACTCAAAGTTGAGTTCTCTAATTTCAAATAATCTCCCTTCCCAGCCCCTCCCCCTCCCTTCCACTGCTCTCTGCCACCAAGCGGATTAATTCCTCCCATTGACCAACCAGATCGTACCCTCTACCTGTCTTCACCTATCCCCACTTCACTACCCTGCCTCCAACCACCCCTTTATCTGCAGCTCTCCCCACACCCAACCCCAGTTCTGAAGAAAGGTTATACCTGAAACATTGACTTCTCCACCTGCTGATGCTGTCTGGCTTGCTGTGTTTTTCCAGCTTCCTGCTTGTCTGTTCCAGTGAAGGACAGACAGCCCTTGAGTCTGTGTCATCATTGAGAGGCTCACTGTGCATCCAGGCAAACATTGGCAATCTAGCATCGCCCCGCACCAGCGATGTGATGCCACAAAGCCACAGTGTTGTATCCCAACCCCTCCACACACACAACCAGCATGGCTGGCACTCCCGATCACCCTAGTTACCGTTTAAACACTGGGCCATCCACTTCCCTGTCCTTCAGTACAACCCGCATGAAGACCCTGTCTGTGTCCCTGCTACTCTTAACCCAGTGCCCAGTAATTAACAGCCCAAGTCTGGTATGACCCTTTTATGAAGGAGTCTGAAGGAGACTCAGACCAGAAGCGACTCTGTTCCTTCCTCCACAGACGCCTGCTCAGTTTGTCCAACATTCTCCATGTTTGTTTTGGATTTCCAGCATCTGCAGTATTTTGCTTTTCTTACAGCAGAGATAAGCCATTTGAGCGTGCCTCGCCAGGCAATATGTTAGGAAGTAGGATAGAGAAACAGGAGAAGGCCATTTGGCCCATCAAGCCTGCTCCTCCCATCAGTTAGATCATGGACTGCCATTGACTTCAATGTCATTTCCCCACATCACCCTTTGATACCTTTCAATAGACAGATACCTATTAATGTCTTCAACGTGATTGAGCCCCCACAGTACTCTGCATGAGAGAATTCCAAAAATGACCACCCTAGACTGAAGACGTTCCTCCTCATCTCAGTCCTCAGGGGCCCTATCTCTTATTCTGAGATTGTACCCCATCTTTTAAGAGCAACTGTGCAAGCCAGGACAATCATCCTTCCTGCATCTACGCCCTGCAAGATCACGGCTGTTTTGACTCCACTTTTCTGTCTGTCTGTAATTCATGACCCTTCACATCCTTGTCAATAAACAGACATTCAATAAACTTCCCTCCAATACCAATGCTCACTAGTTGCAATGTCCACCATCTACAAGATGCACTGCAAAAATCTACCAAAGATCCTCAGACAGCACCTTCCAAACCCACAACCACTTCCATCTAGAAGGACAAGGGCAGCAGACACTTGGGAACACCCACCCCTGAAGTTTCCCTCCAAGTTACTCACCATCCTGACTTGAAAATATATTGCTGTTCCTTCAGTGTCACTGGGTCAAAATCCAGGAACTTACCCCTCCCCACCCTCTGCAGCACCCCCCCCCCCCCCCCAACTAAAGGCACTGTGGCTCTATCTGCAGCAAGTGGAGGGCAGCAGTTCAAGAGGGCAGCTCACCACCACCTTCTCAAAGGCAAACAGAGATGAACAATAAATGCTGGCCCAGGTAATGACGCCCATGTCCTGTGAGGAGGTTAAAAAAAAAGAATCTGCTCCTCATCTCTGTCTCAAATGAGAATTGCCTTAATTTGAAACTGTGGTATGACATGCTTCTAAAATGAGAAAACTGGACTGTTTGTGTCACATGATGGGAAGATTTTGAAGGAACAAACGCAGTCATTTGAAACGTACAGAGAAGCTGTGCCAGGGAGAGGAAAAACTGACGCAGGGTTATCTACTCATTGACTTCGCTGATTACACTGAAAAAGTAATTGACCAGAACAAGGCATCTTCTCTAAAGTTAGCTGATTGAATGAACTCATCCAGGACTGGCTTGACAGCAATTTGAAAGCACTTTAACTTCAACTGAGCAACATAATATCACAGAGCATCGGTCTCTATCCTAGTCAAGCAGTGTTTAATTGGGTAATCCTTGAGCAAAGATACGACGAGTGCTGGTAATACATTAAGTAGAGACTGTGGCCTCTCATTCACACAAAGGTTGATGAGTCAAGTTGTAATAATCCCAGTCCCATGCCTCCAACGCCTGGAGGAGGAACGCCTCATATTCCGCCTTGGGACCCTGCAACCACACGGCATAAATGTGGATTTCAACAGCTTCCTTATTTCCCCTCCCCCCCCCACATTATCCCAGTCCCAATCCTCCAACTCGGTTCTGCCCTCCAGACCTGTCCATCACTCCCCTCTCTGACCTATCACCTTCTCCCTCACTTTTATCCACCTATTGCTTTCCCAGCTATCTCCCCCAACCCCAAGCCCCTCCCATTTATCTCTCGCCCTGACCCACAAGCCTCATTCCGGATGCTGACTGACTGGCTGTGCGTTTCCGGCACCACACTCTCGATATTGTAATATCTCACTTCCTTGATCCTGTATAATGTACCATGTTGATTATGCACAAGCTTCTGTCTTCCAGCTACATCCAATTAACTCAAACTTTATTTTTCCTAATAAAACAAATGGCAACTAAAAGGGATACCATTAAACAAATCATTCAATCATGAGCCAGCTTAGAAACCACCAGCTCAGATTCAAGCACAGCCTCTTCCCTGCTGTTATCAGACTTATAAACAGACCTCTCATACATTAGAGTTGATCTTTCTCTGCTCTGTCTCTGTAGCTGTAACACTATATTCTGTTCTATTAGCCTGATTTACTTACGTAACGTTTGATTTGTCTGGTTAGCACGCAAAACAATACATTTGTGGGCGGCACGGTGGCACAGTGGTTAGCACTGCTGCCTCACAGCGCCTGAGACCCGGGTTCAATTCCCGCCTCAGGCGACTGACTGTGTGGAGTTTGCACGTTCTCCCCGTGTCTGCGTGGGTTTCCTCCGGGTGCTCCGGTTTCCTCCCACAGTCCAAAGATGTGCAGGGTCAGGTGAATTGGCCATGCTAAATTGCCCGTAGTGTTAGGTAAGGGGTAAATGTAGGGGTATGGGTGGGTTTCGCTTCGGCGGGTCGGTGTGGACTTGTTGGGCCGAAGGGCCTGTTTCCACACTGTAATGTAATGTAATGTAATCTAATCTAATCTAATTTCACTGTATCTCGGTACATGTGACAATAATAACTCAAATCATATTAAAAATCAGACAAGACCATTCTCAATCAGCTTCCAGTTAAATAAATAAGAAGGACAAACAAACTAAAATTCTACTCTGCAGTTATTGTGCAGTCATGACGTGGAGGTGCTGGTGGTGGATTGGGGTGGACAAAGTCAGAAGTCACATGACACCAGGTTATAGTCCAACAGGTTTATTTGAAATTACAAGCTTTCAGAGTGCTGCTCCTCCATCACGTGAAATAAACTGATAAAGGAGCAGCACTCTGAAAGCCTGTGAATTCAAATAAACCTGTTGGACTGTAACCTGGTGTTGTGTGACTTCTGACTTTGTCCAATCAGTAATTATTCCCCCCACCACTGTTGACTGAGGCTCTAAAATTAAAAGGTCCTAAAAACATTTAAAAATGCAAGTTTGACAATATTAGAATGAGATGAAGTTATCAATCGTGCTTTTGGAACGTTTTTCCCTTGAGGCCTTGGCATCCATCAGATGCCTGAGCTTGTAGTTCATTTCATAAGTTCATAAAATATAGGAGTAGAATTAGACCATTCTGCCCATTGAGCCTGCTCCGCCATTCCATCATGGCTGATATGTTCCTCACCCTCACTTTCCTGCCTTCATCCTATAACCCTTCAACCCATCACCAATTAAAAATCTGTCCAACTCCTCCTTAAATTTACTCTCTGTCCACCGCAGTTTGGGGTAGCAAATTCCACGGACGCACAACCCTTTGGGAGGTACAGGCAGCAATTCCTTTGGGAGAGGTAGTTTCTCCTCAACTCTGTTTTAAATTTGCTCCCCCTTAACCTAAGACAATGACCTCTCGTCCTAGAATGCCCCACAAGAAGAAGCATTCACTCCACGTCTACTTCATCCACACCTTTCATCATCTTGAATACCTCAATTTGATCTCCCCTCATTTGTCTGAATTCCGGAGAGTTTGGGCCTAAACTGTTCAATCTCTCTCCTCATACAACAAACCCCTCATCTCTAGGATCAAGGTGTTGCCCTGGGTGTACAACCCCGTTAGCTGAAGGGAATCGACACCTGTACCTGCACTAGCAATTCTCAGAGTTTCCCATTTTCAAAGCTAACCAGTCCAACTCTGCGCTGAGAAGGACAAGGGCAGCAGATTCCTGGGAACACCACCAGCTGCAGTTCTCCGCCAGGCTTCCCATCATCCCGACTTGGAAATACACAACAATCGGTGATCATTCTCATGGCCACTGTCACCGGAACTTTATCTTCCAGAATTATTTAAAATTCCACCAAGTGCAGTGGTCGGATTAGAAACTCCTATTCCCAGAAGCAGAGGTGTGGCTTCTGGAGTATAAACCCAGTGACATCACCGCCAGACAACTGTGGGGCACTTTGCATTTATTTCCAAAACCAGCAAAGAAACATTTGCTTAAACTGCCACGGTGATGTTACCAGTCAATCGCTGTTTGAGAGGATTCACTGATGCTGACGGGGTGGAGTGTCCATGTCATTACAAGCATAACAGAGTGTGGACTAACTGTGAAGGGCTCTCTGCAGCTCCCTTGCACAGCAAGATCCAAACCAGCCCACCCAACAGTACTTCATCTAAATCCGCACATTCATGTTAATCCCTCTCCCTTTTGGGTGGTATCCCTTTCTCTAAAGGGATGCTGTCTACTCTGCCATTACTTGCAAGTCTGGGGTGGAGTTTACAATAGAACCTGTGCTGTGGAAAAACTTGGGATGGAAACTGAGACAGCAGCTCAGCGAAGCAATTACTTGGAGATTCATCCATCCATTCATCCACGTAGTCAGTTCCTACTCTTCATTTCAATCTAGGGAAACTTTTATTACCCTGTGCTGACTCACAAGATTCATCTCATGCTGTGAATCTGCAATGTGACCGTTTAATGTGCCTGATGTATCATCCCTCAAGAGTCTGATGTTCAAGTGCGGCCGCGAGACGGATTTGAAACAAACTTCTGAGACAAATTGTTTCCGGGAAGGCCGGTTGGGAGTTCGGACAATTCCTCTGAAATTCCCACAAAAAGACTTCATCTTATTTTCTAACAGCTTGTAAAGTATCTTCCCATTTCCAACACTCAGCAGCTGCCTGTGCTGCTTATGTGAGGGAAACAGTGAGCGGTCAGTTTTAACAATGCAGAAAAGACTCAATGGATATCCCAGGAATTTAAAATAAAAAGGAGTTATTGCTTTTCATTACTGTAGAAGCAAACTACAACAAAGGCATTTCCAAACCCACACTCCTTAAAATTATTTTAACATAGGTTAACAAAGATTTAATTCATTTTGGGGGAAAATGTTTAGGCAAGATTAGATAACCTACAGTACAGAAACAGGCCCTTCGAGTCCACACCGAATCTCCACAAAGTAACCCACCCAGACCCACTTCCCTCTGACTAAGACACCTAACACGATGGGCAATTCACCAGACCTGCACATCATTGTGACTGTGGGAGGAAACCCACGCAGACACAGGGAGAACATGCAAACTCCACACAGACAGCTCCCTGGTGCTGTGAGGGAGCAGTGCTAACCACTGAGCCACCGTGCCAGCCACGTTAGAACAATGTTAGAAAGCACACACAATCCCACAGTCAAAAGTATTTGAGAATGATTCACCTACCTCCTCTTACCATCTCGCTTTGCTGATTTTTCCAGAAGTACCCTGCGCCTTAAATACTCGTTCTGAAACTCGCTGGATTTTGCAGTGTGTTCTTTGATCAAATCAGTGGTTTTTTTGTGGTGTTTCTTCACCAGTTCCTTCATTTCTTTGTAGTGTTTTTTCTGGAGTTTCACAAATGGTTTTTGCTGTCTTAGCTCTTCCACGGTCTGGGCTTCCACCTCTGCAGCGGTTTACAAAAACCAATTGATCACATTAAATTGCTTTGCTTTGTCCCTCTTGTCGTTAGTAAATACCTAAGGCAATAGTTCAGAGTGCCATACAACATAATATGATGCATCCTCAATGAAATAGATACAACGATGAGGACTAATGGGTGCACATGAATACTTGAGCAGGATTTTGTTCGATTAGATTAGATTCCCTACAGGGTGGAAACAGGTCCGTTGGACGGACTCCACACTGACCCTCCGAAGAGTAACCCACCCAGTCTTATTACCCTCTAACTATTACCTAACACTACAGGCAATTTAGCATGGCCAATTCACCTGATATGCACATCTTTGGACTGTGGGAGGAAACCAGAGCACCCAAAGGAAACCCAGGCAGACACAGGGAGAATGTGCAAACTCCACACAGACAGTCGCTGGAATCGAACCTGTGACCTTGGTGCTGTGAGGCTGCAGTGCTAACCACTGAGCCACCGTGCCCACCATGCTGCAGGGCTAGATGAAAGAGGAGAGGAACTAATTGAATGCTCTTTCAAATGGTTGACACAGACATGATGGACTGTCATGTTCTACAATTCTACAAATCTCTTAAATTAATTTAACTTGTCCTTAAAAATGATGAGGCAAAAGTGAGGACTGCAGATGCTGGAAACCAGAGTATAGATTAGAATGGTGATGGAAAAGCACAGCAGGTCAGGCAGCATCCAAGAGGTAGGAAAATCGATGTTTCGGGCAAAAGCCCTTCATCAGGACTGATTAAAAACGATGAACTCAGTTAAATTTGAAGAGATGAAGATGGTTAGAATCTGTGATTAAGGGAAGTTATTGGACTTTCCAATAAGGAGTTTCAGGATTGAAGGTGATTTAGCGGTCTGGATCAGAAATTGGCGAGCTGAAAGAAGACAGAGGGTGTTGGTTGATGTGAATGTTCATCCTGGAGCTCAGTTAGCAGTGGTGTGCCGCAAGGATCTGTTTTGGGGCCACTGCTGTTTGTCATTTTTATAAATGATCTGGATGTGGGCGTGGAAGGATGGGCTAGTAAACTTGCAGATGACAGTAAGGTAGGCAAAGTTGTGGATATTGCCAAAGGATGTTGTGGGACATAGGTAGGAAATAGGTAGGATGCAGAGCTGGGCTGAGAAGTGAAAAATGGAGTTTAATGCGGAAAAGTGTGAGGTGGTTCACTTTGGAAGAAGTAACAGGAATGCAGAGTACTGGGCTATTGATAAAATTCTTGGCAGTGTAGATGAACGGAGAGATCTCGGTGGCCATGTGCATAAATCCCTGAAAGTTGCCACCCAGGTTGATAGCGTTGTTAAGAAGGCATATGGTGTGTTGGCATTTATTGGTAGAGGGATTGAGTTTCGTAGCCACGAGGTCATGCTTCAGCTGTACAAGACACTGGTAAGGCTGCACCTAGAGTATTGCATACAGTTCTGGTCACCGCATTATAGGAACGATGTGGAAGCTTTGGAAAGAGTTCAGACAAAATTTACCAGGATGTTGCCTGGAATGGAAGGAAGGTCTTATGAGGAAAGGCTGAGGGAACTGAGGCTGTTTTTGTTGGAGAGAAGAAAGTTGAGAGATGATTTAATTGAGACATATAAGATAATCAGAGGGTTAGACTGGGTGGACAGTGAGAGCCTTTCTCAACAGACGGTGATGGCTAACACGAGGGAACACAGCTTTAAATTGAGGGGTGATAGATGGACTGTGCACTGGGCATGAAGTTAGCACTTAAACTAATTTCGGTTTTAAGCTTTTTGTATTGTACTTCTAAGTTTGATGTATGCATCTGAGCAGCCTTTGAGTATTTTGGAATCCCAGCAATTTTATCACAATCTGATTGAACCCTTTGAAACTCAGCTCCATGTAACATCTCAGTTTTACAAAACTAAAGTTCAACTATCTGATTGTGACTGCTCTCTCCTGTCTCACCGTATCCTAACGACTTTAAACATGAGCTGGCAGCTTTGAAATGATATTGGGTGACAAATATATGATGCTTTCAGACTATTTTGCCTGCTGGTTTAACAGGAGTACAAAAAACAAGGGAATACACATAGTTGAAACAACAAACGATGCATGAATGTATTTGAATGATAAAGATGCTCCACGATACAGTTTACAAGTGAAGGTTGCTGTATGATCACTCAGAAAGAGAGCATTCATTTTGCTTTCTGTTTTTATTTTTTGTCCTCGCTCTACAGAAACTGAGACAAAAAAGTATTAGATAAAACTTTTCTCTTTCATTTATAAGCAAACAATGTGATTTAAATTGTACAGATGGCATTAATGCACCTCTTGTTTGCTGTAATTATACATTGCGTGTCTTTTCCTCATTTGAAACAAAATATATTTTTCAATGACTGTTCCAAATGGTGGCTTCTCTGTCAGTGATTATTAATATTGTAGCAATTTTATCACACCGATTGTCAAGTGAATAATAATCACGCCACAACCATGAATTTGTAACTGCATTTAGATTAGATTACTTACAGTGTGGAAACAGGCCCTTCGGCCCAACAAGTCCACACTCACCGAAGCGCAACCCACCCATACCCAGTCCCCTACATTTACCCCTTCACCTAACACTACAGGCAATTTAGCATGGCCAATTCACCTAACCTGCATAGCTTTGGACTGTGGGAGGAAACCAGAGCAAACATGCAAACTCCACGCAGTCAGTCGCCTGAGGCAGGAATTGAACCCGGGTCTCTGGCACTGTGAGGCAGCAGTGCTAACCACTGTGCCACCGTGCCTCCCACCTTGTCCTCTCTGCTTCTGTGTAAACTTGGATATACAGAAGTCTAATTTTTAAACAAAAGAGTCCATCAAATCAGGGTACAGCGCATGCATTTCATTCTTAATTCATCTCCATCTTTTTCTATATTTTAACATCTGGGATGAAAGTGATTTGAAGTCCTTGTGTCACGCAGAGTTTGTTAACAGCTTACCTGACAGGACGCTGTGCATGAGATCTTCTGCCTTACCAGTTGTCTTGACTGCAGCTAATGTACAACGTTTAAAAAAAAATTCAATTAGTAGAAAGGCTGCAAAAGCTTCTTAAAGAGAATTCTGTTGTGCTGAAGCTCACTTACCTGGTGGAGGCTGAACGTGGGTGACTTGCGTTGAGGGTTTGGATGTTTGGCTGGATGTGTGACTGACACCATTCTCCGTGAGAGCTGTCTTGGGATCATTATTAGGCTCTGTGGGAATGTCACCGGGTTCCGCCTGAGGGACGGACAAGAACAGCTTATTTAGGAATGAGGAAATCCATCAGTTCCACTGAATACAATGATTGCTGGATATCAACAAGACTATCCAACACTTGCTTTTGAACAAAAGCAAAACCCCTCCAACTCGCAGAAAAAAGGCCCGGTTTACTGCGTAAGTTCGAAACAAGGTTCCCACGACTGTTGCTGCACAATACTGATGTGAGACAATATCCGGATATATATGCATGAAGTTGGAACAAGTTTAAAAATAAAGCCCCTCAAATGAACCAGTCATTCCTGCCAAAAGCACTCTAAGAAAATCAGTACCTCAGTTCCGCAAATTGAGTAAACGAGATTGTGGTGTCCAATTTTTCGATACATATTTTCAACATTCTAATCCAGTCCTCTCCTCCACTGGTTCTGATTTAGGCTTGTTTAAGTCGGCATCTGATTATCCCTGTGAATCTGCAGTTGCTGTCTTTATTCTCTCTCTCTCTCTCTCTCTCACACACACACACTCACTTTAATTTAAACTCCCACCCTCTCTGCAGGCAATTCAGACTCTGTGATGGCCAAACTCTGATGACCCGTTGCCATGGCACCAGATTGAGTGGTCCTCTGTGCTTCAGTTTGGATTTTTCACTCCTTGATGGTAATTACAGCCAATCAACAGGAAAATAAAGCTCTTCCACAGCATTACCCAGTCCCACCAGTGTGCGAACTCGCGCTGAAATTATATGGGCAGGGACGGCTGAGACACATTTGTCATTTTATGATTCATGACTGAATGATTAATTATATATTTACCAGTGATTAGCAGCAATGCCATTTTTATATGCTTTGAAAAGGGAATAGGGGCAGTTAATGACTTTTATTTTGCAGTCCACTCCATACCCCTTTTTCTGTCAGGTCTGTCTTTTCTTTCTTTCATCTATAATATCAGCAGCACAGGGAGAAAGAGCAGCAATGTAATTTAGCCATAACTATTACATTTTCAAAGTTCGTCTCTCCCAGGAATGTACAACAGTTTAAACATCTTGTTTTGTTAAAAAAGAAATTGCCTGAAGCAGGGCTTATGCTCTTTGGATGCTGTCTGACCTGCTGTGCTTTCCCAGCAACACACTCTCGACTCTAACCATCCTCTGCTATTGCCTATGGGCGGCACGGTGCCTCACAGCACCAAGGACCTGGGTTCGATTCCCGCCTCGCGTGACTGTCTGCGTGGGTTTCCACCGGTTTCCTCCCACAATCCAAAGATTTGTAGGTTAGGTGAGTTGGCCATGCTAAATTGCCCATTGTGTTAGGTGCATTACTCAGGGGTAAATATAGGGGAGGGAGTGGGGGATCTTTGGAGGGGTGGTGTGGACATGTTGAGCGAAAGAGCCTGTTTCCACATTGTAGGGAATCTAATCTAATCTCCAGCATTTGCAATCCTCACTTTCCCCTGAAAAAATTCCTTTTCTTTTTTGACTCTTCAAAAGTTCTCTATGAAACACAGTGAAAGATTCATAGAACTGTACAGCATGGAAACAGACCCTTCAGTCCAGCTGGTCCACGTCAACCAGATATCCTAAATGAATTTAGTGCCATTTACCAGCATTTGGCCCTAAACCCTTCCTACTCATCTACCCATCCGGATGCCTTTTAAATGTTGTAATTGTACCAGCCTCCACCACTTCCTCAGGCAGCTCATTCCATACACGTACCGCCCTCTGTGTGAAAAAGCTGTTCCTTCGGTCTCTTTTAAATCTTTCCCCTTTCACCTTAAACCTATGCCGTCTGGTTCTGGACTTCCCCACCCCGGGAAAAAGACCTTGTCCATTTACCCTATCCATGCCCCTCATGATTTTATAAACCTCTGTGAGGTCATCCCTCAGCCTCTGATGCTCCAGGGAAAATAGCCCCAGACTGTTCAGCCTCACCTTATAATTGAAAACCTCCAACCCTAGCAACATGCTTTTAATTTTTTTTCCAAACCCTTTCTAGTTTCACAACATCTTTCCAAAGCAGGGAGACCAGTTCTGAATGCAGTATGCCATAAGTTCATTTTCTGGTCAGTGATAACTCCAAGAAAATTGGCAGTAAGGGATTCATTGATGGTAACACCATTGAATGTCAAGTGGTTACGGTGAGATTGGCTCTAATTGGAGATCTCAATGAAGATGAGGATCGATCGAGACTGTGTCATAACCTAATTTACTTTTCATCTTTGCTGCACTATTACACCTCACCATCAACAAACTGCACTTAGGCACTGAGAGAATCTACAGAACAGGCTGAAAATAATTTGTACACCACCAGCTTCACTCCAAACAGAGTCTTGTCAATCACTTCTCAAAGCCAATGAGAAACTGGAGCTTTCCCTGGATGCCTGGAAAACCTAGGATCTCTTTAACCAGCTACAGCGCCTTCCTCTGGCCTCCTCCTGCCCCTGCACTCATCCATTAAGGTGCGACAGTTGAAAACATGAAACATTTTCCATATTGTGGGCGGCCTCTCTTAATGAAGAAACACAGAGATGGGGAAATTCACCATCACCTCCACTCTGCCAGCCCAACCCTCTGCCGACTGAGTATTTGAGGATCAGGATCGCAAAGTTGAGGCTGATGTCACGTCCTACTGGGCAGCAGAAATCTCCAAATACCTTCATTCAATGGAGACTTGGGTCACATATCTCAGGAAGTATGTACTGACCCTGGAGCGTGTTCAGAGGAGATTCAAGAGAATGGTCCCAGGAATGAAAAGCTTAACATATGAGGAATGTTTGAGGACTCTGGGTTTATACTCGATGGAGTTTAGAAGGATGAGGAGGGATCTAATTGAAACTTACAGAATACTGAATGGCCTGAACAGAGTAGATGTTGGAGAGATACTTCCACTGGTAGGAGAGACTAGGACCCGAGGGCACAGTCTTAGAGTAAAGGGAAGACCTTTTTAGAATGGAAATAAGGGGAAACGTCTTCAGCCAGAGAGTGGGGAATCTATGGAATTCACTGCCATAGAAGGCTGTGGAGGCCGGGTAATTGAGCATACTTAAGACTGAGATAGATACATTCTTGAGTATCAAGGGGATCTCATGGGGAGAAAGTGGGAGAATGGGGTTGAGAAACTTATCAGCCATGATTGAATGGCAGTACAGATGCAATGGGCTGAATGGCCTGACTTCTGCTCCTATGTCTTATGGTCTAATCTACAGCAGTCACTTCAGAGCACTGGAGGGGTATCAGCAGTGACGCCATCCACAACATCCTCCAAAACCAGTGGCAGCAAAGGTGTTCCAACAACCAGTGTCCTTTCCCAGGCAAAAACAGCCAGCAGAAAGGCTGAAGTCACTCAAAGCCAGCTCTCCTAGACAGGGCATGTCATTCAGGTGCCAACCGCCTTACTTGGCACTCAGCAGCGGCCAAAGAATCCCAGTCGGACAACGGGAATGCTCTAGGGAAGTTTGCAAAGCATTGCTGAAGGGATCAGACACTGCTGCCTACTCATGCGAGTTCCTGGCATGTGGCCGGCCAAAGTGGGCAAGGTTCCCACAGGAACGGACCAACTGAACCAGTTGGCAGACTCTGCCAGCAACATGCAGTGGCAAAGTTGAGGCACAGGACGAGGTAGGAGAACCACCGAACACCTCATTAGCTCATGCCCCCAAGCACTACCTTGCCCCTACATGTGGCAGAACATGCAGTAGGCTTTGGGCCTATCAAATTGAATAGAATCAATTCACTGTTGATCCTGGAGGACAGCCTAAGGAGAGGCTGATCTTAATAAACATGAGAGCAAATTCCCTGACCCTGTACCTCCAATAGGAATGGGTTGCAGAGTCAGTGTTGCAGTGTTGAATCCTCTATTCTACCCAGCCCTCGTCTCTGAGTGTACTATCTCTACGAGAGTGCAGAGTTGCCAATGTTTTTGCCTCTGCATCACGTACAAAAGAAAACGCCACAAGACTGAGATGCAGTTCTACAGATGCAAGATGTTCTGCCTTTTGCTGGGAGGCAGTTTCCTCTCTGGCACAAGTCAGAACAGGGGTTTAACTCTAGAGGCCAGTACTAACCTACTTCTGCAGGTGGACATTAGAACCAGACAGCAGAGAAGGAAACCATTTTATCAGAAGAAATACAGAGGAAAGGCCGTGTTTGGAGATCCCTATAATCGAGAGCTCTCCAGGATCAGGTACAAGAGCTTAATCAGGTACAAGTGCAGGAAGGTTTGAAACTTTTGGAGTAATTTATGTTAAAACAATGCACCATATTGTGATGATCTGGAAATGCATTGTCTGAAAGGTGGGTAGAAGGCAGATTCCCTGGAACGTGCGCAAATAGAATTGGATGAATATTTGAAAAGAGCAGGATTCGGGAAAGATTAGGTTAGAACAGGATAAGAATCGAATAGCTGTTAAAGGCATGATGGGCCGAATGGCCACTTTCTGAGCCTAATGAGTTTGTCTGGTGACCTTAGGTATCCTGAAAGAATCAGTCTCACGTTCCTTCACATAAACACCCACAGGGAAGTTATAACTCCAGTCTTTTCTCAACCTAATTTTCAAAAACATTCACTTAATGAAATGCCCAAGGTTAAGGGGGTAAAACTCTGTCCAGGTTTGAGGGTAAACAGCCTGCTTTTGACTCATCCCAAAGATGGCAAGACAGATGTACGGGGAGAGACTGTCTCAGTTAGGAACGCATTTATAGCAGTTTAGAAAAATGAGTGGGACTGTGGGGGATCTCATAGAAGCTCGCAAAATTCTATTAAGACTAGACTGAGTAATGCAGAAAGGATGTTTCCGATGACCTGGGACCCCAGAATACAGGGTAGGACCTCAAAGACTGAGGTGAGGCGAAATTTCCTCGCCCAAGGAGAGATGGTGAGTCTGTGGAATTCTCTGCCACAGAAAGCAGTTGAGGCCAAAACATTTGATGTTTTTAAGAAGAAGTTAGTTATAATTCTTAGGGCTGAAGGGATCAAAGGCTATGGGGAGAAAGCGGGAGCAGGGGACTGAGTTGGATGTTCAGCCATGATCGTATTAAATGGTGGAGCAGGCTCGAAGGGCCGGCTGGCCTTCTTCTCTTTTCTATGTTCCAATCTTTCTTTGACTTACACTTAGAAACAGTTGCTCATTTGTCACTAGGAAAGTTGCCAACTCTGTCCAGAAACACTCCTGGAGATCCCATGGCAGGACCTCCTCCTGAAAATTGTGAACAGCCCACACTTTGCTCATTGGTCACCCACTATGTCTATCTTCTCAATGTCCTGCCTTTACGCTCTTCGTAACCCGATTGGAAAACTTCCTGCTTTCAGCCAAACAGCCCTTTCTTTCCCATCCCCAGACTAATGGGCAAAGTTGTTGAAAGAATTGTTTAACATGTAAAAGGGATGAGAGAATTCTGGGGGTAGCTTGGAGAGACTGGCTTTGTCCTCCTTACTTTGTTCATGTGGTGTGGCCCTTGCTGGCCAGGTCAGTCACCCTGGGGAAGGTGCTGCTTTCCTGAGTTCTGGAAAGATGACAGGAGATCGATGATAAAGGCTGTCAAAATCACGAGGGATTGAGACCGAGAGATATTCACTCTTCCCTTGGCGGAATGCTCAAAAACATGAGGACGTCAATTTCTGCCAATTGGCAGAAAAAGGCCGTAGCCGACGCGAGAAAGAATTTTGTCACACACCAAGTAGCTAAGATGCCACTGACAGAGAGTGTGGTGGAAGTGGATGTGATCAAGGGTTTATAAGCATCCTGGAGAGAGAGAGAAAGAGAGCGAGAGAGAGAGAGAAAGAGAGCGAGAGAGACAGAGAGAGAGAGGAAGAGGGAGAGAAAAATGGGGGAAAAGAGAGAGAGTGAGAGAGAGTGGGGGGGAGAAATGAAGGGGGTAGAGAGAGAGTGGGGGGAGAGGAGAGAGAGAGTGAAGGGGAGAGAGATGAGGGAGAGAGAGGGGGGGAGGGGGTGGGAGAGCGAAAGTGGGAGTGAGACGGGTAAGAGATGAGGTAGACAGAAAGGGTGAGAGAGAGGGGCAGATGGAGGGGGAGAGAGGGAGAGAAAGTGGGGAAGAGAGAGACAGAGAGAGGGGGAGAGAGAGAGAGAGACAAAGGGAGAGGCAGGGAGGACATTGCCAGGCTACAAGGGTATTTTGAAAGTGTGGTGCTAGAAAAGCACAGCAGGTAAGGCAGCATCCGAGGAGCAGGAGAATCGACGTTTTGGGCAAAAGCCCTTCATCAGGAATGAGGCAGGGAGCTGCGGGTTGGAGAGATAAATGGGAGGGGGTTGGGGCTGGGGTGAAGGTAGCTGAGAGTGTAGTAGGTGGATGGAAGTGGGGGTAAAGGTGATAGGTCGGAGGGGAGGGTGGAGTGGATAGGTGGGAAGAGAGATGGACAGGTTGGACAGGTCATGAGGGTGGTGCCAAATTGGAAGGTTAGATCTGGGATTAAGGTGGGGGGAGGGGAAATGAGGAAACTGATGAAATCCACATTGATGCCATGGGGCTGGAGGGTACCAAGGCGGAAGATGAGGTGTTCTTCCTCCAGACGTCGGGTGGTTAGTGAGTGGCGATGGAGGAGGCCCAGGACCTGCATATCTTTGGCGGAGTGGGAGGGGGAGTTGAAGTGTTCGGCTACGAGGTGGTGGGGTTGGTGGTGCGGGTGTCCCGGAGAAGTTCTCTGAAGCGCTCTGTGAGGAGGCGTCCTGTCTCCCCAATGTAGAGCCCCGATGCAGTCTCCTCTACATTCGCCTACAGGGCTAGTGTGGCAGGAGGTGGGAGGGGGTGGAGACTGAGTGACCTACTCATGCAGAGGGCCATCAGTGGCACAACCAAACAATCGCGTGTGCTGACGTCATTCTAAGGCTCCACACTGCCTCTGAGATCTTTCTCCCTGGAATGTCCTGGAGATTATGCTTGGATTCCCGGAGTCCCATGGGACAGTTTGGAGCGTTGTCAACAGACAGAGTAATAGCCTGGAATTGGTATTTGCAATATAAGCTTTATCATTAATTTGACTTTACCACTTGCAATGCAAGAAAAATCATTGTTTCTTTTCCAATTGAACACAGATTAGCTCTTCACCCACACAGCATCCTTGCAGGATATTATGGTTGTGGGGTGGGGAGCAAGTTACTTTCTGGGCCATTGACTTTCACTTTGGGGAGATGAGAATTCCCTTAAATCTACCTGACAGGGCTTCAGGCGAGATCTTTTTCAGATAAACCACACCTCAAATAGTCCGGCACTCCCCGGGAGAATCAGTCTTGATTTCCATGATTCAAGTCCTGGAATCAGCCTTGAACCCACAACATTCTGACTCAGAGGTGAGTGTGCTGCCCCCGAGTCATAACTGACACACACGCCGGCACCCAACGGAGAGGGGCAGTAATTCGTACACGCAAACACAACTGTTGCAAAGCCCAGAGCTGGGGATACTCACTGAATCTTGGTTGAGTCTTGCTATGCCAAGCACAGAGCAGCTCACTGGCTGCCTGTTGTTACCCAGGTCTTCGTCGAGCTTGTCAGAGGACATCCTTTGACTCGCCTGAACACTGACCGGCATTGCCTCCACCTCCCTGATCAAATTTATAAGTGTTTCTGCAGTCTCTTTTCGAAAGCTCTGAGTCACCAAAACTCTCCGGTTATCATGAGAGCCACTGAGTCATGGTCTCCTGGCAACCACAGGAATTACAGCTCCCAGCTAATCACCTGCCGCAAGTCAGCGTGAAGAGATTTCCACTGGACATTGGGGACAAGCTCTGAAAACTGGCACTATCCAAACCAACCAAAAAGGTGTCGTTCAACCTTAGGTTACCATCCACATACAGACCCATGCCTGGGAACAACTGTTCACAGTTTTAAAGTCAAGAGAAAGAGGAATAAAAGCTTATTTCCAGCCACTGTTGCATCAACAAAACTATTCAAGTGTGATGGTAATACCTGTGCTTTGCCCTTTTCCTCCAAACCCTTTCATCATTTCTGTCCCTTTTCCCCTTTTTCTCGCCCTTTCTGTTGCCACCATCTTTTCCTCTCCGTTTCTCATTGTTGCTCTCCCCCTCCACCTCCATTATTTGCTTTCTTTCCTTCATTTTTCTCTTTTCTCCTTTCTTTCTTTCCCCTGTCTGAGTGTTCAGAATTTTGTCACGCACCGAGTGGTTAAGACGCCGCTGCCCGAGAGTGTGAGAGAGGGAGAGAGAGAAAGAGAGAGAGAGAGAGAGACAGACAGACAGACAGAGAGCCAGAGACAGAGAGAGAGAGAGAGAGAGAGGGAGAGAGACGGAGGGGGAGGAAGTGAGGAAACCAAGAAACCAAATGGATGAAAGACATACCCAGAATCCACTGCCACAGTGAAAGGTCCCTATCAAATCTACAGGGCTTATAATTATCAGATAGCTCTGACACCCACTCCTAAATACCTGACTGCTGCCTATAAGGCACCAGTTAGGAGTGTAATCAAATACTCTCCACATGGCTGGATGAGTGTAGCTCCAACAACATTCAAGGAGCTCCACATCACTGCAGGATTAAGACGCCCGCTTGATTGGTACCCCCTTCACCATGCCCTCCCTGCTCCACTGATGCACAGTGGCAGCTGTGTGTGCTAGCTTTGAGATGATTGCTGATCGAGTGGTGGTACAAAGGACACTATCATGGATGGAGCAAGAAGAACAAGGCTGAGGTTGGCAAGATTAGGCCCGGATAATATCTTGGGGGTGAGGTACAGGCCTGCTGACGTTTCCATGAGCTCTTTGGAGAACGTAAAATGGATACAGAGAGGTAGATATAGACTGCAGAGGTTAATTGGATTAAATAACACTGTCAGTATGATAGGTCTACGTGCTGCCCCATATAATAGCTCATGTAATGTATGCCACAGAGATTGGGTTCTTACTGAGACAGATGTCTTGAATTTTATGAACAACACTAACAATTTGATATAAAATATATACATAGTCAGATCTCTGTGCTTATTGATGCATGACATGTATGACTGATTGACTGAACACACTACACTGACTCTATCACCCAGAGGGAATACCCGAAGGTACTGTTACAGGAATGTCATGTAACGGTTTCAAAGGAATGCTTCCTGAATGTGCATAATACACTAGAGGCTATCAAAGAATGCTTCAAATCTAAGTAGGCAGCGAGACAGTAAAAGGCTCAGGAGTCCGAAGATGTGCAGGTTAGGTGGATTAGCCATGCTACATTGCCCACGGGTTAGCTGGATAGGCCACGCGAAATGCAGAGTTACAGAGATAGGGTCTTGGTGGGATGCTCTTTGGAAAGTCAGTGTGGACTTGATGGGCCGAATGGCCTGCTTCCATCCTGTAGGGATTCTATGAGTATTGACAGCCTGTGGTTTGACGTGGGGTGAGGTGAGGTTCTGTAGATGGGGGAAGAAATTGCAGTCTGACTGAAGATTGGGGGTGGGCAAGGGGGAGGGGTACAGGAACAAGATGAGAAGCTGGGTAAATAGGATCTCAGAGGGAACAGGAGGAATGGAACTGAATGGATCGAAAGCAAGTTAAAATTTTCCCGTGAATGGACACAGAAGAAAAAACTAAGCAGCTCCTATAGACAGATTTTGGCCATACATGCAGACCACCTCCTACTCCAACTCCCTTGCAACATTTGTCTCAAAAACTTATCATTCTCAGTACAGTACAAACAGTCCTTGAAATTTCCAAAGAAATGTTACAACACCTGATTCAACAACTACTAACCCAAAGGTGCAAAAGTTTACTGGTTTAACAACTTTACCCAACAATGCTATTGCACTTCACAAAGTGGTGCTCACAAGTTCACCAGGAATAGCCTTTTAGCTTTCGTTTGGAAGAAGTGAGATGCGCTCTGTTTAGGAATGTGAAGTGGAGTGGGTCTGGTGCCTGCTTTGCAATGTTGAACACATGGCACATGGGCCATAACATGGGCACCACGGTAGCCCAGTGTTTAGCACTGCTGCCTCACGGCGCCAGGGACCTGGATTCGATTCCAGCCTCAGGCGACTGTCTGTGTGGAGTTTGCACATTCTCCCCATGTCTGTGTGGGTTTCCTCCGAGTGCTCTAGTTTCCTCCCACAAAGCCATGTAGGATAGGTGAATTGGTCGTGTTAAATTGCCCCATTGTGTCTTGGAGGAAGTGCAGGTTAGGTGGGTTAGCCATGGGAAATACAGGGACGGGGTGAGATGCTCTTCAGAGGGTTGGTGTGACTCAATGGGCTGAATGGCCTGTTTTCACACTGTAGAGATTCTGTATGTTCAACATCTCACTTACACACTGCTTTTAGCACTTTCATTTGTGGAATGCGGCTGTCCCTAATCCCTAATTGCCATTGAAAAGGTGATGAGCTGTCTTCCTCACCTCCCTGGGGGGTGTTTGGCAGAGGAGAGGAGGCTATATTCGGCCATTTTGAGGGCATTTAAGAGTCAACCATTCTGCAATGTGTCTGATGGCACCTCTCGGCCAGACCAGGTAAGGATCTGTGGAGTTCTTAACCACATGGGACTGCCAAAATTAGGTCATTAACTACACTCAATGCTGCAATAGAGTTTTAGTCAATCAGGGTATCAAAGAGTTTCGGGGGAAAAGCAGATCAGCCTTGACCTCTTTGGATAGCCGAGCAGACTCAATGGGCTGAATGGGCACACTGGAGGGATTCTAGGATTCCACAAGTTTTGAGAGCCTGTGGCTTGAAGTGGGGTGAGGGTGGTAAATGTCCTTCCCTAAAAGGACATCAGTGGACTGGACAAGTTTTTACGACAATTCAGTCATGACAGAGTGAGCTTTTACAAGTTTTTTTTATTCCACATTTGCTGAATTAAATTGAATGTCAATCCCAAGAGTCTGGATTGTTTTGTCAGGGATAACCCTCACTTGGCTATCTTTCCCGACAAGCGAGTGCCCAGATACAAAACAGTAAACACCAAGTGCAGGAGATCGATCAGTCCCAGGGGAAGGAGAGGCACAGTTCATGTGGTGACGTTGACTTGCTCAGTTGGCTGCATAGCTCGTTGGTAATGCAGAGTGACACCAACATCCATGAGTTCGATTGCCACACCAGCTGAGATAATTGTTAAAGGATTCTCCTTTTCAACATCTCCCCTCACCTGAGGCAGGTAAAACCAACACCACAGAGTCAGACAGCACGGAAACAGAGCCTTCGGTCCGTACCGATCATAATCCCAAGCTAAATTGGTCTCACCTGCCTGCACCTGGCCCATATCCCTCCAAACCTTTCCTATCCGTGTACTTCTCTGAGTATCATTTACATATTGCAACTGTACCTGCATCCACCACTTTCTCTGGAAGTTCATTCCACACACAAACCAATGTGTAAAAACGTTGCCCTTCATGCCTCTTTTAAATCTTTCTCCTCTCATCTGAAAAATATGCCCTCAGTCTTGAAATCTCCCACCCTCAGGAGAAGACACCTGCCATTCACCTTATCTAACCCCTCATGATTTCATAAACCTTCTTAAAATCACCCCTCAACCTCCTATGCCCCAATGAAAAAGTCCCAACCTCTCCTTATAAATCAAACCCTCCTTTCCCAGCAACATCCTGTTAAATCTCTTCTGAACCCTCTCCAGCTTGGTAACAGCCTTCGTATAACAGAACTGGACAAAGTATTCCAGAATAGGCCTCACCAATGTCCTGTACAGCCTCAACATAATGTCTCAACTCCTCAACTCAAAGGTTTGAGCAATGAAGGCAAGCATGCTCAACGCCTTCTTAACCACCCTGTCGACACATTATGCAAACTTCAAAGAATTATATACCTGAACCCCTAGGTGTATCCATTCTAACACACTACATAAGGCTCTACTGTTCCTTGTATAAATCTTGCCATTGATTGTTTTACCAGTTGTCTCTCTCTCTCTGTCGAATGAGAGAACAACTCTATCATCTAGTAAGACTGTGGCAACCTCATCTTTCTTCAGAGCCTTGAAATGTGTCTTGAATATTGTCTGTCAACAATGGCGGCAAGAGCTGACAGAGTCAGAATCTCAGCAGGTCTGGCAGCATCTGTGAAGAGCGAAACTGAGTCAACGTTTCAAGTCAAGTATGGCTCTTCTTCAGTACTGAGAGGAGCTGGAAGATGATTATTTTTATGCTCGCGACAGGGGGGAGGAGGAGTTAAAACGGACAATATTGAAGTCATCATAGAATCGCTATAGTGTGGAAACAGGCCATTTGGCCCAACAAGTCCACACCGACTCTCAGAAGACGGTGAATTGGCCAAAGCTAAATTGCCCATAATGTTCAGGGATGTGTAGGTTTGGTGCATTAGTCAGGGCATATGTGGAGTAATAGAGTAGGGGAATGGGCCTGGCTAGGTGAATTTGAAAAGTGATGTCTACCAGGATCCGTGACTGTTTTTGCCACATCAATTAAATCTTGAAAGGAAGGTTAGAGGATAAATGGTGATGCTAAGTGAGGAGGGGCAATGAGTTATGCGATTGGAGTAGGCAGTTACAGAGGAGCAGAGACAGAGTAATGGCCCGTGACCTTTTGCAGATGAAGGTCAATGTGGACAAGTATGAGACCTGACAAAGCACAGGAACAAAAATTAAACGGGTTATGATATTAGCTTTTATCGCAAGGAGATGGGAGTTCAAAGGTGAGGAGTTAGGAGTTCAAAGGTGAGGGGTTGAGAGTTCAAAGGTGAAGGGTTGGGAGTTCAAAACTGAGGAGGTTCAGATGGATGCCATCTAGCATACTGAGTTCAGCTTTGAGTGCTGAATCTCACAATAGATATGCTCAATTTGCAGGGGATATACCCAAATTCAGCAGAATTCCAGGAGGGCAAATTACAGTGACAGGTTGTATAAGTGTGGTTGATTTTGAATTTAGAACTTGGCTCAGTTGTTGCTATTTTGCTTCATTTTATGTTTCCTCAACTCTGAAGCAGTAAGACCAGACACTGAGGTAGCTGATTCAGACTTCCAACAAACTGCACTCCAGAATTATTAATTACTTCCAATTCGCAGCATAGAATCAGGCCACTCATCCCTACTGGTGTCCCGTATTGCTTTATCCCAAAGGTACAGCCTCAAGGTCAAGAGATGACCCTCCAGAACTGAGATGATGAGGAATTTCTTCAGCCAGAGGTTGATGAATCTGTGAATCTCACTGCTTTGGAGGCCAAGCCATTGAGCGTATTTCAGACAGAGATAGATAGGTTCCTGAGTGGCAATGGGGCCAAGGGTTAAGGGGAGAAGTCAGAAGAATGGGTTAGAGAAACCTATCAACCATGACCAAATGGCAGAGCAGACTTGCTGGGCCGAATGGTCTAATGCTGCTCCTAAAATTTTATGGTTTTAAATTCCAGGCAAGCAATCTCCCATCCAGCTTGGTTTCTCTTTATCAGCATATCCTTCAATTCTTTCCCCTTTCGGCTTTCCTTTCAATGCATCTCTATCCAATCACCTCAACTAATCCATGTGCTAGCGAGTTCTATACTCCTAGCAGGCTTTCAGTAACAAATCCCTCTCGAATCCCTTTTTGAATTTAATATTGACTATCTTACAGTTGTGATCCCTAATTTTGGACCATCCCATGAATTGAAAAATAGAGCAGATTAGAAACAAGGTTGTTGCAATTTTAAAGCACTCACTAAGTCACGCTCAGCTTTTCCCTTTCTGGAGGAAGCAGCCATGATCTGTTTGGCCTCCCTCGATAGCTTTAACCTCTCAGTTTTGCTGTCATGCTGATAATTGCTGGCCCGGCCAGTAACGCCCACATCCCATGAATGAATAAAACAAAACCATTTTCATTTCGCACCTTCTCCAGTGCAGTTTTATGTAACATGGAGATAATAACCGTGTATTCCAGTTTCGGGCAGATATTCTCGCTGCGTTTCTACAGTATTCCTCTGGAAAATAACCCCCATGAAATGCTTTTGCTGACCAATTACCAGTGAAAAGCACATTTCAAGACATGCTTTAGAACTCCACTAGACAGATTATAGTTGAGTTTGTCATAGAAGCACACTGCAATTGAAATAATTTCAGCATTTAACAAAATTACAATAGAAAGTAGGAATGAAGAAATGGGAACATTTTGAAAGAAGACAATACTAATTTCACTTAAGTGCACGAGCTACATCATGGAGTGAGTTGGCCAACGCTGCATGTCACCTTGCAGTACAACAGTCCAGATTTATAGAGCAGCGCTTACATTCTGCATGGAGAATTAAAATGTTTGCGAATGATGAATAGAGCTTTCAAATCGACTCTGCGACCGCCAACAGGCTCGTGAAAATGATTTGTCACCTCAGCTCTTCAGCAAGCTTGCCAGAAACCGATTTATTCAATTTATAATTCTCCCACCAATAAAATTAAAAAAAAGAACAATTTCGAAAGACAATTAATTAAAGCAGCTTTCCCAGGGCGATGCAACGAATGACAGCTGCCTGATAGAAATATGATCCCACACAAAGACAGCCGCTGATGGTGGGGCTTTGTCTGAGTGTCTGCTGGTACACTACACCACAAGAGGGTTTGCAAAGGAGAACTGTTAAACTCGACCATCTTTTCCTTGGAGATTTGTATCTTAATTTCACGCCTGACACGTCCAGTTCTTACTTCTTTGACTGTGACCCCTTGTCCAAGAAGTCCCCACTTAGTGGAAATGGTTTCTCTTGACCTATCTTTTCAGTTTGTTGCAGTTTCTTTATTGCAAAAGTACTGAGGTAAGCAGGTTAATCTTGTCTTTATTCAAGTAACCTCAGAGGGAGATAGAGCCTGCCTTGGATCGGCCCAACACATACAGAAAATAATCTATTTTTATCCCTCTGCAATGATATACACATATGTTGTTTGCATTTCATTTTTGTACAGTAAACAGGAATCATCCATCTCAGGTCTTCCACTTATCCTGGCTGCAGGAATTTTTTTTTTAACTTTCTAGTCTGCCCTCCAAGGTTGATACAAGCCTGAGAGTGTACAAGGTTCCTCTCCAATCTTTTCTGCTGACATGGACCCTTAGGCTGTTCAAGGTTCATGCATGCTAAAATGTGCCTTAGAGTGTTAGCTTGAAAGGTACCATCTGACTCCTGTTGTGACAAAATCAGCAATTGCTGGAAAAGCTCAGCAGGTCTGGCAGCATCTGAGGAGAGAAATCAGTTAACATTTCGGGTCGAGAGACCCTTCTTCGGAATAGTCCTCTAGTACCTTCTGTTGTAACCCCATTGTATTAATTCCCAATAAAATTCCCACTTTAAATTCCAGTTGATCTTAATGTCTTGAAAACTTTAAATAAATGCCCTTTACTTTGGTATATTCCAGAGAACATAACACTAATTTGTTTCATTTATTCTCTTGGCTTACTGCTTGGTGTCCAGGTATCCCTTTGGGAAATCTGTGTTTCCTTCCAGGCTTATGAATCCTGATAGAGGTGTGGTGCCCAGATCTGCTCCCAATGACTCTAAGCCTGTTCCTTACGGATACCAGGTCAGCCAAAATACGTGTCAGCATTTAGCAAAGTGAGATAAAGAACAAAAGCAACAGAAAGCAGAAAAGCCATTTTAAAAAAAACTTCTAGAAAACCTTGTTTCGCCCTGGCACACCATCATCCATCTCTTTGTCTAACTGTCATTATCTGTCTCTGAGCTTCCATCTCCACCTGCTGGCTCACTACCCCTCCCTCTTTGAAATAACTCCACAGAGGCCGGTGTCCCTTCACCCTTTACTTACATGGAGTGGCCTTGACACTGGTCCAGCTCCCTTGGAGCCAGCTCTCAGATTGAACAGAACCTCTGACATTCCTGTTTGTGGGATCATCTTTTTTACGATTACAATCGGAGAAGAAATGGTCCTCCTTCACCCACATTGAGAAAATACACCCCCTTCTTTCTATTAATCCTTCCCAGTCACTGGTCTCTTTATCATATTCACAGATAGTATTGTATAGGACCCGCATCATGTGGTTTTACCTTCTCCTTATTTACCTGAGGATAGCTGCTGACCTCACAGCAGCACCCCACTGTTCGGGTCACTGGTCTTGGACTTTCCGCAACTTTTCTACTTCATGAGACTCAGTACTTGAATTGTCTGACATTCAGGTGCAGGAACGCTCCTGTTTGCCTAAAAAAATGAGCACACCCTGAAATAACTCCACAGAGGCCAGTATCCCGTCACCAGCTCATGTGGAGAGCACTTGACACTGATCCAGCTCCCTTGGAGCCAGCTCTCAGATTGAACAGAACCTCTGACATTCCTGGTTTTTTTCCTACTATTCTGATATAACTCCAGAGAGGCTGGTATCCCGTCACCAAATCATCCTTTATTTACAAGTGGAGAGTTGTTGATGTGGATCCAGCTCCCTCAGAGCCAGCTCTCACAGTAAGCAGGATGTTTGACACTCCTGTTCTTTTTTTGTTGTTTTACCCCCACACTACCACCTAACTGTGGTAGTGCTTATTTTTTCCCCCAGCACCCATGTTGTGTGTGTGCAGGTGTGACATTCCAGTTTTTTTTTCAATTTCCACCACCAGGAAGATAGGAAAACACCCGGGTGGCCAGTGACAAACACTGCCCTTCACCTCAAAGGGCAAGCACACCTGCTTTTTTTAATTCCTGTTTATTTTCTTTTTTTTCTCTTTTTTTTAATATATATTAACCCCCACACTACCACCTAAGTGCGGTTGTGCTTATTTTATCCCCAGCACCCATGGTGCGTGTGTGTGCAGGTGTGAGACACAGTGAAAGACACAAAGTGCACGAATCGTTATTCAAATTCCACCACCAGGAAGACAGGAAAACACCCGGGTGGCCAGTGACAAACACTGCCCTTCACATCAAAAGGGCAGTGCTGTGTGATCAAAACAGTGGGGGGGAGGGTAGGGACTAAATCCAAATAGAGTTGGAGACATTCCAGTTTTTTTTTTTTTCTTTATTCAATTTCCACCACCAGGAAGATAGGAAAACACCCGGGTGGCCAGTGACAAACACTGCCCTTCACATCAAAGGGCAGTGCTGTGTGATCAAAACAGTGAAGGGGAGGGGAGACATTCCAGTTTTTATCTGTCAGCCGGGGCTCCCTGATTGGACCAGGTCAACAGCCCCAATCAGGGAATCCGTATTCTATGAGGTCCACCTGCCTGATCTCGTTACAATCACTACATCTGTCGCCCTTGGAGTCCGAGGACATAGGCTGGTCCTTTTCCTTGTAGCTCCTCCTGGGGTGCTTTAACACAGGGTCAGGTTCCAGAATCTGCGGTGGATACAGGCGCAACGAATGCAAGGGAGCTCGCCCCTTGCGCCAGGAACACCTCGGGAGAAACTCTCTGCTTCCGATGCCAAAGGTGTCAATGCAGCGAGATCTGCTATGTCCACCTCAGATTCAGAGGTCTCTTCAACACTTGAGAGAGAGGGAACCCATGGTTCTGACAGTCTTTGTGACTGTTCCGAAGGGGCCGGGCACATTTTTCTCCCACACTGTCTGCGGATTTGCCGCTTCCATATGGTCCATGACCTTGGTGAGGACCGTCGCTCCTTAATATGGCACTAGGCCTGACCTCGTGTTGACCATGCCTCTTACCCATGCAAGGCCATTCTCATGATTCCTACAACAAACTTCATTCCCTGAAGTAAGCCGTCTCTTTTACTTGGCGGAATTTGGTGGCCGGCACTGGCATTCCTGATGCCATTTCAGGCCCCCCTCCCCCCCCCCCCCCCCGTCCCCCCGAGTTCTGGGAAGATCTGAATTAACCAGGTTCAGAGTCTTCTCCCTATTAGCAACTCTGCTGGAGCAATCTCTGTGGCTCCATGAGGGGGTGGCCGGATAATCGAATAGGAATTGGGACAGTTTGGTATCTAGTGAAACTGCAGGCTGTTTCTTTAAACCTGCCTTCAAAGTTTGGACTGCTCTTTCTACCAGGCCATTGGATGATGAATGGAGTGGAGCTGTCCTTAAACGTTATATCCCAAGTCACTTTCAGAAAGACTCAAATTCCCTGCATGTAAACAATGGCCCGTTATCTGTGATCATCATAAATGGGAGTCCATGTATTGCAAAAGACACAGACGGTTTTTTGATCATCATCCCGTGTTTGATGAATGAACTCTCTGCATGTCCAGCTGCTTTGACTGGGCGGCCAATGACTAAGAACACTGAGTCCATGAAAGGACTGGCATAGGCGATGTGTTTCTGAGTCCAGGGTTTACCCAGCCTTTCCCACGAACATGGGGGAAATGCTGGTAGTAATTCTTGTCCTTGTCGGCACTCTGGGCACTGCCCCATCAAGGAAGCTGTGTTGGCATCTGATCCTGACCACCAGACATAATTTGTTGCCAACATCTTCATTATGAAAACCCCTGGATATCCCTGTGGAGGTGACCCTTTGCTCGGGACCATCCCTCTTGCTCCCTGTAATAATACGCCATCATCGACGGTGATCTGGTCTCTCCGGGTCCAAAAAGGATCCAATTCTGGTTGTGACCGCCCTTTGGATTTGCCCATCACCACCTACTGTTCCAGTTTTACCAGGAGCAGGTCTTTCTGTGTTCAAAGTCTGATGTAGTCAGCTGTGACTGGAAGCGTGTCCAGAAAATTTAAAACCATTACGGACTCTTCCAATGGTGGTATCACCAGTGGGAGGCGGCTCAATGCATCTACATTTTCTACTGAACCTCCCGGACACACTCAGTATTACAGCCCACCGCTGAATTGGCCTGAAGCTATGGGCAGCATTGCCTTGTCATCTGAAAGTAGACATCGCCGGGGTTTGTGGCCTGTTACTGTTACAAATTTAAGTCCATAAGGATATTGGTGGAACTTCCTGTCTGCAAATATGACCACCAAACCTTCTTTCTCTATCTGGGTGCATTAGCCAGCATCCTAGGTGCATATGCTGTTGGGCGTTCCTCTCCATTCGACCTCCTCTGAGCTAATACCACCCCAAGGCTGCATGTCAATACCAGATCTTGCTCAGGATTATAGTGTGCCAATACTTGCGAGGATGATAGTTGTATCTTCACTTCCCTGAAAACTATAGCTTGGCTGCATGATCATTTCGAAGATTAGATTAGATTCCCTACAGTATGGAAACAGGCCCTTCAACCCAACATGTCCACACTGACCCTCCAATGAGTAACCCACCCAGACCCATTCCCCTACCCTATATTTACCTCTGACTATCACTTATGGGCAATTTAGCATGGTCAATTCACCCTAACCTGCACATCTTTGGATTGTGGGAAGAAACCCACCCATGGAGAGAACGTGCAAACTCCACACAGACAATTCTTCCACCCGAGGCAGGGATCAAACCTATGTCCCTGGTGCTGTGAGGCAGCAGTGCTGACCACTGAGGAACCGTACCAGCCCAAAGATGTACCATTTTGTAGGAGTTGATGCAGAGGTCCCAGAATGTATGTATGAACTTTCTGTAATCATTCACCAGCTCAAGGAAAGGCCTAAGCTCTGGTACAGATGTAGGAGCCTGGGCACCTTTGACCACCCTCACTTTACCTTCCAGGTGTAACACAGTCTGGTTGACTCTGTAGCCTAAGTAAGTCACTTGGGGAGCCTGGAACACGTTTTTCCCCTCTAAGGCGCATGTCCACCTGGGAGAAACATCTAAGGATATTGTCCAAGTTTTTGAAGTGCTCCTTATTGGTCTTTCCTGTTATTAGCATGTCATCTAAAAAAATGGCGGCCTGGGGTAGACCTTGTAAAATGTTCTCCGCTGAAAAGTTACACAGGCTGATGATACCCCAAATGGCTGTCTTGTATACTGGTACAAACCTTCACGGGTATTAATTGTAACATCTAGGAATCTTCATCTGACTGCTATTGCAGGTACACATGGCTCATCTCCAGTTTCATGAAGGACAGCCCCCCTGCCAGGTTTGATTTTTAATCCTCCATGTGAGGGACTGTGTATTTATCTAGCTGCAAGAAGTGGTTTACCATTTGTATGAAATCCCACAAAGGTGAACCGATCTGTCGGGCTTTACAATTGCTCTGACCAGTGCTGCCCATTCCACAAGCTCCACTGGTTTGATCACTGCTTTGCTTCCCAGCCTCCTGATTTCTGCCTCTGCTTTTTCCCATAAAGTGAATGGCATGTGCAAGCCTTGCAGAAACACCCTTGTCCACATGCAAGGTGGCCTTGGCTCCTTTGATAGTTCCTGGACTCTCCTGTAAAGCGTCCAGGTATTTAATTAGGAGTTCACTCAGGCAGCCATTTTCTAATCAAAAAATGTTGAGCCAATCTCAGTGAATTGGGGCAGCACGGTGGCTCAGTGGTCAGCACTGCCGCTTCACAGCGCCAGAGACCCGGGTTTGACTCCAGCCCAGGTTTGACTCCAGTCTGTGTGGAGTTTGCATATTCTCCCCGTGTCTGCGTGGGTTTCCTCTGGGTGCTTTGGTTTCGTCCCACAATCCAAAGATGTGCAGGTTAGGGTGAAAAGGCCATGTTAAATTGCCCATAGTGTTCAGGGATGTGCAGGTTAGGTGCATTCGTCAGTGGTAAGTACTAGATAACAGGGTAAGGGAAAGGGTCTGGGTAAGTTACTCTCTGGAGGGTCAGTGTGGACTTGTTGGGCCGAAGGGCCTGTTTCCATACTGTAGAGATTCTATGAACCTCTCTCAACCAATTTTGCCCCATCAAGCTTGGACCCGAGCCTTTTACTACAATCAGTGGGAACTGAACCAGCTGCTTCTCGTAAGAGAACAGAACCAAAGTTGAACCTTAATCTGTAAAGGTTCCTCGGTATAGGTTCTCAGTCTAGCCGAGGTCTTGTAGAAATATAAGGGTTGGAGTCCAGGGTGAATATTATGAAAGAGTGGTTCTGCGATCACTGAAATGGCCACGTGGGTATTGACCTCCATTGGAACCAGGTGACCATTTAACCAGACATTTATTTTGATTGGATCTGATACTGATGTTGTTAAGCTATGTAACTGTCCCGAACCAGTTGTGGGTGGACTTTCCAGGGTGCGGACCCTCCTGGATACTGGCCTATGAATTCTCTTACACAATTCGGGCCTAATGGGACTCTTTTGCAGCCTTGAGTCAGTATACTGGCAACTACAATGGCTTGCTGGCCCGAGTCCAGAAGAAAATATTAACTGTTTGGCCGAGGCGTGGCTTTGTCTTGGGGTTTTGCTGGCGAACCGAGAGTCCCTCTGTTCAGGATATGTCCTGAGTGTGGCTATGACATTGCCTTCACTCAAGTGGTGATCCCCAAGCTCAACTGGATGGGCAAAGGCGTCCATTTCCATCGGAACAGCCTGCAACTCATTTACTCCATTTGTCGATTTTCCAGTGACAAAGCCAGTTGTAGTACCTGTTTGAAATCCAGTTGGGTTTCAGCTGCTAGGAGCTTTGGCAGGGTTACATCTTTAATCCCACATACCAAATGGTCTCTCAGCATTCTGCTCAGGGTTAAATCAAAACCACATGCCTCTGCCAGACATCTTAACCGAGTCAAAAATTTTGATGTGGAGTCCCCGGTCCACAAATTGCTGAGTAAAACCGATAGCATCTCAAAATTAGAGCAGGCTTTGGTTTGTAATATTCTTCATTAAATCGGTCAACTCTTGAAAGGCTTTGGTATCTGGTGCCTCAGGGAAAGTTTGGCTCCTAATAGCCAAAAAAGCTGTGGGTCCACAAGCAGTCAGGAGAATTACTCATTGTTTTTCAACAGCCCCAATGTCATTTGCTCAGAAAATAATAACGCATTCTTCCACAATCTGGGCCCAAACTTTGACGCCAGGTTTTAACAAGTCAAAATTCCCAAACAATGGCATGATGCTGGAAATGTTTACCCCAACTCAAAGATGATTGTTGTGAGTGAGTTTCTTCAGGAACATGCTTTACTCTCATCATCACTGAAATAACTCCACAGGGGCTGGTATCCCGTCACCCTTTATTTACACACGGTGAGTCCTTGACACTAATTCAGCTCCCTCAGAGTCTGCTCTCAGAGTGTCAGAATGTCTGAAATTCCTGTTTTTAATCTGTCAGCTGGGGCTCCCTGATTGGGCCAGATTAAAAGCCCTCATCAGGGAACTCATATTCTATGAGGTCCACCTGCTGAACTCATCACAATCATTGCACCCCTCACAGCCCACTTCCTTGTCTTCAGCATATATGTGACGTTTTTCTAGCTAGTATCAGTTCTGAAGTAGGGTTACTGGGACTTGAAGTGTTAAGTCTGCTTTCTCTCTAGAGATGCTGCCAGACCTGCTGAATTTTGCCAGCAAATTCTGTTTGTTTAGAAGATAGAAACAGAGAAGATAGGAGCAGGAAGAGGCCATTCAGCCCTTCAAGCCTGCTCTGGCATTCATTATATTCATGGCCGATCATCCAACTCAACAGCCTAATCCTGCTTTCTCCCCATAACCTTTGATCCCATTTGCTCCCATTGTAGCTGCCTTTTGAATACATTCAATGTTTTGGTTATCAACTACTTCCTGTGGTAATGAATTCCACAGGCTCACCACTCTTTGGGTGAAGAAATGTCTCCTCATCTCAGTCCGAAATGGTCCACCCCGAACCCTCAGACTGTGACTCCGGTTCTGTATGCACCTGCCATGGGAACACCTTCCTGCATCTACCCTGTCTGTATGAGATCCACGCCTCCCCCCACCCCCCCCTTCTCAATTCATCTGAACTCCAGTGAAAACAATCCTAACCTAGTCAATCTCTCCTCATACGTCAGTCCCTGGAACCAGCCTGGTAAACCTTCACTCCCTCGAGAGCAAGAGTATTCTTCCTCAGAAAAGGAGACCAAAACTACACACCATATTCTCGGGGTGGCCTCACCAAGACCCTGTCTAACTGCAACAACACATCCCTGCTCCTGTACATGAAACCTCTCACAATGAAGGCCAACATATCATTTGCCTTCTTTACACACTTTTCACCTTCTCCCTCGCCTTCATCCACCCATCACTTTCCCAGTTACCTCCCCCCATTCCTGATGAAGGGCTTATGACCAAAACGTCGATCCTCCTGCTCCTTGGATGCTGCCTGACCCTCTGTGCTTTTCCAGCACCACACTATCACCCAGCTTGCTGCACCTGCATGTTTAAGACCTACGTTTACTCCCATAGCATGAGAACTAGATGTCGCCAAGGTAGTGCGGAAAGATTCATTGCATGTTTATCACAGCTCCTATTATATACATAAAATATAGCTGCAGGTGCTTTAGTCAATTGGCTAAACTTCATATTGTCAGGGTACAGGCATTGTTTTGGTGACAATGTCATGAGCATGCCTCTGAAAGTTATATTGCCATATTGGCTGTGGAATAGAACAGAACCCTAAATGAACAGGACTAAATTCATGACTTCCAGACAACCTGGAGCAAGGGAATCTTCTGGCAAGTAACAAAGATTGCACAAAAGGAGGAACACAGAGTGCTGGGTGTAATAACTTGTCTGATACACAGGCAACAATTTTAACTCAATTTGGTGCCGGGGAATTGATGTGATTCAGAATAAAATTGATTCCACCCACCAATTTGACCCTCCATTGATGTCAACATTTAAACCTGGTGAGTGTGCACGCTGTGTTCCACCTGTGTGCTTCCCCCACCGGGAATTACCTCCAGTTGTACAGGCTTTGAAGAGAACAGACTGTTGTGCATTAACAGGAAAGATGAAAGCACTTCTTACATCTTTCTTTTCTTCTTCCTCATCTTCCAGAGTTAGTGCTGCGAGTTGTTGAGCTCTTTGCTCCATCAGGTTCACATATCTAATCGGATTGGACAATGCCTCAATTACATCTGGGAGGACAAAACAAATAGGCTTGATGAAAACTTGCAGGAATCACATCAATCTGCAGATCAAATTTTAAGTGAGAGTGACGGACAAGTTCGAATTAACCTATACGGTGAACGAAGACCCTTAAAACCAGGCTACAATATCTCTGCTGAACGTTTGTATATAGATTGCAATCAATAAACAGATATGATCAGCTTGGTCAGCAGAAGTGTTCTTCCATTGTTTACCACGAGTCTCAGTTTTGCTCACCACTTGAAGCGAAACAGTGAAGCAACTCATTTTTGTTTTACCTGCGAAGGTATCAGGGACATAGTCTTTGACTTCAATGTATACAAAAAGGGCAGGAAGCATCAGTGGCTGGTTCCGTTCATTTCTTAGACAGATATAGTGATAACCTAAAATACAATGGACAACAAAAATTACAGATACAATCTTCAGCTTGCTTCTAGTTACTGTAACAGCCCAGTTAAGATAGACAGTCGAATCAGTGAGAAGGTTCATTTACACTTGTTAGACGTGACATAGAATCATACCATAAAACCTACCTTTGCAACCCATTATGTTCAAGCTCTCTGCTTTTATTTTTGTCTTAATGATCTGGGATGTTGGGGAGCCTGCAGTTCCCCATTGGTTTCTCCAATGCAATATCTCAATCAAAGAACCCCTACAGTGTGGAAGCAAACCATTCGGCCCACTGAATCCACACCGACCCTCCGAAGAGCATTCCACCCAAACCCCACCCCATCCCTCTAACTCCACATTTCCCATGATTAATTCACCTAGCCTGCACAACCCTGGACACTGCGGGGCAATATAGCATTGTCAATCCGCCTAAACTATATTTACCCCTGATTACTGCACCTGACACTATGGGCAATTTCCCATGGCCAATCCACCTGACTTGCACATCTTTGGACTGTGGGAGGAAACGGAGCACCCGGAGGAAACCCACACAGACACGGGGAGAACGTGCAAACTCCACACAGACAATCGTCTGAGGGTGGAATCGAACCCAGGCCCCTGGTGCTAGGCAATGCTAACCACTGAGCCACTGTGTCAGTCAGTGTCTAGAGGAAAGATATCATTTCAATGGATTCAGTTCAGTGAAGGTTTGTTTGGATGAACAATGGTATGGATTAATTGTCTTATGAGCAAAAGCTAAACAGGTTGGGATTCTATTCACTAGAGTTTAGAAGAATGAGAGGGGATCTCATTGAAACATATTGGATCCTTCAGGGGCTTGACAGGGTCAATGCTGAGAGGATGTTTCCCTCATGGGAGGGTCTGGGACCAGAGGGTATAGACTCAGAATAAAGATGCGTCAATTTGAGATAAGGAAGAATTTCTTCTCTTAGAGAGTTGTGAGTCTTTGGAACTCCTTGCCACAGAGAGAGCTGTGGGGATCAGAATCCTTGTGTATATTTAAGGCCGAGAGAGAGAGAGATTCTTGATCAATCGGGGAATCAAGGAAAGGGCAGGAGAGTGGATGTGAGGAATGTCGAGTCAGCCATGATCCTATAGAATGGTGGAGCAGGCTCAAGGGGCCAAATAGCCTTCTCCTGTTCCTGTTTCTTATGGTCCTTATGGACTTGCCAAACAATCAGCGCCCTTTCCTACTTTAGCATAAAACGTTGTGATTGCTTAGGATTTGGTACTCTTGCATGCATCCTGATGAGGGCACGATGAAAATATCTAGTAATGTGTTTTTTTATCTTTTCATTGAAGGTACAGATAGAAAGAGTGAATGGGAATAAAATGAAACCTCAGAAAATTTTGCAGACAAGTATACGGAACAAATGTATGCTTACCTGGTCGAATAGCCTGTACAGGCAGTATGCGGTGGCCTATAAATTTCCCTCCTTCCTCATAGACCGATATCCGTAACGATGACAGAGATGGTAGAACAACCTGAAAATTAGACAGGTTTCTATTAAAAAAATGTACATATTTCAATTAATATGGAAGAATACAATTGTTTAAAAAACATCTTTCAAAAGGTTTGGGCAAATGATTAAAAATTCCAAATTTTTTCTCTAACATTAACCAGCAGAGCTGGTTACATAGTGGTGATATCACTGGACTGCCAATATCGAACTCCAGACTAATGTTTGGAGGATGTGTTTTGAATCCCAGCAAGGCCCCAATTCAAGATGACATTTGAATCAAATAACCAAATTTGGACAAAAACATTAATTTAGTGCTGACCATGTATCTACTGTTTATTCTTGTTAAGAACGCATCTCATTCCCTAGTGTTCATTGGGGAGGGAAATCTGCCCTCCCTATCTGGTCTGGCCTATCTGTGACTCCAGACCAACAACAATGTGATTGACTGACCTCTAGCCAGCAATGCCCACATCACATGATATATCAACATATTTAACATGACTGATAAAACAGATCTTTATATAGTTCGCAATCCCTTGATGCTATTACTTGCCGCTGGAGTAGGTGGGTTAAATAACTCGACAGAGGCCGGTATCCCGTCATCATGTCACCTTACACATGGAGAGGCCTTGACACTGATCCAGCTCCCTCAGAGCCAGCTCTCACAGTGAACAGAACCTTTGTCATTCCAGTTTATATTTGTTAGCCAGGGCTCCCTGATTGGACCAGATTAACAGCCCCAATCAGGGAACTCATATTCTATGTGGTCCACCCGTCTGACCTCATTACAATCACTACTACGGGACTTTAATTTGCATCTTCTCGCTCTGAGGGAGGAAACTATTGGCTGGACCACAACAACCCCCCCCCTCCCCCTGCACAACAGATCTTTAAAGGATGATAGTTAACTAACAAAAGGTGTCTCATATTTGGTCACGTCATCTGCTCCTCTTGCTTTTGGTCTTCGCAAACAATTAAGGATCATATGAGGGTCAGGCCTGTTGGCACGTGGCTTTGAGGATGAGGGTGTGGCTGGGTTGGCTGGTCTACGTGGGGAACACACAAACAAAGGGTCATGGTTTTTCTTTTGTTGAGTCAAGGCAAGGACTCTGGAAAGTACTTTCTTGAAGAATTCTCAGCACTGGCCTGCTCAATTTAGAGCTCTTGGCTGGGGACTGAATTATTGTTGAGTGTGGTGCTGGAAAAGCACAGCAGGTCAGGCAGCATCCGAGGAGCAGAAGAATCGACGTTTCGGGCAAAAAGCCCTTCATCAGGACTATTCCTGATGAAGGGTTTTTGCCTGAAATGTCGACTCTCCTGCTCCTCGGATACTGCCTGACCTGCTTGGCTTTTCCAGCACCACACTCTCAACTCTAATCTCCAGCATCTGCGGTCCTGTCTTTCGCCTACTGAATTATTGTTGTCCGGCATTGCTAATTCTTCTTGGAGCAAATTCTTCACTTCTTCCTGACTGTCATTCTCACTAATTCCTCTTTATTGTGGATCCCGAAGTGTAGGATTCAAGAGCCGAACCTTTCCCAGTTTTTGGACACCATCCCATGTGGAGAGTGGGGTGTTTGCACACTATGGCTTTCCATAGCTTTATTTTTAAGGAATGACTGCTGACATTTGATTATAAATTGTGACTGCTCATGATCACCTCTGATTTTTACATATACATATGTGTAATGTAAAGCCACTCTTTAAATTGTTTCAAAAAATCACTACATTTAATTTTTATTTAATCCTCCACCTATATAGTTCTGACCTCTTCACCTTTCTTGAGGACTTTGCTAGGCTTTATCATCCTTTATTTCAATTCAGTTCAGAGATTTCACTGCCATTGCTCACATTTCTGGGCATCAGCAAAAGCTGCCTCATTTTTAAACAATCGATAGCAAATCTCGCCAATCAGAACAGCCCTTGTCACTTGGACCCATTTCTCTGCTGATAGGAATAAACCATCAGTTAGAAAGATAACTGAAATAGTATAGAGACAACATAATCAATGTATTTTTGTACTCTGTCTCAATGCATTTTTCATTTTGCCAAGGTTCCTCCTTGGATTTCTCAAGGGTTATGTTTTGGTTTCTTTTCTCATAGAATCATGAAGTCATGAAGTCATCCACCATGGAAGCAGACCCGTCGGTCCAACCAATCCATAATGTCAAACTCAACTAGTCCCACCTGCCAGCATTTGGCCCATATCCCTCCAAACCTTCCTTACTCATATACTTATCTAAATGTCTTTTAAACTTTGTAACTGTACCTGCAGCCACCACTTCCTCTGGAAGTTCATTCCACACACGAACCACTGCCCATGTAAAAAAATTGCCCCTCATGTCTTTTTAAAACACTTCTCCACCCACCTTAAAACTATGTCCCCTAGTCTTGAAGTCCCCAACCCTAGGGAAAATACATCGTCATTCACCTTGTCCAGATCCCTCATGATTTTATAAACCTCTATAAGGTCACTCCGCAAACTTCTATTTCATAGAAACATATAGAACATAGAAGAATACAGCGCAGTACAGGCCCTTTGGCCCTCGATGTTGCGCCGATCCAAGCCCACCTAACCTACACTAGCCCACTATCCTCCATATGCCTATCCAATGCCCGCTTAAATGCCCATAAAGAGGGAGAGTCCACCACTGCTACAGGCAGGGCATTCCATGAACTCACGACTCGCTGAGTAAAGAATCTACCCCTAACATCTGTCCTATACCTACCACTCCTTAATTTAAAGCTATGCCCCCTCGTAATAGCTGACTCCATACGTGGAAAAAGATTCTCACTGTCGACTCTATCTAAACCCCTAATCATCTTATACACCTCTATCAAGTCACCCCTAAACCTTCTTTTCTCCAATGAAAACAACCCCAAGTGCCTCAGCCTTTCCTCATACGATCTTTCTACCATACCAGGCAACATCCTGGTAAATCTCCTCTGCACCCGTTCCAGTGCCTCCACATCCTTCCTATAGTATGGCGACCAAAACTGCACACAATACTCCAGATGCGGCTGCACCAGAGTCTTATACAACTGCAACATGACCTCAGGACTCCGGAACTCAATTCCCCTACCAATAAAAGCCAGTACGCCATATGCCTTCTTCACTGCACTATTTATTCTTATTTACTCCTCCACCAGGTGATGCAGTCACTTTGCGACAATATCTTGTGTATTTGCCTTGACATGTCCAGGATTTGAATTCATACAGAAGCAGAATTACAAGGCTTCACCAGTGTCCCCCATAATCACTGCTCCATGTAATTTAAAACCAAATCACACAAGAAGAGCATTAATTTCTTACTAATCACGGTAAATAAATTAGCATGAGTTAATAGGCAGAAGTTAGCAACAAGTGCTTTTTTATTGTACAAATAAATGACACACACTACCACAGACTAAGAGCCATTATCATAAATGTGCTTTCTGCAGAGTGGTGACAACACAGCTCAATGGTTGGATGTTTGTCTCTAACACAGCCACTAAACTTCAATAATTCATAGTATGTGAGATGCTCTGAGATATGAAATCACATAAGTACAAATCTTTAAGAAATAAAATTGTTCAGTATTAAATTATCCTGTTGACGTAACGTTTTTGACATTAACATCCAATACATCCTGTCCCCATATAATAGTCCCTGAATAACTGCAGCCTAAAGCTAGAGATTCCACTTTTATTTGCAAGGAATTTATTACCTCAGTTCCCAATTACATAAATATTGCTTAATTAAAATGTTTAAAACCATTTCCTCCAGCACCACTGCCTCCTTTGCAGCTCTATTATCCATCCCCCTCTACACCCTCTCCTCACTTGGTGGCCTTGCATCACCCCAGTTCTCAGCCTCACTCCCTGGTCTTGCATCTGGGTCTCCTGGCTAGATTGACAACTCTTGCTAATGGCTGTTGCTGTCCAATCACAAGGTGGAGTCTCGCTTCTATTGCTAACTAATTGGCTCAGGAGTGTAGCTAACACTGTCATCCATCATTGCCGTGATGGGATTTGAACACCTGTCTTGCAAAACGCTGACCCTGGGCTTCTGGATTCCTAGTCCAGTGACATTACCAGGGTATTATGGTCCCCCTGCAAAAGGGCTAAACCAAATAAACACAAATATTGCGCAGGCTCGAGGGGTATATTACAAAGATCGGGAGTAGGGAAGGAAATGGAAAGATTCAAAACAAAGGTGAAATTTTAAAGTTGAGGCTTTGATAGAACGAGAATCTGTAGATCAATGAGTGCAGGGCGAGAGGCAAAAGGATAATCATGTGAATTCCAGGGCGGACAACAGAGTTTTGGATGAGCTCAAGCTAAAGGAAGGCGGAAGCTGAGATGCTGGTCAGCGGTGACTTTGAAAGAGTTGCTGACCCGTGCGCAGGAATTTATTGAGGTTGAGTCAGCAGCCTGGGTGCAGAACCCTGTTCATCAGTCTGAAATAAATGTTTGCACACCTCCTGCACAAAAGAATCATGCATCAAATGAAGCTGAGACCTCTGAGCTAATTTAAGAAGTGCTCAGTGTCGTTGAGCCTGGGAAGGACGGAAAGTAAGATCCCCAAGGGCAGAATAGGCTGCATGAAGTCAGCAGATCAGACAGCATCTGCAACGAAACATCTGATGTGAAATTATCAACATTTAAACTTTACTCTGCATTTCTCTCGGGGTTTGAGTTATAAGAAGAGGCTGGATAAGCTGGGACTTTCTCACTGGAGTTTAGGAAGTTGAGGCGTGACCTTACAGTGGTTTATAAAATCATGAGGGGCATAGATAAGATGGGAAATATTGGAGAAATATTTAAAAGTGACAACATTTTCACATAAAGGATGGTTCGTATGTGGAAAGAACTGCCTGGGGAAGCATGTTATGGACCAGGCCAGACTCCCTCAAAACATTTCAAGAAAGGAGCCCAGACCCTAACTTTGCTCATTGTTTTAAGCAGGTGTATAGTGGATATTCCAGGTGCGATGCAGCTGATCAAACCACTTAGTTTTAAACAAAACAGACTTTATTTGCAAGATTATGGAATGAAACACAACCAAAAGACAACAGAATACGGAATAACAACATATCCAAAAACTCAACAGGTTATCCCAAATTAATGGTGCTGTTCCAAATATTTGCAAAAATCCCCACAAACATCTCTTGGCACAAAAGGAAAAATCAAATACAGGGTCTTACAGGAGAGAGAGAGAGGTGGAAAAGATATTCAACATGGAAGACCCTCTTCCATGTAGCTGTTTCTAGGACCAGCAGCCTCAAACTGACTGACTGCTTTCAGTGACCAGGCAGACTACTCAAACCAAACCAGAGAAAAGCTGGGCTGGGAGAACTGGCCACTCCCCCTTCATGGTACAAGTGTTTTCTTTTAACCTGAAAGGCTGTTGCCTGGGGCAGTATCTGTTAGCTATAATCAACTTGGCCCTAAAGCCCGTCCAAGGCCAGACTTTTCTGAATCACTGCATTTACGACCTCTCTGAAAAATAAAGCCAAAGACAGCATGAACTTGTGAAAGGAGCAGCATCATCTCAAGAGGTAGATGCAGGTACAGTTACAACGTTAAAAGGCAACTGGACAGGTACCTGAACAGGAAAGGTTTAGAAGGATGTGGGTCAAATGCAGGCACGTGGGACTAGTTTACTTTTGGGAGAAAAAGGTCGGCATGGACGAGTTGGACCGAAGGGTCTGTTTCCGTGCTGTATGACTCCACAGCTCTCTCTGCATTTCACCTCAAGGAAGAAAGTTAACTGGCCTGAAAGGAAATACAGTAATGCTGCAAAGTCTTGAAAGGGAAAGGACGAACCTTTTTAAACACGATGGGGTCATCTTCCCAGACTGGATTTACCGCATTGTTCTGTGACGTTTTCGTTTTGAAAGCCTTCCTTCTAGTGTCCACTGGAAGACCAAACATGTCTATCTCCACGTAAGTCCCAACTTTCTTGTCGGAGAGAAATTGACCCGAGAGCACCTGAAAGGAAACAACAAAATCCCCATCTTAATAGTGATCTGAAGTTCAACAGTATGAGGCAAAGAAAGAAATACCAAATGACTAAAATGGGCCCATTTTGACTAGCAGAATGAAATTAGTAGCATGAAGGGTTCATGCAAATGCAAGGTCTTGCACTTTCGAAAAAAGAACACAGGCATGGACTATTTTCTAAGCGGTCAGAAAATTCATACAGCCAAAATACAAAGCGATCTGGGAGTGCTGGTCCAGGATTCTCTAAAGGTTGACTTGCAGGTTGAGTCCATGGTTAAGAAAGCAAACGTAATGTTGTCATTTATTTCAAGAGGGTTGGAACGTAAAAACAGTGAGGTGCTACTAAGACTTTATAAAGCTCTACTTAGGCCCCATTTAGAATACTGTGTCCAGTTTTGGGCCCCACACCTTAGGAAGGACATACTGGCACTGGAGCGTGTCTCGGGGAGATTCACACAGATGATCTCTGGAATGGTAGGCCTAACATACGATGAACAGGTGAGGATCCTGGATTGTATTCATTAGAGTTCAGAAGGTTGAGTGGAGATCAAATAGAAACTTACAAGATAATGCATGGCTTAGAAAGGGTCGATGCTGGGAAATTGTTTCTGTCAGGTGGGGATATTAGGACCTGTGTGCACAGCCTTAGAATTAGAGGGGTTCAATTTAGAATAGAAATGAGGACACATTTCTTCAGCCAGAGAGTGGTGGGCCTGTGGAATTCATTGCCATGGAACACAGTGGAGGCCGGGACATTAAATGTCTTCAAGGCAGAGATTGATAAATTCTTAATCTTGCAAGGAATTAAGGGATTATGGGGAGAGTGCGGGTAAGTGGCGTTAAAATACCCATCAGCCATGATTGAATGGCGGAGTGGACTTGATGGGCTGAATGGCCTTACTTCCATTCTTATTTCTTATGGTCTTATAGCTCTTATTCTGCACCATCTGAAATCCTGAGGGAAGAAGGCTCTAGTGAATTCTTCCACCACCACATCTCCGTACCTCATGTAAATACTTATTAAAAAATTATGTCAGCTTGCACTAACATGGTGTCCACTCCTTGCTTGCCTCAAAAACATTCAGAAACACATCAAGATATGAATTAACCTGAACAAAAATGACTTGCATTTATTTAGCAGCTGTCATGCGACATCCCGAAGGATCTTGAAGTACTTTTGTTGTCAATGCAGTAATTAGGGAAAAGTAGCATCCGATCGGGTGTGCAACAGGATCCCATAAACAACAATGTGATAAATGAGCTTGTAGTGATTGCAAGAAGGTCAGCCAGGTGGACCTCATAGAGAATGAGTTCACTGATTGGGGCTGTTAACCTGATCCAAGCCGGGAGCTCTGGCTGACAGATAGAAACAGGAGTCTCAGAGCTTCTGTTCACTCTGAGAACTGGCTCTGAGGGAACTGGATCAGTGGTGAAGGACTCTCCATTTTGTGTTAGGGAGGGAACTGACCTCTTAAAAAAAGAGAGAAAAAATATTTAAAAGACAACAAGGAGTCTCAGGGGTTCCGTTCACTCTGAGAGCTGGCTCTGAGGAAACTGGATCAGTGTCAAGTACAGGTCGTTCAGCTATAACGTGCGTTTCGCTATAACGCGATTGACAAATTGGGGACATTGTTTCCATAGTGTGAACTTTCAAAATGTACATTGGTTATAACACAATTCCGGCCCCATTAGTTTAAGTGGTGCTGCTATTACACAATTTTCTCATTACACGGGATTGTATGAGAATGGAACCATGCGTTAGAGCACAACTGACTGTATTGCGCACATGTAAATAAAGGGTGACTTGGGGATGGGATACCGGCCTCTGTTGAGTTATTTCAGAAATGGTAGCCTGTTTTCGTATTGCTGAAAACCAAAACACATTTTAAAGTTTTTCACTTTGCACTTTGCAAACTTCAGAATGTTACATTGGAAATGATCATAACAATTTATACTGCAGAAGAGAAAGGCTGCTGTCTGGGCTGCCTGAACAATCACACAAGCTCATAATACAGTTTGTTTGAATTTCCTCCAAGTGATGTTCATCCACTGGGACCAGTTCTCTGCAAACAAAAGGAATATACTCAAGGCTTGTGCTTTTCTGAAATTACCCCGGAGCTTGGGAATGGAGGGTGGAGCCTAGAGCACCTCATCCAATCAGAATTGACTTATGAACCAATCAGTATCGTTTTCTCCTTTTGCATAAATGGTTGTGATTGCTCGTAAGCAGAGTCATTGGGGACACTTAAGCGACTGCTGGACATTCACATGGATAGCAGTGAGTTGAGGGGTGCGTAGGTTGTTACTATATTTTATATTAGGATTAAATCTCGGCACAACATTGTGGGCCAAAGGGCCTGTTCTGTGCTGTACTTTTCTATGTTCTATGTAACTTGGCATTCTCGCACTGGTTCTGATGAGTACAAAATGAGCAACTTTAGCAATGTGCTTTTCAGTGATTGTCTGTTTTAATGTTGTTTCAGGGATTAATTCTGAATGCATCACTGATATGGACATACTTACCCCTTTTTGAATGACATGATGGGGCCTTTTATATGCAGATGGAACCTCCATTTAACATTTCATCCATAAGAGAGTTCTTTTGACACTGCAGCACTCAGTCAGTCCTGCACTTGTAGTGTCAGGCCGGATTGAAGCCTTAAACCCCGAGAGTAATGACGGCCTTCTCACTGTGAGGTCTAAGTGCTACCACTGAGCTACAAGTAAAGGCAGAGTGATCTCAGGTAACGAAGGAAACAATACTATCACTTAACTGAGACAGTCATTTCTGGGAATGATACAGATTTAATTTTACGAGGTAAATCAGCTTGAACAGTTACGTTCCTCTTGCGTCAGTACAATTGATTGTTAACATTTACCTGACAATTGTATAATATTAAAGTCTTGAATTTGATGTGCCTTAAACCAGCACAATGACCTACCGTGTTGGGCTTTGCAATTGTCTCATCTCTCATATCGCTTACCTTCAGAGATCAGAGTCGAAACGTGTGGCATTGGAAAAGCACAGCAGGTCAGGCAGCATCCAAGGAGCAAGAGAGTCGATGTTTCAGGTTTAAGCCCTTCATCAGGAATGTGGGATGGAGGGAAGGGGGCTTCGGAGATGTAAAACTTACCTGAATGCGACATCCCGTGTGGAATTCGGCAGCATGCATGTGCCACTGTCCCTTTCTTGCCTGGCTAGAAAAATAAATGGGGAGTCCACCTTCAATAAGAATGGCGACACCATGGTCAGTTAATGGTTGACAGGCTGGAGGCCGGAATTCTGGCCGTCTGAAATGGGGCTTCCTGAACGTGAGATCTGCCACCAGTTGGATGTCCAGCAATTCAATGATTACTGGCAAGATTATGGGCTACCCCTGGTGCAGGTCATTGCTGGAGCCAGACTTCAGTTTGCGTGGGGTGGTCTAATAATCAATCGCATGTCAGGAATTGATTAATCCCGTGAGTTGGTTTATTTAAAACAGTCGAACACATTATAAGTTATGAAGCAAACACTACAACTGATTTCTAACAGTCAGACAGAGTCGCAACACTGTCTGCACACAACACAGAGTTTTTAAAGGTGATGGGTGTTAGGGTTGAGAATCCAATGGAGAAGGGTGAAAGCTGAGAGTACGATCTTGGAGGAGGCAGAGGGGAGTGGGGGCTATCTCTTCGATGGGCAGAGTGGACTCATGAAGGAGGTTCCTCTGTCTCGGTGATAGACTTAAAAGGGATACATTTCAGAGAAGGTTCATTTGACTGTTTCCTCGGATGAAAGGGATATCTGATGTGGAAAGGTTGAGTAGCTTTGACCTATCCCTGTTAGAGTTTAGCACAATGAGAAGTGATGTACCAAACTCTGAGAGGACTTGACAGGGCAAGTACTGAGAAGAATCTAGAACCAAGGGGGAGCGTTTAAAAAAACTTAAGGAGACAGTGGAGACAGAGAGGAGTAAAAAACTCTTCTCCCAGAGGTTTGTACTTCTTTGAAATTCTCTTCCACAGCCAGTAGTGGGTCATAGAGTCGCAGAGATGTACAGCATGAAAACAGACACTTCGGTACAACTCATCCATGCCGAGCAGATATCCCAACCCAATCTAGTCCCACTTGCCAGCACTTGACCCATATCCCTCCAAACCCTTCCTATTCATATACCCATCCAGATACCTTTTAAATGTTACAATTCTACCAGCTTCCACCACTTCCTCTGGCAGCTCACTCCACACACGCACTACCCTCTGCATGAAAAAGTTGCCCCTTAGATCTCTTTGATATCTTTCCCCTCTCAGCCTAAAACTATCCCACCCCAGGGAAAGGACTTTATCTATTTATCCTATCCATTCCCTTCATGATTTTATAAATCTCTATAAGGTCACCCCTCAGCCTCCGACGCTCCAGGGAAAACAGCCCCAGCCTGTTCAGCCTCTCCCTGTAGCTCAAATCCTCCAACCCTGGCAACATCCTTGTAAATCTTTTCTGAACCCTTTCAGGTTTCACAACATCTTTCCGATAGGAAGGAGACCAGAATTGCACGCAATAACCAATGTCCTGTACAGCTGCAACATGACCTCCCAACTCCTGTACTTAATACTCTGACCAATAAAGGAAAGCATATCAAACACCTTCTTCATTATCCTATCTGCCTGCGACTCTACTTTCAAGGAGCTATGAACCTGCACTCCAAGGTCTCTTTGTTCAGCAACACTCCCTAGGACCTTACCATTAAGTGTATAAGTCCTGCTAAGATTTGCTTTCCCAAAATGCATGACCTCACATTTATTTAAATTAAACTCCATCTGCCACTCCTCAGCCCATTGGCCCATCTGGTCAAGATCCTGTTGTAATCTGAGGTAACCCTCTTTGCTGTCCACTACACCTCCAATTTTGGTGTCATCTGCAAACATACTCTTATGCTCACGTCCAAATCATTTATATAAGTGATGAGAAGTAGAGGACCCAGCACCGATCCTTGTGGCACTCCACTGGTCACAGGCCTCCTGTCCGAAAAACAACCCTCCACCACCACCCTCTGTCTTCTACCTTTGAGCCAGTTCTCTATCCAAAAGGCTAGTTCTCCCTGTATTCCGTGAGATCTAACCTTGCTAACCAGTATCCCATGGGGAATCTTGTCAAACGCCTTACTGAAGTCCATATAGCGCACATCTACCACTCTGCCCTCATCAATCCTTGATGTGACTTCTTCAAAAAACTCAGTCAAGGTTGTGAGACATGATTTCCAGTCCCTCAGGATTCCTTCCACCAACTTTCCCACTGATGTCAGGCTCGCTGGTCTATAGTTCCCTGGCTTGAATATATATCCCAGTTGAGTTAGATAGCACTGGTGTCAAGGTTTACAGTGGAGTTAGGGCCTCAATCTGATCAGCCCATGATCTTCCTGACTGACAGAGCAGGCTTAAGGGGATGAATTGCTTTCTCCTGCTCCTATTACCCATGGCCTTAGGAAGGCTCAACACCCAGAGGACACTGAGACAAGGTCATCGCCAAAAGAATCAAAGGTGGCCTGAGGGAAAATTGTTTCACACAGCGGCTGGTTAGCATCTAGAATGCACAGCTTGAAAGTAGGCAGTGTCTCTCCAAAGCGGTACCAAAAAGAAAGAAAATAATTGGGTAATGGAAAAAGAGCAGACGAATGGGAATGAGCCAACTCAGCCTTGCAGAGAGCCAGCACAGAGTCAATGGGCCAAATGGCCTGCTACAGTATTGTAGCACTGTGTAAAATGTGTCTAAGTGTTGCTTCCACAGAAGTCAGGTACTTAGAAGTCATAAAGACTCAGTGTGCATAAGTGATAAGACCCAGTGTTGTGTCAGCAAAAGTAATAAGACTCAGCTATCAAGGGGGGGTTGCACGCTAACAACAGGCCACAGACAGATGTGGTAAGCCGACTAGATTAGCAGCTGCACAGAGCAATACAACTGTCACATGTGAGGTAAAAGGGAAGGTACAGGGAGGCTCATAGAAAACTGTATAAATGTAAAATAATATTATTCAGAAGGGTGCCTACTTTGTGGTCACCCGGGCTTGCAAGAACGGATGAATAAAGACTGCTTCGGAATTTGACTCAGACTAAAATTAGTTGGCAGTGAGCTTCGTTTCTCATAGCACTTTATCACCCACACTCCAATCCGATGTAAGTCAACCACATCCTTTGATAAAAAAAATTCCTTTAAAGATCTCCATTTAAAGTGAATGTTGCATACCTTTACTGAGAGGGTATTGGCCACAATCCCATCCACAGTGGTCTCAGTGAAGGGGTCAAAGTGCTTGTCTGTCCGTCTCATGAACTCCGGTTTCAGGCGGAAGCCACTTTTCCCATTATGCTCAAACATCCCCATGTTCAGTTGCATAGCCAGATCTGAGTACATCATTCAAACAAAAGTATAAAAGATTTTTAGACCTCGATACATTTTTCATTTGACCATTTTATCATTAACTGTGTATCAGATTTGTGCAAACAACATTCAATCCCAGGATGTTCACTGTACGCAGGGGAAGTTGGGGGAATATGCTCACATTTATAGAGTCTAGATTAAACTGATGAAGGGCTTTTGCCTGAAACATCGATTTTCCTGCTCCTCGGATGCTGCCTGACCTGCTTTTCCAGCACCACTCTGATCTAGACTCTAATCTCCAGCATCTGCAGTCCTCACTTTTGCCTCACATTTATAGAGTCATAGAGATGTACAACATCGAAACAGACGCTTTGGTCCAACTCGTCCATGCCGACCAGATATCCCAACACAATCTAGTTCCAGCTGCCAGCACCGGCCCATATCCCTCCAAACCCGTCCTATTCATATACCCATCCAGATGCCTTTTAAATGTTGCAATTGTACCAGCCTCCACCACTTCCTCTGACAATTTAGTGAGGAATAATATCTAATCCATGCTCTCCGAGTTTCCCCTCTTTCCACAGTTCTTGGGGGAACTCCTGCAGGAACTGGGTGGTAGGTATTTTCCTCATCAATCTTTTAGAGTATGTTAGGACATATCTCTGGAGCAGGTAGGACATAGAATCATAGGGGAGTTATAGAATTCCTACTGTGCAGATAGAGGCCATTCAGCCCATCAGGTCTGCACTGGCCCTGCAAAGAGCACCCCCTAATTCCCGTAATCCCACATTAACTCGCTTAGCTTGCACATCCCTGGTCACTATGGATAACTTAGCATGGCTAATCCACCCTGACCTGCACATCTTTGGACCGTGGGAGGAAACCGGAGCACCCGGAGAAAACCCACGCAGACACTGGGAGAATGTGCAAACTCCATACAGATAGTCAGGTCCCTGGCGCCATGAGGCAGCAGTGCTAACCACTGAGCCAGCCTGCTGCCCACCTGAACCCAAGGCTCCTGGCCCAGAAGTGGGGACGCTACTACTGCAGCACAACACCTCAAAGGAAACAGGTGTCTGAAGGAACACAGCAAGTTAGGCAGCATCTGGAGATGGAAAAATCAGGTCCTGATGAAGGGTATTGACCAGAAACATTGACTTCTCCACCTCTTGATGCTGCCTGACTTGCTGTGTTCCTCCAGCCTCCTGTTTGTCTACTTTGGATTCCAACATCTGCAGTTTTTTTAAAATCTCTAACCAAGTAAGGGGGTGGAAGGGCATAACAGAACCAACATTGACATGATAGGTCGAATGGCCTCCTTCTGCACTGTGTGAATCTATCAGTTCGACACCAGACTAAGTGGCTAAACTAGGTTAGATATTCATGAAGAAAGAAAGCCTATTGCCTTTCTCTTCCTCAGTTTTGAAGGATTGTGTACGCATCATGTTTCATGGATAAAGGATAAATCCACCTTCAGAATGATCTTTTTAAAAAAAAGTGTAGTTGCTTCAGCCCGGCCATCCAGCAGCTAAAGTTAAAAATCACACAACACCAGCTTATAGTCCAACAGGTTTATTTGGAAGCACTAGCTTTCGGAGCGCCGCTCCTTCATCAATCAGGGAACACTTCAGCAGATCAGGGGCCTGAGAATCTTCAGGTGACCATCCTCCAAGGTGGACTTCGGGACAGGCAACAACGCAAAGTGGCTGAGCAGAGGCTGATAGCCAAGTTCCGTACCTATGGGGATGGCCTCAACCGGGACCTTGGGTTCATGTCACACTACAGGTGACCCCACAACACTATGCATACATACATACATACACACATGCACATGTGCACACACGCAGACCCTCTCTCTCATATATACACTCTCTCTCATACACACACATCCCCCACACTGACACCCATGCACACACCCTCTCACAAACTTATACTCCATCACACCCACACACACACTTTACCGAGCTTTCACACATGCAAATACACATTTTCTCACATGCACTCACACACTCACATGCACACGCTCTCTCTCAGGCACGCACACATACATACAAGTCAATGGGGAGGATTTGCAGACTCATTCTATTTTGCTCAAAAAATGCCCAATCTGCAGGCAGTCAATCCATGTCATACTTTGTAAATTCCACTTTGGAAATAGAACCAGTCTGACTTAAGTTTGGGATACAGACAGACTATGACCTCACACCTATAATGCCTTGTCTGAGCTGAGATGGCACCTTAAGTTAGAAAACCTTAAGTTATCTCGAGAAGGTGGCTTAAAAGAAGTTATGGGATTTACATATTAATGAATTGAAACGTGCAACCCATTCTAAAAGATGAAAGACTTAAAATTCCTTGTTTGTTCAATATATAGCTGTATGACACTGTAATCTTCTGCTAGAAATTCTGTGTCTTATGATCTTATACTCCACAACCACCTGATGAAGGAGCAGTGCTCTGAAAGCCAGTGCTTCCAAATAAACCTGTTGGACTATAATCTGGTGTTGTGTGATTTTGAACTTTGTCCACCCCAGTCCAACACCGGCATCTCCACATCATCCAGGAGCTATAATAAGCTCACGATTCTCCTCTCTCCTCCAATAATGCCCATTAAACATTATAAATATTTCAGATTTGATTTGATAGCTTGAAGATTCGAAGTTAAGGTTAGTAACTCGGTTTTCAACAATTACGAATGAATGCACAAGGCTCCATTGGCTTGGATAACCCACTTCTCCGAGTATGGAGGACATTCTGGTCTACAGGGACTGCAAAAGTTGCTAAAGTAATGCAATATTAATGGTTCCCGCTTTCCCAACAGGCTCTCATTGTTGTTGAAGTTCATCTATGAGAAAGGAATCTCATAAAAAGATCCCACTCCCACCAGCTAATGTCCAACAGCCAGTCCTGCTCATTTGTCTGTATCTGAACGTTCCGCACAGCACAACATCACAAATATCAGCGGGATTGACTCTATAACCCCATTCAATAAGATCAACGGCTTAGTATCATAGCAGTCCATGCTCACAAAACTTAGGGCATTAGATTTGATTCTGTGATTGGACAATACTTGCTGAACAACCTTGAGTGTGCGAGGATTTACACGACCAACCACTTTAATAATGGGTTCACTTCCTCTTGCAGAGAGCTACAAATGCATTGTTTGTAGGGAAAAGGAACACTCAAGGCATTGTGCACTTATAAAAAAAACATCAAATGTATGGGAGAGAAGATCTCCAATGCAGTCTCTACGGCAATGTCTTGAGCAATCAGACATCAACTTGCCAATCAATCAGCACTGATTTCTCATGCAGTGTTAATTGGTCCTCCTTTATAAATTTTGCAAGCCACAAGATGAAAGATTTTAATTTTGTCAATGCACATAGAGGATCTTCAACCTGAACTCCATTGAGTCATAGAGATGAACAGCATGGAAACAGACCCTTTGGTCCAACCCGTCCATGCCGACCAGATATCCCAACTCAATCTTGTCCCACCCGGCCCATATGCCTCCAAATCGATCAACCTCCTTTCAACAAACACCATCGAGTTAGACCCCATCTACCACCCCACTGAGAAAAATATCAGGAAGTGACATCACCAAAGGAAATGATGTCACCACAGGAAATGATATCACCAACCCAAAGAAACCCAAACATATAAATAGAAAGCAGGAATTATCAACAGTGCTTCGCCCACTGAAAATGTTACCTAGTCGGATGACAAAACGTCTGGAAATGCACCTTCCAGCTCAGTGAGCAAACCTATATTCCTCTAAACCCTTCCTATTCATATACCCATCCGGATGCATTTTAAATGTTGCAATTGTACCTGCCTCCACCACTTCCTCTGGCAGCTCATTACATACACGTACCACCCTCTGAGTAAAAACGTTATCCCTTAGGTCTCTTTTATATCTTTCCCCTCTCACCCTAAACCTATGCCCTCTAGTTCTGGACTCCCCCACCCCAGGGAAAAGACCTTGTCTATTTATCCTATCCATGTCCCTCATGATTTTATAAGCCTCTATGAGGTCGCCCCTCAGTCTCTGACGGTCCAGGGGAAACAGCCCTAGTCTATTCAGCCTCTCCCAATAGCTCAAATCCTCCAACCCTGGCAACATCCTTGCAAATCATTTCTGAACCCTTTCAAGTTTCACAACATCTTTCCAATGGGAAGGAGACCAGAATTGCACGCAATATTCCAACAGTGGCCTAACCAATGTCCTGTACAGCCACAACATGACCTCCCAACTCCTGTACTCAATATTCTGACCAATAAAGGAAAGTATACCAAACGCCTTCTTTACTATCCTATCTACCTGCGACTCCACTTTCAAGGAGCTATGAACCTGCACTCCAAGGTCTCTTTGATCAGCAACATTCCCTACGACCTTATCATTAAGTGTATAAATCCTGCTAAGATTTGCTTTTCCAAAATGCAGCAACTCACATTTATCTAAATTAAACTCCATCTGCCACTTCTCATCCCATTGGCCCATCTAATCAGTCTTGCTACTTCGTCTCAGATCTGGGGATTCACTTAGTACCCAAACATCAATCAATCCCAGGCTTGAATTTTCACAATGACAGAGCATCCACAGCTCTCTATGGTCCAGAATTCCAAAGATTCTTGACCTTTAGAATGTTTGCAGATGACACCAAAATTGGAGGTGCAGTGGACAGCAAAAAAGGTTACCCCAGGGGACAACGGGATCTTGATCAGATGGGCCAATTGGCCAAGGAGTGGCAGATGGAGTTTAATTTAGATAAATGTGAAGTGTTGAATTTTGGAAACACAAATCAGAGCAGGACTTAGACACTTAATGGTAAGGTCCGAGGGATTATTGCTGAACAAAGACACTCAGGTTCATACCTCCTTGAAAGTGAAGTCGCAGGTAGATAGGATAGTGAAGAAGGCGTTTGGTATGCTTTCCTTTATTGGTCAGAGTATTGAATATTGGAGCTGGGAGGTCATGTTACGGATGTACAGGACGGTGAGTTTGGGATATTGCATGCAATTCTGGTCTCCCTCCTAAAGGGAGGATGTTGTGAAACTTGAAAGGATTCAGAAAAGATTTATAAGGATGTTGCCGGAGTTGGAGAGTTTGAGGTAAAGGGAGAGGCTGAATCGGTTGTGATGTTTTCCCTGGACCATCTGAGGCTGAGGGGTGACCTTATAGAGGTTTATAAAATCATGAGGGGCATGGATAGGGTAAATAGACAAGGTCCTTTCCCTGGGGTGGGGGAGTCCAGAACTAGAGGGCATAGGTTTAGGGTGAGAGGAGAAAGATTTAAAAGGGACTGAAGGGGCAACTTTTTCACACAGAGGGTGGTACGTGTATGGAATGAGCTGCGAGAGGAAGTGGTGGAGGCTGGTACAATTACAACATTTAAGAGGCATCTGGATGAGTACATTATTAGGAAGGGACAAGAGGGATATTGGCCAGGTGCTGGCAAATTATGTTCTGATATCTGGTTGGCATGGACAAGTTGGCTCTACATCTCTCTGACTCAATGACTTTGGAGTGAGGACATTTCTCCCCATGGCAGTCCAAAGTGGCTGACCTTTTGTTCTGAGATTATGATCAGTTGTTCCAAACTTCCTAACCAAAAAGAGATTAGCCTCTCAAACATTTACCCTGTCAGCCCCTCTTCAGAAAAACCAAAGGTAGATGTTTTCAATACTCACCTAATGTCTGGAAGTTAAGAGCTACCAGGTGACATCCGGCATTCCAAAATACCTGAGGCATGTAGTTTGAGGAATCCACTCGGGTTCCCTTCGGATAAATGCGGCTCAGCTGCCTCTTGTTGTATCTGGAGAGAGTGTTTGCTAAGGAAAGTTGCAGAGAAAATGAAGGCCTTGTTTCAAATAGAAACACAGATATTGGGATAAGTGAAATCACCGTGAGAAAAAAAGGCTGGTGAACTTGTGAGCTTCCAATGAGTAGGAGCAGGAGAACAAGTAAACGTCATCCAGCCCCTCAAGACTGAACTCCCATTCAATAATACCAAGGCTAATCTCTACCTCAATCTGTCTTGAAGTCATTTCCCCCCATATTCTTATTAAGGAAAAAAACTCAATCAAATGACTCTTGACTTAACTTTACTAAGTGAAAGCGAGAATTGCAGATGCTGGAGATCAGAGTTGAAAAGTGTGGCACTGGAAAAGCACAGCAGGTCAGGCGGCATCCGAGGAGCAGGAGAGTCTGACCTGCTGTGCTTTTCCAGTGCCACACTCTTAACTTTACGAAGTGTTTGGAGGGAAATAGGCCAAGTGCAGGCAGATGGGACTAGTTTAGTTTGAGATTATGGATGGTATGGATTGTTTGAATTGAAGGGACTGTTTCTGTGCTGTATGACTCTCTGACTAAGTGAGCTAGCGGTTACTGCGTATTCTGGGAGAGAGTTCCATAATTTTACAGACCTTTGCGTGAAGAAGTGCCTTCTGCCTTCCCTCCAGAATGACCTAGCTTTGATATTGAAGTCACGTCTCTTACATGTCTTTATCCTAGATTTCTTGACAGTGGCAGAAGTGCTTCTCTCTGTCTCACACTGATAAATTCCTTTCAAAATCTTATAAATCTCCAATCAAATCATCCCTTCACATTCCCAGGAATACCAGCCTAGTGTGCGTAGTCACCCCTTAATGCCATGGGAACTTGGGAACACCGTGACCTGAAAATCCCCTTCCAAACCATTCACCATCTTGACTTGGAAATGCCGTGTCATTCTGTCAGTGTCAAGGGGTCAAAATCCTGGAATTTCCCTCCCCAAGAGTGCTGCAGGAGTCCTTAAAATATACGGGCTGAAGCAGTTCAAGAAGGTAGCTCAGCAACACCATCTCAAGGGCAACTAGGGACGGGCAATAAATGCAGGTCCAGCCAGCGACACCCATGTCCTGTCAGCGAATAAGAAAAAGCAGACATTCTCTGCACATCACTATCGACAAATTGAACTGAATATTGTTCAGAAGAGTTGCTGTCCCCTCCTAGGATCTGAGGACGAAAGGAATATTCTGCTGACAAATAACACTTTGAGAATATTTTTTAGAAATTCATTCATGGGATGCGGGCGTCACTGGTGGGAATTAATTGCCTGTCCCTAATTGCCCAGGTAATGGCTAAGGGTAAACCACATTGCTGTGGGTCTGGAGTCACATGTAGGCCAGACCAGGTAAAGGACATTGATGAACCAGATGGATTTTTCCAACAATTAGTTCATGGTCATCATTAGATTTTTAATTCCAGATTTCCACTGGATTCAAATCTATGGCATTCACCCAGGGTCCCCTGAATGTGCACTGAGTCACTGATTAATAGTGGAATGATGGTGTCACTCGGCTATCACCTCCTCGTTGAGGGTATTTAAACCCATAACATACAAATTAATTTAAAAAGACCATTCTGGTAAATTCTAGCTGCACTCCTTTCAGGTCCAACAGATCAAAACAACATTAAACTCCATTTTAAGGCAACTTCAAAGACTCTGTCACCAAGTTCTCCAATGATGTATTGTTCCACAGAGTGGATGTTGGAGTTTGCATTTAATATAGGAGGAGACTTCCTGTGGATTGCCACCTGGCTGTGGACTGAGTGTTCCAATGATCCCGAGAACGATGCTATCAGGACTTCCCAACTCCTGGCAGGATCATCTATGACAGTAAGGCCAGAGGGGAGGAACCAAAGTGCAATCCAAATTAAGCCCTTAACTGCAATGCAGGGGGAAGATATTAGCGTGACACCAACTGCTACTGATGTACAATAGCATTCCTACGTTAAGAGAAATCGGAACAAGGCATCTACCTCGACCTCCTGGGAACAGGTGCCAAATGTGTGGTGGGAGATGTGGCTCTAGGATAATGCCCATCAGCCACACCAGGACCCTGGGTGATAACATTTATCCACCCAGCTGCTGAATATTTCCAACACTCTTTAAATTAAATATTATATAGTCATAGAGTAATATAGCATGGAAACAGGCCCTTCAGCTCAAATTGGTCCACACTAACCATGGTGTCCACTCAGCTAATTGAGTTATCTTGGACTTCTGTTAAAGCAAAATATCCAGCCATCAAGATAAGCCTATAAATTATTCTCCTACAAGTGAATTAATTTCCAGAAGTTAACACAGGGGCTGCCCAAAGTAATTTGCAAACTGATCAGCATTTCAAGCGGTGCGTGAAGATGTGTTCTTATTTAAAAAGAACTTTTTAACAGTTAAGCAACAAAAAAATTATTATTCGAGTCTGTCTTTCTTCTTGCCCATTGCTTGCATTTCTTAAGGGATGACGCCATCCAGTGGCCACGGTCTGAATGAACAGCTCTCAGATTTTATTGTTAAAAATCATATTCTTCCTACTCAAAGAAAACAAGGTCTGGGTCACCACTCTCAGTAGCAGCAACACCTGGATGCAGAGTGAGAAGATATTATTCAAACGAGAAACTATGTCTTATCTTCTGAAATTCCCCCAACTCAAGATCAAAAGGAAAATCTTATATTTATGTTCCTCCTTGGGACCCTCCAACCACACAGCATTTATGTCGACTTCACAAGTTTCATCAATTCCCCTCCCTCCAACTTATCCCAGAACCAACCTTCCAATTTGGCAGCTCCCTCTTGAACTGTCCTACCTGTCCATCTTCCTTCCCACTTATCCGCTCCACCCTCCTCTCCGACTATCACCATCACCCCTCCACCTTCATCTACCCATCACATTCTCAGCTACCTTGCCACCCCCTCTCCCATTTATCTCTCCACCCCCTCGGTGCACCAGCCTCATTCCTGATGAAGGGCTCATACCCGAAATGTTGACTCTCCTGCTCCTTGGATGCTGCCTGACTTGGCTGTGCTTTTCCAGCATCACACTCTTGACTCTGATCTCCAGCATCTGCAGTGCTCACTTTCTTCTAGTCATGTTTATGTTGTGTCCATCTCAACTACCAGAGCTCTCAAAGCGTTTCACAGTCAATAAAGTACTTTTTGAAGTGTCATCACTGTAAAGCAGGAGACAATTTGCACATAAATAGCAAATGACAATGACCAGATAATCTGGTTCTCACAACGTTGGTTGGGTGATAGACATTGGCCAGCAGAAACCTCTGTTCTTCACTGAAATAGTTCCTGGGGAGCCTTTTACGCTCAGCTGAGAGGGCAGAGTAGGCCTCAGTGTAAAGTCTAGTCTGAAAGGCTACACCTCTGACAGTGCTGCACTCCCTTGGTACTGCATAGGAGTCACAACCTTGAGTGGAGTGATGGTGGCACAGCGGTAGCATCATTAGGTCAACCTTTCACAGGCTGGGCATAATGTGCTGGGGACATGGGTTCAAGTCCCTCCATTGCATGGATGGAATTTGAAATTGCTTAATGAAAACTCTGGAACTTAAACCCACCCACAATTTGGGTGATAGCATTAACTATCATCAATTGATTTGGGAATAAAAACATCTGGTTCACCAATGTCCTTGAGGGAAGGAAATCTGCGATGCCATAGCAATGTTGTTAACTCCTAACCCTCTGAAACGGTCAACTCTAAAAGTAAGGCGCTGGAAAGGCACAGCAGGTCAGGCAGCATCCGAGGAGCAGGAGAGTCGACGTTTCGGGCATAAGCACTTCATCAGGAATGTTCCTGATGACGTCGACTCTCCTGCTGCTTGGCTGCTGCCTGGCCTGCTGTGCTTTTCCACACTTTTCGGCTCTGACTCTCCAGCATCTGCAGTCCTCACTTCCTCCTAACTCTAAAAGCAGAGCGAAAGAAAGAAAGAAAGAAATCTGAACAAAAATATGCGAAACAAACGAGGGTCTGTTAAGATTCACAATAAGTGGGGGCTTTGAGATCCTTTTTTAAAGTTGCCATCACTTTTCATGGTTTAACATCATGTTTGCATCGTGGTGCGTCCTGAATCTCTGGTGAACCTCTCTCTCTACGAAATTAAACATCACTGATTTACGTCTGAGCGAGTGATGGGAATGGTACAGTCAGTATTTGCTGAAGGGATACTCCACAAACTCCACAGGCGATTTCGTCAGCTGCTCCAGAGCCTTGGTCTCCACGAACGACGACATTTCGAAACTTTTGTTGTTCTCTACAAGTGAAAAAACAGAAACGTCCAATAACCCACCGCACATCTGGCTGTACCCCTCGGTTAACCTTTCAGCTTTAAGAAAACTGGCTGACACAGTTCGGCACGGACACTGAGGTGTTGATTTTATTGTACTTGGCATGAGGGGGGGGGTGTGCTGTATGCTTTGGAGTGAGATCTAATCGAATGGAGGAATGCAAGGTCATGTTATAAACTGGGGTGGGTGCCGGTGGGGAACGTGAAACACACAAAAACATTTTAGAACCTTGAAGCCCTTGTTACCTCGCCTGTCTTGAGCTGGTGATGAGGAAGCCCCATTGATGGAGCACCAATAAAGCAGAATTGAGCCCTTTGTGAGAGGGAAGGGAAATCTTGCCAATAACTTTATTGCCTGACTAAGAGTTAGCAGAGTAATAGATTAAGAAGAAATCAAAACACTTATATCGATTTCTAAGTCAATGGGAAACATAGAAATGTAGAAAATAGGTGCAGTAGTAGGCCATTTGGCCCTTCCAGCCTGCCCCACCATTCAATATGATCACGGCTGATCGTGCAATCTCAGTAGCCCATTCCTTTCTCCCCATACCCCTTGATCCCTTTAGCTACAAGGGTCATGTCCAGCTCCCTCCTGAATCTATCCAACAAACTGGCCCCAACAGCTTCCTGTAGGAGAGAATTCCACAGGTTCACAACTCTCTGAGTGAAGACATTCTTCCCCATCTCAGTCTTGGATGGCCTACCCCTCATTGTTACACGGTGACCCCGAGTTCTGGACTTCCCCAGCATTGGGAACATTCTTCCTGCATCTAGCCTGTCCAGTCCCAGCAGGATTTTATATGTTTCTGTGCAACTCCCCCCTCATTCTTCTCAATTCCATGAGTACAAGCCCAGCCGATCCAGTCTCTCCTCGTATGCCATCCTGGGAACAAATATAACAATGTCACAAAAATGTAAGAATAAAACATACCTCAATGTCCTCCATCAATAATTACCCCAGGAGCATTTCAACAAGACTTCAGTATCTTTTCCGATGGGCTCCTTGTTACAGTTGTTGCAAAAATCTGCTTTGACTAAACCGATCTTCATCACTGTAATGTCAACTTCACAACATACCTGACCTACTCATGTGCTATCTGCAAGTTCAGCCCACCACACCTTCACTCCCCTCGCTTAAGTCATTGCTATAAATGGCAAAAAGTCAACAAGCTCCAGTGCAGATCCCTGTCTAACATCCCCATTCACCCCGTCACAATCTACAAGGAGGCCTTTCATTGTGATATTGCCAGTCGGCAAATTGTCTGTCCACGTTAGTATGTTAGCCCTCACACCATGAACTCCTCCCTTATGCAATAACCTATTTATGTAGAAGTAGAGCCTTCTCAAATCCAAGTATCATACATCAATGGGCTTCCCTTTGTCCACACTGCATGCCACACACTCAAAGAATTCCAATAAATTGGTGAAACATTTCTGTTTCGCAAAATATGCTGACCCTCTCCAATTCCCTTGTGTGTTTCCGAGTGCCCAGTTATAACCTCCTTCAGCTTCATGAGTGTTGTTGGAGCCCAGCCAGGCAAGTGTCACACACCTGACTTGTGCCTGGTGGATGGTGGACAGGCTTTGCAGAGTCAGGAGCTAAGCTAGCCGCCACAGGATTCCCCGCGTCTGACCTGCTCTTGTAGCCGCAGTGTTTAAAATGTCCAGGCCAGTTCAGTTTCTGGTCAGTGCTAACTCCCAGGATGTTGATAATGGTGGATTCAGTGATGGAAATGCCACTAAGATGAGTGGTAGAGCACAGTGTGTGCAGAGGACTCAGATTGCAGAGGGATATAGATAGTTTAAGAGAGTGGGCAAAGGTCTGACAGATAGAGTACAACGTTCATGAATGTGAAGTCATCCACTTCGGTAGGAATAACAGTAAAAAGGGTTTTTATGTGAACACTAAAAAGAATTGCAGCATATTGCTGTGCAGAGGGACTGGGGTGTCCTTGTGCATGAAAGTTGGTCTGCAGGTACAACAGGTAATGAATAAGGCAAATGGAATTTTGTCCTTCATTGCTAAAGGGACTGAGTTAAAAGATAGGGAGGTTATGCTGCAGCTGTATAGTGTGCTGGTGAGGCGACAACTGGGAGTACTGTGTGCGGTTTTGGTCTCCTTACTTGAGAAAGGATGTACTGGCACTGGAGGGGGTGCACAGGAGGTTCATGTGATTGATTCCGGAGCTGAGAGGGTTGGCTTATGAGGAGAAACAGAGTGGACTGGGATTACATTCACTGGAATGAAGAGGAATGAGGGGTGATCTCATAAAAGTTACATTAAAAACACATAAAATTATGAAGGAAATAGATATGATAGAAATAGGGAGGTTTTTTTCCACTGGCAGGTGAAGCTAGAACTCATGGGCATAGCCTCAAAATAAGGGGGGGGGGGAGCAGATTTAGGGCTGAGCTGAGGAGGAACTTCTTCCCCCAGGGGGTTGTGAATCTGTGGAATTCCCTGCCCAGGGAAGCAGTTGAGGCTACCTCACTGACCTTTTTTAAGGTAAAGATAGATAATATTAGAAGAATACTAAATATGGTCCAGGTATGCCAGCAAGGGTCGATTCCAGGCTTGGTAGTCTCCCTGGATGCAGAGAAAGTGTTTGACGAGGTGGAGTGGCCGTACCTCCTTTATGTCCTGGAGCGGTTTGGTCTTGGAAGGGTCTTTGCCAGGTGGGTGGCAGTGTTATACAGTGACCCTAAAGCAGCGGTTCTCACTAATGGTCTAAGGCCTGACAATTTTAGTATTGTTAGAGGCAGCCGACAAGGAATGCCCCCTTTCACCATTGCTGTTTACATCGGTGATAGAGCCGTTGACAGAGGCCATCCAGAGGGTCCCCAATATAATTGCCCTGGAGGTGGGATCAGGAGGGCATAAGATCACCCTTTTACGCAGATGATGATCTTCTCTTTCTAATGAACCCAACAATACCTGTGCCTTGTTTAATACAAGTGACTAATCTATCTGGATCTTTCTCAGGTTGTAAAATCAATATTATGAAGTCGGAGGCCATGCCTGTGGGGGGTCTTGTCAGAGTACCCGACCTTGGGGGTGGAACCCGTTTTACTTTCGGGTGGACACAGGGAGGTTTCCTGTATTTCGGCATTTTTATCACCATGGCCTTCCATCAATTATATAACACTAACTTTGTGCAGTTGCTAGAGAAGATAAGACAGGGCCTTCAGTGCTGGGAAGATCTTCCGATATCCTGGTTGGGTAGAATAGCTCTGGTCAAAATGAATGTTCTTCCTCGTTTGTTATATCCCATGTGAATGCTCCCTTTGATGCTGCCTGGGCAAGCGCTTTGGAGGTTTTACAGTTGGCTTGGATCTTTCATCTGGCATCATAGACAGCCTCTTAATAAGCTTGTCAAATTGCAGCTTCCCCAGGGGATGGGGGTTAAATTCAAAGGTAGAAGACAGAGGGTGGTGGTGGAGGGTTGTTTTTCAGACTGGAGGCCTGTGACCAGTGGAGTGCCACAAGGATCGGTGCTGGGTCCAGTACTTTTCGACATTTATATAAATGATTTGAATATGAGCATAAGGGGCAAGTTTGCAGATGACTGCAAAATTGGAGGTGTAGTGGACAGCAAAGAAGGTTACCTCAGATTACAACAGGATCTTGATCAAAAGGGTCAATGGGCTGAGAAGTGGCAGATGGAGTTTAATTTAGATAAATGCGAGGTGCTGCATTTTGGGAAAGCAAATCTTAGCAGGACTTATACACTTAATGGTAAGGTCCCAGGGAGTGTTGCTGAACAAAGAGACCTTGGAGTGCAGGTTCATAGCTCCTTGAAAGTGGAGTCACAGGTAGATAGGATAGTGAAGAAGGTGTTTGGTATGCTTTCCTTTATTGGTCAGAGTACTGAGTACAGGAGTTGGGAGGTCACGCTGCAGCTGTACAGGACATTGGTTTGGCCACTGTTGGAATATTGCATGCAATTCTGGTCTCCTTCCTATCGGAAAGATGTTGTGAAACTTGAAAGGGTTCAGAAAAAATTTGCAAGGATATTGCCAGGGTTGGAGGATTTGAGCTATGGGGAGAAGTTGAATAGGCTGGGGCAGTTTTCCCTGGAGCATCGGACGCTGAGGGGGTGACCTTATAGAGGTTTATAAAATCATGAGGGGTATGGATAGGGTAAATAGGCAAGGTCTTTTCCTAGGGGTGGGGGAGTCCAGAACTAGAGGGCATAGGTTTAGGGTGAGAGGGGAAAGATATAAAAGAGACCTAAGGGACAACGTTTTTACTCAGAGGGTGGTACGTGTATGGAATGAGCTGCCAGAGGACGTGGTGGAGGCTGGTACAATTGCAACATTTAAAGGGCATCTGGATGGGTCTATGAATAGGAAGGGTTTGGAGGGATATGGGCCGGGTGCTGGCAGGTGGGACTAGATTGGGTTGGGATATCTGGTCAGCATGGATGGGTTGGACCAGTGGGTCTGTTTCCGTGCTGTACATTTCTATGATTCTATGACTCTATAAGTTCTCAACTATCCTCTGTGACTGACTGGGCTTGTCAGGACCTGCGGTCAATCTGGCTGGAGATCGAGGCCTCCCAGGCGAAGTGCCCCCTCATTAATTTGTTGTTTATGGACAAGATGAGGACTGTTATGGACCATTGCAGAAACCTGATTGTCCTTAACACGATTAAAGCATGGAGAATGATGCGATAAGGTGAGGGCAATTTACAAAATCCTTCCCCTTTCACTCCCATGGCAGGAATGTTAGGATTCCGGCCGGGATCGATGTATTCTGGCTTTAGGCTCTGGGAGTCCAGAGGAGTCTCTTGTTTGGGAGATTTATTTAACGGGGAGGTCATGATGTCTTTCGAGCAGCTGAGCCAGAAATATGAGCTATCTGGAAGAGACTTCTTTCATTATTTTCAGATTCGGGACTTTATACAGAAAGAGTCTACATTAATGGTTAGTCCCTGTAAGTCGGATGTGGAGAGTACTTCGGTCCATCGGTACTCTCTCGGTCAGCACCCTCTATCATTTATTAGGAGGTAGTGTCTCAAAGGACATTGAGCGTCTGTGTGGAATCTGGATTCAGGAATTGGGGGGGTGGAGATCTCGTCAGAGGCGTGGGAGGACATTTGGGAGAACGTAAGGAGGATTTCGATTTGCAATAGGACGCAGGCTACGCAACTGAAGGTACTTCACAGGGCTTACTTGGCACCAGAGCGGCTTGCGAAATTTAAGACAGGAGCGTCCCCAAACGTAAAACAGATGTCGGTACTCTTATTCGTTGCTTATGGTCATGCCTCAAGCTTCGGAGATATTGGGGCGGGATAGCGAGTGTCTCTGAAGGGATGTTAGGAACCGAGGTCAAGGTAGCTCCGATGTCCCTCCTCTTGGGTTTGCTGAATCTCCCCTCTTTGGATGCACCTGGGAAGAAGCTGTTTAATATTCTTTCATTTTGTACGAGGAAGAACATCCTGATGAGCTGGATGTCGGAAAATCCCCCAGGATTCTCAGGGTGGCGTAGATTAGTTATGGAGCACATCTGCTTGGACTTCCTCACGAGTATGGTGCACCAGAAAACAGAACTGTTTTATAGGACATGGCGACCCTTTCTGAAATATATAGACACAGACTTGTCGGCTATATATTTCAGAAAGGCTATATATTTCTGGTGCACCATACTTGTGAGGAAGTCCAAGCAGATGTGCTCCATAACTAATCTATGCCACCCTGAGAATCCCGGGGGATTTTCCGACATCCAGCTCATGGTCAGGGGCTTGGTGGGCCGGGGGCCACTGGAAGGAATAAATACGAGTTTGCCAACTGACGCTCCTGGTGATGGGGAGCTTTGGTCGGATTGCGCTGAGTGTTGTAACTTCATTTCGCTTACCTTGGTTCAACTTGGTTTAGAGTCATAGAGTCATAGAATCATAGAGGAATTTAATTTCTTTTTTTGATTTAGTTATATATTGGATTGTAGGTTATTTTTTCTTTTGTTTTCTTCTCACTTGTTTGTGGAGTAGAGTAGTAGTTTGTTTACTGTTATTGCTGTTATATTACAAGATTGTAATATTTTGTAGTTATTTTATAATATTGTGAAAAATTCAAAATCTTTTTCTCAATAAAAATATTTACAAAAACAAATGCTAAGATAGATAATATTTCGAACAGTAAAGGAATTCAGGGTCATGGTAGGATCCATGGGTGTATTCCTGCTCCTGGCCCTTATATCCTCGTGATAAATGTCAACGGCCGATGGTTAGATCCTCTCTTGTTGGAGATGGTGATTGCCTGGCACTTGTCACCTCAAATCTGGATATTATCCAGGTTTTGCTGGGTCATGAACTTGCATCTGGATAATGAGCCTCAGCCTTAACATGACTAATCCAGGAACAGAGAAATCTTGCTCGCTAATGGATCTGAATATGCAGTTTCTCCAGGAATTCAGAGGAACCTTCGAGATCTGCCTCTCTCTCTCTTTGTCTGTTTGCCCGGGTGGCACGGTGGCTCAGTGGTTAGTACTACTGCCTCACAGCACCAGAGACCTGGGTTCAATTCCCACCTCAGGCAATTGTCTGTGTGGAGTTTGCACATTGTCTGTGTGAGTTTCCTCTGGGTGCTCCGGTTTCCTCCCACAGTCCAAAAATGTGCAGGTTAGGTGAATTGTCCATGCTAAATTGCCCGTAGTGTTAGGTGACGGGGTAAATGTAGGGGAATGGGTCCGGGTGGGTTGCTCTTTGGAGGGTCGGTGTGGACTTGTTGGGCCTAAACTTCAACATGAGCCAGGTATGGAAGAGGTATTGAAAATTGTTTAATGACAAATGTTTTCTCGGGATGGCACAGCCAGCTCCATTTCCTATCCCTAATTACCCTGCGAGAAGGTGGAGGTGAGCTATCTTCATGAACACAAGAGAATGTCTTCACTCTGGGCACTTCAGGGTCTGCTGTGGGTCCGCAGTCACAAAGGTGGGGCCAGACTGGGAGCACGGTGGCTCAGTGGTTAGCACTGCTGCCTCGCAGCGCCAGGGACCTGGGTTCAATTCCAGCCTCGGGCAACTGTCTGTGTGGAGTTTGCACATTCTCCCTGTGTCTGCGTGGGTTTCCTCCCACAGTCCAAAGATGTGCAGATTAGGGTGAATTGGCCATGCTATATTGCCCACAGTCTCCAGGGATATGCAGGCTCGGTGGATTATAAATTGAGTGGGAAGCTGTTCGGAAGGTAAGTGTGGACTCGCTGGGCTGAATGAACTGCTTCCACAATGTAGGGATTCTATGATCTATGACTGCAGATTTGCATCTCTTAAGAGCATTAGCTGTTGAGTTTTTAATGTCAATCTGCCAGTTATACGGTCCCCTCCATTAGGCAAGCATTTTATGAGAAATTTATTGAATTAATTGAATTCCTGTGAGACTGAAGCTTCTGATGTATCGGTCTAGGGTAGCTAGCCCAGTAACATAACCACTGTGCTGTTATGTTCAAAAATCTCAACAAAACCAAACTTCATCATTTCCCTGACAGTTCCCAAAAAATGATTCAAATGAATGTGCGGCAAACAGCAATCCTCTGTCTACTGTGAGTTACTAATATTGCTGATGTTGCGTGACTGTAGAAGGCAAATTTGTCTACAACATTAAAAAGTCAGCCAAGCCTGAGAATTTAAAACTCTTTATGTTGCCTCATAAATCACATGCTCTAAAGTCCGAAAAGCGTGGCGATCCTATCCAATTCCCAATAAAGGATAACGCTATCCTTGGAAACTGTGGCTCATTGTCTCTTGTCAGCAGTCACAGGTCTGGCATTGCAGAGCCTCCAATTATCCTTGGCTAATCTTCGCCCTGAGGCTAGTGAGACTCAAAGGCTCAATATATTTGACCCGAGCATTCCTGGTCCAGTAGAGATGGAGAAGGAAATGCTTAAAAGCCAACTCACCCAGAAGGGATAGCCAATATAATGGGTACTATTTATAGTCAGACTACCTGACTGTAAGTATTTCAGAAGAGTTCAAATGGATCATTTTATCACGTCGACTCATTGAAAATTGCACTTGTTTACAAAGAAGGGTCAAATCATGTAACATTTACACATGTCCCTTACTAATGAGAGAGGCTCTTTTTGCAGAATAGATCTCACAAGATAAAACCCTTTGTAGACTTGTCAGCAATATGCTTATCTATAAGGATATAGACAGCAATCCAAATATTTTCTCACCATGGACCATCACCAGTCAGTACTGTCAGCTTCTCAAAATTAATTGCAGGCATACAGCAAGTAAAAATAACCACTCACTCTGACGATGCAGCTTCTCAGTTAAGCTTAGGGGGCAGTTAGCTCAGCTGGCTGTTATGCAATGTAGAGTGATGCCAATGGCATGGGTTCAATTCCTGCACTGGTTGGGAAGATCCCTCCTTCACAACCTCTCTCCCCTCGCCTGAGGTGTGTTGACCCTCAGCTTAAACTCCCACCAGTCGTCTCTCCTTGATGAGAGAACAGCCCTATGATCTGGTATGACTATTGTGACTTGATCTCCCTAAGCTGTAGGAATATCCAACCATCCTATCTTTTCATTTTATTGGTGGATTATGAGAAGTGGAAAACATTTGGTCAGTACTGGGTTGCAAAGGATTAACTGTGTGATTGCTTGGAATGGGAAAGCCAGAGGTTTAAGGAAATTTTAGGCTATTCGCAAAAGGAACTAGCGGCTTTGGAAAACAGTGTTCAGCAAAGCTTTAGAGAGAGTGAGGGGTGCAACCCCCTGGTTTTAATTATTGAATACAGACCTGAAAAACCCAAATGGATCTACTCTGCTGTCACGTAGCAACAGCCTCTGGAATGAGGTAATGGATTCTCTTTCTTCAGTACACACTTAGAAGCTGTAGGCAGTTGTTGGAGACATGTGAAAATCTGCATTACTTGCCTCTGTTTGTCTGTTTAAGAGTCAGCTTGAAGCCAAATGCAGCCCTCCCCATATCTCTCTCAACGAAGTTGCTTTGAAAAACAAGGATAAAGTTTCAAATATCAAAGTTCCCAACTGTTCCTCATCTGAATTTGCTCTGCAGGTTTTCCATTGTTCCTCAACAGGCGCTCACTGACAAAAAAAAACGAAGGCACTGTGACAAAGTCACCTTTCTCTACCCTTTCAGTCTGGTTTCTTGAACCACAGGGTTTCCCCTGCTCTTATCTTTGTGTATGTTTCTTTGTCCTCGCTGACTAAGAGTGTGCACGTGTTTCAGATCAAGGGGAATAAAGTTTGATTTGCAAGGCAGCTTTAGTCGATAAGGAGTTCGGCACTTGTTTAAAGAATACGCTTGTCTATTAAATATCAAAGTATCCCCCAAATAGGAAATTGAGCTGCATCTGATTGATTCTCCTCATCCGGGTTCAGGCAACACATTTAGAACGATATGCTGTCAGTCTAGCATTATTTTATCATCTCTAACCTCACAACTATTTTCATAATGGCTGTTTCTGAAGGCATTGTACACTTCCAAACATGATTCTTGACTGGAATAACAAAGATCTGCTGATACTGCCTGGATTCAAGTCCTTTCACAGAGGAGTGCAGATATTGTTGAAGGACCTGGGGGAAATTACAGCGGAAGGGGGAAGGCCGTGGTTTCATCACAAGGATGTTCCTTGTGACAGTGCATTGAACACTTTCTGGATGAAGAAGTGTCTCTCTTTATTGCATGAACTCAGTGGCGTCAAGACTATGGAAGCAATTCAGGATACTCTGCAAAGTGTAACCTGCCGGATAAAAAGTCACTCACTCTTAGCAATCTCGAAGGACTCAAACTTCACTGGCTGTATGTAGGTAACCAGGTTGGACATTTCTTCTGTAGCACTCGCTTCACATCCAGCAGTCCCCTGTAAGTACAGGCCAACAATAATTGTTTTAAAAATGCTGTTGATAAAATGCACTGTGTTTCGAGCTTTGCAAGGTCAGTCCCACAAATGACCACTTTCGTGAGCTTTTAATCTGAAAGCATTTTCATACAAATGGTGCAAGAGTGTTAACAAAAAACCTGCTTCAATAATAGACGCGTCCAGACTGTAGCATATCCAAAGCACTTTACATCCAATTGAAGCACTGTCAATGTAGGAAAAGCGACAGCTAATTTGCACACAGCAAGCTCTGAGAAACAACAACACAATAATGGAGAGATAATCTGCTTTCTTATGATGTTGATTGAAAGATAAATATTGCCCAGACACAACTCCTCTGGCTTTCTTTGCAATCATGCCATAGGATCTTTCACATTGATCTGAGAGGCTGACAGAAACTCAATTCAACATTGGGCGGCACGGTGGCACAGTGGTTAGCACTGCTGCCTCACCGCGCCAGAGACCTGGGTTCAATTCCCGCCTCAGGCGACTTGACTGTGTGGAGTTTGCACGTTCTCCCCGTGTCTGCGTGGGTTTCCTCCGGGTGCTCCGGTTTCCTCCCACAGTCCAAAGATGTGCAGGTCAGGTGAATTGGCCATGCTAAATTGCCCGTAGTGTTAGGTAAGGGTATGGGCGGGTTACGCTTCGGCGGGTCGGTGTGGACTTGTTGGGTCGAAGGGCCTGTTTCCACACTGTAATCTAATCTAATCTAATCTAATCTCATTTGAAAGTCAAAAAAAAACCAAGTGAACCGTGGACGCTGGAAATCTGAAACAAGAACAGAAATTGCCAGAGAAGCTCAGCAGGTTGGGAGCACCTGTGGAGAGAAATCAGAGTTGACGTTTCATGTCCAGTGACCCTTTTATAGTTCTGTCCTTATTTGCAATTTCTCATTTGAAAATCAATTCCTCTGACAAGAAAATACAAAAGCATCAGCCTCCATGCGGTGAGACTCACACCCACAGCCCTCTGGCTCAGGGACAATGTCTGTCTATTTTAAGTCAGAGAGTCATAGGGATGTACAGAGTGGAACAGACCCTTCGGGCTAACCTGCCCATGCTGACCAGATATCCATTTGCCAGCTCTTGGCCCATATCCCTCTAAACCCTTCTTATTCATATACCCATCCAGACGCCTTTTCAATGTTGCAATTGTACCAGCCTCCAGCACTTCCTCTGGCAGCTCATTCCATACACTCACCGCCCTCTGTGTGAAAAGGATGCCCCTAAGGTCTCTTTTATATCTTTCCCCTCCCACCCTAAACCTATGCCCTCTAGTTCTGGACTTGCCCACATGGGAAAAGGACCTCAGCTATTTATCCTATCCATGATTTGAGAAACCTCTTTAAGGTCACCCCTCAATCTCTGACGCTCCAGGGAAAACAGCCCCAGTCTCTTCTGCCTCTCCCTATAATTCAAACCCTCCAACCCTGGCAATACCCTTGTCGGAGTTTCTGCTATAGTGTTGGCGATTGAACTTTGTGTGACTGCCATCAAGGCATTCCATTTACTGTCTCTCTCTCTCTCTCTGATTCTCTTCCATGGCCTCCAAAATCGGCCACTCGACCAGTCGCCGCTGATTCACAGTTCCTGAGCTTAATCCCACATCCTTATGTCAGTACTCCAACATCATGTGAGCCTTCTGGGTTCCTGTCCGCCTCTTACTGTGGCTTTGTTGAGGAATCGTACAGCCATGGAGGAGAAGCCATTCAATTGACTCTATGGAAGGGCTGTCGGTTTAGTCATTCTCCCCCAGCAGCGCCCTCTCTCTTTATCCCATCCTCCTTCCGAAAGTGTGGTGCCCTGAACCAGACACATTACTCCAGTCATGATTAAATCAATCTATTATCAAGGTTGGACATGACTTCCTGGCTTCCTGGTCTGTAGCCTTTGTTGCTGCTATCCTTTTAGGTGGAAGTGGATGTGGGCTTGGAAGATGCTGTTGAAGGATCTTTGATGAACTTATGCAGTGCATTTTGTAGATAGTACACACTGCTGCGACTAAGCAAAATGCTTGTTGATGTGACAGCAATTTTGATTAAATTAGGTTCCCTACAGTATGGAAACAGGCCCTTTGTCCAACAAGTCCACACTGACCCACTCTTCTACACTATATTTAACCCCTGACTAATGCACCTATCACTATGGGAGAATTTAGCATGGCCAATTCACCTAACTTGCACATCTTTGGACTGCGGGAGGAAACAGACACAGATAATGTGCAAACTCCACACAGACAACCACCCAAGGTGGGCATCGAACCCAGATCCCTGGCCCTATGAGGCAGCAGTGCTAACCACTGAGCCACTGTGCCACTCACAATTTTGCTTTGTCCTGGATGGTATCAAGCTTCTTGAGTGTTATTGGAGCTGCATTAATTCACAGTTCGATGCTCAGAGATGTATCTGCACTACCTGCTCATGATAAATGTGACGACATTGTAAAGATAGAGAGCAGAGTTGGGAGGACTTACTGAACTCGGGCAAACTGACCTTTGGGCACAGCCTGCAAGCTGGAAAATCTGTTGGGGATGGGGGTCATTGGAGAGGCCCGCTGAGAGATTTGAAAGGAAGAGGAGGATTTTACAATCAAGGTGTTGCTTGACCCTGCTCTAATGTTGGTGAGTGAGCTTAGGGATGATAGGAAAAGGAACTTGCTGTGCACGGTACTTAAAAACATTTTCTCTTAAAAACACATTCTGTACCACAACACTCTTTCGGCATATACTCTTTGGGAGTGGGGTTGTAGTGATTGTAATGAGGTCAGCCAGGTGGACCTCATAGAACCTGAGTTCCCCGATTGGGGCTGTTAACCTGTTCCATACGGGGAACCCCAGCTGACAGACAGAAACAGGAGGGTCAAAGGTTCTGCTGGTTCTGAGAGCTGGCTCTGTGCCAGCTGGACCAGCGTCAGGTACTACGCCCGCCTAAATAAAGGGTGACTTGGTGACGGTATACCGGCCTCTGTGGAGCTGTTTCAGGCATGACTTCACATCCCAAAGTTTTGAGAAGGAAAGGAGATTCAGAAGTGGCAGTACCTCACGAGGACAGCGGGCCGGTTTGTGGAAACGCGCAACGGCAATCGTAGATGGGACAGAATGGCCACCAACATTGGTTAACATGGGGATCCAGAACAGCAACTCGCTGGGAATACAGTGAAGGGAACAGGAGTTGGATGTAATGGACAAGATGAGTTTTGACAATGAAGCTGCAAAAGTTTGCTCAAAGGAATAGTTTTATGAAAGGGAGTTATAAGAGAAACTTGAGAGGGATATGTGCCTGGGGCTGGAGCAGTGGAGATTTTTTGAACACATTGTAAGGGAGGGACATGGCAGAGTCAGCTCAAAGACTCTTCCTTTGGGAGGGTCCACAGGCTGCGCTGACTTCAACTCATCAGATCCTGCACATTGGAACTGCCTCCCAGCCTCACCTACACTCCCTCGTCTATTTCTCTATTTAAAAGCCCTTCCTTTGAGCCCTTCACACATTCGCCCCTGAACCTTGTCTTCCATTCCAAGTCTGTACGCTTACGCATCTGTAAAGGTCTTTGGGCTATCTGTCCTGTTGAAGACATGCCGTAAATGCAAGTTGTTGTTATTCCCATCGAAATAAAAGTGGAAAGGCTTTGGACTTTGTAAAACATGGTTGGATGTCCTTTACTTGTTACCAGCTACAGGACAGGACAATGTAAATTGTTGCCTGCATTTGATCTCATAGTGCAAACAGTGTACAGAACTCTGCCAAATGTTTATCTGTGATTGGTTTAACTAAGCTATGCAGCTAATTCATGCAGCAGAAGGCAAATGCCTTTTGCTTTAATCTTGGCAACTTATCTATTTTACTGTCTGGTGCATTACACTCTGCTTTGATAATTCTGCAATTTATAATGAGAGGAACTATATTCCACATCTTGCTGAATGCACTGCAAATATACAATGGCAAACCAGCCTCAGACGTATTTTAAACTGTGAAGATATCCCAAGAGGGATCTGGTCACGTAAAGTCATAATTTCCTGGGACATATTTTGTCTAAGCAGCCTTTAATAATATACGCCAAAGGAATAATTAACTTCAGGATATACAACATGACTGAAAATTGCTGACAACGGTTGTTGAGAAAACGGTAGACCATAAAACTGAAATTAAAAATGAATTCGCTGCAACATTTACACATGGGCGGCGTGGTGGCTCTGTGGTTAGCATGTTGCCTCACAGTGCCAGGGACCTGGTTTCAATTCCACCCTTGGGCGACTGTCTGTGTGGAGTTTGCACATTCTCCCTGTGTCTGGGTGAATTTCTTCCGGGGGCTCTGGTTTCCTCCCACAATCCAAATATGTGCAGATTAGGTGAGTTGACTGTGCTAAATTGCCCATTGTATTCGGGGAATGTGTAGGTTAGGTGCATTAGTCAGGGGAATGGGTCTGGGTGGGTTAGTGTGGACTTGTTGGGCCAAATGGCCTGTTCCCACCCTGAAGAGATTCCATGACTCTATCCTGATAAGCACTGTTGCCATGTACCTCAAGTCCTACCTGAAGTCTTCAGGACTCATAGAATTCCGACAGTTTGGAAATGACAGTTCCTGATGAAGGGCTCCTGCCTGATACGTCGATTTTCCTGCTCCTCGGATGCTGCCTGAGCTGCTGTGCTTTTCCAGCACCACACTAAGCTTGACAGTTACCCTACAATTTCTATGAGTCCTGAAGACTTCAAGAAGGCTGTGAGGCACATGAGAACAGTGCTTCTCAGGATAGAACCATAGAATTCCTACAGTGTGGAAAAAGGCCATTTGGCCCAACAAGTTCACACGGAACCCCTGAGGGGCATCCCACCCCACTACACTATCCCTGGAACCCTGCATTTCCCATGGCTAACCCACCTAACCTGCACATCCCTGCACACTTTGGGCAATTTAGTATGGCCAATCCACTCTAACCTGCACATCTTTGAACTGTGGGAAGAAACTGGTGCACCCGGAGGAAACCCACACAGCCCATGAGGAGACACAGTCACCCAAGGCTGGAATCAAACCTGGGTCCCTGGCGCTGTGAGGGAAGCAGTGCTATTCACTGAGCCACCATGCCGTGACTCAATGTTGAGGTCAATAATGTTAGGGCCTGAACACCTTCTTCCATGTTCTTTCCTCATCACTACACTCTAGGCCTTGTCATGACAGGGAGTCCAAGAGTTAAACAGAATGGAATCAGACCCTTTGGTCCAACCAGTCCATGTCGAACATAATCCCAAACTAAATTAGTCCCACCTGCCTGCTCCTGGCCCATATCCCTCCAAACCTTTCCTTTTCATGTACTTATCTCAGTGTCTTCCAGCACAGCCAACCCATTTTCACCCACTCATTGTCCCCATTACCACCCATCTAGTTTCATCTTCTTCCCTGACTAACTATCAACCATCTCTTTTTCTGGCTACTTTTTCTCCCTCTCTTTCCGGCCTCTGTATACACCTATCCACTCAAATCTTTGTCCCCCCCACCCTCTGTTATCAACAACAATAGCACTTTTTCAGTGATGCTATCAGTTCAAACAAAGGACACTGTTAATTATGTCTTGTCTCCACAGATGCTAGCAGACTTGCCGAGTTTCTCCAGCTTTTTGTTTTGCGTCTCAAGAGCGTTTCTGGTTTTCAGAATGTGCACTTTGACAAACAAGCAATGAGCAGATGGCACGGTGGCTCAGTGGTTAGCACTGCTGCCTCACAGCGCCAGAGACCAGAGTTCGATTCCAGTCTCGGGTTACTGTCTGTGTGGAATTTGCACATTCTTGCCGTGTCTGTGTGGGTTTCCTCCCACAGTCCAAAGATGTGTAGGTCAGGTGAATTGGCCATGCTGAATTGCCCATAGTGTTAGGTGCATTAGTAAGGGGTAAATATAAGGGATTGGGTCTGGATGGGTTACTCTTCAGAGGGTCAGTGTGCACTTGTTGGGCTGAAGGGCCTGTTTGCATACTGTAGGGAATCTAATCTAATCACCTTTTCTGAAGCTGAACATAATGAAATAAATGGAGTCACAAACCTTGCAAAAAAGAGTCTTAGCTATTGCTTCATGCATTCAATGTCCCACACACACACACAGGTCAAAGCTGATGCTTCAGTGTTGTTCTGAGGGAGTGCTGCACAGTCAGAGGAGACATTAAACTGAAACCTGCTCTCTCGACATTATTTCAGAGAGTAGGGTAGTTATCCCTGGTACCCTGGCTAATATTTATCTTCGAAGATAAACCAGATAATTGATTCACTACTATTTTGATAGTTTGTGGGAGCTTTCTGTGTGCAAATTCACTGCTGGGTTTTTCACCTGGGTGCACATCATTAGTGTGTCAAAGACGAGAAAATGCTTTGAGATGTGACATAGAGGTGCATTATAAATACAAGTTTTCTGTTAACTATACAAAACTGTCATTTTTAAAACAAAATTAAATGTTAACTTATTGGAAGTGTGATGTTCTGGCAAGTTATATCTTTGCAGGCGCCGTGGAGGGAGCACTGGATTCTCAATCAAGAGATTTCACAGTCAGTGAGGTTTAGCTACTGTTGTGACATGGTCACAAATCTCCACACAGCAAAGTCTCAGTAATGAGGTAAATGACCAGAGAACAATATTTTCTCCTATACAATTGTGGTTCAAGGTTTAGTGTTGGCCGAAACATTGAGAGATTTTCCTTTTTGGGTATTTCTAACAGCCACTTGAGGGGTCAGATAGATGATCAGTTTATTGAGTCATCTGAAACACGGCACCTGAGACAGCGCAGGACCTCCTCAGTAATGTGCTGAAGTGCCAGCCTAGATAACACGAGAAGACATAGGAGCAGTAATTAGACTATTCAGCCCATCAACTCTGCTCCCCTGTTAAATCATGCCTGTCACGTTTTTCAACCCCATTGTCCCGCTTTCTCTCTGTAGTCCTTGATCTTTTTCACAGTAAAGATCCGATCTATCTCAGTCTTACATATACTCAATGACCTCAATGATAAGGTGTGAAGATATTTGTCCTTATCTCCGTTCTAAAAGATCATCCCTTTACTCTAAGGCTGTGCCCTGGAGTCCTAGTCTCTCCCACCAATGGAAACATCTTCCCAATATCCACACTGTCCAGGCCATTCAGTATTCTGTATGTTTCAATTAGATCCCCTCCCTCATCCTTCCGAACACTATCGAGTATATACCCAGATTCTTCACGCATTCCTCCTATGTTAAGCTTTTCATTCTGGGACCATTCTCATGAACTAGTCCAGGGCTAGTGATCCTTCCTGAGAAATGCGACCAATACTCCAAATGTGGTCTAATGAGATATGGACTGAAATCTCTTGACTGTTGGACTCAGAGGTGGGACACTGCCAATGGCTAATGACACTAATCATGATTATGTTAATACGAGTGGGCGGCACTGTGGCACAGTGGTTAGCACTGCTGCCTCACAGCGCCAGAGACCCGGGTTCAATTCCCGCCTCTGGCGACTCTCTGTGTGGAGTTTGCACATTCTCCCCGTGTCTGCGTGGGTTTCCTCTGGGTGCTCCGGTTTCCTCCCGCAATCCAAAAAAAATAATGTGCAGGTTAGGTGAATTGGCCATGCTAAATTGCCCATAGTGTTAGGTGAAGAGGTAAATGTAGGGGAATGGGTTTGGGTGGGTTGCGCTTTGCCTGGTCGGTGTGGACTTGTTGGGCCGAAGGGCCTGTTTCCACACTGTAAGTAATCTAATCTAATCTAATCTAATGAGTAACTAACAGGGAACATTGTGCATGTGTCTATCTTGCGGTGTTTAACAACATGCTCAACAGCTACCAATGGTGGGATATTGCTCAAACAATCAACCTTGGACACAACTCCAAATTGAATATAGAGTCATAGAATCATAGAGATGTACAGCATGGAAACAGACCCTTTGGTCCAACCCATCCATGCCGACCAGATATCCCAACCCAATCTAGTCCCACCTGCCAGCATCGGGGTGCAAAAGAGACAGCTGAAGCATTCGCAATACTCTTTAGCCAGTATTGTTAATTGGGTGATCCATCTCAGGCTCCTCCAAGTGTCCCCAGTATCACAGACACCTAGTCTTCAGCCAATTTGATTAACTCCATGTGATCGTGGACAAAGTGTGGAGCTGGAAAAAGCACAGCAGGTCAAGCAGCATCAGAGGAGCAGGTGAGTTGGCGTTTCCCTTCAGGCAGCATATGGTGTGGTCAGTGCAGGAGAGAGGGAGAGAAAGAAACTGACACTGCCCTTGCTGTTTGAACTCATGTATCGCTGGACATCGGAGTGCGTCTGGGAAAAGTAACAAGCAGTGAAATTCACAACTAATCTTGGAGGAACTGTTGGGCGAAGTTCACAGCACAGAATCAGATAAGTTAATTGTTTTAAGTGGCCTACAGAATATGATAGATTGTTCTGATTATTTATCCAGAAACTGAACTATATTTACTTTGGCAGTGTTTGCTAACACCAGCAATCGTCAGCAACTACACATGCGTACTCATTGGGAAAGGCATGTGACCAAACACTTAGATGTGACATCATTTGCACATGAGCATTACTGAGCATGCTCAGGGAAGCATATTATTTTGAACAGGGCTTCAGTGGTGAGGAGTCTTGGAGTGAGTACTGTACAGATACCCCCAAGTGAAATAAACGATTCAGTGGCATGGCCTACCTCATCCATTGAGGATTTCTTGGAATCTTCATCATCATCTTCTTCCTCTTCACTTTCTGCTTCTCCATCGCCTGCAAATGTTTGTTAATAATTAACTTCAACGTTACTTGTAGCAAAGGTCAATCAATACAGTCAAGTGTTTGCACAAAAATAAATGAAATGAACAGCACTGCGATTTACAACGTACTTATGGGCTGACTATACAGGGGCTTCAGTGACCCTGGGAGTAGGATGGGCAGTCAGAGCTCCTGCTCTGTGATAGCAACTCCTGCCAGAAGTGCTAATGTGTGGACACCAATGGTGAAGGACAAAGCCCAGGCTTGGTAAAAGCCATCTCGTGCAGCATTCATTGTGAAAAGCACTCAGTCAGTATATTGGTGAGCAGCAAGTGCCCTTGGACAGTACTCAAGGAAGAATCAGTACTTCAATGAGAGCGTTGGGGGAGGGTATCAAATCGGGGCAGATGTTGAAGAAGAGAAATAAATCTCTCGAACTTGTCGATTATGCTTGCTTGCAGAATGGGGTTATTTATTATCTACCATTATCTTATGTGCAAACATTAACATTATACATCGAGGCCATTAACGAGAGGCTGTGAGATCATAAAGAACAAGGTGATAATTGTTTAGGAAACATTAAAAACAGGAGTAGGCCATCTGACCCACTGAGCCTGCTCCACCATTCAACATGATCATGACTGATCTTTTCATGGACTCGGCTCCACTTACCCGCCTGCCCACCGTAACCCTTCATTCACTGAGGTAGTCTCAACTGCTTCACTGGGCAGGGAATTCCACAGATTCACAACCCCTTTGGGTGAAGAAGTTCCTCCTCGATCCAGTTCGAAATCTGCTCCCTCCTTATTTTGAGGCAATGCCCCCTCGTTCTCGTTTCACACCCCAGTGGAAATAACCTCCCTGCTCCTAATCTATTCCCTTTATAATTTTCTGAATTTCCATAAGATACCCCCTGAAAAAGGGACTTAACAGTGTGGACAAACAAGTTGTATTGGCGTACACATTTCCAACCACCATTTGGACGTTTTGGGGGAGATGGTTGCACAGTGAAACTAGTAATCAGCAGCTCAGGCTAATGTTCGGAGACACATACTCAATCTCTTTACAGTAGCTGGCGGAATTTAAATGAATAAACCTAGAATGTAACACTGAGTCTCACTGAAGGTGACCATGAAACCACCATCTGGAGTCATAAGAATGCCTCATCTGGTTCACTAATGCCCTTTCAGGGTGGACACTTGATATCCTCATCCACGTAGTTTGAGGAAAGGGTGGGAAAGTGAGGATCTGGAGTGTCAGATCAGCCAGCAACCTCGTGACTGGCACAGTAGGCCCGAGGGGCCGAGCAGCCTACTCCTGCCATCTCTTGTGGTTGACTCTTTGATTGTGGTTAGGCCTCTGGAGTGGTCTAGCCTAACCAAAGGCACTAAGAGGTTGCCAACAAAGGCTGCCTTTGCCAGAGGCTCTCACGTCCCACAAGGGGACCAAAACTCTGGTGCTTGAACATGGCAATGAGTACTGGTTCATCTTCCTTAAACACTCACATCTGCTTTTTTCTCAGGTCACCTTGGAAGCTGACTCTTGAGATTTATAAACTCCTGCAGAGATATTACTTTCAGGGTGTTCTTGCAATCCTTCTTTTTCTGAACAATGGCGTCCCACATTTTAAAAACAACACTCATAATAAATGCTCTAGGGGTTAGGTGACTGAACTCTTCACCCCACCCTCCCAACTCCACGTTCAAACAAACTTAAACCTAAATGGATCCTCTGAGCAACAGGATCATTGAATACTTAAATCGTGATCTCCGGAATCTCCTGCCGTATCGATGCCCAGAGATCTCGCTAAGGTAACCTCACACTATTACTCTCTCCAGTAATTGGTCCCAGGCAGTGACTGCTATAGAATTGTGTTTAAGATGGACTTAATGCTGTAGAGAGCTGTCACTATTTAGAAGTAGCCTATTTCCTGATAAGCTAATTACTCAGTTATAAGAAAGGATTATCTGCCATTCTTACAACGTCTGGTCTACATCAGACTCCAGGCTCCCCGTGACTATGGGTGAGGCTTGACTTCTCTCTGAAATGGTCAAACTAACTACTCTGGGCAGCTAGAGAGGGCGATTGAAGGCTGGCCCACATCCCATTACACACAAAATTTGTTAAAAAGTATGCATGACATGGGGTGGCACAGTGTTCAGCACAGCTGCCCCATAGCGTCAGGGTCTTGGGTTCGATTCCAGCCTCGGGTGACTGTCTGTGTGGAGTTTGCACTTTCTCCTGTGTGTCTGCGTGGGTTCCCTCTCACAGTCCAAAGGCATGCAGGTTGGGTGGAATAACTGTGGGCAATGTAAGGTCATAGGGATTGGGTCGGTCTGGGTGGGATGCTATTTGGAGGACTAGTATGGGCTGAATGGCCTGCTTCCACACTGTAGGGATCCTGTGAAGGACTGAACTGCCGACTCCATATCCTGTGTTTCTCATCTTATCATCCATGACTGATGTATTAACCATCCTTACACCATGTTCATCCATTAGAGTAATGATAGATCATTACATTACAGTGTAAAGAAAGTATCTCTATAATGCCAGTGTCACATCATTGTGCATTACATACAATTTCACAAAACTGAAATGATTGCAGCCTCTTTAGTGAATATATGTGTCTACTAAACTGGAAATGGAGATATAAAATGAGATTTAAATGACTGTTTCTGGAAAAAGCTAGTCAGTCTTGTAGTTAATTGTTTGTTAGTTTTACAATCCAGACCTACAAAGTATATGGGGATCAGATAGCTCAGTTGGCTGGATGGTTGGTTTGCAATGCAGGGAGACACCAACAGTGTGGATTCAATTCCCACAGCAACTGAGGTGACCATGAAGGACTCTCCTTCTCAACCTTCCCCCTCACCTGAGGGGCGCTGAACCTCAGCTTAAACCACTACCAGTCATCTCCCTCTCTCATTAGTCAGCAGCCTATTGGCTGGTCCAATTATGGCAACTTTTAACCTTAAAATGAAGACTTCATAGAGAAAGTGTTACAGACTCAGGAAGCCATACTTAAGACATAACTTTGGGTCCAATCCCAAACACATGACTAAGCCATCAGTAGACAATTTTTTGCATAGAACAACATCCCATTGTTACAATTTAACTCTTTACACCAGCAACACTTCTGGTCAGCTCCCAGACAAATCTATCAGTCTGAGAACCAACACAATATATTGATAACTGTCAAAAATTCTGACCTATAGATTTTCTGCCAATTGCTTTCTGATCAGCCACCTCCTTTCCTACTTTGTCAATGGGCTTGTCTGATCCATCCACATTGGATTGTTGCGTAGCATCTGGCTCCTCAGGATTGGAGGATGCTGTAGAACAGATATTAATAAATAGTTAAGATTTTGTGTGTTTTTGATTAAAGAATAGATAACTTTCTATTCCTGTTTCTCTGAGAACTGAGCAAGCTGCAGAGTGCAAAATGTTATGAAATCACACACAATATTAAACACAACGTTGTTGAGATGGTAATGGAAGATGATTTATGTTAAACCAGTCATAACCTGGTTCATCAGAGCACGATTCAGTCATTTTAAAAAATTCTCATTGAAATCCTGTGCATTAACCGTCCTTGCACCATGTTCATCCATTAGAGTAATGATAGATTATTACATTACAGTGTAAAGAAATTATCCCAATAATGCCAGTGTCATATCATTATGCATTACATACAATTTCACAAAACTGAAATGATTGCAGCCTCTTTAGTGAATATATGTGCCGACTAAACTGGAAATGGAGATATAAAACGTGACATAAATTACTGTTTCTAGAAAAAGCTAGTCAGTCTTGTGTTAATTGTTAGTTGGTTTTACAGTCCAGAGCTACATAGTATATGGGGATCAGATAGCTCAGTTCGCTGGATGGTTGGTTTGCAATGCAGGGAGACACCAACAGTGTGGATTCAATTCCCACAGCAACTGAGGTGACCATGAAGGACTCTCCTTCTCAACCTTTCCCCTCACCTGAGGGGCGCTGAACCTCAGCTTAAACCACTACCAGTCATCTCCCTCTCTCATTAGTCAGCAGCCTATTGGCTGGTCTGCCTCAAAAACAGCTCATGAAACCGTTGTATAGGAATTCTTAACATATTTATAAGAAGCTCTTTTGTCAAATAGTTTAACCGAAGCATCAATCCATTTGAGATGAGAAAGCAAATGCTTTGATAAACTTGCAACATCTTTTCATGCGAATCATCCAGCATTTGTGTGAAAATGTTCAACAAAAGACCTTTATTCCAAAGCAGTTGAGGATTTGATAGCCATATATAACGCTAAAACAGGTTTAGATAAAGTTCTGCTCACAGTTGAGAATGCTAATTTGTTTAAAAAGTATTTGAATTCTCAGGTTTAAAGGAGTTGCATGTACATATTCTTCATTTTAAGAGTTTTACAGAAACAAATAAACTAAAAGCAACATTGACTAAGCACTACATAGTAGGAAACTAGTAATCTAAATGACAGGAATGATATCTTCTTCTTTGACCTCCCCAGTCCATAAAGCAAACCAGCCTTCCATCCATAGAATCCGTCTATACTCCCCACTGCCTCGGGAAAGCAGCCATCATCATCAAAAACCCCTCCCATTCTGGTTATAATCTCTTCCATCCACTGCCATCAGGCAGAAGATACAGGAGTTTGAATACACGCCCCAACAGATTCAACAACAGCTTCTTCCCTGGCGTGATCAGACGTATGAATGGACCTCCCATATATTAGAGTTGATCTTTCTCTGCACCTTCTCTGTAGCTGTAACACTATGTTCTGCATTCTGTTCTCTCTCCCCAAAGTACTTAAGTGAGGTAAGATTTGTCTGTATAGCACACAAAACAATACTGTTCACTATATCTTGGTACATGTGACAATAATAAATCAAATAAAGCACACCATATTTATATTTTATGGCCTGTTCTCATCTAATAGCATTCTCAGCTTTCAGCAGGTCAGCTTCTCCCTGCACAGTGGAGTCATAATGTTGAGTAATTGTTAAGCATGTTCTTTCAGCTTCCTGAGAAGTCTTGAACTGAACTCCAGCAGCAAGGCCTTCTCTCAGCAATTCCCTGCCCTGGTCAGCCATGTACAAATCTCTCATAGCATCATGGGATACCTCTCTTCAACTAGAGACTATGTTCATTGCCATATTCAGTCTGATAGTCCACAGAAATACAGCATTCTCCTGACTGCTATCAGAGCTTCCATCTATCCATTCTGACAGATCACTCTTACTGTGCAAAATATTTCTGAGGCTGAACTTCCTCAGGGGGCTAAGGAAATTCGACATGTCCGTAAAAACAATTTTTGTAAATGCCCTATCCGGATGCATCACAGCATGGTATGGCAACTGCTCTGCCCAGGACTGTAAGAAACTACAGAGAGTTGTGAACACAGCCCAGTCCATCACACAAACCAACTCCATCTACAATACTCGCTACCTCAGAAAGGCAGCCAACATCATCAAAGACCCCTCCCATCCCAGTTATAATCTCTTCCAACCTATTCCATCAGGCAGAAGATACAAAAGCTTAAACACATGGACCAACAGATTCAAGAACAGCTTCTTCCCCGCTGTTACAGGTACACAATCCATTATCCAAAACCCTCGGGGCCAGCTGGTTTTCAGAATTCTGAATTTTTTGGATTTCTGAATAAGTGACAGTTTCACGGTGAAATTTTTAAAAATCTTACCGACCAGCAGACACACGTGTGAGCACTATGAATGCTGAGACAGAATTGATGCCTGCCAGTGCTGGGCCATGTCACATCTGAGTCACGTGGGGCGAGTGGGTGTGGAGTTGGGTTAACTGGTTACATGCCAAACAACCTTGCTATGGAGAAAGAAAACTTCAGACGAAAAACTTTGGAATTTGGAGTTTTTTGGAAAAAGGATTGTGTACTTGATTAGACTGATGAATGGACCTCAAATTTTAAATTTAATGTTGATCTCGCTCTCTGTGTACCTTCTCTGCAGCTGTAAGACTGTATTCCTCACTCTATTCTATTACCCTTACGCACTTTGTATGGTATGATCTGTCTGCACTTCATGCATATCAAAGTTTTTCACTGTGCGTAGGTACATGATGATAATAAATCAAATCAAATGAAATAAACTAAAAAAGGAAGTGTTTTCAAACAGTTCTGCCATTCTTGCCTTTGCTCACAGTTGTGCAATATGACATACACATTTCAATAGCCTATCCTGGGCCCCTCTGTGTCCAAGTCACCAAGGCAGACTAGCTCATTGTCGGGCAGAAAGGACAGCGAATCATATTTACTCCTTACTCCCTCTTCATTCCTACATTTAAATTAAAGAGATAGTCCAAAACAGGAGCTCTTCTAAAACCCTGCACAATGAACGGTTGGTAAAGAAAGGTTATGGTCATGAGCTGATATCACAAGGGCTGGGGAACACAGTGATTGGGCAGGGGGTGCAGGGCTACATGAGAAAGAACTCCATGAGGAGTGATCCGCCGGAATCCACAGCCATTGATGATGGCAGTGGCCGGAGGGATGATCAATGATTTCAAAAAGGATTGGACTGACACTCAAGGCAAGCAGTTGAAAAGTGTGGTGCTGGAAAAACACAGCAGGCCAGGCAGCATCCGAGGAGCAGGAGAATCGACGTTTCGGGCATCAGTCCTTCTTCAGGAATCCTGAAGAAGGGCTTGTGCCGTAAACGTCGATTCTCCTGCTCCTCGGATGCTGCCTGGCCTGCTGTGTTTTTCCAACACCACACTTTTCAACTCTGGTCTCCAGCATCTGCAGTCCTCACTTTCTCCTACTCAAGGCAAACAACCTTTCAGGGTCACAGGGATAGAGGGGAGGGAATGGGACTGACTAGAACGCTCTACAGAGAGATGGCATGGACTCAATGGGCTGAACAACATCCTTCAATGCTGTAATGACTCCACAACATTTGGGAGTGAGGGCACCTTTTACTCTGAAATGGTGACAACACGTACAAACATTTAGGAGGACATGTTGCGGCTGTACGGGATATTGGTTAGACCACAGTTGGAATATTGCGTGCAATTCTGGTCTCCTTCCTATCAGAAGGATGTTGTGAAACGTGAAAGGGTTCAGAAAAAAATTACCAGGATGTGGCCAGGGTTGGAGGATTTGAGCTCTAGGGAGTGGCTGAACAGGCTGGGGCTGTTTTCCCTGGAGCATCGAGGCTGAGGGGTGACCTGATAGAGGTTTATAAAATGATGAGGGGCACGGATAGGGGAAATAGGAAACATCTTTTCCCTTGGTTGGGGGGAGTCCAGAACTAGAGGGCATAGGGTTAGGGTCAGAGGGGAAAGATATAAAAGAGACCTAAGGGGCAGCTTTTTCACGCAGAGGGTGGTGCGTGTATGGAATGAGCTGCCAGAGGAAGTGGTTGAGGCTGGTACAATTACAACATTTAAAAGACATCTGGATATATGAAATGAAGGCTTTAGAGGGTAATGGGCCAAGTGCTGGCAAATGGACTAGATTAAGGTAAGGATATCTGGTTGGCGTGCACGAGTTGGCCCTAAGTGTCTGTTTCCGTGCTGTATGTCTCTATGACTCTATGATATCCGCTTAAAGGTTCATTATCAACATTATTGCAAACAATGCCACACTTTGCATCCTGTTCTCAGTCACTCAACTCTTTGCAGCTTGTCAATGGGATGCTATCCATCACACCTGTCAGAACCCATGATTGGCTGTAGCGAATAAAGCCTGAATACAGTTCCCAAGGAGTCCCTGAAATTGCCTTCCATTAACTCCAACTGAAACAGGATCAAACTGCCCTGCTTTCCAAATAGATCGACCAATGTGTCTGCCGCTCATCCAGAAAATAACATCAGTATTGCTTGGGGCCGGTCTCAGTGATCAATCATGCTGCTTTCGTTCATGTTATGGTACAGAGAAGGAACAACAAACTGAATGCTCAACCTGTCTGACAGGTGGAAGCTGGGGAGATGGAGAGTCAGCTCAACTCAAACAAAAAACTTTCAATAAAAGCCATTGATCAGGTTTGTAGTTAAGATCACATCTTGCACATTTCCTTGTGTTTTCCGTCATGTTGGAGAAGCATACACTTATCCTGCCATCTGTTTGTAGCAACTCAGTGCACAACAGCTCACGACCACATACACCGATTGCTTTTCATCCTGATGCATTGGTACGAAGAAACAAACTCGGTTTGATCTTTGTCGCGCTGATAAACCTTTCCGCATCACACCACTGCAACAGAAATGGGAATCGTTCCTGTTTCAACTATGACAGCCCTTTAATTTCACTTGCAACACAGCCAGGATTTTGGGAATTATTGGACTGAAATCAAAGCTTGGCTTGATGTCAAGTTTTCTTTCAGTTTGGTAGTTTGAATCCTCCTGCAGGAACAAGACACCGCTGTTTGGAAGGATTACAAACAGTCGGACAAATCTGCTTCCTATTTATTTCTTCCTGTCCTTTCCATTTCTCATTGCATGAAATTGTATAACCTTTCTCCTTAACCGTGGGACCATGTTAACTCTGCAGTGTCCTCAGGCACCACCACATCCCCTCTCAAACCTTGTTCCTTCTGCCCACCACCAACCCTCTCCCTCAAACCTTGGCAGCAGAGCGGCGTTCGCTCTGGACTCTTCAGAAACCTTTTCCAAGCCCCCTCCTAAATGTCGCCGATTCCCAAAATCCCAACGACATGACCAAACTTTCACTGCCTCTCCCTGACCTCTCCCTTCCTAGCTTCACTGCGTTTATTTGTGAACTACATCAAGGTGCCTCTCAATGGCAGTGTTGCCTGGACACAGATACATGGCCTCTTCATGCAGACTGTGCAAATTGAAGATTCTAGTGATTCATTTCCTGGTCTTACGTACTTAAAAACATGTTTTTTTCCCTCAACTGTTCACCGAAATGTTTATTGCACAGGAAGTATGTGCTCTTTGAACTCGTTTATTTGCTAAATTAAGGGCCTGGTTTGTGGGCAATCCCACACAATTAAGGTTCCCTCCCATGGTTGAAGCAGAAAGTGCTGGAGAAACTCAGCAGGTCTGGCAGCATCTGTGGAGAGGTTTGAGCCCAATAAAATTGACTCAAAACATTAACTCTGCTTTTGTCTCTCCACAGATACTGCCAGACCTGCTGAGTTTCTCCAGCACTTGCTGATTTTATTTCACATTTCCAGCATCTGCTGTGCTTTGCTTAAAAAAAAAATTCTGTTCCAAGTTCTAGAGTATAATGTCTCTCCCCTGATGATTTTACTTTAGTTAACTTGAGTCTAGAATATCTCTCTGCTGTTGGACAAAAAGAAGCGTCAAAAATTGAACTGAATTGAAACTGCGATGCAGGGGCCATTTTAGAGGCTTATAAAATGATGAGGGCATGGATGGGGTGACCAGACCAGGTCTTTTCCCTGGGGTGGGGAAGAACAAAACTAGAGGGCATAGGTTGATGGTGAGAGAGGCAAGATTTAAAAGGGACCTAAGGGGCAGCTTTTTCACACAGAGGGTGGTACGTGTATGGAATGAGCCGCCAGAGGAAGTGTTGGAGGCTGGTACAATTACAGCATTTAAAAGGCATCTGGATGGGGACATGAACAGGAAGGGTTTAGAGGACCAAATGTTGGCCATTGGGACTCCATGAATTTAGGCTATCTGGTCAGCATGGACGTGTTGGATCAAAGGGCTTTATGACACTATGACTGGAAGGCCAATGCTGCATTTCAGGTTTAACACAAACAACTTAACTCAGATTTAAGGCAGTCAACAGCTCTCCTGTCAACTTTTCAAGTGCAGTCACGGTGATAAGATTGAACTTGTTAAGAAAACAATGCATGACAAAACATCTTGTCTAAGACCATGTTCCGCATATACTAATGAGTAAGTGCTCTCCAATCATTATTTTCTTCAATGATGTTAGTGGAGGAGTAAATGACAGGCAGGTGGACACCAGTGGTTCAAGAAGGCCGCTCACTATCCCCACTTTCTCAAGGGGCACCTAGGGATGGGGCATACATGCTGGCCCGGCCCAGAAATGAATAAAAGAAAAATGACAAGGCACCAGAAAGTGCTGGGTGACCACTTCACTGAAATCTTACGTCAGTATCAAACAGGTAACATACATAAAAAATGGAGGGGTGGCTCAGTGGTTGGCACTGCAGCCTCACAGCGCCAGGGACCCGAGTTTGATTCCACCTGTCTGCAAGGAATTTGCACCTTCTCCCTGTGTCTGTGTAGGTTTCCTCCGGGTGCCCCAGTTTCTTCCCACAGTCCAAGGATGTGCAGGTTAGGGTGGATTGGCCATGCTAAGTTCCCCCATAGTGTCCAGGGATGTGCAGGCTAAGTGGATTAGCAACAGGAAATGCAGGGTTAGAGGGATAAGGGTTGGTCTGGTTGGGATACTTTTCGGAGGGTCAGTATTGACCTGATGGGCCAAATGGCCTGCTTCCTCACTATATAGATCCTAGGAAGGGCAGGAGGAATTCAGCGTCAGTGCGGTACTTGGTCTCTCTCTCTCTCTCTCTCTCTCCACAGACACTGCCAAACCTGCTGAGTTTCTCCAGCACTTTCCACTCTAATTTCAGATTCCCAGTGCACGCAGTATTTTGATTTTTCCTGGACAGCACAGGAGCTAGTTTTACAAGGGGAAAATTTTCCAACTCCAAACACACACGTGGCAACTGCAACACCATGAGCTCGCCAGAAGATTGATCGGTTAGACAGTCACTGCACTGTTGGCCTAAGTGGAAACAGTATATGATTAGAGCTGGTGCTGGAAAAGCACAGCAGGTCAGGCAGCACCTGAGGGGCAGGAAAATTGACGTTTCGTCAGGAAATGACAAAGGTCTTTTGCCCAAAATGGTAAATGCTGATATGCACAACAACAACAGCGGCAATGCTCTAAGGCCCCTGGAAGAACCTTATCCATCATTGTTCAGGAAAGAGGGCACTAAAAGAGGGAGGTACAACTTGTTGCAGAGTCTGGAATCTGTACTGAAAACAACAAATGCTGGAGATCACAGCGGGTCAGGCATGGAGAGAGAGCAAGCTAACGTATCGAGTCATAGAGTCAGAGAGATGTACAGCATGGAAACAGACCCTTCGGTCCAACCCATGCATGCCGACCAGATATCCCAACCCAATCTAGTCCCACCCGACCCATACCCCTCAAACCCTAGGTAAAAACCAGGACTGCAGATGCTGGAAACCCAAGTCTGGATTAGAGTGGTGCTGGAAAAGCACAGCAGGTCAGGCAGCATCCGAGGAGCAGGAAAATCGACGTTTTGGGCAAAAGCCGTCCTCCAAACCCTTCCTATTCATATACCCATCCAAATGCCTCTTAAATGTTACAATTGCACCAGCCTCCACCACTTCCTCTGGCAGCTCATTCCTTACCCGTACCATCCTCTTGTGTGAAAATGTTGCCCCTTAGGTCTCTTTTATATCTTTCCCCTTTCACCCTAAACCTGTGCCCTTTAGTTCTGGACTCCCTGACCACAGGGAAAAGACTGTCTATTTATCCTATCCATGCCCCTCATAATTTTGTAAACCTCTATAAGATCACCCCCAGCCTCCGATGGTCCAGGGAAAGCAGCCCCAGCCTGTTCAGCCTCTCCCTATAGCTCAAACCCTCCAACCCTGACAACATCCTTGTAAATCGTCAATGAGGACAGCTGGGAGCTGGGTCAAAGAAGCAAGTTTTAGGGGGAGTTTTAAAGTACAAGTAGTCCCACTATAATGACATGGTTGCGTGCTTGTGCAACCCCGCGTTATAGAAACATTGCGCTTTGCAAACAGCGCTTAAAGTGTTGGCGATGCAATCACATTCCAGCCAGCACACGCTTTAAAGGTTCGTGTGTCAGAAACAGTGTCCCCGATTCATCAATCGCGTTACTGCGAAGTCGCTTTAATGAAACTGGTGTTATTAGCAGAACGACAATTACACAGCTCAGGCACCAGAGTGTCACAGGCATGCTGACAGGATCTGAAGGAATTACTGTCAGTGAGGTCACACTGCAACAGATCAGATATACAGAGAGGTTTCTCAAATGGACTAAAGACATCCAAACAAGACTGCAGGAACTCTCAGTCTTGAAATACACAGTTCCTGAAGAAACAACATCCTTCGTGAGGCAAGTTAATCACTAAGGAAGAAGTGTTACCTCTTTCATTAAGTAGTGAATGAAAGCATTTGACAGCATAAAAACAGCCATTTCCTCCACGTGGCTAACTCTGGAACAAGGGGGAGAATTAAACCCAGATTGTTCAGCACTTCTTCAAAGGAACATAGAAATCAGAAACTCAGTCTCCCTCAAGGAGTTGGGGATTAGAAAGATTCCGAACAGAGAAGGACTGATTTTTGGTAGATCGGTAATTTCTCTCAGAATTCAGGAACTGCAAAGGGCTCTGATGTAAAGGTGGGAAAAGCAGAGTTATGGATAGGGATCAGATATGATCAAAATGGACAGCGAACAGGCTGAGTGACTTTCTCCTGTTCCCATTTTCCCATCACTCCATCATCATTGTGTTAATCTGGTATTTTAGGAATTGAAAAGTGATATTGGAAGTTGATACTAAATCTGAGTCATTGCATATTACAAAACAACTTCTAAATAATATTTCAGTTCAGTAACATTACCGAGGAGATGATGGCAGAGTGGTATTGTCACTAGACTATTATTTGGGAAATCCAGATAACGTCGCGAGAATCCAGGTTCTCATCCTGACTTCGCAGGTGTGGAATTTGAATTGAATTGAAATCTGGAATTACGAGTCCGGTGATGACCAGGAAACTGTTGTCAATTGCTGGAATACCCATCTGGTTTACCGGTGTCCTTTAGGGAAGGAAATCTGCCATCCTTACCTGGTCTGGCCTACATGTGACTCCAGACCCACAGTGAAGTGGTCGATTCTTAACTGCTCTTTGGGCAATAAATACTGGCCTGGCCAGTGACACACACTTCCCATGAATTAATAAACAAAAAGAATTACAAAACAAAAACTGAATAATTTCAGGAACTAAAACAGAAGTTGCTGAAAAAGCTCAGCAGGTCTGGCAGCATCTGTGAAGAAAAATCACGGTTGACGTTTCGGGTCTGGTGACCCATCCTCAGACCTGCGGAGCTTTTCCAGTAATTTCTGTTTCTGTTCCTGATTTGCAGCATCCGCTGTTCTGTTGGATTTTGCTGAATACTTTCAATGTTTTACGATTACCTGTATCTGCATTAGAGTCAAGAGTGTGGCGCCGGAAAAGCTCAGCAGGTCAGGCAGCATCTAAGGAGCAGGAAAATTGACATTTCGGGCAAAAGCCCTTCATCAGAAATCAGGAATTCTGATGAAGGGCTTTTGCCCAAAACGTCGATTCTCCTGCTCCTGGGATGTTGCCTGACCTGCTGTGTTCTTCCAGCAACACACTCTCGACTCTGATCTCCAGCATCTGCAGTTCTCACTTTTGCCTGTACCTGCATTGTCCTGCATTGAGCACCAGGTGGCAGTATAGACTAAATAAAACAAATCTCTTGATTATCAGTACGAGGACACTATTTTTATGGTTATTAATTAAGGAATTAAACTTCACAGCATGAGCAGACAAATAAAATCCCTCTTATGTACTCCGTGCTCATTTGCATCACTAAAAACAGAACAGTTTGAAAAACATTTAACATGTTTAGTTTGTTTTTCCGGTCGATTTGATGGATATGAAATCAGCAACAGTGGCCCTCGTTAACACGGTGCACCACCTTTTATCACAGTCAGAGACAACATCAAGGGGTCATGAATCAGCAACACGTGTTATTTTTAGATTAGATTAGATTACATTACAGCGTGGAAACAAGCCCTTCGGCCCAACAAGTCCACACCGACCCGCCGAAGCGCAACCCACCCATACCCCTACATTTACCCCTTACCTAACACTACAGGCAATTTAGCACGGCCAATTCATCTTTGGACTGTGGGAGGAAACCGGAGGAAACCCACACAGACACGGGGAGAACGTGCAAACTCCATACAGTCAGTCGCCTGAGACGGGAATTGAACCCGGGTCTCTGGCGCTGTGAGGCAGCAGTGCTAACCACTGTGCCACCGTGCCGCCAACATCAAGCTTTAGGTATAGGATCCAAACTGTTTCGGTATCAACGGAAAGTAACGTCACCATAGTCCCGGGAGACTGTAGTCACGTTCTCTCGTGAGAGAGAGAGAGAGAGGTGCCTGAGGGAAGTCTGGAGGTTTTTTTGTCAATGTTTGTCCCAAGCTGCTCTGAGACGCAGGACTCTCCGCTCTATGGTCTGTTCCCCAGGACGCACACCGAGACAAACATTGACTGTGCGTAGAGGACCATCAACATGGTGAAAGATGCTCTTTGCTCTGCCTGAATCTTGTTGGTCTTCCAGAGCAAGGAGTCGACCCTGACCGAATGCTGCAGACCGGCACCCACCAAGGTCCAGGACTATGTGCTGAGGGACGCACCAAAACCTGGGGCAGCTGCCGCCAAGGGCACAGTGGGGAAAGACCACTGTCTGAGGTCTTCCGGCTGAAGATAAATTGGGGTCCGTTCAGTTACTGCTCCCTCCTGGTACCTCAAAGTATCTGTAAAGACAATCTCGTACAAGAAATAAATGCCTTGTGTTTGTTTGTTGGATAGAGTCAAACTATGTTTGTTGGTTTCTTCATTGGCGACTGAAACAGAACCGAGCTGCATCAGTGACTATGTTTGCATATAATTATTTTTGTGAATATTAAGCATATTTTTGAAATAAGAGATAGATGACTGTGGTGAGTTCGGCCTGAGGGTCGCCACACCTCAGGCATGGAGTGAGATTGAGAAGGAGGGACCTGCAGAGATACCCCAGCCGGTGTGGGCATTGATGTTAGCATCACTCTGAATCTGAGACCAGCCAACTCAACAACCCAATCCACTGACACTGTAAAATAACGTGGGTGAGCTCCTTTGGTTGAGAATGCTTGACGTCAATTCAATGTTGGGCTCTGAGAAGCATAAGAACAGCAGAACCCACAGTAGGAACAGTCCATTTGGCCCCTCATATCTGTTCTACCACTCAGCACAATCATGGCTGCTCCTTTCCCTCAGCCTCACCTTCCCGCTGCTCTCCAAATCTCTCGATTCCTGCAACCCCAGACATCTCCAACTGAATATCCTCCAGCCAGAGAGAATCCATCTCCATCTGGAGGCCTAGAGTCTTTCATGGACTTTCAAAGACAACACCAAAGAGTACCAAAGACTTGTATTTATATAGCACCTTGCACGACCAGAGGATGCCTCAAAGCACTCTGGAGCCAATGAAATGTGGCCAATCTGTGCACAACAAAGTCCCACAGTCAACAATGCAATAATGAGCCATTTGTTTCAGTGGTGTCAATTGAGAGAGACGGACATTGGGCAGGACACCAATAAGAACTGCTGTTGCTCCTCTATCAATACTCTTGTGGGATCTTTTCTCTCTCCACTCAAGGATGCAAGATAGGGCAACTCATCCAAAATAAGGCACCCGCGACAGTGCAGCACTCCCTCCATACTGCCCTGGAGCACCAACCCAGGAGTACAGTGCTCACGCCTCTCGAGTGGGGCTCCATGGTTAATCCAGAGATGTGCAGGTTAGGGTAGATTAGCCATGGGAAATGCAGGGTTATAGGGATAGGGTAGGGGAGTGAGTCTGGGTAGAATGTTCTTCAGAGGGTCAACATGGACTTGTTAGGCCAAATGGCCTGTTTCCACAGAGCAGGGATTCTATGATTCAACCTGTTGCCTGCTGATTCAGTTGCGGGCTGAACATCACTTCCCGAACCATCGAAACCTTCAAAACGTTGCAGCATCTCATTTCTGGATCTGGATCGGCAGACAGTACTGAGCTGGGGGGCCAAGTGGGACAGAGAGCAAAGTGGCCACGTGCAGAAAGTCTGAAAAGAATTTGAAAAAGCTCATTGAGCAGCATCTGAAACCGAAATACAATGAGGTTCTGTACCCAAAAACAAACCTGTCTTTGTCATGTGACAGAAAGTTAAAAATATCAACTGCATCAAAATTGCTTGAGATAATGCGCTTGTCAATGTACAAGTTTTAATAAGCAAACATTTATCCTTTCAGTTCAATTATTTCCAATTTACAGAAGTCTTGCGGTTAGAGTCTGGGGGTAACAATGTTTTAACATTGAGGCTGCTTGTCTGAAATTCCTCTCTATGTTATTTCTGGAGAAGGCAGACGGTTAGAATACCTTACAGTGGTGACAGGTCAAATGTACCAGCATGCTTCGCCTCAACTGAATGGCCAGACACTGAGTGTGAAAGATAGGAGTGGGCAAGGGGCTGGAGGGAAGCTGTCATCTCCCTGTCAGCAAGACAGCCTGAGGCATTGGGGTCAAGATTAGAGGGGTGCTGGAAAAGCACAGCAGGTCAGGCAGCATCCGAGGAGCAGGAAAATCTAATCTCCAGCATCTGCAGTCCCCACCTCCGCCCTGCTGAGTCATTGGGATTGCGTTCTCAGGATCAGGGATGCAAGCTTCTGACAAACCACACAAGATTAAAATTTAGGTCAAAAAGTGTGGTGCTGGAAAAGCACAGCCGGTCAGGCAGCATCCGAGGAAGCAGATTCGGGCATGAGCTCTCCCTCAGGAATGTGTGTCTGCTATTTCTGAACCATGGTCAGAGACAAAACCTCTGCTGATGCTGGAATCCAAAGTTGACAAACAGGAGGCTGGGAGAACACAGCAAGGCAGGCAGTATCAGGAGGCTGGGGGAACACAGCAAGGCAGGCAGTATCAGGAGGCTGGGGGAACACAGCAAGGCAGGCAGCATCAGGAGGGTGGGGGAACACAGCAAGGCAGGCAGCATCAGGAGGGTGGGGGAACACAGCAAGGCAGGCAGCATCAGGAGGCTGGGGGAACACAGCAAGGCAGGCAGCATCAGGAGGCTGGGAGAACACAGCAAGGCAGGCAGCATCAGGAGGGTGGGGGAACACAGCAAGGCAGGCAGCATCAGGAGGCTGGGGGAACACAGCAAGGCAGGCAGCATCAGGAGGCTGGGGGAACACAGCAAGGCAGGCAGTATCAGGAGGCTGGGGGAAGACAGCAAGGCAGGCAGCATCAGGAGGCTGGGGGAACACAGCAAGGCAGGCAGTATCAGGAGGCTGCGGGAACACAGCAAGGCAGGCAGCATCAGGAGGCTGGGGGAACACAGCAAGGCAGGCAGTATCAGGAGGCTGGGGGAAGACAGCAAGGCAGGCAGCATCAGGAGGGTGGGGGAACACAGCAAGGCAGGCAGCATCAGGAGGCTCTGGGAACACAGCAAGGCAGGCAGCATCAGGAGGGTGGGGGAACACAGCAAGGCAGGCAGCATCAGGAGGGTGGGGGAACACAGCAAGGCAGGCAGCATCAGGAGGGTGGGGGAACACAGCAAGGCAGGCAGCATCAGGAGGCTGGGGGAACACAGCAAGGCAGGCAGCACCAGCAGATGCTGTAACCCCTTCTTCAGATCCCAGTCGACTCCTCCACCTCCTGATGCTGCCAGCCTTGCTGTGTTCTTCCAGCCTCCTGATGCTGCCTGCCTTGCTGTGTTCCCCCACCCTCCTGATGCTGCCTGCCTTGCTGTGTTCCCCCCAGCCTCCTGATGCTGCCTGCCTTGCTGTGTTCCCCCAGCCTCCTGATACTGCCTGCCTTGCTGTGTTCCCCCAGCCTCCTGATGCTGCCTGCCTTGCTGTGTTCCCCCAGCCTCCTGATACTGCCTGCCTTGCTGTGTTCCCCCAGCCTCCTGATACTGCCTGCCTTGCTGTGTTCCCCCAGCCTCCTGATACTGCCTGCCTTGCTGTGTTCCCCCAGCCTCCTGATACTGCCTGCCTTGCTGTGTTCCCCCAGCCTCCTGATGCTGCCTGCCTTGCTGTGTTCCCCCAGCCTCCTGATACTGCCTGCCTTGCTGTGTTCCCCCAGCCTCCTGATGCTGCCTGCCTTGCTGTGTTCCCCCAGCCTCCTGATGCTGCCTGCCTTGCTGTGTTCTCCCAGCTTCCTGATACTGCCTGCCTTGCTGTGTTCCCCCAGCCTCCTGATACTGCCTGCCTTGCTGTGTTCCCCCAGCCTCCTGATGCTGCCTGCCTTACTGTGTTCTCCCAGCCTCCTGATGCTGCCTGCCTTGCTGTGTTCCCCCAGCCTCCTGATACTGCCTGCCTTGCTGTGTTCCCCTCCCTCCTGATGCTGCCTGGTTCGCTGTGTACCCCCAGCCTCCTGATACTGCCTGCCTTGCTGTGTTCCCCCCAGCCTCCTGATGCTGCCTGCCTTGCTGTGTTCCCCCAGCCTCCTGATACTGCCTGCCTTGCTGTGTTCCCAGAGCCTCCTGATACTGCTTGCCTTGCTGTGTTCCCCCAGCCTCCTGATACTGCCTGCCTTGCTGTGTTCCCAGAGCCTCCTGATACTGCTTGCCTTGCTGTGTTCCCCCAGCCCCCTGATGCTGCCTGGTTCGCTGTGTACCCCCAGCCTCCTGATACTGCCTGCCTTGCTGTGTTCCCCCAGCCTCCTGATACTGCCTGCCTTGCTGTGTTCCCCCAGCCTCCTGATACTGCCTGCCTTACTGTGTTCCCCCAGCCTCCTGATACTGCCTGCCTTGCTGTGTTCCCCCAGCCTCCTGATGCTGCCTGCCTTGCTGTGTTCCCCCCAGCCTCCTGATACTGCCTGCCTTGCTGTGTTCCCCCAGCCCCCTGATACTGCCTGCCTTGCTGTGTTCCCCCAGCCTCCTGATACTGCCTGCCTTGCTGTGTTCCCCCAGCCTCCTGATACTGCCTGCCTTGCTGTGTTCCCCCAGCCTCCTGATACTGCCTGCCTTGCTGTGTTCCCCTCCCTCCTGATGCTGCCTGCCTTGCTGTGTTCCTCTCCCTCCTGATACTGCCTGCCTTGCTGTGTTCCCCCAGCCCCCTGATACTGCCTGCCTTGCTGTGTTCCCCCAGCCTCCTGATACTGCCTGCCTTGCTGTGTTCCCCCAGCCTCCTGATACTGCCTGCCTTGCTGTGTTCCCCCAGCCTCCTGATACTGCCTGCCTTGCTGTGTTCCCCTCCCTCCTGATGCTGCCTGCCTTGCTGTGTTCCTCTCCCTCCTGATACTGCCTGCCTTGCTGTGTTCCCCCAGCCTCCTGATACTGCCTGCCTTGCTGTGTTCCCCCAGCCTCCTGATGCTGCCTGCCTTGCTGTGTTCCCCCAGCCTCCTGATACTGCCTGCCTTGCTGTGTTTCCCCACCCTCCTGATGCTGCCTGCCTTGCTGTGTTCCCCCAGCCTCCTGATGCTGCCTGCCTTGCTGTGTTTCCCCACCCTCCTGATGCTGCCTGCCTTGCTGTGTTCCCCCAGCCTCCTGATACTGCCTGCCTTGCTGTGTTCCCCCAGCCTCCTGATGCTGCCTGCCTTGCTGTGTTCCCAGAGCCTCCTGATACTGCCTGCCTTGCTGTGTTCCCAGAGCCTCCTGATACTGCCTGCCTTGCTGTGTTCCCCCAGCCTCCTGATGCTGCCTGCCTTGCTGTGTTCCCCCAGCCTCCTGATACTGCCTGCCTTGCTGTGTTCCCCCAGCCTCCTGATGCTGCCTGCCTTGCTGTGTTCCCCCAGCCTCCTGATACTGCCTGCCTTGCTGTGTTCCCCCAGCCTCCTGATGCTGCCTGCCTTGCTGTGTTCCCCCAGCCTCCTGATGCTGCCTGCCTTGCTGTGTTCCCCCACCCTCCTGATACTGCCGGCCTTGCTGTGTTCCCCCAGCCTCCTGATACTGCCTGCCTTGCTGTGTTCCCCCAGCCTCCTGATGCTGCCTGCCTTGCTGTGTTCCCCCAGCCTCCTGATGCTGCCTGCCTTGCTGTGTTCCCCCAGCCTCCTGATGCTGCCTGCCTTGCTGTGTTCCCCCAGCCTCCTGATACTGCCTGCCTTGCTGTGTTCCCCCAGCCTCCTGATGCTGCCTGCCTTGCTGTGTTCCCCCACCCTCCTGATGCTGCCTGCCTTGCTGTGTTCCCCCACCCTCCTGATGCTGCCTGCCTTGCTGTGTTCCCAGAGCCTCCTGATGCTGCCTGCCTTGCTGTGTTCCCCCACCCTCCTGATGCTGCCTGCCTTGCTGTGTTCCCCCACCCTCCTGATGCTGCCTGCCTTGCTGTGTTCCCAGAGCCTCCTGATACTGCCTGCCTTGCTGTGTTCCCCCAGCCTCCTGATGCTGCCTGCCTTGCTGTGTTCCCCCACCCTCCTGATGCTGCCTGCCTTGCTGTATTCCCCCACCCTCCGGATGCTGCCTGCCTTGCTGTGTTCCCAGAGCCTCCTGATGCTGCCTGCCTTGCTGTGTTCCCCCACCCTCCTGATGCTGCCTGCCTTGCTGTGTTCCCCCACCCTCCTGATGCTGCCTGCCTTGCTGTGTTCTTCCAGCCTCCTGATGCTGCCTGCCTTGCTGTGTTCCCCCACCCTCCTGATACTGCCTGCCTTGCTGTGTTCCCCCCAGCCTCCTGATGCTGCCTGCCTTGCTGTGTTCCCCCAGCCTCCTGATGCTGCCTGCCTTGCTGTGTTCCCCCCAGCCTCCTGATGCTGCCTGCCTTGCTGTGTTCCCCCAGCCTCCTGATGCTGCCTGCCTTGCTGTGTTCCCCCACCCTCCTGATGCTGCCTGCCTTGCTGTGTTCCCCCAGCCTCCTGATGCTGCCTGCCTTGCTGTGTTCCCCCAGCCTCCTGATGCTGCCTGCCTTGCTGTGTTCCCCCACCCTCCTGATGCTGCCTGCCTTGCTGTGTTCCCCACCCTCCTGATACTGCCTGCCTTGCTGTGTTCCTCCCAGCCTCCTGATGCTGCCTGCCTTGCTGTGTTCTCCCAGCCTCCTGATGCTGCCTGCCTTGCTGTGTTCCCCCAGCCTCCTGATGCTGCCTGCCTTGCTGTGTTCCCCCACCCTCCTGATGCTGCCTGCCTTGCTGTGTTCCCCCACCCTCCTGATACTGCCTGCCTTGCTGTGTTCCTCCCAGCCTCCTGATGCTGCCTGCCTTGCTGTGTTCTCCCAGCCTCCTGATGCTGCCTGCCTTGCTGTGTTCCCCCAGCCTCCTGATGCTGCCTGCCTTGCTGTGTTCCCCCAGCCTCCTGATGCTGCCTGCCTTGCTGTGTTCCCCCAGCCTCCTGATGCTGCCTGCCTTGCTGTGTTCCTCTCCCTCCTGATGCTGCCTGCCTTGCTGTGTTCCCCCAGCCTCCTGATGCTGCCTGGCTTGCTGTGTTCTCCCAGCCTCCTCTGCTTCTGTCAAGATACCCTTCCAAGTCTCACCCCGTAGATATTAATGCAATAAACGTAGCGCAGAATTGAAGACGGAAAAAGGCTAAGATTTTACACACAGACACCTCATGTGCAGTGCATCCTTATTTGGGTAAAGTCAAAAATCACATGACACCAGGTAATAGTCCAACAGGTTTATTTAAAATGACAAGCTTTCAGAACTTCACACCTCTCTCAGGTTGGCTTTTCAGTTAAGGGCCTAAGTTTAGATTTAGGGTGAGTGGGGAAAGATTTAAAAGGGACCTAAGGGGCAACTTTTTCACACAGAGGGTGGTGCGTGTATGGAATGAGCTGCCAGAGGAAGTGATGGAGGCTGGTACAATAACAACATTTAAAAGGCATCTGGATGGGTATATGAATAGGAAGGGTTTGGAGGGATATGGGTCAGATGCTGACAAATGGGACTAGATTAATTTAGGATATCTGGTCGGCATGGGCGAGATGGGCTGAAGGGTGTGTTTCCATGCATGACTCTATCATGCATTGTTGACTGTGAAGTACAATCGATTGGTAAAACATTGATGTCGGAATAGTTTGGATTTTGGACTTAACCTTGTTGTTGCTAATTCCTGACTCCTCAGTGTTGGATTTTGGTGTCGAAGAACAACATGTGCTTCAATCCTGGTCATTTCGTCAACTTCATGCCCATTAAACTGACCAGAAGATCAAACTAAACACCGTGAAAACATTTCTCGTCCTGTCATTTGTTTTCGAGAGGGCAGTCAGTCAGAGGTCGCTGTGACTTCACTTTTTCCAAATGTAAAAATTCTGATCACCACAGATGTTATTTGAAGAAACATTGTGGGCGGCACGGTGGCACAGTGGTTAGCACTGCTGCCTCACAGCGCCGGAGACCCGGGTTCAATTCCCGCCTCAGGCGACTGACTGTGTGGAGTTTGCACGTTCTCCCCGTGTCTGTGTGGATTTCCTCCGGGCGCTCCGGTTTTCTCCCACAGTCCAAAGATGTGCAGGTCAGGTGAATTGGCCATGCTAAATTGCCTGTAGTGTTAGGTAAGGAGTAAATATAGGGGTATGGGTGGGTTGCGCTGCGGTGGGTCGGTGTGGACTTGTTGGGCCGAAGGGCCTGTTTCCACACTGTAATGTAATGTAAAAAAAATTGTGTGTTGATTGCTCATTGGTTAATGTTTGTGACAACAATAAGAGGAGGAAATGCTGTGATGCAGGGGGTTGTGTCGGTAAACCACCCACAGGTCTGCATGGCTAATTGAATACAGCTAAACGGCCTTTAGTCATGGTCAACTGGTTAAAACTATGGACTTAATTCCTTAGGGCACTGTGGTAGTGTCCTTACCTCTGAGCCAGGAGGGCCAGGTTCAAGCTCGACCTGCTCCACATGTGTGTTCTGAACAGGCAATTTAAAAGACCAGTACTGTTCACAAACACTGCACTTTAAACTTGGAATTTACCACCAGTCAGGCCTAAGCCAGGGGTCAGGGTGGATTTAGTCACCAAGGTGGGAGCCCCTACAAGCCCAGGGTTTGCTAAAGATGGGGGTCGATGGAAGGCAACGCTGCTGTGGCGGTCTCTAGGACCACGGGCCACAAATTGCTGGCAAGCTGCCTCTGGATGACTGCCTGACCCCGGGAGTGACTGGCCAATCAGACAGCCAGCAGCTCTGCGGCACCACTGATGCCTGGTGGCGATTGCCAGGATTGCAGCTGGTAGAAGAGGACATCAATTGGACGGATGGCACCCCGACAACAGGGTAAATGGGTTCTGGGTTGCCAGGACTGGTCAGGCAGAGCCTGACTGCATTGGCAGAGAAGGATGGGTGGGGGGTGGAGTGGGGGAGTGGCTCTGCTGAGGGCTCTCACAGTCAGGGAGACGGTCAGGCTTGGCAGCAAGACATCCTGGAGGCTGCTTTACTGGTTCAATTGGTCTTTGGGTCGAGGGTCAACTGCTGATAAAACGTGACGATGATGCAACAATGGACATGTCACTCCCTCCCTCCCTCCCTGTGACCTGTCTTGCCTCCCTCAGCCATTTCCAAGGGGAGCTGCTGCAATTCAAACCCATCTTAATGATCACCTCAGACAAGAGGGGAATCTCAACTCGCTGTCGCTGACCAGCATTCCACAAGAGTTCTTTGCAGTATTGGCAATTCGATTTAAACCTGTGGGACACTTATCCTCAGTGAGTGGGTGTACTTTTGATTTGAATCGCGTTAGGTTACTTGGAAACTTAACTTGACCGGTTTTATCAGGGAGGGACTGCTCTTCTCGGCTTCCAGAGGTGATGATTGGAAGTCGACAATCACAAAAACTCCGAGGGAAGCGAGAGAACTTCGCACGGTGGTCCATTGTACTGATTTGCCACAGGCGGGAGCTGAGGCAGAGTGCTGTGTTGTTCAAACGGGCAAGGCGGGGGGCCGTTTGGAGAGTGACGCTCGGTCAATTCCAGCAGAGAGGCAGAATAGATATCGCAGGCTAAACACTGCGATGTAATCTTCTGAGGGCTTCTGGCCCCCCCCCCCTCTTTGTTGCTATAGTACACTTTGAAAATGTTTCTCAGAACTCGTGAGTCCTAAAGAGAACGTACTGCTGCTATTGCTGGTGGGAGATGGCACTCCTTCATGTGCACCACCCCATTCATTTCCGGGCAGTTTTAGAAATAATTAAACATCGTCACTTTGTGAACAACCAATCCATCCATTACGCAAAGAGTCGCACTCCAGCGGGCTTACTTCATTGAGAAGAAAGACCTTGAACTGTCCAAGGCATTTCCCATGGGACCTTTGCTCTGGCATCTCATCTACCCTTGTACCTTATTAAGGCAACGTTATCACCGGTCAGAAACCACACATTATTTTACACTGTAGATTTCCTGGCAACAGCATAACCTCAACCATTCCCTTTAATTAGATGTCTCCCGGCACTGAGTTTGCGTCTTTCATTTGCTAATGAAATGTTGAGCACCAAGAGGTCAGTGAGCAGGAATAAATGTGTCTCCACAAGTACAGCAAGTTACTGGATCACTTTCACAACATGAACTGAAGGCTTCTGTCAAAGAGGAAGACAACATCGTTCCCAAAGGCGGAGAGAACAAAACTGACCGGAGCCCAAGTGTGGAGAACCTCAGTGTGGGAGTAGAGACAGAGAGATAGACCATGACTGACACATTGTCAAACAGGTTTTACTACAATAAAGTCAGTTCTGCAAGGTATAACATTGAATTCAGCCCCTCACTCCTCAAACGTCGCAGCTGATTTGATTCAACCACCTCTGTTCTCAGCAGGAAATACTCATCTAAAAGTCACGCTAACCATCCTGATCCCTGAAGACCCGTTTGGTATGGGAACTGAGCTAGAATGTAACGTGTGATAAACGACGACCACTGACAACTCTGTATCCATGTGGCCAGCAACAGGAGCTGGGATTCCAGTCACCAGGAGGTAGGGACATCAGTGACTAGGAGCGGGGATTCCAGTGGCTAGGACAAGGAATTCCAGTGACCAGGAGTGGGGACATCAGTGACCAGGAGTGGGGACGTTAGTGACCAGGAGCAGGGACGTCAGTGATCAGGAGTGGGGATTCCAGTGACCAGGATCAGGGATTCCAGTGACCAGGAGTGGGGACATAAGTGACTAGGAGCAGGGATTACACTGACCAGAAGCAGGGATTCCAGTCACGAGGAGCTGGGATTCCAGTGACCAGGAATGAGGATTCCACTGAGCAGAAGCCAAGATTCCAGTGAGCAGGAGCGGAGACATCAGTCATCAGGAGTGGGGACATCAGTGACGAAGAGTAGGGATTCCAGTAACCAGGAACAGGGACATCATTGACCAGGAGCAGGGATGTCAGTGACCAGGAATGGGGCCATTAGTGACTAGGAGCAGGTCGGTCCATGACCAGGAGAAGGGACGTCAGTGACCAGGTGTGGGGATTCCAGTGACCACGATCAGGAATATCACTCACCAGGAGCGGATATACCACTGACCAGGAGCAGGGATTCCACTGACCAGGAGTTGGGATTCCATTGACCAGGAGCAAGGATTCCAGTGACCAGGGACTGGGACTCCAGTGACCAGGAGTGGGAATGCCACTGACGAGGAGTGGGGATTCCACTGACCAGGAGCAGGGAGCAATGTAGAGGAGACCGCATCGGGAGCAACGGATACAATAAATGATATTGGTGGATGTGCAGGTAAAACTTTGATGGATGTGGAAGGCTCCTTTAGGGCCTTGGATAGAGGTGAGGGAGGAGGTGTGGGCGCAGGTTTTGCAATTCCTACAGTGGCAGGGCAGGGTGCCAGGACGGGAGGGTGGGTTGTAGGGGGGCGTGGACCTGACCAGGTAGTCACAGAGGGAACGGTCTTTGCGGAAGGTGGAAAGGGGTGGGGAGGGAAATATATCCCTGGTGGTGGGGTCTGTTTGGAGGTGGCGGAAATGTCGGCGGATGATTTGGTTTATGCGAAGGTTGGTAGGGTGGAAGGTGAACACCAGGGGCGTTCTGTCCTTGTTATGGTTGGAGGGGTGGGGTCTGAGGGCGGAGGTGCGGGATGTGGACGAGATGCGTTGGAGGGCATCTTTAACCACGTGGGAAGGGAAATTGCGGTCTCTAAAGAAGGAGGCCATCTGGTGTGTTCTGTGGTGGAACCGGTCCTCCTGGGAGCAGATACGGCGGAGGCGGAGGAATTGGGAATACGGGATGGCATTTTTGCAGGAGATAGGGTGGGAAGAGATGTAATCCAGGTAGCTGTGGGAGTCGGTGGGTTTGTAAAAAATGTCAGTGTCAAGCCGGTCGACATTAATGGAGATGGAGAGGTCCTGGAAGGGGAGGGAGGTGTCAGAGATGGCCCAGGTAAATTTATGGTCAGGGTGGAATGTGTTGGTGAAGCTGATGAATTGCTCAACCTCCTCGCGGGAGCACCAGGTGGCGCCAATGCAGTCATCAATGTAGCGGAGGAAAAGGTGGGGAGTGGTGCCGGTGTAACTACGGACGATGGACTGCCCTACGTAGCCAACAAAGAGACAGGCATAGCTGGGGCCCATACTGGTCCCCTTGGCTATCTCTTTGGTCTAGAGGAAGTGGGAGGACTCGAAGGAGAAATTGTTAAGGGTGAGGACCAGTTGGGCCAAATGAATGAGAGTGTCGGTGGAAGGGTACCGTTGGGGACGTCGGGAGAGGAAGAAACGGAGGGCTTGAAGGCCCTGGTCATGGCAGATGGAGGTGTAGAGGGATTGGATATCCATGGTGAAGATGAGACATTGGGGGCCGGGGAAACGGAAGTCTTGGAGGAGGTGGAGGGCGTGGCTGGTGTCTCGAACGTATGTGGGAGGTTCCTGGACTAGGGGGGCTTAGGACAGTGTCGCAGTAGGTAGAGATGAGTTCGGTGGGGCAGGAGCATGCTGAGACAATGGGTCGGCCAGGGTGGTCAGGCTTGTGGATCTTGGGAAGGAGGTAGAATCGGGTGGTGCGGGGTTCCCGGACTATGAGGTTGGAAGCTGTGGGTGGGAGATCTCCTGAGGTGATGAGGTTCTGTATGGTCTGGGAGATGATGGTTTGGTGATGGGAGGGTGGGGTCATGGTCAAGGGGGTGGTAGGAGGAGGTGTCGTTGAGTTGGCGTCTGGCTTCAGCGGTGTAGGTATCAGTGCACCAGACTACTACTGCGCCCCCTATATCTGATGGTTTGATGGTGAGGTCGGGATTGGAGCAGAGGGAGTGGAAGGCTGCGCGTTGTGAGGGTGAGAGGTTGGAGTGGGGGAGGGGGAGTAGACCGGTTGTGGCGGTTAATGTCCTGGAGGCAGTTGGAAATGAAGAGGTCGAGGGCAGGTAATAGGCCAGCGCGGGGTGTCCAGGTGGATGGAGTGTGTTGGAGGTGGGCAAAGGGGTCCTCGGAAGGTGGGCGGGAGTCCTGATTGTGAAAGTAAGCTCGGAGGCGGAGGCGACGGAAGAAGTGTTCGACGTCACGGCGTGTATCAAATTCATTGACGCGTGGACGGAGGGGGATGAAGGTGAGTCCTTTGCTGAGGACTGATCGTTTGTCCTCAGTGAGGGGAAAGTGAGGGGAAGGTCAGGGGGAATGCTGAAAACTCGGCAGGGCTGGGAGCTAGGGCCTGGTGTAGGTGTGGAGCTGGGAGTGGGGGCAGAGCCTGTAACTGGAGTGGGCGTGGTGTCGGGGAATGGGGGTGGAGTCATGAGCAGGGGTGGTATTCCCCCTCAGGGTTCTGGGAGGTGGGGATGGTGACAGTGGGATATGTGGGGGGTGTGTCAGCACAATGCAGGTGAGTGGCATTGGTGGCAGCGGAAGTGGTGGTAACCTCGGCAGTGGGGGTGGGGGGGGGCGGACGTCACTGAGCGTGTGACATCAGTGATGATGTGAAGGTCGGAAGTGATGTCACGTGTGGTGCATGAGGAATTGTCAGGGGTGGAAGTGGCTGTGGAAGCGGCCATGATGGGGGTCTCCTCTGCATTGGGGAGACTGGACGCCTCCTCACAGAGCGCTTTAGGGAACATCTCCGGGACACCCGCACCAATCAACCACACCGCCATGTGGTCCAACATTTCAACTCCCCCTCCCACTCTGCTGAGGACATGGAGATCCTGGGCCTCCTTCACCGCCGCTCCCTCACCACCAGACGCCTGGAGGAAGAACGCCTCATCTTCTGTCTCGGAACACTTCAACCCCAGGGCATCAATGTGGACTTCACCAGTTTCCTCATTTCCCCTTCCCCCACCTCACCCCAGTTCCAAACTTCTAGCTCAGCACTGTCCCCATGACCTGTCCTACCGGCCTATCATCTTTTCCACCTATCCACTCCACCCTCCTCTCTGACCTATCATCTCCATCCCCTCCCCCATCCACCCATTGTACTCTTTGCTACCTTCCCCCACCCTCCTCTCTGACCTATCACCTCCATCCCCACCCCCACTCACCTATTGTACTCTATGCTACTTTCTCCCCACCCCCACCACCCCCTCTCATTTATCTCTCCACTCTGCAGGCACCCTGCCTCCGTTCCTGATGAAGGGCTTTTGCCGGAAACGTCGATTTTCCTGCTCCTTGGATGTTGCCTGACCTGCTGTGCTTTTCCAGCATCACTCTGATCTAGACTCTGGTTTCCAGCATCTGCAGTCCTTGTTTTTACCGTGGGGACATCAGTGACCATGAGCAGGGATTCCAGTGAAAATGAGCGGGGATTCCAGTGACCAGGAGTGGGGACATCAGTGACCATGAGCAGGGATTCCAGTGAAAATGAGCGGGGATTCCAGTGACCAGGAGTGGGGACTTCAGTGACCATGAGCAGGGATTCCAGTGAACATGAGCGGGGATTCCAGTGAAAAGGAGTGGGGATTCCACTGACCAGGAGCAGGGACGTCAGTGACCTGGAGAATTGACGTCAGTGACCAGCAGTGGGGATTCCAGTGACCAGGAGCAGGGAGGTCAGTGATCAGGAGTGGGGACATTAGTGACGAGGTGCAGGGTATCCAGTGACTAGGAGTGGGGACATCAGTGACCAGGGGGAGGGATTCCCGTGTCCAGTAGTAGAGACGTCCATGACCAAGAGCAGGGATGTCAGTGACTGGGAGCCGGGATTCCAGTGAGCAGGAGTGGGGACTCCAGTGACAAGGAGCGGGGACATTAGTGACCAGGGGTGGGGATTCCAGTGAACAGGAGCAGGGACAAAATTGACCAGGAGCGGGGACATCAATGACCAGGAGCAAGGATGTCAGTGACCAGGAACCGGGATTCCAGTGAAAAGGAGCGGGGATTCCAGTGACCAGGAGAAGGGACTCCAGTGACCAGTTGCAGGGATTCCAGTGACCAGGAGCAGGGAGGTCTGTGATCAGGAGTGGGGACATTAGTGACCAGGAGCAGGGATTCCAGTGACCAGGAGCATTGACGTCAGTGACCAGGAACAGGGACATCATTGACCAGGAACAGGGGATTCTAGTCACCATGAGGGGGGATTCCAGTGACCAGGAACGGTGACGTCAATGACCAGCAGCGGGGACATCAGTGGCGAGGCATGGGGATTCCAGTGAGCAGGAGCAGGGAGGTCAGTGATCAGGAACAGGGACATAAGTCATCAGGACCAGAGACATCAGGGACCAGGGGTGGGGATGGTAATGACCAGGATTGGGGATGTCAGGGACCGGGAGATGGGATTCCACAGATTAGGATCAGGGATTCCAGTGACCAGGAGCAGGGACATCCATGCCCAGGAGCAGGGATTCCAGTGACATGGGGCAGGGATATCCATGATCAGGAGCAGGGACATCAGTGACCAGGGGCGGGGAATCTAGTGACCAGGAGCGAGGACATTAGTGACCAGGAGTGGGGACATTAGTGACGAGGATTGGGGATTCCAGTGACCAGGAATAGGGTCATCATTGACCAGGAGCAGCGATGTCAGTGACCAGGAGCAGGGACATCAGGGACCATAAAAAGGGATGTCAGTGACCAGGATCCGGAATGTCAGTGACCAGGAATGGGGACATCAGTCACCAGGAGTGTGGACATCATTGACCAGGATCAGGGACGTCAGTGACCAGGAGTGGTGATTCCATTGATCAGGAGCAGGGATGTGTGTGACAAGCAGCAGGGATTCCAGTGACCAGGAGCAGGGACATCAGTGACCAGGAGCAGGGACATCAGTCACCAGGAGCGGTGAATCTAGTGACCAGGAGTGGGGATGTCAGTCACCAGGTGTGGGGCATTAGTGACCAGGAGCGGGGATTCCAGTGAGCAGGAGCAGGAATGTCAGCGAGCAGGAGCAGGAATGTTAGTGATCGGGAGCAGGAATGTCAGTGACCAGGAACGGGGATGTCCGTGACCAGGAGCGGGGCTATCAGTGACCAGGAGTGGGGACATTAGTGAGCAGGAGTGGGGACATCAGCGACCAGAAACAGGCACACCATTGACCATCAGTGAGAATTCCAGTGACCAGAAGCAAGGACATCAGTGACCAGGAGCAGGGAAGTCAGTGACCAGGAACAGGGATTCCAGTGACCAGGAGCAGGGACATCTGTGACCAGGAACAGGGATTCCAGTGACCAGGAGCAGGGACATCAGTGACCAGGAGCAGGGACATCAGTGACCAGGAGCGGGGATTCCAGTGACCAGGACTAGGGACATCATTGACCAGGATCAGGGACTTCAGTGACCATGAGTGGTGATTCCGCTGACCAGGAGCAGGGATGTCTGTGACGGGCAGCAGGGATTCCAGTGACCAGGAGCAGGACATCAGTGACCAGGAGCAGGGATGTTAGTGACAAGGATCAGGGACATCAGTGACCAGGAACAGGGACATTAGTGGCCAGGAGCGGTGAATCTAGTGACCAGGAGTGGGGACGTCAGTCACCAGGTGTGGGGCATTAGTGACCAGGAGCGGGGATTCCAGTGAGCAGGAGCAGGAATGTCAGTGACCAGGAGCGGGGACGTCAGTGACCACGAGTGGGGACATTAGCGACCAGGAGCGGGGAATCCAGTGACCAGGAGCGGGGATGTCAGTGACCAGGAGTGGGGACATCAGTGACCAGGAACAGGCACACCATTGACCATCAGTGAGGATTCCAGTGACCAGAAGCAAGGACATCAGTGACCAGGAGCAGGAATGCCAGTGACGAGGAGTGGGAATTCCAGTGACCAGGAGCAGGGACGTCAGTGACCAGGAGCATGGACATAAGTGACCAGGAGTGAGGACTCCATTGACAGGGAGCCGGGATTCCAGTGAAAATGAGCAGGGATTCCAGTGACCAAGAGCGGGGACATAAGTGACCAGGAGCGGGATGCAAGTGACCAAGGGCAGGGACTCAGTGACCAGGACTGGGGACATTAGTGACCAGGAGTGGGGATTTCAGTGACCAGGAGCAGGGACATCAGTCACCAGGAGTGGGAACGTTAATGACCAGGAGTGGGGACATCAGTGACAAGGTGTGGGCGTTCAAGTGAGCAGGAACAGGGACATCATTGACCAGGATTGGAGTCGTCAGCGACCAGGAGCGAGGCATTAGTGACCAGGAACGGGGACAGTAGTGACCACAAGTGGGGATTCCAGTGACCAAGAGTGGGGACATCAGTGACCAGGAGTGGGACACCAGTGACCAGGAGTGAGGATTCCAGTGACCAGGAATAGGGACATCATTGACTGGGATTGGGGACGTCAGTGACCAGGAGTGGCGATTCCACTGATCAGGAGTAGGGATGTCTGTGACCAGCAGCAGGGATTCCAGTGACCAGGAGCAGGGACGTCAGTGACCAGGAGTGGGCAATCTAGTGACCAGGAGTAGGGACATCAGTGACCAGGAGCAGGGACATTAGTGACCACGAGTGGGGACATTAGTGACCAGGAGCAGAGACGTTACTGACCAAGAGAGGGGATGTTAGTGACCACGAGTGGGGATTCCAGTGACCAGGAGTGGGGACATCAGTGACCAGGAGCAGGACGCCACTGACCAGGAGCGGGGATTCCAGTGACCAGGAGCAGGGATGTCAGTGACCAGGAACAGGGACATAAGTCATCAGGACCAGAGACATCAGGGACCAGGAGTGGGGATGTTAATGACCAGGATTGGGGATGTCAGGGACCGGGAGATGGGATTCCACAGATTAGGATCAGGGATTCCAGTGACCAGGAGCAGGGACATCCATGCCCAGGAGCAGGGATTCCAGTGACATGGGACAGGGATAACCGTGATCAGGAGCAGGGACATCAGTGACCAGGGGCGGGGAATCTAGTGACCAGGAGCGAGGACATTAGTGACCAGGAGTGAGGATTCCAGTGACCAGGAATAGGGACATCATTGACTGGGATTGGGGACGTCAGTGACCAGGAGTGGCGATTCCACTGATCAGGAGTAGGGATGTCTGTGACCAGCAGCAGGGATTCCAGTGACCAGGAGCAGGGACGTCAGTGACCAGGAGTGGGCAATCTAGTGACCAGGAGTAGGGACATCAGTGACCAGGAGCAGGGACATTAGTGACCACGAGTGGGGACATTAGTGACCAGGAGCAGAGACGTTACTGACCAAGAGAGGGGATGTTAGTGACCACGAGTGGGGATTCCAGTGACCAGGAGTGGGGACATCAGTGACCAGGAGCAGGACGCCACTGACCAGGAGCGGGGATTCCAGTGACCAGGAGCAGGGATGTCAGTGACCAGGAACAGGGACATAAGTCATCAGGACCAGAGACATCAGGGACCAGGAGCAGGATGCCACTGACCAGGAGCGGGGATTCCAGTGACCAGGAGCAGGGACATCAGTGACCAGGAGCATGGACATTAGTGACCAGGAGTGGGGATTCCAGTGACCAGGAGTGGGGACATCAGTGACCAGGAGCGGGGACATAAGTCACCAGGAGTGGGGACATTAATGACCAGGAGCGGGGACATCACTGACCAAGAGTGGGGATGTCAGTGGCCAGGAGTGGTGATTCCAATGACCAGGAGCAGGGACATCAGTGACCAGGAGCGTGAATTCCATTGACCAGCAGCAGAGACGTCAGTGACCAGGACAGGGGATTCCACAGACTAGGAGCAGGGATTCCAGTGGCCAGGAGCAGGGATTCCAGTGACCAGGAATGGGGACATTAGTGACCAGGAGCGGGGACATCACTGACCAGGAGCAGGGAGGTCCGTGACCAGGTGCAGGGATGTCAGTGACCAGGAGTTGGGATTCCAGTGACTAGGAGCTGGGATTCCAATGACTAGGAGCTGGGATTCCAGTGACCAGGAACTGGGATTCCAATGACCAGTAGTGGGGATACCACTGACCAGGACGGGGATACCACTGACCAGGAGCAGGAATATCAGTGACCAGGAGTGAGGATTCCACTGACCAGGAGCAGGGATTCCAGTCACCAGGAGCTGGGATTTCAGTGACCAGGAACGGGGATTCCACTGACCTGTATCAGGAACAACTGTGACCAGGAGTGGGGATGTCAATGACAAGGAGTGGGGATTCCAGTGACCAGGAACGGGGATTCCACTGACCTGTATCAGGAACAACTGTGACCAGGAGTGGGGATGTCAATGACAAGGAGTGGGGATTCCAGTGATCAGGAGTGGGGATATCAGTGACCAGGAGTGGGGATATCAGTGACCAGGAGTGGGGATGTCAGTGACCAGGAGTGGGGATTCCAGTGACCGGGAGCGGGGACATCAGTGACCAGCAGTGGGGATGTCAGTGACTAGGAGTGGGGATTCCAGTGACCAGGAGCGGGGACATCAGTGACCAGGAGTGGGGACGTCATTGACAAGGTGCAGGGATGTCAGTGACCAGGAGTGGGGACGTCACCGACCAAGTGAGTGGATTCCACTGACCAGGAGCATGGATTCCAGTGACCAAGAGCTGGGATTCTAGTGACCAGGAGCTGGGATTCCAGCCACCAGGACCTGGGATTCCAGTGGCCAGGAACAGGGATTCCAGTGACCAGGAGTGGGGACATCAGTGACCAGGAGGGGGGACATCAGTGACCAGGAGTAGGGAAGTCAGTGACCAGGAACAGGGACATCAGTCACCAGGAGTGGGGACATTAATGACCAGGAGCGGGGACATCACTGACCATGAGTGGGGATGTCAGTGGCCAGGAGTGGTGATTCCAGTGACCAGGAGCAGGGACATCAGTGACCAGGAGCGTGAATTCCATTGACCAGCAGCAGAGACGTCAGTGACCAGGATAGGGGATTCCACAGACTAGGAGCAGGGATTCCAGTGGCCAGGAGTAGGGATTCCAGTGACCAGGAATGGGGACATCAGTGACCAGGAGCGGGGACATCACTGACCAGGAGCAGGGAGATCTGTGACCAGGTGCAGGGATGTCAGTGACCAGGAGTTGGGATTCCAAAGACTAGGAGCTGGGATTCCAGTCACCAGGAGCTGGGATTTCAGTGACCAGGAACAGGGATTCCAGTGACCTGTATCAGGAACAACTGTGACCAGGAGTGGGGATGTCAATGACCAGGAGTGGGGATTCCAGGGACCGGGAGCGGGGACATCAGTGACCAGGAGTGGGGATGTCAGTGACCAGGAGCGGGGACGTCAGTGACCAGGAGTGGGGACATAAGTGACCAGGAGCAGGGATGTCAGTGACAAGGAGTTGCAATTCCACTGACTAAGAGCTGGTATTCCAGTCACTAGGAGCTGGGATTCCAGTGACCAGGAGCGGGGATACCACTGACCAGGAGCGGGGATGCCACTGACCAGGACTAGGGACATCAGTGACCAGGAGCTGGGATTCCATTGACCAGGAACGGGGATTCCAGTGACCTGGATCAGGAACAACTGTGACCAGGAGCAGGGATTCCAGTGATCAGGATCGGGGATTCCAGTGACCAGGAGCAGGGGCATCAGTGACTAGGAGTGGGGACGTTAATGATCAGGAGTGTGAATTGACCCATTGACCAGCAGTGGAGACGTCAATGACCAGGAGCGGGGTTTCCACAGACCGGGAGCAGGGATTCCAATGACCTGGAGCGTGGATTCCAGTGACCAGGAACGGGGACATCTGTGACCTGGAGCAGGGATTCCAGTGAAAAAGAATGGGATTCCAGTGACCAGGAGCAGGGATTCCAGTCACCAGGAACGGAGATTCCAGTGACCAGCATCGGAGACGTCAGTGACCAGGAGAGGGGATTCCACAGACTAGGAGCAGGGATTCCAGTGGCCAGGAGTGGGGACATTAGTGACCAGGAGTGGGAACGTCAGTGACAAGGAGTGGGGACATCTGTGACCAGGAGCGTGGATTCCAGTGAGCAGGAGCAGGGATGTCAGTGACCATGAGTGGGGATATCAGAGACCAGAGGCGGAGATTCCAATGACCAGGCGCTGGGACATCAGTCACCAGGAGTGAGGACATCAGTGACCAGGAACAGGGACACCATTGATCATCAGTGGGGATTCCAGTGACCAGAAGCAAGGATGTCAGTGACCAGGAGCAGGAATGTCAATGACCAAGCGCAGGGATTCCAGTGATCAGGAGCGGGGACATCAGTGACCAGGAGTGTGAATTCCAAAGACCAAGAGTGGGGATGTCAATGACCAGGTGCCAGGATTCCAGTGAAAAGGAGCGCTTTCCAGTGACCGGGAGCAGGGACATCTGTGACCAGGAGCAGGGACACCTGTGACCAGGAGCACGGATTCCAGTGAGCAGGAGCAGGAACGTCAGTGACCAGGAGTGGGGATATCAGAGACCAGAGGCAGAGATTCCAGTGACCAGGCGCTGGGACATCAGTCACCAGGAGTGAGGACGTCAGTGACCAAGAACACGGGCGTCAGTGACCAGGATCAGGGATGTCAGTGACCAGCAGTGGGGATTCCTGTGACCAGGAGCGGGGATGTCAATGACCAGGAGTGTGGACGTCAGTGACCAGGAGTGGGGATTCCAGTGACCAGGAGCGGGGACATCAGTGACCAGGAGTGAGGACGTCAGTGACAAGGAGTGGGGACACCAGTGACCAGGAGCAGGGACAGCAGTGACCAGGAGTGGGAACGTCAGTGACAAGGAGTGGGGACACCAGTGACCAGGAGCAGGGACAGCAGTGACCAGGAGTGGGGACATGAGTGACCTGGAATGGGGATTCTAGTGACCAGGAGGAGGGACTTCAGTCACCAGGAGCGGGGACATCAGTGACCAGGAGCAGGGGCATTAGTGACCAGGAGCAGGGACATTAGTGATCAGGAGCGAGGACATCAGTGACCAGGAGCGGTGACGTCAGTGACCAGGAGCAGGAACATCAGTGACCAGGAGCAGGGACATCTGTGACCAGGAGCGAGGACATTAGTGACCAGGAGCAGGAACATCAGTGACCAGGAGCGAGGACATCAGTGACCAGGAGCGAGGACATCAGTGACCAGGAGCGGGGACATCAGTGACCAGGAGCGAGGACATTAGTGACCAGGAACGGAGACATCAGTGACCAAGAGCGAGCACATTAGTGACCAGGAGTGAGGACATCAGTGACCAGGAGTGGGGACGTCAGTGACCTGCAGCGAGGACATTAGTGACCAGGAGCAGGGACATCAGTGACCAGGAGTGGTGACGTCAGTGACCAAGAGCAGGGACATCAGTGACCAGGAGCAGGGACATAAGTGACCAGAAGGGAGGACTTTAGAGACCAGGAGCAGGGACATTAGCGACCAGGAGCGAGGACATTAGTGACCAGGAGCGAGGACTTTAGTGACCAGGAGCAGGGACATTAGCGACCAGGAGCGAGGACATTAGTGACCAGGAGCGAGGACTTTAGTGACCAGGTGCAGGGACATTAGCGACCAGGAGCGAGGACGTTAGTGACCAGGAGCGAGGACATCAGTGACCAGGAGCAGGGACATCTGTGAACAGCAGCAAGGACATCAGTGACAAGGAGCAGGAACATTAGTGACCAGGAGCGAGGAAATTAGTGACCAGGAGCGAGGACATCAGTGACCAGGAGCGGGAACATCAGTGACCAGGAGCGGGGACATCAGTGACCAGGAGCAGGGACATTAGTGACCAGGAGCAGGGACATCAGTGACCAGGAGCTGGGACATTAGTGACCAGGAGCGAGGACATCAGTGACCAGGAGCGGGGACATTAGTGACCAGGAGCGGTGACGTCAGTGACCAGGAGCAGGGACATTAGTGACCAGGAGCGAGGACATTAGCGACCAGGAGTGAGGACATTAGTGACCAGGAGTGGGGACGTCAGTGACCAGGAGCAGGGACATCTGTGACCAGGAGCGAGGACATTAGTGACCAGGAGCAGGGACATAAGTGACCAGAAGCGAGGACTTTAGTGACCAGGAGCGAGGACATTAGTGACCAGGAGCAGGGACACCAGTGACCAGGAGCGAGGACATCAGTGACCAGGAGCAGGGACATCAGTGACCAGGAGCAGGGACATCAGTGACCAGGAGCGAGGACATTAGTGACCAGGAGCAGGGACATAAGTGACCAGGAGCGAGGACTTTAGTGACCAGGAGCAGGGACATTAGCGACCAGGAGCGAGGACATTAGTGACCAGGAGCGAGGAGTTTAGTGACCAGGAGCAGGGACGTTAGTGACCAGGAGCGAGGACATCAGTGACCAGGAGCAGGGACATCTGTGAACAGGAGCAGGGACATTAGTGACCAGGAGCGAGGACATTAGTGACCAGGAGCGGGGACGTCAGTGGCCAGGAGCGAGGACATCAGTGACCAGAAGCAGGGACATCTGTGACCAGGAGCAAGGACATCAGTGACCAGGAGCAGGAACATTAGTGACCAGGAGCAGGGACATTAGTGACCAGGAGCGAGGATGTCAGTGACCAGGGGCAGGGACATTAGTGACCAGGAGCGAGGACATTAGTGACCAGGAGGAAGGACATTAGTGACCAGGAGCGAGGACATTAGTGACCAGGATGAAGGACATTAGTGACCAGGAGCAGGGACATCAGTGACCATGAGCGAGGACATCAGTGACCAGGGGCGAGGACATTAGTGACCAGGAGGGAGGACATTAGTGACCAGGAGCGAGGACATTAGTGACCAGTAGGGAGGACATTAGTGACCAGGAGCAGGGACATCAGTGACCAGGAGCGAGGACATCAGTGACCAGTTGCTAGGACATCAGTGACCAGGAGCAGGGACATCAGTGACCAGGAGCGAGGACATCAGTGACCAGGAGCGGGGACATCAGTGACCAGGAGCGAGGACATTAGTGACCAGGAGCAGGGACATTAGTGACCAGGAGTGAGGACATTAGTGACCAGGAGCAGGGAAATCAGTGACCAGGAGCGAGGACATTAATGACCAGGAGCGAGGACATTAGTGACCAGGAGCTGGGACATTAGTGACCAGGAGTGAGGACATTAGTGACCAGGAGCGGGGACGTCAGTGACCAGGAGCAGGGACATCTGTGACCAGGTGCGAGGACATTAGTGACCAGGAGGGAGGACGTTACTGACCAGGGGCAGGGTCATCAGTGACCAGGAGCAGGAACATTAGTGACCAGGAGCAGGGACATTAGTGACCAGGAGCGAGGACGTCATTGACCAGGGGCAGGAACATTAGTGATGAGGAGCGAGGACATTCGTGACCAGGAGCAGGGACATCAGTGACCAGGAGCGAGGACATCAGTGACCAGGAGCAGGGACAGCAGTGACCAGGAGCAGGGACATTAGTGACCAGGAGTGAGGACATTAGTGACCAGGAGCAGGGACATCAGTGATCAGGAGTGAGGACATCAGTGACCAGGAGCAGGGATATTAGTGACCAGGAGCAAGGATATCAGTGACCAGGAGCGAGGACATCAGTGACCAGGAGCGGGGACATCAGTGACCAGGAGCGAGGACATTAGTGACCAGGAGCAGGGACATCAGTGACCAGGAGTGAGGACATCAGTGACCAGGAGCTAGGACATCAGTGACCAGGAGCAGGGATATTAGTGACCAGGAGCAAGGACATCAGTGACCAGGAGCGAGGACATCAGTGACCAGGAGCGGGGAGATCAGTGATCAGGAGCGAGGACATTAGTGACCAGGAGCAGGGACATCAGTGACAGGAGCGTGGACGTCAGTGACCAGGAGCGAGGACATTAGTGACCAGGACCAGGGACATTAGTGACCAGGAGCGAGGACATTAGTGACTAGGAGCGGGACATCAGTGACCAGGAGCGGTGACGTCAGTGACCAGGAGCAGGGACATTAGTGACCAGGAGCGAGGACATTAGTGACTAGGAGCGAGGACATTAGTGACCAGGAGCAGGGACATTAGCGACCAGGAGTGAGGACATTAGTGACCAGGAGCAGGGACATCTGTGACCAGGAGCAAGGATATCAGTGACCAGGAGCAGGAACATTAGTGACCAGGAGCAGGGTCATCAGTGACCAGGTGCAGGAACATTAGTGACCAGGAGCAGTGACATTAATGACCAGGAGCAAGGACGTCATTGACCAGGGGCAGGAACATTAGTGACGAGGAGCAAGGACATTAGCGACCAGGAGGGAGGACATTAGTGACCAGGAGCGAGGACATTAGTGACCAGGAGCAGGGACATCAGTGACCAGGAGCGAGGACATCAGTGACCAGGAGCGAGGACATCAGTGACCAGGAGCGAGGACATCAGTGACCAGGAGCGGGGACATCAGTGACCAGGAGCGAGGACATTAGTGACCAGGAACGGGGACATCAGTGACCAGGAGCGAGCACATTAGTTACCAGGAGTGAGGACATCAGTGACCAGGAGTGGGGACGTCAGTGACCTGCAGCGAGGACATTAGTGACCAGGAGCAGGGACATCAGTGACCAGGAGTGATGACGTCAGTGACCAAGAGCAGGGGCATCAGTGACCAGGAGGGAGGACATCAGTGACCAGGAGCAGGGACATCAGTGACCAGGAGCAGGGGCATCAGTGACCAGGAGCGAGGACGTCAGTGACCAGGAGCGGGGACATCAGTGACCAGGAGCGGGGACATCAGTGACCAGGAGCAGGGACATTAGTGACCATGGGCAGGGACATCAGTGACCAGGAGATAAGACATTAGTGACCAGGAGCGAGGACATCAGTGACCAGGAGCGGGGACATCAGTGACCAGGAGCAGGGACATTAGTAACCAGGAGCGAGGACATCAGTGACCAGGAGCAGATACATCAGTGACCAGGAGCAGGGACATTAGTGACCAGGGGCAGGGACATCAGTGACCAGGAGATGGGACATTAGTGACCAGGAGCGAGGACATCAGTGACCAGGAGCGGGGACATCAGTGACCAGGAGCAGGGACATTAGTGACCAGGAGCGAGGACGTCAGTGACCAGGAGCGAGGACGTCAGTGACCAGGAGCTAGGACATCAGTGACGAGGAGCGGGACATCACTGACCAGGAGCAGTGACGTCAGTGACCAGGAGCAGGGACATTAGTGACCAGGAGCAAGGACATTAGTGACCAGGAGCAGGGATATTAGTGACCAGGAGTGAGGACATTAGTGACCAGGAGCGGGGACGTCAGTGACCAGGAGCAGGGACATCTGTGACCAGGAGCGAGGACATTAGTGACCAGGAGGGAGGACGTTACTGACCAGGGGCAGGGTCATCAGTGACCAGGAGCAGGAACATTAGTGACCAGGAGCAGGGACATTAGTGACCAGGAGCGAGGACGTCATTGACCAGGGGCAGGAACATTAGTGATGAGGAGCGAGGGCATTAGTGACCAGGAGGGACGACATTAGTGACCAGGAGCGAGGACATTAGTGACCAGGAGCAGGGACATCAGTGACCAGGAGCGAGGACATCAGTGACCAGGAGCAGTGACAGCAGTGACCAGGAGCAGGGACATTAGTGACCAGGAGTGAGGACATTAGTGACCAGGAGCAGGGACATCAGTGACCAGGAGTGAGGACATCAGTGACCAGGAGCGAGGACATTAGTGACCAGGAGCAGGGACATCAGTGACCAGGAGTGAGGACATCAGTGACCAGGAGCAGGGATATTAGTGACCAGGGGCAAGGACATCAGTGAAAAGGAGCGAGGACATCAGTGACCAGGAGCGAGGACATCAGTGACCAGGAGCAGGGACATCAGTGACCAGGAGCGGGGACATCAGTGACCAGGAGCGAGGACATTAGTGACCAGGAGCAGGGACATCAGTGACCAGGAGCGTGGACGTCAGTGACCAGGAGCGAGGACATTAGTGACCAGGAGCAGGGACATTAGTGACCAGGAGCGAGGACATTAGTGACCTGGAGCAGGGACATCAGTGACCAGGAGTGAGGACATTAGTGACCAGGAGCAGGGACATCAGTGACCAGGAGCGGGGACATTAGTGACCGGAACGACGACATTAGTGACCAGGAGCAGGGACATTAGTGACCAGGAGCGAGGACATCAGTGACCAGGAGCAGGGACATCAGTGACCAGGAGCGAGGAAGTCAGTGACCAAGGGCAGGGACATCAGTGACCAGGAGCGAGGACATCAGTGACCAGGAGCGAGGACATCAGTGACCAGAAGCGGGGACGTCAGTGACTAAAGCAGGGACATCAGTGACCAGGAGCTAGTACATTAGTGACCAGGAGCAGGGACATCAGTGACCAGGAGCGAGGACATCAGTGACCTGGAGCGGGGACGTCAGTGACCAGGAGCGAGGACATTAGTGACCAGGAGCAGGGACATCAGTGACCAGGAGTGGTGACGTCAGTGACCAAGAGCAGGGACATCAGTGACCAGGAGCAGGGACATAAGTGACCAGGAGCGAGGACATTAGTGACCAGGAGCAGGGACATTAGTGAGCAGGAGCAGGGACATTAGCGACCAGGAGCGAGGACATTAGTGACCAGGAGCGAGGACTTTAGTGACCAGGAGCAGGGACATCAGTGACCAGGAGCAAGGACATCAGTGACCAGGAGCGAGGACATTCGTGACCAGGAGCAGGGACATCAGTGACCAGGAGCAAGGGCATTAGTGACCAGGACCGAGGACTTTAGTGACCAGGTGCAGGGACATTAGCGACCAGGAGCGAGGACGTTAGTGACCAGGAGCGGGGACGTTAGTGACCAGGAGCGAGGACATCAGTGACCAGGAGCAGGGACATCTGTGAACAGCAGCAAGGACATCAGTGACCAGGAGCAGGAACATTAGTAACCAGGAGCAGGGACATTAGTGACCAGGAGCGAGGACATCAGTGACCAGGAGCAGGGACATCTGTGAACAGCAGCAAGGACATCAGTGACCAGGAGCAGGGACATTAGTGACCAGGAGCGAGGAAATTAGTGACCAGGAGCGGGGATGTCAGTGACAACGAGTTGGGACGCCAGTGACCAGGAGTAGGGACATTAGTGACCAGGAGCGAGGACATCAGTGACCAGGAGCGGGGACATCAGTGACCAGGAGCGGGGACATCAGTGACCAGGAGCAGGGACATTAGTGACCAGGAGCGAGGACATCAGTGACCAGGAGCAGGGACATTAGTGACCAGGAGCGTGGACATCAGTGACCAGGAGCAGGGACATCAGTGACCAGGAGCGAGGACATCAGTGACCAGGAGCAGGGACATTAGTGACCAGGAGCGAGGACATCAGTGACCAGGAGCGAGGACATTAGTGACCAAGGGCAGGGACATTAGTGAGCAGGGGCAGGGACATCAGTGACCAGGAGCGAGGACATCAGTGACCAAGGGCAGGGACATTAGTGAGCAGGGGCAGGGACATCAGTGACCAGGAGCGAGGACATCAGTGACCAGGAGCGAGGACATCAGTGACCAGGAGCAAAGACGTAGTGACCAGGAGCAAGGACATCAGTGACTAGGAGCGGGACATCAGTGACCAGGAGCGGTGACGTCAGTGACCAGGAGCAGGGACATTTTTGACCAGGAGCGAGGACATTAGTGACCAGGAGCGAGGACATTAGTGACCAGGAGCAGTGACATTAGCGACCAGGAGTGAGGACATTAGTGACCAGGAGTGGGGACGTCAGTGACCAGGAGCAGGGACATCTGTGACCAGGAGCAAGGACATCAGGGACTAGCAGCGGGACATCAGTGACCAGGAGCGGTGACGTCAGTGACCAGGAGCAGTGACATTAGTGACCAGGAGCGAGGACATTAGTGACCAGGAGCAGGGACATTAGTGACCAGGAGCAGGGACATCTGTGACCAGGAGCGAGGGACATTAGTGACCAGGAGGGAGGACGTTACTGACCAGGGGCAGGGTAATCAGTGACCAGGAGCAGGAACATTAGTGACCAGGAGCAGGGACATTAGTGACCAGGAGCAGGGACATCAGTGACCAGGAGAGAGGACATCAGTGACCAGGAGCAGGGACATCAGTGACCAGGAGCGAGGGCATCAGTGACCAGGAGCGAGGACATCAGTGACCAGGAACGGGGACATCAGTGACCAGGAGCGAGGACATTAGTGACCAGGAACGGGGACATCAGTGACCAGGAGCGAGCACATTAGTGACCAGGAGTGAGGACATCAGTGACCAGGAGTGGGGACGTCAGTGACCTGCAGCGAGGACATTAGTGACCAGGAGCAGGGACATCAGTGACCAGGAGTGGTGACGTCAGTGACCAAGAGCAGGGACATCAGTGACCAGGAGCAGGGACATAAGTGACCAGGAGCGAGGACTTTAGTGACCAGGAGCAGGGACATTAGCGACCAGGAGCAGGGACATCAGTGACCATGAGCGAGGACATCAGTGACCAGGAGCGAGGACATTAGTGACCAGGAGGGAGGACATTAGTGACCAGGAGGAAGGACATTAGTGACCAGGAGCGAGGACATTAGTGACCTGAGGAAGGACATTAGTGACCAGGAGCAGGGACATTAGCGACCAGGAGCAGGGACATCAGTGACCATGAGCGAGGACGTCAGTGACTAGGGGCAGGGACATTACTGACGAGGAGCGAGGACATTAGTGACCAGGAGGAAGGACATTAGTGACCAGGAGCGAGGACATTAGTGACCAGGAGGAAGGACATTAGTGACCAGGAGCAGGGACATCAGTGACCATGAGCGAGGACATCAGTGACCAGGAGCGAGGACATTAGTGACCAGGAGGGAGGACATTAGTGACCAGGAGCAGGGACATCAGTGACCAGTAGCGAGGACCTCAGTGACCAGTTGCTAGGACATCAGTGACCAGGAGCAGGGACATTAGTGACCAGGAGCAAGGACATCAGTGACCAGGAGTGAGGACATCAGTGACCAGGAGCGGGGACATCAGTGACCAGGAGCGAGGACATTAGTGACCAGGAGCAGGGACATCAGTGACCAGGTGCGTGGACGTCAGTGACCAGGAGCGAGGACATTAGTGACCAGGAGCAGGGACAATAGTGACCAGGAGTCTAACATTAGTGACCAGTAGCAGGGACATCAGTGACCAGGAGCTGGGACATCTGTGACCAGGAGCGAGGACATCAGTGACCAGGAGCAGGGTCATCAGTGACCAGGAGCGAGGACGTCAGTGACCAGGAGCGTGGACATCAGTGACCAGGAGCAGGGACATCAGTGACCAGGAGCGAGGACATCAGTGACCAGGAGCAGGGGCATCAGTGACCAGGAGCGAGGACATCAGTGACCAGGAGCAGGGACATTAGTGACCAGGAGCGAGGACATCAGTGACCAGGAGCGGGGACATCAGTGACCAGGAGCAGGGACATCAGTGACCAGGAGCAGGGACATTAGTGACCAGGGGCAGGGACATCAGTGACCAGGAGATGGGACATTAGTGACCAGGAGCGAGGACATCAGTGATCAGGAGCGGGGACATCTGTGACCAGGAGCAGGGACTTTAGTGACCAGGAGCGAGGATGTCAGTGACCAGGAGCGTGGACATCAGTGACCAGGAGCGAGGACATCAGTGACCAGGAGTAGGGGCATCAGTGACCAGGAGCGAGGACATCAGTGACCTGGAGCGGGGACGTCAGTGACCAGGTGCGAGGACATTAGTGACCAGGAGCAGGAACATCAGTGACCAGGAGTGGTGACGTCAGTGACCAAGAGCAGGGACATCAGTGACCAGGAGCAGGGACATAAGTGACCAGGAGCGAGGACATTAGTGACCAGGAGCAGGGACATTAGCGACCAGGAGCGAGGACATTAGTGACCAGGAGCGAGGACTTTAGTGAGCAGGAGCAGGGACATTAGCGACCAGGAGCGAGGACATTAGTGACCAGGAGCGAGGACTTTAGTGACCAGGAGCAGGGACATCAGTGACCAGGAGCAAGGACATCAGTGACCAGGAGCGAGGACATTCGTGACCAGGAGCAGGGACATCAGTGACCAGGAGCAAGGGCATTAGTGACCAGGACCGAGGACTTTAGTGACCAGGTGCAGGGACATTAGCGACCAGGAGCGAGGACGTTAGTGACCAGGAGCGAGGACGTTAGTGACCAGGAGCGGGGACGTTAGTGACCAGGAGCGAGGACATCAGTGACCAGGAGCAGGGACATCTGTGAACAGCAGCAAGGACATCAGTGACCAGGAGCAGGAACATTAGTGACCAGGAGCAGGGACATTAGTGACCAGGAGCGAGGAAATTAGTGACCAGGAGCGGGGATGTCAGTGACAACGAGTTGGGACGCCAGTGACCAGGAGTAGGGACATTAGTGACCAGGAGCGAGGACATCAGTGACCAGGAGCGGGGACATCAGTGACCAGGAGCGGGGACATCAGTGACCAGGAGCAGGGACATTAGTGACCAGGAGCGAGGACATCAGTGACCAGGAGCAGGGACATTAGTGACCAGGAGCGAGGACATCAGTGACCAGGAGCAGGGACATCAGTGACCAGGAGCGAGGACATCAGTGACCAGGAGCAGGGACATTAGTGACCAGGAGCGAGGACATCAGTGACCAGGAGCGAGGACATTAGTGACCAAGGGCAGGGACATTAGTGAGCAGGGGCAGGGACATCAGTGACCAGGACGAGGACATCAGTGACCAGGAGCAGATACATCAGTGACCAGGAGCGAGGACATCAGTGACCAGGAGCAAAGACGTAGTGACCAGGAGCAAGGACATCAGTGACTAGGAGCGGGACATCAGTGACCAGGAGCGGTGACGTCAGTGACCAGGAGCAGGGACATTTTTGACCAGGAGCGAGGACATTAGTGACCAGGAGCGAGGACATTAGTGACCAGGAGCAGTGACATTAGCGACCAGGAGTGAGGACATTAGTGACCAGGAGTGGGGACGTCAGTGACCAGGAGCAGGGACATCTGTGACCAGGAGCAAGGACATCAGGGACTAGCAGCGGGACATCAGTGACCAGGAGCGGTGACGTCAGTGACCAGGAGCAGTGACATTAGTGACCAGGAGCGAGGACATTAGTGACCAGGAGCAGGGACATTAGTGACCAGGAGCAGGGACATCTGTGACCAGGAGCGAGGACATTAGTGACCAGGAGGGAGGACGTTACTGACCAGGGGCAGGGTAATCAGTGACCAGGAGCAGGAACATTAGTGACCAGGAGCAGGGACATTAGTGACCAGGAGCAGGGACATCAGTGACCAGGAGAGAGGACATCAGTGACCAGGAGCAGGGACATCAGTGACCAGGAGCGAGGGCATCAGTGACCAGGAGCGAGGACATCAGTGACCAGGAACGGGGACATCAGTGACCAGGAGCGAGGACATTAGTGACCAGGAACGGGGACATCAGTGACCAGGAGCGAGCACATTAGTGACCAGGAGTGAGGACATCAGTGACCAGGAGTGGTGACGTCAGTGACCAAGAGCAGGGACATCAGTGACCAGGAGCAGGGACATAAGTGACCAGGAGCGAGGACTTTAGTGACCAGGAGCAGGGACATTAGCGACCAGGAGCAGGGACATCAGTGACCATGAGCGAGGACATCAGTGACCAGGAGCGAGGACATTAGTGACCAGGAGGGAGGACATTAGTGACCAGGAGGAAGGACATTAGTGACCAGGAGCGAGGACATTAGTGACCTGAGGAAGGACATTAGTGACCAGGAGCAGGGACATTAGCGACCAGGAGCAGGGACATCAGTGACCATGAGCGAGGACGTCAGTGACTAGGGGCAGGGACATTAGTGACGAGGAGCGAGGACATTAGTGACCAGGAGGAAGGACATTAGTGACCAGGAGCGAGGACATTAGTGACCAGGAGGAAGGACATTAGTGACCAGGAGCAGGGACATCAGTGAACATGAGCGAGGACATCAGTGACCAGGAGCGAGGACATTAGTGACCAGGAGGGAGGACATTAGTGACCAGGAGCAGGGACATCAGTGACCAGTAGCGAGGACCTCAGTGACCAGTTGCTAGGACATCAGTGACCAGGAGCAGGGACATTAGTGACCAGGAGCAAGGACATCAGTGACCAGGAGCGAGGACATCAGTGACCAGGAGCGGGGACATCAGTGACCAGGAGCGAGGACATTAGTGACCAGGAGCAGGGACATCAGTGACCAGGTGCGTGGACGTCAGTGACCAGGAGCGAGGACATTAGTGACCAGGAGCAGGGACAATAGTGACCAGGAGTCTAACATTAGTGACCAGTAGCAGGGACATCAGTGACCAGGAGCTGGGACATCTGTGACCAGGAGCGAGGACATCAGTGACCAGGAGCAGGGTCATCAGTGACCAGGAGCGAGGACGTCAGTGACCAGGAGCGAGGACGTCAGTGACCAGGAGCGAGGACGTCAGTGACCAGGAGCAGGGACATCAGTGACCAGGAGCGAGGACATCAGTGACCAGGAGCAGGGGCATCAGTGACCAGGAGCGAGGACATCAGTGACCAGGAGCAGGGACATTAGTGACCAGGAGCGAGGACATCAGTGACCAGGAGCGGGGACATCAGTGACCAGGAGCAGGGACATCAGTGACCAGGAGCAGGGACATTAGTGACCAGGGGCAGGGACATCAGTGACCAGGAGATGGGACATTAGTGACCAGGAGCGAGGACATCAGTGATCAGGAGCGGGGACATCTGTGACCAGGAGCAGGGACTTTAGTGACCAGGAGCGAGGATGTCAGTGACCAGGAGCGTGGACATCAGTGACCAGGAGCAGGGACATCAGTGACCAGGAGCGAGGACATCAGTGACCAGGAGTAGGGGCATCAGTGACCAGGAGCGAGGACGTCAGTGACCAGGAGCAGGGACATTAGTGACCAGGAGCGAGGACATCAGTGACCAGGAGCGGGGACATCAGTGACCAGGAGCAGGGACATCAGTGACCAGGAGCAGGGACATTAGTGACCAGGGGCAGGGACATCAGTGACCAGGAGATGGGACATTAGTGACCAGGAGCGAGGACATCAGTGATCAGGAGCGGGGACATCTGTGACCAGGAGCAGGGACTTTAGTGACCAGGAGCGAGGATGTCAGTGACCAGGAGCGTGGACATCAGTGACCAGGAGCAGGGACATCAGTGACCAGGAGCGAGGACATCAGTGACCAGGAGTAGGGGCATCAGTGACCAGGAGCGAGGACGTCAGTGACCAGGAGCAGGGACATTAGTGACCAGGAGCGAGGACATCAGTGACCAGGAGCGGGGACATCAGTGACCAGGAGCGAGGACGTCAGTGACCAGGAGCGTGGACATCAGTGACCAGGAGCAGGGACATCAGTGACCAGGAGCGAGGACATCAGTGACCAGGAGCAGGGGCATCAGTGACCAGGAGCGAGGACGTCAGTGACCAGGAGCAGGGACATTAGTGACCAGGAGCGAGGACATCAGTGACCAGGAGCGGGGACATCAGTGACCAGGAGCAGGGACATCAGTGACCAGGAGCAGGGACATCAGTGACCAGGGGCAGGGTCATCAGTGACCAGGAGCGGGACATCAGTGACCAGGAGCTGGGACATTAGTGACCAGGAGCGAGGACATCAGTGACCAGGAGCAGATAATTCAGTGACCAAGAGCGAGGACGTCAGTGACCAGGAGCAAAGACGTAGTGACCAGGAGCAAGGACATCAGTGACCAGGAGCGGGACATCAGTGACCAGGAGCGGTGACGTCAGTGACCAGGAGCAGGGACATTAGTGACCATGAGCGAGGACATTAGTGACCAGGAGCAGGGACATTAGTGACCAGGAGCAGGGACATCTGTGACCAGGAGCGAGGACATTAGTGACCAGGAGGGAGGACGTTACTGACCAGGGACAGGGTCATCAGTGACCAGGAGCAGGAACATTAGTGACCAGGAGCAGGGACATTAGTGACCAGGAGCGAGAACGTCATTGACCAGGGGCAGGAACATTAGTGACGAGGAGCGAGGACATTAGTGACCAGGAGCAGGGACATTAGTGACCAGGAGCGAGGACATTAGTGACCAGGAGCGAGGACATTAGTGACCAGGAGCAGGGACATCAGTGACCAGGAGCGAGGACATCAGTGACCAGGAACGAGGACATCAGTGACCAGGAACGGGGACATCAGTGACCAGGTGCGAGGACATTAGTGACCAGGAACGGGGACATCAGTGACCAGCAGCGAGGACATCAGTGAGCTGAAGCAGGGACATCTGTGACCAGGAGCAAGGACATCAGTGACCGGGAGCAGGAACATTAGTGACCACGAGCAGGGACATTAGTGACCAGGAGCGAGGACGTCAGTGACCAGGAGGAAGGACATTAGTGACCAGGAGCGAGGACATTAGTGACCAGGAGGAAGGACATTAGTGACCAGGAGCAGAGACATCAGTGACCAGGAGCGAGGACATCAGTGACCAGTTGCTAGGACATCAGTGACCAGGAGCGGGGACATCAGTGACCAGGAGCGACGACATTAGTGACCAGGAGCGAGGACATCAGTGACCAGTTGCTAGGACATCAGTGACCAGGAGCGGGGACATCAGTGACCAGGAGCGACGACATTAGTGACCAGGAGCAGGGACATCAGTGACCAGGAGCAAGGACATTAGTGACCAGGAGCAGGGACATTAGTGACCAGGAGTGAGGACATTAGTGACCAGGAGCAGGGACATCAGTGACCAGGAGCTGGGACATCTGTGACCAGGAGATGGGACATTAGTGACCAGGAGCGAGGACGACAGTGACCAGGAGCGAGGACGTCAGTGACCAGGAGCGAGGACGTCAGTGACCAGGAGCAGGGACATCTGTGACCAGGAGCGAGGACATCATTGACCAGGAGCAGGGTCATCAGTGACCAGGAGCGAGGACATCAGTGACCAGGAGCAGGGACATCTGTGACCAGGAGCAGGGACATCAGTGACCAGGAGCAGGGGCATCAGTGACCAGGAGCAGGGACATCAGTGACCAGGAGCAGATACATCAGTGACCAGGAGCGAGGACATCAGTGACCAGGAGCAGATACATCAGTGACCAGGAGCGAGGACGTCAGTGACCAGGAGCAAAGACGTAGTGACCAGGGGCAAGGACATCAGTGACTAGGAGCGGGACATCAGTGACCAGGAGCGGTGACGTCAGTGACCAGGAGCAGGGATATTAGTGACCAGGAGCGAGGACATTAGTGACCAGGAGCAGGGACATTAGTGACCAGGAGCAGGGACATCTGTGACCAGGAGCGAGGACGTTAGTGACCAGGAGGGAGGACGTTACTGACCAGGGGCAGGGTCATCAGTGACCAGGAGCAGGAACATTAGTGACCAGGAGCAGGGACATTAGTGACCAGGAGCGAGGACGTCATTGACCAGGGGCAGGAACATTAGTGATGAGGAGCGAGGACATTTGTGACCAGGAGGGAGGACATTAGTGACCAGGAGCGAGGACATTAGTGACCAGGAGCGTGGACATCAGTGACCAGGAGCAGGGACATCAGTGACTAGGAGCAGGGACATTAGTGACCAGGGGCAGGGACATCAGTGACCAGGAGATGGGACATTAGTGACCAGGAGCGAGGACATCAGTGATCAGGAGCGGGGACATCTGTGACCAGGAGCAGGGACTTTAGTGACCAGGAGCGAGGATGTCAGTGACCAGGAGCGGGGACATCAGTGACCAGGAGCGAGGACGTCAGTGACCAGGAGCGTGGACATCAGTGACCAGGAGCAGGGTCATCAGTGACCAGGAGCGAGGACATCAGTGACCAGGAGCAGGGACATCTGTGACCAGGAGCAGGGACATCAGTGACCAGGAGCAGGGGCATCAGTGACCAGGAGCAGGGACATCAGTGACCAGGAGCAGGGACATCAGTGACCAGGAGCGAGGATATCAGTGACCAGGAGCAGATACATCAGTGACCAGGAGCGAGGACGTCAGTGACCAGGAGCAAAGACGTAGTGACCAGGGGCAAGGACATCAGTGACCAGGAGCGGTGACGTCAGTGACCAGGAGCAGGGATATTAGTGACCAGGAGCGAGGACATTAGTGACCAGGAGCAGGGACATTAGTGACCAGGAGCAGGGACATCTGTGACCAGGAGCGAGGACGTTAGTGACCAGGAGGGAGGACGTTACTGACCAGGGGCAGGGTCATCAGTGACCAGGAGCAGGAACATTAGTGACCAGGAGCAGGGACATTAGTGACCAGGAGCGAGGACGTCATTGACCAGGGGCAGGAACATTAGTGATGAGGAGCGAGGACATTAGTGACCAGGAGGGAGGACATTAGTGACCAGGAGCGAGGACATTAGTGACCAGGAGCAGGGACATCAGTGACCAGGGGCGAGGACATCAGTGACCAGGAGCAGGGACATCAGTGACCAGGAGCGAGGACATCAGTGACCAGGAGCGAGGACATTAGTGACCAGGAGCGGGGACATCAGTGACCAGGAGCGAGGACATCAGTGACCAGGAGCGGGGACATCAGTGACCAGGAGCGAGGACATTAGTGACCAGGAATGGGGACATCAGTGACCAGCAGCGAGGACATCAGTGAGCAGAAGCAGGGACATCTGTGACCAGGAGCAAGGACATCTGTGACCAGGAGCAGGAACATTAGTGACCAGGAGCAGGGACATTAGTGACCAGGAGCGAGGACGTCAGTGACCAGGGGCAGGGACATTAGTGACCAGGAGGGAGGACATTAGTGACCAGGAGGAAGGACATTCGTGACCAGGAGCAGGGACATCAGTGACCATGAGCGAGGACATCAGTGACCAGGAGCGAGGAAATTAGTGACCAGGACGGAGGACATTAATGACCAGGAGCGAGGACATTAGTGACCAGGAGGGAGGACATTAGTGACCAGGAGCAGGGACATCAGTGACCTGGAGCGAGGACATCAGTGACCAGTTGCTAGGACATCAGTGACCAGGAGCAGGGACATTAGTGACCAGGAGCAAGAACATCAGTGACCAGGAGCGAGGACATCAGTGACCAGGAGCGGGGACATCAGTAACCAGGAGCGAGGACATTAGTGACCGGGAGCAGGGACATCAGTGACCAGGTGTGTGGACGTCAGTGCCCAGGAGCGAGGACATTAGTCACCAGGAGCAGGGACATTAGTGACCAGGAGTGAGGACATTAGTGACCAGGAGCAGGGACATCAGTGACCAGGAGCTGGGACATCTGTGACCAGGAGCGAGGACATCAGTGACCAGGAGCAGGGTCATCAGTGACCAGGAGCGAGGACGTCAGTGACCAGGAGCGAGGACGACAGTGACCAGGAGCGTGGACATCAGTGACCAGGAGCGAGGACATCAGTGACCAGGAGCGTGGACATCTGTGACCAGGAGCGAGGACATCAGTGACCAGGAGCAGGGGCATCAGTGACCAGGAGCGAGGACGTCAGTGACCAGGAGCGGGGACATCAGTGACCAGGAGCGGGGACATCAGTGACCAGGAGCAGGGACATTAGTGACCAGGAGATGGGACATTAGTGACCAGAAGCGAGGACATTAGTGACCAGGAGCGAGGACATCAGTGACCAGGAGCGGGGACATCAGTGACCAGGAGCAGGGACATTAGTGACCAGGAGCGAGGACATCAGTGACCAGGAGCAGGGACATTAGTGACCAGGAGCAGGGACATCTGTGACCAGGAGCGAGGACGTTAGTGACCAGGAGGGAGGACGTTACTGATCAGGGGCAGGGTCATCAGTGACCAGGAGCAGGAACATTAGTGACCAGGAGCAGGGACATTAGTGACCAGGAGCGAGGACGTCATTGACCATGGGCAGGAACATTAGTGATGAGGAGCGAGGACATTTGTGACCAGGAGGGAGGTCATTAGTGACCAGGAGCGAGGACATTAGTGACCAGGAGCGTGGACATCAGTGACCAGGAGCAAGGACATCAGTGACCAGGAGCGTGGACATCTGTGACCAGGAGCGAGGACATCAGTGACCAGGAGCAGGGTCATCAGTGACCAGGAGCGAGGACGTCAGTGACCAGGAGCGAGGACGTCAGTGACCAGGAGCGTGGACATCAGTGACCAGGAGCGTGGACATCAGTGACCAGGAGCAGGGACATCAGTGACCAGAAGCGAGGACATCAGTGACCAGGAGCAGGGGCATCAGTGACCAGGAGCGAGGACATCAGTGACCAGGAGCAGGGACATTAGTGACCAGGAGCGAGGACATCAGTGACCAGGAGCGGGGACATCAGTGACCAGGAGCAGGGACATCAGTGACTAGGAGCAGGGACATTAGTGACCAGGGGCAGGGACATCAGTGACCAGGAGATGGGACATTAGTGACCAGGAGCGAGGACATCAGTGATCAGGAGCGGGGACATCTGTGACCAGGAGCAGGGACTTTAGTGACCAGGAGCGAGGATGTCAGTGACCAGGTGCGTGGACATCAGTGACCAGGAGCAGGGACATCAGTGACCAGGAGCGAGGACATCAGTGGCCAGGAGTAGGGGCATCAGTGACCAGGAGCGAGGACGTCAGTGACCAGGAGCAGGGACATTAGTGACCAGGAGCGAGGACATCAGTGACCAGGAGCGGGGACATCAGTGACCAGGAGCGAGGACGTCAGTGACCAGGAGCGTGGACATCAGTGACCAGGAGCAGGGTCATCAGTGACCAGGAGCGAGGACATCAGTGACCAGGAGCAGGGACATCTGTGACCAGGAGCAGGGACATCAGTGACCAGGAGCAGGGGCATCAGTGACCAGGAGCAGGGACATCAGTGACCAGGAGCAGGGACATCAGTGACCAGGAGCGAGGACATCAGTGACCAGGAGCAGATACATCAGTGACCAGGAGCGAGGACGTCAGTGACCAGGAGCAAAGACGTAGTGACCAGGGGCAAGGACATCAGTGACGAGGAGCGGGACATCAGTGACCAGGAGCGGTGACGTCAGTGACCAGGAGCAGGGATATTAGTGACCAGGAGCGAGGACATTAGTGACCAGGAGCAGGGACATTAGTGACCAGGAGCAGGGACATCTGTGACCAGGAGCGAGGACGTTAGTGACCAGGAGGGAGGACGTTACTGACCAGGGGCAGGGTCATCAGTGACCAGGAGCAGGAACATTAGTGACCAGGAGCAGGGACATTAGTGACCAGGAGCGAGGACGTCATTGACCAGGGGCAGGAACATTAGTGATGAGGAGCGAGGACATTAGTGACCAGGAGGGAGGACATTAGTGACCAGGAGCGAGGACATTAGTGACCAGGAGCAGGGACATCAGTGACCAGGGGCGTGGACATCAGTGACCAGGAGCAGGGACATCAGTGACCAGGAGCGAGGACATCAGTGACCAGGAGCGAGGACAGTAGTGACCAGGAGCGGGGACATCAGTGACCAGGAGCGAGGACATCAGTGACCAGGAGCGGGGACATCAGTGACCAGGAGCGAGGACATTAGTGACCAGGAATGGGGACATCAGTGACCAGCAGCGAGGACATCAGTGAGCAGAAGCAGGGACATCTGTGACCAGGAGCAAGGACATCTGTGACCAGGAGCAGGAACATTAGTGACCAGGAGCAGGGACATTAGTGACCAGGAGCGAGGACGTCAGTGACCAGGGGCAGGGACATTAGTGACCAGGAGGGAGGACATTAGTGACCAGGAGGAAGGACATTCGTGACCAGGAGCAGGGACATCAGTGACCATGAGCGAGGACATCAGTGACCAGGAGCGAGGAAATTAGTGACCAGGACGGAGGACATTAATGACCAGGAGCGAGGACATTAGTGACCAGGGGGGAGGACATTAGTGACCAGGAGCAGGGACATCAGTGACCTGGAGCGAGGACATCAGTGACCAGTTGCTAGGACATCAGTGACCAGGAGCAGGGACATTAGTGACCAGGAGCAAGAACATCAGTGACCAGGAGCGAGGACATCAGTGACCAGGAGCGGGGACATCAGTAACCAGGAGCGAGGACATTAGTGACCGGGAGCAGGGACATCAGTGACCAGGTGTGTGGACGTCAGTGCCCAGGAGCGAGGACATTAGTCACCAGGAGCAGGGACATTAGTGACCAGGAGTGAGGACATTAGTGACCAGGAGCAGGGACATCAGTGACCAGGAGCTGGGACATCTGTGACCAGGAGCGAGGACATCAGTGACCAGGAGCAGGGTCATCAGTGACCAGGAGCGAGGACGTCAGTGACCAGGAGCGAGGACGACAGTGACCAGGAGCGTGGACATCAGTGACCAGGAGCGAGGACATCAGTGACCAGGAGCGTGGACATCTGTGACCAGGAGCGAGGACATCAGTGACCAGGAGCAGGGGCATCAGTGACCAGGAGCGAGGACGTCAGTGACCAGGAGCGGGGACATCAGTGACCAGGAGCGGGGACATCAGTGACCAGGAGCAGGGACATTAGTGACCAGGAGATGGGACATTAGTGACCAGAAGCGAGGACATTAGTGACCAGGAGCGAGGACATCAGTGACCAGGAGCGGGGACATCAGTGACCAGGAGCAGGGACATTAGTGACCAGGAGCGAGGACATCAGTGACCAGGAGCAGGGACATCAGTGACCAGGAGCCAGGACGTCAGTGACCAGGAGCGGGGACATCAGTGACCAGGAGCAGGGACATTAGTGACCAGGAGCGAGGACATCAGTGACCAGGAGCAGATACATCAGTGACTAGGAGCGGGACATCAGTGACCAGGAGCGGTGATGTCAGTGACCAGGAGCAGGGACATTAGTGACCAGGAGCGAGGACGTCAGTGACCAGGAGCAAAGACGTAGTGACCAGGAGCAAGGACATCAGTGACTAGGAGCGGGACATCAGTGACCAGGAGCGAGGACGTCAGTGACCAGGAGCAGGGACATTAGTGACCAGGAGCGAGGACATTAGTGACCAGGAGCAGGGACATTAGTGACCAGGAGCAGGGACATCTGTGACCAGGAGCGAGGAAATTAGTGACCAGGAGGGAGGATGTTACTGACCAGGGGCAGGGTAATCAGTGACCAGGAGCAGGAACACTAGTGACCAGGAGCAGGGACATTAGTGACCAGGAGCGAGGGCGTCATTGACCAGGGGCAGGAACATTAGTGACGAGGAGCGAGGACATTAATGACCAGGAGGGAGGACATCAGTGACCAGGAGCAGGGACATCCGTGACCAGGAGCGAGGACATCAGTGACCAGGAGCAGGGACATCAGTGACCAGGAGCGAGGACATCAGTGACCAGGAGCGAGGACATCAGTGACCAGGAGCGGGGACATCAGTGACCAGGAGCGAGGACATTAGTGACCAGGAACGGGGACATCTGTGACCAGGAGCGAGCACATTAGTGACCAGGAGTGAGGACATCAGTGACCAGGAGTGGGGACGTCAGTGACCTGCAGCGAGGACATTAGTGACCTGGAGTGAGGACATCAGTGACCAGGAGTGGTGACGTCAGTGACCAAGAACAGGGACATCAGTGACCAGGAGCAGGGACATAAGTGACCAGGAGCGAGGACTTTAGTGACCAGGAGCAGGGACATTAGCGACCTGGAGCGAGGACATTAGTGACCAGGAGCGAGGATTTAGTGACCAGGAGCAGGGACATCAGTGACTAGGAGCAAGGACATTAGTGACCAGGAGCGAGGACTGTAGTGACCAGGTGCAGGAACATTAGCGACCAGGAGCGAGGACGTTCGTGACTAGGAGCGGGGACGTTAGTGACCAGGAGCGAGGACATCAGTGACCAGGAGCAGGGACATCTGTGAACAGCAGCAAGGACATCAGTGACCAGGAGCAGGAACATTAGTGACCAGGAGCAAGGACATCAGTGACCAGGAGCGAGGACATCAGTGACCAGGAGCGAGGACATTAGTGACCAGGAGCAGGGACATCAGTGACCAGGTGCGTGGACGTCAGTGACCAGGAGCGAGGACATTAGTGACCAGGAGCAGGGACATTAGTGACCAGGAGTGAGGACATTAGTGACCAGGAGCAGGGACATCAGTGACCAGGAGCTGGGACATCTGTGACCAGGAGCGAGGACGTCAGTGACCAGGAGCGAGGACGTCAGTGACCAGGAGCGTGGACATCAGTGACCAGGAGCAGGGACATCTGTGACCAGGAGCGAGGACATCAGTGACCAGGAGCAGGGGCATCAGTGACCAGGAGCGAGGACGTCAGTGACCAGGAGTGGTGACGCCAGTGACCAGGAGCGGGGACATCAGTGACCAGGAGCAGGGACATTAGAGACGAGGAGCGAGGAAATTAGTGACCAGGAGCGGAGATGTCAGTGACAACGAATGGGGACGCCAGTGACCAGGAGCAGTGACATTAGTGACCAGGATCGACGACAACAGTGACCAGGAGCGGGGACATCAGTGACCAGGAGCGGGGACATCAGTGACCAGGAGCAGGGACATTAGTGACCAGGGGCAGGGACATCAGTGACCAGGAGATGGGACATTAGTGACCAGGAGCGAGGACATCAGTGACCAGGAGCGGGGACATCAGTGACCAGGAGTAGGGACATTAGTGACCAGGAGCGAGGACATCAGTGACCAGGAGCAGGGACATTAGTGACCAGGAGCGAGGACATCAGTGACCAGGAGCAGATACATCAGTGACCAGGAGCGAGGAGGAGGACGTCAGTGACCAGGAGCAAAGACGTAGTGACCAGGAGCAAGGACATCAGTGACTAGGAGCGGGACATCAGTGACCAGGAGCGGTGACGTCAGTGACCAGGAGCAGTGACATTAGTGACCAGGAGCGAGGACATCAGTGACCAGGAACGGGCACATCAGTGACCAGGAGCGAGGACATTAGTGACCAGGAACGGGGACATCAGTGACCAGGAGCAAGCACATTAGTGACCAGGAGTGAGGACATCAGTGACCAGGAGTGGGGACGTCAGTGACCTGCAGCGAGGACATTAGTGACCAGGAGCAGGGACATCAGTGACCAGGAGTGGTGACGTCAGTGACCAAGAGCAGGGACATCAGTGACCAGGAGCAGGGACATAAGTGACCAGGAGCGAGGACTTTAGAGACCAGGAGCAGGGACATTAGTGACCAGGAGCGAGGACATTAGTGACCAGGAGCGAGGACTTTAGTGACCCGGAGCAGGGACATTAGCGACCAGGAGCGAGGACATTAGTGACCAGGAGCGAGGATTTAGTGACCAGGAGCAGGGACATCAGTGACTAGTAGCAAGGACATTAGTGACCAGGAGCGAGGACTGTAGTGACCAGGTGCAGGGACATTAGCGACCAGGAGCGAGGACATTAGTGACCAGGAGCGAGGATTTAGTGACCAGGAGCAGGGACATCAGTGACTAGAAGCATGGACATTAGTGACCAGGAGCGAGGACTGTAGTGACCAGGTGCAGGGACATTAGCGACCAGGAGCGAGGACGTTAGTGACCAGGAGCGGGGACGTCAGTGACCAGGAGCGAGGACTTCAGTGACCAGGAGCAGGGACATCTGTGATCAGGAGCAAGGACATCAGTGACCCGGAGCAGGAACATTAGTGACCAGGAGCAGGGACATTAGTGACCAGGAGCGAGGACGTCAGTGACCAGGGGCAGGGACATTAGTGACCAGGAGCGAGGACATTAGTGACCAGGAGGGAGGACATTAGTGACCAGGAGCGAGGACATTAGTGACCAGGAGGGAGGACATTAGTGACCAGGAGCAGGGACATCAGTGACCATGAGCGAGGACATCAGTGACCAGGAGCGAGGACATTAGTGACCAGGAGGGAGGACATTAGTGACCAGGAGCAAGGACATTAGTGACCAGGAGGGAGGACATTAGTGACCAGGAGGGAGGACATTAGTGACCAGGAGCGAGGACATCAGTGACCAGGAGCTAGGACATCAGTGACCAGGAGCAGGGATATTAGTGACCAGGAGCAAGGACATCAGTGACCAGGAGCGAGGACATCAGTGACCAGGAGCAGGGACATCAGTGACCAGGAGCGAGGACATTAGTGACCAGGAGCAGGGACATCAGTGACCAGGAGCGTGGACGTCAGTGACCAGGAGCGAGGACATTAGTGACCAGGAGCAGGGACATTAGTGACCAGGAGCGAGGACATTAGTGACCTGGAACAGGGATATCAGTGACCAGGAGTGAGGACATTAGTGACCAGGAGCTGGGACATCAGTGACCAGGAGCGGGGACATTAGTGACCAGGAGCGACGACATTAGTGACCAGGAGCAGGGACATTAGTGACCAGGAGCGAGGACATTAGTGACCAGGAGCAAGGACATTAGTAACCAGGAGCGAGGAAGTCAGTGACCAAGGGCAGGGACATTAGTGACCAGGAGCGAGGACATTAGTGACCAGGAGGGAGGACATTAGTGACCAGGAGCGGGGACGTCAGTGACTAAAGCAGGGACATCAGTGACCAGGAGCAGGGACATTAGTGACCAGGAGCAGGGACATCAGTGACCAGGAGCGGGGACATCAGTGACCAAAGCAGGAACATCAGTGATCAGGAGCAGGGACATTAGTGACCAGGAGCGAGTACATTAGTGACCAGGAGCGGGGACATCAGTGACCAGGAGCAGGGTCATCAGTGACCAGGAGCGAGGACATCAGTGACCAGGAGCGAGGACATCAGTGACCTGGAGCGGGGACGTCAGTGACCAGGAGCGAGGACATTAGTGACCAGGAGCAGGGACATCAGTGACCAGGAGCAGGGACATTAGTGACCAGGAATGAGGACATTAGTGACCAGGAGCAGGGACATGAGTGACCAGGAGCAGGGACACAGTGACCAGGAGCGGGGACATCAGTGACCAAAGCCGGGACATCAGTGATCAGGAGCAGGGACATTAGTGATCAGGAGCGAGGACATTAGTGACCAGGAGCGGGGACATCAGTGACCAGGAGCACGGTCATCAGTGACCAGGAGCGAGGACATCAGTGACCAGGAGCGAGGACATTAGTGACCAGGAGCAGGGACATTAGTGACCAGGAGCAAGGACATTAGTAACCAGGAGCGAGGAAGTCAGTGACCAAGGGCAGGGACATTTGTGACCAGGAGCGAGGACATTAGTGACCAGGAGGGAGGACATTAGTGACCAGGAGCGGGGACGTCAGTGACTAAAGCAGGGACATCAGTGACCAGGAGCAGGGACATTAGTGACCAGGAGCAGGGACATCAGTGACCAGGAGCGGGGACATCAGTGACCAAAGCAGGGACATCAGTGATCAGGAGCAGGGACATTAGTGACCAGGAGCGAGTACATTAGTGACCAGGAGCGGGGACATCAGTGACCAGGAGCAGGGTCATCAGTGACCAGGAGCGAGGACATCAGTGACCAGGAGCGAGGACATCAGTGACCTGGAGCGGGGACGTCAGTGACCAGGAGCGAGGACATTAGTGACCAGGAGCAGGGACATCAGTGACCAGGAGCAGGGACATTAGTGACCAGGAGTGAGGACATTAGTGACCAGGAGCAGGAACATGAGTGACCAGGAGCGGGGACATCAGTGACCAAAGCAGGGACATCAGTGATCAGGAGCAGGGACATTAGTGACCAGGAGCGAGTACATTAGTGACCAGGAGCGGGGACATCAGTGACCAGGAGCAGGGTCATCAGTGACCAGGAGCGAGGACATCAGTGACCAGGAGCGAGGACATCAGTGACCTGGAGCGGGGACGTCAGTGACCAGGAGCGAGGACATTAGTGACCAGGAGCAGGGACATCAGTGACCAGGAGCAGGGACATTAGTGACCAGGAGTGAGGACATTAGTGACCAGGAGCAGGAACATGAGTGACCAGGAGCAGGGACACAGTGACCAGGAGCGGGGACATCAGTGACCAAAGCAGGGACATCAGTGATCAGGAGCAGGGACATTAGTGATCAGGAGCGAGGACATTAGTGACCAGGAGCGGGGACATCAGTGACCAGGAGCACGGTCATCAGTGACCAGGAGCGAGGACATCAGTGACCAGGAGCGAGGACATTAGTGACCAGGAGCAGGGACATTAGTGACCAGGAGCGAGGACATTAGTGACCAGGAGCAGGCACATCAGTGACCAGGAACAGGGACATTAGTGACCAGGAGTGAGGACATTAGTGACCAGGAGCAGGGACATCAGTGACCGGGAGCGAGGACGTCAGTGACCAGGGGCAGGGACATTCGTGACCAGGAGCAGGGACATGAGTGACCAGGAGGGAGGACATTAGTGACCAGGAGCGGGGACTTCAGTGACCAAAGCAGGGACATCAGTGACCAGGAGCGAGGACATCAGTGACCAGGAGCAGGGACATCTGTGACCAGGAGCAGGGACATCAGTGACCGGGGCAGGAACATTAATGACCACGAGCGCGGACATTAGTGACCAGGAGCAAGAATGTCAGTGACCAGGCGCAAGGACATTTGTGACCAGGAGCGAGGACATTCGTGACCAGTAGGGAGGACATTAGTGACCAGGAGCAGGGACATCAGTGACCAGGAGCGAGGACATTAGTGACCAGGAGCAGGGACATCAGTGACCAGGAGTGAGGACATCAGTGACCATGAGCGAGGACATCAGTGACCAGGGGCATGGACATTAGTGACCAGGAGCGAGGACATTAGTGACCAGGAGCGAGAACATCAGTGACCAGGAGCGGGGAAATCAGTGACCAGGAGCGAGGACATCAGTGACCAGGAACGGGGACATCAGTGACCAGGAGCAAGGACATTAGTGACCAGGAGCAGGGACATTAGTGACCAGGAGCAAGGACATTTGTGACTAGGAGCAGTGAAATTAGTGACCAGGAGCGGGGACATCAGTGACCAGGAGCAAGGACATTAGTGACCAGGGGCAGGGACATTAGTGACCAGGAGCATGGACATTCGTGACCAGGAGCGAGGACATTAGTGACCAGGAGGGAGAACATTAGTGACCAGGAGCGGGGACATCAGTGACCAGGAGCGAGGACATCAGTGACCAGGAGCGGGGACATCAGTGACCAAGAGCAGGGTCATCAGTGACCAGGAGCGAGGACATCAGTGACCAGGAGCGAGGACATCAGTGACCAGGAGCGGGGACGTTAGTGACCAGGAGAAAGGACATTAGTGACCAGGAGCAGGGACATTAGTGACCAGGAGTGAGGACATTAGTGACCAGGAGCAAGAACATCAGTGACCAGGAGCAAGGACATCAGTGACCAGGAGCAGGGACATTAGTGACCAGGAGTGAGGACATTAGTGACCAGGAGCAGGGACATCAGTGACCAGGAGCGAGGACTTTAGTGACCAGGGGCAGGGACATTAGTGACCAGGAGCAGGGACATGAGTGACCAGGAGCAATGACATTAGTGACCAGGAGCAGGGACATTCGTGACCAGGAGCGAGGACATTAGTGACCAGGAGCGGGGACTTCAGTGACCAAAGCAGGGACATCAGTGACCAGGAGCGGGGACATCAGTGACCAGGAGCGAGGACATCAGTGACCAGGAGCAGGGACATCAGTGACCAGGAGCAGGGACATTAGTGACCAGGAGCAGGGACATCAGTGACCAGGAGCGAGGACATCAGTGACCAGGAGCAGGGACATTAGTGACCAGGAGGGAAGACATTAGTGACCAGGAGCGATGACATTAGTGACCTGTAGCGGGGACATCAGTGATCAGGAGCGGGGACATCAGTGACCAGGAGCGAGAACATTAGTGACCAGGAGCGCGGACGTCAGTGACCAGGAGCAGGGACATTAATGACCAGGAGCTGGGACATTAGTGACCTGGAGCAGGGACATCAGTGACCAGGAGTGAGGACATTAGTGACCAGGAGCAGGGACATCAGTGACCAGGAGCGGGGACATTAGTAACCAGGAGCGACGACATTAGTGATCAGGAGCAGGGACATCAGTGACCAGGAGCGAGGACATCAGTGACCAGGAGCAGGGACATCAGTGACCAGGAGCAGGGACATTAGTGACCAGGAGTGAGGACATTAGTGACCAGGAGTGAGGACATTAGTGACCAGGAGCAGGGACATCAGTGACCAGGAGCGAGGACTTTAGTGACCAGGGGCAGGGACATTAGTGACCAGGAGCAGGGACATGAGTGACCAGGAGCAATGACATTAGTGACCAGGAGCAGGGACATTCGTGACCAGGAGCGAGGACATTAGTGACCAGGAGCGGGGACTTCAGTGACCAAAGCAGGGACATCAGTGACCAGGAGCGGGGACATCAGTGACCAGGAGCGAGGACATCAGTGACCAGGAGCAGGGACATCAGTGACCAGGAGCAGGGACATTAGTGACCAGGAGCAGGGACATCAGTGACCAGGAGCGAGGACATCAGTGACCAGGAGCAGGGACATTAGTGACCAGGAGGGAAGACATTAGTGACCAGGAGCGATGACATTAGTGACCTGTAGCGGGGACATCAGTGATCAGGAGCGGGGACATCAGTGACCAGGAGCGAGAACATTAGTGACCAGGAGCGCGGACGTCAGTGACCAGGAGCAGGGACATTAATGACCAGGAGCTGGGACATTAGTGACCTGGAGCAGGGACATCAGTGACCAGGAGTGAGGACATTAGTGACCAGGAGCAGGGACATCAGTGACCAGGAGCGGGGACATTAGTAACCAGGAGCGACGACATTAGTGATCAGGAGCAGGGACATCAGTGACCAGGAGCGAGGACATCAGTGACCAGGAGCAGGGACATCAGTGACCAGGAGTGAGGACTTTGGTGACCAGGAGCAGAAACATTAGTAACAAGGAGCGAGGACTTCAGTGACCAAGGGCAGGGACATTAGTGACCAGGAGCGAGGACATTAGTGACCAGGAGGGAGGACATTAGTGACCAGGAGCAAGAACATCAGTGACCAGGAGCAAGGACATCAGTGACCAGGAGCAGGGACATTAGTGACCAGGAGCGAGGACATCAGTGACCAGGAGCAGGGACATTAGTGACCAGGAGCGAGGACATCAGTGACCAGGAGCAGGGACATCAGTGACCAGGAGCGAGGACGTCAGTGACCAGGAGCGGGGACATCAGTGACCAGGAGCAGGGACATTAGTGACCAGGAGCGAGGACATCAGTGACCAGGAGCAGATACATCAGTGACCAGGAGCGAGGACGTCAGTGACCAGGAGCAAAGACGTAGTGACCAGGAGCAAGGACATCTGTGACTAGGAGCGGGACATCAGTGACCAGGAGCGGTGACGTCAGTGACCAGGAGCAGGGACATTAGTGACCAGGAGCGAGGACATTAGTGACCAGGAGCAGGGACATTAGTGACCAGGAGCAGGGACATCTGTGACCAGGAGCGAGGACATTAGTGACCAGGAGGGAGGACGTTACTGACCAGGGGCAGGGTAATCAGTGACCAGGAGCAGGAACACTAGTGACCAGGAGCAGGGACATTAGTGACCAGGAGCGAGGACGTCATTGACCAGGGGCAGGAACATTAGTGACGAGGAGCGAGGACATTAATGACCAGGAGGGAGGACATCAGTGACCAGGAGCAGGGACATCCGTGACCAGGAGCGAGGACATCAGTGACCAGGAGCAGGGACATCAGTGACCAGGAGCGAGGACATCAGTGACCAGGAGCGAGGACATCAGTGACCAGGAGCGGGGACATCAGTGACCAGGAGCGAGGACATTAGTGACCAGGAACGGGGACATCAGTGACCAGGAGCGAGCACATTAGTGACCAGGAGTGAGGACATCAGTGACCAGGAGTGGGGACGTCAGTGACCTGCAGCGAGGACATTAGTGACCTGGAGTGAGGACATCAGTGACCAGGAGTGGTGACGTCAGTGACCAAGAGCAGGGACATCAGTGACCAGGAGCAGGGACATTAGCGACCTGGAGCGAGGACATTAGTGACCAGGAGCGAGGATTTAGTGACCAGGAGCAGGGACATCAGTGACTAGGAGCAAGGACATTAGTGACCAGGAGCGAGGACGGTAGTGACCAGGTGCAGGGACATTAGCGACCAGGAGTGAGGACGTTAGTGACTAGGAGCGGGGACGTTAGTAACCAGGAGCGAGGACATCAGTGACCAGGAGCAGGGACATCTGTGAACAGCAGCAAGGACATCAGTGACCAGGAGCAGGAACATTAGTGACCAGGAGCAGGGACATTAGTGACCAGGAGTGAGGACATTAGTGACCAGGAGCAGGGACATCAGTGACCAGGAGCTGGGACATCTGTGACCAGGAGCGAGGACGTCAGTGACCAGGAGCGAGGACATTAGTGACCAGGAGCGATGACATTAGTGACCAGGAGCAGGGACATTCGTGACCAGGAGCGAGGACATTAGTGACCAGGAGCGGGGACTTCAGTGACCAAAGCAGGGACATCAGTGACCAGGAGCGGGGACATCAGTGACCAGGAGCGAGGACATCAGTGACCAGGAGCAGGGACATCAGTGACCAGGAGCAGGGACATTAGTGACCAGGAGGGAAGACATTAGTGACCAGGAGCGAGGACATCAGTGACCAGGAGCGATGACATTAGTGACCTGTAGCGGGGACATCAGTGATCAGGAGCGGGGACATCAGTGACCAGGAGCGAGAACATTAGTGACCAGGAGCGCGGACGTCAGTGACCAGGAGCAGGGACATTAATGACCAGGAGCTGGGACATTAGTGACCTGGAGCAGGGACATCAGTGACCAGGAGTGAGGACATTAGTGACCAGGAGCAGGGACATCAGTGACCAGGAGCGGGGACATTAGTAACCAGGAGCGACGACATTAGTGATCAGGAGCAGGGACATCAGTGACCAGGAGCGAGGACATCAGTGACCAGGAGTGAGGACATTGGTGACCAGGAGCAGAGACATTAGTAACAAGGAGCGAGGACTTCAGTGACCAAGGGCAGGGACATTAGTGACCAGGAGCGAGGACATTAGTGACCAGGAGGGAGGACATTAGTGACCAGGAGCGGGGACATCAGTGACTAAAGCAGGGACATCAGAGACCAGGAGCAGGGACATCAGTGACCAGGAGCAGGGACATTAGTGACCAGGAGCAAGGACATTAGTGACCAGGAGCAAGAACATCAGTGACCAGGAGCAAGGACATCAGTGACCAGGAGCAGGGACATTAGTGACCAGGAGCGAGGACATCAGTGACCAGGAGCAGGGACATTAGTGACCAGGAGCGAGGACATCAGTGACCAGGAGCAGGGACATCAGTGACCAGGAGCCAGGACGTCAGTGACCAGGAGCGGGGACATCAGTGACCAGGAGCAGGGACATTAGTGACCAGGAGCGAGGACATCAGTGACCAGGAGCAGATACATCAGTGACCAGGAGCGAGGACGTCAGTGACCAGGAGCAAAGACGTAGTGACCAGGAGCAAGGACATCTGTGACTAGGAGCGGGACATCAGTGACCAGGAGCGGTGACGTCAGTGACCAGGAGCAGGGACATTAGTGACCAGGAGCGAGGACATTAGTGACCAGGAGCAGGGACATTAGTGACCAGGAGCAGGGACATCTGTGACCAGGAGCGAGGACATTAGTGACCAGGAGGGAGGACGTTACTGACCAGGGGCAAGGTAATCAGTGACCAGGAGCAGGAACACTAGTGACCAGGAGCAGGGACATTAGTGACCAGGAGCGAGGACGTCATTGACCAGGGGCAGGAACATTAGTGACCAGGAGCGAGAACATTAGTGACCAGGAGCAGGGACATCCGTGACCAGGAGCGAGGACATCAGTGACCAGGAGCAGGGACATCAGTGACCAGGAGCGAGGACATCAGTGACCAGGAGCGAGGAAATCAGTGACCAGGAGCGAGGACATTAGTGACCAGGAACGGGGACATCAGTGACCAGGAGCGAGCACATTATTGACCAGGAGTGAGGACATCAGTGACCAGGAGTGGGGACGTCAGTGACCTGCAGCGAGGACATTAGTGACCTGGAGTGAGGACATCAGTGACCAGGAGTGGTGACGTCAGTGACCAAGAGCAGGGACATCAGTGACCAGGAGCAGGGACATAAGTGACCAGGAGCGAGGACTTTAGTGACCAGGAGCAGGGACATTAGCGACCTGGAGCGAGGACATTAGTGACCAGGAGCGAGGATTTAGTGACCAGGAGCAGGGACATCAGTGACTAGGAGCAAGGACATTAGTGACCAGGAGCGAGGACTGTAGTGACCAGGTGCAGGGACATTAGCGACCAGGAGTGAGGACGTTAGTGACTAGGAGCGGGGACGTTAGTGACCAGGAGCGAGGACATCAGTGACCAGGAGCAGGGACATCTGTGAACAGCAGCAAGGACATCAGTGACCAGGAGCAGGAACATTAGTGACCAGGAGCGAGGACATCAGTGACCAGGAGCAGGGACATCAGTGACCAGGAGCGAGGACATTAGTGACCAGGAGCAGGGACATCAGTGACCAGGTGCGTGGACGTCAGTGACCAGGAGCGAGGACATTAGTGACCAGGAGCAGGGACATTAGTGACCAGGAGTGAGGACATTAGTGACCAGGAGCAGGGACATCAGTGACCAGGAGCTGGGACATCTGTGACCAGGAGCGAGGACGTCAGTGACCAGGAGCGAGGACGTCAGTGACCAGGAGCGTGGACATCAGTGACCAGGAGCAGGGACATCTGTGACAAGGAGCGAGGACATCAGTGACCAGGAGCAGGGGCATCAGTGACCAGGAGCGAGGACGTCAGTGACCAGGAGTGGTGACGCCAGTGACCAGGAGCGGGGACATCAGTGACCAGGAGCAGGGACATTAGAGACGAGGAGCGAGGAAATTAGTGACCAGGAGCGGGGATGTCAGTGACAACGAATGGGGACGCCAGTGACCAGGAGCAGGGACATTAGTGACCAGGAGCGACGACAACAGTGACCAGGAGCGGGGACATCAGTGACCAGGAGCGGGGACATCAGTGACCAGGAGCAGGGACATTAGTGACCAGGAGCGACGACAACAGTGACCAGGAGCGGGGACATCAGTGACCAGGAGCGGGGACATCAGTGACCAGGAGCAGGGACATTAGTGACCAGGGGCAGGGACATCAGTGACCAGGAGATGGGACATTAGTGACCAGGAGCGAGGACATCAGTGACCAGGAGCGGGGACATCAGTGACCAGGAGTAGGGACATTAGTGACCAGGAGCGAGGACATCAGTGACCAGGAGCAGGGACATTAGTGACCAGGAGCGAGGACATCAGTGACCAGGAGCAGATACATCAGTGACCAGGAGCGAGGAGGAGGACGTCAGTGACCAGGAGCAAAGACGTAGTGACCAGGAGCAAGGACATCAGTGACTAGGAGCGGGACATCAGTGACCAGGAGCGGTGACGTCAGTGACCAGGAGCAGTGACATTAGTGACCAGGAGCGAGGACATCAGTGACCAGGAGCAAGGACATTAGTGACCAGGAGCAGGGACATCTGTGACCAGGAGCGAGGACATTAGTGACCAGGAGGGAGGACGTTACTGACCAGGGGCAGGGTCATCAGTGACCAGGAGCAGGAACATTAGTGACCAGGAGCAGGGACATTAGTGACCAGGAGCGAGGACGTCATTGACCAGGGGCAGGAGCATTAGTGACGAGGAGCGAGGACATTAGTGACCAGGAGGGAGGACATTAGTGACCAGGAGCAGGGACATTAGTGACCAGGAGCGAGGACATCAGTGACCAGGAGCAGGGACATCAGTGACTAGGAGCGAGGACATCAGTGACCAGGAACGGGCACATCAGTGACCAGGAGCGAGGACATTAGTGACCAGGAACGGGGACATCAGTGACCAGGAGCGAGCACATTAGTGACCAGGAGTGAGGACATCAGTGACCAGGAGTGGGGACGTCAGTGACCTGCAGCGAGGACATTAGTGACCAGGAGCAGGGACATCAGTGACCAGGAGTGGTGACGTCAGTGACCAAGAGCAGGGACATCAGTGACCAGGAGCAGGGACATAAGTGACCAGGAGCGAGGACTTTAGAGACCAGGAGCAGGGACATTAGTGACCAGGAGCGAGGACATTAGCGACCAGGAGCGAGGACATTAGTGACCAGGAGCGAGGATTTAGTGACCAGGAGCAGGGACATCAGTGACTAGGAGCAAGGACATTAGTGACCAGGAGCGAGGACTGTAGTGACCAGGTGCAGGGACATTAGCGACCAGGATCGAGGACGTTAGTGACCAGGAGCGGGGACGTCAGTGACCAGGAGCGAGGACATCAGTGACCAGGAGCAGGGTCATCTGTGACCAGGAGCAAGGACATCAGTGACCCGGAGCAGGAACATTAGTGACCAGGAGCAGGGACATTAGTGACCAGGAGCGAGGATGTCAGTGACCAGGGGCAGGGACATTAGTGACCAGGAGCGAGGACATTAGTGACCAGGAGGGAGGACATTAGTGACCAGGAGCGAGGACATTAGTGACCAGGAGGGAGGACATTAGTGACCAGGAGCAGGGACATCAGTGACCATGAGTGAGGACATCAGTGACCAGGAGCGAGGACATTAGTGACCAGGAGGGAGGACATTAGTGACCAGGAGCAAGGACATTAGTGACCAGGAGGGAGGACATTAGTGACCAGGAGCAGTGACATCAGTGACCAGGAGCGAGGACATCAGTGACCAGACGCTAGGACATCAGTGACCAGGAGCAGGGATATTAGTGACCAGGAGCAAGGACATCAGTGACCAGGAGCGAGGACATCAGTGACCAGGAGTGGGGACATCAGTGACCAGGAGCGTGGACGTCAGTGACCAGGAGCGAGGACATTAGTGACCAGGAGCAGGGAGATTAGTGACCAGGAGCGAGGACATTAGTGACCTGGAGCAGGGATATCAGTGACCAGGAGTGAGGACATTAGTGACCAGGAGCTGGGACATCAGTGACCAGGAGTGGGGACATTAGTGACCAGGAGCGACGACATTAGTGACCAGGAGCAGGGACATTAGTGACCAGGAGCGAGGACATTAGTGACCAGGAGCAAGGACATTAGTAACCAGGAGCGAGGAAGTCAGTGACCAAGGGCAGGGACATTAGTGACCAGGAGCGAGGACATTAGTGACCAGGAGGGAGGACATTAGTGACCAGGAGCGGGGACGTCAGTGACTAAAGCAGGGACATCAGTGACCAGGAGCAGGGACATTAGTGACCAGGAGCAGGGACATCAGTGACCAGGAGCGGGGACATCAGTGACCAAAGCAGGCACATCAGTGATCAGGAGCAGGGACATTAGTGACCAGGAGCGAGTACATTAGTGACCAGGAGCGGGGACATCAGTGACCAGGAGCAGGGTCATCAGTGACCAGGAGCGAGGACATCAGTGACCAGGAGCGAGGACATCAGTGACCTGGAGCGGGGACGTCAGTGACCAGGAGCGAGGACATTAGTGACCATGAGCAGGGACATCAGTGACCAGGAGCAGGGCCATTAGTGACCAGGAGTGAGGACATTAGTGACCAGGAGCAGGGACATGAGTGACCAGGAGCAGGGACATCAGTGACCAGGAGCGGGGACATCAGTGACCAAAGCAGGGACATCAGTGATCAGGAGCAGGGACATTAGTGATCAGGAGCGAGGACATTAGTGACCAGGAGCGGGGACATCAGTGACCAGGAGCAGGGTCATCAGTGACCAGGAGCGAGGACATCAGTGACCAGGAGCGATGACATTAGTGACCAGGAGCAGGGACATTAGTGACCAGGAGCGAGGACGTTAGTGACCAGGAGCAGGGACATCAGTGACCGGGAGCGAGGACGTCAGTGACCAGGGGCAGGGACATTCGTGACCAGGAGCAGGGACATGAGTGACCAGGTGGGAGGACATTAGTGACCAGGAGCGGGGACTTCAGTGACCAAAGCAGGGACATCAGTGACCAGGAGCGAGGACATCAGTGACCAGGAGCAGGGACATCTGTGACCAGGAGCAGGGACATCAGTGACCGGGGCAGGGACATTAATGACCACGAGCGCGGACATTAGTGACCAGGAGCAAGAATGTCAGTGACCAGGCGCAAGGACATCAGTGACCAGGAGCAGGGACATTAGTGACCAGGAGTGAGGACATTAGTGACCAGGAGCAAGAACATCAGTGACCAGGAGCAAGGACATCAGTGACCAGGAGCAGGGACATTAGTGACCAGGAGTGAGGACATTAGTGACCAGGAGCAGGGACATCAGTGACCAGGAGCGAGGACTTTAGTGACCAGGGGCAGGGACATTAGTGACCAGGAGCAGGGACATGAGTGACCAGGAGGGAGGACATTAGTGACCAGGAGCGGGGACTTCAGTGACCAAAGCAGGGACATTAGTGACCAGGAGGGAAGACATTAGTGACCAGGAGCGAGGACATCAGTGACCAGGAGCGATGATATTAGTGACCTGTAGCGGGGACATCAGTGATCAGGAGCGGGGACATCAGTGACCAGGAGCGAGAACATTAGTGACCAGGAGCGCGGACGTCAGTGACCAGGAGCAGGGTCATTAGTGACCAGGAGCTGGGACATTAGTGACCTGGAGCAAGGACATCAGTGACCAGGAGTGAGGACATTAGTGACCAGGAGCAGGGACATCAGTGACCAGGAGCGAGGACATCAGTGACCAGGAGCAGGGACATTAGTAACAAGGAGCGAGGACTTCAGTGACCAAGGGCAGGGACATTAGTGACCAGGAGCGAGGACATTAGTGACCAGGAGGGAGGACGTTAGTGACCAGGAGCGGGGACATCAGTGACTAAAGCAGGGACATCAGTGACCAGGAGCAGGGACATTAGTGACCAGGAGCAAGGACATTAGTGACCAGGAGCAAGGACATTAGTGACCAGGAGCAAGAACATCAGTGACCAGGAGCAAGGACATCAGTGACCAGGAGCAGGGACATTAGTGACCAGGAGCGAGGACATCAGTGACCAGGAGCGGTGACGTCAGTGACCAGGAGCGGTGACGTCAGTGACCAGGAGCAGGGACATCAGTGACCAGGAGCGGGACATCAGAGATCAGGAGCGGGGACATCAGTGACCAGGAGCGGGATATCAGTTACCAGGAGCAAGGTCATTAGTGACCAGGAGCAGGGACATTAGTGACCAGGAGCAAGGACATCAGTGACCAGGAGCAGGGACATCAGTGACCAGGAACAGGGACATTAGTGACCAGGAGTGAGGACATTAGTGACCAGGAGCAGGGACATCAGTGACCGGGAGCGAGGACGTCAGTGACCAGGAGCGGGACATCAGTGACCAGGAGCAGGGACATCAGTGACCAGGAGCGGTGACGTCAGTGACCAGGAGCGAGGACGTTAGTGACCAGGAGCGAGAACATTAGTGACCAGGAGCAGGAACATTAGTGACCAGGAGCGAGGACATTAGTGACCAGGACCGAGGACATTAGTGACCAGGAGCAAGGACATCAGTGACCAGGAGCGAGGACATTAGTGACCAGGAGCGAGGACATCAGTGACCAGGAGCAGGGACATCAGTGACCAGGAGCGAGAACATTAGTGACCAGGAGCGAGAACATTAGTGTCCACGAGCAGGGACATTAGTGACCAGGAGTGAGGCGATTAGTGACCAGGAGCGAGGACATTAGTGACGAGGAGCAGGGACATCAGTGACCAGCCCCGAGGACATTAGTGACCAGGAGCGAGGACGTTAGTGACCAGGAGCGAGGACATCAGTGACCAGGAGCGGTGACGTCAGTGACCAGGAGCGGTGACGTCAGTGACCAGGAGCAGGGACATCAGTGACCAGGAGCGGGACATCAGAGATCAGGAGCGGGGACGTCAGTGACCAGGAGCGGGATATCAGTTACCAGGAGCAAGGACATCAGTGACCAGGAGCAGGGACATCAGTGACCAGGAACAGGGACATTAGTGACCAGGAGTGAGGACATTAGTGACCAGGAGCAGGGACATCAGTGACCGGGAGCGAGGACGTCAGTGACCAGGAGCGGGACATCAGTGACCAGGAGCAGGGACATCAGTGACCAGGAGCGGTGACGTCAGTGACCAGGAGCGAGGACGTTAGTGACCAGGAGCGAGAACATTAGTGACCAGGAGCAGGAACATTAGTGACCAGGAGCGAGGACATTAGTGACCAGGACCGAGGACATTAGTGACCAGGAGCAAGGACATCAGTGACCAGGAGCGAGGACATTAGTGACCAGGAGCGAGGACATCAGTGACCAGGAGCAGGGACATCAGTGACCAGGAGCGAGAACATTAGTGACCAGGAGCGAGAACATTAGTGTCCACGAGCAGGGACATTAGTGACCAGGAGTGAGGCGATTAGTGACCAGGAGCGAGGACATTAGTGACGAGGAGCAGGGACATCAGTGACCAGCCCCGAGGACATTAGTGACCAGGAGCGAGGACGTTAGTGACCAGGAGCGGGGACATCTGTGACCAGGAGCAGGGACATTAGTGACCAGGAGCGAGGACATTAGTGACCAGGAGCGGGGACATCAGTGACCAGGAGCAGGGACATTAGTGACCAGGAGCGAGGACATTAGTGACCAGGAGCGGGGACATCAGTGACAAGAAGTGGGGACGCCAGTGACCAGGAGTGAGGACATCAGTGACCAGGAGCAGGGACATCAGTGACCAGGAGCGGGACATCAGTGACCAGGAGCGGGACATCATAGACCAGGAGCGGGGACGTCAGTGACCAGGAGCGGGACATCTGTGACCAGGAACAGGGACATCAGTGACCAGGAGCGGGACATCAGTGACCAGGAGCGGTGACGTCAGTGACCAGGAGCAGGGACATCAGTGACCAGGAGCGAGGACATCAGTGACCAGGAGCGGGGAGATTAGTGACCAGTAGCAGGGACGTCAATGACCAGGAGCGGGGACGTCAGTGACCAGGAGCGAGGACATTAGTGACCAGGAGCGGGGACGTCAGTGACCAGGAGCGGGGACATCAGTGACCAGGAGCGTGGACGTCAGTGACCAGGAGCGAGGACATCAGTGACCAGGAGCGAGGACGTCATTGACCAGGAGCGAGGACATTAGTGACCAGGAGCGGGGATGTCATTGACCAGGAGCAGGGACATTAGTGACCAGGAGTGGGGACGTCAGTGACCAGGAGCGGGGATGTCAGTGACCAGGAGCGAGGACAATAGTGACCAAGAGCAGGGACATTAGTGACCAGGAGCGAGGTCATTAGTGACCAGGAGCGGGGACGTCAGTGACCAGGAGCGGGGACGTCATTGACCAGGAACGAGGACATTAGTGACCAGGAGCGGGGACGTCATTGACCAGGAGCGAGGACGTCAGTGACCAGGAGCTGGGACGTCATTGACCAGGAGTGATGACATTTGTGACCAGGAGCGAGAACGTCAGTGACCAGGAGTGAGGACATCAGTGACCAGGAGCGAGGATGTCAGTGACCAGGAGCGGTGACGTCAGTGACCAGTGACCCAGCCCAGAGCGAGCCAGCAGCCAGTGGTCAGACGCCCTGAATTAGTTCACATGCTGAGATCCTTTGCAGGGAGACTGATGTTTGACCATACTGTGTTATAGCTGCAATGTAACATTTTTCTACTTTATTTCTGTCTTCTGTAACGAAGGATTGTATTTAGTTACTCTCATGTTGCTGTGTGTTGGTGACATCGTTCGACTGTTACTAAACTGTAACTAAGAATCTGTACCTGGATACCTTAGTCCCTGAGATTGCATTGTAATGTGACAACTTATAAATCTTTCACTTTGCCCATGCAAGTATATGTGACAATAAAGCTTATTCAACTGAATTCCTGTCTCACTCCAGGTTCTTAGGGTTTAATAATCCAATGCATTGATCAGGTCACTGATATTTTGCAGCCAATTTTAATGCAGGATTGTTCACACTTACCCAACATTTACTCTCCTATCAGGGATCATCTCCATCACAACATGACCCCTCACAATCTCCTCGAGAGCAGTGGCTGCTAACAGCAGCAACTTAAACACAGAGGGGGAGGCTGTGTTTTTTTATAGAAGTTATAAAAGGAGCTTGAAACGCACAAAAGGCTAATGCATCAGAGCAAAGCAACCTGCTGATGGAGTCATTTAGTCTCGAAACGTAAACTTGCTCTCTCTCTACTGAAGCTGCCTGACCAGCTGTGATAGAGACAAAAACACTGCAGATGCTGGAATCTAAAACAGGCAGGCAGGAGGCTGGAAGAACACAGCAAGTCAGGCAGCATCAGGAGGTGGAGAAGTCGACTTTTCAGGTGTAACCCTTCTTCAGGACTGGGGGTGGGTGTGGAGGGGGAGCTGCAGATAAAGGGGTTGGCAGGTGGACAGGGTGGCGAAGTGGGGAAAGGTGCAGACAGGTAGAGGGTACGACCTGGTTGGTCAATAGGAGGAATGAATCCGGTTGGTGGCAAGGAGCAGTGGAAGGAAGGAGGTGGGTCTGGAAATGGAGTTCGGGGATGGGGAGGGAGTCATAGAGTCATGGAGATGTACAGCACGGAAACACACCCTTCGGTCCAACCCGTCCATGCCGACTAGATATCCCAACCCAATCTAGTCCCACCTGGCAGCACCCGGCCCATATCCCTCCAAACCCTTCTTATTCATATACCCATCCAAATGCCTCTTAAATGTTGCAATTGTACCAGCCTCCACCACTTCCTCTGGCAGCTCATTCCATACACGTACCACACTCTGTGTGAAACCGTTGCCCCTGAGGTCTCTTTTATATTTTTCCCCTCTCACCCTAAACCTATACCCTCTAGTTCTGGACTCCCCGACCCCAGGAAAAAGACTTTGCCTATTTACCCTGTCCATGCTCCTCATGATTTTGTAAACCTCTATAAGGTCACCCCTCAGCCTCCCACGCTCCAGGGAAAACAGCCCTATTATATGAAATTGGAGAGCTCAATGTTCCCCAGCCTTTGCTGTTTTCAACTTGCTGCAAAGCTGTAGAGGTTATAGGCAAATCCATAAAGGGTCCAGATGCGCAACATTAGTCCCTTCTAAATAATTCCTGGATGTCTACGGGTGGAAGTGAGTTGTTGTGTCAGTGCAGCGTTTGGAGTTATGTTAGTATTTGGTGCATCACTGACAATGTATCTGATTTGGTTTAACTGATGGTGAGTGACAGCTGACTTAAAGGACCAGGATTTCTCAAATTACCAAAACCAACTTTTAAATCTCAAGTTGAGCAGTGTGCATCTTCCGTCTGTGATTTCACAATCACCTCAAGGAGAATTTTTATTTCCTCCATCCATACACTTTATGGAATATATGACATTGTTTTTAATATGTCCATTTCTGTCTTTCAATATAGAGACTTCCTTGCATTCAAATTTCATTTCTCCACTGTATTTTCTTTTCCGTCTCAAATTGAAACAGTCTATACGTAAGTTTCTTCAGAAAATCAGGCTTATGTTAAATTCCTTGACTATACTTCAAGGAATCTCAGTAGCCAAATAGTACAGTCAAATTAGGTGGCTCAGTGGTTCGCACTGCTGCCTCACAGTGCTGGGAACCCGGGTTCAATTCCTGCCTCGGGGGACTGTCTGTGTGGAGCTTGCACATTTTCCCCTGTGTCTGTGTGGGCTTCCTCCCACAGTCCAAAGATGCACAGGTTCGGTGGATTGGTCTTACTAAATTGTCTATTGTGTCAAGGGATGTGCAAGTAGGTGGGTTAGCCATACAAAGATGGGGTGGGTCTGGGTGAGATGCTCTTTGGAGGTTTGGTGTGGATTTAATGGGCTGACTGGCCTGCTTCCACACTGTAGGGATTCTGTGGTGATTCTGTGGAATAGTCTTCACCAATGTCCAATACGCACATGTAGGTATCCAGAGACATTGCTGGTTTTACATTAATCTTGACCTCCTGCCCCCTTCCTGATCTATTCCCCTTCCGGATACAGAGACCTCTACTAATGCAAGCTAAATTAACAATGAAAGAACTTAACACATTATGATGTTTATATCTTGCTTTAGGGTTGACTCCGAACACAGGGTTATCACAAGGTCCAGTCAGAATGTAAGACTGAACTGTGGAAACATGCATTGACACTAGGCAGCGAGATATCCACGAGGTAAAAACAATGACTGCAGATGCTGGAAACCAGATTCTGGATCAGTGGTGCTGGAAGAGCACAGCAATTCAGGCAGCATCCGAGGACAGGCAAAATCGACGTTTCGACAAAAGCCCTTCATCAGGAATAAAGGCATAGAGCCTGAAGCGTGGAGAGATCAGGACATGGTTGAAGAGCTTCAGGGCTGAGGAAATGACCTGGGAGTTGCAGTGGGAGAGGGACTCCCTGAGATTCTTGTAGAGAGAGGAGGAAAACTTCTTCAAGGCAGGCATCCTTGCAAGAGGATTCGCAGTAGGGTTAAAATCAACGAGGTAAAAACAATGACTGCAGATGCTGGAAACCAGATTCTGGATCAGTGGTGCTGGAAGAGCACAGCAGTTCAGGCAGCAAGGATGCCTGCCTTGAAGAGGTTTTCCTCCTCTCTCTACAAGAATCTCAGGGAGTCTCTCTCCCACTGCAACTCCCAGGTCATTTCCTCAGCCCTGAAGCTCTTCAACCATGTCCTGATCTCTCCACGCTTCAGGCTCTCTGCCTTTATTCCTGATGAAGGGCTTTTGCCCGAAACGTCGATTTTGCCTGTCCTCGGATGCTGCCTGAATTGCTGTGCTCTACCAGCACCATTGATCCAGAAGCGAGATATCCACTGCCCATTTCATGGCAGAGAGACATGAGAAAATAACAGGATACCTGGTTTAAATTTGCAAAAGGCAAACTTAGCACCGGAGTCAAAAATGCCTTCTCAAATAAATGGTTGACTCACATAACTGACTTTGAGGCTGAAACAGATGCTGAGGGAAAAATAGCCTTTTCTTTAATGTTTCAGTTTCTGCTTCAGTTGGATTGGCATCACAGATTAACATCCATATCCTGCCAACCCAGGCATGACCTGCCAGCATGGTTGCCCTGACGACGGGAGTGATCCGAAATGGAGATTTCAAGTCATGGGACTTTGACCCTTTCCTTGTACCGTGTTCAATGTGGGGCTGACCCTGGGAAGGTAGGATGTTGGTACTCTATCTCGTAACTCGTGTGGGTGGCTATCTTGTGTATTGTCCTTGTCCATGGGTTTCAGGTATTTAGAATACAATCCTCACAGTGAGGAAACAGGCCGTTTGGCCCAACAAGTCCACATCAACCCTCCAAAGGGCATCCTACACAAACCCATCCCCTTGCCCTTTCCCTGTAACCCTGAATTTCCCATGGCTAATGCATCTAACCTACACATTGCTGAACACTCTGGGCAATTTAGCATGGCCAATCCACCTAACCTGCACATCTTTGGACTGTGAGAGGGAACCAGAGCATCCGGCAGAAATTCACACAGACATGGGGAGAATGTGCAAACTCTACACAGGCAGGTGCCCGAGGCTGGAATCAAACCCGGGTCCCTGGCGCTGCGAGGCCACAGTGCTAACTACTCTGTCAATTCCCACCAGCCCATTCCATAGTTTATCCAGCACTATCAGTCTAATTCTCCCCACCCCTGTGCTGCAGCGATTCCCATTTCCAAAACTTTGATTAACGATGCAGCTCTACGTTGGGTACCTGATTTGTGCAGGTGAGCAAAGCTGGAGTGAATGATATCCTGACCCCACGCTTATTTCGCAGCCTTGCTAACGCTACTACACCCTGACCCTGATCGAGAGTCCGCAATGTATACTGACAGCACACATTCATCAACTTTAGAGATTGCACATGGTAGCCCATCTGTACTGATGTCAATGACCAGGCTGTTGTGTACCATCGGAACATTGCCGCTGTGCGGGCATGTTCACCAAAACTGATCTTGTTTAATTGTTGCCCACCAATCGCAGCGAGCTGAGAGCCGAGAGTCAGCATACCTGCTCCTGGGGACGAGGGCTCAAAGACGCTTGAGGAGTCGCTGTGTGTGTTTGATGCCTGCTCACTGAGCTTTTTCTTGGCACTTCCATCGGTCGGCTTGTGGCCTTTCTTCTTGTTCTTGATGAGAATTTTACCCATCATGTCGTGCGGGCTGGGCAAGGGCACTCCCGCCTCGAGCTAAGATAAAAAGGAGAATTTTATTTTTTTAAAAACAATTGGACGGAAGTGGGAGAACATTCACAAGCGAAATGATGACGTGTGCTTGAACATTCCATCACGTTGCGACTGTGTTACGTTTTCTGGTTCTCAGATGTTCGAAATAATCACACTTCAGGTTCGCAAAGCTTATATCACTTTGTCTTACGTTCAGCTTGACATGCTTCCTGGATAGGAACCAGTCAAGACCCACTCTCAAATGTTAACTCTGATCTCTCCCTCTCTCTGCACCTTCTCCACAGCTATAACACTGCACTCTGTTCTGTTACCCTGACGCACTTTGTATGCCTGGATAGCACACAAAGCAACACTTTTCAAAAAGAATGATAGAACCAAAGAGGAATACATCACAGCAACAGGCTCTTTGACCCTCCAAGCCTGTGCTGATCATAATGCCCTAACTAAACTAACAAACAAACCTTCTGCTCTTATTTGGTCCAAATCCCTCTACTCCCTCCCTATTCATGTAACCATCCAGATGCCTCTTAAATGGGTGGCACAGTGGTTAGCACTGCTGCCTCACAGCGCCAGAGACCAGGTTTAATTCCTGCCTCAGGCGGCTGACTGTGTGGCATTTGCACATTCTCCCTGTGTCTGCGTGGGTTTCCTCCGGGTGCTCCGGTTTCCTCCCACAGTCCAAAAATGTGGTTAGGTGAATTGGCCAGGCTAAATTGCCCGTAGTGTTGGGGGAAGGGGTAAATGTAGGGGAATGGGTATGGGTGGGTTGCGGGTCGGCGTGGACTTGTTGGGCTGAAGGGCCTGTTTCCACACTGTAAGTAATCTAAAAAAAAAGTCACCAATGTGCCTGTTACCACCATCTCTTCTGGCAATGCATTCCAGGCTCCTCCTGCTCTCTATGAAAAACCTCCCTCTCACATCTCCCTTAAACTTTCCCCCTCTCACCTTGAACCTGTGCCTCCTTGTAATTGAAACTTCAACCCTGGGGAAACGCCTCTGACTATCCACGCTGTCTATGCCTCTCATGATTCTCCAGGCCTCGATCAGGTCTCCGCTCAGCTGCCACCTTTCCAGTGAAACAATCCTCGTCTTTTTAACCTTTCCTCGTAGCCATTTCACTCTGTCTCAGTACATGTGACAACAATAAATTAATCACCATCAATCATCAAGACAGTGTGGATGTTGGAAATCTGAAACAAGCCCAGAGAATGCTGGAGAAACTCCAGTTCTGAAGTTAAAATTCGCACAACACCGGGTTACAGTCCAACAGGTTTATGTGGAAGCACTAGCTTTCAGAGTGTCACTCCTTCATCGGGTGGTTGTGATGAAGGAGCAGCGCTCCAAAAGCTAGTGCTTCCAAATAAATCTGTTGGACTATAACCTGGTGTTGTGAGATTATCAACTTTGTACACCCCAGTTTAACACCAGCACCTCCAAATCAGTTCTGACGATAAATCATACCAGACTTAAAGCATCAAATCTGTTTCCGCCTCCACAGATGCTATCAGACCTGCTGAGTTTCTCCAGCACTTGGCGTAGGGAGGGAAGGGGTGTAGTTGTGGGGATGGGTAATGGAGAGGGAGGGTGAGTGGTCAAGCGCATGGGGGTAAGTGGTCATGGTGGGAGGGATGGGGAGTGGTCAAGGAGATGAAGGGTGTGGTCATGTGGAGGGCACAGGTAGTGGTCATGGAGTTGACAGGGGAAGTGGACATGGGGGGCAGGGGGAATGGTCATGAAGAGGGAGGGTGTGGTCATGGAGGTAGGCAGGGTTTGTGGTCATGGGGGTAGGGAGGGGAAGTGGTCATGGAGGAGGGAGGGGAGTGGCCATGGAGTGGGAGTGGTGTGCTTAGTGGGAGGGAAATGGTGTGGTCATGGGGGAGGTGTGGTCATGGGGAGGGGGTGTGATCATGGGGAGGGGATATGTGGTCATGGGGGAGGGTGTGGTCATGGGGGAAGGGTGTGATCATGGGGAGTGAGGTGGTGTGGGAGGGAGGGGGGGAGTGAGGTGGTGTGGGAGGGAGGGAGGGAGTGCATCGGATGCAAAGGGTTAGTGGCTAACCTCTGACCCCCAGATTGGAGAAACGCAGCCGTAAACCTGTTTGGACAGGCCATTCTGGTTTACTGCTTGGGCAGATTGCTGGGAACAGAGTGAAACATTAGGCTGTGGTGAAGAGGCTCTTAAAAGGTCACTAATTGACCAATTACTAGGCCTTGATGGTTGGTAAGTTGGGAAGGTCACTGGAAAGGTCACACATGATCTAAACAGAGCTCTACCCCAACTCAGTCAAATCCATCAAAATCATAAATCGGTGTTGCCTTACCCATGTACAATTTACCTGCCTTATGTAAATCTGCCGAAATCTCATAGACCATCCTCAAACCTCCCCTCACTTTCCTTTGTTCCAAAGGCAACAACTTCAGGTTCTCCATCTGAACCAGTAAGCTAAAATCCCTCTTCCCATTTCCGCAAATCTCCCCTGTGCTCTGTCAAATACACCTCACCTTCCTAAAGTGTGGAGACCAGAACTATACATAAAAAAAAATGTCTTGGCCTCCCCAAAGCGCTGAAAATTTAGGATTTAGTGAAAGTTAGTTCATTGTTGATGACGAATCACACACTCACCGGGTATTTTTCCAGGTCTTCCATCAGTAATGCATCTCCAAATATCGACCTGCAGTACTCTGCCATCTTCGCCTGTTGTTTTGGACTGAAGAAAGATAAAGATAAATTGCCAGGAACACCAATGTATTTACAATGTGTGTATTTTTTATGTCAGATCAAGCACCATGTCAATATTTGCTTTCTCTCCATGTTGGCCATTTCCAACAATGGAACACAAGAGGCAAAGTGCTTGCTGCTGGACCTCCTCATTCAGTTTTCTCTCCTGTTACATCGTTATAGAGATGTACAGCATGGAAACAGACTCTTCAGTCCAACTCGTCCATGCTGACCAGATATCCTAACCTAATCTAGTCTCATTTGCCAGCACTTGGTCCATATCCCTTTAAACCCTTCCTATTCATATACCCATCCAAACTCTTGCCTTCGTTGCTCAGACCTTTGAGTATACGAGTTGGGATGTCATGTTGAGGTTGTACAGGACATTGGTGAGGCATCTTCTGGAATACTGTGTGCAGTTCTGTTCTCCCTGCTATAGGAAGGACATTATTAAATTAGAAACCAGGATTGGAGGGTTTGAGTTATGAAACTAGGCTGGATAGACTGGGACTTTTTTCATTGGAGCAAAGGAGGTTGAGGGATGACCTTATAGAGCTTTATGAAATCATGAGGGGCATAGATAAGGTGAATAGCAAGGGGCTTTTCTCTACGTTGGATGAGTTCAAAACTAATGGACATATTTTTAAGGTGAGAGGAGAAAGTTTTAAAACAGGACCTGAAGGGCAACCTTCTTTACAGAGTGTAGTTCGTATGTATAGAATGAACTGCCTAAGGAAGTGGTTGATACAGGAACAGTTAGAATATTTAACAGACATTTGGATAAGTACATTAACAGGAAAGGTTTGGACGGATTTGAGCCAAACGCAGTTTGGGAAGTTTAATTTGGGAATATGGTTGGTATGAACTAGTTGAACCAAAAGGTCTGTTGCCATGCTGTATGACTCTATGACTGTGACTCTTCAACTCTGTTGACATCCAATCTCAACTTTAACAAAAGAACTACACTACCTTGATGCTCCTCGTCAATGTTACCTATCTAATGAACAGCTTATGCGCAAAATGTCAACTCTCCTGCTCCTCAGATGCTGCCTGGCTGGCTGTGTTTTTCCAGCACCACACTTCGACTCTATCCTATCAAGAGTGTCTCTCTGATCTCCCACACCCCAATAAAGTGAAATGTTCATGAAAAAGCATTTTCGTTTAAAACATGAACAAGCTGCTTTCACTTTTTAAATAATCCTGTGATAGTGACGAGTGCATTCAACATTGCTCCCATTTTAAACGTGGACGTAATCACACTTACATCAAAGGGGTTTTAAAGGAACATTTGCTAAATGGTAGGCAGTACATAAATGTACCTTCTTTTTGCTGCACCTGTCCTTCCATTAAAGGGGGGGGCCTAAATATGAATGTTTGACATATAGTATGTAGATGCCTTCAAGGGTAGCCTAGTGTGCTTTCATCCACTTGCCTTGTCTCTTCCCTTTGTGTCAGTGTAATAATTGCCACAATACATCATCGCTGAACACTGTTGTAAACACTTACGAATCAACATGGTTTTCAAAGGAGAGGATCACAGGGTAAGGCGAGGTCTTGAAAGCACACTCAGCGATGGCTTCAATTACTTCCTGCAAAAGGAATGGAAGAAAGAAACTAAATCTAAATTTCACAATCAAAATGAGCCACAATGTTCACCGTTTCACTCATTAATTCAGTGAACGGTGATATGGATGTCTTAAGAAAGCTCCACAAATCAGGGCAGCTGCAAAACTTTGTTGCTGCTTGACATGAAAATGTAGCTGCTTGAGTGACCAGAGTCCAAGTCCCTAATTTAAATAACGCATCTCTCTTTGAAAAAAGATGAGAATTGCCATTATTACCTGCAAACCTTGCTCTGGAGCCTACCTTCGAATGAGAATGACTGAAGGAGATAGGGAAAGGAAACAGACTACAATCTGAAACAGACTGATAATACGTTGAGCACACAACAAACCTATTCAGTTCGGCCATGCACCAGCAATGTATAGGGAAATATTCTTCCAACAAAGATACAGGCAAGTATGAAAAAAAATTAACACATAGTCTTGCTTCCAATATTCACTTTTCTGTGTGTTTCACATGGTCCACCTCCAACTCTTCCCTTCTTGTTGTTGACTTTTCTGTCTCCATTCCTGCCAATAGACTATGAATACTTTAAAAGCCCATCCATTCAGACAGTTACCTTGACTACACATCCTCACATCCTACTGCCTGTAAGGACTCCATTCTGTTCTCCTGTTCTTCCATTTCCACCACATCAGTTCAAAGGGTGAAACCTTCGACAGCAGCATTTCTGAGATGCTGTTTTCTCTTTCCTCCTGCCCTGAGCCACTGTGATTATCAGAGCCCTGTCAGTCTCTCTTCTTGGATGTATCCTGTCATTCCTTCCCTTCATGAGCGAAAGTTGAGTTCCCTTTGTCCTCAGCTTGAGACCTCTGCTGTCCCCAGCTTCATTATCCATCATTAGCACCACCTTCAATGTCATCTCCTCCTCTCCCCCTTTCAGAATTCTGAAGGGACTGTTCTCTCAGTGAAAAGCTGGTCCATTCCTTGGTCCTCTTCAATACCCCATCCCTTTCCCACTACCCCTTTCCATGTAAAAGCAGGAGACCTGGCACCTGTCTTTTCATTTCCTCTCTCTCCAATGTCTAAAGCCCCAAACACTCCTTTCAGGTGAAGCCGTGATTCCGGCGATTTATTATACTGTACCCGCTGTGTACCATGTGCTGTCCCCTATATTGGACAGCTTTCAGAATGCCCGACTTTATTCGCAAGCTTTGAGTGCCATGTTAGTTGAACTCCCCTCCTTACTCTCACGCCAAGGCACATTGCAGCCTTCTGAACTGAACACTGAGCTCAATAATTTCTGACCATAAACTCTGTCCCCATTTCCTTCCCTCGTTTCAGTTTACAGTATTTCTCACTCAGCCTGCATTAGGCACACCTCTCTTGCACCAACTCAATTCCGTATGCCCCTATCGGAGACTTAACTCCTTTGCCACCCATTCTCTCCTGTCATCCACTCTGTTTCCTTTATTTTTGCCCCTCTCAACCCTCACTCATAAAGCTCATTACATCTTGAAATGTTCGCTTTTTTTTGTGAATATTTTAATTGAGAAAAGGATTTTGAATATTTCACAAAATTAGAAAATTACCACAAAAAAGCATAACAATCTTATAATATAACAATAAACAAACTACTGCTCTACTCCACAAACAATTGAGAAGAAAAAAGAGAGAATAAAACCTACACAAACTACAAATCAATAAATAACTCAATCAAAAAAAAACAAACTAAATTTCTCTATGACTTTAAACCGAGTTGAACCAAGGCAAATTAAATTAAATGAAGTTACAACACTCAGCGCAATCCCACCAAAGCTCCCTACCACCAGGAGCATCAGTTGACAAACCTGTATTTATTCAGAATTCTTCCTCCCAGTGGTCCCCGGCCCACCAGACACAGCCCTCATGACTACACAAAGCCCCTGACCAATATAGCCGACAAGTCTGTGTCTATATATTTCAGAAAGGGCCGCCATGTCCTATAAAACAGTTCCATTTTCTGGTGCACCATACTCGTGAGGAAGTCCAAGCAGATGTGCTCCATAACTAATCTACGCCACCCTGAGAATCCCGGGGGATTTTCCGACATCCAGCTCATCAGGATGTTCTTCCTCGCCCAAAATGAAAGAATATTAAACAGTTTCTTCCCATGCGTGTCCAAAAAGGTGAGATTCGGCGAAGCCAAGAGGAGGGACACCAGATCGACCTTGACCTCGGTTCCCAAGACCCCTTCCAAAATGCTCGTTATAGTGCCCCAATACCTACGAAGCTTGTGACGTGACCATAAGCAACGAATAAGAGTACCAACATCTGTTTTACGTTTGGGGACGCTCCTGTCTTAAATTTCGCAAGCCGCTCTGGTGCCAAGTAAGCCCTGTGGAGTATCTTCAGCTGCATAACCTGCGTCCTATTGCAAATCGAAATCTTCCTTACGTTCTCCCAAATATCCTCCCACGCCTCTGACGAGATCTCCACCCCCCAATTCCTGAATCCAGATTCCGCACACGCTCAATGACCTTTGAGACACTACCTCCTAATAAATGATAGAGGGTGCTGACCGAGAGAGTACCCATGGACCGAAGTACTCTCCACATCTGACTTACAGGGACTAACCATTAATGTAGACTCTTTCTGTATAAAGTCCTGAATCTGAAAATAATGAAAGAAGTCTCTTCCAGATAGTTCATATTTCTGGCTCAGCTGCTCGAAAGACATCATGACCTCCCCGTTAAATAAATCTCCCAAACAAGAGACTCCTCTGGACTCCTAGAGCCTAAAGCCAGAATCCATCGATCCCGGCCGGAATCCTAACATTCCTGCCATGGGAGTGAAAGGGGAAGGATTTTGTAAATTGTCCTCACCTTATCGCATCATTCTCCATGCTTTAACCGTGTTAAGGACAATCAGGTTTCTGCAATGGTCCATAACAGTCCTCATCTTGTCCATAAACAACAAATTAATGAGGGGGCACTTCGCCTGGGAGGCCTCGATCTCCAGCCAGATTGACCGCGGGTCCTGGCAAGCCCAGTCAGCCACAGAGGATAATAGGGAACTCAACTGATATTTCTTAAAGTCTGGGAAATCTCCTGGGGAAGCTGCAATTTGACAAGCTTAATAAGAGGCCACCTGTGACGTCAGATGAAAGATCCAATCCAAGCCCAGGCAGCATCAAAGGGGGCATTCACATGGGATATAATAAACGAGGAAGAACATTCATTTTGACCAGAGCTATTCTACCCAACCAGGATATCGGAAGATCTTCCCAGCGCTGAAGGCCCTGTCTTATCTCCTCCAGCAACTGCACAAAGTTAGTTTCATATAGGCCACTGTTGGAATATTGCGTGCAATTCTGGTCTCCTTCCTATCAGAAGGATGTTGTGAAACTTGAAAGAGTTCAGAAAAGATTTACAAGGATCTTGCCAGGGTTGGAGGATTTGAGCTATAGGGAGAGGCTGAATAGGCTGGGGCTGTTTTCCCTGAGCATTGGAGGCTGAGGGGTGACCTTATCGAGGTTTAAAAAATTATGAGGGGCATGGATAGGGTAAACAGGCAAAGTCATTTCCCTGGGGTGGGGGAGTCCAGAACTAGAGGGCATAGGTTTAGGGTGAGAGGGGAAAGATATAAAAGCGACCTACAGGGCAACTTTTTCACGTAGAGGGTGGTACGTGTATGGAATGAGCTGCCAGAGGATGTGGTGGAGGCTGGTACAGTTGCAACATTTAAGAGGCATTTGGATGGGTATATGAACAAGAAGGGTTTGGAGGGATCTGGGCCAGCTGCTGACAGGTGGGACTAGATTGGACTGGGATATTTGAGGATCGCAAATGTGGTTCCCCTGTTCAAGAAGGGGAGTAGAGACAACCCTGGTAATTATAGACCAGTGAGCCTTACTTCAGTTGTTGGTAAAGTGTTGGAAAAGGTTATAAGAGATAGGATTTATAATCATCTAGAAAAGAATAATTTGATTAGGGATAGTCAGCACGGTTTTGTGAAGGGTAGGTAGTGCCTCACAAACCTTAATGAGTTCTTTGAGAAGGTGACCAAACAGGTAGATGAGAGTAAACCGGTTGATGCGGTGTATATGGATTTCAGCAAGGCGTTCAATAGGGTTCCCCACAGTAGGCTATTGTACAAAATGCGGAGGAATGGGATTGTGGGAGATATAACAGTTTGGATCAGTAATTGGCTTGCTGAAAGAAGACAGAGAGTGGTGGTTGATGGGAAATGTTCATCCTGGAGTCCAGTTACCAGTGGTGTACCGCAAGGGTCGGTGTTGGGTCCACTGCTGTTCGTCATTTTTATAAACGACCTGGATGAGGGCGTAGAAGGGTGGGTTAGTAAATTTGCAGACGACACTAAGGCCCGTGGAGTTGTGTATAGTGACGAAGGATGTTTTAGGTTACAGAGAGATATAGATAAGCTGCAGAGCTGGGCTGAGAGGTGGCAAATGGAATTTAATGCGGACAAGTGTGAGGTGATTTGGTCAGAGTTACCGGAATGCAATGTACTGGGCTAATGGTAAGATCCTTGGTAGTGTAGATGAGCAGAGAGATCTCGGTGTCCAGGTACACAGATCCTTGAAAATTGCCACCCAGGTTGACAGGGTTGTTAAGAAGGCATACAGTGTTTTAGCTTTTATTAATAGAGGGATCGAGTTCAGGAACCATGAGGTTATGCTACAGCTGTACAAAACTCTGGTGCGGCCGCACTTGGAGTATTGTGTACAGTTCCGGTCACCACATTATAAGAAGGATGTGGAAGCTTTGGAAAGAGTGCAGGGGAGATTTACTAGGATGTTGCCTGGTATGGAGGGGAGATCTTATGAGGAAAGGCTGAGGGACTTGAGGCTGTTTTCGTTGGAGAGAAGAAGGTTGAGAGGTGACTTAATAGAGACATATAAGATAATCAGAGGGTTAGATAGGGTGGACAGGGAGAGCCTTTTTCCAAGTATGGTGATAGCGAGCACAAGGGGGGACAGCTTTAAATTGATGGGTGATAGATATAGGACAGATGTCAGAGGTAGTTTCTTTACTCAGAGAGTGGTAAGTGTATGCCTGCAATGGTAGTAGATGCTCCTCTCTCCCCACCCCCACCCTCCTCTAGCTTATCTCTCCACGCTTCAGGCTCTCTGCCTTTATTCCTGATGAAGGGCTTTTGCTCAAAACATCGATTTTGCTGAAGCTCCTCGATGCTGCCTGAACTGCTGTGCTCTTCCAGCACCATTGATCCAGAATGGTAGTAGATTCACCAACTTTAAGTGCATTTAAGTTGTCATTGGACAAGCATATGGACATACATGGAATAGTGTAGGTTAGATGGACTTCAGATTGGTATGACTAGTCGGCGCAACATTGAGGGCCAAAGGGCCTGTGCTGCGCTGTAATGTTCTATGTTCTATATCTGGTTGGCATGGCCAGGTTAGACCGGAGGGTCTGTTTCCATACTGTACATCTCTATGACTCTAATTGATGGAAGGCTGGGATGATAAAAATGCCTACATATAGGAAACCTCTCTGTGACCACCTGAAAGGGAAACGGGTTCCACCCCCAAGATCGGGTACTCTGACAAGACCCCCCACAGGCATGGCCTCCGACTTCATAAAATTGATTTTATATCCCGAGACAGAACCAAATAGATTAATCACTTGTATTAAACAGGGCACAGATATTGTTGGGTTAGTTAGAAAGAGAAGAACATCATCTGCGTAAAAGGTGATCTTGTGCCCTCCTGATCCTACCTCCTGGGCAATTATATTGGGGTCCCTCTGGATGGCCTCTGTCAATGGCTCAATCACTAATGTAATGGTGAAAGGGGGCACCTTTGTAAGCTGCCTCGACCAATACGAAAATTGTCAAACTATATACCATTAGTGAGAACCGCTGTCTTAGGGTCACTGTATAACACTGCCACCCATCTGGCAAAGACCCCTCCAAGACCAAACTGCTCCAGGATATAAAAGAGGTACAGCCACTCCACCCGGTCAAACACTTTCTCTGCATCCAGGGAGACTACCAAGCCCGGAATCAACCCTTGCTTGCGTACCTGAACCCTATTTACTACTCTTGTCATGTTGTTAGAAGTCTGCGGCCCCTAATAAACCTGTCTGGTCCTCCTTTACGATGAAGGGCAAAACCCTCTCCAACCCCAATGCCAGCATTTCCAACAACATTTTAAAATTCAAGTTTAATAACGATATGGGCCTGTACGAAGTAGAATCCTCTGGGGCTTTCCCTCTCTTGAGAATGAGAGAAATATTTGCTTCTCTCAGAGAGGATGGGAGGCAGTTGAATAATTGTACATACCCAACATTGGCCCGGCCAGCATGTCTATGAACTCCTTATAAAACTCACTCCGAAATCTGTCTGGGCCCGGAGCTTTACCGCTCTGGAGCTGCCTCACTACCTCCTGTATCTCTTGGATTGTCAGAGGGGCATTCAAAAGAGGCACCTGCTCTGACGTTACACCTGGGAGGTCTAGGGTCTTAAAAAAGGACTCTATCTTCGCCAATCTGTCCTCACAGCCTTCTTTCTGGCCAGGTGCGCCAGATGTCTACCCGGTTTATCACCAGACTCGGATAACCTCTGTTTCGCAAAGGAAATCTCCCTCCTTGCTGTCTGGGTGGGCGCAGCATTCTGAGCAGCCCTGAGGGCTGTAATCCACTGCAACTTGGTTACAGACGGTCTGTCAAAGTATACTGTCTCAGCTGCCTTCAGGCAAGCCTGAAGCACGGGCTAATGCTCTCCCCTCTGCCGCTTCCGGGTCGCTGAGTAAGAAATAATCAAACCCCTTGCATAGGCCTTGGCAGTGTACCAGAGCATCGACAGATTACTGGTCGTACCGAATTAATGTCCCAAAACATCTTAAATTACCACGTAAAATACTCAGTAAACTTGCTATCCTTCAGGAGGAAAGGATCCATGCGTTAATGCCATGCGCCTGTCCCATCACCCCGGCCTTAACCTTCATGTACACTGCCGCATGATCAGAAATGGCTATGTTCCCAATTCTGCAGGACAGCACTGAATTCAAAAAGGCCGATGGGGGCAAAAAACATGTCAATCTGAGTATAGCACTTCTGTGGGTTAGAGAAAAAGGTGAAGTCTCTCCCCTCAGGATGAAGACATCTCCACTCATTCACCAATCCCAGCCTCCCTGAAATGTTCGCATTTCTAATAAGAGCTGAAATGTTAATTGTGTTTCTCTCTTCAAAGATGCTGCTCTAACTTATTAAGTATTTTCAGAACTTTATGTTTTCATTTATTATGCCTCTCTGGGGTAGTGCGCTAGAAATCAAGCTCCAATATTCCCCGACTTACAAGAAAAATTTGCAAAATATTATCAAAGGATTCAACTCCACAATTTATGTTTCTAATAAACTCAGGTTAGTAGAAAACAGAATCCAGGTTTCTGTGCTTAACACAAATTATTATTTATTACAAATAGATAAAGTCTGATCGAAGGTAAAAGAAAGAATGAATTGTCTACTTTTAATTCTGTAGTTAAAACGTTACCTAGCTGCTAAAACTCCTCCACACACAGAATCATAGAGATGTATAGCATGGAAACAGATTCCCTTCGGTTCAACTCATCCATGCCAACTAGATATCGTAAATGAATCTAGTCCCATTTGCCAGTGCAAACCCTCCAAACCCTTCTTATTCATATACCCATCCAGGTGTCTTTTAAAACTTGTAACTGTATTAGCCTCCACCACTTTCTCTGGCAGCTCATTAAATGCATGCACCATCACTTGCGTGAAAAAGTTGCCCCTTAGGTCTCTTTTATATCTTTCCCCTCTCACCCTATACCTATGCCCTCTAGATCTGGACTTCCCGATGCCAGGAAAAAGACTTTGCCTATTTACCCTATCCATGTCCCTCTTGATTTTATAAACCTCTATCAGGTCACCCCTCAGCCTCTGACGCTCCAGGGAAAACAGCCCCAGCCTGTTCAGCCTCTCCCTACAGCTCAAACCCTCCAACCCTGGCAACATCCTTTTGTAAATCTTTTCTGAACCCTTTCAAGTTTCACAACATCTTTCCGATAGGAGAGACACAAAAAAAAATGGTGTTGTGGATGGAAGGAAAATTATACTGAGGAAATTTACAATGTTTAAAAGGCATTTGGATCAGTATATAAATAGGAAAGGTTTGGATTGATATAGGCCAAGTGCAGGCAGGTGGGACTAGTTTAGTTTGGGGTTATGGTCAATGTGGATTTGTTGGACTGAAGGGTCTGTTTCCATGCTGTATGACTCTGACTCTATGATTCAGTGAAAAAGCTGAATGGCGCCAGTTCGGGATTTGATCGGAAAGCTTTCTCTTGTTTCCCAAGTCCTTTAGTTCGCTGAGCTTTTCCTTTGCATTCTTTCACTTCTCCACAGGAGGCACACAGTGACTGGTTCACAAATTATAAAGTCTCTGATTTCTTGGCTAAAGGCAACAGCTCACAATAACTGGTGAAAGGAAACAGACAACTTTCTTCAGCTTCATGAATTTTACTGGAGGTCGACTTAAGACTCTCAAAGTGGAGGACAGATTTTGAAAATACTAAACCCTTGACTAAACTGTTCATTTCCTTCTGAGATGAGGAAAAGTTGGCGTCAAGAGTTGTTCATCAGCTTACCTTGCCTCCTTGCCACCCTATTCCTTGACCTCACCTTGCCCCCTTGCCAGGTGAAAGTGAGGACTGCAGATGCTGCACATTAGAGTCATAGAGATGCACATCAAGGAAACAGACCCTTCAGTCCAACCCGTCCATTCCAATCAGATATCCCAACCCAATCTAGTCTCATCTGCCAGCACCCAGCCCATATCCCTCCAAACCCTTCCTATTCATATACCCATCCAAATGCCTCTTAAATGTTGCAATTGTACCAGCCTCCACCACTTCCTCTACAGTTCATTCCATACACGTACCACTTTCTGCGTGAAAAAGTTGCCCTTAGGTCTCTTTTAAATCTTTTCCCTCTCACCCTAAACCTATGCCCTCTCATTCTGGATTCCCCGACCCCAGGGAAAATAATTTGTCTATTTATCCAATCCTTGCCCCGCATGATTTTATAAACCTCGATAAGGTCATCCCTCAGCCTCCAATGCTCCAGGGAAAACAGCCCCAGCCTATTCATCCTCTCCCTATAGCTCAAAACCTCCAACCCTGGCAACATCCTTGCAAATCTTTTCTGAACCCTTTCAAGTTTCACAACTTCCTTCTGATAGGACGCAATATTCCAAAAATGGCCTAACCAATGTCCTGTACAGCCGCAACATGACAGTTCATGCACTCAATACTCTGACCAATAAAGGAAAGCATACCAAATACCTTCTTCACTATCATATTGACCGGCGATTTCACTTTCAGGGATCTATAAACCTGCACTCCAAGGTCTCTTTGTTCAGCAAAACTCTCTTTGACCTTACCATTAAGTGTATAAGTTCTGCTAAGATTTGCTTTCCCAAAATGCAGCACCTTGCATTTATCTAAATTAAACCCCATCTGCCACTTCTCAGCCCATTGGTCAAGAGTGTGGAGCTGGAAAAGCACAGCAGGTCAGGCAGCATCCGAGAAGCAGGAGAATCGATGTTTCGGGCAAAAGCCCTTCATCAGGAATGTCTCCCTGCCACCCTATCCCTTTACCTCATCTTGCCTCCTTGGTACGCTATCCCTTTAACTCACCACCCTTCCAAATCCCTGTACCAAACACACAGAAAAGCTGTTTAAATGTTTGACAGCCCCTTGGTGTGTCAGTAAATGATCGAAGCTGCTGTAAAGCCACAGGTCCTGCTGTACAAAGGGGCACAGCCTGGCCTGTCCCTGATGGTACGACGCAGCTAGGAATGAGCTGGATTAAAGGGAGACTGCACAATTCTGAAGCCTCCAACATCCAGCGTTGGCCCCAGAGAGTCCAACGCAGGGTAGAACCATGAACGCTCTCAGAAAATCTGGGCTGATATTTTTGATCTGGAGACATGACTTTGTCAGTTGAATTTGGATTGTGCAATAAGAGAAACAGGTGCCGTGTGTTCAAGTGAGGGTGTTGACCTGAAATCGGAAAATTATCAAGATTTTAAATGAGCAAAATATTCAAAAGAGCTACTGCATAGCCTAATAATTAATCAGGTCTTGTCATCAATTGCCTTTAAGTCAACAGCACGAGTGGGATTAGCTAAATTGAGTAACCTTTAGGACCACAAGGAAGAACTCAACACAGCAGGGTTAGTTCACAGTTTTTTATAAAATCTTCCTTTTGTTATTTATTTGTAGGATGTGGGTGTCACTGGCTGGGTCAGCATTTATTGCCCATCCCTACTTGCCCCATGAGAAGGTCAGGGTGAGCTGTCCTTCATAGAGTTGTACAGCATGGAAACAGACCCTTCGGTCCAACCCGTCCATGCTGACCAGATATCCCAACCCAATCTAGTCCCACCTGCCAGCACCCGGCCCATATCCCTCCAAACCCTTCCTATTCATATACCCATCCAAATGCCTCTTAAATGTTGCGATTGTACCAGCCTCCACCACTTTTTCTGCAGCTCAATCCAGACAGGCACCACCCTCTGCGTGAAAAAGTTGCCCCTTAGTCTCTCACCCTCTCACCCTAAACCTATGCCCTATAGTTCTGGACTCCCCCACCCCAGGGAAAAGACTTTGTCCATTTATCCCATCCATGCCCCTCATAATTTTGTAAACCTCTATAAGGTCACCCCTCTATAAGGTCAACCCTCCAGGGAAAAAAAACCCAGCCTATTCAACCTCTCCTTGTAGCTCAAACCCTCCAACCCAGGCAACATCCTTGTAAATCTTTTCTGAACCCTTTCAAGTTTCACAACATCTTTCCGATAGGAAGGAGACCAGAATTGTATGCAATATTCCAACAGTGGCCGAACCAATGACCTGTACAGCCATAACATGTCCTCCTAACTCCTGTACTCAATACTCTGACCAATGAAGGAAAGCATACCAAACGCCTTCTTCACTATCCTATCTACCTGCGACTCCACTTTCAAGGAGCTATGAACCTGCTCTCCAAGGTCTCATTGTTCAGCAACACTCCCTAGGACCTTACCATTAAGTGTACAAGTCCTGCTAAGATCTGCTTTCCCAAAATGCAGCATCTCGCATTTATCTGAATTAAACTCAATGTGCTACTTCTCAGCCCATTGGCCCATCTGGTCCAGATCCTGTTGTAATCTGAGGTAACCTTCTTCGCTGTCCACCACAACTTCAATTTTGGTGTCATCTGCAAACTTACTAACCATACCTCTTATGCTCGCATACAAATCATTTATGTAAATGACAAAAAGTAGAGGACGCAGCACTGATCCTTGTGGCACTCCACCGGGCACAGACTTCCAGTCTGAGAAACAACCCTCCACCACCACCCTGTGTCTTCTACCTTTGAGCCAGTTCTGTATCCAAATGGCTAATTCTCCCTGTATTCCGTGAGATCTAACTTTGCTAACCAGTCTCCCATGGGGAACCTTGTCGAACGCCTTACTGAAGTCCATACAGATCACGTCTACTGCTCTACCCTCACCAATCCTCTTTGTTACTTCTTCAAAAAACTCAATCAAGTTTGTGAGACACGATTTCCCACGCACAAAGCCATGTTGACTATCCCTGATCAGTTCTTGCCTTTCCAAATACATGTACATCCTGTTCCTCAGGATTCCCTCCAACAACTTGCCCACCACCGAGGTCAGGCTCACTGGTCTATAGTTCCATGGCTTGTCCTTACCATTCTTCTTAAAGAGTGGCACCACGTTAGCCAACCTCCAGTCTTCTGGCACTTCACCTGTGAGTATTGATGATACAAATATCTCAGCAAGAGGCCCAGCAATCACTTCTCTAGCTTCCCACAGAGCTCTAGGGTACACCTGATCAGGTAGGAGAAAGTGAGGACTGCAGATGCTGGAGTACCAGAGTTGAAAAATGTGGTGCTGGAGAAGCACAGCAGGCCAGGCAACATCCGAGGAGCAGGAGATGAGGAGCAGGAGAATCGACGTTTCGGGCATAAGCCCTTCTTCGGGAATGAGGCCGGTGTGCCAAGATCTCCCATCAACTGCCTCCAACCTCACAGTCCCACAACCCCGCACTGCCCGTTTCTACCTCCTGACCAAAATCCATAAACCCGACTGCCCCGGCCGACCGATTGTCTCAGCCTGCTCCTGCCCCACCGAACTCATCTTTGCATACCTGGACACTGTCCTGTCCCCCTTAGTCCAAGAACTCCCCACATACGTTCGGGACACCACCCATGCCCTCCACCTCCTCCATGCTTTTCGCTTCCCCGGCCCCCAACGCCTTATCTTCACCATGGACATCCAGTCCCTGTACACCTCCATCCCCCATCATGAAGGCCTCAAAGCCCTTCGCTTCTTCCTTTCCCGCCGACCCAACCAGTATCCTTCCACTGACACCCTCCTTCACTTGTCCTCACTCTTAACAACTTCTCCTTCCAATCCTCCCACTTCCTCCAAACCAAATGAGTAGCCATGGGCATCCGCATGGGCCCCAGCTATGCCTGCCTCTTCATCGGATATGTGGAACAGTCCATCTTCCACAGCTACACAGGCACCACCCCGCACCTTTTCCTCCGCTACATCCATGATTGTATTGGCGCTAACTTGTGCTCCCACGAAGAGATTGAACAGTTCATCCACTTTACTAACACCTTCCACCCCGACCTCAAATTTACCTGGACCATCTCAGACTCCTCCCTCCCCTTCCTAGACCTCTCCATTTCTATCTCGGGCGACCGACTCAACACAGACATTTACTACAAACCGACCGACTCCCACAGCTACCTCGATTACACCTCCTCCCACCCTACCCCCTGTAAAAACGCCATCCCATACTCCCAATTCCTCCCCCTCTTCCTCATCTGCTCCCAGGAGGACCAATTCCACTACCGAACAACTCAAATGGCCTCCTTCTTCAAAGACTGCAATTTCCCCCCAGGCGTGGTCGACGATGCTCTCCACTGCATCTCCTCCACTTCCCGCACCTCCGTCCTTGAACCCTGCCCCTCCAATCGCCACCAGGACAGAACCCAGCTGGTCCTCACCTTCCACCCCACCAACCTCCGGATACATCGTATCATCCTTCGTCATTTCCGCCACCTCCAGACAAACCCCACCACCAAGGATATATTTCCCTCCCCTCCCCTATTAGCATTCAGGAGAGACCACTCCCTCCACGGCTCCCTCGTCAGGTCCACACCCCTCACCAACCCAACCTCCACTCCCAGCACCTTCCCCTGCAACCACAAGAAATGCAAAACTTGCGCCCACACCTCCCCTCTCACCTCCCTCCAAGGCCCCAATGGATCCTTCTATATCCGCCGCAAATTCACCTGCACCTCCACACACATCATTTACTGCATCCGCTGCACCCGATGTGGTCTCCTCTACATTGGGGAGACAGGCCGCCTACTTGCGGAACATTTCAGGGAACACCTCTGGGACACCCGCACCAACCAACCCAACCGCCCCGTGGCGGAACACTTTAAGCTCCCCCTCCCACTCCACCAAGGACATGCAGGTCCTTGGCCTCCTCCATCGCCAGACCCTGACCACACGATGCCTGGAGGAAGAGTGCCTCATCTTCCTCCTAGGAACCCTCCAACCACACGGGATGAATGTAGATTTCTCCAGCTTCCTCATTTCCCCTCCCCCCACCTTATCTCAGTCTCAATCCTCGGATTCAGCACCACCCTCTTGACCTGCAATCTTCTCCCCGACCTCTCCGCCCCCACCCCCTCTCCGACCTATCACCCTCACCTCCTTCCACCTATCGTATTCCCAGCGCCCCTCCCCCAAATTGCCTCCCCCCCCCTACCTTTTAACTCAGCCCGTTTGGCACATCAGCCTCATTCCTGAAGAAGGGCTTATGCCCGAAACATCGATTCTCCTGCTCCCCGGATGCTGCCTGGCCTGCTGTGTTTTTCCAGCACCACATTTTTCTACACCTGATCAGGTCCTGGGGATTTATCCACCTTAATGCGTTTCAAGACGTCCAGCACTTTCTCCTCTGTAATATGGTCATTTTTCAAGGTGTCACCATCTATTTCCCTACATTCTATATCTTCCATGTCCTTTTCCACACTAAATACTGATGCAAAATGCTCATTTAGTATCTCCCATTTTCTGCGATTCCACACAAAGGCCGCCTTGCTGATCTTTGAGGGGCCCTATTCTCTCCCTAGTTACCCTTTTGTCTTTAATGTATTTGTAAAAACCATTTGGATTCTCCTTAATTCTATTTGCTAAAGCTTTCTCTTGTCCTCTTTTTGTCCTCCTGATTTCCCTCTTAGGATACCCCTACTGCCTTTGTACTCTTCTAAGGATTCACTCGATCTATCCTGTCTATACCTGACATATGCTTCCTTCTTTTTCTTAACCAAACCCTCAATTTCTTTAGTCATCCAGCATTCCCTATACCTACCAGCCTTCACTTTCACCCTAACAGCCTTCTTGAACTTTTGCGGTCCATTTGCTGTAGGTTGACCCACAATGCCATTAGGGAGGGAATTCCAGGATTTTGACCCAAGAACAGTGAAGGAACGGTGATATAATTCCAAGTCAGGATGGTGAGTGGCTCAGAGGGGCCCTTGTAGGTAATGGTGCTCCCATGGATCTGCTGCCCTCGTCCTTCTAGGTGCAAGTGGTCATCGGTTTGGAAGGAGCTGTCTGAGGATATTTGGTGAATTTCTGCAGTGCATCTTGTAGATGGTTCACACTGTTGCTACTGAGCGTCAGTGCTGGAGGGAGTGAATGTTTATGGGCATGGTGCCAATTAAGTGGGCTGCTTTATTCTGGATGGTGTCAAGCTTCTTGAGTGTTGTACAATACATTATAGCACAGGACCAGGCCCTTTAGCCCACCAAGCCTGCACCAATTCCTATTCCTTATTTAGAGCCACTACTTATTGCCCATCCACTATATCTATCCCTCTGTTCCCCTCATGTTCATGTCCATCGTGTGCCTTAAACATTGTTAACACTGCTTCCACTACCTCCAATGGCAGTGCATTCCAGGCACCCACCACTCTCCCTGCACGTCTTCCCTAAATGTTCCCCCTCTCACTTTGAACCTGTGCCCTCTTGCAGTTGAACTTTCCACCCTGAGAAAAAAGTCTCCGACCTTCCCCCCAATCTGCACCTCTCATAATCTTGTAGACCTCTATCAGGTCGCCCCTCTGTTTTTCCAGTGAAAATGATGCAAGTTTATCCAAACTCTCCTCATAACTAAAACCACATTCCTGATGAGGGGCTTATGCCCGAAACATCAACTCTCCTATTCCTCGGATGCTGCCTGAACTGCTGTGCTTTTCCAGCGCCATACTTTTTGACTCATAACTAAACCCCTCCAGACCAGGCAACATCCGTGCACTGTCTCCGAAGCATCCACGTCCTTCTGGTAGTATGGTGACCAGAACTGCATGTAACGTTCCAAATGAGTTGTTGGGAGCTGCATTCACCCGGGCAAGCAGGGAGCATTCGGTCACACTCCTGACTTGTTCCTTGTGGATAGGACTGGGCTTTGAGGAGACAGGAGGTGAGGAATACTGCAGTATTCCCAGCGTCTGAGCCGATTCTTGTCAGCATGTATAGCCCAGGATATTGATACCTTGAAACATATTTCGGTTGTCATGGTAAATCCGTGAGTGATGACTGGTTCCTCCTCCGTTGAGCGGCCCTTCCAGCAGTCCAGCTCCACACACCGACACCCTGCCAGCAGCACCTGACGGTACATTTCCACAGAAGAGTTTCCAGCGAGCTGTCCGGCTGTGAGAACCCAACGCAAGACAGAAATAATCAGTTAGCTCCAGTGAGGACAAATTGAGCCTGCAACATTTAGCATCACTCCCAGCCATGGTAAATACAAGGCAGGATAACAGCACGAAGATTCCATCAAAGTGCAGAATGGTGGAATCGGGCAGAACAGAAGAGGCTCTTCAGCCCATCAAGCCTGTACTGTCAAAGATAGAAAACTACCCACCGTTGAGCCACTTTCCTGAATAGATTTGAATGGCATGTTAAGTGATTGGTGAGGGGGAGGGGTCAAAGGACATGAGTAATCACTAAATGTACAGTAGCAATAGAACATTAAAAAAAAATAGCAGTGAGGATCGGCCATGTTTGCTCTGCTATTTAATAAGACCGAGCTTTTATATAAAATCCACTGTTCCGCCCTTTCCACACTTTCTTTGCTTCCTTAATACCCAATGATTTATTGATCGCACTCTGGAATGTATTCAGTGACTGAACATCCAGCTTTCCAGGGTAAAGAATTAGAAATAAGCAGCACCCACTGAGGATGAAATATTTCCCCATCTCAGTCCTAAAGAGCCATCCTCTGATCCCTGAGGTTCCCAGGTATAGACACACCTTGGAGAGGGGAAAGCACATCTCAGCTTCTACCCTGTTGAGCCCCCAGTCTGTAATCCACAAACTGGCGTTTTGAAATGTCACGTAAGCTAATGCCGTATTTAGTGACGCTGGTGGCAGTTACCAGTGATCCCTGTAATTTGCTCTCTGGTTGCTTGGCAATGACTTCTGGAACTGGAAATGAACTTTGAAGAAATTACCCAGTAATGCAGGAAGCTGTTTGGCTTCAAGTAAAAATGCAGAGATTTCTCGAACAATTTTTGGAGAAACATAGTAGGTCTAGCAACATCTGTGGAGAGAGAAAGCAGAGCTGATATTTTCAAATCCAATGACGCCTCTTTAGAACTGGAAATGTCACCACAAAATGCCGACCCTGCTTTCTCTCCACGGATGCTGCCAGAGCTGTTGAGTTTCCGTTTTTGTTTCAGAACTCTAGCAAGGGTGGTACAGTGGCTTAGTGGTTAGCACTACTGCCTCACAGCAGCAGGGACTGGGGTTCAATTCCAGCCTCGGGCGACGGTTGGTGTGGAGTTTGCACATTCTCCCTGTGTCTGTGTGGGTTCCCTCCGGGTGCCCTGGTTTCCTCCCACAGTCTAAGATGTGCATGTTAGGATGGATTGGCCATGCTAAATTGCCCCATAGTGTTCAGGGATGTGTAGGTTAGGTGCATTCATCAGGGGTAAATATAGGGAAATGGGTTTGGGTGGGTGACTCTTAAGAGGGTTGGTGTGGACTTGTTGGGCCGAATGGCCTGTTACCACACTGCAGGGATTTTATCTGCAGTTCTTTGTTTTATTTTAAGAGATTTCTTTGTTCCTTTGTGGGATGTGGGCATCACTAGCTAGTTAAGGCCATGCCCAGAAGTCAGTTAGGATTGACCACATTGTTATGTGTCTGGAGTCACAAGTAGGCCAGATCAGGTTAGGATAGCAGATTTCCTCCCCTCAACAACATTGGTTAAGCAGATGGGTTTTGCAACAATCACTAATAGTTGCATGGTCACCATTAGCGTCATTTTTTTAATTCCAGATTTTTATTGAATTCAAATTCTACTGTGAGTCATGGTGGAATTTGATCCCATGTTCCCAGAATATCTGCCTGAGTTTTTGGGTTATCATTCCAATAATGTTTCTCCAAGAGCAGCTCCTTCCCTATTCCATGAATCACTGTCTTAGAATTTCATCATTTGCAAATCAAAACAAAGGAACTGTCCACTGATATGATTTTTGTATTTAATAATAGTGTCCAAGATCACAAACAAATTAATTGGAAGGCATGCAATATGGCAATGTGTCAATTCTATGGAATTACTGGGAGCTATTTCAAGGCGGAGAATGGAAGTTTGGTCAAGGGCTGTTCTGGAGTAAAAGAGTCCAGAGTTGTCAAACAGTTAATATTGGGGATGTATAAGAGACCGGAACGGTGGACTGGGTTTTCAGAGTTAATGTCAAAGTGGCATTATGTAATTGCTAAGGAGGATGGTACATCTTCGCTTCAATGGTAACACCAGACTTTGTTGTTAAAGTCTGATCTAGAGATATCTACATGAACGAATGCTGGTTTTAGCAGGAGCTAGGCTCAGGCAAGGACTGAGAAGGGTGTGTCCAGAACCTCTGCAGTTCCACTGAAGGTGCTTCAGTAATTTCGTGCTTTTAAGAGAAGCCAAAGTCAAGCCATGGACCAAATGCAATCTGTATAGTGAATAGCATCACAGCACAATAATAAACTGTCTTCCCAAGATTCTGGATTTGGAAAAAGGCTTCTTTTGATGCCTGGTCATGACTGTTGGGCAGTTCATACTGGCAAATAGAGTGTTAAGTCACCCAACTTTGTTGTAGATGACCCCACCCCGAGACAAACTGCCCCATGCAGTGGCATGGTGGCTCACTGCTGCATCACAATGCCAGGGACTCAGGTTCGATTCCAGCCTCAGTTGACTGTCTGTGTGGACTTTGCACATTCTCCCCATGTCTGCGTGGGGTTTCCTCTGGGTGCTCCAGTTTCCTCCCGTAGTCCAATGTGCACGTTGGGTGGATTTGCCATGCTAAATTGCCCCATAGTGTCTGGAATGCGTGGGTTAGGTGGATTGGCCGTGGGAAATGCAGGGATAGGGTAGGGACATAGGTCTGGGTGGGATGCTTTTCAGAAGGGCGGTGTGGACTCGATGGACTGAATAGCTTGCTTCCACACTGTAGAGATTCTATCACTGCGACATGGATGAGTCATTCAATCCCCAGTTACCCAGTATCCGTACCTTCATGAGCAGCTAAACGGTGGGTGTCGGGGGGTTAATAATGAGTGCAAGGATACTGAAGGTCATTCTGGTGCTCCCTCATCCCTGCGTTAGGAAAAGCCGACCTCTCTCGATCTCTTACCTGTGAGGTAGGTGTTATGTGACGAGTTGATGAAATAGTGCGACAGGGGTTGAGTCATATCCTCACTCAGATCCAATTTCTCTGGTGGAATGACTCCGTTCTCATTGCCACTCAAATACTTCTTGAACCCATCGATAGATATGTGCCCTGGAAACAGATAAGAGAGAGAAATTCTAAAGGTACACCAATTCAACCAAACTGTACCTCTGAATGCAGAATGCCCCAGCATTTTCCTTATTGGACCAGGTTCAGCCAATTCCCCGGGTTCCCAGGGATGAACAATTATTGGTGGTAATGCAGGAATATAGGGTTAAGGTTAAAATCAGACCAGCCATGATTTTATCGAATGACGAAGCAGACTGAATGAGCAGTCTTTCTCCTTGTTTTTACATACAAATACAAGTGGAATCATCATCATCAAGTTGGTCTGAATTTTTATCTCCAAGTCAAACATTCAACAACCAGGTTCAACATAACCATGGGAGAGAATTTGTCTCCACTCTTAAATATGTCCATTTTGTTTTACTTCGGAGAACCCACACTTGGTTTAGCAATTCTGGTCTCTCGTGATTCCCCAACCGTAGTGATTGAAACTTGGTCAGCCAAGTGGGCCTCATAAAATTTGGGTTCCCTGACTGGGGCTGTTAACCTGGTCCAATCAGGGAGCCCTGGCAGACAGGAGTGTTCCCTTTTTGATTTCCTCAAAGACCTCCTCCTCTGCTTTTGGTTGCACTTCAGTCCCACGCTCCTGATCTTCGGACACCCTGTACGGAAGGGGGAGGGCAGGTCTGAAGATCTCCTCGTGGGTCTGCTCCTGGGCCTGGTCAAACTGGCCATAAACAGGTCCAGGCAGTGGGCTGTGGAGGGGGTCATTAGGGCCGACTGCCTGCCCCTCTTCTGCGGTTACGTTAGGGCCTGGGTTTCGTTGGAGAAGGAGCACGCGGTGGCCACCAACACCCTGGAGTTGTTCAGGGAGAGGTGGGCGCCGCAGGAAGTGGAGTGTATTATTTCCCCCTTCAACTCTATTTTGATTTAACCCCTGCCCTCCCCTTCACTGTTTGATCACACAGCATTGCCCTTGGATATGAAGGGCATCGCTTGTCACAGGCCACTTGGGTGTTTCCTTTCTTCCTGGTGGTGGGAATTAAAGAAAGATTCATGCACCTTGTGTCTTTCACTGTGTCTCATACCTGCACACACACAACATGGGTGCTGGGGAAAAAAAACAAGCTCTACCGCAGTTAGGCGGTAGTGTGGGGGTAATTAAGCAAAAACAGAAAAAGAAAACAGAAAAAAAAAAGAAATAAACATGAGTGTCAGGGGTTCTATTCACTCTGAGAGCTGGCTGTGAGGGAGCTGGATCAGTGTCAAGGACTCTGCATGTGTAAATAAACAGTGACTTGGTGACGGGACACTGGTCTCTTATTTCACCTGCATGAACAAATCATAATATTCTGCAGGAAAAATTCCCTAATCTTGATGTGCACATATTTAAGTCAAATTAAACTATGCCTGTCTCGCAAGCAGCAGCAATAAAAAAGAAAAAAAAACACAAGCAGGAGTGTCAAGGGTTCTGCTCACTCTCGGAGCCGGTTCTGAGCTAGCTGGGTCAGAGTCATGTAAATAAAGGGTGACTTAATGACAGGATATCGGCCTCTGTGGAGTTATCTCACCAACATTAATTGCGTTGCCGTTTATGGCTGTTCGTTTATCTGTCTGAGCTCTACCCTTATGAACGTTTCACTGTCCTCATTGAAGTGCATGTGACAATAAAGTTGATTCAATTCAATTTGAATGTGACCAGCTCCTTACGAAAGAAAGGAGTGTCACTCTGATGTTCCATGCAGTGCTGGATTGGCTGGTGTGCAGTCTGTAAGTTTTAGAGTTTTAGGGAAGTGAGGGATGGATTAATGGTAAGTGTAAAGAAGAGGTGCTATAGTGAAGTGTGGAGCAATAGTTGTAAGAGAATTTAAAAGAGTAGCATTGTTTCTGGTTGACAGCATCTGCAATTCTTTTGGTTTTTATGAGAGAGGAGAAGGCGTGGACAGACAAAGGAGCAGCTTGGGAGAATCAATAGCTACAACTGGGGATTATTAGTGGCCAATAATGGGTTGTGTGTAACAGCAAACTATGTGATAAAAGAGTCCTGAAGAAGGGTTATACCCAAAACGTTGACTTCTCCGCCTCCTGATGCTGCCTGGCTTGCTGTGTTCTTCCAGCCTCCTGCTTGTCTACCCTGTGATTGCAAAGCCTGGTGAGTGGGATAAGGACAAGGGAGAAGGTGCCTCATACCCTAAACTTGTTGAACTCGATATTGAAAATTGAAAGCGGAAAATGAGGTGCTGTCCTTACAGCTTGTACTGAGCTGCACTACAGCAAGCCTGAGAGAGAGGTGTTGGCCAGGGAACACGATGGTGTGTTGAAGGGGTGGGTAACTGGAACCTCAGGCTCTCTTCTTGCCGGGAGATTATAGATGTTCTGTGAAGCGGTCACTCATTTTAAGCTTCACTTCCCCAATACAGAGGAGACCACAATTCCTACATGTCAGGTTTGGTAACCGTGATACTATTAATTGCTATGGAAATTTATCTGGTTCATGGATGCCCTTGATGGAAGGAAATCTACCATCCACACCTGGCCCAGGTTAATGTGGTTAACTCCATGGCCTAACAAGGCACTCAGTTCAAATACAATTAGGGATGGGAAGACGATGCAAGATGGCGCTGGGTATGGTCGACTCCTTGCGAGCTCCTGCATGCAGATTAGATTAGATTAGATTAGATTAGATTAGATTTAGATTAGATTAGATTAGATTACAGTGTGGAAACAGGCCCTTCGGCCCAACAAGTCCACACCGACCCGCCGAAGCGCAACCCACCCATACCCCTAAATTTACCCCTTACCTAACACTACGGGCAATTTAGTATGGCCAATTCACCTGACCTTGCACATCTTTGGACTGTGGGAGGAAACCGGAGCACCCGGAGGAAACCCAGACAGACACGGAGAGAACGTGCAAACTCCACACAGTCAGTCGCCTGAGGCGGGAATTGAACCCGGGTCTCTGGCGCTGTGAGGCAGCAGTGCTAACCACTGTGCCACCGTGCCGCCCACGATCTAAGTTTTCTATTTCCTACAGTCGTTCTACACTCTTTAAACTTAATAGCAGACTTTTAAAAATTGCTAATAACCATGTTTTATCTAAACTCACAGATTTGAAGCTCCTCTGATACTGAATGGACTCACAAACTCTTAATATTTGTCTGCACCTGAGTTTTTGTTTTTGCTGCTGTTTACCTATTATTTACTATCTATGCTACTTAACTCTGTGATCTGCCTGTATTGCTCGCAAGACAAAGCTTTTCACTGTGTCTCTGTACACTTGACAATTAACTCAATTCAATTCAATTCAATTCATTTCAGTTCAGTGATGTCTATATCCCATCAAAGGATAAAGGCAGCATAAGCTCATATACAGTACAGATTTACCTGAGTGAGGATCCAGGTTCCTATTTCCCCAAGAATGTTCCTTGCTTCTGGAAAGCTAATCATGAGGCAGCCTTGTGATGGACCTGACATTCTAGTGAGATTATGGCATTGTTACCCTCAGAAATACCAGCTGAGCACTGAAGAAAGATTACCAGGATGCAGCACTATGCCTTGACAGGAAGAACCGAACAGCGGGTAAATGAGGAAAACAGTGGGGCAAAGAGAAAGGCATGCAATATCCTTCTCCTGGGGCCAGAGTGGGAGGAGAAGCAAGGGAGAGAGCAAATCGGTGAGGGTGATGTTACCATCACGATGTCCGTTCATGTAAGTTTTTTTTTATTCGTTCACAGGATGAGGGCGTCGCTAGCCAGACCAGCATTTATTGCCCATCCCTAATTGCCCAAAGGGTAGTTGAGAGTCAACCAGATTGTGGTGGGTCTGGAGTCACACATAGTCCAGACCAGGTAAGGATGGCAGTTTCCTTCCCTAAAGGATCTTAGTGATCCAGATGGGTGTTTACAACAATCCACAATGAATTTACTGTTATTATTAGATTCTCAATTCCAGATTTTTAAATAGTATTCAAATTTCACCATCTGCCATTGCGGGATTCCAACCTGGGTCCACAGACCATTATCTGGGTCTTTGGATTTACAGTCCAGTGATAATACCACTAGGCCATTGTTCCCTCTCAGTGATGTGGGAGGTCAGGATTCAGGGGGTTGGAGTGAGGCAATGGAGACTCGAAAGTTAGATGACCACATTTTAAACTTGTCTTTTTTTTTGGTCAAAGGCTGACCCAAAACCTGGTTTGACTGAGCAAAGTCAGTGCTGGATTGGGCAAGCCAGTCCACCTGTAGGGGCCTCAAACAGGCCGTAGGCCCTTCGTTTGACGTCTCTTTCAGGTGTGGGGCTCTCACCATTGTTGATCGAGTGAGTGGAGATGCACTCATCTTTCCCAACTACCATTTTGTGGCCTAGCTACCAGGCCTTGAATTTGAAAAGAACAAAAAGAACACAACATTGAGAAGTATAAGTCTAAGCAGTGGGTTAGGAAGAAGACAGCAGTTGACGAATCAAATGCTTAAAGTACTGGTGAGTGCTTTATGCAGTAGCGAGCACATCGATTGAACAGTCAATTACAGTGATTATTTGTGTAAATAGCCAAATTAATCACTACAATTGAATTCCTCTGTGGAGCTACCAGTTAAAGTTACCCATTAACTCCTCACTGATTTTTCAATACCATTATTTATTTCCCTATATATCTGATTTCCCCAATGTACCAATGTTGACAGAAGGGTACGTTTGGTACAGTGGTAGTGTCCCTACCTCTGGGCTAAAGATTTGACTTCAAGTTCCACTTGCCCCAAAGATGTGTCAGAACATCTCTGAACAGGTTGGTTAGAGAATATCTATCAAAGTCAATAGTAGGACTTTTGTGGTGCAGTGATAATGTCCCTGCCTCAAGCCAGGAGGCCCAGGTTCAAGTATAATATGCTCCACAGGTTTGTCATTCGTCATTAAATTTGATTATTAAAGATATCTGCCAGAATTGGTCATTTCTGAGTCAGATTTATAAACACATGGAAGAATGCTGTGAGTCATGATGTAGCAAGGTAGGAGATGTTGCAAATAGTATTGGCACAAGGTGCCATCTTATAGATGCCCTCAATTATTTAACATTGGCATGGTGGCAAGGTGAGAGATATCTTTGCCACAATACCAAAAGAAAAGTCTTACATTTATTTCTAAAGCTTTTCTTGTTACTTTTTCCTTCTCTTTTATTTCTCTCTTTCTCAATCCTCCATCTTCTTTCGCTTTCTTCGTTCCATTTTTACGGTTCTCCACCGACTGTTGCATTAAATATTCTAACATACACTTCATGGTTACCTCAGGAATGATGATTACAACTGAATAGTTGAAACACAGAAACCGAGAAAGCAGGAGCAGGAGGAGGCCATTCAGCCCCTCGAGCTTGCTCTGCCATTCAATCTCATCATGGCTGATCATCCAATTCAATACCTTGTTCGCGCTTTCACCCCATGCCCTTTGATCCCTTCAGTTCTGAAAACTATATCGAACTCCTTCTTGAAAACGTTCAACTTTGGAAACATTAATTCAAATGGGAAGGGATACCCGATCCCAAGCACTGTTCATTCAGAAAGGATATTATGAAGCTGGACAGGGTTCAGAAGAGGTTCACCAGGATGTTGCCGGGTGTGGAAGGTTTGAGTTGTAAAGAAAGGCTGGTCAAAGCAGCCTGCGTGACTGGCACCACATCCACAAGCACCCACACCCTCCACCATCAATACTCACAACTATGTACTGTATACAGGATGCACTGGGGTAATTCACCAAAGATCCTCAGACAGCATCTTCCAAATCCATGAAAACTACCACCTTCAAGGATAAGCGCAGCAGATACATGGGAATGCCACCACCTACAAGTTCCCCTCCAAGCCACTCACCATCCTGACTTGGAAATATATTATCATTCCTTTGTGGGCGGCACGGTGGCACAGTGGTTAGCACTGCTGCCTCGCAGCGCCAGAGACCCGGGTTCAATTCCCACCTCAGGCGACTGACTGTGTGGAGTTTGCACGTTCTCCCCGTGTCTGCGTGGGTTTCCTCCGGGTGCTCCGGTTTCCTCCCACACTCCAAAGATGTGCAAGTCAGGTGAATTGGCCATGCTAAATTGCCCGTAGTGTTAGGTAAAGGGGTAAATGTAGGGGTATGGGTGGGTTACGCTTCGGCGGGTCGGTGTGGACTTGTTGGGCCGAAGGGTCTGTTTCCACACTGTAAGTAATCTAATCTAATCTAATCTAATCAATGTTGCCGGGTCAGAATCCTGCAATTCCCTCTCTGAGGGCATTGTGGGTCAACCTACAGCACGTGGACTGCAGTGGTTCAAGAAGGCAGCTCACCTCACACCTTCTCAAGGGGCAACTAGGGACAGGCATTAAATGGTAGCATAGCATGACGCCCATGTCTTACAAGTGAGTAAAAAAATTTCAAATAGTTGATAATGCAATGACCTCCCAATTTCTGGCAAAAGACCTGCTTTTTTTAATCATTTCTCTTCTATAAAGACAGCATCATTTTTAACTATGTTGGTAACACTGAAGCAATTTCCCTTGCAGTTCATTTGGCAGGACACAGAAGAGCTGAAAAATTCTACACTTAAAATTCAGCCAACTGTGCAAAATCCATGCTGGTTGACTTTGGTGTCCAACAATCTAACCCTCTGGGGAAAGGCAGGGAATCGATATCGAATGCAGCTCTAACACTTAGTGGTATCAAGTTTACATCCATCCATCATTGCAGAAGAACCTTTAATAACTGTAAAGTATTGCTACTCATTCATCAGCGATCGATTGATTCAGCAGACTGGTCATTGAGTGCATTAACCGATCACAAGTAAAAATAGACCACACAGGACGGATGAGAAAAGGCAAGGAATTTCTTTCCAAATTCATTCAAAGGATTTGATTTTCATTGGCTGGGCCAGCATTTATTGCTTCTCTCTAGTTGCCCCTGAGAAGAGTCATAGAGCAATAGAGATGTACAGCATGGAAACAGACCCTTCAGTCCAACCAGTCCATGCTGACCAGATATCCCAATCCAATCTAGTCCCATCTGCCAGCACCTGGCCCATATCCCACTAAACCCTTCCTGCTCATATACTCATCCAAATGCCTCTTAAATGTTGCAATTGTACCAGCCTCCACCACTTCCTCTGGCAGCTCATTCCATACGCGTACCACCCTCTGTGTGAAAAGCATGTCGCTCAGGTCTCTTTTATATCTTTCCCCTCTCACCCTAAACCTATGCACTCTAGTTCTGGGCTTCCCCCCCACCCCAGGGAAAAGAATTTGTCTATCTATCCTATCCATGCCCCTCATAATTTTGTAAACCTCTATAAGGTCACCCCTCAGCCTCCGACGCTCCAGGGAAAACAGCCCCAGCCTGTTCAGCCTCCCCTTATTGCTCAGATCCTCCAACCCTGGCAACATCCTTGAAAATCTTTTCTGAACCCTTTCAAGTTTTGCAACATCTTTCCGATAGGAAGGAGACCAGAATTGCATGCAATATTCCAACAGTGGCCTAACCAATGTCCTGTACAGCCGCAACATGACCTCCCAACTTCTGTACTCAATACTCTGACCAATAAAGGAAAGCATATCAAACACCTTCTTCACTATCCTATCTACCTGCGACTCCACTTTCAAGGAGCTATGAACCTGCACTCCAAGGTCTCTTTGTTCAGCAACACTGCCGAGGACCTTACCATTAAGTGTATAAGTCCTGCTAAGATTTACTTTACCAAAATGCAGCACCTCACATTAATCTAAATTAAACTCCATCTGCCACTCATCGGTCCATTGGCCCATCTGATCAAGATCCCGTCGTAATCCGAGGTAACCCTCTTCACTGTCCACCACAACTCCAATTTTGGTGTCATCTGCAAACTTACTAACTGTACCTTTTATGGTAACATCCAAACCATTTATGTAAATGACAAAAAGTAGAGGACCCAGCACCGATCCTTGTGGCACTCCACTGGTCTCAGGCCTCCAGTCTGAAAAACAACCCTCCACCACCACCCTCTGTCTTCTACCTTTGAGCCAGTTCTGTATCCAAATGGCTAGTTCTCCTTGTAGTCCATGAGGTCTAACCTTGCTAACCAGTCTCCCATGGGGACTCTTGTCGAACGCCTTACTGAAATCCATGTAGATCAGGTCGACCACTCTGCCCTCAGCAATCTTCTTTGTTATTTCTTCAAAAAACCCAATCAAGTTTATGAGACATGATTCCCCACATACAAAGCCATGTTGACTATCCCTAATCAGTCCTTGCCTTTCCAAATAAATGCACATCCTATCCCTCAGGATTCCCTCCAACACCTTGCCCACCACTGACATCAGACCCACTGGTCTATAGTTCCCTGGCTTGTCCTTACCACCCATCTTAAACAGTTAGCCAACCTCCAATATTCAGTACCTCACCTGTGACTATCGATGATACAAATGTCTCAGCGAGAGGCGCAGCAATCACTTCCCTCGCTTCCCACAGAATTCTAGGGTACACCTGGTCAGGTTCAGGAGATTTATCCACTTTTTTGTGTTTAAAGACATCCAGCACTTCCTCCTCTGTAATATGGACATATTTCAAGATATCATCATCTATTTCCCTACATTCTATATCTTCCATGTCCTTTTCCACAGTAAACACTGATGCAAAATACTCGTTTAGCGTCTTCCTCATCTCTTGCGGCTCTACACAAAGGCCGCCTTGCTGATCTTTGAGGGGCCCAATTCAGTCCCTATTTATCTTTTGTCCTTAATGTATTTGCAAAAACTCTTTGGATTCTCCTTAACGCTATTTGCCGAAGCTATTTCATGTCCCCCTTTTGCCCTCCTGATTTCCCTCTTAAGTATACTCCTACTGCCTTTGTACTCTTCTAAAGATTCACTCGATCTGTACCTGACATATGCTTCCTTCTTTTTCTTAACCAAACCCTCAGCTTCTTTAGTCATCCAGCATTCCCTATACCTACCAGCCTTTCCTTTCACCCGAGCAGGAATATACTGTCTATGGACTCTTGTTATCACATTTCTGAAGGCTTCCCACGTTCCAGCCATCCCTTTACCTGTGAACATCTGTCCCCAATCAGCTTTTGAAAGTTCTTGCCTAATACCGTCAAAATTGGTCTTTCTCCAATTTAGAATTTCAACTTTTAGATCTGTTCTATCTTTTTCCATCACTATTTTACAACTAATAGAATTATGGTCGCTGGCCCCAAAGTGCTCCCCCACTCCACTCTCCAACCTGCCTTACTTCCCAAGAGTTTTGAACCTTTGTTCTAATTTAGAATTGAAATCCCACTTCTAAAGAATAAACCTTTCACAACAGAATTGTAGACACTGATCTGAAACAGAGAGTCTAGATTAGAGTGGTGCTGGAAAAGCACAGCAGTTCAGGCAGCATCCGAGGAGCAGTAATATCGACGTTTCGGGAAAAAGCCCTTCATCAGGGATACAGAGGATTCAATTCTATTAAATCTCCATTGCTATGGAGGACATCACACTTGGGAAATTTACTGGCAGCAGAGTCTGAGGCCAGGATGAGGGGACATGGTTTAAAAATAAGGTTCTTCCATTGAAGAAGGGGAATTTGTTTCCTGAAGAAAATCATGAGTCTTTGAACATCTCTTCCCCAGGGAATACTAGGAGAGTCACTGAGGGTGTTTGGGGTAGAGATGGATAGATTATTGATTGGTTGGTCATCAGGAGAAGGGCTCATGCCCGAAATGTCGATTCTCCTGCTCCTTGGATGCTGCCTGACCTGCTGCGCTTTTCCAGCAACACATTTTCAGCTCTGATCTCCAGCATCTGCAGTCCTCACTTTCTCCTCCTAGGAGTTAAAATCAACCAGGCAACAGCGAGGACTGCAGATGCTGGAGATTAGAATCGAGAGTGTGGTGCTTGAAAAGCACAGCGGGTCAGGCATTCATTCCTGATGAAAGGCTTTTGCCCGAAACGTCGATTCTCCTGCTCCTCAGATACTGCCTGACTTGCTCTGCTTTTCCAGCACCACACTCTCAACTTAGGTCATCAGGAGTTGTCAGGACTTGGTCAGAACAAGGAACATAGGCCACAGTCAGATCAGGCATCTTTTTGAATTCACTCAGAGATGTGAGCTCCACTGTCTGGACTGGTGTTTACTTTCCCTTATTTTCCCTAGGTGCCCTTCAGAAGATGGCTCTGAGCCTCCTTCTTGAACTGCTGCAGTTGTCGGGGGTTAAGAACATGGACAGTGCTGTTCGGAAGTGTGCTGCAGGAATTAGACTCAGCAACAGTGAAAGAACGGTAATGTTTGAGATTCAGATGATGCACGGGTTGGATCGAAAGTTGAACATGGCCTTCCTGAGTGGTGCACATTGTATATTTCTCAGGGTAAATATTGCCAATTTTGACCTGTCACTATGGCAGGATGAGAGGATTTGCTGTCAGCCGTTCCTGCTGCTGGGAGATCTGAATTGTTCGGGTCCCCAGGCATCTCTTCCACCCTGTTAGCATGCCGACGAGGCACCGTTGGTACTGACATTAGCTCTGTCGTGGTGGGCATGGCAGCCTCCCTTGTTGAACCTTTCGTTTGACAATAGACAATAGGTGCAGGAGTAGGCCATTCTGCCCTTCGAGTCTGCACCACCATTCTATATGATCATGGCTGATCATCCTTAATCAGTATCCTGTTCCTGCCTTATCTCCATAACCCTTGATTCAACTATCCTTGAGAGCTCTATCCAACTCTTTCTTAAATGAATCCAGAGACTGGGCCTCCACTGCCCTCTGGGGCAGAGCATTCCACACAGCCACCACTGTCTGGGTGAAGAAGTTTCTCCTCATCTCTGTCCTAAATGGTCTACTCCGTATTTTTAAGCTGTGTCCTCTGGTTCAACACTCACCCATCAGCAGAAACATGTTTCCTGCCTCCAGAGTGTCCAATTCTTTAATAATCTTATATGTCTCAATCAGATCCCCTCTCAGTCTTCTAAATCAAGGGTATACAAGCCCAGTCGCTCCAGTCTTTCAGTGTAAGGTAGTCCCACCATTCCAGGAATTGACCTCGTGAACCTACGCTGCACTCCCTCAATAGCCAGAATGTCTTTCCTCAAATTTGGAGACCAGAACTGCACACAATACTCCAGGTGTGGTCTCACCAGGGCCCTGTACAGCTGCAGAAGAACCTCTTTGCTTCTATACTCAATCCCTCTTGTTATGAAGGCCAGCATGCTATTAGCCTTCTTCACTACCTGCTGTACCTGCATGCTTACCTTCATTGACTGGTGTACAAGAACACCCAGGTCTCTTTGTATTGCCCCTTTACCTAAATTGATTCCATTTAGGTAGTAATCTGCCTTCCTGTTCTTGCCACCAAAGTGGATAATCATACATTTATTCACATTAAACTGCATCTGCCATGCATCTGACCACTCACCCTGTAATCTCCTAACATCCTCCTCACATTTCACCCTGCCAACCAGTTTAGTATCATCAGCAAATTTGCTAATGTTATTACTAATACCATCTTCTATATCATTAATATATATTGTAAAAAGCTGCGGTCCCAGCACTGATCCCTGCGGTACCCCACTGGTCACTGCCTGCCATTGTGCCCCACCTTGTTCTTCAGCCTCCTCTCCTCCCACCCCACTCTCCAACCTCCCCTCCCCCCACCTCACTCTCCAACCTCCTCTCCCCCCACCCCACTCTCCAACCTCCTCTCCCCCCACCCCACTCTCCAACCTCCTCTCCCCCCACCCCACTCTCCAACCTCTCCTTCCACCATCGCCACTCTCCAATCTCCTCTCCCCACCCCACTCTCCAACCTCTCCTCACCCCACCTCACTCTCCTACCTCCTCTCCCCCCACCCCACTCTCCAACCTCCTCTCCCCCCACCCCACTCTCCAACCTCCCCTTCCCCATCCCCACTCTCCAACCTCCTCTTTCACCATCGCCACTCTCCAACCTCCTCTCCCCCACCCCATTCTCTAACCTCCCCTTCCCTCATCCCCACTCTCCAGCCTCCACTCCCCCCACCACACTCTCCAACTTCCCCTCCCCCCACCACACTCTCCAACCTCCCCTTCCCCCATCCCCACTCTCCAGCCTCCACTCCCCCGACCCCACTCTCCAACATCCACTCCCCCACCCCACTCTCCAACATCCACTCCACCCACCCACTCACCAACCTCCCCTCCCCCACCCCACTCTCCAACCTCTCCTTCCACCATCGCCACTCTCCAATCTCCTCTCCCCACCCCACTCTCCAACCTCTCCTCCCCCCAACTCACTCTCCTACCTCCTCTCCCCCCACCCCACTCTCCAACCTCCCCTTCCCCCATCCCCACTCTCCAACCTCCTCTTTCACCATCGCCACTCTCCAACCTCCTCTCCCCCCACCCCATTCTCTAACCTCCCCTTCCCTCATCCCCACTCTCCAGCCTCCACTCCCCCCACCCCACTCTCCAACTTCCCCTCCCCCCACCACACTCTCCAACCTCCCCTTCCCCCATCCCCACTCTCCAGCCTCCACTCCCCCTACCCCACTCTCCAACATCCACTCCCCCACCCCACTCTCCAACATCCACTCCACCCACCCACTCACCAACCTCCCCTCCCCCACCCCACTCTCCAACCTCCCCTTCCCCCATCCCCACTCTCTAGCCTCCTCTCCTCCCACCCCACTCTCCAACCTCCCCTCCCCCCACCTCACTCTCCAACCTCCTCTCCCCCCACCCCACTCTCCAACCTCCTCTCCCCCCACCCCACTCTCCAACCTCCCCTTCCCCCATCCCCACTCTCCAACATCCACTCCACCCACCCACTCACCAACCTCCCCTCCCCCACCCCACTCTCCAACCTCCCCTTCCCCCATCCCCACTCTCTAGCCTCCTCTCCTCCCACCCCACTCTCCAACCTCCCCTCCCCCCACCTCACTCTCCAACCTCCTCTCCCCCCACCCCACTCTCCAACCTCCTCTCCCCCACCCCACTCTCCAACCTCCCCTTCCCCCATCCCCACTCTCCAACCTCCTCTTCCACCATCGCCACTCTCCAGCCTCCTCTCCCCCTACCCAACTCTCCAACATCCACTCCCCCCACCCCACTCTCCAACATCCACTCCCCTCACCCTCTCTCCAACCTCCCCTCCCCCCACCCCACTCTCCAACATCCACTCCCCTCACCCACTCTCCAACCTCCCCTCCCCCACCCCACTCTCCAACCTCCCCTTCCCCGATCCCCACTCTCTAGCCTCCTCTCACCCCACCCCACTCTCCAACCTCCCCTCCCTCCATCCCCACTCTCCAGCATCCTCTCCCCCTCCCCACTCTCCAACCTCCCCTCCCCCACACAACTCTCTGGCCTTCATTCCCCCCATTCCACTCTCCAACCTCCTCTCCCCCCACCCCACTCTCCAACCTCCACTCCCCCCACCCCACTCTCCAACCTCCCTTCCCCCAACACAACTCTCCAGCCTCCTCTACCCACACCCCACTTCTATACCTCTTCTTCCCTGTCCAAATTGTACTTCTAACAATAAGCGCCGATTGATAGTCAAGACTTTGAGGGTGAGACCTCGAAAGTGCCGGCAGGACTCACACGAAGGTCCCACAGATTAGGCCACTAAATGCCTGCTACAAAAGAGCCAAATGTCACTCCTGAAAATTGCCACCTGGATCTGGTTTATGTAGTGAATGTGGATTTGCGGCAATAGTGTTGCTCGAGGAGGCAAATAAAAACCCCAGTAAAATGAAACAGGAATACTTGGAAATGAAACTACTGGTCATACTGGAGCACCGAGGTATTCGTAACAAGTCAGACCAGTATGCATCACTGGCAAGTTTTACTGGTTTTTCCTTGTAGCGATGGAGCCCTGGGCTGGATTTCCTAAACTGTGGGTCATGACCCCAGTGGGATAAAAAACCCAGAGAGAGCATTGACTGCTATGGAGTTTGTATTGAATGTCAACCCCATGCTTTGTCGGCCCGGCCTTATGGATAAGTCTTTGATTCTTGCTGCAAAGAAGACAAAATGTAATTTTGTTTTAATTTTAAAATGAACTTGCCAGCCAAACATTCAAACTCAAACACACCTCTCTCCCCTGCTACCTCTCATTTAATGATTCTCACCATCAAGCCCCCACCAATGTTCCCTCTGGTCATGCAAAATCCATGACGTTAAAATGGAAAAGGTTTTGGAAACAGTTCCCTGGACCAAATAGTGGAGAGGGGCTATTTCAGTGGGACTGTGACAGTCAGTTAAAGAAATAATCCCATGAATTAACCGCATCGCGGCTGGTATCCCATCAGCAAGTCACCCTTTATTTACTTGTACGCACTGTGGCTGTGGCTAATCCAGCTCGGAGTCAGTCCCCTGAACTGAGGAGGTTCTAACGCGCCAGTTGATATTGGTCAGCTTTTCTCACATTCCTGATGAAGGGCTTATACCCGAAACATGGACTCTCCTGCTCCCTGGATGCTGCCTGACCCTGCTGTGCTTTTCCAGCATCGCCCTTTTCGACTCTGACTCTTCCAGTCCTCACTTTCCTGCTTGGCCGAGGGTAACAACCCCAACCAAGGATCTGGTAGTCACCAGGAATCCCCGTGATTCCAATCGGGGATTCCAATTAGTGATTGCCTTCTTCGCCAGAGGCTAATGTTTTGTTTCATCTCTTCAACAAGTTCCATTTCCCAATTCAAACCCAGGAGAGTATTCAGACTGCCAGGGGCTCAATGTCGCTGTTTGCAATGACTATCAATAAATTATTATCGCCATGAGAAATCTTCTGGGAAATGTAACTTGTCGGTTCAAACTGAATGAAATTTTCCCCTGCATATGTTGACAGGTCACTCTATTCTGAATGCCTGCAAATCCAAGAGTTTTGTGCACAAATGGGACACAGCTGAAAGCTAAAGTGTAAATATACTCAGTTATGTTGAATTTTGATGAATACGTCAGAACTTGGAGAGCAGCCCAAGCTTTTTTGATAAGGTATTTTTGCACTTCTCAATTATACAACTCGCCCTGAGCTGCAGTGGGATGTGCGGTACTCCATTAATCATATCTCCGGTGATATTTTGAAAGTTGGACCACAAATTTTCATCCTTTCTTTCAAGCTACTTTCAGAAATGTGGTTTACTACAGCACTCAATAAACTCCATACTCCTGATTAAACTTCAGCAAGGCATGAAGATTTACAGCCCCAGGTTGCTTGAGGTCCTGTCAGGCTGGAGAACAAATTAGATTAGATTACTTACAGCGTGGAAACAGGCCATTCAGCCCAACAAGTCCGCACCGACCCTCCGAACAGCAACCCACCCAGACCCATTCCCCTACATTTACCACTTACCTAACACTACGGGCAATTTAGCAAGGCCAATTCACCTGACCTGCACATCTTTGGACTGTGGGAGGAAACCGGAGCACCCGGAGGAAACTCACGCAGACATGGGGGGAATGTGCAAACTCCACACAGACTGTTGTCCGAGGCGGGAATTAAACTCAGGTCTCTGGCGCTGTAAGGCAGCAGTGCTAACCACTGTGCCACCGTGCCGCCCATAGGGTTCAGGGTTGTGTAGGCTAGGTGCATTAGTCCGGGGCAAATATAGGGTAAGGGGAATGAGTCTGGGTGTGTAACTCTTTGGAAGGTCGGTGTGGATTTGTTGGGCCAAAGGGCCTGCTTCCACACTGTAGGGATTCTATGATTCACACTCCCCACAACCAAGCTGCTGCTCTGTTTTAATATGGTGCCTTTGTTTCTTTTGTTAACATCAAACAAATTAGTAAACTGCCAATCACAAAATGGACCAAGCAATACATCGATTGACCACAAGCAATTACTGATTGGATCAGAGAAAAACATTCATCCCTCAGCCGTCGTAAGTTCTGAAAGCAACTAATTTCACAGCGAGTTAGTAAATACACTCTTATATCGATTGAAATTGGTGTTACACCACCTACGTTAATGCTTGGGGGAAGTGCCTACTTCCAGCTCAATGCCCTTTACACAAATCCTGTGATTTTTTTCATTTGAGTGCACATCTTTCTCTGAATGCCTGCTTCCTGAGGAGTGGGTGATTTTAAGTCAGAGGTCCTCTGCTTTTTACAACAAGTCAAAGAGTGAAGGAAACCTCCAGTTGGTTATAGTGACCCTTGTCACATCCTCCATGCGCCCCAACAGTTAAAACCCAAATGCTTACTTTACACAATGAAAGATGACAGTGGAGTCCTGGGGAGACAGGATAGTGAAGTAGGTGTATGGTACACTTGCCTTTATTGGCCAGTGCACTGAGTTTAGGAGTTGGGATGTCATGTTGCAGCTGTACAGGACATTGATTAGGCCATGTTGGAATATTGCATGCAATTCTAGTCTCCTGCTATAGGAACAATGTTGTGAAACTTGAAAGGGTGCAGAAAAGATTTACAAGGATGTTGCCAGGGTTGGAGGGTTTGAGCAACAGGGAAAGACTGAATCGACTGGGGCTGTTTTCCTTGGAACATTTGAGGCTGAAGGGTGGCTGTATAGAGGTTACGAAAATCATGACGGGCATGGATATGGTAAATAGACAAGGTCTTTTTCCCCAGGGTAGGGGAGTCCAAAACTAGAGAGCATAGGTTTAAGGTGAGAGGGGAAAGATTTAAAAGGGACCTAAAGGGGACCTTTTTCATGCATAGGGTGGTGCGTATGTGGAATGAGCTGCCAGAGGAAGTGGTGGAGGCTGGTACAATTGCAACATTTAAAAGGCATCTAGATGGGTATATGAATAGGAAAGGTTTAGAGGGATATGGGCCAAGTGCTGGCCAATGGAACTGGATAAATGTAGGATATCTGGTCGGCATGGATTGTCGAAGGAACACCACACACACACACACACACACACACACACACACACACACACACACACACACACACACACACACACACACACACACACACACACACACACACACACACACACACACACACACACACACACACACACACACACAATGCAAGGGACTCAGCTGTAAAGGGAGAACAGTCGCCCATACCCGGACGGTCTGCCTTTCGACGGTGTGGTGTAAAATTCCAAGCAGTGGAATGTGGTGAAACGGTTAAAAAATTATGTCCCAATACATGTGTGAATCTAACCGGAATGGAGGTGTTGCTTAGTCCCGTGTGAATCTTCTTATCTGTATGTAACCAGAATGGAATGTGTTTTTTAGCCTTGCTCTGCTGTTCACATGAATGTTTATATCTGGAAAAGAATAAAAAGCTGGAAAAGTCTCCAGTTCGGTGAGTCTGCTCCGGGGTTACGTTTAACCGCCGAGCGTGGGTTGTTGGCAACCGCTCTACAAGAACTGACGGCTCCCAGTTTTTGTAACATGTAGAGTGAGCATAAACCAGACCCGTTGTGCGACACTGCGGGGAATAAAATGCCCATATTCTAGCAGTCTCGCCTCTTGGTCGTTTGTTCTGTGTCAGACTACTCTCCTACGAACCTGACCTTGAGAATTTTTTAAAACATTTGGCGTAGTCGGCAGGATCAATCGCAATTGAGGAGAGATTTTGATACAGAACAATGTTTTGGAAAACGACTAAGAAACCAGAAGAACAAACTGTGGAGGTCCCGACCGTCCCGGGATGGCATGGATGTGGGCATGTACGTGGCAGTTTGTTTGAGAAAGGATCCCAGTCCTGCCGAAGAACCCCTTGCCTGGGGTACAGCGGAGGATGTGGGCATGTCCAAAAGGCTGAAGCGGAGTTAACAGAATTGAATGGGATTGAACTGAACTGAACTGAGTGGAACTGAAGTGAATCAAATTGAACGGAACAAAATGAGCTAAATTGAATTGAAATGGACGGAACTGAATTGAACACAATTGAATTGAACTGAACAGACCTGAACTGAGCTGAATTGAACTACACTGAATTGACTGAACTGAAATTAACTGAAACGAATTGCATAATGTAACACATGTATTGGGCCAAGCAGTGGAATGTGGTGTAAAATTCCAAGCAGTGGAATGTGGTGAAACGGTTAAAAAATTATGTCCCAATACATGTGTGAATCTAACCGGAATGGAGGTGTTGCTTAGTCCCGTGTGAATCTTCTTATCTGTATGTAACCAGAATGGAATGTGTTTTTTAGCCTTGCTCTGCTGTTCACATGAATGTTTATATCTGGAAAAGAATAAAAAGCTGGAAAAGTCTCCAGTTCGGTGAGTCTGCTCCGGGGTTACGTTTAACCGCCGAGCGTGGGTTGTTGGCAACCGCTCTACAAGAACTGACGGCTCCCAGTTTTTGTAACATGTAGAGTGAGCATAAACCAGACCCGTTGTGCGACACTGCGGGGAATAAAATGCCCATATTCTAGCAGTCTCGCCTCTTGGTCGTTTGTTCTGTGTCAGACTACTCTCCTACGAACCTGACCTTGAGAATTTTTTAAAACAGACGGTTACAACTGTATTTTTACACACAAATCCGCTTCAATCATATATTAGTTTCTTCTTATTGAGCAAATACATATTGATTTTTAAGCCTTGGTAACACAATAGACCAATCATATTCCGCTTTAGTTACGCCTCACTTCAGATGAGGTAATTTGCCTTCGACTCGCGCCACAGAAGTAAAGTGTGGTTCCTCTTTGTTTAAACTGGTGCAAGTTGTGGTTTGCTCCATGTCTAAATGCTCAACATTGAGCTTTTATATGGAACATTATGGTCAGTGCTACTCCACACGTATCTTTGCTGAACACGTCTGTCTTGTTTGGATTGTCTTTGTTTTATTTTAACCCCTTCCACAGGACGAGGTGGATCAAAGATACGTGCGGAGCAGCACTGACTACAATTGAACATAGAACATAGAAAAGTACAGCACAGAACAGGCCCTTTGGCCCACGGTGTTGTGCCGAGGTTTAATCCTAATATAAAATATAGTAACTTAACCTACGCACCCCTCAACTCACTGCTGTCCAGTCGCTAAATGTCCCCAATGACTCTGCTTCCACCACCACCGCTGGCAACGGATTCCATGCACTCACAACTCTCGTATTAAGATCTCAACTCTCTGCATGTTCACGTTAAAAGCTTGGTGTTTCCATGCTGTACATCTCTGTGACTCTACCTGCATGGGTGGTTGTTAAGAGAGCCAGTGATCAAATTTCATTCAATATCAGAGAGATTGGGGCGGGGGGGGGCTGGGGGTTGAAGTGTGGAGCTAAAAGGTAAAACAAAAAGGTGTTATCTTGTCAACACTGGGTTGTAACCATGAGGAAGCATCCCCAAAACTGGCTGTGATTTTAGCCATTGTTCAAACACCATTCGCCATTCCAATTCATTTCCACTACCTGCAGAGGCTTTGGGTCCATCTCTCCGAAAGATAAACCACTGAGGATGCTGGGAATCTGAAACTAACACAGAAAACAGCTGGAGAAACTCAGCAAGTCTGGCAGCATCTGTGCTGAAAGAAACATTTCAAGTTCAGAACTATTCGGAAGAAAATTAAAAATCACACGACACCACGTTATAGTCCAACAGGTTTATTTGGAAGTACAAGCTTTCGGAGCGCCGCTCCTTCATCAGATAGCTGTTTGTATTTGTTCTTTCAAATAGACCAGTTGGGACTATAACCTGGTGTTGTGTGATTCTTAACTTTGTCCATCTCAGTCCAACACCAGCTCCTCCACATCGTATTCTGAAGAATAGACTCAAACGTTAACTGTGTTTCTCTCTCCATGTATGCTGCCAGACTTGCTGAGTCTCTCCAGAGTTGTCTTGTTTCTCTCACTGTCCACCTGCCTCAAACGCTTCAGTTTGAAAGTCTCTGAGCTCATCGAATTCTCTCACTTTTTCACTAAGTCCGTCTTTTGATTGTATCTGCCCTCTTCAGCCGTGTCACTCCTGTTTACAACTTCCTCTTCAGCCGTGTCACTCCTGTTTACAATGTCCTCTTCAGCCGTGTCACTCCTGTTTACAACGTCCTCTTCAGCCGTGTCACTCCTGTTTACAACGTCCTCTTCAGCCGTGTCACTCCTGTTTACAACTTCCTCTTCAGCCGTGTCACTCCTGTTTACAACGTCCTCTTCAGCCGTGTCACTCCTGTTTACAACATCCCATTCAGCCGTGTCACTCCTGTTTACAACTTCCTCTTCAGCCGTGTCACTCCTGTTTACAACGTCCTCTTCAGCCGTGTCACTCCTGTTTACAACGTCCTCTTCAGCCGTGTCACTCCTGTTTACAACTTCCACTTTAGCCGTGTCACTCCTGTTTACAACGTCCTCTTTAGCCGTGTCACTCCTGTTTACAACGTCCTCTTCAGACGTGTCACTCCTGTTTACAACGTCCTCTTCAGCCGTGTCACTCCTGTTTACAACGTCCTCTTTAGCCGTGTCACTCCTGTTTACAACGTCCACTTTATCCGTGTCACTCCTGTTTACAACGTCCACTTTAGCCGTGTCACTCCTGTTTACAACTTCCACTTTAGCTGTGTCACTCCTGTTTACAACGTCCTCTTCAGCCGTGTCACTCCTGTTTACAACGTCCTCTTCAGCCGTGTCACTCCTGTTTACAACGTCCTCTTCAGCCGTGTCACTCCTGTTTACAACTTCCTCTTTAGCCGTGTCACCCCTGTTTACAACTTCCAGTTTAGCCGTGTCACTCCTGTTTACAACTTCCTCTTTAGCCGTGTCACCCCTGTTTACAACTTCCTCTTTAGCCGTGTCACTCCTGTTTACAAATTCCTCTTTAGCCGTGTCACTCCTGTTTACAACTTCCTCTTTAGCCGTGTCATTCCTGTTTACAACTTCCACTTTAGCCGTGTCACTCCTGTTTACAACTTCCACTTTAGCCGTGTCACCCCTGTTTACAACTTCCTCTTTAGCCGTGTCACTCCTGTTTACAACGTCCTCTTTAGTTGTGTCGCTCCTGTTTACAACTTCCACTTTATTGGAAGCTCTTTAGATCAAGTAGATTGGACGGGGCAGTGTTTGTGCAGTGTGTACAGGAAGCTTTTCTAACTCAGTATGTCGATTGTCCGACCAGAGGGGAGGCCATATTGGATTTGGTACTCGGTAATTAACCGGGACAAGTGATGGGCTTGTTAGTGGGTGAACATTTTGGTGATGGTGACCACAATTCTGTGACTTTGACCTTGGTTATGGAGAGAGATAGGTGCGTACAACAGGGTAGGTTTTACAATTGGGGGAAGGGTAATTACGATGCTGTAAGACAGGATCTGAGGAGCATAAGTTGGGAGCATAGGCTGTTAGGGAAGGATGTTGTGGAAATATGGAACTTTTTCAAGGAACAGATACGTCGTGTCCTTGATATGTATGTACCTGTCAGGCAGGAGAGAAATGGTCGTGTGAGGGAACCTTGGTTGACGAGGGAGGTTGAATGTCTTGTAAAGAGGAAGAAGGAGGCTTACATAAGGTTGAGGAAACAAGGTTCAGACAGAGCAGTGGAGGGATACAGGATAGCCAGAAGGGACCTGAAGAAAGGGATTAGGAGATCTAAGAGAGGACATAAACAATCTTTTGCGGATAGGATCAAGGATAACACAAAGGCATTTTATGCGTATGTGAGAAACATGAGAATGACGAGAACGAGGGTAGGTCCGATTAAGGACAGTAGTGGGAGACTGTGTATTGAGTCGGAAGAGATAGGAGAGGTCTTGAATGAGTACTTTTCTTCAGTATTTACGAACGAGAGGGACCGTATTGTTGAAGAGGAGAGTATGAAACGTACTGGTAAGCTAGAGGAGATACTTGTTCGGAAGGAAGATGTGTTGGACATTTTGAACAACTTGAGGATAGACAAGTCCCCCGGGCCTGACGGGATATATCCTAGGATTATGTGGGAAGCAAGAGAGGAAATTGCAGTACCGTTGGCAATGGTCTTTTCGTCTTCACTGTCAACGGGGGTGGTACCAGGGGACTGGAGAGTGGCGAATGTTGTGCCCCTGTTCAAAAAAGGGAATAGGGATAACCCCGGGAATTACAGGCCAGTTAGTCTTACTTCGGTGGTAGGCAAAGTAATGGAAAGGGTACTGAGGGATAGGATTTATGAGTATCTGGAAAGACACTGCTTGATTAGGGACAGCCAGCACGGATTTGTGAAGGGTAGGTCTTGCCTTACAAGTCTTATTGAATTCTTTGAGGAGGTGACCAAGCATGTGGATGAGGGTAGAGCAGTGGATGTAGTATACATGGATTTTAGTTAGGCATTCGATAAGGTTCCCCATGGTAGGCTTATGTGGAAAGTCAGGAGGCATGGGATAGAGGGAAATTTGGCCAATTGGATAGAAAACTGGCTAACCGGTCGAAGTCAGAGAATGATGGTAGATGGCAAATATTCAGCCTGGAGCCCAGTTACAAGTGGAGTTCCGCAGGGATCAGTTCTAGGTCCTCTGCAGTTTGTAATTTTTATTAATGATTTGGATTAGGGAGTCGAAGGGTGGGTCAGTAAATTTGCAGATGATACGAAGATTGGTGGAGTTGTGGATAGTGAGGAGGGCTGTTGTCGGCTGCAAAGAGACTTAGATATGATGCAGAGCTGGGCTGAGGAGTGGCAGATGGAGTTCAACCCTGCCAAGTGTGAGGTTGTCCATTTTGGAAAGACAAATAAGAATGCGGAATACAGGGTTAACGGTAGGGTTCTTAGTGAGGTGGAGGAACAGAGGGATCTTGGGGTCTATGTTCATAGATCTTTGAAAGTTGCCACTCAGGTGGATAGAGCTTGTAAGAAGGCCTATGGTGTATTAGCGTTCATGGGCAGAGGGATTGAATTCAAGAGTCGTGAAGTGATGTTGCAACTGTACAGGACTTTGGTTAGGCCACATTTGGAGTACTGTGTGCAGTTCTGGTCGCCTCACTTCAGGAAAGATGTGGAAGCTTTGGAGAGGGTGCAGAGAAGATTTACCAGGATGTTGCCTGGAATGGAGGATAGGTTGAGAGTGCTAGGCCTTTTCTCGTTGGAACGGCGAAGGATGAGGGGTGACTTGATAGAGGTTTATAAGATGATCAGAGGAATAGATAGAGTAGACAGTCAGAAACTTTTTCCCCGGGTGCAACAGAGTGTTACAAGGGGACATAAATTTAAGGTGAAGGGTGGAAGGTATAGGGGAGATGTCAGGGGTGGGTACTTAACCCAGAGAGTGGTGGGGGCATGGAATGCGCTGCCTGTGGGAGTGGTAGAGTCAGAGTCTTAGGTGACCTTTAAGCGGCAATTGGATAGGTACATGGATGGGTGCTTAAGCTAGGACAAATGTTTGGCACAACATCGTGGGCCAAAGGGCCTGTTTTGTGCTGTATTGTTCGATGTTCTATGTTCTATGTTTAACCGTGTCACTCATGTTTACAACTTTGTCTTTAGCCACGTCACTCCTGTTTACAACTTCCTCTTCAGCCGTGTCGCTCCTGTTTACAACTTCCACTTTAGCCGTGTCGCGACTGTTTACAACTTCCACTTTAGCCGTGTCACTCCTGTTTACAACTTCCACTTTAGCTGTGTCACTCCTGTTTACAACTTCCTCTTTAGCCGTGTCACTCCTGTTTGCAACTTCCTCTTTATCCGTGTCACTCCTGTTTACAACTTCCTCTTTAGCCGTGTCACTCCTGTTTACAACTTCCACTTTAGCCGTGTCACTCCTGTTTACAACTTCCACTTTAGCCGTGTCACTCCTGTTTACAACTTTGTCTTTAGCCACGTCACTCCTGTTTACAACTTCCTCTTTAGCCGTGTCACTCCTGTTTACAACTTCGTCTTTAGCCACGTCACTCCTGTTTACAACTTCCTCTTCAGCCGTGTCGCTCCTGTTTACGACTTCCATTTTAGTCGTGTCACTCCTTTTTACAACTTCCACTTTAGCCGTGTCACCCCTGTTTACAACTTCCAGTTTAGCCGTGTCACTCCTGTTTACAACTTCCTCTTTAGCCGTGTTACCCCTGTTTACAACTTCCTCTTTAGCCGTGTCACTCCTATTTACAACTTCCTCTTTAGCCACGTCACTCCTGTTTACGACTTCCTCTTTAGCCGTGTCACCCCTGTTTACAACTTCCAGTTTAGCCGTGTCACTCCTGTTTACAACTTCCTCTTTAGCCGTGTCACTCCTGTTTACAACTTCCTCTTTAGCCGTGTCACTCCTGTTTACAACTTCCTCTTTAGCCGTGTCACTCCTGTTTACAACGTCCTCTTTAGTTGTGTCGCTCCTGTTTACAACTTCCACTTTATTGGAAGCTCTTTAGATCAAGTAGATTGGACGGGGCAGTGTTTGTGCAGTGTGTACAGGAAGCTTTTCTAACTCAGTATGTAGATTGTCCGACCAGAGGGGAGGCCATATTGGATTTGGTACTCGGTAATTAACCGGGACAAGTGATGGGCTTGTTAGTGGGTGAACATTTTGGTGATGGTGACCACAATTCTGTGACTTTGACCTTGGTTATGGAGAGAGATAGGTGCGTACAACAGGGTAGGTTTTACAATTGGGGGAAGGGTAATTACGATGCTGTAAGACAGGATCTAAGGAGCATAAGTTGGGAGCATAGGCTGTTAGGGAAGGATGTTGTGGAAATATGGAACTTTTTCAAGGAACAGATACGTCGTGTCCTTGATATGTATGTACCTGTCAGGCAGGAGAGAAATGGTCGTGTGAGGGAACCTTGGTTGACGAGGGAGGTTGAATGTCTTGTAAAGAGGAAGAAGGAGGCTTACATAAGGTTGAGGAAACAAGGTTCAGACAGAGCAGTGGAGGGATACAGGATAGCCAGAAGGGACCTGAAGAAAGGGATTAGGAGATCTAAGAGAGGACATAAACAATCTTTTGCGGATAGGATCAAGGATAACCCAAAGGCATTTTATGCGTATGTGAGAAACATGAGAATGACGAGAACGAGGGTAGGTCCGATTAAGGACAGTAGTGGGAGACTGTGTATTGAGTCGGAAGAGATAGGAGAGGTCTTGAATGAGTACTTTTCTTCAGTATTTACGAACGAGAGGGACCGTATTGTTGAAGAGGAGAGTATGAAACGGACTGGTAAGCTAGAGGAGATACTTGTTCGGAAGGAAGATGTGTTGGACATTTTGAACAACTTGAGGATAGACAAGTCCCCCGGGCCTGACGGGATATATCCTAGGATTATGTGGGAAGCAAGAGAGGAAATTGCAGTACCGTTGGCAATGGTCTTTTCGTCTTCACTGTCAACGGGGGTGGTACCAGGGGACTGGAGAGTGGCGAATGTTGTGCCCCTGTTCAAAAAAGGGAATAGGGATAACCCCGGGAATTACAGGCCAGTTAGTCTTACTTCGGTGGTAGGCAAAGTAATGGAAAGGGTACTGAGGGATAGGATTTATGAGTATCTGGAAAGACACTGCTTGATTAGGGACAGCCAGCACGGATTTGTGAAGGGTAGGTCTTGCCTTACAAGTCTTATTGAATTCTTTGAGGAGGTGACCAAGCATGTGGATGAGGGTAGAGCAGTGGATGTAGTATACATGGATTTTAGTTAGGCATTCGATAAGGTTCCCCATGGTAGGCTTATGTGGAAAGTCAGGAGGCATGGGATAGAGGGAAATTTGGCCAATTGGATAGAAAACTGGCTAACCGGTCGAAGTCAGAGAATGATGGTAGATGGCAAATATTCAGCCTGGAGCCCAGTTACAAGTGGAGTTCCGCAGGGATCAGTTCTGGGTCCTCTGCAGTTTGTAATTTTTATTAATGATTTGGATTAGGGAGTCGAAGGGTGGGTCAGTAAATTTGCAGATGATACGAAGATTGGTGGAGTTGTGGATAGTGAGGAGGGCTGTTGTCGGCTGCAAAGAGACTTAGATATGATGCAGAGCTGGGCTGAGGAGTGGCAGATGGAGTTCAACCCTGCCAAGTGTGAGGTTGCCCATTTTGGAAAGACAAATAAGAATGCGGAATACAGGGTTAATGGTAGGGTTCTTAGTCAGGTGGAGGAACAGAGGGATCTTGGGGTCTATGTTCATAGATCTTTGAAAGTTGCCACTCAGGTGGATAGAGCTTGTAAGAAGGCCTATGGTGTATTAGCGTTCATGGGCAGAGGGATTGAATTCAAGAGTCGTGAAGTGATGTTGCAACTGTACAGGACTTTGGTTAGGCCACATTTGGAGTACAGTGTGCAGTTCTGGTCGCCTCACTTCAGGAAAGATGTGGAAGCTTTGGAGAGGGTGCAGAGAAGATTTACCAGGATGTTGCCTGGAATGGAGGATAGGTTGAGAGTGCTAGGCCTTTTCTCGTTGGAACGGCGAAGGATGAGGGGTGACTTGATAGAGGTTTATAAGATGATCAGAGGAATAGATAGAGTAGACAGTCAGAAACTTTTTCCCCGGGTGCAACAGAGTGTTACAAGGGGACATAAATTTAAGGTGAAGGGTGGAAGGTATAGGGGAGATGTCAGGGGTGGGTACTTAACCCAGAGAGTGGTGGGGGCATGGAATGCGCTGCCTGTGGGAGTGGTAGAGTCAGAGTCTTAGGTGACCTTTAAGCGGCAATTGGATAGGTACATGGATGGGTGCTTAAGCTAGGACAAATGTTTGGCACAACATCGTGGGCCAAAGGGCCTGTTTTGTGCTGTATTGTTCGATGTTCTATGTTCTATGTTTAACCGTGTCACTCATGTTTACAACTTTGTCTTTAGCCACGTCACTCCTGTTTACAACTTCCTCTTCAGCCGTGTCGCGACTGTTTACAACTTCCACTTTAGCCGTGTCACTCCTGTTTACAACTTCCACTTTAGCTGTGTCACTCCTGTTTACAACTTCCTCTTTAGCCGTGTCACTCCTGTTTGCAACTTCCTCTTTATCCGTGTCACTCCTGTTTACAACTTCCTCTTTAGCCGTGTCACTCCTGTTTACAACTTCCACTTTAGCCGTGTCACTCCTGTTTACAACTTCCACTTTAGCCGTGTCACTCCTGTTTACAACTTTGTCTTTAGCCACGTCACTCCTGTTTACAACTTCCTCTTTAGCCGTGTCACTCCTGTTTACAACTTCGTCTTTAGCCACGTCACTCCTGTTTACAACTTCCTCTTCAGCCGTGTCGCTCCTGTTTACGACTTCCATTTTAGTCGTGTCACTCCTTTTTACAACTTCCACTTTAGCCGTGTCACCCCTGTTTACAACTTCCAGTTTAGCCGTGTCACTCCTGTTTACAACTTCCTCTTTAGCCGTGTTACCCCTGTTTACAACTTCCTCTTTAGCCGTGTCACTCCTATTTACAACTTCCTCTTTAGCCACGTCACTCCTGTTTACGACTTCCTCTTTAGCCGTGTCACCCCTGTTTACAACTTCCAGTTTAGCCGTGTCACTCCTGTTTACAACTTCCTCTTTAGCCGTGTCACTCCTGTTTACAACTTCCTCTTTAGCCGTGTCACTCCTGTTTACAACTTCCTCTTTAGCCGTGTCACTCCTGTTTACAACGTCCTCTTTAGTTGTGTCGCTCCTGTTTACAACTTCCACTTTATTGGAAGCTCTTTAGATCAAGTAGATTGGACGGGGCAGTGTTTGTGCAGTGTGTACAGGAAGCTTTTCTAACTCAGTATGTAGATTGTCCGACCAGAGGGGAGGCCATATTGGATTTGGTACTCGGTAATTAACCGGGACAAGTGATGGGCTTGTTAGTGGGTGAACATTTTGGTGATGGTGACCACAATTCTGTGACTTTGACCTTGGTTATGGAGAGAGATAGGTGCGTACAACAGGGTAGGTTTTACAATTGGGGGAAGGGTAATTACGATGCTGTAAGACAGGATCTAAGGAGCATAAGTTGGGAGCATAGGCTGTTAGGGAAGGATGTTGTGGAAATATGGAACTTTTTCAAGGAACAGATACGTCGTGTCCTTGATATGTATGTACCTGTCAGGCAGGAGAGAAATGGTCGTGTGAGGGAACCTTGGTTGACGAGGGAGGTTGAATGTCTTGTAAAGAGGAAGAAGGAGGCTTACATAAGGTTGAGGAAACAAGGTTCAGACAGAGCAGTGGAGGGATACAGGATAGCCAGAAGGGACCTGAAGAAAGGGATTAGGAGATCTAAGAGAGGACATAAACAATCTTTTGCGGATAGGATCAAGGATAACCCAAAGGCATTTTATGCGTATGTGAGAAACATGAGAATGACGAGAACGAGGGTAGGTCCGATTAAGGACAGTAGTGGGAGACTGTGTATTGAGTCGGAAGAGATAGGAGAGGTCTTGAATGAGTACTTTTCTTCAGTATTTACGAACGAGAGGGACCGTATTGTTGAAGAGGAGAGTATGAAACGGACTGGTAAGCTAGAGGAGATACTTGTTCGGAAGGAAGATGTGTTGGACATTTTGAACAACTTGAGGATAGACAAGTCCCCCGGGCCTGACGGGATATATCCTAGGATTATGTGGGAAGCAAGAGAGGAAATTGCAGTACCGTTGGCAATGGTCTTTTCGTCTTCACTGTCAACGGGGGTGGTACCAGGGGACTGGAGAGTGGCGAATGTTGTGCCCCTGTTCAAAAAAGGGAATAGGGATAACCCCGGGAATTACAGGCCAGTTAGTCTTACTTCGGTGGTAGGCAAAGTAATGGAAAGGGTACTGAGGGATAGGATTTATGAGTATCTGGAAAGACACTGCTTGATTAGGGACAGCCAGCACGGATTTGTGAAGGGTAGGTCTTGCCTTACAAGTCTTATTGAATTCTTTGAGGAGGTGACCAAGCATGTGGATGAGGGTAGAGCAGTGGATGTAGTATACATGGATTTTAGTTAGGCATTCGATAAGGTTCCCCATGGTAGGCTTATGTGGAAAGTCAGGAGGCATGGGATAGAGGGAAATTTGGCCAATTGGATAGAAAACTGGCTAACCGGTCGAAGTCAGAGAATGATGGTAGATGGCAAATATTCAGCCTGGAGCCCAGTTACAAGTGGAGTTCCGCAGGGATCAGTTCTGGGTCCTCTGCAGTTTGTAATTTTTATTAATGATTTGGATTAGGGAGTCGAAGGGTGGGTCAGTAAATTTGCAGATGATACGAAGATTGGTGGAGTTGTGGATAGTGAGGAGGGCTGTTGTCGGCTGCAAAGAGACTTAGATATGATGCAGAGCTGGGCTGAGGAGTGGCAGATGGAGTTCAACCCTGCCAAGTGTGAGGTTGCCCATTTTGGAAAGACAAATAAGAATGCGGAATACAGGGTTAATGGTAGGGTTCTTAGTCAGGTGGAGGAACAGAGGGATCTTGGGGTCTATGTTCATAGATCTTTGAAAGTTGCCACTCAGGTGGATAGAGCTTGTAAGAAGGCCTATGGTGTATTAGCGTTCATGGGCAGAGGGATTGAATTCAAGAGTCGTGAAGTGATGTTGCAACTGTACAGGACTTTGGTTAGGCCACATTTGGAGTACAGTGTGCAGTTCTGGTCGCCTCACTTCAGGAAAGATGTGGAAGCTTTGGAGAGGGTGCAGAGAAGATTTACCAGGATGTTGCCTGGAATGGAGGATAGGTTGAGAGTGCTAGGCCTTTTCTCGTTGGAACGGCGAAGGATGAGGGGTGACTTGATAGAGGTTTATAAGATGATCAGAGGAATAGATAGAGTAGACAGTCAGAAACTTTTTCCCCGGGTGCAACAGAGTGTTACAAGGGGACATAAATTTAAGGTGAAGGGTGGAAGGTATAGGGGAGATGTCAGGGGTGGGTACTTAACCCAGAGAGTGGTGGGGGCATGGAATGCGCTGCCTGTGGGAGTGGTAGAGTCAGAATCTTAGGTGACCTTTAAGCGGCAATTGGATAGGTACATGGATGGGTGCTTAAGCTAGGACAAATGTTCGGCACAACATCGTGGGCCAAAGGGCCTGTTTTGTGCTGTATTGTTCGATGTTCTATGTTCTATGTTTAGCCGTGTCACTCATGTTTACAACTTTGTCTTTAGCCACGTCACTCCTGTTTACAACTTCCTCTTCAGCCGTGTCACTCCTGTTTACAACTTCCTCTTCAGCCGTGTCACTCCTGTTTACAACTTCCTCTTTAGCCACGTCACTCCTGTTTACAACATCCACTTTAGCCGTGTCACTCCTGTTTACAACTTCCTCTTTAGCTACGTCACTCCTGTTTACAACTTCCTCTTCAGCCGTGTCACTCCTGTTTATAACTTCCTCTTTAGCCGTGTCACTCCTGTTTATAACATCCATTTTAGCCGCGTAACTCCTGTTTACAACTTCCACTTTAGCCGCGTCACTCCTGTTTACAACTTCCACTTTAGCCGTGTCACTCCTGTTTACAACTTCCACTTTAGCCGTGTCACTCCTGTTTACAACTTCCACTTTAGCCGTGTCACTCCTGTTTACAACTTCCATTTAGTCGTGTCACTCCTGTTTACAACTTCCACTTTAGCCATGTCACTCCTGTTTACAACTTCCATTTAGTCGTGTCACTCCTGTTTACAACTTCCACTTTAGCCGTGTCACTCCTGTTTACAACTTCCACTTTAGCCATGTCACTCCTGTTTATAACTTCCTCTTTAGCCGTGTCACTCCTGTTTACAACTTCCACTTTAGCCATGTCACTCCTGTTTACAACTTCCATTTAGTCGTGTCACTCCTGTTTACAACTTCCACTTTAGCCGTGTCACTCCTGTTTACAACTTCCTCTTTAGCCGTGTCACTCCTGTTTACAACTTCCACTTTAGCCGTGTCACTCCTGTTTATAACTTCCACTTTAGCCGTGTCACTCCTGTTTACAACTTCCTCTTTAGCCGTGTCACTCCTGTTTACAACTTCCACTTTAGCCATGTCACTCCTGTTTGCAACGTTCTCTTTAGTCGTGTCACACCTGTTTACAACTTCCACTTTAGCTGTGTCACTCCTGTTTACAACTTCCATTTAGCCGTGTCACTCCTGTTTACAACTTCCTCTTTAGCCGTGTCACTCCTGTTTACAACTTCGTCTTTAGCCACGTCACTCCTGTTTACAACTTCCTCTTTAGCCGTGTCACTCATGTTTACAACTTTGTCTTTAGCCACGTCACTCCTGTTTACAACTTCCTCTTCAGCCGTGTCACTCCTGTTTAGAACTTCCTCCTTAGCCGTGTCACTCCTGTTTACAACTTCCTCTTTAGCCACGTCACTCCTGTTTACAATTTCCTCTTCAGCCGTGTCACTCCTGTTTATAACTTCCTCTTTAGCCGTGTCACTCCTGTTTATAATATCCATTTTAGCCGTGTAACTCCTGTTTACAACTTCCATTTAGTCGTGTCACTCCTGTTTACAACTTCCACTTTAGCCGCGTCACTCCTGTTTACAACTTCCACTTTAGCCGTGTCACTCCTGTTTACAACTTCCATTTAGTCGTGTCACTCCTGTTTACAACTTCCACTTTAGCCGTGTCACTCCTGTTTACAACTTCCACTTTAGCCGTGTCACTCCTGTTTACAACTTCCATTTAGTCGTGTCACTCCTGTTTACAACTTCCATTTAGTCGTGTCACTCCTGTTTACAACTTCCACTTTAGCCGTGTCACTCCTGTTTACAACTTCCACTTTAGCCGCGTCACTCCTGTTTACAACTTCCTCTTTAGCCGTGTCACTCCTGTTTACAACTTCCATTTAGTCGTGTCACTCCTGTTTACAACTTCCACTTTAGCCGTGTCACTCCTGTTTACAACTTCCACTTTAGCCATGTCACTCCTGTTTATAACTTCCTCTTTAGCCGTGTCACTCCTGTTTACAACTTCCATTTAGCCGTGTCACTCCTGTTTACAACTTCCATTTAGTCGTGTCACTCCTGTTTACAACTTCCACTTTAGCCGTGTCACTCCTGTTTACAACTTCCACTTTAGCCGCGTCACTCCTGTTTACAACTTCCACTTTAGCCGTGTCACTCCTGTTTACAACTTCCATTTAGTCGTGTCACTCCTGTTTACAACTTCCACTTTAGCCGTGTCACTCCTGTTTACAACTTCCACTTTAGCCATGTCACTCCTGTTTATAACTTCCTCTTTAGCCGTGTCACTCCTGTTTACGACTTCCTCTTTAGCCGTGTCACTCCTGTTTACAACTTCCATTTAGCCGTGTCACTCCTGTTTACAACTTCCTCTTTAGCCGTGTCACTCCTGTTTACAACTTCGTCTTTAGCCACGTCACTCCTGTTTACAACTTCCTCTTTAGCCGTGTCATTCCTGTTTACAACTTCGTCTTTAGCCACGTCACTCCTGTTTACAACTTCCACTTTAGTCATGTCACTCCTGTTTATAACTTCGTCTTTAGCCATGTCACTCCTGTTTACAACTTCCACTTTACCGTGTCACTCCTGTTTATAACTTCCACTTTAGCCGTGTCACTCCTGATTACAACTTCCACTTTAGCCACGTCACTCCTGTTTACAACTTCCACTTTAGCCACGTCACTCCTGTTAACAACTTCCTCTTTAGCTGTGTCACTCCTGTTTACAAGTTCCACTTTAGCCACGTCACTCCAGTTTACAACTTCCTCTTTAGCCGTGTCACTCCTGTTTACAACTTCCACTTTTGCCACGTCACTCCTGTTTACAACTTCCACTTTAGCCATGTCACCCCTGTTTACAACTTCCTCTTTAGCCGTGTCAATCCTGTTTATAACTTCAACTTTAGCCGTGTCACTCCTGTTTATAACTTCCACTTTAGCCGTGTCACTCCTGTTAACAACTTCCACTTGAGCGACGTCACCCCTGTTTACAACTTCCTCTTTAGCCACGTCACTCCTGTTTATAACTTCCACTTTAGCCGTGTCACTCCTGTTTACAACTTCCACTTTAGCCACGTCACTCCTGTTTATAACTTCCACTTTAGCCGTGTCACTCCTGTTTACAACTTCCACTTTAGCCACGTCACCCCTGTTTACATCTTCCTCTTTAGCCGTGTCACTCCTGTTTACAACTTCCACTTTAGCCACGTCACCCCTGTTTACATCTTCCTCTTTAGCCGTGTCACTCCTGTTTACAACTTCCACTTGAGCCACGTCACCCCTGTTTACAACTTCCTCTTTAGCCGTGTCACTCCTGTTTACAACTTCCACTTGAGCCACGTCACCCCTGTTTACAACTTCCTCTTTAGCCGTGTCACTCCTGTTTATAACTTCCTCTTTAGCCATGTCCCTCCTGTTTACAACTTCCACTTTAGCCACGTCACCCCTGTTTACAACTTCCTCTTTAGCCGTGTCACCCCTGTTTACAACTTCCTCTTTAGCCGTGTCACTCCTGTTTACAACTTCCACTTTAGCCACGTCACCCCTGTTTACATCTTCCTCTTTAGCCGTGTCACTCCTGTTAATAACTTCCACTTTAGCCGTGTCACTCCTGTTTACATCTTCCACTTTAGCCACGTCACCCCTGTTTACATCTTCCTCTTTAGCCGTGTCACTCCTGTTAATAACTTCCACTTTAGCCGTGTCACTCCTGTTTACAACTTCCACTTTAGCCACGTCACCCCTTTTTACATCTTCCTCTTTAGCCGTGTCACTCCTGTTAATAACTTCCACTTTAGCCGTGTCACTCCTGTTTACAACTTCCACTTTAGCCGTGTCACTCCTGTTTACATCTTCCTCTTTAGCCGTGTCACTCCTGTTTACAACTTCCACTTTAGCCGTGTCACTCCTGTTTACAACTTCCACTTTAGCCGTGTCACTCCTGTTTACAACTTCCACTTTAGCCGTGTCACTCCTGTTTACATCTTCCTCTTTAGCCGTGTCACTCCTGTTTACAACTTCCACTTTAGCCGTGTCACTCCTGTTTACAACTTCCACTTTAGCCGTGTCACTCCTGTTTACGTCTTCCTCTTGAGCCACGTCACCCCTGTTTACAACTTCCTCTTTAGCCGTGTCACTCCTGTTTATAACTTCCTCTTTAGCCATGTCACTCCTGTTTACAACTTCCACTTTAGCCACGTCACCCCTGTTTACAACTTCCTCTTTAGCCGTGTCACCCCTGTTTACAACTTCCTCTTTAGCCGTGTCACTCCTGTTTACAACTTCCACTTGAGCCACGTCACCCCTGTTTACAACTTCCTCTTTAGCCGTGTCACTCCTGTTTATAACTTCCTCTTTAGCCATGTCACTCCTGTTTACAACTTCCACTTTAGCCACGTCACCCCTGTTTACAACTTCCTCTTTAGCCGTGTCACCCCTGTTTACAACTTCCTCTTTAGCCGTGTCACTCCTGTTTACAACTTCCACTTTAGCCAAGTCACCCCTGTTTACATCTTCCTCTTTAGCCGTGTCACTCCTGTTAATAACTTCCACTTTAGCCGTGTCACTCCTGTTTACATCTTCCACTTTAGCCACGTCACCCCTGTTTACATCTTCCTCTTTAGCCGTGTCACTCCTGTTAATAACTTCCACTTTAGCCGTGTCACTCCTGTTTACAACTTCCACTTTAGCCATGTCACCCCTGTTTACATCTTCCTCTTTAGCCGTGTCACTCCTGTTAATAACTTCCACTTTAGCCGTGTCACTCCTGTTTACAACTTCCACTTTAGCCGTGTCACTCCTGTTTACATCTTCCTCTTTAGCCGTGTCACTCCTGTTTACAACTTCCACTTTAGCCGTGTCACTCCTGTTTACAACTTCCACTTTAGCCGTGTCACTCCTGTTTACAACTTCCACTTTAGCCGTGTCACTCCTGTTTACATCTTCCTCTTTAGCCGTGTCACTCCTGTTTACAACTTCCACTTTAGCCGTGTCACTCCTGTTTACAACTTCCACTTTAGCCGTGTCACTCCTGTTTACATCTTCCTCTTTAGCCGTGTCACTCCTGTTTACAACTTCCACTTTAGCCGTGTCACTCCTGTTTACAACTTCCACTTTAGCCGTGTCACTGCTGTTTACATCTTCCTCTTTAGCTGTGTCACTCCTGTTAATAACTTCCACTTTAGCCGTGTCACTCCTGTTTACAACTTCCACTTTAGCCGTGTCACTGCTGTTTACATCTTCCTCTTTAGCCGTGTCACTCCTGTTAATAACTTCCACTTTAGCCATGTCACTCCTGTTTACATCTTCCTCTTTAGCCGTGTCACTCCTGTTAATAACTTCCACTTTAGCCATGTCACTCCTGTTTACAACTTCCACTTTAGCCGTGTCACCCCTGTTTACAACTTCCTCTTTAGCCACGTCACTCCTGTTTATAACTTCCACTTTAGCCACGTCACTCCTGTTTACAACATCCACTTTAGCCGTGTCACTCCTGTTTACAACTTCCACTTTAGCCACGTCACCCCTGTTTACAACTTCCTCTTTAGCCGTGTCACTCCTGTTTATAACTTCCACTTTAGCCACGTCACTCCTGTTTACAACTTCCTCTTTAGCCGTGTCACTCCTGTTTACAACTTCCACTTTAGCCGTGTCACTCCTGTTTACAACTTCCACTTTAGCCGTGTCACTCCTGTTTACAACTTCCTCTTTAGCCGTGTCACTCCTGTTTACAACTTCCTCTTTAGCCGTGTCACTCCTGTTTACAACGTCCTCTTTAGTTGTGTCGCTCCTGTTTACAACTTCCACTTTATTGGAAGCTCTTTAGATCAAGTAGATTGGACGGGGCAGTGTTTGTGCAGTGTGACAGGAAGCTTTTCTAACTCAGTATGTAGATTGTCCGACCAGAGGGGAGGCCATATTGGATTTGGTACTCGGTAATTAACCGGGACAAGTGATGGGCTTGTTAGTGGGTGAACATTTTGGTGATGGTGACCACAATTCTGTGACTTTGACCTTAGTTATGGAGAGAGATAGGTGCGTACAACAGGGTAGGTTTTACAATTGGGGGAAGGGTAATTACGATGCTGTAAGACAGGATCTAAGGAGCATAAGTTGGGAGCATAGGCTGTTAGGGAAGGATGTTGTGGAAATATGGAACTTTTTCAAGGAACAGATACGTCGTGTCCTTGATATGTATGTACCTGTCAGGCAGGAGAGAAATGGTCGTGTGAGGGAACCTTGGTTGACGAGGGAGGTTGAATGTCTTGTAAAGAGGAAGAAGGAGGCTTACATAAGGTTGAGGAAACAAGGTTCAGACAGAGCAGTGGAGGGATACAGGATAGCCAGAAGGGACCTGAAGAAAGGGATTAGGAGAGCTAAGAGAGGACATAAACAATCTTTTGCGGATAGGATCAAGGATAACCCAAAGGCATTTTATGCGTATGTGAGAAACATGAGAATGACGAGAACGAGGGTAGGTCCGATTAAGGACAGTAGTGGGAGACTGTGTATTGAGTCGGAAGAGATAGGAGAGGTCTTGAATGAGTACTTTTCTTCAGTATTTACGAACGAGAGGGACCGTATTGTTGAAGAGGAGAGTATGAAACGGACTGGTAAGCTAGAGGAGATACTTGTTCGGAAGGAAGATGTGTTGGACATTTTGAACAACTTGAGGATAGACAAGTCCCCCGGGCCTGACGGGATATATCCTAGGATTATGTGGGAAGCAAGAGAGGAAATTGCAGTACCGTTGGCAATGATCTTTTCGTCTTCGCTGTCAACGGGGGTGGTACCAGGGGACTGGAGAGTGGCGAATGTTGTGCCCCTGTTCAAAAAAGGGAATAGGGATAACCCCGGGAATTACAGGCCAGTTAGTCTTACTTCGGTGGTAGGCAAAGTAATGGAAAGGGTACTGAGGGATAGGATTTATGAGTATCTGGAAAGACACTGCTTGATTAGGGACAGCCAGCACGGATTTGTGAAGGGTAGGTCTTGCCTTACAAGTCTTATTGAATTCTTTGAGGAGGTGACCAAGCATGTGGATGAGGGTAGAGCAGTGGATGTAGTATACATGGATTTTAGTTAGGCATTCGATAAGGTTCCCCATGGTAGGCTTATGTGGAAAGTCAGGAGGCATGGGATAGAGGGAAATTTGGCCAATTGGATAGAAAACTGGCTAACCGGTCGAAGTCAGAGAATGATGGTAGATGGCAAATATTCAGCCTGGAGCCCAGTTACAAGTGGAGTTCCGCAGGGATCAGTTCTGGGTCCTCTGCAGTTTGTAATTTTTATTAATGATTTGGATTAGGGAGTCGAAGGGTGGGTCAGTAAATTTGCAGATGATACGAAGATTGGTGGAGTTGTGGATAGTGAGGAGGGCTGTTGTCGGCTGCAAAGAGACTTAGATATGATGCAGAGCTGGGCTGAGGAGTGGCAGATGGAGTTCAACCCTGCCAAGTGTGAGGTTGTCCATTTTGGAAAGACAAATAAGAATGCGGAATACAGGGTTAACGGTAGGGTTCTTAGTGAGGTGGAGGAACAGAGGGATCTTGGGGTCTATGTTCATAGATCTTTGAAAGTTGCCACTCAGGTGGATAGAGCTTGTAAGAAGGCCTATGGTGTATTAGCGTTCATGGGCAGAGGGATTGTATTCAAGAGTCGTGAAGTGATGTTGCAACTGTACAGGACTTTGGTTAGGCCACATTTGGAGTACAGTGTGCAGTTCTGGTCGCCTCACTTTAGGAAAGATGTGGGGAAGCTTTGGAGAGGGTGCAGAGAAGATTTACCAGGATGTTGCCTGGAATGGAGGATAGGTTGAGAGTGCTAGGCCTTTTCTCGTTGGAACGGCAAAGGATGAGGGGTGACTTGATAGAGGTTTATAAGATGATCAGAGGAATAGATAGAGTAGACAGTCAGAAACTTTTTCCCCGGGTGCAACAGAGTGTTACAAGGGGACATAAATTTAAGGTGAAGGGTGGAAGGTATAGGGGAGATGTCAGGGGTGGGTACTTAACCCAGAGAGTGGTGGGGGCATGGAATGCGCTGCCTGTGGGAGTGGTAGAGTCAGAATCTTAGGTGACCTTTAAGCGGCAATTGGATAGGTACATGGATGGGTGCTTAAGCTAGGACAAATGTTCGGCACAACAACGTGGGCCGAAGGGCCTGTTTTGTGCTGTATTTTTCGATGTTCTATGTTCTATGTTTAGCCGTGTCACTCCTGTTTACAACTTCCTCTTCAGCCGTGTCGCTCCTGTTTACAACTTCCACTTTAGCCGTGTCGCTACTGTTTACAACTTCCTCTTTAGCCGTGTCACTCCTGTTTACAACTTCCTCTTTAGCCGTGTCACTCCTGTTTACAACTTCCTCTTCAGCCGTGTCACTCCTGTTTACATCTTCCTCTTTAGCCGTGTCACTCCTGTTTACAACTTCCTCTTTAGCCGTGTCACTCCTGTTTACAACTTCCTCTTTAGCCGTGTCGCTCCTGTTTACAACTTCCTCTTTAGCCGTGTCGCTCCTGTTTACAACTTCCTCTTCAGCCGTGTCGCTCCTGTTTACAACTTCCACTTTAGCCGTGTCGCTACTGTTTACAACTTCCTCTTTAGCCGTGTCACTCCTGTTTACATCTTCCTCTTTAGCCGTGTCACTCCTGTTTACAACTTCCTCTTTAGCCGTGTCACTCCTGTTTACAACTTCCACTTTAGCCGTGTCGCTACTGTTTACAACTTCCATTTTAGCCGTGTCACTCCTGTTTACAACTTCCTCTTTAGCCATGTCACTCCGGTTTACAACTTCCTCTTTATCCGTGTCACTCCTGTTTACAACTTCCTCTTCAGCCGTGTCGCTACTGTTTACAACTTCCATTTTAGTCGTGTCACTCCTGTTTACAACTTCCACTTTAGCCATGTCACTCCTGTTTACAACTTCCTCTTTAGCCACGTCACTCCTGTTTACAACTTCCTCTTTAGCCACGTCACTCCTGTTTACAACTTCCACTTTAGCCGTGTCACTCCTGTTTACAACTTCCACTTTAGCCACGTCACTCCTGTTTACAACTTCCACTTTAGCTGTGTCACTCCTGTTTACAACTTCCACTTTAGCCACGTCACTCCTGTTTACAACTTCCACTTTAGCCGTGTCACTCCTGTTTACAACTTCCACTTTAGCCACGTCACTCCTGTTTACAACTTCCACTTTAGCTGTGTCACTCCTGTTTACAACTTCCACTTTAGCCACGTCACTCCTGTTTACAACTTCCACTTTAGCTGTGTCACTCCTGTTTACAACTTCCACTTTAGCCGTGTCACTCCTGTTTACAACTTCCACTTTAGCCACGTCACTCCTGTTTACAACTTCCACTTTAGCTGTGTCACTCCTGTTTACAACTTCCTCTTTGGCCACGTCACTCCTGTTTACAACTTCCACTTTAGCCGTGTCACTCCGGTTTACAACTTCCTCTTTAGCCGTGTCACTCCTGTTTACAACTTCGTCTTTAGCTGTGTCACTCCTGTTTACAACTTCCACTTTAGCCGTGTCACTCCTGTTTACAACTTCCACTTTAGCCGTATCACTCCTGTTTACAACATCCTCTTTAGTCGTGTCACTCCTGTTTACAACATCCTCTTTAGTCGTGTCACTCCTGTTTACAACATCCTCTTTAGTCGTGTCACTCCTGTTTACAACATCCTCTTTAGTCGTGTCACTCCTGTTTAGAACTTCCACTTTAGCCGTGTCACTCCTGTTTAGAACTTCCTCTTTAGCCGTGTCACTCCTGTTTACAACTTCCACTTTAGCCGTGTCACTCCTGTTTAGAACTTCCTCTTTAGCCGTGTCACTCCTGTTTACAACTTCCACTTTAGCCGTGTCACTCATGTTTAGAACTTCCTCTTTAGCCGTGTCACTCCTGTTTACAACTTCCTCTTTAGCCACGTCACTCCTGTTTACAACTTCCACTTTAGCCGTGTCACTCCTGTTTACAACTTCCACTTTAGCCACGTCACTCCTGTTTACAACTTCCACTTTAGCTGTGTCACTCCTGTTTACAACTTCCACTTTAGCCACGTCACTCCTGTTTACAACTTCCACTTTAGCCGTGTCACTCCTGTTTACAACTTCCACTTTAGCCACGTCACTCCTGTTTACAACTTCCACTTTAGCTGTGTCACTCCTGTTTACAACTTCCACTTTAGCCACGTCACTCCTGTTTACAACTTCCACTTTAGCTGTGTCACTCCTGTTTACAACTTCCACTTTAGCCGTGTCACTCCTGTTTACAACTTCCTCTTTAGCCACGTCACTCCTGTTTACAACTTCCACTTTAGCCGTGTCACTCCTGTTTACAACTTCCACTTTAGCCACGTCACTCCTGTTTACAACTTCCACTTTAGCTGTGTCACTCCTGTTTACAACTTCCACTTTAGCCACGTCACTCCTGTTTACAACTTCCACTTTAGCCGTGTCACTCCTGTTTACAACTTCCACTTTAGCCACGTCACTCCTGTTTACAACTTCCACTTTAGCTGTGTCACTCCTGTTTACAACTTCCACTTTAGCCACGTCACTCCTGTTTACAACTTCCACTTTAGCTGTGTCACTCCTGTTTACAACTTCCACTTTAGCCGTGTCACTCCTGTTTACAACTTCCACTTTAGCCACGTCACTCCTGTTTACAACTTCCACTTTAGCTGTGTCACTCCTGTTTACAACTTCCTCTTTGGCCACGTCACTCCTGTTTACAACTTCCACTTTAGCCGTGTCACTCCGGTTTACAACTTCCTCTTTAGCCGTGTCACTCCTGTTTACAACTTCGTCTTTAGCTGTGTCACTCCTGTTTACAACTTCCACTTTAGCCGTGTCACTCCTGTTTACAACTTCCACTTTAGCCGTATCACTCCTGTTTACAACATCCTCTTTAGTCGTGTCACTCCTGTTTACAACATCCTCTTTAGTCGTGTCACTCCTGTTTACAACATCCTCTTTAGTCGTGTCACTCCTGTTTACAACATCCTCTTTAGTCGTGTCACTCCTGTTTAGAACTTCCACTTTAGCCGTGTCACTCCTGTTTAGAACTTCCTCTTTAGCCGTGTCACTCCTGTTTACAACTTCCACTTTAGCCGTGTCACTCCTGTTTAGAACTTCCTCTTTAGCCGTGTCACTCCTGTTTACAACTTCCACTTTAGCCGTGTCACTCCTGTTTAGAACTTCCTCTTTAGCCGTGTCACTCCTGTTTACAACTTCCTCTTTAGCCGTGTCGCTACTGTTTACAACATCCTCTTTAGTCGTGTCACTCCTGTTTACAACTTCCTCTTTAGCCGTGTCACTCCCGTTTAGAACTTCCTCTTTAGCCGTGTCACTCCTGTTTACAACTTCCACTTTAGCCGTGTCGCTACTGTTTACAACTTCCACTTTAGCCGTGTCACTCCTGTTTACAACTTCGTCTTTAGCCGTGTCACTCCTGTTTATAACTTCCTCTTTAGCCGTGTCACTCCTGTTTACAACTTCCACTTTAGCCACGTCACTCCTGTTTATAACTTCCACTTTAGCTGTGTCACTCCTGTTTACAACTTCCACTTTAGCCGTGTCACTCCTGTTTACAACTTCCACTTTAGCCATGTCACTCCTGTTTACAACTTCCACTTTAGCCGTGTCACTCCTGTTTACAACTTCCACTTTAGCCGTGTCACTCCTGTTTACAACTTCGTCTTTAGCCGTGTCACTCCTGTTTATAACTTCCTCTTCAGCTACGTCACTCCTGTTTACAACTTCCACTTTAGCCGTGTCACTCCTGTTTACAACTTCCTCTTTAGCCGTGTCACTCCTGTTTACAACTTCGTCTTTAGCCGTGTCACTCCTGTTTACAACTTCGTCTTTAGCCGTGTCACTCCTGTTTATAACTTCCACTTTAGCCATGTCACTCCTGTTTACAACTTCCACTTTAGCCGTGTCACTCCTGTTTATAACTTCCACTTTAGCCGTGTCACTCCTGTTTACAACTTCCTCTTTAGCCGTGTCACTCCTGTTTATAACTTCCACTTTAGCCGTGTCACTCCTGTTTACAACTTCCTCTTTAGCCGTGTCACTCCTGTTTATAACTTCCTCTTCAGCCGTGTCACTCCTGTTTACAACTTCCACTTTAGCCGTGTCACTCCTGTTTACAACTTCGTCTTTAGCCGTGTCACTCCTGTTTATAACTTCCTCTTCAGCCGTGTCACTCCTGTTTAGAACTTCCTCTTTAGCTGTGTCACTCCTGTTTACAACTTCCTCTTTAGCCACGTCACTCCTATTTACAACTTCCACTTTAGCCGTGTCACTCCTGTTTACAACTTCGTCTTTAGCCGTGTCACTCCTGTTTATAACTTCGTCTTTAGCCGTGTCACTCCTGTTTATAACTTCGTCTTTAGTCCTGTCACTCCTGTTTACAACTTCGTCTTTAGCCGTGTCACTCCTGTTTATAACTTCCTCTTCAGCCGTGTCACTCCTGTTTACAACTTCCACTTTAGCCACGTCACTCCTGTTTACAACTTCCACTTTAGCCGTGTCACTCCTGTTTATAACTTCCTCTTCAGCCGTGTCACTCCTGTTTAGAACTTCCTCTTTAGCTGTGTCACTCCTGTTTACAACTTCCTCTTTAGCCACGTCACTCCTATTTACAACTTCCACTTTAGCCGTGTCACTCCTGTTTACAACTTCGTCTTTAGCCGTGTCACTCCTGTTTATAACTTCGTCTTTAGCCGTGTCACTCCTGTTTATAACTTCGTCTTTAGTCGTGTCACTCCTGTTTACAACTTCGTCTTTAGCCGTGTCACTCCTGTTTATAACTTCCTCTTCAGCCGTGTCACTCCTGTTTACAACTTCCACTTTAGCCGTGTCACTCCTGTTTACAACTTCCACTTTAGCCACGTCACTCCTGTTTACAACTTCGTCTTTAACCATGTCACTCCTGTTTACAACTTCCTCTTTAGCCGTGTCACTCCTGTTTACAACTTCCACTTTAGCCGTGTCGCTACTGTTTACAACTTCCTCTTCAGCCGTGTCACTCCTGTTTACAACTTCCACTTTAGCCGTGTCACTCCTGTTTACAACTTCCTCTTTAGCCGTGTCACTCCTGTTTACAACTTCCACTTTAGCCGTGTCACTCCTGTTTACAACTTCCTCTTCAGCCGTGTCACTCCTGTTTATAACTACCGTAAACTGTGAGGGCTACAAATCCCAGAGCAGGTCGATCCAAACTGGAAAAATCTGATCAATAGTTTCGACATGATTGACAGTTTCACAAAAGTTGATAGCTGAAGACACCATTGTAAACCTGGCATCTAAAGTGCGCAAAAGCACAGTTTGAGGCAATTCTCAAGGGAGGTTATGAATCTCAGGCAAATATTCTGAGGTAGGAACAGATGTGGGCCATTCAGCCCATCAAGTCGACTCTGTCATTCTCAGAGATTATGGCTGATATAATAATCATCAGCTCCACCCTCCTGCCTTTTCCCTGTAACCCATGATGCCCCGACTGATTAAAAGTCTGTCTCTCTCAGCCTTGAATATACTAAACTGCCCAGCCTCCACAACCCACAGACTCATTAACCTTCTCATCTCTGCCTGAAATGTGTGATGCCTTATTCAGAGAGGATGCCCTCTGGTCCTAGATGCTCCCACAAGGGGAAATAACCTTTCGGCATCTATCCTCTCAAGGCCCCTAAGAATCTTACATGTTTTAGTCAGGCTGTCTCTCATTCTCCTAAACTCCACTGAGTACAGGCCCAACTCTCCTCATCAGAAAATTCCGACATACACCGAATCAACCCGATTGAACTTTCTATGGACTGCCTCCAATGTTCGCACATCTTTCCTTATATAAACTGTCCTCATTATTCTAAGATCTTTCCATTTTTGTAATCCTTTGAAATACAGGCCAAGTTTCCATTTGCCTTCCCTGTTACCCAATGACCTCAGGTACACTAGCTTTTTGCGATTCGTGTGCTGGGACCTCCGAACCCCTCTGTGCAAAAGCCTCTGCAGTCCTTCGCCATTTAAATAATATTCCCTGACCAGAAATGTGAATGTGAGAACTCCTCTTGCCCTTGATCCGTGTCTGGGAACAGAGTAGGATCAGGGCCTGGATGGATGGGTTCAGAAAGCATGCTGCACAGCGAGTCCAAGTTTCAATCCCCAGCTCTGTGCTCAGGTCAGCAATCTCAGCTTGGCCTTACTCATCAATAATTTGCTGACTTCTGCCTTAAAATATTCAAAGATTTTGCTTCCACTGCCGTGTTCCAAAGACTCATGACCGTCTGAAAGAAAGAAATGGCCTCATCTTAAATGGAGAATCCCTTACTTTTAGACAGTGACCCCCCCTATAGCCGACCCCATGATGTGGCTATAACTTTCTTTGGAAATTTTACACAGAGTAACACAGAAATGTGCTTCGGGTAGAACATATCACAGAACACAGAGCAAGCACAGTGGGTTGTAGAGACTGGGTAGTTAGGTGTCTCAATTAGAGTGGTGCTGGAAAAGCTTTTCCAGCACCACTCTAATCTAGACTCTGATTTCCAGCATCTGCAGTCCTCACTTTTGCCGAGTTGATTTTAACCTTACTGCGAATCCTCTTGCAATTATGCCTCCCTTGAAGAAGTTTTCCTCCTCTCTCTACAAAGATCTCAGTGAGTCTCTCTCTCCCTGCAACTCCCAGGCCATCTCCTCTGCCCTGAAGCTCTTCAACCATGTCCTCAACCATGTCCTCTCTGACCTATCACCTTTATCCCCACCTCCACCCACCTATTGTACTCTTGGCTACCTTCTCCCCAGCCCCACCCCCCTCCCATTTATCCCTCCACTCTGGAGGCTCCCTGCCTCCATTCCTGATGAAGGGCTTTTGCCCGAAACGTTGATTTTCCTGCTTCTCGATGCTGCCTGACCTGCTGTGCTTTTCCAGCACCACTCTAATCTAGGCTGTGATTTCCAGCATCTGCAGTCCTTACTTTTGCCTGGGTAGTCCGGATTATTCAACGCTGAGAGAGCCAGACCTTCCATCAGTAAGGGAATCAAACGTGATGGGGAAAAGTGGGGCCGAGGGTTATCAGATCAACCATGATCTCTCAGAATTATGGAGTGGACTCAATGGGCTGAATGGCCTACATGGAGAAAGTGAGGACTGCAGATGCTGGAGAGTCAGAGTTGAAAAGAGTGGCGCTGGAAAAGCACAGCAGGTCAGGCAGTATCCGAGGAGCAGGAGAGTCAACGTTTCAGGCATAAACCCTTCATCAGGAATGTTCCTGATGACGTTGACTCTCCTGGTCCTCGGATACTGCCTGACCTTCTGTGCTTTTCCAGCACCACTCTTTTTGGTGCAGAATATCTTACATTGTTCCTTGTATATCACAGAAAACAAAGATGTTAATAACTAACCTAGCTTTGTTCTCACGATTGGGGATATTATCAGAGTCTTTTGATGCCAGTTTGTTGGCATACATTGATATACATTATCTCCAAAGTCTGCATCACTCATGCAATGTCTATCCATTGACAATACAGGAACCCCAATAAAGCACCTTCCTTGTGCAGTGTCATGAGCAGGCAATCACGTGAATAAAAACCAAAAATTAAACCAACCTCTCTTCGCATGTGCGGCGTTTGGTTCGTATTTCTCGATGAGCTGTTGCACTTGTTCTGGTTTCACTGGAGGGTACAGTATCTCGTTCAAACGCGGGTCTCTCTGCTTGGAATTGATGAACTCTGTCATCTGGTCTACCGTTAGATACGGTATGTCCTTTGCACCACTGAAAGAAGGGACAGAATAAAGCCCGGTAGATTACAGTCAGATTGGAACAACTACGGAATACTCTGAAATGAGGTGCAATTGGATATTCCTTTTGTGAGTTCAACCCAGTTGCACCTTTTCAAGTTCAATTCCACTAGCACCCACCCAGTCACTGAGAAAAACAACATTCGCTGCCCAACACAAGACATTGCTCACAAGAAGGGACAGCCAGAGACTTTTAACTAAGGAGGGAACTACATAGTCGGGTTTTCGAAGTCCCACCATGGGGATTACCCCCATTGTAGTCCGGTTGCTTGTAGTCCCATCTCCGAGTCAATAGTCCCACACACAGAACTTGCAGTTCCACAGGGAGGACTGGAGCACAAACACCCCAGCTAACCTTCCAGAGCAGTACCGACAGAGTGCTGAATCGTTGGGAGAGCTGCCTTTCAGATGAAGCAATAAAGCCCTGTCTGTCTCTCTTTGAGGGGGCAGGGTGTGTGCAACAGATCCCGGGGTCAACAGATGTGGAGCTCAGAAAGGCACAGCAAGTCAGACAGCACCCAAGGAGCAGGAAAGTCAACGTTTCAGGCCAAAACCCTTTATCATAGAGTCATAAAGATGTACAGCACGGAAACAGACCCTTTGGTCGAGCTCATCCATGCCGACCAGATATCCTAGTCCCATTTGCCAGCACTTGGCCCATATCCCTCTAAAGCCTTCCTATTCATCCATACGCCTTTTAAATGCTGTAATTATACCAGCCTCCACCACTCCTCTGGCAACTCATTCCATACATGCACCACCCTCCTTGGGTATTTACTCTATCCAAGCCCCTCATGATTTTATAGACCTCTATAAAGTCACCCCTAAGTCTTCGATACTCCAGGGAAAACAGCCCCAGCCTAGTCAGGACTGGGGAGGGGAGCCCAGAATTATACAGAGGGAGGGGGGTTTTGGGGTTGGGGGAAGGGTCGGTAGGATGGTGATAGGTGGATGCAGCTAGGTTGTTATTGTGATTGGTGAGTGGGAAGGGAGGAGGGGATAGCTGAGTAGGAAGATGGGCAGGTTAGGTCAGGTTGGGAAGGTGGAGGAGGGGAGGAGCTGGACATGGGATTAGGCTGGGGATGGGGAGATTTTGAAGCTGGTGAAGTCAATACTGAGGCCATTGGGCTGTAGGGTCCCCAGGCGAAATATGAGATGTTGTTCCTCCAGTTTACATCTAGCCTCACTCTGACAGTGGAGCAGGCGGAGGATGGATATGTCGCTGGGGAGTGGGATGGGGAATTAAAATGGATAGCACCTGGAAGCTTGGGTTGGTTGATGCATGCAGAGCGCAGGTTCTCCGTGAACTAATCCTGAGTCTGCGTTTGGTCTCCCCAGTAGAGAAAAGACCACATGGGGATCAGTGGATACAATAGATGAGGGTTGGGTGAATTGCAGGTGAATCTCTGCTGGACCTGGAAGGATTATTTGAGGCCTTGGATGGAGGTGAGAGGGGAGGGTAGGGACAGGTGTTGCATTCCTTGTGGTTGCAGGGAAAGGTACCAGGTGTGGTGGAGAAGCTGGTGGGGAGTGTGAAGTTGACGAGGGAGTGACCATTTTTCCATGGGAATTGGGCCTCACTCAGTTAGCAAAGGACAGCAACCTCTGCCCAGGCCCTTAATTGTATGATCCATACTGTGTAGAAGAGCAGGGAGTTGTCTCCTGTGTCCTGGTCAATAGTCCGATATTCCAAGGGTCAGACACTTGTCGGGTCAGCACAAACTGGAGTTGCCAGTTGAGATCCTGTGAGATCCTTGACTCTACGAGAATTCCCAGGACATTGATGGTTCCAATGGGCAATTTCCCTGCATTTGGAACCCTCCAAAAGAGTCAATCAAGATCTGAGGAATTGGAGAGTCCCACTTTCTGACAAACTAATAGTTACCCAGGAAAAGCTAGAGGATTAAAAGCCAAGGCTAAATCCTGGGTAACAGTTAAACTTAACCCCACAACTCACCCCAGTGCAACTTACATGTCCCCTAACCCTGAACACAGCCTGGATCCGGACCTAACAACCACTCCTGGTCAGCAACCTCCCCAAAGGCAATGTGATTCCACACAACCTTATACAAAGACCTGACACTGCATACGCCACACCTCTGCCCACTCCCATCCCTGCCGTCGCCCTCTGATACTATACCCCCCTCCCCCCCACCCCGGCACTTTGCACACAACCTTTTACTAGACTTGACACCCTTACCCCAGAACCAATTACCATCCTGAGCCCAGCCGTCAAAGTGGTTCTCTTCCTGATGCTGGACCTTTCAATCTTGGAGAACGGTGCACTGATTGCTGCCTTTAGAGAGTCTGGTTCGTATCGCCAGCTCCCCCCTCCCACCCAACTTTCCTGTATTACGGCCTAACCTGATTGATCTCAGCCAGGCTGCGAATTGCCAAAGGTGTTGGAATTGGAATTCTTGGCTAGAAACGTAGAACTCTGTCCTAACGACAAAAAATAACAAGAGCAGAGGTGGCAACATGATTGTGACTGCCGTTCTTCGGAGGGTCCAGGCCAATACTTATCCCTCAACCTCTCTTAAACAAAAAAGGAAAGCTGACTCAACACCATCTCTATCAAACACTCCCAGTACAGGGATTAAGCACCGAGTAAAGCTCATTCTGTTTTTTCGATGGGAAGTTAACAGAGGGTGCAGTTCCCTTGATGCTGCCCATAAACAACACCTCTGGGGCAGGGCCAACACAGGGATGAATACAGAGTCAAGTTCTCTCTACTCCTTGAATTAACAGTAAACTGGAAACTGTTTATCTCTCTACATCTTCACCAAAGAATGGATTATCTGGTCACTATCACACTGTCGTTACTTGGTGCTTGCTGTGCATAAATTGGTTGCTGTGTCTCCAATGCTACAATGGTAACTGTACCTCAACCAAACTTCATTGACTGTGAAGGCACTACTTTCAATTGGTATAATCCAAAATCCCCCTGTCACAAACCCATGGTCAAAGGGCATTTGCCACTCGCTAAAGTTTGTTGATGGAAATCCAGGGAAAATCAGCGAATACAATAAAGGTTAAAAGCATTGGTGATTTGTAAAATAACATGCCGCAAATTCATTAAGTACTAAGTAATGTACATTATGGGAAAGGCACAATTTGTCCGGCTTTGTAGAAACAGCAGAAGATTGGAATTAATTAGATAGCTTTTTCAAAAACCCAGCACATGTACAATGGGCCAAATGGCCTCTACCTTTTAAGATTCTGTTCATTGAAGAAATGTCAAGGATCTTCAACACAGAAGAAAGCAGGCCAGAAATCCCAAGGAGCTCAATTTTAATCATACATATTAGATTAGATTCCCTACAGTGTGGAAATTGGCCCTTCGGCCCAACCAGTCCACACTGACCCTCCGAAGAGTAACCCACCCAGACCATTTTCCCTCTGACTAATGTATCTAACACTATGGGCAATTTAGCATGGCCAATTCACCTGACCTGCACACCTTTGGACTGTGGGAGGAAACCGGAGCACCCAGAGCAAACCCACGCAGACACGGGGAGAATGTGCAAACGCCAACCACAGTCGCCTAAGGCTGGAATCGAACCCGGATCCCTGGCACTGTGAGGCAGCAGTGCTAACCACTGAGCCACCATGTCGCCCACTTGCTTTATTTTTAAACACTTTAAATAAATTAAATACATGATCAAGAATTTTCATGGTCTTTTGAGTAATTGGCTGCAAATTTTTCCATGTATTACATTTCTTACACTGGCAGCGAGAAATGGTTTTAATTATATGATAAATATAATGCAAAAAATGGCTTATAGGCATTTGGTTGGTGGGATTGCAATTCAATTAATAAACCTGCAATTGAAAGCTAGTTCTGGTTATAAACTCCGCCTTGTTCAATATCGTCCTTGAGGGTAGGAATGCTGCTGTTCGTAACCAGGCTGGGCTACATGTGAACAATTGGTATGGTCTGCCCTTGTAAACTACATTGTGCAAGGGCATTTAAGGGATGGACAGTAGATCCCAGCCTTTGCTAGGCATTGATGGCCACATCCTGTGAAAGAAGAACAAGAAAAAGCTGATCGTTGTTGATCTGTTTCCTAACTCTATTCCCCTACGATGGTCCCACAGTGAGAATGTTAATGAGAGCAGCGGTGTGGAAAATATCAGTGGCCAGCTCACTGGCCAGTCTGTAGCTTGCCCCTCAGCCATAAACCTCCGGGGGCAGGCTAGAAGGGCTCCTGGTGGGAATTGCTTGTGGGGCGGCACGGTGGCTCAGTGGTTAGCACTGCTGCCTCACAGCGCCAGGGTCCCAGGTTCAATTCCTGCCTCGGGAAATTGTCTGTGTGGAATTTGCACATTCTCCCTGTGTGGGTTTCCTCCGGGTGCTCCGGTTTCCTCCCACAGTCCAAAGATGTGCAGGTCAGGTGAATTGGCCATGCTAACTTGCCCATAGTGTTAGGTGCATTAGTCAGAGGGAAATGGGTCTGGGTGGGTTACTCTTCGGAGGGTCATTGTGGACTGATTGGGCTGAAGGGCCTGTTTCCACACTGTAGGGAATCTAAAAAATATCGGTACATTGCAGAGAAAAGCACTGAGCAAAATCCTTGGACACCAGATCAGAAATTGTGAAGATATTCATGAGTGGGCCAAGACCTTTAAATTAACTGGAGGTCTAGAAGCCATGTGTTGTAATCAGGATCTGGCCTCCCTTTCAATCCACCCTCTTCCAGATCTACAAGATTCCTGCACTCTTCCAACACTGAGCTCTTGCATATCTCCAATTTTTCACCTTCCCAATGGACCTTCTGCCAATGTCCTAAATTCTGGTTTTCCCTCTCCATCTCTTTATGTCTCTCTCCTATTTGTTTTATGCTGTTTAAACCTTTGAGAGTTCTAGTCCAGGATTCTCTGAAGATGAACTTGCAGGTTGAGTCAGTAGCTCGGAAGGCAAATGCAATGTTGGCATTTATTTTGAGAGAACTTGAACATAAAAGCAGGGGTGCACTTCTGAAGCTCTAGAAGGCTCTGGTTAGACCACATTTGGAGTATTATGCGCAGGTTTGGGCTCCATATCTCAGGAAGGATGTACTGGCCCTGGAGCGTGTTCAGAGGAGGTTCAGAGAATGGTCCCCGTAACGAAAAGCTGAACCTATGAGAAACATTTGAAGACTCTGTGTCTATACTATGGAGTTTAGAAGGATGGGGGGAATCTAACTGAAACTTACAGAATACTGATTGGCCTGGGCAGAGTGGATGTTAGGAAGATGTTTCCATTGGTAGGAGAGACTAGGACCCAAGGGCACAGCCTTGGAGTAAAGGGAAGACTTCTTAGAATGGAGATAAGGAGAAACTTCTTCAGCCAGAGAGTGGGGAAACTGGAATTCACTGCCACAGAAGGCTGTGGAGGGCAAGCCATTGAGCATATTTAAGACTGAGATGGATAGGTTCTTGATTTTCAAGGGGAGAAAGCGGGACAATGGTGTTGAGAAACGTAGCGGCCATGATTGAATGGCAGAGCAGACCTGATGGGCCGAATGGCTTACTTCTGCTCCTATGTCTTATGGTCTTAAACCCTCTCCCTTTGGTCAAACCTCTGATTACCGGTCCTAATGTCTTCATGGTGTCAAATTCAGTTTGACAATGCTCCTGTCGGGTGCTTTCGGACTTCCCTACTCTGTTTTCAGTGTTCCATGAATGTAAGTTGTTGTTATTCAATTTGACCACAGAATAGAGGACCCGAGCAGGTACAAAGCTAAAGATGTCAACAATGGCGAGTGATTCAGAAACAAAAACAGAATTTGCTGGAGAAACTCAGCAAGTCTGGCATCATCTATGGAGAAAGAAAGCAGAATCAATGGTTTGGGTCAATGATCCTTCTTTAGAACTAGGAAGTAGGGGTGTGGTAGGCTAAGTAGCCTTGAGTAGCTTCACTATTCTATGATTCCATGGTTGATCTACTTCAACATCATACTCCTGTGCCATCCCCTTATCCCAGGATACATTTTAATACTGTTGGATCCATTTTACACAGGCCGGATGATGTTTCATTTATTCTCTGACCGAGGACACAGCTAAACAATTTGTCAGAGGTGTCTGCTGCTTTTAATGACTGCATTATGCTTACAAGTGAGAGCGGGGTTGAAAAATGAAGCTTATGGCAATTTAAATAAGGGCTGAGAGATGGAAATTGCTCGTCGGCTTTGTCAATCCATTACAATCAGTAACCTTCCCAATGGGGATTGACTCTGGACTGTGATACAGCGTAGAGACTGAATCAATGAGAGGGAGGAAGAGTCATTTTGATCCTTTGAAACTGCACAGACATGAGTCAGTGACTAACCTGTGGTTCCATCATTCTTAATGAACATTTCTTTTTGATTGCATATTTTATTTCCATCATAACACCAGGTTTCATTAAGTGTAGGCACAAAATTGGCTGAACATCAAATTATGAAGCACCTTGATCCAACTTTCCAGTTTTGTGTTGGTTTTAAGGTATCTTAAAATTCACATGAAAACAAAATGCCGACATAAACGATCAGAAACCGTATTGCAAATGCATTCTTAACCAGCGTGTCAATAAGTGGCATTATGCCTCGCATATGTTCATGGAAGAATTAAACTCTAGTAGTAATGGAAGCAACATTTTTAGTAGACAATGTGCGCACATTTCCATATTTAAGGCAGACAGTGCCCTGCCTGTAACAACACACCAAAATAATACAATGGCATCATGTTGCCTGAATAGTTAATTCACTTTTAGGGAGAACAGAAAATGACTAGATTACTGTTCAAGAATGTTCAGAGCTATAGAAACAATTAGCTTTGTTAGCTAAATCCTGGGTTGGGACCTACACAACTTCTCCCTTGTACAGAATTATAAAACAATACAATGATAAAAATAAACATCTACTCCATTACCCACATCAGAGACAGCTCATCCTCTAATAACCTCTTAAATTTATCAATTAAAATGCCTTTACAGCTCCCAGCTGATAAGTGTACACCTCCTGGTATTCAACTAAATATTCATGATGGGCTCAGCTCTAACAACAAACCCTGGGAAAATTAACGGTGGAATTGCAAGAAGAGATGGCAAACACCTTCTTCCTAAGATGGCCTGTCAACTGATGCACTCCAGCACCAGTATCTGTTTCTTGGTCTGCCTGAGAGTGGTACACCGTACATCTCAGTTGCTTCCTCTTCTCCAAAGTTTGCCTTTTCCAAGAGCATTGTGCTTCCGGAAATGTATCACAACTTCGGACAAAGTCAGAAGTCACATGACACCAGGTGATAGTCCAATAGGTTTAGTTGGAATTGGGTGAAAATATCTTGGGTAGCTTGGGGACACCTTCCCCAACCTTTGTGCTGACAACCTCTGATAATATCAGAGCTTGAGACCCAGAGCTTCAACAAACCTGACTAATCATACATTACAGATCAATATGTTTGACTAGATTCTCAGAACGTTGACACATTTAATGCACTGCCATTAATGAGGAAACAGTCAGAGATCTCTCATGACTCACATCTTGAGAATTTACTTTCTTGCTTACTTTTGTTATTGGATTTTTCAAGAAAATAACATCTAAATTTTTCTGCATGAGTCATGAGTAAATGCAATTCTTTAGAAGTCCAGGCATGCAAATAAATCGCAAGCATTGGCAAAGTTGAAAAACCCAAATGCGTTGAGCAATGGAGAGGAAACAATGTGGACGTTGGCAGCAATGAAATGATATGTTGGCCTGGTTTATCTCCAAGTTGAGTTGACTCAGTGGACCATTCAAAAAAGGAGCTAGGACCTCAATATGGAAAGTCCACTTGCAGCTCCAGCAGTCTCACTTTTGCCAGCAGGGGACAGGAGCGGGATATGAACCTCCCAGGCATGAAACACAAGTCTGTTGGGTCATTTGAAATGGGTGCTGAGTTCAAACAGCCCCTCTGGGGTGGCACGTTGGCTCAGTGGTTAGCACTGCTACCTCACAGCACCCCGGTCCCAGGTTCGATTCTAACCTCAGGTGACTGTGTGGAGTGCACATTCTCCCCGTGTCTGCGTGGGTTTGCTCCGGTTTCTTCCCACAGACCAAAGATGTGCAGGTCAGGTGAATTGGCCAAGCTAAAGTGCCCATAGCATTAGGTGCATCAGTCAGAGGAAATGAGTCTGGAGGGGTTACTCTTCGGGGGGGTCAGTGTGGACTTGTTAGGCCGAAGGGCCTGTTTCCACACTGTAGGGAATCTAATCTAATCAAAAGCCTCAACCCAAAATATAGGAATCATAATTTTATGAAGGTGGCATAACTATTTGCAAAGGACAGATATGAAATCTGTTTTAAGTAATAAATAAAATAAAATACACTCGAAATAAAATACACTCTTCATTGAAAAAAAATCAGTCTGCAGCTACCATTTAGAGCAAAGAAAATGAGCAGTGCTCCTGGAATACACTGATTAACAATCTGCTGCAGCCTGGAAAGAAACACCAACCATTTGGTTTTGCAATTCCATTGTTAATATTTCCTAACATTTGTTATTATAGCTGAATGCTTGGCTCTGTTTCTAAAGGTCAGCAGGGTGACCTCTGGCGATGGCACGCTTGACTCCATCTCGTTTTTGTCACAACAAAATGAAAATAGGCAAATTGAATGGCAGATTTAAGAGGTCATTAAAGGATTAGCTACCCTTGATGCCAGTGTACTGATTATTTTTAACATCAGATTCACCACTTGAGATGATTAACTTGGGTCATAAATGATAGTGTATTATCAAGTGTGCTTACATGCAGTCTCTATTAGATCATTAAAAGTTTTTTAAAATTCAATTGCAGGCTGGGGCTGTTTTCCCTGGAGCGTCGGAGGCTGAGGGGTGACCTTATAGAAAATTATGAGGAGCATGGATAGGATAAAAGGCAAAGTCTTTTCCCTGGGATCGGGGAGTCTAGAACTAGAGGGCATTGATTTAGGGTGAGAGGGGAAAGATATAAAAGAGACCTAAGGGGCAACTTTATTCACACAGAGGGTGGGTGCGTGTATGGAATGAGCTGCCAGAGGATGTGGTGGAGGCTGGTACAATTACAACATTTAAGAGGCACTTGGATGGGTATATGAATAGGAAGGGTTTGGAGGGATATGGGCTGGGTTCTGGCAGGTGGGACTAGATTGGGTTGGGATATTTGGTCAGCAATGGACGGGTTGGACCGAAGGGTCTGTTTCCATGATGTACATCTCTATGACTCTATGACTGTATGCTGCCTCAGCTCTGTGCTGCCTCTCAACTCCCTCTGGCGATGGCACGCTTGACTCCATCTCGTTTTTGTCACAACAAAATTAAAATATGGCCGGTGGCGCCGACCCTTTTAAAGGAGACAGGTTTGTTGAAACAGGGGTTTCCCAATTCGTCCTCCCTGCCTCTTTGCCAGAGGTCCAGCCCATTATGAAAAAAAAAGTTAAAAACTTGCACAGCAAAAAAAATTACTTTGCTGTGAGTCTAAATAATACAAACGTAGAAAAAAATAATGACTTCAGAACGTGACCGAATGATTTCAAGGATTGGATTCAGATTTTTTGTAAAGAGCTCGTTCATGAAAAGTGGACATCACTGATTAAAATCCCCACAGTGTGACAGCAGGCCATTTGGCCCATCGAGATCACACTGACTCTCTAAAGAGCATTCCACCCATACCCATCCTTTTCCCTGCCATTGTTGAACCTTAATTCCCTGTGACCAGATGGGAAGAAGCCAGCATCATGAATTGTCACAGTCCACGTAGTGAACCTACACCAGTGCTGCTGGGAAAAGTTTCAGGATTTTGATTCCGTTGTCAGTGAAGGAGCTTTCACACCGTTTCAAGATAGGATGGTGTGTGGCTCGGAGAGGAGCCTTTAGATGGTCACGTTTCTGTGAATTTGCTGCCCCTGTCCTGCTAGGTGGGTGTGTTTGCCCATTTGGAGGCATTCTCAACGGAACTGTGCTGAGTTTGTATTATTTATTTTATAACTTATTCTGTATATTTATACAATCTGGGATTTTGCAGCCTAGTGATCTCTGTGACATGGTTTCACCCCTTCCCATTGGCAGGTTAAGTCCAACGCCACGTCAAGGTGATCTCAAGGCAGGTACAACAGTGATGTCAAGTAGCAGACAATCGCACTGAGCTATTCCCACCAGCAGAGAACAAGGAAGTTAAAAGCACTGAATCCCTTAATTTCTACTTCAACGTGTCAGGCAGTAGAGTAAATGTGTCTGATTGGACTAAGAAAGGAGCCAAAATGAAAGAGAAACAAATTTTCGGACTGGGGTGGACAAGGTCACAAGTCACACGCCGCCAGGTTATAGCCTAACAGCTTTATTTGAAATCACAAGCTTTCGGAGCGCTGTCCCTTTGTCAGATGTAATCACTTCATTTGAAGACTGTGAATATTTATTTATTAAAATGGGAAAATTCGATACTCCACATTTGGTTGACAGGACAAGTGAGTTGTTTGGCGGCAATCATGAAGTTTGTTCACCACTATAAACCAAGTTTCACCTCAGTGAGGAAGTAGTATTTTTCCAAGGGGTTTAACAGTGAGGCGGTCAGCATTAGGAATGGAAGTATTCATCAGGCCAAAGGTTTCCCATTGTTTGAGACCTGACATGAAGGGGTTGGGGGAAGAGGGAGTGGGTGTTGGGAACGGGAGTGGGGAAGGCGGCGCTGAGGAATTCTTAAACACTATACCTATTTGGAGAACCATAGGTAATAGCTTCTGGGTTACTGCCTTATTCTGTTTGCGTGCACATACCAGAAGTTACTGTCAGGTTCAATCAAGGACTGAGAGTGTCCTCTGACACTTTGGCTGTCAGTACCACTACAAAATCAGAGTACTGCTAATGGGTTACTGATGTTAAATCTGAACATAGAAAAGCTGCCCACTCATTGAATATGTCGTCAATTAGCTCCGAGACAGTTCATCGTGCTGGAAGCTATCCTTTTCGATAATGCAGGAGAAAGGAAGATTCTCAATGGTTACCAGCAGTGTTGTCTTTGCAAGCAATAAATTTATGATTCAAACAGGTCTGGCACTGGGAAGATATATTTGCTACAGTTTAGTAAACCTGATCAACGTCATAACAGCAGCTGAGGGCGAACAAGATAATGGCCAAGTGTAATTATTACTAGACTGTTAATTGAAAAACTCACATAAAGTTCTGGGGACTCAGGTTCAAATCCTAGCATGGCAGATGGTGGATTTTAATTCAACAAATATCTGGAATCGAGTATCTATACTTTCAAAAACGTGATGGATATAGAACTTAGGGTGAAAGGGATCAAAGGATATGCACGAAAGGCAAGAACAGGCCTTTAGACAATGAACGATTATCATAATGAATAGCACAGCAGCATTGAAAGGCAGAACATCCGTTTATTAGAGTTATAGAGATGTACAGCACGGAAACAGACCCTTGGGTCCAAGTTGACCAATTATCCCAACCCAATCTCGTCCCACCTGCCAGCACCCGGCCCATATCCCTCCAAACTCGTCCTATTCATATACCCATCCAGATGCCTTTTAAATGTTGTAATTGTACCAGCCTCCATCACTTCCTCTGGCAGCTCATTCCATATACGCACCACCCTCTATGTGAAATAGTTGCCCCTTAGGTCCTTTTTATATCTTTCCCCTCTCACCCTAAACCTATGCCCTCTAGTTCTGGACTCCCTGACCCCAGGTAAGAGACTTTTTCTATTTATCCTATCCATGCCCCTCATGATTTTATAGATCTCTATAAGGTCACCCCTCAGCCTCCGACGCTCCAGGGAAAACAGCCCCAGCCTATTCAGCCTCTCCCTGTAGCTGAATTCCCCCAACCCTGGCCACATCTTTGTAAATCTTTTCTGAACCCTTTCAAGTTTCACAACATTCTTCTGATAGGAAGGAGACCAGAATTACATGCAATATTCCAACAGTGGCCTAACCAATGTCATGCACCAACATGACCTCCCGACTCCTGTACTCAATATTCTGACCAATAAAGGAAAGCATACCAAATGCCTTCTTCACTATCCTATCTACCTGTGACTCTAACTTTTAAGGAGCTATGAACCTGCAGTCCAAGGTCTCTTTGTTCAGCAACACTCCCAGGACCTTACCATTAGTGTATAAGTCCTGCTAAATGCAGCACCTCACATTTATCTAAATTAAACTCCATCTGCCACTTCTCAGCCCATTGGCCCATCTGATCAAGATCCCGTTGTAATCTGAGGTAACCTTCTTCGCTGTCCACTACACCTCCAATTTTGGTGTCATCTGCAAACTTACTGACTATTGTAATGTGCATTTTAACAAAATAAAAATACATTGAGAAGTTTTAAAAGTCACCATACCACAGTGCCAAAAAGAATGACAGAAGTCACAAATAAGAAGAGAACAAAGTGGAAGCTCATCACATTTCAATAGACGACTCCTGGGTTCGGCGTAACAAGGGAAACGGGGCCAAGTCCAATACTCTGGGCCGAGACGAGACCTCAACATTAGGACTAGGCCTCGACACTGAGCCATTGGAAGACCTGTATGCACCATCCGAGGCAAGGATGAGACCTGCACGCCCGGCTACTGGAATACCCAGAAGCTGCTGAAAACCTCCACCATGGGACAAAACCTCCATGTAGGGAGAGGAACACCATTCCAGGCCTTCTCCGATCATCTATGAGTCTGGCATGTGTTCTTCAGAACTATGTTGTGAAGAAGACTCATCCTGGACATGAAACATTAACTCTGTTTTCTCTCCTCAGATGCTGCCAGACCTGCAGAGCTTTTCCAGCAATTTTGTGTTGGTTTTACAATGCTATCTGTACCAGATTCCAGCTGAGCACCCATTCCTGAAGCACAAACCCTAATTTCAATATTTGTGTCACGCAGGATGAGACAAAAAGGACATGGCTTGCGGAAGTCATTCATACCGTGATGGCACAAAGGTTTTAGCATGGAAACAGGCCCTTCGGCCCAACTAGTCCGTGCCATGCCGTTTCTGAAACTGGACTGGTCCCATTTTGCCTGCAGTTGGCCCATATCCCTCTAAGCCTTTCCTATCTGCGTACCGAATTTTAAAATGTTGTACATGTTTTGAAACCAAACATAAAGTCAGAGGCATTTTCCCAAACGTCCGACATTAAAAACCGAACAAGAAAAGAAAATGCTTACTATTCCGAGAAAATGACGTCAAGTTCAGGCCGAGGACAGATGCTATTCAAGAAAGCTTGGAATACTTCAGTTGTGAAATTTTCTTGTGGAATGGAGTCATTCTAGAGGCGAAAATGCAAACAAGAACATATTAACAACACTGGCAAACATTCCTTCTCAAAAAGAATTATTACACCTGCATTGTGGGTGATGTAGCAGATGAAACAGACACGTGTGACAATGACAGTGTGGCATTATCATCAGGGACAACTAATATTACAGGGAGAAATAATACTTCTGTAACTTTGATAATATCCTGTGACAACGTGACTGACAGTAAGAGTTAACTTGCCTGGCAGCTTCTCAGTGTCTCAGATAAGGTTCTTCTGGATTTAAGGAAGAGGAGCAGGAGTAAGCATTAGGGGCCCTCGGGCCTGTTCTGCCAGTCAGTGAGGTCATGGCTGATCTGATCTTGGCCTCAACTCTGCTTTCTAGCCTGGTTCTCATTACGCTTGACTTGCTTTCAGGTCAAAAATCTGTCTAATCCAGCCTTGAATGTATTCAAAGATCCAGCTGGCAGACAGAATTCTAAAAGCCATTTTGAGTACAGTTGGATGATTCATTAAATGATCTGTTGGCCCTTTCTCAGGACTCTGGAGTAGGTATTAGACAGTTGTTGATACTCACACAGCTGTCTCTCTTAGTGAGAGAGCAGCCCTATGGACTGGTAAGATTATGGCAACTTTGCCTTTTTACTCACTGTATTGTAACCAAATATGGGCCAATTTCTTCAGGACAGGAATGATGCTAGCTTGGAACAAATGGAAACTCTCAATGAATGACTGTGGGTTAAAGCCCCTGCCAGAGTTGGATTACATAACCACAGCTGATGCCTCAATATGATACTGTGATGTTGCTGTCATTTTAAATAGATTATTTTGTACAGGGTATTTTTTGAAGAGGGGTTGTAAAGGCAGAGGTGCTGACCTAGCTGAAGTAAATAGCTTAGGAGGCAACTAGGCTTTTTTTTAAACAGTTGGAACACTGGAAGGGGAATGGCCAACTTGCACATTGCTGGCTTTCCAGATTCTTTTAGATGTAGCAGTGAGAAGTTATTTTGGCTCCCAGAAAAGTTGGGGCTTATGTAGATGATTCGTAGCTGCTAATATCTCTTGATGTTGTTTCCTCCTGGATGGGAGAACTGCATGTAAGAATCTGTCAAGGTGTGTTTGTGGGATGTTACTATACTGGAACATTTAATTAGTAATAGTTACTGTATCTATTATTCAGTTAAGTTTTCCAATAGTTACATTATTCTAAATTCCTCCTCTTTTGTTTATATTTTAACAGCAGTGTGTTTTGCTTAACATTGAATAGTTTGACCAGTCGTATTACATTTGGAACACACACTTCACATCTATCTTTAAAATAAGTAAACATTAGTGTCTAGGCTACAATATTTCGAGGGGCTCTGGTCTGGTCCATAACATGAGGGAGTGCTGCATTGTCACTGACATTGATCCTTGACTCAATGACAGGTTAACAATCCCATTGGACTGAAACAGGATACTGTCAGGGTTTCATAACCTTTCCTAAGTATTGAACAGGTTAAATGGACCCAATGGCTGTGGCTACAGAAGCAAGAAGACTCACTGACTCACAGTGGCAATAGAATTGGGTCTGCAATGTTGTAGTTGAGAGTGAAGGTGAGATGGGAGAAAGTGAGGACTGCAGATGCTGGCGATCTGATGAAATCCTGATGAAGAGCTCATGCTCAAAATGTCAATTTTCCTGCTCCTCGGATGCTACCTGACCTGCTGCGCTTTTCCAGCACCACACTCTCGACTGTGAGGGTGAGATGTCAGAGAATGAAAGATCAGTGACAAGATTCCACAGAAGAAGGCCCAGAGTTGTGGTTGCAGTTAACAGCTTGGATAAAACTTCCACTGATCTCATCAACAAGATGTTGGATCAGTCAGAATTTTGGATGTTGGGGGTGTCTGCTTAGTTTCCGATGGAGCTTAATCAGAGGGGGGTGGAGGGTAGGATTGGAGGGAATGGGATGAGGGCAATTATTAGAGTACTCAGTGTGTACTAGGTGATGGCTTAGTGAGACTTTTAATCCAGAAGCCCAGGTAATGTTCTGGGAACCTAAGTTCAAATCCTGCCATAGCAGATGGTGGATTTTGAATTCAATAAAAATCTGGAATTAAAAGTCTAATGAGGACCATGAAACCGTTGTCAATTGTCAGGAGAATCCCATCTGGTTCACTGATGTTCTTTAGGCTCTCAACTGCTCTCTGGGCGAAGAGGCACGGGCAAGAAATGCTGGTCTAAAAATGAATGGGGCAGAAAGAAAAGCAAGGACTAATTGGAGTAGAGATGCTAGTGACTGGAGAGGAAGGAGTGAGTTCAGAGGAAAGGAGGAGGGCCTCATTGGAGATTGAGGGTCCTGATGAAGCACGAGGATGGCCGAGAGTCTTTCGGCCTGACCTCAGTGACTCCCGGCTGGATGCAAGAAGGAGGTGTGAAGATATTTGCTGAGACCTCTCCTTGTGGAGCTTAGCGGGCTCCAAACAGGTCAAGCAAAACCGGTAGTTGGCGGTTCCGTTCCAAAACCGGCATGATAATGAGACTCATATTCTCATTGCCATGTTTAAAGCTGCAGGCCACGTTGTGAAACGGATTTGGGTTTCTCATCCGCTTCTCGTTTTAATTAAAGGGACGGGTTAGAGCTGAGAAAGAGGACCTGGGCTGAATCGTGTTTGATTTTTAAGCTAAGTGCCACGTTCACGGTGTCCCATGGAGGGTTCCTCTACGTAAGGTTTTCTCACACTATCACGGCGTTTCAGTAAGTAGTCACCCTGCCTCTCTGCGGTTTCTCTCCTCCAATACCAGCTGGATTTGAGGCTGGAAGAGCTCATCACCACTGGGGAAATCCAGCAGTGGTGAATTATTCAGGTACGGAGTGTGGCAGAATGGGCACAAGAGGCACCATAGGGGTGGGATAACGGTGGGAGTTTGGGGCTGATACAATAAGAGCTTCTGGGAAAGAATGGTAGCCATGATGTGGAAGTGCCGGTCTCGGACTGAGGTGAACATGGGCAGAAGTCACATGTTTATTTGAAGACGGGTTTATGTGAAATCGCAAGCTTTCAGAGCACTGCCCCTTCGTCAGGTGATTTGAAGCTGAAGATGTCACCTGACAAAGGAGCAGCGCTCTGAAAGCCTGTGATTTTAAATAAACCTGTCAGACTATAACCCAGTGTCATGTGACTTCTGACTTCATAGAAAGAAGACCTCCATTAAACTCACTTTGCCAAAAAAAAATGTTAAGGTTCCATTCTTCCATTTGATGCCTGGTACTTGGTTGGAAAATGAAGCTAATTACTCCTGACATGGAACTAGATTTTGGTGGACAACTCACGCGATTCTCCCAGATTTCTCACCATGGCATGCTTCATTCAGGGACCAATTACTGGAAACAATGGCCTAGTGCAATTAATCCAGAGACCCAGGTGATGTCCCACAGACCCAGGTGATGTCCCACGGATCTAGATAATGTCTCAGAGACCCAGGGGGGTAATGTCCCAGGAATCCAGATAATGCCCCAGAGACCCAGGTAATGTCCCAGTGATCAAGGTAATGCCCCAGAGACCCAGGTAATGTCCCAGTGATCAAGGTAATGCCCCAGAGACCCAGGTAATGTCCCAGTGATCAAGGTAATGTCCTAGAGACCCAGGTAATGTTCCACGGATCCAGGTGATGTCCCAGGGATCTAGGTAATGTCCCAGAGACCCAGATAATGTCCCAGGAATCCAGGTTATGTCCCAGGAATCCAGATAATGTCTCAGATACCCAGGTAATGTCCCAGGGATCTAGGTCATGTCTCAGAGACCCAGGTAATTCCCAGGGATCCAGGTAATGTCCCAGGAATCCAGGTAATATCCCAGGGATCCAGATAATGTCCCAGAAACACAGGTAATGTCCCAGGGATCCAGGTTCAAATCCTGTTATGGAAGATGGTGGAATTTGAACTTAATAAAAATCTGGAATTAAGAGTCTAAATGATGACCATCAATCCACCGTTGTTTGTCAGGAAAAACCCACTGATGTCCTTTCAGGAAAGAATCTGCCATCCTTACCTGGTCGGGCCTACGTGTGACTGTAGACCCACAGCAATGTGGTTGACTCTTTACTGTCCCCTGGATGGGAAATAAATGCTGGCCTAGCGAGTGACACCTTCGTCCCATGAGTGAATGAGGAAAAATATAACTCAGCCCCTTTGTTTCCAACAACCCAGAATTGGACAAAAACCATCCATTTTCTTTCTGTTAAAAGTCCCCTCCATTTTGAATCCCGACAGCAGGGAAACAGACCATTCTGCCCATCGGGTCCACGCCATCCCTCTGAAGACCATCTCCCTAGCTAGGCCCACTCCCCTACCCTTGCAGCCCAACATTTCCCATGGCCAATCCACTGAGCCTGCAGACCCACGAACACTACAGGCAATTTAGCATGGCCAAACCACCTAACCAGCACATCTTTGGGACTGTGGGAGGAAACCTACACAGACATGGGGAGAATATATAAACGCCACACGGAGAGTCACCCAAGGCTGGAATCAAACCCAGGCCCCTGGCACTGTGAGGCCGCAGTGCCAGCCACTGAGCCGCTGTGCCACCTTTCAACAACCCTGCTCAGACTAGTCAGTAGTGTCAGTATTTATGATAACAAAGGAGGCACTTTTGAATATTTCTGAGTGATATGATCCAACTTGGATTTTGTTTTTATTCTGATAACTTTATTCCTTTTTCTCTGCCCAAGTATTATACTCTGGAGGTGGCATGTGCCTTATGTTATACAACAGCTTCACGAAGGCAGCACACAGAGACTGATAAAATAAGAAAAACCAAAAAAAAGCTACTTTTCTTTGTTATTCACAGCACAGACAGACTTCCAAGGAGTAACACAATACGATGTTTCAAATTATTATTCAAGCCTATGCAGTTTGCGCTCACAATGTACCAAAGCTTCACAGCAACGTAGCAATTATTTTGCTATGAAAACCAATGATAACAAGATGCTCCATGCCAAAACTACTCTCGCATGTTTATTTATGCTATTCCTGGATTTGAGTCGCTTATGATAAAGAGGTCTGCATTTTGGCAGCTCAGTACGGTCCTGTGAAATTCCAAGGTATCCGCATTAATGCATCACTGCCAACAATCCGTCAAGGGCTCTAACTTTTCCCGGCCACTCTAATAAGATCTATGCACAAAACTACCTGCAGCTCATGCAGATGAGCCTTTATTTTCTGCTCACCCTCCAAAGTCCTTGTTCATTGTTTTGAAGGCACTAGAGTGCTGTGAAATACTATTTCAGATGTCAGGCAAAAGAAATGATGTAGTCCGGGCAAAATCACATTACGTCCCTTCCCCAGATCTAAGCTTTTTTTTGCACAAGGTCATACTTCTGAATCCCATTGAGAACGTCTTTCAGTAAAATGTTTCCAGGCTGAATAAAGAACATCTGGCTCAAAGGAAAAGAAACATCACGGTAGAAGGTACTGAACGTGCTGCCTCTTCTGGAAGCAGCGTCCCAAATTATAGAGACCTACAGCAGGGAAACACAACCTTCAGTCCAACCCGTCTGCGCTGACCATGTATCCTAGACTGAACTCGTCCCATTGATCTGCAAGAACAAATTTACAGAAGCAGACATTTCTGGCAAAACTCTGCAGGTCTGTCAGCATCTGTGGGAAGAAGGCAGGGTTAACGTTTTCAGTCCGTTGACTCTTCATCAGAACTCGAAACTTCACCGGATCCAAATTGTTAACTCTGCTTTCTCTCTCCACAGTTGCTGCCAGACCTGCTGAGTTTCGCCAGTAATTTCTGCTTTTGTTTCAGATTTTCAGCATCTGCAAGTCTGTATTTTCTTAACAAGTCTGTTGAGCTTCTAACGAGCTTTATCATAACAATACAAATTTAATGTTCTCGATTCTTGGCACTAAGGATTATCAAGTCGCCATGATCTCATTGAATGGTGGACCAAACTCGATGGGCTGAATGGCCTATTTCTGTTTTTGAGATTTATGGTCTGTGTTCTTATGGGTGGAATTTGCACTTAATGAAAATCTGGAATTAAGAGTCTAAATGCTGACCATGCATCCACGGTTGTTTGTCAGGAAAAACCCACTGATGTCCTTTCAGAAAAGAATCTGTCATCCTTACCCTGTGTGGCCTACATGTGATTCCAGACCCACAGCAATGTGGTTGACTCTTCACTGTCCTAGGCTTGGCCTACTTCTTTCGAGCATGTCTGAAAAATTATGCTGACAACTAATACAGAGTTATCAGGCTCTCTGGCAGTGTAGCACCCTTGTATGTATTGCAATCTATGTGTGTTAATAATACACATTCTTCACAGACTGATAGAACAGAGAGACAGGGTGGTTAAAAAGGTACTTGGCACACTTGCCTTCACTGCTCTGTCCTTTGAGTATAGGAGTTAGGAAGTCATGTTGAGGTTGTACAAGTCACTGATAAGGCCCCTTCTGGAATACTGTGTCCAGTTCTGGTCACTCAGTTATAGAAAGGATATTATTAAGCTGTAGAGGTTCAGAAGACATTTACCAGGATGTTGCCGGGTATGGCAGGTTTGAGTTATAAAGAAAGGCTGGGATTTTTTTCACTAGGAGGTTGAGAGGCGACCTTATAGAAACTTATAAAATAATGAGGGGTATGGAAAGAGTTAATTGTAGATATCTTTTCCCTAAGGTGGGGGATTTCAAAACTAGCAGGCACATTTTGAGGTGAGAGGAGGGAGATTTAAAAAAGACATGATGGGCAATTTTTTTATACAGAGAGTGGTTCATGTGTGGAATGAACTTCCTGAGGAAGTAGTGGATGTTGGGTACAGTTACAATGTTTAGAAGCTATTTGGATAAGTACATGAATAGGAAAAGTTTGGAGGGATATGGACTAGGAGCAGGCCGGTGGGACTAGTTAGTTTGGGATTATGTTCAATATGGACTGGTTCAACCGAAGGGTCTGTTTCCATGCTGTATGACTCTATGTGCATGCACTGTGCCTGTTTCAAAACATTAAAATATTTGCTGGTTCATTTCCAAAGGCAAAGCCTTGGTCAATCAGAGTCAACCTGCTTGGTTTACTATTTAAACAAAGCCCTGAGTTAACTGTCAATCATCATTAGCTGGTGCATTCTCCATGGCAACATCCCTACTAAACAGAGTTCACTAGCCAATCAATTATCGCTCTCCTGTCATGCGGTACAAATAAAGTCATAAAGTGGCATTCTTGCAAAATGTCCTGATGAGTACAAGGCAAAATATGTCCTTTTGCAGCAATTCTCAAGCTCCACTCTATTGTCAACTGTTTGTATTTATGTAGTCCTTTGGTAGAACAGAACTTGAATTTTGCTAAAAAGAGACATGATTTACTGAAGTGTACTTGTATACTGGCATGCACAGCTGTAAAGGAGAGTATACAGAGAGGGTGTACATGCTGGGCATATGGATACCATGAAAAGGCATGCAGGCAATGTGTACAGGCATAAGTGAAGTGTTCAGGTAGACAGTAATGCACTGGGTGAGAGGTATAGGCGAGGTGTACAGGGCAACACATGTACAGGTGGGTAGTCAATTTGTAGCAGCCTGCTCTACCCTTCCTTTGGTTGAATATTTCAATCAGAGTCATTTACAGCACTAAGGGAGATGGCTCTAACCGTACATGTGTACACGTGTGTTTTTCTCTCTCTGCAGATGCTGCCAGACCTGCCAAGTTCATCCAGCAATTTCTGTTTTTTTGTTTGCTACAAGAGGAGACCATTTGGCCTATCGAGTCCAATTGCTGGCCAAGCAATTGAGTCAATCTTACCTCCAGCCCAATCCCTTGGCATTGCATGATCACTTCTGTCAAGCGCCCATCCAATTTCCTTCTGAAACCAACCACTGATTTCACTTCCACCCTCATCACCCTCTTGTGGGCAGCAGGATCCAGACCATTGCCACTTGCTGCAATAAAAGAAGGTCTTCCTCACATTCCCCTTGTCTCTCTAGCTCAAAGTTTTACATCTGTATTTCCCCCCACCCCGGCCCAACCCCGATTCTTGTAACATCAGAAATGGGAGGTTTTCTTTGTCTATCTTAGCAAAACCTACAATCACAAAATCCCCACAATGTGGAAGCAGGCCATTCAGCCTATACCAATCTCCTAAAGAGCATCCCACTCAGATCCACCCCATCCCTGTGTAACCCCACATTTCCCACGGCCAATCCACCCAACCTGCACACCTTTGGACTATGGGAGGAAACCGGAGCACCCCCCCAGACATAGGGAGAATGTTCAAACTCCAGACAGTCACCTGAGGCTGGGATTGAATCTGGGTCTCTGGTGCTGTAAGGCAGCAGAGTTAACCACTGAGTTGCCCAGTCACATCTGTCAAATCACTCCTTTCAATTGCCAGCCTCTCTATTCTAGTCTTGCATCTCAAGCCCCACCATCCCAAACATCAGATCAATATCATTAATAATCAACTCATTAAAACACACAATAAATAGTTGAATAAATATCATAAGACAAGCCCACAGCCTGGGTGAGAGAGTTAGATAAATCCTCAACTAACACTGAGAAAATGAATCAGGGCAATAGTATCGAATCCTTACTGTGATACACCTAGAGACACTTTGCAAAGGACACCACAACAGATCGAAGCTGAAGTAACATTAAACAATGGACTTGAGATCGCAGTAAGTGGAAGATGGTAGAAAGTCCTGCCCAGCCCTTGGCCAACTTTGAAATGCAGAACCTAATTTAATTTGAAAGACTGCTCAGTACACTGTGACCAGACCCAGCTGGAATAAATAAGTAAGAATTTGGCTGTCAAAGGTGGTTATCGTCAGACGGTTGACTGTGTGAGAAGAAAGGAATGATCACAACACAGTTTGAGATTTTGGATGCAAAAAGGACACCGAAACAATGACGGAGCGAGACCTCTGCCTATTTGGCCTATCAAGTCCAATTCCAGCCGAGCGATTGAGTCAATCGTACCTCCTGCCCAATTCCCTTGGCTCTGCATGATCACTTCCATCAAGTGCCCATCCAATTTCCTTCTGAAACCAACCACTGATTCCACTTCCATTCCCATCACCATCTTGTGGGCAGCAAGATCAAGACCATTGCTAGTTGCTGCATAAAAGGTCTTCCTGACATTCCCCTTGCATCTGAAATGGGAGATGGCATGGGGGAGGGTGACACTAGGCACATGGACAATTAAGATAGCCGCTGAGCCATCAGTTGGCCACTTGACACACAAGATGGCCACCGGACCACAATATGGAGAGAGACAGCAGAGAAAATGCAGACACTGCCTGGAGCCACCAGGATGCCAGTACAAAGCACTGACAACCTAGTTGATTAGTTTAAGGTGAGTGGAGGAGAGAATACACATGAGTAGTGTATACTGCCCGCAGTAGTGTCTGGGTCCAGCCAACACCTTTGCTAGAAATGTTAACTGTTTGATACAGACTCAATACAGAGTGATAATAGCCAGGGCTGCAGAAATCGTTCTTTTCAGGAAGAGCGATCAGCACCCATTACTACAGCAAAGGATTTCCGCATAGACATTGAAACTGACAACGACCGCGCTGAAACTGACAATGACCGCACTGAAATTAACAAAGGTTGCGCTGGAACTGACAATGACTGCATCAAAACTATTAACCATTCTGTAATGTTTACCATAAACAAACCATGTTACAGAGACAATATCCTCATCGCTGACCTATTATCACAAAATGTATAAAATTATTTTGACATATGCTCTGAGTTGAGAGAAGAATCACAGCTGCCCACTGTGCTGTTGGTGTCTTTCTCTCCCTGGAGCTCCGGTATTTCCTTGTGCAATAAACTCTGTCATTGAACCTGACTCTGACTCAGAGGCTGGTGATTTTCCCTACAACACATTTCTGGCTCAAAAATTTAAATTTGTATCCCCCCTGATTCTTGTAACATTAGAAATGCGAGATTTTCTTTGTCTATCTTAGCAAACCTAGAATCTCTACAATGTGGAAGCAGGCCATTCAGCCCATCAAGCCTTCACCAACCTTCTGAAGAACATCCCACCCAGACCTTTGCAAATCACATTTCTTTCTGAATGGGTGGCATGGTGCTAGGGTGGAACTGGGTCAATCTATTTCAGTTTCTGAACAAGAGCACTCGCAAAGCAAAAACAGCAAGAGGGAAGGGCAACTCACCAATGAATGATTTGCACCTGTTTGGGTTGTAGAGTGAGGAGCAAGTAAAACAGTGGACAGACCTGCTCAAACGAGCGATGATGACTGAGGAAGATGGTGAAAGATATGTGTGCTGTTAGGTTTAGAGGGCACAATTTCAGAATGAGAGGTCACCCATTTCAGAAAGGGCTGAGGAGGACATTCCTCTCTCAGACAGTAATGAATGTGTGGAGTTCTTTACTTCAGAGGGCTGTAGAAACCTGGTTAAGAGAATTGGAATAGATTTTTAATCAGGAAGGGGAAAAGGGGATAAAGGAGGAAGGTGCATTTGAGTATGATCAGTTCCGCCATGATCTAATTGAGTGGCAGAGCAGACTTGATTGGCTGAATGGCCTAAATCTGCTCCTATGGATGAATGAGGTTTCTCACTCCACAGATGCGACTAGATATGCTGAGTTCTTTGCTCCAGCATCTTGTGTGTGTTGACTGCTGCACTTGTTCCACAGGGTGGTGGTAGAATCGCAAGGTGTTGTCTATGGTGACCCACTGCAGTGCATCTTGTTGATAGTACACAGTGCCATGGTGGACTTCCGGAGGGAGCAGTGATTGGGCAAATTTCTGGGGATGTACCTTGCACGAGTGAGCTGAAGATCCTGACGATATTGACAATATGACCGCTTACTTTGGGTTCCCTTCTGATTCCATTACCTGAGAGAGTTCGAGGCCCAGCACCCCCCTTACGTTATTGGAAAAGGATGAGTGAAATTGCTTCGATCAGGGAAAGACACTGAGATGAGAATCACACTATTCTCAGAGGCTGAATGAGGAATTTTAGTAGCCACTCCCTCTGAACAGACAAACTCTAGTGCATCTATGAAGTAAAAAGCTGGAACAATTGGATAATTGGCGTGAAGTCTAAGCAGAATGATAAAATTAATTGCAATTAAAGCGCAGGAAATTATTGGCAGCTTTAGGTCAATTTTGTCCCAATGAGATTATTTTACCATAGAGACATCCAATACTGTGGATGTAGGTTTCTGGCTCATCTAAGTTCAAGCCTGTGACACCTTTGCATTGGGACATCAGTCCATATTTCCCTCTTTCGCTCCAATTATTTAAGTTAGATTTTGTGGTTTATCCAGTCTGTGGCAAAACTCCTTCTGATGATGCCTTATGTCAGTTGTTTGCTCAGTAGAACGTTCTAGAATGCACGTCAGGTTTGGCAACTGTTCTTCCCAAGACCACGAGAAACTACAGAGAGTGGTGAACACAGCCCAGTCCGTCACCCAAACCAGCCTTCCATCCATTGACTCCATCCCACAGCCTCGGGAAAGTAGCCAACATCGTCAAAGACCTCTCCCACCCTGGGTGTACTCTCTTCCACCCTCTTCTATTGGGCAGAAGATATAAAAGTTTTTATTTACGTACTAACAGATTCATGAACAGCTTCTTCCCCACTGTTATTAGACTTCTGACTGGACTTCTAAATTTCAAATTTAATGTTGATCTCGCTGTCTATGCACCTTCTCTGCAGCTGCAACACTGTATTCCTCGCTCTGTTCCATGCTCCTAATGCACTTTGTATGGTATGATCTGCCTGTATTGCACGCAAAACAAATCTTTTCACTGTACCCAGGTAAACGTGACAGTAACAAATCAAGTCAAAGCAAATCAGAAGTTAACGAAACACAAAACATCACAATGTTTGTCATTTTCCTATTTCTCCAGCGAACCAATTTCACTAGCTGAGGCACATGGGGACCAGATGTTCAATTATTCACTCAAAATTAGCGGAGCCAGTAGGGCTTCTTTCATACATCCTTGGTATCTGCTCAGATGCAAACTCTCTCCTTCAGCTAAGAACCCTCATTGGTAGCCTGTAGTTTTCCCATCTTCACTGCATGAATACATCAGGTAGAGGATTTGCCTTTTTCCCTTGTAGCTGGTATCTGCTCTTCCTCGCTACCATTACACGGGTCATCACAGGCACATGCCTTTCCTGAAACACAACACCAAAACCGATAGCATTGTACTGCTTAAAGATCCTTGAAGAAGCCTACACCAGCCAAGACAAAGCAGCCTGCTTGATTGGTACCACATTCACAAACATCTCCCATGGTGGGGTGGAGGAGGCGATTACCTAGTGATATTATTGCTCGATGGCCTAGTGATATTGTTAATCCTGAGACTCGGACAATATCCTGGGGACCCAGGTTCAGATCCTGCTATGATGGAATTTGAATTCTTTTTTTTTAAATCTGGAATTAAGAGTTAATGATGACCATGTATCCATTGCCTATTGGAAAAGCCCATCTGGTTCACTGATGCCTTTTAAGGAAGGAAACTGCCATCCTTACCTGGTCTGGCTTATATGTGAGTCCAGACCCACAGCAACATTATTGATTCTTATCTGCCCTCAAGGCAATTAGGGATGGGCAATAAATGGTAGTCTAGCCTTCATCCTGTAGCAGTAGTGTGTAGCAGCCACTAGATGCACTGCAGGAATTCACCAAGTTTCTTTAGACAGCACCTTCTAAACCCAATGCCCACTACCATTGGGGCAGCAGATACACCACCCCCTGCAAGCTCCCCTTCAAGCCAGTCTCCATCCTGATTTGGAAATACATCGCCGTTCCTTCAGTGTCACTGGGTCAAATATCCATGAATGTATCTACATGAAAGTAACTGCACTGGTGGCAACTTCCTGTCACCATCTCAAGGGCAATTAGAGACAGGTAATAAATCCTGGCCCAGCCAGTACAGCTGATTCTCTGAATAAATAAAAAAAGAACTGAAAACTGAGTTATTCTTTATCATCTCCCTTCACCATATTTTATTTCTCTCTCTATTACTTCAAAGGGCACAGACATTCCATTCTGAATTAGCATAATTAGTTCAGTGCCTCTGATGGGAACAAATTGTCCTCCACATTTTTTGAAATTTTGTATCCTGCCACGGCTCGCAATTTGAGAGTCTGAACATATTGTTACGATGAGTCTGTTAATGAACGTGTCTTCTGTGTTGATAATATCTCTGTAGAAGTGCCTGAGAGCAGAGAGATGACAGCTTCAGGGTTATCTGCATTGATCTTCTCATTTCAGTTCCACAGGCTTGTCTCATAACACGGTTTCCCATTATTAATAAAGACAATAGTCTGAAGAACTATTTCGCACAACTGTTGCCTCAATTGTGATTCATTGACAGCCACATCTTCAGAGGAATTCTGGCTCTAAGATGCGAGGATAGAATTCACTTCCTCGGATTTGTTTTTATAAATGAGAGTTAGTTACAGAAAGACAAAATTGGCACTGTTGCTATCTGCAGTTACATCAGGTACTGTGAGTAACTATGTGAATGAAATCTGAATGCAGCATGAAACGCCATATGTGCTCGAACTTTTGGAAAGATTTTCAATAGCTCCAAGTGCTGACTTATCGCTGAAGGTGCAAACCAACTTCCTGAGAACAACCTCATTCCCAGAGGAAAACTAACACATTTCAGGCAGAATTTGTCTTCAACAAAAGTCCCGAAAGGGAATGGCAAGTTCTCAAAAGCAGGCTTTTTAGACTTGTTTTACTTTGCAACTCCTGGATAAGCCTGATAATAGTGTGAAAGGACCTTTCTTAACCCTCACAATTTCCGCTTGATTTTGAACCTAAGTCCAGAATGCCAAACAAAATCTGCTTTCAGCTCAGCATGAAGAACGTGGCACATTCCTGTCTTCCAAATGCCCTAAGTATATATCTTTAAAAACTTTCTTGCTCGGTCATTTTGCTTTCAAGATCTGCTTCCTTTGTTAGCCTCTCTGCAACGTCATCCTGGAGCCAACTCTAATGTTGCTGTTCTGAAATGCTGTACAGCTGTGTTGATATCTTATGTCTCTGCGTGCCTTTGATTTTGAGATCAAATCTAACTGAGCAACCATCAGCAGAATCCACAAGTAGGTCCAGAATCAGACATAGCATCTGCCCTTGTCCTCTGGTTCGAATGTTTACAGAGGCCATTGACCAACATGATCAAGTGTACCCTCCTGTCTGCTCTCTTCCTGAATTCCAGCATTATCAGGTGTCCTTCTGTCCTTTCCCAACGATGGCTTATTTGGCATCAGCAATCAATTATTCTTTTGATGGGACCTTCATCAAATACAAATCTTCAAACTGTTCCTGCCATGTTTGAACTTGTGGGTTGATCCATTACGTTTCATTATCTTTTAAGATCTGCTTGGAATTTGAAAGCCTCCATCGAACTTGACAGAACTGTATTTGTGGCTCACCTCCTTGGTTTGACCTTATCCTGCCATGTTATCAGTTTTGCACCTTTCATGGGTCCCTAGGTCTCAGGTTACCTGGGAAAGCTCGATGTTTCTAACCAACTGTTGAAGGTGACAATATTAAGCATGAACTTGCTTGAATGGCATTCTCTAAAAGAGCTGGAAATGTGTTGCTGGAAAAGCGCAGCAGGTCAGGCAGCATCCAGGGAACAGGAGAATCGACGTTTCGGGCATAAGCCCTTCTTCCTGAAGCCCTTATGCCCGAAACGTCGATTCTCTTGTTCCCTGGATGCTGCCTGACCTGCTGCGCTTTTCCAGCAACACATTTCCAGCTCTGATCTCCAGCATCTGCAGACCTCACTTTATTCTCTAAAAGAGTACCACTGAGTGGATGGTGTAATAATGTAGTGCTTTGGTTTGTGCGGCATGGAGGCTGGTAGCTCAGAGTTGTATTCCGCACATTAAACAGACAGCTATCCTTGTCCCTGTTGTACTATATTGGTTTTCCCCTGACCTATGTGTGACTGGTGTCTGACACAATTAGGCTTCTGCAAACTCTTTCACACTTTATACACAATTTTCTGTGAGTGCATTTCTCACATGTATAGACTAACCTATCCTTTCTTCACACACTCCTGCACATGACTGCTGGTGTCACTGGTAAATTAAGGCACACACCACCATCTCATTACCATACCCCTTCTCATTATACAATAGTTTTGATTCCCCAGTAAGGCCAGTGAACTCCATGTAGGAGCAAACTACTGCAGACGCTCTGACGAAGAGTCATCTTGACTCAAACCATTAGCTTGCTTTCTCTCCCTGAATGCTGCCTGACCCGTTGTGACCTCCAGCATTTTTTGCTTTCAAGGCCAGTGAACTCACTGGGGGAGAACGTGGCACTTAAAAACTCAGGCAATTCAGTTTCAATTGCCATATTTGGTTCTTGGACTTTGCCTTTTCCACTTGCACGATTTATAATCACAATATCATTGGCCGATTGTAAATGACACTCAGAAAATAAGAACACAAAGAGAGAGACAGACAGCTAGAGAGAGAGAGAGAGAGAGAGACTACCACAAAGTCTGTTCAGCAACACTCAATAAGCTTGACGCCATCCAAGATAAACCAGCCCGTTTGACTGGCACCCATCCATGGCATTCACCATTCAATCATTTTGGCAGCAGTGAGCATGAAAGCCAGATTCCTTCAAATTATCTTCCAAACTCCTGACCTCTGCCATCTGGAAGAACAAGGAGAGAAGAGGCATGGGAATTGCCAACCCTTGCAAGATTCCCCTCCAAGACACAGATCCGCCTGACGCGGAGGTGTAACCGGACCGTTAATGGCGCAGAGTCAACTGCCTGAAACTAGTGACACTCTGGGTGTACCTACATCACATGCACCGCGGCGGTTCAAGAGGAATGGCTCAACACCGTCTTCTCAAACTCAAGTAAAGGTCGGTGATAAATCGGTGACCCCATCTCATGGACAAACAAAAATAATGACGTCACTCAGTTACAATCTTGCCCCATTAAGGAAATGTAGCCTGTGTTCTATTGCAATTGTTCTCCTTCCCAATAGCAGAGATACATGTTGACAGCAAGAATGAGGGGAAAAACATCACAACCTAATTATAAGAATTCCAAAGTGGATCCTGGAACAGAAAGACCCTGAGGGCTTTTGCACACAAATCTATGGAAGCAGCAAGGCAAATTGATAATGCTTCCTGAAAGACAACAGATGGCGTGTAAATCTTCGAGGAGAAAGTGAGGTCTGCAGATGCTGGAGATCAAAGTTGAAACTTTATTGCTGGAACACACAGCAGGTCAGGCAGCATCCAGGGAACAGGAGATTCGACGTTTTGGGCACAGGCCCTTCTTCAGGAATGAGCAGAGAGTGTCCAGCAGGAGAAGATAAAAGGTAGGGAGGAGGGACTTGGAGGAGGGGCGTTGGAAATGTGATAGGTGGAAAGAGGTCCAGGTGAGGGTGATAGGTCGGAGTAGGATGGAGGCGGAGAGGTCAAGAAGAAGACTGCAGGTCAGGAAGGCGGTGCCGGGCTGGAGGGATTCGGCTGAGACAAGGTGGGGGGAGGGGGGATGAAGAAACTGGTGAAGTCCAAGTTCATCCCCTGTGGTTGGAGGGTTCCCAGTCGGAAGATAAGACGCTCCTCCTCCAAGGTGGCGGAAGTGACGGCGGATGATGCGCTGTACATGGAGATTGGTGGGGTGGTAGGTGAGGACCAGTGGGGTTCTGTCCTGGTGGCGGTTGGAGGGGCGGGGCTCAAGGGCGGAGGAGCGGGAAGTGGAGGAGATGCGGTGGAGGGCACCGTCGACCACGTCGGGGGGGAAATTGCCCTCCAAACTGACCCCAGCACCAAGGATATATTTCCCTCCCCTCCCCTATCAGCTTTCCGTAGAGACCACTCCCTCCGCGACTCCCTTGTCAGATCCACACCCCCCACCGACCCAACCTCCACTCCCGGCACCTTCCCTTGCAACCGCAGGAGGTGCAACACTTGCGCCCACACCTCCCCCCTCACTTCTCCAAGGCCCCAAAGGAAACTTCCATATCCGCCACAGATTCACCTGCACCTCCACCCACATCATCTACTGCATCCGCTGCAGCCGGTGTGGCCTCCTCTATATTGGGGAGACAGGCCGCCTACTTGCGGAGCGATTCAGAGAGCACCTCTGGGCCACCCGGACGAACCAACCCAACCACCCTGTAGCACAGCATTTCAACTCCCCCTCCCACTCCACCGAGGATATGCAGGTCATTGGACTCATCCACCGCCAAACCACAACAACGCGACGGTCGGAGGAGGAGCGTCTTATCTTCCGACTGGGAACCCTCCAACCACAGGGGATGAACTTGGACTTCACCAGTTTCTTCATCCCCCCTCCCCCCACCTTGTCTCAGCCGAATCCCTCCAGCCCGGCACTGCCTTCCTGACCTGCAGTCTTCTTCTTGACCTCTCCGCCTCCATCCTACTCCGACCTATCACCCTCACCTTGACCTCTTTCCACCTATCACATTTCCAACGCCCCTCCTCCAAGTCCCTCCTCCCTACCTTTTATCTTCTCCTGCTGAACACTCTCTGCTCATTCCTGAAGAAGGGCCTGTGCCCGAAACGTCGAATCTCCTGTTCCCTGGATGCTGCCTGACCTGCTGCGCTGTTCCAGCAATAAAGTTTCAACAGATGGCGTGTAAAAGCAAGAAAGAGATGCTAAACAGCCACTTGGTAGTATAGATCTTGAATGTTGCTGGAAATCCAGAAATGTTGCAAAACGTTTTCACCTTGCAATCATCAGGACAAAATTCAACTGACCACAACAATTTACACATTCTCCTGTGCATAAGCTTTGAATTCACTGCTGGCATGTCAGACGGAATGCTGGCTTTGACGTTAAATGAGGTACAGGAAAATAAGACTGGATTAAGTAGAAGAGGAAAAAAAATGAATGGAAAAAGATCAGTTTTCTACATCAGCAACAATAAATAATATCTGAAGTAAATGGAATCCGCACTTGAAAAAGTTTATTTTAGCTGCAGTTCAGGCTGTTTGGCAATAGCTATGGCTCAGAGAGCTATTAAAACAGTACTTAGACTGAGGTAGAGAATTACAAACCTTTTCTGATCCAATTAAAGTAGAAAGAGTGGTACAGTACAGGGGGCAGGCCCTTTGGCCCACCAAGTCTGCACTGGTACATAGGCAAAAGTGAGGACTGCAGATGCTGGAAACCAAAGTTTAGATCAGAGTGGGGGCCCATTTATCTCTCCACCCTGGAGGCTTCCTGCCTCTATTCCTGATGAAGGGCTTTTGCCCGAAACATCAATTTTCCTGCTTCTCGGATGCTGCCTGACCTGCTGTGCTTTTCCAGCACCAACTCTGATCTAAACTTCACTGAAGGACTGATTAGGGATAGTCAACATGGCTTTGTGCGTGGGAAATCATGTCTCACAAACTTGACTGAGTCTTTTGAAGAAGTAACCAAGAAGATTGATGAGGGCAGAGCAGAAATGTGATCTATATGGACTTCAGTAAGGCGTTCAACAAGGTTCCCCATGGGAGACTGATAAGCAAGGTTAGATCTCATGGAATACAGGGAGAACTAGCCATTTGGATACAAAACTGGCTCAAAGGTAGAAGACAGAGGGTGGTGGTGAAGGATTGTTTTTCAGACTGGAGGCCTGTGACCAGTGGAGTGCCACAAGGATCGGTGCTGGGTCTTCTACTTTTTGTCATTTACATAAATGATTTGGATGCGAGCATAAGACAGTTAGTAAGTTTGCAGATGACACCAAAATTGGAGGTATTGTGGACACCAACGAGGGTTACCTCAGATTACAACAGGATATGGACCAGATGGGCCAATGGGCTGAGAAGTGACAGATGGTTTAATTCAGATAAATGCGAGGTGCTGCTTTTTGGGAAAGCAAATCTCAGCAGGACTTATACACTTAATGTTAATGTCTAGGGAGTGTTGCTGAACCTTGGAGTGCAGGTTTATAGCTCCTTGGAAGTGGAGTCACAGGTAGATAGGATAGTGAAGAAGGCGTTTGGTATGCTTTCCTTTATTGGTCAGAGTATTGAGTACAGGAGTTGGGAGGTCATGTTGCGGCTGTACAGGACATTGGTTAGGCCACTGTTGGAATATTGCATGCAATTCTGGTCTCCTTCGTATCAGAAAGATGCTGTGAAACTTGAAAGGGTTCAGAAAAGATTTACAAGGATGTTCCCAGGGTTGGAGGATTTGAGCTATAGGGAGAGGCTGAACAGGCTGGGGCTGTTTTCCCTGGAGCATGGGAGGCTGAGGGGTGACCTTATAGGTTTACAAAATTATGAGGGGCATGGAAAGGGTAAATAGACAAAGTCTTTTCCTTGGGGTCAGGGAGTCAGGTGAGAGGGGAAAGATATAAAAGAGACCTAAGGGGCAACTTTTTCACGCAGAGAGTGGTACGTGTATGGAATGAGCTGCCAGAGGATGTGGAGGAGGCTGGTACAATTGCAACATTTAAGAGGCATTTGGATGGGTATATGAATAGGAAGGATTTGGAGGGATATGGGCCAGGTGCTGGCAGGTGGGACTAGATTGGGTTGGGATATCTGGTCAGCATGGATGAGTTGGACCGAAGAAATGCTGTACATTTCTATGACTCTATGATACATGCCTTTCCAAACCAAAACCTTTTGCCTCTACAGGGTCTGTGTCCTTCTATTGCTACCTCTTGGTGTTTCTGTCAAGGTACCTCTTAAACGTTTCTCTTGTATCTGCTTCTACAGAGTCTAGAAGAACATTCCAGGCACTTACACTCATGTGTAAAAAACTTGTCTACTGCATCTCCTTTAAATATTTCCCCTTTTGCCTTCAACCTATGTTCCCTAGTGACTGGTATTTCTACACTGGGAAGGAGAGTATCACGATCCATTCCATCCGTGCCTCTCATAAAGTTGTAAACGTCTATCAGGTTGACCCTCAGCCTCCAAAGTTCAAGTGAAAACAAACTGAGTTTTCCAATCTCCCCCCACAGCTAGTACTCCGCAAGCCAGGCAACATCCTGGAAAAGCATTTCTGTAGCCTCTCCAAAGCCTCCACATCCTTCTGCTAGTGTGGCGACCAGAACTGTACAGAATATTCCAAATGTGGCCGAACCAAAGGTCTCTACAGCTACAATATGACTAGCCAATTTTTACACTCCAGGCCCTGACCAATGAAGACAAAATGCTGTATACCTTCTTGACCAACTTATCCCCTTGTGTTGCCACTTTCAGGGAACTATGGATGTGTACGTCTAGATCCCTCTTTATGTTGATAGTACTAAAGATTCTGCCATTTGCTGCATAGTTCCCTCCTTCATTCAGTCTTCCAAAATGGATCAACTCATATTTGTCCTGATTAAACCCCATCTGCCATTTCTCAACTCAAGTCTCCACCTATCTATATCCTGCTGTATCCTCTTGCAATCCTCCTCATTATCCGCTGCTCCCCCATATCGATGAGGTATGAGCTATGGTCAGCAATTTCACATCGTTCAATGGATTTGATTGGTGTCTCGGATGATGAGATGACATTTTTGGGAAGTGTTTGGAGAAGGAATCTTGGAGACTACCTTCCTGACTTCTAACTGCATGTAAACCTTCTCTGGGAGTTGGTCAAAATACTGATAGGTTGGCTATTAAACTAGCCTCAAAATCCTGGGCACTGCACTTACGGAAGAGTATTAACACTTTGGAGGGGGTGGAGAGGGGGACTTCACGTAGTAGAGAGATAGCTGTCTTTCAGAGAATCCCTATACTGTGGAAGCTAGGCCATTTGGCTCATCAGGTCCACACTAACCTTCCAAAGAGCATCTCACCCAGACCCAAACCCTTACTCCATCTTTGTAACCCTGCATTTCCCATGCTAATCTACCTAGCCTGCATATCCCTGGATGATATGCAATTTGGCACAACTAACACACCTAACCTGCACATCTTTTGGACTGTGGGAGGAAGCTGGAACACCCGGAGGAAATGTACAATCTCCACACAGACAGTTGCCTAAGGATAGAATTGAACCTGGCTCCCTGCCACTGTGAGGCAGCAGTGCTAACCACTGAGCCACTGTGCTGGCCCTAGGATCAGGAAGCTTAGATTCTGTTCTGAACTGGAAATATTAACTCTGTTTCTCTCCTTGCAGGGAGACCTGCTGGGTTTCTCCACAGACCTCTGACCGGTTTCAGATCTTCAACATCCACTATTCTTTGTTTTAGTTTAGCTTAGCTCTTCTGTTTTCTTTCATTACGTGGGAAATCTTTATTGAAACTTCTGCTTTACTACCTCACATGTGCACAGCGTCCTCAAACAACAGATTATAGTTGACCTCGTCTTTGCAAACACTCATGTGATAATTGATCACCAGAATGGATCACAAACATGCTCAATGTTTTAACTTTGTCAGGTCCGTACATAGAAAGTGCGGTAATTCTACATACCTTAAAGTTACAAATCCTGCAAGAAGATAGTTCTTTTTAAAAAAATACATGCCACTGTTTGCAGAATGCGACATGGAAGTGCACACAGTCGAGCACCTACTTTCTGAACTACTTTCATTGTGTTTTGTGTGAGATGCAGTGTAAAGGTTTTGTAAACAAACCATCCTCTAACAATTAGAATGACATGAGTGGTGCATTAGCTTTCTCGCGTCATAGTCCTTCAGCTGCTGTTTTTGTAAGAGAAACGTGTAATTGGAACGTGGGAGGAATACAGTGCACTGGAAACCAGATAAAACCAGACAGATGCAACGCAAAGGAGAAGCACAGCACAGTATTAGCTCCCTCCTCCACTGATGCGCAGTAGCAACAGTACATAGCATCTACAAAACATATTGCAGGAACCCACCTAGCCACCTTCAATAGCATCTTTTAAACTCATGACTTTTACCCCTTAGAAAGACAAGGGCATCAGATATATGGCAACGTATGCAAATTCCTCCTCTAAGCTACGTACCACCCTCACTGGGAAATATATCGCTGTTCCCTCAGTGTCGCTGGGTCAAAGCCTGGAATTCCCTCCCCAACAGTACCTGTGGATGTCCTACATGACTGTAGCTCAACATGGCAGTTCACCCCAACCCCTCCAGAGCAATCAGGAACAGGCAACAAATGCTCCCACATCCTCAGGATTTATTTTTTAGATTCCCTACATTGTGGGGCCCAACCAGTCCACACTGACCCTCCGAAGAATAATCCACCCATACCCATTTCCCCTCTGACTAATGCACCCAACACTAAGGGCAGTTTAGTATGGCCGATTCACCTAACCTGCACATCTTTGGACTGTGGGAGGAAACCGGAGCGCCCGGAGGAAACCCACACAGACAGGGGAAGAATGTGCAAACTCCACACAGACAGTCACCCGAGGCCAGAATCGAACCTGGGACCCTGGCGCTGTGAGGCTGCAGTGCTAACCCCTGAGCCACCGTGGCAGCACTACCATTATAATTAAAAGAGTTTATGATGAATCATAAATGTACATGAGCTCTTAAATCCTGAGCCCAATTTTAGGAAAAGAAAAGAGTTTGATTATTGCAAGCTGAATGTACGTTCTGGTTCAGATTATACTAGGACAGTTTTGTTCCCTGAAAGTCTTTAATAGTTTCACATCTGTTTATTCTGGGGCATCACGGTGAAGGCCTAAGCTGAAAAGAACCTGAAAATAGGGACAAAGAACCAGAAAGGTTACTGACAGCCTTTCTGACAGTAATGGAACTGATTGATAATGCTAGTTCGTTAATTTATATGCGCCTTCTCTGTTGTGGTACAATGGTAGTGTTCCAACCTCTGAGCCCAGAGGCTTTGGATCAAGTCCCATCTGCTCCACAGGGTGACTTATCTCTGAACAGGCTGATTGGGAATGTATCTATAAGGCCCTCACAATTGAGAGGTTGAGTGAAAGGTGCTGTTCAACATTTATCCTTCACCAGATATTGCTATAAGCTGCATCCTCTGTAACACTAAAAATGGGTTGTGTAGTCTTCATGTCAAATCTGCACCAACGAAACAAGCCAAGGGTATTAATTTCAAGGAGGAGAAAGTGAGGACTGCAGATGCTGGATAGTCCGAGTTGAAAGGGGTGGTGCTGGAAAAGCACAGCAGGTCAGGCAGCATCCGAGGAGCAGGAGAGTCGGCGTTTCGGGCAGAAGCTCTTCATTGTTAATTTCAAGAAGCTAAATAAGAAAAGGCCTCTTTTTGTGCAGTGGTAGTGGCCCTACCTCTGAGCCAGGAACCCTGGGTCCAAGTCCCACCTGATTCAGAGGTATGTCATAACATCTCTGAACAGGTTGATTAAAAAATATTTAAAAGTGATAAGTTCTAATGCTTTAACTGTTTGTGTATGTGTCAAGACGGGACAGCGGGGACTGGGGAATTATGACGAGAATCTTGTGAGAACCCTTGCTGATATCTCATTATCTTTCATCTTTTGTCAGTTTTGAATTCTGAGCTGGAAAGGACTTGTGGTCTTTTGAAAAGCTTGTGTTTAAAGGAAAAGAACAGACCAAACCAGGCGTTACTAGAAAAGCTCAGCAAGTCTGGCAGCATCTGTGGAGAGAAATCAGAGTTAACTTTTTGGGTCCAGTGACCATTCATCAGAACAAACCACATAAACTTTATTTATTTCTGAGGTCAGGCCAGGAAGCTAATTGCAGGCTGAATCTTGATTGAAAAGGTTTTAACAGACACAGCAAATCCCTGGGAAGACCGCTGTGTTTAAAGAGAGCGCAGGAGTTGGCTGTTAACAAGGTCAGAGCCTGGGAATTGGTTCTGGCAAATCTGAAAGAGACCTATGTACATACAGGTTATAGTTGTTTAAAGGTAATGAGGCCTCGGCAGAGTTGATCAGTCTATCAGGGTGGATCGAAGTTATATTTTGAACTATGTTTCCTGGGCTACTTCTGAGACAGCACAAAGATTTGAAAGCTCCCAGCCGATACCAGCTTCTGGAAGCCCAGAGAGAGGAAAACCAAGTAAGAAGTATTGCTGTCGTTAGCTGAATAAACTGAGGGGACCCTGATCAATGTTTCTGAAAAGCAGCCAAGGAGTCCACATTTATGCCAGTGAAACAAAGCATTGCCAAAGCTATTTAATTAAGCCAGCCAGTTTCTTTATTTATACCTTAATTGTTATTTTTTGTTGGTCTGTCTTTCATGTAAATTGGGGGCTGGAATCAAACCTTTGAGGTTTAAAAGCACAGGTGTTGATCAGCTTACCATTTTGGTACAAAGCTGGGAACTGGCAAATACAACGAGCGAACTACAAACTGCATAAACTCGCAGGATGAAGCTGGAAGTCAAAGACATGTAAGTTTGCTGGGAGTCAAATAGAGGTGAGCTACCAAGGCTGCTGGTCAGACAGAAAATGGTTGGTTTCAGTGGGGTGAGACTGGGTGAAAGTGAAGACTGCAGCTGCTGGAGATCAGTGTCGAGACTGGTGGCTGGAAAAGCACAGCAGATCAGGCAGCATCGGAGGATGTTTTGGGCATCAGGAAAGGATGAAGGGCTTTTGCCCAAAACGTCGATTTTCCTATTCCTTGGATGCTGCCTGATCTGAGGTGAGACTGGGTCATTGTCCCTGATGCATGGCACAATGGCTCAGTGGTTAGCAATGCTGCCTCACAGCACCAGGGACCCAGGTTTTATTCTACCCCGGGCAACTGTCTGTTTGGACAAAATTAAGAATCACACAACACCAGGTTATAGTCCAACAGGTTTATTTGGAAGCACTAGTTTTCTGAGCGCTGCTCCTTCATCAGGTGGTTGTGGAGTTTAAGATCATAAGGTCTTCCAAATAAACCTGTTGGACTAAACCTGGTGTCATGTGATTTTGAACTTTGTCCACCCCAGTCCAACACCGGCTCCTCCACATCATATCTCTGTGAAGTTTGCATATTCTCCCTGTGTCTGTGAGGTTTTCTTCCGGATGCTCTGGCTTCTTCCCCAAGTCCAAACTTGTGCAGGTTTGGTGAATTGGCCATGCTAAAGTGCCCATTGTGTTCAGGGATGTGTCGGTTAGGTTCAGTAGTCAGGGGTAAATGTAGACTAATACAGGAATGGGTCTGGGTAGGTTACTCTTCGGAGGATAGGTGTAGACATGTTGGGCCAAATGGACTGTAGGGATCCTATGAATACTTCACTATAGGCTCTGGGGACTGGCGACAGGTGAATAAGAGAACATTTCACATTTATATGAATAGGTTATCTTGGAAATCTTTGATTTGACATTGTACACTGAAAAGAGTTATCTATACCTTTGCTTTAAGAGTAATTACTCAGTATATACATAATGAGCTATGCCGTAATGAGTGACACTCAGTGTCTGTATCCCACCACTAAAGCACCCATGACATTTCTCATCTATGAACTCCCACCACTAAACCATTGGTGTTTTCCAATTGTTTAACTAACATGTGAAGCCTTTGAAGGGCAATTAACAGTCAACCACATTACTGTGGGACAGGAGTCACATGTTAGCCAGACCAGGTCAGCCCAGTAGGATTTCTCTCCTCCATGCGCAATAACAAAACAGGTAATTTTAATAACAATTGGCTGCAGTCTCATAAGGACTGCTTTGGATTGGATTTAAATTCCACCGGTTGCTGTGGCTGGTTTCAAACTTGCTACCCCAGACCATTAGCCTGTCCCTGTGGAGTTCTAGCCCAGTGACATTACCACTAAGTCACCATCTGCCCTACAATTATAAACAGTTTCAGAGAATTCCTACAGTGTGGAAACAGGCCATTCAGCCCAACAAATCCACACCAACCTTCTGAAGAGCATCCTACTCTATCCCTGTATTTCCCATGGCTAATCCATCTAACCAACAAATTCCTGGACACTACAGACAATTCAGCTTGGCCAGTCCAGCCCAACCTGCACATCTTTGGATTTTGGGAGGAAACCCATGCAGACACATGGAGAACATGCAAATTTCACACAGAGATAAAAATCACACAACACCAGGTTATAGTCCAAGTGGTTTAATTGGAAGCACTGGCTTTCGGAGCGCCGCTCCTTCATCACAACCACCTGCAGATTTTTCTTCATTGCCTTTGTGTCCAATGCCTCTTTGAGCATCGTTATCGGGCCCCATCAAGGAACGCATTTCAAACCACGACAGGTCATAATTATGCCTTTTCCTCGGAATGACTGGTAAGATTTTTTCAAGCAAGTGTCAATTGACATACTTTGTTCTGCATGCCATCTGGGCATCGAGGGAGGCACAAACTCCTTCTGTTAGCAAAATGGACAAACCGCTTGTAGATGCACAACGGGCGACACGCTTGGGTTCACTAACACTTTCCATTGCATGTGAAGCGCATTGAGTCTGCCTCTGCTGCCAGGGCTCTGTGCCAACGTTCCAGTTGGCGTACACGGGCACATGGGAAGAATGAGCATCTGGTCTCTTGCTGGTTCAGTAGCCAGCCACTTACTGGCTGAGATGAGCGGAATGTCCTGCGGGTCTCTGGACTGGCATCGGAGGCTACCCTTCCCTTTTGATGCCCAGATGCTTGAGTCAAGGCTATCGCCCTGGACTTGACTAAGGCCTGCTGACATCCCTGAGCTGCACTGGTGTGGGCATGAAACAGCAAAGCAAGATAGAAGCAATTTGAGCCTGGCATCTCAGGCGAAGGGCGCATTGCACAAAACGGCAAGGCAGGGATGCCATCAGGTAGGCTCCGAGCAGGTGAGCGTGAGACTGAGGTGTCTGGAGATGCAGGCTTGTCCGTGTCTATGAGCTGGGTGCATGTTCCTGAGTGCACGTTGCTGCAACATTACAATGATGGGTGCCAGTGCAGCCGGAGCTCCAGCAAGGCAGAAGTCTCCTGTAAGTGGATCGGAGATGTGCCGTGAGGGTTCTGAGAGGCTGGCACATGGTGGATGCCAATGTCTGAGGATGGGGGGGGGGGGTGGTGGTCACATGTAACCGATGCCCATGGAGCATGCCCTGAGGTGAGGTGCCCAATGTCCAAAATTAAGTCCTTGGGAGAAAGCAGCGGACTGAATTCACCAGTTAGCCCCTCAGACTTTCACGTCGAGCTTCCTCGATGTCTAGCTGTGTTTGGTCAGAGAGAAAACTGAATATTAATGAGGCAAGTTGGGGCATTTATGGTGAACCTTTGGAATTCACTGTCTCAGATGGCTGTGGAGGCCAGGTCATTGAGTGTATTGAAGACTGAGATGGATAGGTTCTTGATTGTCAAGGGGATCGAGGGTTATGTGGAGAAAGTGGGAGAATGGGGTTGAAAACTTATCAGCCATGATTGAACAGCAGAGCAGACTCCATGGGCTGAATGGCCTAATTTCTGCTCCTATGTCTTAAGGTCTTTAATAAGCAGTGATTCCCCTTAATTGGCAACTCACCACGTCACTTCTCGAAAGGTATTTGGAGATGTTCCCAGCATGGAGGTGGGCTTCACTGGACTTCTTATCCCATCCTGCCAGAAATTTCGTCTACGTTGTTCAGACTCCTGCAATGTTCTTCCCTTGAAGTAACAAATTACCACCAGGAAGCTTTGGAATTGCTGCTCAAGGTTCCAAATGCCCTTACAAGTAGGCAATTAGCCTTCCTTCCACACTCTGGCCTACAAGTGACTCCAGTTCCATTCTGCTCCAATTTACTCTTTACTGAACGCTAAAAGAGTTACGAGTTAAACCATAATGGACCACTCAGTTGAGGAACAGATTTCAAATCAGAATATGATCAGGTTGATGGTACAAGGTCCTTACCACTATTGCTTAGGAACTGATGTCAAATGTTTGGATGGTTGCCTCACAGACTAGTCAGCTACAGCTACTGGTACATTCACAGAATCATACAGCCCTCCACCAGCATGGTGGAAGTGCTGCCCCATTGACACAGTTAGGTGCAAGTGGCCTGGATGTATTCAACAGTGACTGAAGGCCTTCTGCCTGAGGTCTCACACCTTCATGCTAAACAGATGAATAGCGGTGCACCATCACAATCTATGCCTCATAGCCCCACTCTATCCCCATATAGGTGATGAACTCCCTAGTTCAATAAGGAGTACACAATACAGTGGCACTGGTTAGCCCCTCCCCCAGTCTTGTGCAATCTATTTGCTGCACCCAGTGTGGCCTACTCTACATTGGAGAAACCAAACACAGACTGGGTGACTGCTTTGCAGAACACACGCAAGACCCTGACTTTCCTGTAGCTGGTTATATCCGACTGACACGGCCACTTGTCTGTCCTCGGCATGCTGCAGTGCTTCAGCCAATCACAGCGTAAACTGGAGGGACAATGTCTTATCTTCAGACTGGGCACTTTATCACCTTTTGGATTTAATACAGAGGAACCTCAATTATCCGGCATGTGATTAACCAAATTTCGGATGATCCGAACAAGATTGCAAGGTCCTGATACGTGGCTAAGCCGGCATCGATTATCCAGCATTTGATTAACTGAAAGAAATAATCCCCACCCGTGTCCTTCAGATAATCGAGGTTCCTCTATTTTGAGTTCAGCACCTTCAGATTGTGAACCCACTCCCACTTCTTCCCTTTCTTTTAGTTTGACTTCTTACATTCTCTGTCACCATGTCCTCTCTCCCACCCTCCCCCACTCCAGGGGATTAGCTGTCTTTCCCAGCCTGACAATTCGACACACCACTGTTCTGCCACTGTCACATTCCGATCACTTATCCTGTACTAACAACACCCTTTTCTCCCCCAACCCTCCACCCTCCCCTCATGATCGCATGAACCCTATCCCTTCCCCAGTTCAATCAGCTCTGATGAAGAGCCATTTAGACTCAAAACGTTAGCCTGCTCTCTCTCCGTGGATGCTGTCTGACCCACAGTGATCTCCAGCATTCGTTGTCTTCAGTCCCGGTCAGCTCAGTTGGCTGGATGGCTGGCTTGCAATACAGAGTAATACGAAAACATTGGGTTCAAATCAGAAATGGCTGAGAAAACTCAACAAGTCTGTGGAGAGAAAGCGGAGCAAATGTTTCAGGCCCAGCGACCCATCTTTCGCACACATACTGACCTTTCTCTAACTACTATTACTTCTGAAGAAGGGTCACCGAACCCAGACCTGAAATGTTTGCTCTGCTTTCCCTCCACAGACTTGTTGAGTTTTCTCAGTCGTTTCTGATTTGAACCCAAGCTTTTCGTATTATTCCGGATTGCAAGCCAGCCATCCAGCCAACTGAGCCGACCGGGCCTGCTGCGTTTTTCCAGCACTTTCCGTCTTTGTTTCCCTTTTCCTTCAACCTCACTCAGCCAAAAGCCTGTAGGTGATCTACCCAACAGAAACTTCAACACAGATCCTGCAACAGTTCAACAACGGTCAAATGTAACGAGGGATTGTGAAGAATTCACATTCCTTATGAAGGGCTTATGCCCGAAATGTCGACTCTGTTACTCCTTGGATGCTGGCTGACCTGCTGTGCTTTTCCAGTGCCACACTTTTTGACAGTGAAGAGATACCAAACCTTGCTGCGTGACACCATCTCCCAGGAATGAATGTAAATCAGACGTGCCATCTGTATCTTCCAGTCTCCTGCGGAATGACCTGAATCAAACACAACCTGCACAGGTCCCTGCAAGTCTTCCTTTTACCAGTATTGTAAAACTTCCCCTCATCTTTCAAACACTTCCTATTGCCCCAACCAGTTGGCGAGGGCTTCAAGTGGAAAAAGACGGATGTTTTTTATTCACTCATGGGATGTGGGTTTCACTGTCTGGCCAGCAATTACTGCCTGCCCCTATTTGCCTTTGAGAAAGTAGGAGTGAGCTGCTTTCTTGACCCGCTGCAGTCCACTTGCTGTAGGTAGACTCACAATGCTGTTAGGGAAAGAATTCCAGGATTTTTGACCCAGTGACAGTGAAGAAACATTGAGGTTTTACCAAGTCAGGATGGTGAGTGCTTGGAGGGGAACTTGCAGGAGGAGGTGTTTTCACGTATTGCTGCCTGTGTCCCTCTAGATAGGAGTTATTGTAGGTTTGGAAAGTGCCATCTGAGGAGCCTTGGTGAATCTCTACAGTGCATCTTGCAGTTGGTACACACTGCTGCTACTTAGCGTCAGAGGAAGAGGGTGTGAATGTTTGTAGATGTGGTGCCAATCCAGCTTTGTCCTGGATGGTGTCAAGTTGTTGGAGCTGCACCATCTGGGCAAGTGAGGAGCATTCCATCACACTCCTGAGTTAGACTTTGTGGACAGTGGACAGGCCTTGGGGGGTCAGGAGGTGAGTTACTCACTGCAGGATTCCCAGCCTCTGACCTGCTCTTGTCGTGTCAATTTAAATCCAATTTAATCAATTATTTGTTCATTCTGTTTGGATCAGTGAAGAAGAAATGTAAAAGTTCATAGCAGATCTGTTTGTCAATGTGTAACCCAATTAGTAGAGTCCCCTCTAATATTCCCTCTTTTCACACAAGTAATAGGTTTGTGAGGTCTGTCATTCATCAAAGTTACTCTGTGATGTTTCAGTTGATTTGATCACTGCAGCAGTGTCCAAATAAATCAACCTCTTTTGAGCACACTAAGGTAGATAATTAAATAGAATTATACAGGGAGGTAAGTAAAAAATATTTTCTCCTTTGGTCTGTCTGTCTTTCACCTCCTCCACTGATTGTGGGCGGAGGTAATATTTTAATCCTGGTTAGTTAATCTTTTACTGCAAACAGTATAGTTCAAAAGAAACAAGGGAGAGATTTCAATCAGATTTGTTACACAGAAAGGGAATGGCCCCAGGGAAGAAGTGATTAGTCCTGAGCAAAGATGCAGATTTAGATCCAGATCCTGGGACTTTTTAAATGGGTTTAGTTAATTGGAGAATGAGAAGGCAGAAGCTACGATGCAGTTATCCAAAACTCTGGTTCGATCCCACTTGGAGACCGTGAGTAGACCTGGACATCAGACCTTAGGAAGGATGTATTGGTCTTGGAGAGAGCATGACATAGATTTACAAGAATGATATCTGGACGTCAGGGGCTAAATTATAAAGAGACATTAGGTAAATTAGTCTGTTTTCTCTAGAATTCACAAGGTTAATGGATGATCTGATTGAAGTCTTCACACGATATTAACAGGAAAAGGCAGGGTAGATAAACTATTTCCATTGGTTGGGGATTCGAGAACTAGGAGGCATAGTCTGAGAATTAGGGCCAGACTGTTCAGGAGCGATGGGAGTGGAGAGTGTGGTGCTGCAAAAGCACAGCAGGTCAGGCAGCATCTAAGGAGCAGGAGAATCCATATTTTGGGCATAAGCTCTTCATCAGGAAATGCCCCTGTTCAGGAGAGATGTGAGGAAGCACTTCTACACACAAAGGGTGGGAGAGGTTTGGGACTCTCTTCCACAAGTGGCAGCGGGTGCTGGGTCAGTTGTTAATTTTAAATCGGAGATGGATGTGTTAAGCAAAGTTGTTAAGGGATGTATGGGCAAAAGGCATGGAGTTAGGTCACATATCAGCCATGATCTCATTGAATGGTGAAATAGGTTCAAGGGGCTGAATGACCTCTTCCTGTATTCGCTATTAACACTGGGAGGTGGGGAGAACTGAGATTTTTTTTAAACAATGGTGTGGGGGTGTTTTATTTAGAAAGTGACTGATTGCATTAGAATATTTCTGAAGAGATAATAAGGATCTTACTGAATTCTGTTTTGTAGCTAGCTGGAACAAAGAAATAGGTATTTAATTGTATGTGTCAGTGGAATATTTCGGTCTCATTATTTAAGAAAGTACTTAATTGCACTAGAAGCAGTTCAGAGAAAGTTCACTTGACTGATTCCTGGGATGAAGGGTTTGGAGAGTCATATTCATACATCACTGATCCAGGCGCTTCTGTACAAATCATCTGCACCAACCAGATATCCGAACCTAATCTAGTCCCATTTGCCAGCATTTGGTCCATATCCCTCTAAACCCTTCCTATTCATCTAGCCATCCAGATGCCTTTTAAATGTTGTAACTGTACCAGCCCCCACCACATCCTCTGGCAACTCATTCCATACACGCACCACCCTCTGCGTGAAAAAGTTACCCCTGAGGTCCCTTTTAAATCTTTCCCCTCTCACCTTAAAACCGTGCCCTATCGTTTTGGACTCCACTACCCTGGGAAAAAAATACCTTGTCTATTTACCCTATCCATGCCCTTCATGATCTTATAAACCTCCATCAGGTCACCCCTCAGCCTCTGATGCTACAGAGAAATTGAGTCTGTATCAAATGGAGTTTAGAAGGATGAAAGGCCATCTTATTGAAACATATAAGATTCCAAGGGCTGTTGACAGGGTGTACAGATATTTATCCTCATTGGAGAGACTATACTGAGGGGTAGACTTTGAAAATAATGGTTCTTCAATTTAAGATGGAGATGAGGAATTTTTTTCTGTGAGGGTCAAGAGTCTTTGGAAGTCTCTTCCCCAGACAGCGCTGGAGGAAGGGTCATTGAATATGTTTTTATGCAGACACAGACAGAATCTTGACTTAAAGGGAGTTAAAGAGATAGGCAAAGGGGAGTTGAGGCAACAATCAGTTCAGCCATCATCAGGCTTGAGGGGCTGAATGACCTGCTCCTATCTCTTACAATGCACGTGCAGAATTGGCTCAGAATGAGGTGTAAGGGCTGAAGGTGCTTACCCTGCCAGATGGAAGACCACACGCATCTAACGCAGTTTCTACACGTTTCCGATCAGCAGAAAACATCCGGAAAATGCTGCACAGAGGAAGGAATGACAACACCTGTGACACTTGAAGTTAAAACATTCTTACAATGCATTTAATTGCATCAAAAACAATAGCAGAGGAAAAGAAAAATCCCTGTGGCCGACCCAACCCATTTAACAAAGGACTGTTTCACCAAGTCTATCATCGTCCATTTACTGAACCGAGGGGAGATCACACCAGGCCCTTCTCAACGTTTGGTCCAAAATCCAAACAGAGGTCTGGGACAGTAATGGCCTCTGGGGATCTCTGACTGAGTTATAACAACTCCCTGTCCTGCAATCCTTAAATCCCGCACTCTCAAGTTTCACTGGGGATGGTGGGAGGATCACAACAATGTTCAAGCCTCAAAATGGGGTTAGAGCAGGAAAATGATTGGGTAACACTGCTCAACCTAACACACCAAAGGTTCTAAAACAAAAGTCACTTGAGTTCACTCATCCTTCCCACTCAACTCTGACCTGTAATGGATGGATAACGACAGCAGTCTGTATGCAAGCTCATGGCTTCTGAATTTGAAAGGAGGAATGTAAAGATGAGGTGTTCAAGAAATTATTTCCAAAGCAAGAGAACATCTGACATTTAGGTGTGGACTATCCATGGTCAATACAATGACTCATGTTCATGTCTTCAGCACTCAGTGTCCTTTTGACCTTGGTAGTCTGGTCTAAACTAACTGCAGATGTGTGACTATCCAATCCTCAGGGTGAGCAAAATTACAGAAAAGACCACATGCCATCATAAGAATCTCCTCACCTCTGATTACACAGTAACATCAGAGTCACAGCCCAAAAAGCTTGCCGTTTAACACAGGGCACCATGCACTCACCTTAGGAGTTTTTATTTCGAAATAATGTAATACAAAATCCAGTCGTACAGCACGGCAACAGGTTCTTCGGCCCAACTCATCCCTGCTAACCAGGTTTCCAAACTGAACCCGTCCCATTTGCCTGCATTCAGCCCATATCCCTCTAAACCTTTCTTATCCACGTACCTGTCCAAATGTTGTAATGTGGAGGTGCAGATGTTGGACTGGGGTGAACAAAGTCAGAAGTCACAGAACACCAGGTTATCATCTGAAAGGGTCATTTAAAATCACAAGCTTTCGAAGCACTGCCCCTTTGTCAGGTGAGGGAGCAGTGCTCTGAAAGCTTGTAATTTTAAATAATTTTTTTGGACTATAACTTGGTGTCATGTGGCTTCTGACTTTTAAATGTTGTAATTGTGCCTGCCTTCACCACTTCATCTGGAAGTTCACTCCATACATGCATTACCCCCAGGGTGAAAAGTTACCCCTCAGGTCCATTTTAAATCTTTCCCCTCTCACCTTAATCCTAGTTTTGGACTCCTCTACCCTGGGAAAAAGACCTGGGCTACTTACCCTATCCATGCCCCTCGTAATTTTATAAACCTCTATAAGGTTCCCCCCCAGTCTCTTGCATTCCAGGAAGAAAGATCCCAGCCTAGCTGACCTCTCCTAGTAACTCAAACCCTCCTCAGTCCTGGTAACATGCTGTTAAATCTAAACAATAATCTGTGGAGGAAACCAACAATTTGGAAATGAGAAATTAATTCTTTCATTTTGGTATATCACTGTGTGTCCTGGAATTCTACTAGCTATTTAACTCTTTACTAAATATTGGTTCCCTTTTAATTTCTCGTGTAAGTGCAGATTTTTCAAGGGAATGGTCCCCACAAGAACCTGATGTAAGGCTTTGGCCAAAACGTCGATTCTCCTGCTCCTCGGATGCTGCCTGACCTGCTGTGCTTTTCCAGCACCACTCTAATCTTGACTCTAATCTCCAGCATCTGCAGTACCCACTTTCCCTACAAGAAAGAGACTTCTCCAGTATCTTGTCTGTTTCGTCAAGTAGGGGCCAACTATCTTATAGACTAGCAACGAGTTCCAAATTTCTATTTGCTCTGCGTGAGAAAGTTACACCTCTAATTTTAATCCTACTGCTGGTTACTTTAAACCTATCTGACCTGTTTATTGGCCTCTCTATCGCAGTTCCTTCCTATCTACCTGCCCTAGTCCCCTCGTTATTTTATACATCTTCATTAGATCTCCCCAAAGTAAGAAAGCAACTTCAGCTGATCCAAATATTTGTGATTGCTAAAACTTCCATTCCAGTTAACAGCCTCATGAAACCCCTTTATCTCCTGCCAAGTGTGATCACACAGAGTCACATAGCACGGAAATAGACCCTTCGGTCCAACCCATCCATGCCGACCAGATTTCCCAAACAGAATTAGTCCCATTTGCCTGCATTTGGCCATATGCCTCTAATCTTTCCTGCTGTCTGACCAGACCGTAAACAGTCGCCTAGTGCAGCCTGGGATCTTCCTGCTCAGTCTCATGATTCCAACTGAAAAAACGAGTGAACATAATGACCAGTTTCTGCTACGCTAATGTCGATGCAGATGGTAGGATTACAAAATGGTTCATCGATGATGAGAAAGCACTTACTTTTTAACAGGGATCCGGGTATCTTGGTTTGTCTGGAGCTTGAGTTTGGTGTACCTATAAAAACACGGGCAACAGTTATTTGATAGAATGGATCTACTTCCTGCTGGTGCTAAACATTTCTTTGACACCTATATATTAAATAAAATCCAAAAACCATCCATGACAGAATTCCACAAACAATGCAGAATGAACTAATTTTGTATTGCCACATTTTTCAGTTTTATATCCAAATACTGACTTCTGAATTGGCTTATATAAAGGGTTCTTGGGTGAATTTGCCTTTCCAAATGTATACTGAATTCAGTTATATGTAATAACGCCAATATATCACACACAAATTCAAACTTGGACACTGGGATGTGTACAGTGGCCATGTAATGCACGGCAAATATTATGGCATGCATTATTTATTTTGTATATTGTCGTCAAGAGTTGTTTTACCCTTGAGTTTCACCGAAGTGAAACACAATCAGATCTCTTCACAAAGATCTTTATTTACAGTTAGAGTGTCACTGGGTCAGTCACTCACTCCCTCTTTACCAGCTTTGAGTGAGGCAGCTGTTATTTAAATACATAGAGACAGACAATCGACAGACAGTATGGCACTGGATGGGTCTGCATTAAATTAGTATTGAAACTATCTGCTTCACCTAACAGTTTGCCTTGCTTTGTGATTTTCCAAGAAGTGCACCTTAACCGGAACTCAACAATTAAAAGGAAATAATGAGGCTTTGTCACAATCTAAATGTTCAGGTGGTCGAGAGAAACAGAAACATTTTACTTAAAAAAAACACATGAATGCAATAAACTTGAACACCCACCTAATCATCTTTATCAAATGTGTTTTAGACACCCCATACTGATGTTGACCTTCGCTAGTCAGTCTTATCTGCTGCAGTCATAATTGTCCCTGATTTTCTTCCTTGCGTTTCCCCCCAACAGCTTAGAACATAAGAAACAGGAACAGAAGTAGACCATCGCTCCATTAACCAAGAGTTGATTTTGGGTTTAAATTCTATCTGCTCACTTGCTTCCAATATCTCTAACCCTGAGAAACCTGGACCCCATATTCAACATGGAGTATCGACAGCACTCTGGGGAGGGAACTCCAAAGATTCACAATCGCTTTTAGTGATGCAATTTCCTTCCATCTTGGTCCTGAGCAATCTGGGTTCATCTACTTGATTGCTGAGACTCTACATTTTTTAAAATTTGATTCCCTACAGTGTGGAAACAGGCCATTTGGCCCAACCAGTCCACACCAACCCTCTGAAGAGTAACCCACCCAGACCCATTTCCCTCTGACTAATGCACCTAACACTACGGGTAATTTAGCATGGCCAATTCACCCTAACCTGCACATCTTTGGACTGTGGGAAAGAACTGGAGCACCTGGAGGAAACCTGCACAGACACGGCAGGGTGGGGGGGGGGGAATGTGCAAACTCCACACAGTCGCCAAAGGCTGGAATCAAACCAGGGTCCCTGGTGTTCTGAGGCAGCAGTGCTAACCACTGTGCCACTGTGCTTCCCCAATTCAGAGAATGCGATTAATTCTTTTTAACCACAAACAGCTTTTTTTGATTCACCCCTAGGATGTGGATGTCACTGGCTAGGCTAACATTTATTGTCCATCCCTAATTGCCCAGATGGCAGTTAAGAGTCAACCACAATGCTATTGGTCTGGAGTCACATGTAGGCCAGGCTGGATAAAGATGGTAGTTTTCTTCCCTGAAGGACATTAGGAACATTGGGCGTGCACCTTTACACACACACAGGGACTGCAGCAGGACAAGGAAGGAACTCACCACTATCTTCTCAAGTGCTATGGAGGGGGGGAGTGGGGAGCAATAGATGTTGGTCTTGCCAATAATGTGCAAATCCTGTGACGGAGTGAGACTTGTTGTGACTTTGACCTCATTCACGATATGCTTTACCTCAAAACGAAAATCATTCTTATTCAGCTAAATTGCTTTTATTGTTATCATATTCATAGAATTATTGGATCACAGAATCCCTAAAATGCAGAAACAGGCCATTCGCACTGACCCTCTAAAAAGCATCCCACCCAGACACACACCCTCACCCTACCCTCATAAACCCACCCTTCCCATGGCTAACTCACCCCTGGACATTATGGGTAATTTAGCATGGCTAATCCACCCTAACCTGCTCATTTTTGGACTGTGGGAGGAAACTGGAGCACCTGGAAGAAACCCACACAGACACAGGGAGAATGTGCAAACTCCACACAGACAGTCACGCAAGGGTGGAATCAAACCGACGTACATAAACCATTGTGAAATACTTCCACTTTCTGATAAATGGGGTGTGGACAACATGCACTTTCTGTTGCATATTCAATGGAGTTAATCTGATTGAAATGAAAGAATTGTGGCAATTTTAGCAAAACAACATGTCCTGCGGAGTTTCGATTTTTAGATTAAAGCACATTTACAGTCATAGAGTCACAGAGATGTACAGCACGGAAACAGATCCTTCGGTCCAACCCGTCCAGATATCCCAACCCAATCTAGTCCCACCTGCCAGCACCCGGCCCATATCCCTCCAAACCCTTCCTATTCATACACCCATCCAAATGCTTCTTAAACGTTGCAATTGTATCAGCCTCCATCACTTCCTCTGGCAGTTCATTCCCAACACGTACCACCCTCTGCGTGAAAAAGTTGCTCCGTAGGTCTCTTTTATATCTTTCCCCTCTCCCCCTAAACCTATGCCCTCTAGTTCTGGACTCCCCCACCCCAGGGAAAAGCCTTTGTCTATTTATCCTATCCATGCCCCTCATGATTTTATAAACCTCTATAAGGTCACCTCGCAGCCTCTGATGCTCCAGGGAAAACAGCCCCAGCCTGTGGGTGGCACGGTGGCACTATGGGCGGCACGGTGGCACAGTGGTTAGCACTGCTGCCTCACAGCACCAGAGACCCGGGTTCAATTCCCACCTCAGGTGACTGACTGTGTGGAGTTTGCACATTCTCCCCATGTCTGCGTGGGTTTTCTCCGGGTGCTCCGCTTTCCTCCCACAGTCCAAAGATGTGCAGGTCATGCGAATTGGCCATGCTAAATTGCCCGTAGTGTTAGATAAGGGGTAAATGTAGGGGTATGGGTGGGTTGCGCTTCGGCAGGTCGGCGTGGACTTGTTGGGCCAAAGGGCCTGTTTCCACACTGTAAGTAATCTAATCTATTCAGCCTCTCACTTTGGCTCAAATCCTCCAACCCTGGCAACATCCTTGTAAATCTTTTCTGAACCCTTTCAAGTTTCACAACATCTTTCCGATAGGAAGGAGACCAGAATTGCATGCAATATTCCAAAACTGGCCTAACCACTGTCTTGTATAGCCGCAACATGACCTCCCAACTCCTATACTCAATACTCTACCAACAAAGGAAATCATAACAAACACCTTCTTCACTATCCTATCTACCTGTGACTCTACTTTCAAGGAGCTATGAACCTGCAGTCCAAGATCTCTTTGTTCAGCAACACTCCCTGGGACCTTACCATTAAGTGCATAAGTCCTGTAAAGAGTTGCTTTCCCAAAATGCAGCACCTCGCATTTATCTGAATTAAACTCCATCTGCCATTCCTCAGTCCATTGGCCCATCTGATCAAGATCCCGTTGCAATCTGAGGTAACCTTCTTCGCTGTCCAATATACTTTCAATTTTGGTGTCATCTACAAACTTACTAACTATACCTCTTATGCTCACATCCAAATCATTTATATAAATGATGAAAAGTAGTGGACCCAGCACCAATCTTTGTGGCACAGGCCTCCAGTCTGAAAAACAACCCTCCACCACCACCCTCTGTCTTCTACCTTTGAGCCAGTTCTGTATCATTCTGTATTTCTTCAGTTACTTCTATTAATATCACAGAGAAATCATTAATATTCAAAACGCCTCAGCATTGCCACTGTCATTTTTACAACAATCAATTCTACTATAAATGGTTTCATGAGATGCTAATTTAAATTTCTACAGCATAATGTATACTGCAGCAATATACACTTCAGCAAACCTCTCGACAGCCCTGTGATAAGCCCCATTATCTCACAGCACCACTCAGAACAGAAACAGCACCCAAGATCCTTAAGGTGAAAAACAGAATCAGCTGATTTCCCACTTTCACAGAAAGGTGACCTTACTCCCCAAGCACTTTCCAGGATTGCACCAACCTCAATAATCTGCTAAGTAAGATCGACCCAATATACATTTTCACAATGTGGTGCATTGTGCTCACAGGGTGACTGAACTGGGAAAATTTGGAGCAATTGGAGCTCCTCTTCCCCACTTGGATAAACCTGAACACAATGGCCTTTCCATTAGCTGCCGCAGGAGAGTAGCAAGGATAGCAACTTTCACAACAAAAGCTAATCGCAAAACTGGAATCTGAAATGACTTCCTTGAGACAGCAAGGAACAATGAAAGGTTTATATATTTATATAAAAATATAAGAACTAGGAGTAGGCCATCTGGCCCATAGAGCCTGCTCCTCCCATTCAATAAGATCATGGCTGATCTTTTCATGGACTCAGGTCCACTTACCCGCCCTCTCACCATAACCCTTTATTCTTTCACTGTTCAAAGTGTACTTGTGATTTTCTGTTTAAAAAAATATTTTTTGTACTTTTTCTCTCTGTTGCTTTTATCTTTCTCTTTTGATTTTTCTCATTTTTACTTTGCTTTCAGTCCATGGTCTCAGTCTGAACTTCGAGTTCCTGCTTTAAACTCGGTGTGGCTCCGTGAAGATTCTTCAATCTGGCTGACTAAGGATTGATGTGGAGATGCCGGTGTTGGACTGGAATTGAAAATATTCCACATAGTCTGTGCCTGTGCACCTCCCTCCACTTCCCCTGATGAAGGAGCGGCGCTCCGAAAGCTCGTGATTTTAAATAAACCTGTTGGACTATAACCTGGTGTTGTGTGACTTCCGACTTTGACTGAAGATTGTTGTAATCGCTCACAGACACCCTGTAGGGGCACCATACTCATTGGGTATTGGATATTAGAGTAATTTGGCACTCAAAAAACAGCATTTCCTTTTTGTCGATAGCTTGAAGTGAGGCAAATGGTAAGAACTGCTCCGTTGTGCTATGGTCACATGACCAACATGTCACTATCCCTTTCCAAGACATGTTGATGATATTACCACTACATCACAGCATGTGACCTGAGGGTATACAAGCCTCAGACTCCATCCTTACTTGGGCCTCTTGAAGCATGACATGCTGATGAAAGCGTTCTCTTCTTTCTAAGTGAATGGCTGAATGTTGCCCCAGATATTTGAGAATATAATATTTGCATATATTAAGGAGCTGTAAGGAAAGGCTGCTGGATTGTTCAATACCACATTACCCACATCCTAGATTCTTACATTATCAGGGAATACATGAGCATTTCTGCATCAGATTAAGATACCCAAAATGAATAGAAGCACTGACTACACATTCTAAGCTAATATACAATCAACATCTGCTTTTAACATTGAAAGAGAGACACATTTTCAGCATATTATCACATGCCTAATAACTCCTCAATTTGAGAGTTGCTGAAATAAAGACACATTTAATAATACATTTGTCAAAGCTTGTCATTCCGCACTTATAGAATCCGACAGCAGGGAAACCAGACCCTTCGGTCCAACCAGTCCGCATCAAACATAATCCCAAACTAGATTTGTCCCACCTGCGTGCGCTTGGCCCATATCGCTCCAAACCTTTCCTATTCATGAACTTACCCAAGTGTTTTTTAACCGTACCTGCATCCATCACTTTCTCTGGCAGTTCATTCCACACACAAACCACACTCTGTGTAAAAACATTGTCCCTCATGTCCTTTTTAACTCTCTCTCCACTCACCTTAAAAATAAGCCCCCTCGTTTTGAATTCCCCACCCTCAGGAAAAAGTCCTAGTCATTCAGTTTATCTACGCCCATCATCATTTTATAAGCCTCAAAAAGGTGACCCTCAATCTCATGTGTTCCAGTGAAGAAAGTCCCAGTTTTTTCAGGCTATTTCTAGATCACAAACCCTCCATGTCAAGCAACACCCTGCTAAATCTTTTCAGTGAAGCAATTTGCAACAATACCAATTCAAGGGAAACCCGACACTAAAACACTCTCCTGTCATGCAGGAAAAATGTTACGTTTCTCCTTGAATTGATATTGTTGCAAATTGTCCTGATAAGTGCAAGACAAAAAGCTTTGACAAACTGTGACTTCTTCAGCTGTGCTCAACTCTGTGCTACCAAATGGTGAGCTCTGTAATTCCTATCCCACACGTGCTTTGGATGCATTCAGCATCTTGCGTTTGCATCTCTCATGCAACGTATGTGGAAGTTCATGTATAATTAGTGCAGCATTTCCATGATCGAGTGTGGAACCCAATGCGCCTTCCATTGTTTGGTGACGCTGAATGATGTCCCCAAGGTCCCTTTCAGATTAAAAATGAGGCACATAGGAAATCAAGAGCAAGTTATGCCAGTAAAGAATTGTTGGCTGGTACACTTCAGCAGTCTCATCAAGCAGAAGCTAACTGTGGGTTGAATGGGACTAAACAACAGTAGGAATTTCATTTAATGTGATACTATGGAGGAAGTAGGTAACCAGTTATGATAGTGATCCAGAGGTGACTGGAGCATTCGAGCCATTTAGAGGACAGCAAATTGGCAATTGGCCTGAAAAATTAATAGGAGTTTATTTCAGAAAAAATATGGTCGAGGTCGGAGATTTATTAAGGGCATAGCTGGTTCGATTCGGAATTGAATGCATTTGCAAATGCAGTGTTGCCAAATATGAAGTGCGCTAACAAAAATACAATGTAAGTGCTGAATTTATCATCGTTGTTCCCACCACAGGAGTCCCACACACACTAAGAGCTTGAGTGACACATATCTCACAATATTTTCATTCCACTTATTTTTCTTTCAAATTCGAATCAAATATTTTCACAGCAGTCTATAAACAGGGCTAATTATACCTGTCAATGTCAATTGCCTTGTGCCTTGGCAAGACTCAATTTATTAATCAGCATCTAGAACCTCTGATGGGATTGCAATATCAATCAGTGTTCTAAACTATTGCTCCACGGTGACTCCTGTAGTGCAGCTGTCGTAGGTATCGCTGGGAAAGGTTCAACAAATGCAGGCTGGCAAAAGCTCATCCAGACTGTACAGAGTAGGGGCAATTGTTTTTAACGTCACCTTGCAAACCTAATATGTGTGACAACACTACATAAGGCAAGGCAGAGGGGAATACAGGGTTTAGAAGGGACTTGAGACAAAGTGTTTTCACCCAGAGACTGGTAGGGGTTTGGAATGCACTGTCTGGGAGGCGGGTAACCTTGCAACCTTGAGAAAATGCGAGAATGAGCACTTGAATTCTCTTAATAGGTGCTGGAAAGTGGGACTCCTGTAAATTTGGTGTGTTTTTGGCAGTACAGACTTGATAGGCCTCTTCTGTACTGCTTGATTCGACAACACAGACTGACATATCAATTTTCTCACTCCAATCAAAGGGCTTGTTATTTAGTTACGGGTAAGGTTTTACAATGTCCCCCCTGATGTGCGATGCAGTTAAGATCATTACTTTGCAAGTCGGATGAGAAGAAAGGCAGAAGCAGATAAATTTACAGGAATCCAGCAGCCCCAAGTTTTGGGGAGGTTTAGTCTGTGTTAGACAACACTGATCCTGCCTCCTTGTAGGTTTTGCGCTTACGATATCCAACTTCCCAGCCAAGTGGCAGAATCTGTTTCTTCTTCCTAAAGGGAAAACTTTATGAAGGATTGCACTGATTCAAATATCCTCGTCTTGAAAAGTCAGACATTGTTCCTGGCTGCCCTGTCTACTCTTATCCAGAGCCATCAGAAATACTTTGAGTCATAAACTATGATCTTAACATGACTGTAACGCAAGCATATTGATTTTGCTTACCTTTACCTGCATTTGTTTGGCAGTGATTTGGAATCAAGGATTCATTCAGAAGTTCTGTAAATTGCTCCTTATTATTCTATAGTCATTATAAATTTACAGTGAGTCTCTTAATAAGGTTGTCTTTGTCAAGCCTAACCTTCCTGTCTGCCAGTCTGATCAAACTACAGTTTAAGAACGTAAGAACTAGTGAAGGCAGGAGTTATTCAGCCCCTCGAGCCTGCTCCATTTAATACCATCATGGCTGAACTCATCTTGACCTCAACTCCATTTGCCTACCCGCTCCCCATAACCCTTCAACTGAGTACTAATTAAAAATCTATCTCCTCCTTAACCTTACTCAATGCCCCAGCATACACTACACTCGAGGATGATGAATTCCACAGATTCGCAGGCCTTTGACCCTTTAAATTCTCCTCCTCTCTATTTATCCTAAAACTATGCCCTCTTGTTCTAGATTTCCCCACAAGGAAACATCCTCCCTACACTGACATTGTCAATTCCCTTTAGCATCTTACATACTTCAATCAGATCTCCTCCGACTCTGCTACACTCCAGAGCACATGGGCCTAAACTGCTCAATCCCTCTTCATGAGACAAATCCCCCAACTCTCGAAACAATCTAAAGTATCTCCTCTGAATTGCCTCCAATGCCTCCTCAAGTAAGGGGACCAAAGTTGTACACAATACTCCAGGTGCAGTCTCACTAATGCGTTGTACAGTTGAAGTAACACTTACCTACTTTTACACACCATTCCTTTAGCGATAAGTATCAAAGTTCCATTTGCCTTGCATACTAACTTTCTACTTTTCATGCACAAGGATACCCAGATCCCTCTGCACTGAAGCATTCTGAAGTTTCTCTCCATTTAGATAATAAGTCGCCTTTCTATTCCTCTGACAAAAATAGACAACCCCACACCTATCCATGTTAATTTCATCTGCCAAACTTTGGCTCTTTCACCTAATGATCCATATCCATTTTTAAATTTCTTATTTCTTTATTGCAACATTAGTGGGCGGCACGGTGGCCCAGTGGTTAGCACTGCTGCCTCACAGCGCCAGAGACCCGGGTTCAATTCCCGCCTCAGGCGACTGACTGTGTGGAGTTTGCACGTTCTCTCAGTGTCTGCGTGAGTTTCCTCCGGGTGCTCCGGTTTCCTCCCACAGTCCAAAGATGTGCAGGTCAGGTGAATTGGCCATGCTAAATTGCCCGTAGTGTTAGGTAAGGGGTAAATGTAGGGGTTTGGGCGGGTTGCGCTTCGGCGGGGTGGTGTGGACTTGTTGGGTCGAAGGGCCTGTTTCCACTAATCTAATCTAACTCACTTTCCCACTTACTTTAGTGCCATCTGCAAATTTAGTGATAGCACATTCTTCCCCCGAATCCAATCTGCCCTTCGAGCCTGCACCACCATTCAATATGATCATGGCTGATCATCCTCAATCAGTATCCTGTTCCTGCCTTATCCCCATAATCCTTGATTCCACTATCCTTAAGAGCTCTATCCAACTCTTTCTTGAAAGTATCGAGAGACTTGGCCTCCACAGCCTTCTGGGGCAGAGCATTCCATACAGCCACCACTCTCTGGGTGAAGAAGTTTCTCCTCATCTCTGTTCTAAATGGCCTATCCTTTATTTTTAAACTGTGTCCTCTGGTTCGGGACTCACCCGTCAGCGGAAACATGCTTCCTGCCTCCAGAGTGTCCAATCCTTTCATAATCTGATATATCTCAATCAGATCCCCTCTCAGCCTTCTAAACTCATGATTTGGAGATGCCGGTGTTGGACTGGGGTGTACAAAGTTAAAAATCACACAACACCAGGTTATAGTCCAACAGGTTTAATTGGAAGCACACTAGCTTTCGGAGCGACGCTCCTATCGACTATCACCTGATGAAGGAGCATCGGTCCGAAAGCTAGTGTGCTTCTAATTAATCCTGTTGGACGTGAACCTACGCTACACTCCTTCAATAGCCAGAATGTCTTTCCTCAAATTTGGAGACCAAAACTGCACAAAATATTCCAGGTGCGGTCTCACCAGGGCCCTATACAACTGCAGAAGAACCTCTTTGCTTCTACACCCAATTGCTCTTGTTATGAAGGCCAGCACGCTATTAGCTTTCTTCACTGCCTGCTGTACCTGCATGCTTGCTTTCATTGACTGATGTACAAGAACACCTAGATCTCGTTGTACTGCCCCTTTACCTAATTTGACTCCATTTAGGTAGCAAGCTGCCTTCCTGTTCTTGCCACCGAAGTGGATAACCATACATTTATCCACATTAAACTGCATCTGCCATGCATCTGTCCGCTCACCTAGCCTGTCCAGGTCACCCTGTAATCTCCTAATATCTTCCTCACATTTCACCCTGCCACCCAGCATTGTATCATCAGCAAATTTGCTAATACTACTTTTAATACCATCTTCTATATCATTAATGTACATTGTAAAAAGCTGCGGTCCCAGCACTGATCCCTGCGGTACCCCACTGGTCACCGCCTGCCATTCCGAAAGGGAGCTGTTTATCACTACTCTTTGTTTCCTATCAGCCAACAAACTTTCTTTCCAAGTCAGTATTTTTCCCCCAATACCATGCGCCCTAATTTTGCTCACTAATCTCCTATGTGGGACTTTATCAAAAGCTTTCTGAAAGTCCAGGTACACTACATCCACTGGATCTCCCTTGTCCATCTTCAGAGTTACATCCTCAAAAAATTCCAGAAGATTAGTCAAGCATGATTTCCCCTTCATAAATCCATGCTGACTCTGACCTATCCTGTTACTGCTATCCAGATGTGTCGTAATTTCACCTTTATAATAGACTCCAGCATCTTTCCCACCACTGAGGTCAGACTAACTGGTCTATAATTCCCTGCTTTCTCTCTCCCTCCTTTCTTAAAAAGTGGGACAATATTAGCCACCCTCCAATCCGCAGGAACTGATCCTGAATCTATAGAACATTGGAAAATGATCACCAATGCATCCACGATTTCTCGAGCCACCTCCTTCAGTACCCTGGGATGTAGACCATCAGGTCCCGGGGACTTATCAACCTTCAGACCTAACAGTCTCTCCAACACCAATTCCTGGCAAATATAAATTCCCATCAGTTCAGGTCCTTCAGCCACTGTTACCTCAGGGAGATTGCTTGTGTCTTCCCCAGTGAACACAGATCTGAAGTACCAATTCAACTCTTCTGCCATTTCTTTGTTCCCCTTAATATGTTCACCCGTTTCTGTCTTCAAGGGCCCAATTTTAGCCTTAACCATTTTTTTTCCTTTCACAGACCTAAAAAAGCTTTTACTATCCTCCTTTATACTTTTGGCCAGTTTACCTTCGTACCTCATTTTTTTCTCTGCGTATTTCCTTCTTAGTAATTCTCTGTTGTCCTTTAAAAGCTTTCCAGTCCTCCGTTTTCCCACTTACCTTTGCTATGTTATACTTTTTCTCTTTTGACTTTATATGTTTCTTAACTTCCCTCATCAGCCACGGCCACCCATGCCTCCTCCTAGGATCTTTCTTCCTTTTTGGAATGAACTGATCCTGCATCTTCTGCATTATACCCAGAAATACCTGCCATTGTTGCTCCACTGCCATCCCTGCTAAGGTATTGCACCAATGAACTTTGGCCAGCTCCTCCCTCATAGCTCCATAGTTCCCTTTATTCAACTGAAATATTATAACTTCCGATTGTACCCTCTCCCTTTCAAATTGCAGATTAAAACTTATTGTATTATGGTCACTACCTCCTAATGGCTCCTTCACTGTGAGGTCCCTGATCAAATCCGGTTCATTGCACAACACCAGATCCAGAATTGCCTTCTCTCTGGTCGGCTCCAGCACCAGCTGTTCTAAGAATCCATCTCGGAGGCACTCCACAGACTCCCTTTCTTGGGGTCCAATATCATCCTGATTCTCCCAGTCTACCTGCATGTTGAAATCCCCCATAACAACTGTAGTAATATCTTTGCGACAGGCCAATTTCAGCTCCTTATTCAACTTACACCCTATATCCAGACTACTGTTTGGGGGCCTAGATAACTCCCATGAGGGTCTTTTTACCCTTAGAATTTCTCAGGTCTATCCATACTGACTCTACATCCCCTGATTCTAGGTTTTCCTGCGCAAGGGACTGAATATCATACCTTACCAACATAGAAATAATGAATAGGGATTGTAAATAGTTAGGGCCTGAGAGCTGAACCCTGTGGCATCTCACTAGTCCCTTTTAAATCTTTCCCCTCTCACCTTAAACCTATGTCCTCCAGTTTTGGACTCCCCCACCCTGGGGAAAATGCCTTGTCTTTCAAATGTCCAAATTAGCCAGACCTCCAAAGTATTCCAGTAATTGTATGGTGCTGTAAGTGGTAACTTGTAAACTTTTCACTGCACTCATTTGAGTACATGTGACAATAAAGCTAATTCAACTCAATGGACATGAAACACTAACTCTGATTTCTCTCCACGGATGCTGCCAGACCTGCTGAGCTTTTCCAGCAATTTCTGTTTTTGTTTCTGATTTACAGCACATGCGGTGTTCTTTTGGTTTGTATATGATTCAATTCAAGTTAGGCCTCATTGTACTGGTGGTAAAGCCTAATTGCAGTCACAGTCAAAGGAAGCTAGCAGCCACTAATTGAGGAAAGGAAGGCAGCAAATTGGCGAACTTGAAGTCAATGAAAAGCAGAAGTGTACAGGCCTTCAACATGCTTCTTGCTGTCACACAAGGGCAAATTCTACAATACTGAATTCAGTCCATGAGATGATTGTTCTGAATCCCACGGTACTGATTCACTTGTCGGAACAAAGTTACAGCAAGTTTACAGTTGCGATGTTGTCAGTGTTTCAGGAAATACTGAAACCAGTTAAACATAAGCAATAGAACAAAAAGGACAGTGATCAAAACTTACACTTTGTGCAACAGAGTGTCCCTTGATCTGTTCTGTGCTAACAGGTTAGTTGCCAGGCTGAATAATGCATCAGTCCATTCCTGGAATACACAAACAGGGGAGGGTATTTTCCGAGTGTTAGTAGCTCTCAGGCCAACTTTAGAAGATGACAGAACCATAGAATCATACAGTCCAGCCTGCACCGACAAATAACTACTCAAAATCCACACTGGCCCCACAAACGTGAACGCATCGCACCTATAAGCCACCTCCACTAACATAGAGACCAGGGCACATTGTTTTATGTATCAAATACAACAAAGAATTTCTGTAATGCACAAATAAAGCAAATGGGAGTGAAGAACTGACACTGAGGTGCTAAAATCATACATGAATGCTGTCACGGACTTGATGGACCAAATGGCCAGACTGTGCTACATATACTATGTTCCAGTTAACTGATATGATTTCATTTGCTCCTCAATAATCTCTTCACATGGGCCACGGGGAGAGCAATGACAATAGTAACACTCTGTAATCAAGAAGCTTAGATGCTTACCTTTATGTGAGGTAATAGTGGCTGTGGCAAACAAAATGAGAATGGGAAGAAAGTAAATCGGTAACAGCAAGAAGAAAGAATGTTGCTGGAGCGAGAAGCAATCTGTTAAAGTTCATAAACAAGAGTGTTAGAGGTGCAGGGGACAAGATGGCGGAATCCAAGGTCATGTTGTAATAAGTGTGGGATTTGAGAGTTACTCTCAGCAATGGAGATTAAGACCATAACACATGGAAGAAGAGGTAGTAGATCATTCAGTCTATCTAGACTCTCTCTGTCTGGGAGTCATTGAGGTGCTACATGATTTGAAAAGAGTCCACGTTATGAGGGTGAAGGGATGCTGTCATAGGGCCATAAGACATAGGAGCAAGAGGAGGCCATTCAGCCTGCCCCACCATTCAAATATATCATGGCCGATCTCCAACTCCACTTTCCTGCCTTTCCCCGCATAACCCTTGGTTCCTGTACTAATTTAATATCTGACCATCTTAGCCTTAAACACACTTGATGACCCAAGCCTCATCAACCCTCTGCAGTGAAGAATTCCACAGATTCACTACCCTTTGAGAGAAGAAATTTCTCCTCATCTCTGTCTTAAGTGGGCTCCACCTTGCTTTGAGATGATGCCCACTGGTCCTGGACCTTCTCATGAGTGGAAACAACCTCTCTGTATCTACAAGTTAAGAATCTTGTATATTTCAGGTCTGAGAGAATCAATCATAGAATGGAATCATGGAATCCCTACAGTGTGGAAACAGGCCCTTCAGCCCAACAAATCAACACTGACTCTCAGAAGAGTAAAGCTTTTGCCCGAAACATCGATTTTCCTGCTCTTTGGATGCTGCCTGACGTGCTGTACTTTTCCAGCACCATTCTAATCTTGACTCTAATCTCCAGTACCTACTTCTGCTTCAGAAGAGTAACCCACCCGTAATTAATGCACCTAACCTACACATCCCTGAACACTATGGGGCAAGTTAGCAAGGCCAATCCACCTAACCTGGACATCTTTGGACTGTGGGAGGAAACCCACGCAGACCACGGGGAGAATGTGCAAACTCCACACAGACAGTCACCCGAGGCTGGAATCGAACCTGGGTCATTGGTGCTGCGAGACAGCAGTTCTAACCACTGAGCCACTGTACCGTCCCAAAGAGTGTTCAGGAAGGCTGCCATTGAATTTGGGGTAGACCCTTCAGTCTCCAACACCTTGGGTATTAAGTGAAGAGCAGGGATGGTTAAGTGGCTGGGTAGCATAAGTGTTATTTGTATGAGACGATAGGAGAAAGTGAAGGGTGTGCGAATGGCTGACATAATTATGGTGGGGGGGGGGGGGGGGATGCAGGGACATGTAGAAATGCAGGGCAAAAACAAAGATGGAATTGAGCAGGGTCCGGTGGCAAAGTGTCTCCTGAGAGATGCAGAAGTAGGTTTCACCCCCAACATATGGTTCTTGCCCCAGGCATTACATCCTGACTCCCCACCCACCCCACAAAAGAATTTCCACAGGTAGCCATCTTTCCCACATCATCAACGCTTCCTGTTGAAGAGAAAATTGCAGTTATAAAACTATTAAAGTCAATACTTAAAAGCAAACCACCGAAGTGTGTTTAAACTGAAATTGAGGTGTTTTCCTGTGTTATCAGTCAAGGTAACATAACCTGAACTGTTGAACTCTCCCCGCTTCCCACAAAAGTATTTTGCAGATATGTGCTTGTATGGATATGTGCCTCTGTCCCTTTGTTCTGTTCCTTCATACATGCTGTTCATCAGTTTGAAAGGATGATCCAGACAAACATTTATTCCCTCTTTTCTCTCAGATACTGCCTGGCCTCCTGAGTGTTTCCAGCATGTTTGTTTTGATTTTAGTGCCAGGAGGATGGTTATTGGCTCTCTGGGTTAACAGCCTTTCTAAAGATCGAACAACTCAGCAAATGTATAATCAGTCATTTGTCTCTCTCCAATTATAATAAACACGCAGTCTCACTGTTTACAATAAAATAAACTACATTTTATCTCAATGCATTTTTCTGGTAACTTTAAATGCGACTCCTCTCTCACTCTTCCCCACATGTCTGGCCAAGATCAAAGGCTATTCTTGAGAGGTATTATGGTCTTCCATCAAAGTTATATGAATTTTAGGCTGTATTTTCCATCCAATTTTCTCCCCTCATCTTCTGAAGAGCTAACTATTTGAGTGCAGGAGAATTCATGTTCTTGGGAAGTTACCATTTGTTTACTGTACGGTTTTATATCCACATCCAAGACAGACTGCTTGAGCAGAGGGTAAGGTCAGGAGCAATCTTTTGGCATGGGCTTCTTGTAAATCTGTTTATTAAGTATGAAGACTAAATACTGCAACACATGGTATTCAGATTTATACCAGTCTATAATCTCACAGCCATTTAATGAAAGACAATTCCAAAAAATATCTACCGCCTAATGTTAATTGGTCTGTTCCACGTTTCTCTCTTTCCACTGCTCTTTCTTAACTCCGCCCACCCTGTGTTACTTACGCCCAGTGAGGAGTAGCTCCATGACATCACCACAAGACTGCTTCAGAGTCCTGAAGCCCTTCCACAACAACCATGGGCCAGAAATGGGAACTGGAACAGCCACATGAACACTCTGGCTAGAAGAAGAGGACTGAGAACTGTGCAGGGAGTAACCCGCCTCCAGACTCCCTGCAAGCCATGCCAGGAATGTGATGGAATGCTGCCCGCTTGCCCAGATCAACAACACTTGAGAAGTCTGCCACCATTCAGGAAGAAGCAGTCTGCTTATTTGGCACCCTCAAGGCTCTCCACCAATGGTGAGAAGCGACAGCTGGGTGAATCAGCTACAAGATTCACTGCTTCAACCCACCGAGGCTCCTTCAACACAAGCTTCTGAACACATGACCTTTACCATCTAAAAGCACAAGGGCAACAGATAAATGGGAACATCGCCACCTGTGAGCTCCCCTCCAATCCACTCGCCATCCTGACTTGGAATGGCATCCCCATTCCTTCAGTGTTGCTGGGTTAGAATATAGCACCAAGCTTCCTGACAAAATTGTGAGTGTCCCCACACCGTAAGGGGTGGCATGGAGCTCAGTGATTGGCATTGCTGCCTCACTGCGCTAGAGACCAAGGTTCAATTCCAGCCTCAGGTGACTGCCAGTGTGGAGTTTGCACATCCCCCTGTGTCTAAGCGGGTTTCCTCCAGGTGCTCCAGTTTCCTCCCACAGTCCGAAAATGTTCAGCTTAGGTGAATTGACTAAATTGCTCATAGTTTTCAGGGATGCATAAGTTCGGTGCATTAGTCAGGGGTAAATGTAGAGTTATGGGGTAGGGGAATGGATCTGAGTGGGTTAGTCTTCGGAAGGTCAGTGTGGACTTGTTGGGCCGAAGGGCCTGTTTCCACACTGTAGAGATTCTATGATGATCTATATTGACTGGCACAGTTCAAGGGGATAGCCCACCACCAATTTTGAGAAGAGAATTAGGGAGAGGTAACTGTAGTGATTGTAATGAGGTCAGCCAGGTAGACCTCACAGAATAGGAGTTCCCTGACTGGGGCTGTTAATCTGGTTCACATGTGAGTTGGCTCTGAGGAGCTGGATTAGTGTCGAGGACTCTCCATGTAAATAAAAGGTGACTTGGTGATGAATACCAGCCTTTGTGGGGTGATTTCAGTGATGGTGAGAGAATAGCATGATCCAGAAGAAATCTGGTTGCAAGAATCATCTTTGAATTGAGGTAAGGATTTCTGGCATCATACAATTACTTGGGAAGCTTGACTCATTTGATTCTGCTGTCAAAGACTGACCCCAGCATATGGAAAGACTGTATTATTTTGTCCGGGCAAATGACATCGGGGCAGATGAAAAGCTTCGAGTAATTCTCCTGACAACTTGTGGACCTGCAGCTTTTTTGGCTATTAGGAGCCTAACTTTCCCTGAGGCACCAGATACCAAAACCTTTCAAGGGTTGACAGATTTAGTTAAGGAGTATTACGACCCTAAGCCTCCCCTAATTCTGAGATGCTGTCATTTTTATCCAGCAATTCAAGAACTGGGGAATCCGTATTTGGATTTTTGACTGGGTTAAGACAACAGGAAGAGGTATGTGACTTTGGTTTCACCCTTAATGAGATGCTGAGAGACCATTTGGTACATGTGATTAATGATATAACCATGCAAAAGCAGCTACCAGCTGAAGCCCAGCTGCACTTCAAACAGGCTCTACCAATAGAAAATGCAACAACTGGAGCATAAGAACTACAGGGTATTCCAACGGAAGTGGATACCCTCACCAGTCCAACTGAGCTTGGGGAACACCACTTTAACAAAAGCCTCACTCAGGACATATCCTGATCAGAGGGACTCCAGGTCAGCCCACAGCAAAACCTGAAAACAAAGCCAAGCCTCAGCCAAATGGTTAAAGTTTCCTTCAAGATCAGGACCGGCAAGCCATTGCAGCTGCTGCCGGTATACTGTCTGGGAGGCCAAGAAGAAATGCAGATACATTGAGCCGCCTCCCACTGGCAGGCCCACACCGGTGGTGCCACCACTGGAAGAGACCATTAGGGTTTTAAATTTTCAGGGCACACTTCCAGTCACAGCTGACTACATCAGACTTTGGGGATGCAGAAATATCCAGTCCTGGTAAAACTGGAACACTGGGTGGTGATGGGGGAAACCAAAGGGCGGTCACAGCCAGAACTGAAACCTTTTCAGACCCGGAGAGACCAGATCACCGTCGAGGATGGCGTATTATTACAGGGAGCAAGAGGGATGGGTCCCGAGCAAAGGTCACCACCAGATGGTGGGTCACCTCCACCAGGGACAGCAAGGGGTTTCCAAAGTGAAGATGTTGTCTGGTGGCCAGGATTGGATGCCAACAGCCACATTCATGGGGCAGTGCCCAGAGTGCAAACAAGGACAAAAATTAATGCCAGCATCTCCCCCACATTTGTTGGAATGGCTGGGTAAACCCTGGACTCGGTAACACATCGACTATGCCAGTCCTTTCATGGCTCAATGTTCTTAGTCATTGGCCGCCCACTCAAAGTGGCTGGACATGCAGAGAGTTCATTTGTCAAACACGAGATGATGATCAAAAAGCCGCCTGTGTCTTTTGCAATACACTGACTCCCATTAGTGTTGGTCACATATAATGGGCCATTGTTTACCAGCAGGGAACTTGAGTATTTCCTGAAGTCGAATGGTATTCAACACATAAGGACAGCTGTACTCCATCCATCATCCAATGGCCTGGCAGAAAGAGCAGTCCAAACTTTGAAGGCAGATTTAAAGAAACAGCCTGCAGCTTTACTAGATACCAAACTGTCCTGATTCCTATTTTGTTATAGGACCGCACTCCCCCCCCCCCCGCCATGCAACCACAGGGATAGCTCTAGCAGAGTCGCTAATGGGGAGATGAGTCGCAGGTCTCGGGGGGGGGGGGGGGGTGAAACAGCATCAGAAACACCAATGCCGGACACAAGCGAGAGAGACAGTTAACTTCAGAGGACAAAGTCTTGTGTAGGAACGATGAGAATGGGGGGTAAGGGACATGGTTGACACGAGGTTGGATCCAGTGATGTGTAAAGTTCAGTGATGGTCCTGAACAAGCGCATGGAGCATATGAAAGCTGCAAACTCACAAGCCAAGCGAGGGAGCAAAACATGCTCAGCTCATCCACAGCTGTTCTGGGACCCATGGGTTCCCTCTCTCTGTCAGGCATTGAGGATATATCGCAATTTGTGATGGGCGTGGTGCCTGACAATGCTTTGATGACTGAAGAAGAGAATGAATTTCTTCTGAAACACTCCGGGCACAAGAGATGAGCTACGGTGTGTTACACACTGCCTCTATCTGAGACAGAATCTGAGGAACCTGACCCAGTGCTAAAATGCCCCGGGGAGGGACAACTAAAAAAAAAGAACTGGGCCTACATCCTTGGACTCAGAGGGGAAGGGGTGCAGTGATTTTTAACAAGGTCAGCCAGGTGGACATCACAGAATATGAGTTCCCTGATTGGACCAGATTAACAGCCCCAAACAGGGAGCCCTGGCTGACAGATATAACCTGGGGTGTCAGAGGTTCTCGTTACTGTAGGAGCTGTATCAGAATCAAGGACTCTCCATGTGTACATACAGGGATACTGGACTTGGTAGACTTAGTTCAGTACGAAATCCCATTTTAAAAAAAATCACAGCTGGGTTCAGTGCTATCCTTGAAAAGCATCTTCACATTTGCCAGCAGGGGTCACTCCAATACTGGTGGCTTACTTTCTGTATTCAGTTAAGTACTGCAGTTGATTTGAACTCCTTAGCCAATTTAAGGCAAGCCAGATTAACCCTGAAACTCAATTGTTCTGTACTGATGGTGCATTTACCAATGGTGCCAGCCATCAGAAGAAAGGAACTTTTCTTGATTTCGAAACTGTAGATGACCAGCTCCTTCAGTGGTGCACTGGACACATCTCCAGTCCCCAGGGAACACTGGTCACCACTGGCTCCCTCACTGGCCTGAACTGAAGTGGCTCATCTCAGATCAGGTACCAACAGGGTGGGGGACGCACAGTGGTTGAAGTCAGTGGTGCTTGTGGCACAACTCTCATCATCCTGCACCTTCAATAACAACAAGGGCCCTTCATCGACCATTCTTACTGGGCTGTAGTCAGGCATTGACTCTGGGATAGGGAGGTGGACAAATTGACAGATGACTGTTTGTGTGGAGTCTCCACATTCTCCCTGTGTTTGCATGGGTCAGCTCTGGTTTCCTCCCACAACCCAAAGATGTGCAGGTTAGATGGTTTGCTGATGTTAAATTGCCCCCATTGTGTCATGGGGATGTGTAAGCTAGGTGGGTTAGCCATGAGGAATGTAGGATTACAGGGTGGGGCGGTGGGTGGGATGCTCTTCGGAGGGTCGGTGTGGACTCAGTAGGCCAAATAGCCTGCTTCCATGCTCTACGGATTCTATTTTCCATTCTACAAAGTAAACACAGAAATGACTGGCAAAACTGAATGTGCACACATTTTCATGTGATTAGCACTGCTGCCTCACAACGCGGGTTCAATTCCAGCCTCGGGCGACTGTGGTGTTTGCACATTCTTCACGTGTCTGCATGGGTTTCCCTGGGGTGCTCGGGTATCCTCCTCCAATCCAAAGCTGTGCAGGCTAGGTGGATTAGCCGTGCTGAATTGCCCCATAGTATCCAGGATGTGCAGGCTAGGTGGATTAGCCGTGCTGAATTGCCCCAAAGTGTCCAGGATGTGCAGGCTAGGTGGATTAGCCGTGCTGAATTGCCCCATAGTATCCAGGATGTGCAGGCTAGGTGGATTAGCCGTGCTGAATTGCCCCATAGTGTCCAGGATGTGCAGGCTAGGTGGATTAGCCGTGCTGAATTGCCCCATAGTATCCAGGATGTGCAGGCTAGGTGGATTAGCCGTGCTGAATTGCCCCATAGTATCCAGGATGTGCAGGCTAGGTGGATTAGCCGTGCTGAATTGCCCCATAGTGTCCAGGATGTGCAGGCTAGGTGGATTAGCCGTGCTGAATTGCCCCATAGTATCCAGGATGTGCAGGCTAGGTGGATTAGCCGTGCTGAATTGCCACATAGTATCCAGGATGTGCAGGCTAGGTGGATTAGCCGTGCTGAATTGCCCCATAGTGTCCAGGATGCAGGCTAGTGGATTAGCCGTGCTGAATTGCCCCATAGTGTCCAGGATGTGAGGGTTGGTGGATTAGCCATGCTAAATTGCCCCATAGTGTCCAGGATGTGCAGGCTAGGTGGATTAGCCATGCTAAGTTGCCCCTTTGTGTCCAGGATGTGCAGGCTAGGTGGATTAGCCATGCTAAGTTGCCCCTTTGTGTCCAGGATGTGCAGGCTAGGTGGATTAGCCGTGCTAAATTGCGCCATAGTATCCAAGATGCAGGCTAGGTGGATTAGCCATGCTGAATTGCCCCATAGTGTCCAGGATGTGCAGGCTAGGTGGATTAGCCATGCTGAATTGCCCCATAGTGTCCAGGGATGTGTAGGCTAGTTGGGTTAGCCATGATAAATGCAAGCTGGGTGTGGGCAGGATGCTCTTCAAAGGGTCAGTGTAGACCCGATGGGCCAAGTGGCCTGCTTCCACACATAGGGATTCCATTCTATTCGAACAATAGAGGTTTTACAAAGATAGTTACTTGAATTCAGAACAGCTGAATTGCTACAAAATAACTTGCTAGGGAGCTAATGACAAAGCATCAACATTCCTCTTGAGTTCTGTCTGTTGCCCTGAAAGATTAAGCAATTATGACATTAAGTAAGTAATTGAATGATTTCAACTGTCAACACTTAATCTGTTGAATGGCTTTGCAATAAACTAATGCAGAATGCTGAATGCAGGAGCTCAAAGCATTGTGCTTGGTGCGAAGGGTTTAGTTCGCCACTCCAACATATGCTAGATGTCAAGCCTGCATTTTATGTATTGGTTGTCTTCAATTTCCAATTTGTAAGTAGTTCCCAATCTATACTGAAGTTCTGCCAATCTGCCACTTGCTTACAGCTGAAGACTTTACTTTCAAGGTAGTGCTTAAAAACTCTTGTGAGACGTTTAGGGTGGCACGGTGGCTAGCACTGCTGCCTCACAGCACCAGGGTCCCGGGTTCGATTCCAACCCTCAGGCTGTGTGGAGTTTGCACGTTCTCCCCGTGTCTGTGTGGGTTTGCTCTGGTTTTCTCCCACAGTCCAAAGATGTGCAGGTCAGGTGAATTGGTTAAATGGTGGGCGGCATGGTCGCACAGTGGTTAGCACTGCTGCCTCGCAGCGCCAGAGACCCGGGTTCAATTCCCGTCTCAGGCGACTCTCTGTGTGGAGTTTGTACATTCTCCCCGTGTCTGCGTGGATATCCTCCGGGTGCTCCGGTTTCCTCCCACAATCCAAAAATGTGCAGGTCAGGTGAATTGGCCATGCTAAATTGCCTGTAGTGTTAGGTGAAGGGGTAAATGTAGGAGAATGGGTCTGGGTGGGTTACGCTTCGGCGGGTCGGTGTGGACTTGTTGGGCCGAAGGGCGTGTTTCCATACTGTAGGGAATCTAATCGAATCTAATCTAAATTGCCCATAGTGTTCGGTGCATTAGTCAGAGGGAAATGGGTCTGGGTGGGTTACACTTTGGAGGGTCAGTATGGACTTGTTGGGCTGAAGGGCCTGTTTCCACGCTGTAGGGAATCTAATCTAAAATCTAAGTTTGGGTGAAATTCCTGGCTGATGACATAGTTGCCTGGGGATTGGTGGTTCCATTAGGTCTTTTGATGGTTGCAGCCATTACTGCTCACAAAGGAACCATGGAGAACTAATCATCGAATCCTTACAGTGTGGAAGCAGGCCCTTTGGCCCATCGAGTGCACACTGACCCTCCGAAAAGCATCCCATCCAGACCCCACCCCCTCACCTCATCCCTGTTACCCTGCAATCACCATGGCTCATCCGCCCTACACATTCCTGGACACTATGGGTAATTTAGCATGGCCAATCCACCCTAACCTGCACATCTTTGTGACTGTGGGAGGAAACCAGAGCACCTGGAGGAAACCCACACAGGCATGGGGAGAATGTCCACACAGTTGCCCATGGCTGGATTGAACCTGGGTCCTTGGCATTTGTGAGGCAGCAGTGCTAACCACTGAGCCACCATGTTGCACACCCCACCCCTCCCGCCACTAAACACATATGACTCTCTCCAAACCTTGTTTTTTATACATTTTAAAAAAAAAGTATGTATCAAATGCTAAATACTTTTGCACAGGCCGCTTATTTTTACAATCCTTATTGTATCATTTTCTAAATCACCATATTCAGAGATGTTATTATACACGGTCTGCAGCAGATGGGACTTGAACATGTATCTCCCGACCTAAAACTCGGGACACTGCCACCCTATCACAAGAGCCCTTTTCACAATCAATGTTAAGTGTTTGTGGGAGCAGTAGCATACTAACAGGGATGGCCTGCTTAATTATCAACATGCCCTGCACAGAGGACGGACAGAGGTTAATGAAGACTAAGATTTTATCCAGCTGCTTTCATCTGAACACAAGGACAAATGAAGAACTGGCTTGCTTTTTGAAATAAATGATGGAAATGATTGTATAATGGTGATATTTATGTTCCATTAAGGCTAATCCATTGAGTCGAGGTGCAACACTCCATTCCAGAGACCCCGTTGAACCAGTGTACAACTGGAGCCAATCTTTACATACAATAAACATTTATTTAGGCAGTCACAGATTATAAGTAAGCACCTTCTGACCCAGCAACTACAACTCAAGGCAAAGATTATTTATAGGGGGAGTTAATGGCCACCATCTGCCTACAATTAAATATAATTAGCATGCAATTAACATGGCGCTTTATACTAGAAATGCATTAGCCAATTCTCATTAGGCCAGTAAATGGAGGCAGAGAGAGTCTTGAGATGTCAACTGGTCCACCCAGGCCCTTTTGAGAATGTGTTGTTATTGCTGAATTCACGTGTTTGCTGATAGTGCCAAAGATTGAAATGTTCAACTCCTCAAGGACATCGGAGGGAGTGGGGCGAACATTGCTGGGAATTGGGGTTGCATTCCAACCTGAGGCAGAAGATAGTGGGAAGTCCCATCGCACACCCCCAACTTGAGAATGTAATCTTGACTCGCTCTGCCTGGCAGTGCTGAAAGAGTCCTGCTCTCTCAGAGCCACTGCCCTTCAACCACAGGCTTAAAGGACCTCATTTAGATTTGAGAGATCCCATGGCACTGATCTGCATACACACATTCAGCCAAGAGTTATCTCTGAAGCAGAAGTTGAAAACAGATGATGGTGAAGTGGATGATAGTCAGGGGGATGTGAGCAAGTTTCAGATAAATCAGAGGTAGACAGATATAAGGGTCAGACAAATGGCACACGCAGTTTAAGGTGGAGTGGTGAGCAAACTGACATGTTTTGGAAGGAATAAGGCAAATAGACTCAGCAGTAAAATTTAAAAGGGGGCTGAAAAGCAGAGAGACCTGAGGGTTTGCATAAATAAATATTTAAAAGCAGCAGGATAAATTGATAAAGCTGTTTAAAAACATGGGAGATTTAGCTTTACAAATACAGGCATCGAATAAATCCCAAGTCATGTAGAGTCACAGAGATGCATACCATGGAAACAGATGCTTCAGTCCAACTCATCAAGGACCACCAGATATCTTAAATTAATCAAGGCCCGTTTGCCAACATTTGGCTCATATCCTTCTAAACCTTTCCTATTCATGTGCCCATCCAGATGCCTTTTAAATGTTGTAAGTGAACCAGCCTCCACCACTTCCTCTGGCAGCTCATTCCATACACGTACCACTCTCTGCGTGAAAAAGTTACCCCTTAGATCTCTTTTCAATCTTTCCCTTCTCACCCTAAACTTATGCCCTCGAGTTCTGACTCCACCACCCCAGGGAAAAGACCTTGTCTATTTACCCTATCCATGCCCCTCATGATTTTATAAACCTCTATAAGGTTACCCGTCAGCCTCCGACGCACCAGGGAAAACAGCCCCAGCCTACTCAGCCCCTTCCTATAGCTCAAACCTTCCAACCCTGGCAACATCCTTGTAAATCTTTTCTGAACTGTCAAGTTTTGCAATTTCTTCCAGTAGCTGGGAAACATATTGTTCACTACCATTTTTCGTATTATAATCTGTAATGCTGCTCATATGTTTTATCAATGAGTACAACCTCCAGACAGTGATGTCTAATAGTGGCAATGATAGCGTAAAGTTTGGACTGAGAATGTTATATGTGCATTGGCATGAGAGATTACTGCATGGAAGCATAAAAAGAGATTTATAAAACTGCATTACCCTGTATAATTTGTGCTTTGCTGAAATCAGTATGAATGGAGTTAAAACCATTACTGATATAAATCACCACTGACATTGTGTTCCAGAAAATTGCTTCCAGCTAATCTTTTTAAGAATGTTGCAGAAAGTTTTGTTTACGTGTCTTCCTGGCAAACATTCCTACTGTAACCACTAAATCTGTCCACAAGAGGTCATGGGAAAACCTAGAGATGCAATTGTTCCAAATGTATAAAACCAAGACCCATTGTTAAACTGTTCCCTGCAACAGACAGGCAGAACACTGCGGGTGCTGGAAATCTGAAATCAAAACAGAAAACAAGAGAAGCATTGGGCAGCTCAGGCAGACAAGCAAGTTGTCAATCTGAAACGCCTTGTTTCTCTCTTCAAAGTTGCTGCCTGCCCAGCTAAAATATTTCCAGCATTGTCTGTTTTTATCCCGACAATGCAGAGACTGTGAACCATGGAGTACTGAAACACAATTATGTGTGCAAGACATGGGCTGGTCGGGTACCAAAAATGAACAGGATCCGATGAAGGTTCAATTCAAACCTTGAGCAGCTTTTGACAGCTTTTATATTAAAATATAAAGGGATGTCCTTATCCAGTTTCCCATGACACCTGTGGGTGAGTACCTGGGAGCGTATTACAGGAGGAACATGGTTACACTGGAGAGGGTGCAGGGGAGATTTACAGGATGCTGCCTGGGCTGGAGAGCTTCCATTATGAAGAGAGATTGGACAGTTGAGGGTTGTTTTCCTGACAGCAGGGGAGATTGAGAGGGGCATGATTGAGAGGTATAAAATTATGAGGGACTCAGATAAGGGAGGTGGGAAGAGACTGTTCCTCTTGATGGAGGGATCAAGACCAGGGAGCAGGGAGCAGGGAGCAGAAAGTTTAGAGGGATGTCAGGAATAACATGTTCACCCAGAAGGTGGTGGCAATCTGGAATTCACTGCCTGGGAGAGTGGGAGAGGCAAAACTAAGAAGATTTTGGATGTGCACTTTTGATGCCAAGACATGCAAGGCTATGGGAAGCAAGTGTTGGTAAATGGAGTAGAACAGAATAGTTAGGTGGGTACTTTTGACTGGTGTGGACCCGATGGGCCAAAGGGCCTTACTCAATGCTGTAGATCTCAGTGGGGCTGGGGTTCAGGTCAAATCCAAATCAATTAATTAGTCATGATCAGATTAAGACAGAAGCATAACTATCATATACAAAAAGCCCTTTATCAAGATGCCCGAAACGTCGATTCTCCTACTCCTCTGATGCTGCCTGACCTGCAGTGCTTTTCCAGCACCACACTCTCAACAGTTTCATATTATTCAATTTGGTATAATTTTTTCGAGGGTTTTTACAGCGTGATTAACGACGGGGAAAGTGGGCCTTTCTGTCCTTTCGCTGATTGATTATTTTAAGGATTCCCATAAGGAGGGACCTGAACGACATACTCTCAGGATGAGCGCAGAATTAATGGTACAAATTTCTGGATTTCCACATTACTCTGTGCATATGTAGACTCCCACAGTCATTGTCAGTTTTAGTGCAGGAATGACAGTGAACTTCATAGTTGATCCTCCTGTGCAATTGCAAAAGCCACACTCTTGAATCAGTTTACCAGGTTGTATCCCTTTGTGGGGTAGTCTGGAACCAGAGGGCATAATATCTGATGAAGGCATTGGATATTTAAGACAGTTGAGGAAGAATTTCTTCTCTCTGAGGGTAGTCAATCTGTGGAATACTTTACCACGGGGTTGTTTTGTTTGTTAAGTGTCTGGTGCCTCTGGGAAAGTTAAGCCCCTTATAACCAAAAATGCTGCGGGTCCACAAGCAGTCAGATGGATTACTCGCTGCTTTACATCTGTGCCAATGTCATTTTGCCGGGGGGGGGGGGGAAGAAAAAATTGCAGCCTTTCCACATACTGGGCCCAGTTTTCAACAGCAGGGTCGCAGTGGACTGTTAATGCTGGGTGGTTAAGTACATTCAAGGCTAAGATAGAGTTACTTTTAATCAGTAGGGGAATCAAGGGTTAAGGGGAAAAGGCAGGAGAGTGGAGTCATGGATTATCAGATCAGCCATGACCTCATTGAATGGCAGAATTAACTCAATAGGCTGGATGACCTTTTTCTGCTGCGTCTTGGGGTATTTTTGGGTGGGGAATTCTGGATGAAAATAACTATGTTACCCAGACAAAACCAAAAGAAAATAATTATGGAAAACAAAAAAAAGGATATGATTTACACCTGCTACTTATTTATTTTTAAACTACAAGCACACTTCAATTTTGGAACTAGTTTTGCTGCACCGTACTGAGGTCATGGAGATGTGAAGCTAGCTCCGCGGTCTTTCAATTCACTTTGAGGCAATATTGACCATGCAATTGCAGGTACTGACCAGCTGGTTGAAAGATACAAGATAGAACTCTCAGGAAACTTAACACTGGGATTCTGAACACACTTGACTCCAATGGAGCATGGGAACTTGGGAATGCTTAATGTACCTTTGCTACGTCTTCCTGGAAGGCCATGAAGTTGAGATAGGAAATATTAACCAAATCCGGGCCATAAACCACGGTGACCATCCTGTTCTCCAGGCGACTTCCCTGATTTCCGACATCCAACAACTCCCGGAGCTTGGCATCCTGTGCGAGAAGAGATAAAGTGGGTGGTTATCTCTTTCACTCCATTTTCAGTAAATCATTATTCAGAAGCAGTGGAGATGATCAAAATCATTGCCCCGGAAACTTTGTTTCAACCAGCACCATTGGTGAACTGGGAAAAATCTGTCCCAATTAAATTTATTTACCTCAGTATAGATATACTTGTTCAATCCAATGGAAAATCAATAGTTGATTCAATTTCAAGTCAATTTATCCTCAAATTCTGTGATCTACCACGGTGTGTGAGTAAGGGCTCTCTTACGGTAAGTTTTATTTCAGACAAAGCTGCATTATTATTATTTAAGTGACTTATGCTGTCACCTAAAGTATAAGAGCAATGTGTATACCCTCTGCACAATGTTTCTATTACTTAGTGTGTGTTTTTACATTGATTCTGTGAACTTCTTGATTATCCAAAATAGTTGAGCAACTGGTACACTCCTGGTCCCAGAGGTGCTGGATAATAAAATGTCTGCTGAATTATTTACCCCCCGACTAATACGCCTTATCCACACATCCTTGAACACTAGGGGCAATTTAGCAAGGCCAATCCACCTAACCTGCACATCTTTGGATTGCGGGAGGAAACCCACACAGACACAGGGAGAATGTGCAAACTCCACCCAGAGGCTGGAATCGAACCCAGGTTCCTGGCGCTGTGAGGCAGCAGTGCTAATCACTGAGCCACCGTGCCACCCTTATGCCTTAAAAAAAACTCATCCTTTTTCAGCCTACCAATGTTAGAGATGTCAATGCTGAGGGAGAGGGCACACGCTGCTTCTGATATAAGCATAGTCATTCCTGTATCAAACACACACTAAGGCCATTTCTGTCATTCTTAACAACACATCTGTGTCCCCACAGAGAAAGAATACCTCCTACTACCTCTGTAATTATAGTCAAACTGTATAGTGCTCACCTATTCAATCTTTCTCAACAAAATTGCCAGCTTGGTACCAATTTATGTTGCAACTCTGTGCAGCTTTGAACTGTACACTTTGGTCTCCTGGCAATGGAGCTGAGATTTCACAAACTTCAAATCTGTTTACAAAGGACTCTTTCAGTCAGGAGAGCGAGGAAGGCTCTATTCGATCATTCTTTGTCAGACTCACATCCAGGTCCCCGTGGTGTCGGGAGCAGGAACTGGTCCTTGACATTAATGCTAAATTCTTTCAGGTCAGGATCACTGGCAAGGCCAGTGCTCGTCCTTTAGTGCCTTCGAACGGAGCACTTACTCAAGGGTGAAGTGGTCTTGGTTTGAAATGGAAGTGCTGCACCCCATTTCATTCTGTGTGCACCTTATCTGTGGACCTTCTTGAACAAGGGAACAATCATGAGGTAGCCATGGATCGGTTGGACCAAATGGTCTGTTTCCAAATGTATGTCTCTATAACTGTCCCTTCGTTCTGAGAACTGTTCGACACAATCGGCTCATGTACAAGCTGGCTTGGAAGAGATCCCCCGTGAAATACTACCTTCTCTACCTGCAATGGAAACTGAATTTTGCGCAGAGAACTTCAATGTGAGGTGCAGAGCCCATTCCTGTGCTGTACAGTTCTGTGTTCTACCACAACAGATTACTGATCAACCCTGATCAAATCAAACCATCTCCTCCTCTGTAATTCTTTAATTAAAGGTGCCAGTCCATCACGAAAACCAGTCTTTCATCCACTGACTCCATCTTCACTTCTCTCTCCTTCCGGAAAGCAATCAACATAATCCAACACCCCTCCGACCCCAGTAATGCTCTCTTCCACCCTCTCCCATCGGGCAAAAGATCCAAAAGTTTGAAAACACATACCAACAGATTCAAGAACAGCTTCTTCCCCGCTGTTATCAGACTTATGAATGGATCTCTCATGTATTAGAGTTGATCTTTCTCCTCACCTTCTATGTAGCTGTAACATTATATTCTGCACTCCGTTCACTTATCCTGATGGACTTATATAAGGGATGATTTGCTGAGATAGCACACGCAGTAATACTTTTAACTGTTTCTCAGTACACGTGACAATAATAAATCAAAACCTTTCTGTGTCAATAAAAAATCTAAATGGTTCACAAGTCCACGGGCACCACATTGCTATCTTCATACAGTAAAGCGGTCATGAATTGAGTTTTAACTTTTATCTGTTCTTTCCATTTCACTTTTATCCTCATGGCTTTGTATTCACTAGTTGTTTCCATTTCCATTGAAATCTAATAACTTAAAGCATCCACGGCTTACCAGCCAAAAAAATCCCAGAGTCAACACCAGAAAAATCTCACAAATTGAACTGGTGGAGTTTAAAGATGCAGATAAAAGGCAAAAGCTTTTTCCTTCGCTCAGTGCAGGGCACTGACACATAAAGGATTGTTTGGCTTTCGCCTTCTTTTTCATTGCTTTGAAGAGGACAGCGCTGTGCTAATAAATCAACACAAGTCAGATCTCTCCTTTAATTTCAGACAGCAGACACAGAGAAATCTAAGGCTCATCACAATTCTTGTCAACTCCTATTTTGCTTTGAAAGAACCTGGCCCTGTGAAACCATCCCTTTTAATTATATGTGTCTGAGGATTGGGCGTAAGCTGGCTAAATCAGTCTGAATCAGACAGCAATGGAAACTGCTGAAGAATTTAGAAGGTTAAGGGGTGATCTGATCAAAGTCTTCACAATCTCAACAGGAAAAGACAGGGTAGATAAAAATAAACTATTTCCACTGGTTGGAGATTCCAGAACTAGGCAGCACTGTCTGAAAATTAGGGCTAAACCAATCAGGAGAGATGTAAGGAAGCACTTTGACATACAAGAGGTGGCGGTTGACGCAGAATTAGAGATAGATAATTGTAGGGTTAAGCAAAAGTATTAAGGGATTTGGAGTTTGGCCATAAATCAGATGCTATCGCTCTGAATGGTTCAAGGGGCTGAATGGCCTTTTCCTAGTCTCATGTAAGACAGCCAGCAGTGCTTTGGAACAGTCTCTGTTGAGTGTACACAAACTCATTGTTGGTTCACGTATCAACCTTTCCCAGAATGTCTGTATCTATTAAAACGGGGATGAGCGAAAATTGATGTGGGCTTACGTTATAGACAATTTGCACTGACATCATGCTTTTATTTACGTGCTATGTAAATCTTGGTGACCCCACTGTTTGCAAAAATCAAGGTAAATTCACCATCATCCTCCAGGCTCCTCTTCCCTTACAGGGGAGGCGGCAGTTTAACCTGGGGGTCACCACACTTGAGACAAAGGGAGAGGTTAAGAAGGAAATTCCTTCATGGTCACCTCAGCCAGCGCCAGAATTGAACCCATTCTATTGACTCCACACTGCAACCCAGAAATCCAGCCAACTGAGCTAACCAATCCCCTTCTGCAAAAGTAACAGTACCTCAAATGCAATCAGTACACTCATGAAGTAAAGATTCACCTGGAATGAAATGAATTGCTTTGTTGAGGTTGGTAACATCTGACTTACAACAGGATTCTTAATAGACTTATTTACAGCACATTCTGGATCAGTGGTGTTGGAAGAGCACAGCAATTCAGGCAGCATCCGAGGACAGGCAAAATCGACGTTTCGGGCAAAAGCCCTTCATCAGGAATAAAGGCAGAGAGCCTGAAGCGTGGAGAGATAAGCTAGAGGAGGGTGGGGGTGGGGAGAGAGTGGCATAGAGTACAATAGGTCAGTGGGGAAGGAGATGAAGGTGATAGGTCAGGGAGGAGAGGGTGGAGTGGATAGGTGGAAAAGGAGCTGGGCAGGTCGGACAAGTCCGGACAGGTCAGGGGATCGAGTTGCTGGAGGTTAGAAGCTAGGATGAGGTGGGGGAAGGGGAAATGAGTAAACTGTTGAAGTCCACATTGATGCCCTGGGGTTGAAGTGTTCCGAGGCGGAAGATGAGGCGTTCTTCCTCCAGGCGTCTGGTGGTGAGGGAGCGGCGGTGGAGGAGGCCCAGCACCTCCATATCCTCGGCAGAGTGGGAGGGGGAGTTGAAATGTTGAGCCACTGGGCGGTTTGGTTTTTTACCTTATTTACAGCACAGGCTAAATCATTATTGGTATTCTGTTTTATAGAGTTGCATTTGACAGGAGTAGGTAGAAGCTAGAACTAGGTGGGTCTGAGGCAGGTTTGGGCCTGGAACTGAATTTTAGATAAATTAACCCACTCCCACCCAGCCCAGACTTAAATATTGTTTTATAAAATACAGATTCTTCTGATATAACACGTGTTTCGTTAACATGAATTTACTGTAACGCAATCGACGAAACTGGGAGACACTGATTCCAAAGCGCGAACTTTCAAAACGTGTGCTGGCTGTCAGCCGATTACATCACCAACACTTTAAGCACTGTTTCTAAAGCATGATTTTTCTACAACGTGGGGTTGCACAAGAAGGCAATGATTGTTTTATAGAAGAACTGACTGTATCCAATTCAGCCCGAATGAGGTGTGAAGGGATCTTTCAGTCCTAATGGGATGTGGATACTGGTAATGGATAGGTGATTTAAGGGTTAATTGGATGTGAATTGGCTGTATAAGTATAGGGAGCTAGGAATCAGTGGGGTGCAAGTTTTCTGCAGCGTGGTTAACCGAAATGAAGCTCTCACTAAAGGTGCAGACTTGGATTCTGTTCAAAAACAATTATCTTCCAGTGCCTAACAGTGAGAGTGAGGGAAATGTGGTCAGTTTCATAATATAACCTAAAGTAAGCTCATTTTCAGAGACTTCAGCAGCCAACCATTTTCTTCAATTTTCTTCCGAGCTGCTCCGGGCACATGAGGCAGCTACGTTCCGGGATACGCTGCCTGTATGCAAGCTAGAATTTGGGGAACCGGACCTGCTGTGAAAATGCCCAAGGAGAGGTTACAAGTGAAAGAACCGGCCTACTTCCCCAGACTTAAAGGGGGAGGACTGTAGAGATTGTAATGAGGTCAACCAGGTGGATCCCATAGAATCTGAGTTCCCTGATTGGGGCTGTTAACCTGGTTTAATCAGGGGGCCCAGGCTGACAGATAGAAACAGGAATGTCAGGGGTTCTGTTCACTCTGAGAGCTGTCTCCGAGGGAGCTGGATCAGTGTTAAGGACTCTCCACGTGTGAATAAAGTGAGACTTGATGACGGGATACCAGCCCCTGCAGAGTTACTTCAGCCTAAGCTGTCCATTCCGAATTATCCTTAAATTGAATGGCTTGCTGGGCCATTTCAGAGAGTAATAAAGAGCCATCAACATACAGGCCAGACCAGGTCAGGTTGGCAGATCTCATTCCCTGAAAATGACAGTCATGAACTAGATCGCATTTACAGCAGTCAATGAGGAGTTAATGTTCGCCCTTCCTGAAACCAGGATCGCATTCGAGAATTGAACTCAAATTCCAGGAATTGCCGTGGTGGGATTTGAAGCCCTGTTAACAAAGGGTTATTGTGGCCCTCCGGGTTACTGGCCCTGTGATATCATTAGTGCTCAACACAGGAGGAGACCACTCGGCCCATCATGTCTGCCCTACTCAGCAAAGATCCGATGACAATGAAAATGACACGAAGTGCTGTGGATGCTGGAAATCTGAAACAGAAATGGCAAGTCCTGGCGAAACTCGCCAGGTATGGTAGCATCTGCGGAGAGGGAAAAGAGTTAACCCTCCGTTAGAACTGGGAGCAACTATCAGCAGGATTTGAAATGTTAACTCTGTTGCTCTCTCTAGATCTGCTGAGTTTCTCCACCACTTCTTGATTTTGCACATTTCTGATCCCAATGTCTAGCGTTCAGACCAAAGTCCCTGCCGATATGGCAATGCAAGTGAACATGTAAATAATGATTTCATGTTCTGTGAGTTCCTGACTCAATTGCCCTTTCAGGCAGTAAGTTCCAACTCCCACCAGCGTCTGGGTGAATACATTTCTCCTTGACTCTCCTCTTAACTTTATACCCCTTCCCTTAAATCTATGCCCCCAGTTAGTGACCCCTCTAATAACAGAAAAAATGCCTTCCTATCCGCCCTATCAATGCCTTTTATAATCCTACACACCTCTGTCGGGTTGCGTCTCTACCTTCACTAGGCTAAGGAAAACAACGTCAGGTTCTCCAATCTATCCTCATAGCCCTCCAGCCCACTCAACATCATGGTGAATCTCCTCTGCACCCTCTCTGTTGCTCTTGTATTCTATGCTTCAGCTAATAAAGGCAAATATCCTGTATGCCTTCTGACCTGCCTTATCTACCTGCCCCATTACCTCCAGGGATCTATAGCTATTCAACCAGGATCTCTCCGATCTTGAGTCCTTTCCAAATTCCTAACACTTGTACCCCCTAGGATCTCCTCTCTCCCTGTTAATTTCTTCTAATATTTTAGAGAGTTCCACTCTGATATTCATACCTGTGTCATCCTATTCCATTATAAAAAAAAATGTGAACTGAAGATATGCCCATATTTTCCTGGAACACACACTGATTATCTTCATGGTCCTTAATGGGATCTATTCATTCCCTCATTATTCTCTTGTTCTTTATATATTAAATAAAATCCTTGGGACCCTCCAACCACACGGCCTCAATGTTGACTTCACCTGTTTCCTCATTTCCCCTCCCCCCACCTCATCCCAGATCCAACCCTCCAACCGGATATCGCCCTCTTGAACTGTCCATCTTCCATCCCACCTATCCGCTCCATCCTCCCACCCGACCAATGACAATCATGCCCCACTGCATCTACCTATCACCATCCCACCTACATTACCCCCAGCCCGACCCCAACTCCCATTTATCTCCCAGCCCCCAATGCCCCCACATTCCTGATGAAGGGCTTATGCCCGAAATGTTGATTCTTTTGCTCCTAGGATGCTGCCTGACCTGCTGTGCTTTTCCAGCACCACACCTTTTGGCTTTTCCTTGATTTTAGCCACCAATGCGTTCTCATGCGTTCTCTTTGCTTTTCTGATTTCTTTGTAACTTCCTCCCAGGGCCTGGCCATGTGGACACCTCAGTATCTGACATAAGCTTCTTTTTCACCTAATCCTAACCTCTGTGACCTTTAACATCCAGGATTGTCTGGTATTGGTCCCATCCTTTGCCTTCACTGGAATATATTTGCCGTGTACCTTTGCTAGTTCCTCCTTGAATGCTTCCTGTCACTCTGACACCATTTTATCTGCAAGTGACTGCATACAAGAGACAGTCCATTGGGCCAAATTGTACCTTTTCTTCATAAAAACCTGCCTTTCCTCAAGACAGGACTCTTACTCCCAACCCATCATTTTCTATAGCTATTCTAAATCTAACTAAGTTATGGTCACTATTCCCAAAATGCTTTCCTACTAAAACGCCTTTGACCTGCCCAGGACTCACTGTCAAATGTTAGGTCTGCATCTGACCCCCTTCCTTGTTGAACTTTCTCAAAAGTTTTCTCCTGGATGAAAGTTAAAGATTTTGTTTTCTCTTTACCCTAAAACAATCCCAGTTAATATTTGGGCAAAGTCCTCTACAACTGCTTCCTTAATATTCTTACACTTCTCCGAAATTTGATGACATATTTGACCTTTTGACTCTCTGTGACTGTTTGGGAGCCTATAGTACACACCCTTCCAAGATATCCTCAATTGATGACTCAATCGTTCTCTCTATCTCTTCTGAATACCCTGCAACTAGGAATATTGAGTTGCCAATTCTATTTGAGCTCGTGACAAACCTATCTTCTTCCGAAAGCTTCTTGCTTCAAATAAAGGGGAAGTGATTGTCTCATGGTATTATCACTGGACTGTAACTCCAGAGGCCCAAATAATGTTCCGGGGATCTGGGTTCGAATTTCGTCACTGCAGATGGCGGAATCTGGAATTAAGACTCGAATGATGAGCACAAATCCATTATTGATTGTCGGAAAAACCCCATTTGGTTCAGTAAAGTCCTTCAGGGAAGGGAACCGTCATCTTTACCTGGTCTGGACTACATGTGACTCCAGGCCTGCAATAATGTGGTTGACTCTTAACTGTCCTCGAGCAAAATAGGGATGGGTAATAAATGCTAGTATAGCCAGTGTAACCATCCTCCCGTGAATGAATTTAAAAAATATACTCAATGTAGCCTTGCTCAAGAGACTTCTTTCTTATTTAACCTGTATTTTGTCCGTCTTCCAGAATCCCTTCTTCATCTCATGACTTTCAGGCCTAAGTCAGTTTCTCTCCCCTCTGAAATGCCTGGATCCCAACCCCTGACAAGCTAGTTTAAATCCACCCCAACAGCATTAGTAAACCTCCCCCAACAACCACCTCATTTATAAGTGGGAACGAAAATCAACTCTAACGGGATCAAAAACCTGTTTTGTGCAGGCTGCAAGAGTTTGAAATGGAATGAATTTCGATGGTTGTATTGCTCAATTGATCGAAGTTTTGATTGCGTGTGTGTGTTAACTATTTTCTCCAATCTGTGCTGTTAATCAAAGCTGTGTGTGTGGTTTGAAAAAGAGAAAATGGAAGTGACGTTAGGGATTTGTGATTGATTTCAACAAAACTTTTGCAATAAGTCCAATTCACGAGTGGAATCTGGTATATCATCTTTCTCTATCTCAGATGTCCTTATCACAATATGAGTCACAACCTAGTTTCTGGTCAGTTTGAGGCCACAGCATGGGAAGTTCATGCATCAGTAACTCAGTTTAGGGAGCATGGGTTGAATTTTATCCATGGAGGCTGAAGTTCTGTTGCCAGGGAGGGGAGAGCAGGAGCTGATTCCACCTCAGCCAGCGGTTGGTTAACAACCCCGGCAATGGCCAATTAAACACCTGCAGCTGAGATTGCTGTCCAATCAGAGAGCTGGTGACTCAGCAGCGCCTCCACTGGCAGCGGGTCACAGCTGAGGCTCGCAGCTGCAGTGAGACAGTGCCTCACGGGCTGAGCGAAAGGTATGGCTGGGGCTGCTGGATGGTCCCACGACTGGGTCAAGGAGCGCCCAAAATGGAGTGCGCCCACACCCCGCCCTGTCACCACGTGCCAGTGTTGGCGCTGCTAAGTTGCCAGCTCTCTGACTGGACAGCAGTCTCAGCTGACTACTGGAGTTCTGCGGGGGTCAGTGTTGGGATCACAGCTATGGACGTTATAGACTTAATGATTTGGACAAAGGAACTGAGGGCATTATTGCTAAGTTTGCACATGACAAGGATAGGTGGATGGTCAGGTAGTGTTGAGGAAGTGAAGAGACTGCAGAAAGACTTGGACAGGCTAGGAGAGTGGGCAAATAACTGGCAGATGGAATACAATGTGGGGAAGTGTGAGGTTATGCACCCTGGTCAGTAGAATGGAGGCATAGACTGTTTTCTAAATGGGGAAACGTTTCAGAAATCTAAAGCACAAAGGCAGTCCTGGTCAGGATCTTCTTAATGTTAGTATGCAGGTTTAGCTAGCAGTTAGGAAGGCAAATGTGGTGTTGGCATTCATTTCAAGAGGGTTAGAATACAAGAGCAGTGATGTACTGCTAAGGCTGTATAAGGATCCGGTCAGACCACATTTTGAATGTTGTGAGGAGTTCTGGGTCCTGTATCTAAGGAAGGATGTGCTGGCTTTGGAGGGGGTCCAGAGGAGGTTCACAAGAATGATCCTGGGAATGAAGAGCTTGTCTATGAAGAATAGTTGAGGATTCTGGGTCTGTACGTCATGGAGTCAGAAGGATGAGGAGGGATCTGATTGAAACTTACAGAAGACCGAGAGGCCTGGACAGAGTGGATTTGGAGACGATGTTCCCACGAGGAAGGAGAGACTAGGACCAGGTGATACAGCTTCAGAGTGAAGGAACAACCCTTTCGAACTGAGATCAGGACAAATTTCTTCAGCCAGAGGGTGGTGAATCTGTGGAACTTACCTGTGGAGGCCACCGTGTGTATTTAAGATGGATAGATAGGAGAAGAAAGGATACAGGAAGGAGGCAGGGAAACGGGTTGAGAAACATATCAGCCATGGTGGAGAAGACTCGATGGGCCGAATGGTCTAATTCTGCTCCTATATCTTATGCTGTCACCTCTGTGAGATGACCAGGCGGGTGCGGGCTTTGCAAATTATTATTAATCCTGGCATGCCTGGCAGAGGAGGGGAAACAGCTGGCAGGGGAAATAAGGTTGAATTTACTGGCGGGCACTGTGTACATGAGAGAAAGTTTCACCGCAAGATCCAATCAAGGAAGATGATGAGTTTCAGAAATGCTCAGAGTAAATCAATGCATCAAAATAGTTCAATTTATACCACTCCAAATAACAAACTCTAAATCTAATACAAGAAGAATTTCAAACATCTTATGGTCACTGGCTAATGCATCTGTCGGTTATCTAGTTTTGCCAGCACTTTCATTAAAGCCAGAAACATTGATCAAAGTTATATTCTGAGCAGAAAATATTTTTGGCAATTGTCTATCCCCATGTTGTTCTGGCGTTGTTTTGCTACAATTGTTTATTTTCAGCTTGAATGATCAGAATGAAACGCACAGGCCTGAAATACCAATATTTTCTAACAATGGTTTGTTTCAAGAATCCTGATGGAAGATGCAACAGATCACAGCTGCACAGGCAGAGAAGGAGGTAATTTGGCCCATTGTATGTGCACATGGTTGTACAGCTTAAAATAGATTTACTATTTTAATCTGTTCATCACTCTTTGACCCAACAGCACACAATCAGCAGCTCCTTCCTAATTTCTTTTCATGTCTTACTTGTGGGATCTTATTCTTCAGACACACAAACAGAGGTAAGTCACTGACTTAGCCTCATAGAGTCATAGTCATACATTCAGCATGTAAACAGACCCTTCGGTCCAACCAGTCCATGTCAACCACAGTCCCAAACTAAACTAGTCCCACCTGCCTGCTCCTGGCCCACATCCCTCCAAGCCTTTCCTGTTCATGTACTTATCCAAATGTCTTTTAAACATTGTAAATGTACCCAACATCCACCACTTCCTCAGGAAGTTCATTCCACACACGAACCACCCTCATTGTAAAAAAATTGTCTCTACTGTCTTTTTTAAACCTCTCTCCTCTCAACTTAAGAATGTGCTCCCTAGTCTTGAAATCACCCTGCCAAGGGAAAAGACAACTCTATCTCTCCCATTAACTTTATCTATACTCTTCACGATTTTATAAACTTCGATAAGGTCACCTCTCAACCTCCTATGCTCCATTGAAAAAACTCCCAGCCTATCCAGCCTTCCTTTATAACTCAAATCTTCCATACCCAGTGACATCCTGGTAAATGTTTTTTTTTTCTGAAACCCCTCTAGCTTAATAATATCCTTCAAAATCCGGGTAGGCCATATAAAGATCATAAGATATAGGAGGAAGAGTAGGCCATTCGGCCCTTGAGCCTGTTCCACCATTCAATAGGATCATGGCTGATCCAACATTCCTCATGTCCACTTTCCTGCCCTTTCTATATAACCCTTGATTTCCCGACTGATCAATAATCTATCTATCTCAGTCTGAAATATACACAACGACCCTGTCTCTGCAGCTCTTGGTGACAAGATGCTCCAAAGACTCACAACCATCTGTGAGAAGAAATTCCTCCTCATCTCAGTCTTAAATTGGTTCCCCTTTACTCTGAGACTGTGCCCTCTGGTCCTGGACTCTCCCTTGAGGTGAAACATCTTCTCAGCATTGACCTTGTCAAGCTCCTTAAGAGTCCGATATGTTTCAATGAGATCACCTCTCATTCTTCTGCTCTCCATTGAAAAATGTCCTCGCCTATCCAGCCTTCCTTTGTAACTCAAACCTTCCAAACCCAGTGACTGGAGTCCCAATCCATTTAGACTTTGCTCCTAAGACAATCCATCAATGCCAGAGATCATCCTAGTGAACCTTCTCTGAACTGCCTCTAATAAAATAAAATCTTTCCTGAAATAAGGGACCGAAACTGCTCACAGTATTCCAGAGGTTGTCTCACCAGCACCTTGTACAGTTGCACTAAGACTCCTTTATTCTTTTTCCTCCAACCCCTTTGTAATAAAGGCCAACATTCCATTAGCCTGTGATCTATTAGGGAGGCTCTTCCCTAGTAATGTCATCTACAAAGCAACAACACTACCATTTCTACTGTGTATCATCTCGAACTGGATCTTGTGACTGGGGTGTATGCAGCTGCAGCAAGAATATGAGGACTCCTACGAAAGGAATCAGAAATTTCTCCATTAAACAAATTAAATAAAAATCACTCATACTGAATAAATGGTTTAAAACGATTGGCAAAAGAGCCAGAGAGTGACGAGGGGAATCTTTGCTCACATAATTATAGTGATTGTAACAAGGTCAGCCAGGAGGAAACCTACAGAATCTGAGTTCCCAGATCGGGGCTGTTAATCTGGTCCAATCAGGAGTGTCAGAGGTACAGTTCACTCTGAGAGCTGGCTCTGAGGGAGCTGGATCAGTGTCAAGGACTATGCCTGTGCAAATATAGGGTGGCTGGGTGATGGGATACTAGCCTCTGCTGAGTTGTTTCAGTGATGACTGCCTGCGATCTGCATTAAGCCTGAAATGGAAGGTAGCATTCAGAACAGAATAGCAGAAACAACAACTGCAATATTATGAGGAAAGTATTGAGGGGATTGGACTGCTTATCGAAAGAGATAGCATGGACTTGGCAGGCCAAATGGCCTCCTTTTATACTGAGCTACTCTCTGTGATTCCACAGCAAAATAAATCCATCAATGTGAACTGGCAGTGCCACATTCCACAATTGTTTCTTAGCAGCGACAGTCACTTCATAGAATGACACTTATGCCTCAACGGAATGACAGTGAAGACACAGTCTGCTGTTCCCGGGCCTGCAGTAGAATCACATCATGATAATCTCTGTTCAAGATACTGCAGCAGCAAGACAGAGCAGACCGGAGTGACCACATTCTGCAGCACAATATGGGAACATTGCAGTGACAAACACATTAATTATAGCTGCGGGAAAGATGCCAGGCTTCGTCAATGTTAATAACTTCTCTTCTAAGCTCAACAGACTTTGGTTTATTTCTTTCTCCCCTTCTTTCTTGTCCCATTTTGTTTCACCTTCATGAACAATATTAGAGACAGGAGGGGAAGAACAGAAGGCAGGTAAGCCAGTTCGTGTGTTTGGAGGTGGCAGTCCCGTGAGTAAAGTCTCCAGGAATTCGTCCTAATCACAGTCAAGAAGCCCAAACCCAGTCCCTGTGCGACCTTCCCATTGATACAGGCATGCTATCATGGCCCCAAGCTAATGTAGGATAGAACCTTTAAATCAAGGGTTCAAAGAAGGTTATTTTTACCCTCTTATTCATTCATAGGATGTGGGTTTCACTGGAGAGGCCCGTGTTTATTATCCTTCCCTAACTGACCCCGAGCGCAGTTAAGAGTCAATCACATTACTGAGAGTCTGGAGGCGCATGCGGGCCAGACCAAGTAAAGATGACAGATTTCCCTCTCTAAAGGGCATTAATGAACCAGAGGAGGTTTCCCCTGCTCAATAATGGTTCTGCAGTCACCATTAGACTCTTCACACCAGACGTCTATTGATGTAAAATTCTACACGGCAGGACTTGATCCTGAGTCCCCAGACAATCACTTGGCTTTCTGGATTAATAGTCTGGCACTGGTCCATCACCTCCTCTTGGAACTGTTCAGGGGTTAGAGAGGAAGGAGGAAAGAATAAAAGGGCTGGATGGTTATGGAGAGGAAGGTAGGAGCGATTAAGTAACAAAAGAGATTGTAGGTGTAAGAAAACAGCAGGTGGTAATGGAACAGGTAAAATAACAACAGTTCTTTAAATTCTTGGCTTGCATAATACTTGAAGATCAAATTGTTCTTGCAAAGAACCTATTACCATCCCAATAGCGGTGAGGAATCTATCTGACACCAGAGAGTTTCCGTTTTAGGCTGCCGACTGGGGTGACCTACACCGCTCTCATGTGTTCTCTGCCTTGCTGCAGAATCTTGGCCAGGGCTGGTTATGATGTAATTTGCACTCCCTGCGGCAGAGCAGAACAAACAGCTCTTTTATGTACATTTGAAGATAAAGAGTGTTCAAAGTCAATCAGGAAGAAAGCGCTTTCTATTTCACGCCCCTTTGAATTTTCTCCTGGGTTACTCACAGCAAGCGCCTTTCAGGTTGAAGGATACAAAGGCCTCGGAGGAAGTGTGCCCTCATATATGATACTTGGCCAATTTGGGAGGAGAGATTATGTACACTGGGGTTGTATTTTCTGTAATTTAGAAGGTTAACAGAGGGTTCAATTAAAGTTTTCAAGACAATAAGGCAGGGTAGAGAGATTCTAGAACTAAGTCTAACAATTGGACCCCAGCCTTTCAGGAATGAAATCTAGGAAGTACATTTTCAGACAAAGAGTTGGCAGAAGATTACAAATCTCATCTATCGCTGGCAATTGATCCTTGATCAATCATAAATTGCAGCTGTAAGATTTTTGTGAGCGAAAAGGCATTAAAGGACATGGAGGTGCACTCGATACTTATGTACAGAAGGGAAAGAAGTCATCGAACAGCTAGGGTCTCATTGAATCGAGAGGGTTAACGGGTCTCGTCTGATGCCTGCGCTGATGCTGCAAGACATTCTGACAAGCCCGGTAGCTTTTTAACATGACAAGCAGGAGGGAAAGGAATGACATGCTGACAGTCACTGTTTTGTGAGGTGGGTGTTTCATCAGTAGGAGGAGGAAGAAGAACGGGAGAACGACTGTCAACGGCAAATTAAATTTGTGGTACATACCAGAAAAGCATTAACAAGATTATTCAACCACCAGTTTGTTGTTAGACAGAATCTGTGCGAAACAAAAGTTACTTGGATTTCTCTGCTGACTTCCGGCATTTTAGACTGAAAGACCTGTTCGTGCAAAAAGTCAATATATCCTATTTCATTTAAATTAATAGATTAAAAAGCTTTCACTCGCTCTTTGCACTATTTTCAGCAGCTGAGCTAATGTGCTCAGGTTAAATTCTGTACATATTGTTCTAATGCAAGCCTTAAGCCATTTGAATTAAACAGTTCAACCATATTAAAATAGCACAGACTGGAATTTTAAAACTGCCTGTGAAATAGTACACAAAAAAAATGGTGCTGAAGGGAGATTCAAGCACTGGTTGTAACACTGTGATCAATGACAGGGTAAAATGAGACATTATTATGATTAAGATTGAAGCCTGCCATTTTCACTTATTGGCTCAGGGGGATTCTGATTAATTAAACTGTCAATAATATTTAAAGAGTTTTGTGGTCTTTCAATTTGAATCCTTGACATTTTACAAGAGTTTCAACAGTACCATTTATACTACGTACCATCTAAAACTGGATCTTGTGACAGGTGTGTATGCAGCTGCAGCAAGAAAATGAGGACTGCAAATGAAAGGAATCTGAAATTTCTCCATTAAGCAAATTCCGAGTGATCTGAGCTTCCAGAGTTCATGTTGGATTTCACTCAGCAGCAATGGGGAAAACTTGAGCCCAAAGACAAGGTGGGATGTGAGTGGTCAGTGGTGCGTGACAGGATTTGTGAATGTAAACTTTTTTTCATTCATTCACAGGATGAAGATATTGCTGGTTAGATATTGCTGCCCATCCCTAATTACCCAGTTGAGAATCAACCACGTTTTTCTGGGACTAGTCACACGTACGCCAGATCAGGTAAGCACGGCGGTTTCCTGCCCCGAAGGGCATTAGTGAAACTAATGAGCGTGTGAACCTTGCCCAAGACATGACCAAATGATCAGCCTGGGGTATACTGCAGCAGATGGGCCAAGCATTTAGCCGATGCAGTGGGTACTGATCCAGCCTCTGTCAGAAGCTTCAGGTTCTGCAGTATAGCACATTGGTGAGATTGCACCTGGAGTACAGTGCACAATCCTGGTGACCATACTTAGGGGAGGATGCCAGTGAGTTGGATGTGTAGACATACACTGGAATGTGCAGACTGCCTTACGCGGAAAGGCTGGACAACCTAGACCAGTATCCTCTGGAGGTTTAGAAGATTCGGAGGTGGCTTAACTGAAACAGATAAGGTCCTGTGGGGACTTACCAGGCAAAGTGGAAGGATATTTCCATTTGTTGGAGAGTCTAGAACTAGGAGCACTATTTAAAAACAAAGGGGTCACTCATTTACAACAGAGATGAAGAAAATATTTTTATTTCGGAGGGGTGTTAGGATTTTGGAAATCCCTACCTCATAAGGCAGTAGATTTTAATCATGGGATGTGGGCATTGCTGGCTGTATTGATTCCCATTTCTCTAACTGCCCTTGAAAAGGTGGTTGGTGAGCTGCCTTCTTGAACCGCTGCTGTCTACTTGGTGAAAGGTACACCCAGCGTGTTGGTAAGGGAGGGAATTCCTGGATCTTAACCCAATGACTCTGAAGGAATGGTGATGTATTTACAAGTCAGGATGCTGGAGGGGAGGCTGGTTCTTTCAATAGCTTTAAGGGAGAGGTAGGTTGAGTCTTGATTATGAAGGGGCTGAAGGATTATTGGGGATATGCAGGAATGTAGAATTGAAGTTAAGTTGAATGTCGGGTACACTCCAAGGTCTGAATGGACTAGCTTTGTTCCTTGTTCATATTTTGAGTCCCACCCCAGGGCTTGATGATAAAGGAAGATGTGTTCATATAGAGTGAGTTTGCTGTGTCCTGTGGTGCAGTGGTACTGTCCCTACCATTCTGGACCAGAAAGTCTAGGTTCAAGCCTCACCTGCCCCGGAAATGTGTCTGAACAGGTTGGTGAGAAATACCTACAGCGTGTATCTCGTCCAGTACACACAATTCAAATCTTCTGAGGAGATGGTTTAGAGAGTAGAGCATAAAGAATTGTTGCCTTAGGATACACAGTACGAGTTTGGGGCCTCAGCTGCTACCTCAAGTGCGCACAGTAAAAGTCTCAAAGTGAGCTTTCATTAAATAAGTGCAGTGTAAGATGGGAAAGATGTGTTGGTTATGGATTAACAGCATGAGATAGGATTTACAATCTGTGATAGTTCCCAAGGTAGCACACAACACAGTTTGATTCAATATGAATCGTCTTTAAGGGGATGACCAGAAAGAGAATACCGCAGAAGGGGGGATTTTAACCCTATCCACATTGCGGAAACACAAATAAAGCACCGTAAATCATTTACCCACCTGATTATTTTCTGAATAGGGAGAAAATTCAGAAGTCTCAAATGCAAAGAGACTTGAGAGTTTTAGTCCAGGGTTGTCTCAAGGTAACCTTGCAGGTTGAGTCAGTAGTTAGGAAGGCAAATGCAATGATGGGACTTATTTTGAGAGGACTCGAATATAAAAGCGGGGGTGTACTTCTGAGACTCTGTAAGGCTCGGGTCAGAACACATTTGGAGTATTGTGTGCAGTTTTGGACCCGGTATCTCAGGAAGGAGGCACTAGCCCTGGAGTCTGTTCAGAGGAGGTTCACGCGAATGGTGTGAAGAGCAAGTCCCAGGAATGAAAAGCTTAACCTATGAGGAACATTTGAGGACTCTGGGTCTATTCTTGATGGAGTTTAGAAGGATGAGGGGGGAATCTAATTGAAACATACGGAATACTGAATGGCCTGGACAGAGTGGATGAGATGTTCCCATTGATAAGAGAGACTAGGACCCGAGGACACAGCCTTAGAGTAAAGGGAAGACCTTTTAGAACGGAGATAAGGAGAAACTTCTTCAGTCAGAGAGTGGGGAATCTAATGAACTCACTGCCACAGAAGGTTGTGGAGGCCAGGTCATTGAGTATATTTAAGACAGGGATAGACAGGTTCTTGAGTATCAAGGGGATCAAGGGTTACAGGCAGAAAGTGGGAGAATGGGGTTGAGAAACTCAATAATGATGATTGAATGGCAGAGCAGGCTCGATGGGCTGAATGGCCTAATATCTGCTCCTGTGCCTTATGGTCTTATGACCTAATTCATCGCTGATTTTTATGCAAATTTGAGGACAGTTCACTGACAAAGTCCCACAAGGTAGCTGACACTTTCCATGGTAACACATCAGCCAATCAGAGTTGACCTGCCATTCCATTGGCACCCATTTCTCCTGCATTGTTGTGATCATTTGAAATTTGGCATTCTTGTGTCTGGATGAATGGTTGATGGAAGGTCTAACTGAACAACAGCCCATGGACCACTAATCACACAACAGAGTGATGGTGATGACTCAGCAGCCAATTTTATGATCTTTTACATTCCTAATGACCTCAAGAGAAACTTCAACTGAGAGGCCAGGTCAAGGTCATTTTCAAGTTCCTGAGGAAGGACTTATGCCCGACACATTGACTCCCCTGCCTCTCGGATGCTGCTGTGCTTTTCCAGCGCAACACTTTTCGTCTCTCTGATCTTCAGCATCTGCAGCCCTCACTTTCTCTGAGCTTTCAAATAAATAAAGCTCAGGCCTCCTACAGTTGGGAGAGGCTGCACCACAACTTCACCTTGACTAAACACAAGACATTTACAACATCCAAAAATCATCGGTGCATCTTGACACAACAACAACTTGCATTGATGTGGCTTTGTTGGCAAAGCAAAACGTCCCAAGATGTTACTAGGGTAAATAGGCAAAGTCTTTTCCCTGGGGTCGGGGAGTCCAGAACTAGAGGGCATAGAGTCATAGAGTCATAGAGATGTACAGCACAGAAACAGACCCTTCGGTCCAACCCGTCCATGCCGACCAGATATCCCAACCCAATCTAGTCCCACCTGCCAGCACCCGGCCCATATCCCTCCAAACCCTTCCTATTTATATACCATCCAAATGCCTCTTAAATGTTACAATTGTACCAGCCTCCACCACTTCCTCTGGCAGCTCATTCCATACACGTACCACCCTCTGCATGAAAATGTTGCCCCTTGGGTCTCTTTTATATCTTTCCCCTCTCACCCTAAACCTATGCCCTCTAGTTCTGGACTCCCCGACCCCAGGAAAAAGGCTTTGCCTATTTATCCTATCCATGCCCCTCATAATTTTGTAAACCTCTATAACGTCACCCCTCAGCCTCCAACACTCCAGGGAAAACAGCCCCAGCCTGTGCAGCCTCTCCCTATAGCTCAGGTCCTCCAACCCTGGCAACATCCTTGTAAATCTTTTCTGAACCCTTTCAAGTTTCACAACATTCTTCCGAAAGGAAGGAGACCAGAATTGCATGCAATATTCCAACAGTGGCCTAACCAATGTCCTGTACAGCCGCAACATGACCTCCCAACTCCTGTACTCAATACTCTGACCAATAAAGGAAAGCATACCAAATGCCTTTTTCGCTATCCTATCTACCTGCGACTCCACTTTCAAGGAGCTATGAACCTGCACTCCAAGGTCTCTTTGTTCAGCAACTCTCCCTAGGACCTTACCATTAAGTGTATAAGTCCTGCTAAGATTTCCTTTCCAAAAATGCAGCACCTCACATTTATCTGAATTAAACTCCATCTGCCACTTTTCAGCCCACTGGCCCATCTGGTCAAGATCCTGTTGTAATCTGAGGTAACCCTCTTTGCTGTCCACTACACATCCAATTTTGGTGTTATCTGCAAACTTACTAATCATACCTCTTATGCTCACATCCAAATCATTTATATAAATGACAAAACGTAGAGGAGCCAGCACCGATCTTTGTGGCACTCCACTGGGTCACAGGCCTCCAGTCTGAAAAACAACCCTCAACCACCACCCTCTGTCTTCTACCTTTGAGCCAGTCCTGTATCCAAATAGCTAGTTCTCCCTGTATTCCATGAGATCTAACCTTGCTTATCAGTCTCCCATGGGGAACCTTGTCGAACGCCTCACTGAAGTCCATATAGATCACATCTACCTCTCTGCCCTCATCAATCTTCTTTGTTACTTCTTCAAAAAACTCATTCAAGTTTGTGAGACATGATTTTCCATGCACAAAGCCATGTTGACTATCTCGAATCAGTCCTTGCCTTTCCAAATACATGTACACCTTGTCCCTCAGGATTCTCTCCAACAACTTGCCCACCACCGAGGTCAGGCTCACCGGTCTATAGTTCTCTGGCTTGTCTTTACCACCCTTCTTCAACAGGGCACACGTAAGCCAACCTCCAGTCTTCCGGCACCTCACCTGTGACTATCGATGATACAAATATCTCAGCAATAGGCCTAGCAATCACTTCTCTAGCTTCTCACAGAGTTCTCAGGTACACCTGATCAGGTCCTGGGGATTTATCCACTTTTAACTGTTTCAAGACATCCAGCACTCCCTGCTCTGTAATCTGGACATTTTACAAGATGTCACCTTCTATTTCCCTACAGTCTATATCTTCCATATCCTTTTCCACAGTAAATACTGATGCAAAATATTCATTTAGTATCTCCCCCATTTTCTGTGGCTCCACACAAAGGCCGCCTTGCTGATCTTTGAGGGGCCCTATTCTCCCTAGTTACCCTTTTGTCCTTAACATATTTGTAAAAACCCTTTGGATTCTCCTTAATTCTATTTTCCAAAGCCATTTCATGTCCCCGTTTTGCCCTCCTGATTTCCCTCTTAAGTATACTCCTACCTTCTTTATACTCTTCGAAGGATTCACTCGATCTATCCTGTCTATACCTGACATATGCTTCCTTCTTTTTCTTAACCAAACCCTCAATTTCTTTTGGGAAGAAAGTGAGGTCTGCAGATGCTGGCGATCAGAGCTGAAAATGTGTTGCTGGAAAAGCGCAGCAGGTCAGGCAGCATCCAGGGAACAGGAGAATCGACGTTTCGGACATAAGCACCTGAAGAAGGGCTTATGCCCGAAACGTCGATTCTCCTGTTCCCTGGATGCTGCCTGACCTGCTGCGCTATTCCAGCAACACATTTTCACCTCAATTTCTTTTGTCATCCAGCATTCCCTATACCTACCAGCCTTCCCTTTCACCCTGGCAGGAATATACTTTCTCTGAATTCTTGTTATCTCATTTCTGAAGGCTTCCCATATTCCAGCCGTCCCTTTACCTGCATTTAGGGTGAGAGGGGAAAGATATAAAAGAGACCTAAAGGGCAATTATTTCACACAGAGGTTGGTACAGGTATGGAATGAGCTGCCAGAGGAAGTGGTGGAGGCTAGTACAATTGCAACATTTATGAGGCATTTGGATGGGTATATGAATAGGAGGGGTTTGGAGGGATAGGGGCCGGGTGCTGGCAGGTGGGACTAGATTGGGTTGGGATATCTGGTCAGCATGGACAGGTTGGACCGAAGGGTCTGTTTCCGTGCTGTACATCTCTATGACTACTGTGCAATTTCTTTATGCTCATGAACCAACCCAAGTGAATTCTCAGCAACTGTTATTGCTCACTGATGGTTAATTCTCTCAAAATCAAAAAATGAATGCTCTGCATCTGCACTAATGGATCCACATAACTTATTTTTAAATGAAACATATTATTCCTCACAAGAAACAACAACCTCTTAATGTTTTGCTGTAAAAAGGCAATACACCTCTGACAGAATGATTTAAATGGGGTAAGACCTGCATGCTCCCCATTTAAAGTAGACATATTACACTGCTCTCTCTGATGTTGCGTCATTATTTGGAGCGGAATGACCATCATTAGGATCTAATAATGATGTTGACCAGCTGATTTATCTTGCAAACTACCTTATTCTGAAGGATGCTTCGCTGTAAGGTTGAAGAGCCAAAGGAGACACTGCAGCTGTCTGAATTTATTCTGTCTGCTTTAAAAACGACCCAATAATAGTCTGGTCCCACTTTTTTCAAAATGTAGCCAGAAAGGTTGTTATCCACTCACAGAAAGCAGTTCCATTTTATGAACCGTTTTTTCATGATAACTCCCTCTGCAGTAAAGTTAAATTATCAGCAAACAATCTCCACAGTTCAGATCTGTTAACAGCATGAGAATTGTACTCAAGCACATTAGGAGAATTTCATTTTCACACAATATATCGTTTTCAATGCAGGCATTTAAGGGGAAATTACATTTTCCACAGAAGTTCCTCACTGTTGGCGTTCTGACTGTTGCAGAAAACGCTGGTTCGTAAACAGGAAAACTGCTTACGGGAGCAAGGGAAATTCTAAAAGTTAACTTGTTGTACATGCGTGTCAATAGGGATGATGGAGGATAGACTGGGCTAAGAACATGTCAGAACTTTCTGCATTTCTATAAGATACCCCTTTGGAGTTTGTGCCATACCACCTTTGGTGAAAGTCAGGTGACCTATAGGATACCCCTTCAGGGGGAAGGCAAGGTGACTTCTTGAATGGTTTTGAAGTAGGCATGGATGTGTGTGTAGGAAGTACATAAATTCATGAACTGTCAATGTCACTGTCAATTGTCAACAGACTTGTCAAGGACAAGTGTCAAACGATTTGAGCTACTATCAAGACAATTTATCAAAAATACGAATAGAATCTGTCAAAAGTGTCAGGAAGATCTGTCAGAAACCTTGATAGGGAGATCCCAAGTGTTAAAGAGGGTTATCTTTGCTGGATTGGTGTTGAATGACTGATTTAACAACCGTCTATTATCAGAGTGGGAGATCTGCCATTTCAGTTTGATTGCCAGATCTAAGTGGTTGTAGCCTCTTTGAATTGGAATGACAAATGAATTCCAAGGCTTGTTGCTACAAGGAATTAAGCACTTAAATGAAATGTTTGTCTTTACAAGTTATGAAGTAATTAAAGGAATATAAACATAGTAAATAATGCTTTGTTTTATGAGTTAGTGTATTTTACAACGTAATAAAGTCTGCAGTAGACACGCAGAACTTTAATTTATGGGAAATTATTTCCTCTCATCTTTGCACAAGTTTCGAGCTCTGCCCAGGAGTTGGAATGACAGATGAAAGATAAAGGGCGGGAGGTGGGAACATGGGTGAGTATGAGTTGGATCTAAGTTGTTGCAGAAGTTATAAAGGGCCATTGTGTGAGAAAAGGGGCACAGGTGGGTCGAGGTATGAGGTGGCATGTAATGGCACAAGTGAGGAGTGTGGGACGTGAGGTTATAAGCAGCAAGAGACAAAGGCTTTTTTTTTGTGCAAGTTCAAATCAGCACTGGGTGAGTGGAGGTAGACCTTTCTCCCAACTCACTCCCACTCCTGGCCTCCTCTGTTCCCACTTCAGGGTCACCCACTCATACTTCTAAAGTAGCCCATTCCCCCAGGGCAAAACCCCAATCTTGGGGCAGCCATATTTCAAAAGTCGGGGTGTTAGAGCCAGGAATTATCCTGACTCTGCGCACAAGACTTGCAGGTGGAAATCCCGGATCGAATACACCGCTTTTAAAGGAGCTAAGAACGGAAAAGTAGCTGGTGTAAAGGTCACAAGGAAATTCCGCTCGTCATTTTTGTGAAACAGTGATGGCTGAAATGGAGGAATCTGGATAGCCAATTTGCACACAGCAAATTCCCACAAACAGCAGTGTTGATGACCAGACTCCCTGTCTTTGTGACGTTAATTGAGGGGTAAATATTAACCTGGACACCTTGAAGTAACTCCTCTGCATCTTTCAAATGTTTCAAAATGGAGATCTGTTACACCCATATTCTGAGGACAGAAGGTGAAATTCTGCATCCATGACAGTGTAGCCCTTCTGCTGGGTCTCCCTGAGTCAGATGTGACAATGCAATTACTGAGCCACAGACCTCAGGCTACCATTATCTATCCATTTTTTGCTCAGTAAATTTACTGGCTCATTCCCTCTTATTCTTTGTCCCCTCCAGCTACACCTCACAGTGTGTGACATAGCGCCTTTTCAAAGGTACAATCTTCTTTGGAGTTCAGTGACTTTGAAATCATGAGACATTTCATTTGAGTCCATCCAGGGCTTACAGACTGGGGAATGATCAGATTGCTGCAGTAGGGATGTTAAATTCCCTTCCACAGCTTTGGAATGGACTGGGACCATTGCCTCCTTACTCTGAATGAAGTTAAATTATTATGCCAACCTGTGCCCCTCTTCTCACACAATGGCCCTTTATAACTCCTGCAACAACTTCGTCCCTCGTTAAATATTCTTTCTTTCTTCCTTGTTAAATATTCTGAGGAGATTTATGGATTATATTCAATTTTATGGAGCAAATGACCAGCAAACATGGCCAATCAATATCAGAATTGGCCAGACTCCTGTGGGGGCAATACAAAGGGCAGGTTTTGACTGAGAAGTCTCAATCAAGTCAAAATCTAAATGGAAGAGCAGATTGAATTAACTAAATTGCATTTCTCATTCCAAAATTCCTTCCTACAAAGACACACGAAGCTCTCCACACACAATTCTCTCATCTCAACTCTTCCAGGATGAGAAGCCCAATTGTAATTCCAGCTGCGAGCTTAGTACTGGAAAGTAAAATCTGATGACTCACGCTCAAAATACGCACAGTTATTCTAACTTTTACAGTCAAGTGGACATGAACACCATTTTGTAGCTATTTCTTCCATTCATCTCTCCTTTGTACTGGACTTTAATGAGGACTCTAACAATTCCCATTACACCAATCTCGCTGCCTTTCACCTGCACAGGGCTGGTTGCAGCCACTGTGAAGATCTGATAAGCAAAACCAAAGTATTAAATGCACAGGACTGCTGTTATCTCAAAGTCAGTCCATTCAGAATTAGATGAGGATGCTGGCTTGAAAATTATTGTAGTCACATTCAACCATTTTAGTTCAAAATGTATGTATAATAATGTTCTGTTCACTCCCACCAGTCTCATGTACATATCACATCCCTTATTCACCCTTCTATGCTTCTTTTAGAAAAACAGTCTCCTCTTTTTCTTTGAAAACACTGAGTTCAAATTGCCATGGTAGGATTATTTGTTCAGGACTTTTGCCAAAGTTAAACCACAAATGTTATGACACAAACCTAGAGCAGGTGAAATTAGCACCCAGGTCTCCTTGATCAGAGGTATGGACACAACCACCGTGCCACCTTTCCTCCTCTTTTCTAAATATTTCTGAACCAACCCGATCAGAGATTTTAGACCACATCCCTGGCGCAGGTGGGACTTAACCCAGGGCTCCTAGCTCAAACATAGCGACACTACCCACTTCCTCAAGAATACACACACTAATCAATTTCACCAGGGATCTCAGCTCCACAGAATCCCAGTGCAATTGCTAATCTTCAGGTGGAAGATGAGACATTGTCGGTGTAGCCATGATTGAGATCATTTATCACATACAATCCTTTTTTCATTGACACTGAACACTTTACTTTTAAAAACATATCCTCTCAGGAGACTGCAACTCAAAATTCACTGCACAGCTTTCAAGTAACAGGTAGGAAAGTGGAAACCAAGTGCCAATCCTGATATGAGATGAATGAGGCAATAAGATTGCATTTGAGCCTCATAAAGTATCCTAACTGATGACTAAATCATTTAAACTGAAAAAACATTTTCTTCAATGTGTTATGAAATAGTTAAAGAACAAAATGGGCTTTGTTGTATTCTGGAGACAATCTAACAGTGTTTGAATCATTTTGTACAATCCAAATCAGAATATCCCTGTGAGTCACCTTCAATTCCATTTGAAACTTCAGTTGTCTTTCAGTCTCTCTCATTACATTTGATTAGATCTCTTATTGGGCAGAGGACGTGAATAAACTCGCTTCAAACTACTGGAGACTGGGGCAAATTGACTGGAAAATTGATTCACCCAACATACTCCTTTGACTCATGGGTGACATACAAAAGGACAAATGCAGACCTTTTGAAATTGAATGTCAGAATTCAATAAATTCTGCCTTTGAAAGTCTTAGCACCTTGATGACAGATTGTCAATATTTTGAAAAGAGAGGAAATGTGCTCAATCTTCACTTCCAGTGAATCATTTCTAATCTGATGCCCCTGATCCCACCTCCATCACATGAGGTAAGTGAGCAACATCAAGTTTTTACAATGGAGTATGCCAAGTACAGTCTTCAATCACACGATTAGCAGAAGTACCTTCTATACGCTTGAAAATGTACACCACAGTTCAAACATTCTAATGTTATTATCCCAGTAAAAGCGAGAGAAAAGCCTTGTGGCTCTGTTGCCACCTCACACTTTCTGAGTATTTATTGACCAGCAGACCGCAGGAAACTGTAGACATCACAATTGGGTATCATTTGTAAGAATGGCGTGGATAACATGATGGAAATGTGTTGCTGGAAAAGCGCAGCAGGTCAGGCAGCATCTAGGGAACAGGAGAATCGACGTTTCGGGCATTAGCCCTTCTTCAGGAATGAGGAAAGTTGGTCCAGCAGGCTAAGATAAAAGATAGGGAGGAGGGACTTGGGGGAGGGGTGTCGGAAATGTGATAGGTGGAAAGAGGTCAAGGTGAGGGTGATAGGTCAGACTGGGGTGGGGGCGGAGAGGTCGGGAAGAAGATTGCAGGTTAGGAAGGCGGTGCTGAATTTGATGGATTTGACTGAGACAGGCTGGGGGGAGGGGAAATGAGGAAACTGGTGAAATCTGAGTTCATCCCTTGTGATTGGAGGGTTCCTAGCCGGAAGATGAGGCGTTCTTCCTCCAACCGTCGTTTCGCTGTGGTCTGACGATGGAGGAGTCCAAAGACCTGCATATCCTTGGTGGAGTGGGAGGGGGAATTGAAATGTTGAGCTACAGGGTGGTTGGGTTGGTTGGTCCGGGTGTCCCAGAGGTGTTCCCTGAAACGCTCTGCAAGTAGGCGGCCCGTCTCCCCAATATAGAGGAGGCCTCGTGGATAACATGAACCCTACCTCTGGACCGAGAAACCTGGGTTCAAGTCCCACCTGCTCCAGAAGTGGATAACAACATCTCTGAACAGGTTGATCAGAAAAATAGGCTAAAGTGAGGACATCAGATGGTGAAGATCAGAGTGGTGCTGAAAAAGCAAAGCAGGCCCTGCAGCATCTGAGGAGCAGGAAAATCGACGTTTTGGGCAAAAGCCCTTCATCATTTCCTGATGAAGGGCTTTTGCCCGAAACATCGATTGTACTGCTCCTCGAATGCTGCCTGACCTGCTGTGCTTTTCTAGCACCACTCTAATCTTGACTCTGATCAGAACAATAGTTTAATTTAAAAATAAAAACTTAACAAGAAGGGCAGGGGTTGTGATTTGACTTTGCATGTCATTCATATGTACACTTTAATATTATTCTGCATTTTTTGTGGATGATGTTCAGTATAAATGAGGCATTTTCAACCTAATACATGTATGCAACTAAACTGGCGTCACTGTAACCACTCTCCTGTTGGATAACACTGTTGTAAGGAAATATTCCTATCCCGATTCATTATAGTTCGTACAATTGATCTATTCAGACACAGCTCTAAGGCAGGTGGAACTTGAATCCCTTTGGTCCAGAGGGGGGACAATATCACAAGAGCTTCATGATCCAAGATTTTGTCATTCATATTATAGAACAGAATCACAGAATGCTAGAATGGTGGAAGCAGGCCATTCAGCCCACTGAGTCCACACCGTCCCTCGGAACAGTATCCCACCCAGACCCCGCCCCTACTCTATCCATGTAATCCTGCATTTCCCATGGCTAACCCAGCTAACCTGCACATCCTTGGACTGTATGGGGTAATTTGGCATGGCCAATCCACCCTAACCTGCACATCCTTGGACAGTATGGGGTAATTTGGCATGGCCAATCCACCCTAACCTGCGCATCCTTGGACAGTATGGGGTAACTTGGCATAGCCAATCCACCCTAACCTGCACATCCTTGGACAGTATGGGGTAATTTGGCATAGCCAATCCACCCTAACCTGCACATCCTTGAACAGTATGGGGTAATTTGGCATGGCCAATCCACTTTAACCTGCACATCCTTGGACAATATGGGGTAATATGGCATGGCCAATCCACCCTAACCTGCACATCCTTGGACAATATGGGGTAATTTGGCATGGCCAATCCACCTGACCTGCACATCCTTGGACAGTATGGAGTAATTTGGCATGGCCAATCCACCCTAACCTACACATCCTTGGACAGTATGGGGTAATTTGGCATGGCCAATCCACCCTAACCTGCACATCCTTGGACAGTATGGAGTAATTTGGCATGGCCAATCCACCCTAACCTGCACATCCTTGGACAGTATGGGGTAATTTGGCATGGCCAATCCACCCTAACCTGCACATCCTTGGACAGTATGGAGTAATTTGGCATGGCCAATCCACCCTAACCTACACATCCTTGGACAGTATGGGGTAATTTGGCATGGCCAATCCACCCTAACCTGCACATCCTTGGACAGTATGGGGTAATTTGGCATGGCCAATCCACCTGACCTGCACATCCTTGGACAGTATGGGGTACTTTGGCATGGCCAATCCACCCTAACCTGCACATCCTTGGACAGTATGGGGTAATTTGGCATGGCCAATCCACCCTAACCTGCACATCCTTGGACAGTATGGGGTAATTTGGCATGGCCAATCCACCCTAACCTGCACATCCTTGGACAGTATGGGGTAATTTGGCATGACCAATCCACCCTAACCTGCACATCCTTGGACAGTATGGGGTAATTTGGCATGGCCAATCCACCCTAACCTACACATTTTTGCACAGTGGGAGAAAACCGGAGCATCCGGAGGAAATCCACGCAGACACGGGGAGAATGTTCAAACACTACACAGACAGTTACCTGAGGCTGGAATTGAACCTGGGTCCCTGGTGCTGTGGTGAGTTGAGAAAGTCCCTGGTGGACCTTGTCATTCAGCACTAAATCAGAATCTATCAATACCAGTCTACTTAGGGAACGAAATGGTCCCTGTAGGGAAGTATCTCGCCTCTATTGGCAGTTTCCCACAGAAATATCCCGAAAACTGGCAATTCAACAACACAGTGAACTCTCTACATAACATCAATCGGTGAGTTGATACATTGGAGCGCCACATATATTAATAAGAATCCTGTATAAAACATTAATTGAACTGAGAGGTTTCCCTAAATGCACTTCAGTAACAACATGTGGGGTTGGTTAGCTCAGTTGGCTGGATGGCTGGTTTGCAATTTGCAGAGTGATGGTAACAGTGGTTGCCATGACGAAATCTCTTTCTCGACCTCTCCCCTCACCCGAGGCGTGGTGACCCTCAGATTCAATCACCACTAATCAGCTCTCTTGAATGGGTGAGCCAGATTATGGCCAACTCCAACTTTAACAGTACACAATGTGTGCTGCAGTGGTAGTGTCCTTATCTCTGAGCTGGGAGACCTGGGTTCAAGATCCAGACGATAAAACAGAACAGGTGGATTATAAATAGCTACATTATACAATGTCACCTTCCACATAAATTAGCATTTGTCTGATTGGTTAAAAGGATCTATCCAGACACAAACTAAAAATAAACAGCCTCCATTTCAAGAAGAAAAATCCCATTGCAAGTAAAAGCACATAAAGGACCCTGTCTTCCGATTGCTTTGCAGCCAGCATCGAACATGCTGTAAGTGCAGAGTGTTTCATGCCATATGGTAATGAACTCATTGAGCAAGAACAGATGTATCACAGTCAGTGGAAGCTTATCGAGAATCAATCATTAGGTCAGTGTATATTATAAAGAGGACCAGGCAGCTGGTTGACTTTTAAAAGAATTGACTACATAATTGACGAGGAATGTCAGCCTCATTGACTCTGTGGTTTATTTAATTTGGGACCCAAGTGCTTTTCAATAAATACTCCGGCAGGTTTATCCCAGCTAAATCAGGTGGATGTGCAATCATTACCATCACTGGTAATGCAGCTCTCAATATCAGCTGCAAGTGACAACCAATGACATTAGGAAAAGGGATATTCAAGGTCAGGGAATTGTTTTAGCTCAGTTGGCTGGATTGTTGGTTTACGGAGCAGTGTGGGTTCAATTCCCATCACCAGTTTGTGGTTACCATGAAGGACTCTCCTTCTCAGCTTTTTCCCTCGTCTGAGGTCTGGTGGCCCTCAGGTGAAACCACTATCAGTTGCTTCTCTCCCTAATGAAAGAGCAGCCCCTATGGTCACGTAAGACTATGGTGACACAACAACATAACATTCAAGGTCAGCTCAACAGAGAATAGTCATTAACAGTATGAGGGGTCTTGTGGTGCAGTGGTAGTGTCCTTACCTCTGAGCCAGGAGGTCAAGGTTCAAACTCCACTAGTTCCATAAACACATGGGTTGTAAAATAACTAAAACCCAATGCAGAGGGTGGTCTCGGGGCACAAGGGCAGTGTTCCTACCTCTGGCCGAGGAAACCCAGGTTCAAATCCCACCTACTCAGAGTTAACAGGTTGATGAGAAAACATAAAAAGCTATGTAATGCAAACCACAGACTGCTGTTTCTGTCAGTGTGCTCCCTTACACAAGTTTGTGAATTTACAAGTAAAAGCTCAGTAGGTCTGGCAGCATCTGTGAAGAGAAATCCAAGCAAATGATTCAGGTCTGGTAACCCTTCCTCAGACTGGAAACATTAACTCTGATTTCTCTCCACAGATGCTGCCAGACCTGCTGAGCTTTTTCCAGCAATTACTCCTTTTTGTTTCTGATTTGCAGCATCTGCTGTTTTTCGGTTTATAGTGTGAATTTGCAGTGTTCTGTTAAAATAATGCAGACAGGAAATGTATGCTAATTCATTCCTTGGTGCATCCTTGGTGCCTGCGTTACTTGGAAAGAATTGAAGAATTTTCCACTGAGGTTTAGCCAAGAATGCCATCCAAACAATCTAAACGAAAGAAAAGATTTGCACTGATGTAGCACCTTTCACAACCACCAGACATCCCAAAGCAATTTGCACCCAACTAAGTCCTCTCTTTCATGCGATGTGTAAAGTGACTACTGAATTGAAAGCTTTCTTGTACAAAGGCTTTTCTCCAAAAAGGTTGCTATGGCAATGTAATATGGCAAACAAGTTGCACCCAACAAGCACCCATCGACAGCGATAATGAGAATGATCAGGTATTTTTTTTGGACCATATTGATTGAGGAATCCAAAATGATCAGAACACTGGGGGATCACTCACCTTTTCTTCCTCAAAGGTGCTGCTGTGGGATTTCACCTGAGACAGCAGACAGACCCTGGATCAATACTGCACTCAGAAAATTGGCCTACCTTCAACAGAGCAGCTTTCCCTTGTTGCTGCACTGGAAGGAATGCCCTGATTTTTATACTGAAGACCTCACCCAAAATTTGATGTCCACTGCACCCTTCGCACTCACCCAGGGTGCATTTGCTGCTGATGGGAATATTTAACTGGGCAGCAGGATGATGGAACATCCTCTGATTTCCCACCTCTGATTAAATCCATGGCAGAAGGCCCTCTGACTAGTGGCCCCATTTACAGCCTCATTCACCCAGAAGTTGAACGGGGAAGCCCTGCAAGCTTCCAGCAAAACCCTATGGTCAAAGGTTCTACGTCCTCGATCAAGGGGCACGGCATTGAGAAAATGGACCTTTCAGTGGCAGGCCTCCCCTTTCCTTCCTCAATGTTCACACCTCTTCCCAACCCCGTTACTTCTGCACTGATTGCCCTTCCGCCAGTGCCTGCAGAGATCCCTCAGTGACACCTGGCTTCTTGTGGGTGCAATACTGGCAGCAGCCACCACTTCCTGTGTGGTGTCACTGAGCAACGTAAGCGCTGATGCCCTCGGATTGGCTGGCGTGAGCCTCCATCCCGAGGGTGGCCATAATGCTGGGGGTGTTTGCAGGGAGGTGTGTGAAATCGCTGCTGCCCAATTGAAGACCTGATGGACACATGATTTGGGAGATGTCCTCACAAACAGAGGGCTCTTCAGCCACTGCCTGAGACCTCCTCATCTCCATTAAATCCCACCCTTGGAGTTGGAAGCCAGCAGGTTGTGACTCCGAGTCATCCCTGACTGAGAGTGAGGGATGGAGCAGGCAGAATATCTGATCAGTGAGCTGCACTGTCAAGTAAATCACCTCCGAGTTAGACTTTGATGCAAACTTTAAGCCCTGGCAATGCAAGTCTCAAGACTCCCAACAACTAGGTAAATCTCATGAATGCCTCAGGCTGTTCATCTCATCTCACGTGCCTCAAGGTGGGTCCAGTTGGAGTGATAAATCGATTAGGCCACTTTTGCAAAACTGCTTGCAATTCTGGTCTCCCTGCTATCGGAAAGATGTTGTGAAACTTGAAAGTGTTCGGAAAAGATTTACAAGGATGTTGCCAGGGTTGGAGGATCTGAGCTACAGGGAGAGGCTGAACAGGCTGGGGCTGTTTTCCCTGGAGCGTCGGAGGCTGAGGGGTGACCGTATAGAAGTTTATAAAATTATGAGGGGCATGGATAGGGTAAATAGCCACGGTCTTTTCCCCGGGGTGGGAGAGTCCAGAACTAGAGGGCATAGGTTTAGGGTGAGAGGAGAAAGATTTAAGGGACCTAAGGGGCAACGTTTTCACACAGAGTGTGGTGCGTGTATGGAATGAGCTGCCAGAGGAAGCGATGGAGGCTGGTACAATTACAACATTTAAAAGGCATCTGGATGGGGACATGAATAGGAAGTGTTTAGAGGGATATGGGCCAGGCTTGCAAATGTGACTAGATTTATTTAAGATGTCTGGATGAGTTGGACCGAAGGGCCTATTTCCGTGCTATACAGCTCTATGATTCTGTTATTATTTTCTGAATGGTTTGTCTCTTTGGGTGCTTATTTTGTACTTCCTCAATCCTATCCAAAATTGTATTCTTATAAATTATCTCTGTTACTTCTGGTGATTTAGGGCAGAAGGATTCATGGCAAATGAGATGCTGTTAACACCTAATACAAAACCATGAATACATGACAGCAACATTTAATAAAAAAAAACTATATCAGGACAAGCTGCTACATTTAACATTGAGAAATCAAAAGCGTTTAATGTGAACACATTTAACATAGTGAGATGTGATGTACAATCCACCAGAAGAAATGGGAGAGTGGTTTAACCAGGATATGTCTTTGTTTAACCATGAAAATTATAAGTTTATGCATTTAACAATGCTAATTAATCTAACATTTTAACACACTCCTGAGTTGTCAAGATCTTCTGAAAAAGTGATGGAAACTGGTTCCACAAATAATGTTGACAGGGAGTTGGTTAGGCACTTTAGGATGACAAAGACACAGGATTACAAGAGGGAGTGAGTGGGAACAAGCAATGGCACAGGTACAATGGCCTCCTGTCAGGCTGTTGGCTGTGAGGATTCCAAGCAGCTGGGAACCTGGATTGCAATTGGTGCTTTGCACTATGTGCTCAATTCTGAGCAAGGTAACGGAGCTCACTGGGGATGAGGGTTGGAGTTGGGAAATACTCAAGATTGGAATGCAGCAATGGTGGTGGGGGTTGGGGGGGGGGGGGGGGTGGTGTGGTGGTGTGGAGAGGAGGTGGGCGTCAACATTGAAAAAGCAATGGCCTTACTTGTTGACTGCATGGCAGAGAGATGTGGGATTAGTCATGGTAGCTGCTCAAAGAGGGTTCATCACTGCCCTGGTTAAATTCCATTTCGAAAGTTGCTTCTGCCGAAACCATTCTGATTGTCCAATCAAAAAACAAAATCAAGGTGTCTGACAATTGTGTCTAAAATCACAGAGTGCAGAAGATAGGCATTGAATGCCAGGCTAAAGGAGCTGTGTTATATTTAATAGCAGTCTGTGGGCAGCGCTCAAGAACGCACAGAAATAAAAATAACTCAGCACATACATAAATATATAGATTTGTTTCCCTTCGGGCACTCTGTTCCCACGAACACATTTAGCAATAACTCAATCTGTGGCTCTCACCCACATCATTATGTAACAGAATTAATTATTCATCCACTCTCGTCCCCTGTTATGTTGAATAAGCAGTTTTGTTCAAAAATAAGCTACTTTTTAACTAATACTATAAATAATTGATAACATGCGATGCTCACAATTATGTCTAATTGTATAAATAAGTTTCATATAAAACACTAAATATTTCATGGAGTCATTGTAAAAAAATTAAACAATTTCCAATGAAAAACATGATTAAAATTAATCATGATTAATTTGGTTCATCAACACATCTATCTACATAATTGTAGGTAATTACAAGAGTTTGGAAAAATGACAATATTGCAGTTTTTGCTTTTAAAAATAGTTTAAAAACCAAACATATGGCTAAATAAATAGCAGACGACAAGTCTGATGCTGAAACTCAGCATGATCTGAACATGCTTTCTCCATGATCCAAATGATTGCATCTTTTTTGTTTTCAAACTGGGGGTGAAACTGCAACTGGAGAACAAATGATAGTTAATAAAAATGCATCAGAGAAAATAAAGCACTGGAAGTTGAGTGATAATTGTCCCATTCTGCTTTTAAATGAATTAAAATGGTGTAGGAAATGAATAATTTCTCCAATACAGTACCATTCCCAACCTCTCGATACAACCTACCCACTGTGGTAAATCTCACCCACACTTCTGTCATATCCACACTCAACTACTCCCCTGGCTAATTTTCCATCTTCCACACTCGCCAGTTTGAGTTTGTCCAAACACTGTGTTCTCAACCAGACTATAGAGTTGAGAAAGTGAGGACTGCAGATGCTGGAGATCAGAGCTGAAAAATATGTTGCTGGAAAAGCGCAGCAGGTCAGGCAGCATCCAAGGAGCAGGAGAATCGACGTTTCGGGCATAAGCCCTTCTTCAGGAATGAGGATGGTGTGCCAAGTAGGCTAAGATAAAAGGTAGGGAGGAGGGACTTGGGGGAGGGGCGTTGGGAATGCGATGGGTGGAAGGAGGTTAAGGTGAGGGTAATAGGCCGGAGAGGGGGTGGGGGCGGAGAGGCCGGGAAGAAGATTGCAGGTCAAGAAGGCGGTGCTGAGTCCGAGGGTTGGGACTGAGAGAAGGTGTGGGGAGGGGAAATGAGGAAGCTGGAGAAATCTGCATTCATCCCTTGTGGTTGGAGGGTTCCTAAGTGGAAGATGAGGCGCTCTTCCTTCAGGCATCGTGTTGCCATGATCTGGCGATGGAGGAGGTCAAGGACCTGCAGGTCCTTGGCGGAGTGGGAGGGGGAATTAAAGTGTTCCGCCACGGGGCGGTTGGGTTGGTTGGTGCGGGTGTCCCAGAGGTGTTCCCTGAAATGTTCCGCAAGTAGGCGGCCTGTCTCCCCAATGTAGAGGAGGCCACATCGGGTACAGCGGATGCAATAGATGATGTGTGTGGAGGTGCAGGTGAATTTGTGATGGATATGGAAGGATCCCTTGGGGCCTTGGAGGGAAGTAAGGGAGGAGGTGTGGGCGCAAGTTTTGCATTTCTTGCGGTTGCAGGGGAAGGTGCCGGGAGTGGAGGTTGGGTTGGTGGGGGGTGTGGACCTGACGAGGGAGTCGCGGAGGGAGTGGTCTTTCCAGAATGCTGATAGGGGAGGGGAGGGAAATATATCCTTGGTGGTGGGTCTGTTTGGAGGTGGCGGAAATGACGAAGGATGATAAGATGTATCTGGAGGTTGGTGGGGTGGTAGGTGAGGACCAGTGGGATTCTGTCCTGGTGGCGATTGGAAGGGCGGGGTTCAAGGACGGAGGAGCAGGAAGTGGAGGAGATGCGGTGGAGAGCATCATCAACCACGTCTGAGGGGAAATTGCGGTCTTTGAAGAAGGAGGCCATCTGGGTTGTTCGTTATTGGAATTGGTCCTCCTGGGAGCAGATGCGGCGGAGGCGAAGGAATTGGGAATATGGGATCGTGTTTTTACAGGGGGCAGGGTGGGAGAGTTGAGAGTATAGTGCTGGAAATGCACAGCAGGTCAGGCAGCACCTGAGGAGCAGGAGAATCGACGTTTCAGGCAAAAGCCCTTCACCAGACTTTCAGCTGGTTAGACACTAAGGAAGGAGCATTCTGATTTTAAAGAGGAGAAGAATAAATCTGAAAGTATAATTCAAATATAGCTTTGAAAAAGCAGAATAAAGCTCAGTGAATTTATTATCCAGGAAGAAATTTAAGGGTGGCACTTAAATCAGTTTCTGAAGTTCAACAGCTTAGCAGATATTAAGGGAGACAAACACAACTTTATTAGCGAAAGCTAATAACTGGCAAAGTAATGATTATAACAGGTGCAGTTGAATCAGAGCAATGCTGCAAATATGATAATAAATTACTGTAATAATTTTTCTTTACAAGAAAATTAGGCACAAATATCAGGAAGATTCTACAATGTAGGAGCAAATTACTACAGATGCTGGAATCTGTACTGAATCACAGCAGGTCAGACAGCGTCCATGGAGAGAAAGCAAGCTAATGTTTCGAGTTTAGACTGGAAACATTAGCTTGGTCTCTCTCCACAGATGCTGTGATCTCCAGCATTTTTTTTGTTTTCAGAAACATTGCGGTTGGATCAATGTTCGGTGCTGAAGTAGGTGAACTCACCCGGGATAGGGCTGTTACCACTAAAATTCTGAGCAGGTAGAGATGTATCAGCCAGGCTACCCATGTCCCCCTGCGCACAGAGCGAAGTTAGATTTGATTGTGCCCTTTGTCACAATGGCAGGGAAGATTGGATAGGAACAATTATAGGAAATGTTGGTAAACAATGGACCAGCAGCCACAATGAATGTTTAATGTTGCAAAGATGTCTGGGATACAGTTGGACTCTAAACTCACACCTTTAATGCATTGTCTGAGCTGAGATGTCACTTTTTTTTATAAAACCTTAAGTTATCCCTAGAATGTGACTTAAAAGAAGACCTGGGATTTACATATTAATGAACTGAAACCTGCAACCCATTCTAAAAGCTGAAAGACTTAACAGCAATCTGGGTTTGTTCAATATATCATTTCAGTTGCATGACACTGTAATCTTTTGTTATAAATTCTGTGTCTTATGATCCTGTTCCACAGCTACCTGATGAAGTAGCAGTGCTCCGAAAGCTAGTACTTCCAAATAAACCTGGTGTTGTGTGATTTTTAACTCAAGTTGCAAAGTAGTAGATAAATTCACCATGGAAAATGGACCGATGTGCTAACACTGAATAGGTAATTTGAAAGTGTGTAATAAAACAAAAGGACTGTGGATGCAGAAAATCTGAAACACAAATAGAAAGTGCTAGAGAAATTCAGCTGGCCTGGCTGCACCTGAGGAGTAGAGGTAACATTTCGAATCCAATGACCCTTTGTTGGAACTGAAAATAACTGGGGATAGGTGACATTTATGCTGATGATGGGGGCTCTGGGAGAGGATATAGTGACAATAGCGTTTCAATTTTTATGCTATGTGAGTTTGCCAATACTTAGAGATTCAAATTTAATATGTGACCTTACCAGACCCACTCACGGGAAAACATGCCTTAATTTCAAGCAGAGAGTGTTATCTACTTGTTTCTAACCAAGAAGGTTAGCAAGAACAACTACAACTCAGTGCTGAGATGGTAGCATAGTGGTCATGCACACCAGATTAGAAGCCTAACTCCCAGTCTGCTTCACTGGGGACAGAAGTTCAACCCTATCTCTGGCATTTAGTGGCATTTCCTTCAGTGAATTAGTCTGGATTTCTTAAAGTTACCTTTGGTAGTGATGACAGCTCTCACTGATTGTTGTTAAAAACCCATCCAGTGTACTCATTTCTTCAGGAAAGGAACTCTGCTATCATTACTTGGTCTGACTTTGGCGTGACTCTTAACTGCCCTCTGAAAAGGTTGAGCAAGCTCCCCAGTTTGGGGATCTTTGGCTGAGCAAGCTCACCAGTTTGGGGATGGGTAACACATTTTGGCCTTTTCCAATGCCCATGTCCTGTTCATTAACGAAGATGCAGGCAACCTGTCTTCAGTGGCTCAAGGAGAACCTAAACTCCTGTCTGTGGCATTGTAAGGACTACATCATACTCAAAACAAACCTAATTTCTGACCATTCAATGTTTAGGAGTGGCACAGTGGCTCAGTGGTTAGCACTGCTGCCTCATAGCGCCAGGGACCCAAGTTTGATTCCAGCCTCGGGTGACTTTGTGGAGTTTGCACATTCTCCCCGTGTCTGTGTGGGTTTTCTCCCACAGTCCAAAGATGTGCAGGTCAGGTGAATTGGCTGTGCTAAATTGCCCGTAGTGTTAGGTGCATTAGTCAGAGGGAGATGGGTCTGGGTGGGTTACTCTTTTTTTTAAGATTCTTTTAGATTACTTACAGTGTGGAAACAGGCCCTTCGGCCCAACAAGTCCACACCGACCCGCCAAAGCGCAACCCACCCAGACCCATTCCCCTACATTTACCCCTTCACCTAATATTACGGGCAATTTAGCATGGCCAATTCACCTAACCTGCACATTTTTGGATTGTGGGAGGAAACCGGAGCACCCGGAGGAAACCCGTGCAGACACGGGGAGAATTTCAGATGGTCGGTGTGGACTTGTCGGGCCGAAGGGCCTGTTTTCACTCTGTAGGAAATCTAATCTAATGTGCTCCTGAATTTAACAACGTGTCATTCAATTAAAATGCAATTGGCTTAAAGAATTCAAACAAGAGAATCTAATCCTTTTTTAAATCTCTGCAGCTTGTACTGATAAATGAAGTAGCTTTTAAATTTGTGCTGATAGGGAGAGCAAGCGATTTACTGCATCAGGGAATATATTGCTTACTCTGCTTTGGCTGACAGCTCTGTTGTTTCCAGTCCTTCTTAATGTAAAATTATCAAAACTCGAGCAACTTATGTGCGCTCCACGTGACTGGCTGAGAAATTTCAGGGATTTGTCATGAGATGTTGGACTGCAGCAAATCTCTTGCCCCATTGTAATCAGATAAGCATGTTTACCGCAATGAATCAGTCAAAATTCTGACACGGGGAATCTGAAATGGCCTGGTATCAACCCTGGAAATATATGGATGATTGAATGCTGCAGGATTTGCAAATCTTAAGTAATATCAGTTCGAATGCCAAAAGCACTCAATGCTTTAAGTAAAATCAGTTCCTACCAGATCTAATTCCATGTACGTTGATGGATACATGAAACTGAGTCCTGACATTTCAGAGATGTACAAAATTAAATCCAAACCAGCCATCAGACTGAATGCCACAGCTGTCAGTCTTGATGTTACTTAGTAAACCTCAGATGAAGTCATATACTTGGAGTACTTAGTGCAGCTCAGAAACTTCATGAGCTCTGATCTTCCCAAACTCAACTCTAAAAAGAGACGGATAGGCTCATACAGCGCAGGATGTCTCAGCCTACTTATTTTCCATTGAATAATTGGAGCTGCAGGACAAAACTCTGAAAATTCAGTCCAATAGTCTTAAACAAAATGACGGTTGATTTCTATTTCACAAAAAAAAGTCACTGATTCCTAAAGCAACCTGCAAAACTGTCCAACTTGGGGAGTTAAATCATGCAATCAATTGAATCATGACTCTCTGCTTGTAAGACTATAAAAGGAGCAGGAGTAGGCCAATCAGCCCCTTGAACCTACTCTGCCATTCAATAGGATCGTGGTTGATCCGACATTCCTCACATCCACCTTCCTGCCCTTTTCCCATAACCCTTAAGTCCCCGACTGATCTATCTCAGCCTTAAATATACACAAGGACTCTGCCCCCACAGGTCTCTGTGAGAGGAGTTCTGAAGATTCACAACCCTCTGAGAGAAGAAATTCCTCCTCATCTCAGTCTGAAATTGGTGCTCCTTTATTTTGAAACTAGGCCTCTGCTCCCAGACTCTCCCATGATGGGGAACACCCTCTCAGCATTGACCCTGTCAAGTCCCTTCAGAATTTGATACGTCACACTGAGATCACCTCCCATTCTTCTAAACTCCAGTGGCTGCAGTCCCAATCTGTTTAGTCTTTGCTCGTACCAGGAGCTATCCCAGTGAGTGTTCTCCAAAGTGCCTCAAGTGAAATGATACTTTTCCCTAAATAAGGGGACCAAAACTGTTCACAGAACCCCAGATGTGGTCTCACTCGTACAGTCGCAGTAAGACTTCCCAACTCTTCTACTCCAACCCCTTTGAAAGAGGAGTCACCAAACACAAAGACATAGCACTTATCCTGGCTCAGTGGAAGGGTCAATCAGTTGGCCCCACCTCCCTGGTCTTACCTGACATCCCTGAAGATTTCCCCCCTCCAATTAATTACCCAATTCCTTTTGAAATATCTTGCTGAGTCAACTTGCGATAGGAAAGATGTTACGAAACTTGAAAGGATTCAAAAACAATTCACTGGGGTTGGAGGGTTTGAGCTATAGCGAGAGGCTGGGGCTGTTTTCCCTGGAGCGTCGGAGGCTGAGGGGTGACCTCATAGAGGTTTATAAAATCATGAGGGGCATGGATAGGGGACATAGGCAACGTCTTTTCCCTGGGGTGGGGGAGTTCAAAACTAGAGAGCACATGTTTAAGGTGAGAGGGAAAAGATTTAAAATGGAGCTATGGGGCACCTTTTTCATGCAAAGGGTGGTGCGTGGCATGGAATGAGCTGCCAGAGGAAATAGTGGAGGCTGGGGTACAATTAAAACATTTAAAAGGGTATACGAATAGGAAGTGTTTGAGACCGATGTGAGTCAAGTGCTGGCAAATGGGACCAGATTAAAGTTAGGATGTCTGGTCGGCATGGATGAGTTGGACTGAAGAATCTGTTTCCATGCTGTACATCTCTATGGCTCTATAACTTGGGTGACCCTGATGACACATGCTCCTATGTGAAAAACAGTTGCAGAATGTCAAATGTTTTCAGTTATGTATGGGTGAAACCCTAAGTGAGATGATTGATACTTAAAACTACAAAGGAGTTGGTGTTACCATGCTTGTTCTGCACTCTCAGTTATGAAATGTTTAGCTTTGTGCTTAGAAAAGACTGGAAAACGAGAGACAGATGTGGCTTTGCAATCAAGCTTTGCAGTTCCTTCCTTTGTTCGTCGGTAGATGCAAAGCCACTTGCAAGACACTGCTCTATATAAAGATTTGATCGTATACCTACTGGGGAGAATAATAGATGCAGGACTTGAAATGTTCCAGGCTGTCAATTAAAACATATTATTAAGCTGCCGGTAACAGGTACTCCAGTAGTTCATTATGTTCCTTATAAGCTCGTGGTGAAGCTGCTTTGCAGCAAATAATACATTATCTGTAATAACTGGTTGCCTGGCATCATGATTTGGGCTTTTCAGGAGTCCCTGTTGACGGAAGAGTGCATTTAAAACATCACTTTCGAATACTTTGTATGCTAATATGTGTGTCCCACTGCGCACTCCAGCCCCGCATTTCTGCAGTTGAGCTTTCTTCCATCCGGGAGAGAACCTATACTTGAAATGTGTTCATTAATCATTTTGAGCAGAAACTGCAGCATGCTACATCAACAAAATACACAACAGAAAACTAGATCTCACAGAAAGATCAATTCTGCTGAGCCGCTTGCGAATTGGCTCTCACCTTAGAATTTAATAACAGGCGCTGATGTTAAAGCTCAGCGGATTCCGCAGTCTCTTCCTCAACGGATACATAAGGTGGAATATTTAGTTGACCTGTCGCGGGATGATAAAGGAGTTTTCTTTTGGCAATATTCAAGGACAGGCTGAGTTGGGTGTGTGCACAAGTGAAGAATTCGAGTATGCCTTGAGGACCTCATGCGGTGTGGTCAATGGCAAAGCAGCCAAACTTGTACATTGTGTGTGTCCATAGTCAGTCTAGTTTTAGCATGAAGGTGACTGAGGGTAAAGAGTTCGGCATCTAAGCAGCATTCAAATGGGCACCAGAGGACAGTTGACCCTTGTCGAAGTGGATAGCCACCACCGAGTATTGTGTGGAGGTGTGCACACTGCCCTGCTTGGCCCTGGTCGAGAATTTGTAGGTCAAAATGTGTGGTGCTAGAAAAGCACAGCAGGTCAGGCAGCATCTGAGGAGCAGGAGAGTCAACATTACGGACATGAGCCCTTCATCAGTCACGTCGGGGGGAAGGGGGCGTGGGGTGGGGGGAAGGTAGCTAGGAACGCGATAGGTAGATGCAGGTGGGGGGGGGGGGGGGGTGATGCTGATAGATCAGAAAGGAAGAGGTGGGAAGGAAGATGGACAGGTGGGACTGTTCAAGAGGGCTGTGCCGAGTTGGAGGGTTGGATCTGGGATGAGGTGGTGGGTGGGTGGGGAGATGAGGAAACTGGTGAAATCGATGTTGATACTGTGTGGTTGTAGGGTCCCAAGGCAGAAGATGAGGAGTTCCTCCTCCAGGCATCAGGTGGCTATGATTTGGTGGTGGAGGAGGCCCAGGACTTGCATGTCTTTGGTGGTGTGGGAGGGGGAGTTGAAGTGGTCATCCACAGAGCAGTGGGGTTGTTTGCCCTGAGGATCTGTAGGGGCCTATTTCAGATCTCCCACTCAAGACACTGATGAGCAGATCCAGCACTGAGTCGGCTGTCCAAGCTCAACCTTTGGCAAACGACATCAGCCAGTAGTTGACATCAGATGCCTCTGCTGGTCACCAAGATCTTAGTGCACACAGTTGCTGTCACCCCTGTCCTGTTCTATACTGCTACCTGGAATGTATAACAGTGAAGCACAACAGTTTGAGACGAAGTCCATCAGCAATGGCTCCACCCGATACAATGGGAGGACTACTGAACTTATGCCTGCATCACTGTTGGAGCTGGCTCCATACACCTTTGGCAAAACACCTCCAAAATCCAGGGTGAAAGTGAGGACTGCAGATGCTGGAGATTAGACTCGAGAGTGTGGTGCTGGAAAAGCACAGCAGGTCATCCGAGGAGGAGGAAAATCGACATTCCTGATGAAGGGCCTATGGACGAAACGTCGATTTTCCTGCTCCTCGGATGCTGCCTGACCTGCTGTGCTTTTCCAACACCACACTCCCAGCTCCCAAATCCACTTCAATGCAATGCCTGCTGTGTCTGGATGGTTGAAAAACATCTCCTGCAGCCCACTCCTCTCAGATGGCCAACATTGCAGGAGATGACAAAGAGAACACTCTGAAAGACATTCCTGAGCTCTCTTTGAAGCGCAGCACCATTGACCGTAATAACCAGAAGGAGCGGCTGTTATCAATCATTCAAAACAGTCAAACGTGTTGACAAATCTGTATCATGTTCACAGTCTTAGTCAGGAGGCAGTGCAGGGAGGGAAGGAATTCTTGCAACCCTAGATCTCCTATCCTCATTCAGTCCCATTTGCCCAATGGGTGGAGAATCAGACTGTGAAGACACAGAACAAAATCCCACGACCCTGAATAAAGGTCAACCATGAGCTGAGGGACAGCCGATGATGATAATGCTACTTAATACCTATTTCCGTCCTAGTTGAGCCTTAATAATTGCCTTCCATTTACAGCTGTTCTTACTTCTGTGTTTTTAATGTGTCACATGGAGGTGGTTTATTTGCTCCGATAGCACATAATTATAACAGAGCAGATGACTGTAATAGGAAGGAGCAGCACGGACATCTTCTCCTAAGGGCAGCACAGTGGCTCAGTGGTTAGCACTGCTGCCTCACAGCTCCAGGGACCTGGGTTCGAGTCCCACCTTGGGCAACTGTCTGTGTGGAGTTTGCACACTCTCCCTGTGTCTGCGTGGGTTTCCTCCGGGTGCTCTGATTTCCTCCCACAATCCAAAGATGTGCAGGTTAGGTGAAGTGGCCTTGATATATTGCCCACAGTGTTAGGTGCATTAGCCAGGGATAAATATAGGGTAGGGGAGTGGGTCTGGGTGGGTTACTTGTCGGTGTGGACATGTTGAGCTGAAGGGCCTGTTTTCATACTGTAGGGAATCAAATCTAACCTTAAGTGATGGTGCAACATCAGTGCAAGTTTCAGAGCCCCAATACATCAACGTAAGGACTGCAAATCCAACAACTCAAAATTGAAAATAAGATTATAAATGCTTCAAAGAACAACATGGGGGAAGGAGGAGAGTGACTAAATGAAAAGAATGAATACCATTCATTAAAGAGACTAAATATAAACAGGACAATGGGTGTGGGTGGTGGAATAACTGCTCTCTTGCTATCGAATGATGGTATAAATATGCTATTTTATGCTGTTACTACATAGGATCACATCTATTAAGAGAGACTGGAATAATTAGGGCTTTGTACATTAACACTGAGATTAAAGGGATGATCTAATTGTCACAAAGATTATAAAGAATTTGATAAATCTTGGATGAACTCAGAACTTACTGACCACTTCATAATATTAGTTAGAGAAATGGTAAATAGGTGACACAAACGTATAGACATGAGAATAATTAGAATGGACGGCTGATTAAAGAGTCCAAAACTAAATGGCATAGTTTTAAGGTGAGATGGGCAAGATATAAAAGGGACCTGAGGGGCAACTTTTTCATGCAGAGGATGGTGCTTGTGTGGAATGAGCTACCAGAGGAAGTGGTGGAGGCTGGTACAATTACAACATTTACAAGGCACCGGAAGGGTACATGAAAAGGAGGGTTTAGAGGGATATGGGCCAAATGCTGGCAAATGGGACGAGATTAATTTAGGATATCTGGTGGGTATGGACAAATTGTACTGAAGGGTCTGTTTCCATGCTATTCAGCTCTATGACTATAATTTGGAATTCTGTCTCACAATCTATTTTTAAATTGTTTTTGAAAAGATTAACAGTATCTCCCTAACCTGCTTACTAAAGAAAAACAGGATAACTTTGAATAACATTTGGTGATTTGTATAACTGGAAATATGAGTGATTGTTCATCTAACCCAGACAACGTTACGATCTTAGTTAGACCTCACTATAACCAATTCTGGTCTCCATTTGAAAACAAAAGGAAATGGATACACTAGAGAAAGTGCAACAAAAAACTTACTTCTGAAGTCACCAATTTGCTATCCATTTTATGTACAGCTAGCCTCCGCTATCTGAAAGTAGAGCATTCCCAGGAAACCTTCTGTGAGTTGAAAATGGGGTAAAGCAAAGATGCATGATTTATATGGGAAAACGTATTGCCATTTTTCGTAAACGCAAAAATCGTCTTCAGATTCATGAAAACAGGTACTAATGTAGGTCTTCAATATACTAATGTAGGTCTTTAATATACCAATGTAGGTCTTTAATCTACCAATGTAGGTCTTCAATATACTAATGTAGGTCTTCAATACACTAATGTAGGTTTTTAGTATACTAATATAGGTCTTTAATATATTAATGTAGGTCTTTAATATACCAATGTAGGTCTTCAATATACTAATGTAGGTCTTCAATATACTAATGTGGGTCTTTAGTATACTAATGTAGGCCTTTAGTATACTAATGTAGATCTTTAGTATACTAATGTAGGTCTTTAGTATACTAATGTAGGTCTTTAGTATACCAATGTAGGTCTTCAATATACTAATGTGGATCTTTAGTATACTAATGTAGGTCCTAAATATACTAATATGGGTCTTTAATATACTAATGAAGGTCTTTAATATACCAATGTAGGTCTTCAATATACTAATGTGGGTCTTTAGTATACTAATGTAGGTGTTTAATATACCAATGTAGGTCTTCAATATACTAATGTGGGTCTTTAGTGTACTAATATAGGTCTTTAATATACTAATGTAGGTCTTTAATATACTAATATAGGTCTTTAGTATATTAATGTAGGTCTTTAATATACCAAGGTAGGTCTTCAATATACTAATGTGGGTCTTTAGTATACTAATGTAGGTCTTTAATATACTAATATAGGTCTTTATTTTATCAATGCAGATTTTTAATATACCAGTGTAGGTCTTTAGTATACTAATGTAGGTCTTTAATATACCAATGTAGGTCTTCAATATACTAATGTAGGTCTTTAATATACTAACGTAGGTCTTTGCGTAAAGTAAATGTTCAAAATGCTGGGGTTACCTGCATCTGATTTATCTCACAGCAATGCAGAGATGACACTCATCGTTAGTTTACAACAGTTACATTTCCAATACTTTAAGGTATGTCTGTACTCACAGGATTTCTGAACCATACTATCAGCCCACACCCTGCAACCTTACAGTAAAAGCAAAATACTGCAGATTCTGGAATTCTAACTCAAACACAGAAAATGTTGGAGAAACTTCAGTTAACTATTTCTCTCTCCACAGATGCTGCCAGACCTTCTGCGTTTCTCCAGCAATCTTTGTGTCTGTTCCTGGGACCATCTGCAAGGTTACTACAGCTTTTTGTCACCACTTACAGATTTCAGCAACTAATCAAAGTTGACTTAGATCAGTGAACAGACAAATACAGTCAGATTAATTAAACTATTGAATATTGCAAGGAACTATCAGGAGATATTTTGCAGATTTCGACTCCTCTCAAATGACTGTGACTAGAGCAAGTTAATTAGCATTAAGGAGGGCACAATAGCATTGACATAAGGAGGGGCTTTCATTGCGTAGGAGTCTAAAACCAGGGTGTTGTAAATATGCTCCAGTAATGGGGAGACAGTGATGTAGTTGTCATGTCATTGGGTTAGTAATCTAAAGGCCCCGACTAATGTTCTAAGGGTTGGCACAGTGGCATGGTGGCTAAGTGGTTAGCACTGCTGCCTCACAGGGGCAGGAACCCAGGTTCAATTCCAGCTTCGGGGACTGTCTGTGTGGAGTTTGCACATTCTCCCTGTGTCTGTGTGGGTTTCCACTAGGTGCTCTGGTTTCCTCTCACAATCCAAAGATGTGCAGGTCAGGTGAATTGGCCATGCTAAACTGCCCATAGTGTTAGGTCTATTAGTCAGGGGTAAATACAGGGTAGGGGAATGGGTCTGGGTGGGTTATTTTCCGGAGGGACAGTGTGGACTTGTTGGGCCAAAGGTCCTGTTTCCATACTGTAAGGAATCTAATCTAGTATCTAGCCATCACCTGGACTTCAGAAGTTAGGTTATAATGAGCAATAATACAAACTGTTTTCGCGAGTATTTAGATGCTGAAGAGATAATCTGATTGAAGGCTTCAAGATATTAACAGGAAAAGGCAGGGTAGACAACGATAAACTATTTCAACTGGTTGGGGATTCTAGAACTAGGGGGCATAGTCTGAGAATTAGGGCCAGACCGTTCAGGAGAGATGTTAGGAAGCACTTCCACACACAAAGGTTGGGAGAGATTTGGAATTCTCTTTGGGAGTAGATGCTGGATCAGTTAATTTTAAATCTGAGATTGATCTTTTTTTATTAAGCATGGATATGGAGTTAATTCAAAGACAAGTATATGGAATTAGGCAGTTGATCAGCCATGATCTCATTGAATGGGAGAACAGGCACATGGGGCTGAATGGCCTACCCCTTCTTCAGAGTTCCAGCAGAATTCAGGTTTTGTTTGGGAGTCCCTGACCAAGTCAATGTGGGAACTAAATATGTGCTCTTCCACAAAATCTCTGATGAAATTCATTGAGGAGCTTTGCAAAGTTTCTGCCCTATTCTGAATAAACTATATTTTATTTAAACCATCTTGTAATGACACACCTCTGCAGCCATCACATTTTAAGGTGGAATGCGAATCCAGACCTTCTGAGCTAGAGGCAGAGACAGTACCACTGTGCCACAATTGGGGCAATATGGTGGCTCAGTGTTTAGCACTGCTGCCTCACAGCATCACGGACCTGGGTTCGATTCTCAGCTTGGACGACTGTCTGTGTGGAGTTTGCACATTCTCCCCGTGTCCGCGTGGGTTTCCTCCGGTTGCTCCGGTTTCTTCCCACAGTCCAAAGATGTGCAGGTTACGTAGATTGACCATGGGAAATTGTCAATAGTGGGCAGGAATGTGTAGGGAGGCGCAAGATTATAGGGATAGGTTGGGAGGATGCCTTTCTGATGGCCAACGTAGACTCAATGGGCCAAATGGCCTGCTTCCACATTGTAGGGCTTCCATGATTCAAAGACCCTTTGAACCATATTGCCATTACAAATCAACTCATGATTGGTAAGGTTTAATCAGGTCAGTCAAATTTCAGTCAAGATTGTGCATGTTGTCCAGAAAAAGAGGGGAAACTGACCAATTCTTAACAGATGAGCTGATACTGTGATTGGCCAGTGCTTGTATAACAGGTACATTTACAACATGTTAAAGTATTGCTGTACTCGCAGGATTTCTGTAACCATGCTATCAGCCCACATCCTGAAATCTTATAATAAAATCAAAGATTTTCGAACTCTAAATCATACACAAAAAAAATGCTGGAAGAACTTCAGTTCTGAAGGAGACATAGCAGACTCAAAACATTAACTATTTCTCTCTCCACAGACCTCATAGGGAGCACTGGTTGGGAAACTGCCACATTACAGTCCCATCAATCATTCATAAAATTGGCAGAATTCAGTCATTGCCAATCAATCATTATTAGGTCCTGTGGAGTCCATCCTGCTGGGCTCCTTCAACAGGTTTGAACTATTCCTCCCTCACTTCACTCCTGTGCTGCAGTGTTGTGGGGGGGGGGGATGGGTAAGTGTGTGGGTTGGGTGTTGGGATTGGAGACACAGACAGATGGTGGGTCTTTCTCAGTGTGTGTCCCATTACCGAGACAAGTAACGTGGCTGGGTTTGGGGTGGGGAAGAAACTGCCGGTGGCTGCGTACTCTGGGAGATAGGAACAAGAGAAAGAGGCTGTGGTGAAGACAGTGACTTGTGACATGCGACCGTCAATTTCACTTCAACGCAAAAAAGGGTGTTTTATGACGTGACTTCACAAGAAATTGATGGCTGAAGTAATTAAATTGTGTCCCAATGAGCTGAAAGAAGTGATTCTGGAAGTGAGATGGGCTTTGGGACAGCCATGGTCTCTTTGATATGATTGTTGTTCTTGCTTTGAGAGTACACTGTGATAACTCTTGTCTGGGCTGCTTCAGCTATGTCTATAGATTGAGTTCCTCTCCGAAACTCTTGCCTGCTGGCCATCCTTTCATGCATCCTTTCCTGTTTCTCTTGGGAACCTACTCTCAGACACTCCTCTGTCTGGTTGCATTGCTCTGAGTGCCTTGCATCCGAAATGTATCCTTAACTTGGAATAAGGCTCTCTCTGTCTCTCTGAAGATTCTTTAAACCTTTATTTACATGAAAGCATATGTTCTATTAAATACAGCAATGTCAAGTGTTTCTCTTCTGCTCCTCTTTCGTATCTCAACCACATTTCTCTCTATGCCCTGCTGGTACTATTGTAGCATAATTATCTGCATCATCATTGCTCAGATGTTCAGATGCCACTGTCTGACAATCTTGTGGGATTTTTAAAAATTAATTCATAGGATGAGGCTGGCCCAGCATTTATTGCCCATCCCTAATTACCACATTGCTGTGGGTCTGGAGTCACATGTAGGTCACTCCAGGTAAGGATGGCAGTTTCCTTCCCTAAAGGACATTAGTGAGCCAGATGGTACTTTCAAACAGTTGACAATGGATTCCCAGTCATCATTAGAGTAGATTTCTATTGAATTCAAATTCCACCATCTGCTGTTGTGGGATTTGAAATGGGCTCCCCAGAACATTACCTGAGTGTCTGAATTAAGAGTCCAGTGCTCATATCACTAGGCCAGTCCCTCCCCCATAAGGTTATGATTCTGAAAGAGTGAATGCTGAAAGAGCGACATTAAGCTCCACCCAATCTGGCGATACTGTGCGGTCTTGGAACGGCGAAGGTCATGTCATGAGTGGGGGAGCAGGATGTTAGGTTTGAAGTGCGCTGAGCATTATTGGGACATTGGGGGTGGAGAGGTGTGTGGGGAAGGAAATAGGTGTCAAGTTGGAGTCGTGGGTGCATGAGGTAATTATGGGGTAGGTTGAATAGTTACTCAGGAGTTAGACTACATGTTTAATGGTCGAACATTTCTAATGATTAATTTCATCAGACCCCTCTGAATTCCCCAATTTAAGAAGGATACTTTCAGAGGGTTACAAGAATTAGAATCCCTAAACTGTGGAAACAGGCCCTTTGGCCCAACAAGTCCACAGTGACCTCCAAAGAGTATCCCACCCAGACCCATTCACCTACATTGTTACTCTATATTTACCCCTGATTCATGCACCCAACCTACACATCCCTGAAGACTATGGGCAATTTACCTTGGCCAATCCACCTAAACTGCACATCTTTGGATTGTGGGAGCACCCGGAGGAAACCCACACAGACGTGGGGAGAATGTGCAAACTCCACACAGACAGTCTGGAGGCTGGAATTGAATCCAGGTCCCTGGTGCTGTAAGGCAGTAGTGCTAACCATTGAGCTACCATGCCACCCAGAGAGGAGTGGAGAGGAATTACCCCATGGAATCTTTGATTCCCTGGGCAATCCTGCTGAAATGGAGATTCCACAGGCACAACTCCCATCCATGTTGGAATAACATGATGGACTGTCCGACCATCAGAAAATCCAAGTCAATATTCTTCATCCCTGAAGATGTGTGATCACACTGGAGCACGGCCCCACCAGTGTCTATGACACTCTTCTACTTCTTCAGCAGTCCTTCGGGACCAAGGACGACACACCCCACGATGGAGTTCTGGGTCCTGAGGTCTCCGATTCAGGATTTGTACACTCTGCCACAGATACTTTCTGAACAGGCTGAAGGGTGGAAGTCTCAGGTTATCGCTCACTCCTTCTACTGTCTGCACTTGGTCTCTACCTGGGCCTGTCGGAGATTTGTTGCTTTGCAGACGCTTCTCACGAGTTAGCGAGGATATTGCATTTTTTCAGGGAGGTTTTGGGGATGTTATTGAAGCGTTCCTCCTGGTAATCACTTTCAGCGACAGAGCTCAGTACAGAGCTTGTTTTGGAAGCTTTATGTCAGGCATGTAAACAATGTGGTCCACTCAATGCAGTTCATTAAGTGTAAACAATGCAGCGATGCTCGGGATGTTAGCTGGACAGAGGGTTAGGGTGGTATTGGAGCGTCTATCCTGCCAGTGAATTTGTGGGATTTTGCAGAGGCATTGCTGGTGACTTTTCTTCAGGGATCGGATATTGTATATACTATTGTGCTGTAGATCGTGACCGGGTATAGGTTTGATATCTCTATTAAATATTTGGTTCCTCAGTCAGCTCAGGGCTGCACTAGCAAGTTGGTGGCAATGCTGAAATTCATTGTCTACCAAGTCACACAGAGGACGTAGGCTTCATGGCGAGACAAGTCTAAGAAAAGTGCAGAGAGCAGCAGAAACTCTCTATACTTCAACCTCATAAAAAACCTTCGATTCTGTTAGCTGGTAGGAAATATCAACATTCTCCTCAAATTGGGCAGTCTGCAAACGTTTGCCACCATCCCCCACCTGCTGCACCATGATGTACAAGCCATGATCCTCACCAATGGATCCATCGCAGGGCCCATTGCGTGTGCAAACCGGGGGTCAAGTGAGGCTGTGTCATTGCACCAATGCTCTTCTCCATCCCCCGCACCACTACGCTGTATCCACGAAGACTGGAGTGGAGCTTCTCTCGGGGGATGAGCGGGGAAACTGGTCAGCCGGTGTAACCACCAGCCAAAACCAGCCCCAAACTCTGTCACTGAGCTATGTTATGCAGATATGTGTGCAAGCTCAGAAGCCGACCTCCAAACCACCATCACAGCATTCATGGAGGTGAATGAGAGCATAGGCCTTTGGTTAAATATTTGGAAGATAAAGGCTCCCACTGTGCAACCATCAAGACCCACAGCAAACCAATGGACAATGCGGACCAATGCTCAGCCCCCTCTCACTCACCCTTTAACACTTTATACAACTATGTATCAGTAGACTATTAGAAGCAGCCAGATATCTCTTGAGACTCTAAGGACCATCCTAAAAGTAACGAGGGACGTTCAATTGAGGCTTTTTATGGACTTGCATTTAGAGACCAAAATAGATAAAAGTTATCGCAGAAATATTTACAATTTGTTTGTTTGTTCGTCAAGAGTGCTAATCAATGGGGAAATAACTGACCTCGGAAATCAACTTTGCATTGAAGACAATGCTGCTCCTTTTGAAAGTTCGAGAGGTATTTTTACTGGGAAGACAGGCCTGTTGTCAAGAGGCTATTTTGCGAGAAGCAGTATTGCAAAGACCAAGAGGAAACTTAAGGAGTGATTATGGTTTAATTTGTTCAACATGGCCTCTCGATAATAGAGAAATCATTATATTTTTGTTTTGTTTGTCCCCTTCTTCCATTTCAATGGAGGAACTATTCTGGATGGGACCCTACAGATAGATGGCCTTTTCAATGTGTCTTTTTTTCAAATATTTAAGCACGTGTCGAAGACATTGCAAGCTCAATAAGTAATGTACATAGAAAAGCCCATGACTATAAATTAGATTCCCTACAGTATGGAAATAGGCCCTTCAGCGCAACAATCCACACCAACCTTCCGAAGAGTAGCCCACCCAAACCCACTCCCCATACTTACCCCTGACTAATGCTCCTAACACTACGGGCAATTTAGCATGGCCAATTCACCTGACCTGCACATCTTTGGATTGTGGGAGGAAACTGGAGCACCCGGAGGAAACCCACGCAGACACTGGGAGAACATGCAAACTCCACACAGTCAGCTGAGGCTGGAATTGAATCCAGGTCCCTGCTGCTTTGAGGCAGCAATGCTGACCACTGAGTCACCATGCCATCCCATAAATGGGCAGTTTTAGACCACTCTTGAGTTTGCTTCCCATGGTAAGTTAGAAAGGTCTTTACTCTATTTAATTCATCTGCTCCATCTTAAATATCTCGGTAAATGGTAGAATTAAGATCCGTTTGGTGAAAGTTAATGAAGTTTTGGAAAAGAATTTATCAACTCAACTGAGAAGCCAAAAGTTCTGGAAACGCTCAGTATCTATGGAGAGACAACAGAGTTAATGCTTCGGGAACAGTGACCCTTCTTCAGAACTGAAAGGTTAACTCTGCTTTCTCTCCAGAGAAGCTGCCAGACCTGCAGAACTTTTCCAGCAAATGTCTGTTTTTGTTTCTGATTTCCAGCATCCATGTTCCTTTGGATTTTCTTATTGCCACAGAAGCTGAGTTCATTCCCCAGACCTCAATTTTCTTAGCGCAAAAGGTAGATTCACTTTATCTTCGCCCCAGGATCAATGTGAAATAACATCACTGTTAGTCTACATCTACTCAGATTCACCTTTCACTTCCCTTCAAATGCAAACAGCAATAAGTTTATGATGGTAATTTATGTAATATAAAGTCAGCTGTTCTTTGCAGAGAACCTTCGTAAGAGCTGCTTTGCAGACGTTATGGATAAACATAGATAATTTCCTTGTTAAAAATGGGTACATTACCAGAATTGGACATAATTGCACTGACAAAGATAGTGCATTATTACCATCCTAATATGGGAGTTGACTGCACACCAATACATTGCAGTAAAACTGTGGCCAATGCAGCACTTGGCTGTTAGTGTGACACTTGCCTGATGTGGAACACAGACATTCATACGAATATGAATTACCTTCATGGCACTTGAATGGGGTATATTGGAATATCATGCGCATTCCATTCCAGTGTGGAACACGACTAGAGACACAGATAAAGTTAATAACATATTATTTAATGAAGGACGTGCGAACTCACAGGATGAAATAAATGATTTTATCACCTTGGGAAGAATGTCATTGATCAACATTCTCTGTGATATTTCAGGTGCACACAGTTGTTCTGCTATTACATAAAGCTAGTGTCAAACTCAAAATGCCTCTCACTGGTAAATCCTTCCAGCAATCCCATTTCCAGCTGTTTGTTTTCCCTGTTCAGCGCTGCAAGGAAGAATTTACTGAGGAATTCAATTGCGAAGAAACGCAGTTGCTGAAGTTCGAATCAAAAACAGAAGTTGCTGCAGAAGCTCACCAGGTCTGGCAGCGTCTGTGAAGAGAAATCAAAGTTCACGTTTCGGGTCCTGTGACCCTTCCTCAGAAATGGTGATGATGGGAAAAGAATGGAGACAGTCCACAGAATTGCTCAGACACGTTTGCATTGTCCAAGTGGTATTACTCTTCCAGAAGTTAAATGGTTCTTAAAGAGTTAATATTTGAGCTACTCTAAGACCCACCCAGTCTGACATTGCCACACAGCCTCTGGATAGAAAACATGGCCTTCTTCACAAATGTCTTCTTCACCTTGTTGGTTTTCTTAATAAAACAAAGAATTAATGTATTCCGGATATCGTTGTTCTTACGTAATAAATGACCTTGTTACCTAAAACAAGCACAATTTCAAGAGAGACTTATCCTTGGCCCATCCTCCACCGCAGATTGCTGAACAGCCCTTGGAACAGTACTGCTGGCATTGATGGCAGAATTCTACCCTAACCACAATAATTGATATTCAGACATCAAAATATAACATGATGGTAAGCACTGGATAGCACATCGTGTTTATAATGATTATTTAGATTCATACAGCACAGAAACAGACCTCTTGGTCCAACCAGTCCATGCTGACCATAATCCCAAACTAAACTAGTCCCACCTGCTTGTGCTTGACCCATATCTTCAGAGAACCATAGAATCCCGACAGTGGGGAAACAGGCCCATCAGTCCAACCAATCCATACCGACCATCCAAAGAGTATCCCACCTAGATCCATTCCCCTAACCTATTATCCCATATTCACCCCTGACTAATGCACCTAACCTACACATCCCTGAACACTATGGGCAATTTAGCACTGCCAATCCACCTAACCTGGACATCTTAGGATTGTGGGAGGACACTGGAGCACCTAGAAGAAACCCACACAGACACAGGGAGAATGAGCAAACTCCACACAGACAATCTATCTTTGTAATTGTACTCACATCCACCACTTCCTCTGGACGTTCATTCCACACGTAAACCACTCTCTGAGTAAAACAACTGACCCTCATGTCTTTTTTAAACTTGGTCAGAAAGAATTTCCAAAAGGCGTGTCAATGTGCACCAACCTATTCTAACCTATACCAAAGACTTTAGAATTTTACATTGCACGGGGATCCTGAGCACATCTGCCCTCTGGTGACTCATTTGACAGGGCCCTGTGGCCCAAATAGATTGTGGCTGCATCTGCAAACACAAGCAAGTTGGCTACTGGCATGAGATGCACAGGTCACCCCCATCTCCGTTGTAAAGGTGTCCAAGTTGATTGGGATTGGAGACAATGCATCAGATTTCCTGGAGACAAGCAGTCAGGAAGGACAGGGAAAAACTAGCGATCCATAGACATGACCCAGATACTGGAAAAGACAGCCCATGGCAGGAAAAACACATCGGTCAACCAGGGGCCATAGCTATTGATTTGAGCCGCAATGGAAGGGGCTGCTAATCTTGGTCAGCTGCCCTGGCCACACCAGTGCTGAACTGAATTGAACTGAATTCATTGTCACGTGTACCGAGGCACAGTGAAAAGCTTTGTCTTGTGAGCAATACAGGCAGATCCCAGAGTTAAGTAGCATAGCTAAGTAAATAATAGGTAAACAGCAGCAAAACCAAAAACACAGGTAAAGGCGAATATTAAGAGTTTGTGAGGCCATTCAGTATTCTAACAACAGTAGGGTAGAAACTGTTACGAAACCGGCTGGTGCGTGTGTTCAGGCTTCTGTACCTTCTCTGTGATGTAGAGGTTGTAGAAAAACACTGCAAGGGTGGGATGGATCTTTGAGAATGCTGGCGGCCTTTCCCCGACAGCCGGCCTGGTAGATGGATTCTGTAGATGGGAGGTTGGCCTTTGTGATTGTCTGGGCCGAGCTCACCACTCTCTGTAACCGTCTCCGATCTTGAATGGTACAGTTTCCATACCAGGTAGTGATACATCCAGATAGAATGCTCTCGATGGCACGCCTATAAAAGTTGGCAAGGGTATTCACCGTCATACCAAATTTCCTCAGCTGCCTGAGGAAGAAGAGATGTTGTTGGGCCTTTGTAACCAGTGCATCCACATGAACAGTCCAAGAAAGCTTGTTGTGGATGGCCACTCCCAGGAGCTTGACACTCTCCACTCAGTCCACCTCTTGACAAACAACCTGGGAACAGTCCCTCATTCTCAGACCAAAACCTACTCCCAAAGGCAGTGATTTCCAATTAGTCTAACAAATGCTGGCTGAAACCTATTGTGAGACTCATGTAAGGTTGGTATACTGCAGAATTATTAGGACAGCAAACAATGCATTTGAAGTGGACATTGTTGATGACTCCAAAAATGTAGCTGACACTAATCCTGAACACTCAATAGCTTAACCACTTGGTTTTGGTGAATGGGTCTTACCAGTAAGGACTGCTATCAGTTTGATCTCTCCAGCTAAAATTTACAACAAAATATAGTCCATAGTTACGCCACAAACCAGTCTGGTTAAGAAACATATAACCATCACAACAATGATGCTGATCTGAGGTGTCTGCAGAATGGTGACAGTCAACAAGATTGCTTAGTGCAGTGCCTTATTGGGATCATCAGCAGTCACATATGTGACTTGGATTTGCTAAGTAAGTGAGCTAGGTATTCGGTGCAAGGTTCATTCATTACAGCTATAATACGCTGAACAGTGTCCAGATTACGCAACTCAATCAGAAAGACTAGGTCGAGCTACTATTAAGTTGAAAGTACGATAGCTTACAATTGCCATCACAAAATCGATAGGAAACAAATTTACCAACTGAGCGCAAGTCTCTTAAGGTCAACTCAGTCAAGAAATGCCAGTAATTTGCAGACGCCTCAGCAAACTGTGCAGTGCTTTGGATCAGCTGTCCAGAGCAATTTGATGTTGGAATTTACAGTAAGACAGCAATCATCTTCAATGTGCAGATTATACATTTGCCTGGGGAAGCATTAGAAGGAAATAGATATTTTCAATCAATTATGGACAGATGGGGCAGATGGGACTTGAACCCTTGATCTGTATCAGTGCACCACCACTACAGTCCCACGAGCAGGTAATATATTCGCAGTGCCACGGTGATTAAGCAGGGGCATGAGGCTGAATGGATTCCTCTGCGGAGAGCTGGCCCAGACTCAATGGGCCGAACGGCCTCGGTGTGCCAGCTCGATGATGTGAGCAGAAGACAGAAATTAGAAGTGATTGCTGCCAAAAGAAGCTGAAACAGGTCGGTGGGTCTCTCCCTTTTGAACTTTCAGCTACAGTCAATGCACTTGCTCAAAGGGTGGAGGAAATAGATACTAAATAACTCCCAAGGAGGATGGGTATTTGAAAAGGAAAGTGTTGCTGGGCTGTGGCGAAAGAGGATGGGTGGGAGGGCAAGGGGATGAATTAGGTACGTCTTACAAAGAGCTAGCAAGTACACATGGGCCAAACAGCCTCATATCACCCTCTGAGATTTTCCACTTCCAGGAAATGTCTCCTTCATATCATAAACACAGTCATCTGCCAGGTCCCAATGAGCCAATAATAGACCTGTATTGATACAGGGCATTCCATCGGATCAGGACACCCCAAAATGGTTAGCATCGCTGCCTCACAGCGCCAGAGACCCGGGTTCGATTCCAGCCTTGGGTGACTATCTGTGTGAAGTTTGCACATTTTCCCCGTGTCTGCGTGGGTTTCCTCCGGGTGCTCCGGTTTCATCCCACAATCCAATGTAGATGGCTTGGTTACGCTAAATTGCCCCATAGTGTCCAGGGACGTGCAGACTAGTTGGATTAGCAACGGAAAATGCAGGGTTACAGAGGTTATGTGGATGAGCAATGGGAAATGTAGGGTTACAGAGATAGGGTTGGGGGTCTGGCTCTGGGTGGGATGTTCTTCAAAGAGTCAGTGCCGACTCAATGGGCCGAATGGCCTCTTTCTGCACTGTCGAGATTCTATGAGAAGCACGGAAAAATAAAAAAACTTTTTCAAGTTTGATTGTCAAGTGTGAGGTGCTCCCATTTGTTTCATTAACCTTTTACTAACTAGGATCTCGTGAATGCTGATCATTTGCTGGTGATGCTCAAGAAGTCATCTCTCAGTCTGTACTATCTGCAGCAGCACCAAGATGACCCACAGTGTATCTTGTTTTATAGACTCTCCCATCAATGCAGTCCTCAGAGTGATTGTATGTAATGACTGTTGGCTGAAATGATTTCCCCTCTCCCTTTTCCCTCCTTCACCCTGACAGAGAGGCTACACCAGGAGCGCGCTATCACACAGCTACTGCCAACATGTTCCTGATCAACCTGTTCAGAGATGTTACAGAATAGAATATTACTGCTACAGCGCAGAAAGAGACCATTCAAACTATCAAAGTCTGCACGGATCCTCCGAAGAGCATCCAACCCTTTCACCGTGCACTAACTCACTTAGCCTACACATCCCTAGTCAGTGTACCCACCTCTTGAGCAGATGGAACTTGAACCCCGGACTCCTAGTCCAAAGGCAGAGACTGTATCACTGCACCACAACAGCGCTGCCTTTCTTGTTGGTTTTATTGAGCAATGGTCAGGAACAAGCCTTACAGATGCTTTTTGTGGACTATTCTGTGGATTGGAAATCAACACTGAGTCAAGATTAGAGGGGTGCTGGAAAAGCACAGCAGGTCAGGCAGCATCTGAGGAGCAGGAAAATCAACATTTCGAGCAAAAGCCCTTTCATCCCTTCGGAATGATGCCCGAAATGTCGATTCATCCTGCTCCTCAGATGCTGCCTGACCTGCTGTGCTTTTCCAGCACCACTCTAATCTTGACTCTGATCTCCAGCATCTGCAGTCCTCACTTTCACCTAATCAATGCTGAGTACCCACTCCAGTCTTTGTGGCTCCCCACTACTGCCTCAGCTGTATTCATTCATTTGAGGAGCCCTTAAGTAGATGTTAATGATCGAACAATGAAGTAAATATATGAACAGTGTTCCAGCGGTGTGAGCTTTAATTACAGAGTTGACTTTCAATCCTTGTTAATTTGCTTATTAAACAGAAAAAGAAAACTCAACAGATGGAAGTTATTATCGCAGATGTATCAATCTTGAGGAAGTAACTGCGAAAGATATTGAGAGAGTCATCAAAATATATGGTTTCCTGCACAGTGTTTCCACACAGGACTTGTTGCTATGCACCAATTTACGATGATATATTCAAAGCTTCAAGCACTGCCTCAGTGACTCTTTCAGACTATTTTTCTTAGTCTGGTCCTTTCAATGTTCCAAATTGGACACAGATCAGTAGTCCAAACTGCCATAAGGAATACATACAAGCATAACAATAATAATGTACAATTATAGCTTCAATAATAATTCATTTTGCTTCAGTGTTTCCTTTATGTCAGCGTGCATTACTGATCGTCTTGCTTAGCAAAGTTCAGAGTTCAGAATAACAATGAATTTTTATTTCTTCCAAATATGGTGCAGTATACTTCACTCTGAAACATCCTTTGAATACAGAAAGGATCCAACTGCACTGCTTCCATGCTAAAGGCATTGTTGGATTGTACTAAAAGCAGCATCTAATTAACTGAAGAACCATTCCACTTGACCTTATCAGCTCCAATAAAAATGTTCATTACTCATTATTCAGATTGCTTGCTCTCACTTGTCCCGTTTGCCAATGTTAATTGGGTTGGTTTGAGAGGAGAGTGCACCCAAACTTCGGTGGATGGCAAATATTAGAATCTTAGCTCAACTGTCTGAAACTAACCCAGTTCTTGCTACAGCTAGGACCAGGGATATATTAAGGCCTGGAGTTTGAAGGGGGGGCTCACTGTGCTTGAGTCAGGAGCTGGGATAATAGCAGGGAGATGGAGGAGGGGTTGGCTGAGCCAGGAATTCTGAATTCTATTCCTCCTACAGCAACTTGTGTTCACAGAGCGTCTTCAGTTTCACCAAATGGTGCTAAGCTACCATACAGTTCAATGTCCAAGAAAAGTTATACCGGGGACCCTCGATTATCTGAATACCAATTATCCAAAAACTTGCGGTCCCGATAGAAACATTACATCAAAGACGTGTTTCCAACAGTGATCGTGTCTTTTGTTTACAGCGATTAAACAGGCACCGTCTCCAAATGACTGACCTCCCCCCCCCACAACTTTACCTGGAGTTCGACAGAGAGGTGTACCCTAACGCCTTCCATCCTTCCCCAGATAATCGCTCCAACATTGTCCTGTACAAGGCAAATGTGGAACCTGTCAAAAATTTGGAGTAAAAAGTTGAGTGTGTGTGCAACAGCACCAGCAGTCTTTTTGTTGTTGCACAGTCTGGCTGCCCCGCTGAGGGCGGCTAGGGTGGATGGGGAGCTCCCGGGGGGATGTGGTAGCAGGCAGGCAGAGGGACAATGTTGGTCGGGGTTGGGGGTCATGGGGCGGTGTTGGACTGGGTTCTGTGGGCAGGCGGTGGGTGGTTTTGGGTGCAGGTTCTCATGTGCTATATGATGTTGCAGTTTCCTGAACGGGCAGCAGACTTTAAAAACTCCGAGCCCCAGAGGAAAGGCATTTAATCGATTAACCGAATAATCGATTATCCGAAAAAAGTAGTGTCCGCTCATCTTGTTCGGATAATCAAGGTTACATGCCTCTCACAGCCTTGTGATGGCCCAAGTACTCTGTCTCGCCAATGATACACCTCTAAAGTTTCACCACTGTCGTAATGTAGGAAACCTGAGAGCCAGTTTGTGCACAGCAAGTTTCCACTAACAGCAATGCAATAATGACCCAATAATCAATTTTAGCAAAGTTTTCCAAAGGTTGCATGTTGGCCAGCAGACCAGGGAGAACACTTTGCTATTTGTCAAATATTACCATTTATGTCCACCAGAGAAGGTCTGCCTAGTTTTACAGACACAAGGGTCAATTTTTTTTTTTACAGAGAGTGACTCACGTGCGGAATGAACTTCCAGAGGAAGTGGTGGATTCGGGTACAATTAAAATGCTTAACAGACATTTGGATAAGTACATGAATAAGAGATGTTTAGAAGTGTATGGGCCAAGCACAGGCAGGTGGGACGAGTGTAGTTTGGGATTATAGTCAGTATGGACTGGTTGGACCGAAGGGTCTGTTTCCGTGCTTTATGTCTCCAGGACTCCATATTTTCCTACTTCTCGGATGCTGCTTGAGCTGCTGTGCTTTTCCAGCACCATTCTGATCTAAACTCAATATCAACCACTAACAGTTGCAATAAAGGAAAAGTTGGGAGAATGGAGATAAAGTTCACTGGGTTTGCAAATGTTAGAGCTGTGAATTTCCTGCACCTCTCATTGCTCACAAGGGGGAAAACTCCAAGTCCCAGTCAACTGAATGGAACGCAGTTCTGAGGGAGTAATGCACTATCAGTGATACTGGTTTTCAGATGAGGCATCAAACCAATTGCACTCTGTCCTTTCAAGAGAACAGTAAAGATGTTGCTTCTCATTTGTTGTGCGCGATATGGACATTTGTTACCTATTCCTAACTGGCAGTGACTTTGTGGCCTGTTAGCCCATTTCAGAATGCAATAAGAGTCAACATATTAATGTAGGTTTTGGGTCACATGTAGACTAATCAGGATTAGTATTTGATTTTTTTTTCTAAAGGCTATTAGTAAACTAGATGGTAAGTTATGACAATTCACATTGGTTACCATTGACATTACCATCAAAGATTCCTCTACAATCAATATCCTGGGTCTCACCACTGACCAGAAATTGAACTGGATTCGCTATAAAAGAAACTGTGGGCTGCAGATGGTGGAGATCAGAGTTGAGAGCGTGGTGCTGGAAGGGCTTATGCCCGAAACATCGATTCACCTGCTCCTCGGAGGCTGCCTGACCTGCTGTGCTTTTCCAGCACCACACTCTTGACTCTAGATCACAGGCCAGGAATCCTGCACCTCACACAGGCTCCCTATCGTGAAGGAAAAGAGGGATGTGGGAGCAAACATCTCCTGCATGTTCACCTCCAAATCATGCACCTTCTTGACTTGCAAATATATCGCTGCTCCTTCTTTGTTGCTGGAATCCTAGAACTCACAACCTAACAGCACCTGTGGGAATAGTTTAATTGTATTGACCAAATGGTCTAACGAGGCCATTCAATGCCAGCTTCTTTGGACAACAAGGTTAGACAATGATTGTCTTGCCAGCCCTGCCTACATCATACAGAAGGGAGAAAGTGAGGTCTGCAGATGCTGGAGAGCAAAGTTGAAACTTTATTGCTGGAACAGCACAGCAGGTCAGGCAGCATCCAGGGAACAGGAGATTCGACGTTTCGGGCACAGGCCCTTCTTCAGGAATTCCTGAAGAAGGGCCTGTGCCCGAAACGTCGAATCTCCTGTTCCCTGGATGCTGCCTGACCTGCTGTGCTGTTCCAGCAATAAAGTTTCAACTACATCATACAGAACAATAGGTTTTAAAAATGCCTTCAAAAGATGAGGTAAAGTGGACTTGAATACTCACCACTGTGATCAGACTGAGATCGAGTGAATGCTGCCTGACCTGCTGTGCTTTTCCAGCGTCACACCCGTTCACCTCAGCAAGTCAAGCTTCAGTTGTCCATTTTAATAATTATTAACAGCACAGCTAAAGGCAACTAAAGCTCTTTCTGTATATCATACATAATCACATGCTGTTGTACATCAGCTTTCGATTTCAACATGTGCCATGTAAGGTGATCCCCAGGCTCAATACCTACAGACAAGGTTTAAATGTTTGAATGGGATTTGATTGCGTCCAGAGACAGTATTCCTCCCATCAACTGGCATTTCTGGTTTACTGACACCACTGTGATTCTTCTATGCATGCCAGATAGCACAACTTCTCCTGTACCTTGCAACCAGAAAGCGAGAAACACAAGGAGTCAGATGCAAGCAAACACAGCAGGTGATGAAGAAGGCAAATGGTGTGTTGGCCTTCATAGCAATAGGATTCGAAGACATGAGCAGGGATGTATTGCTGAAAATGTACAGGGTCGAAAAGTGTGGCGCTGGAAAAGCACAGCAGGTCAGGCAGCATCCGAGGAGCAGGAGAGTTGATGTTTCGGGCATAAGCCCCTCATCAGGCATGTGGGGAGGCCCTAAGGGGGCTGATAGATCAATGAGAGGGGGTGGGGCTGGGAGGAAGGTAGCTGGGAAGGTGATAGGTAGATGGAGGGTGGGGGGTGAAGGTGATAGGTCGGAGAGGAGCGGATAGGTGGGAAGGAAGATGGACAGGTAGGACAGTTCATGAGGGTGGTGCCGAATTGGAGAGTTGGATCTGGGAATGTACAAGGCCTTGGTGAGACCACAACTGTCGATGACCTCTTCCATCATTTTACTGATAGTCAAAAACAGATGATAGGGCAGTAATTGGGTGTGGACCTACGATGGATGAAGGCAATACAGTGCAACCTCAGTTATCCAAACACCAATTATCTGAATTTCGGATTATCCAATCAAGATCTCAAGGTCCAGATGCTTGGGTCAACTGTGTTATCCGAACATTCGATTATCCGAACAAAATACTCCCCCCACCCCTCATGTCGTTCGGGTAATTGAGGTGGCCCTGTATACGCCTCAGGAAAAAAAGTTGATGTGTCATTGACATTAGTATCCCTTTTCTCTGGAATTATATTGGAGAGATCATTTCAGATTTGGCATTCTTGCATTTGTCCAGAAAAGTGCATGTGAAAGCTTTTATAACATGTCTCCTTCTGTTTACACAGCACAACAAACTTCCTTTTAACCAACACCTTATGAACCGACAGTCTTGATAATCTGGCAAGAATTATATACCTCAAATAGTTTACTGTATTATTTTTCCAATTGTTATAGCTTAACTTGTTTGCCTCAACATGAATATACTTGTTGTTGAATCAAATGGCCACATGAATATCAACAGTTGATTCAAATTCAAGTCAATTTCACTACAATAACCACAATTTACAGTGATATGCATGTAAACAGTTGAGTGAGAAGCTCTCTGCTGGTAGGTTATATTTAAAGCAAAGTTGTGTTATTATTTAAGTGCTTTACACTGTAAATAAAGTATAACAATGATGTGTGTACCCCTGCATTACTTAGTGTGTGGTTTACATTGATTACATGGACTTTTGATTATCCTGAATATTTGATCAACTAACACACTCCTGGTCCCCTGGGTGCCGGATTGTAAAAAGTTTACTGTATTTCCATTTGCCCTGAGCAATTTCCTGTAATGACCGTTTTTCCAGATCATAGCACAATCCCATTAACAAAGAGACAGCCCTGATTATATCTCGCTTCAACATAAACCTCAAGGGTAGCGAAAAAGAAAGAGGTGAAGATATAAAGGCAGGATTAAGCTGGTAATAGGACATTCTTTTTTACCGAATGGGGAATAAATATTGGGACATTTAAAAACCTTAGAGTCACCCAAGATCCCAATGTGATGGGGAGGTGGTGAAGGTGGGGAGGATACCCAGGGGATGATTCTGGGTGAGTGAACTGGATGGAAGATAAGGCTTTCTTCACTGATACGTGGACACGGAGAAAGGGACAGATGTATCTCTAGCCTGTAATGTTACGAATCAAATGAAATACCTTTATTTTCTCTGGTGCGAAACCTAACTTTCATGGTTCAAAGACGCGATTTATTGAAGGATTTTGTCTTGCCTTCAGCAAGATATTTTGCCAGAATCCTGAGTTCTGTACACCAAATGACCATTTCATGGGGCAAGGAATACCAAAGAGAATTCTCAATGTAATAGTGTGTAAGGAAACCCTAACATTACTATGTAACATGTTGCCCTATCGACTATATGACAATGCTTTTCTACAGGAGTTTCAGACTTGAATGAACACAGACATTATATTGTAAATGCTTGATGTCAGCGTCCATTAGTCACCACACCAAGTAAAGGGAGTCATCATGCTTAAGTTTAACACTTGATACCTAACATACTCTTCAGAGATGGGGTGGGGAGTAATATTCACTTAATGCGTCACTGTAAAATTAGAGACAGTGAACAAACAATTGGTAGACACCTCTCCTGATTCCACCAACACACAATCCGCTCTCTGTAAATTCAAGGTTTGCTTTTTGTCATTTATCCAAGATTTTGCTATTTGCTTCCAAACTCACACTAAGTCCAGTTCACCCATCACCTGTGTGATCACTAACCTGCATTGGCTTCCAGTTAAATAACACCTTGACATTACATTTCTTATTCTGTGCTTCTAAATCCCTCCCTGAACTTGTCCCACCTAATTGCTGCCACCACCTCTAGCCCCACAATTATACCATAGAATACCACAGAATCCTTATAGTGTGGAAACAAGCCATTTGGCCCAACAAGTCCGCACCAACCCTCCAAAAGGTATCTACCTAGACCCATCCTCCTACCCGATAACCCTACATTTCCCATGACCAACGCACCGAACCAATGTATCCCAGAATACTATGGGTAATTTAGAGATTTGTGTGCTCCTCTGATGATGACCACTTCAGCAGTCCCATTTTAACTACTGTACTACGTGGCTAGGCCCTAAACTCTGGAATTCACTGCCGAAACCCACTAACTTCTTGCTGCTCCTGTAAGGCAAATCCTTAAAACCTCCCTCATTGGCCAACTTCCTAAGCTTTGTTGCAAAGTACTTTGGTGAAGCTTTACTGGAAGATGATGGTTTGTTCCTTGGTTATCAACTCAGCATCACCTGGTATGGTCGAGCAGCCCCATCGTGGTATGACAGTCTCCTCAGCACTTGCTGCATCGGGAGAATATCTTTGTGCGTTAGCTCATTTAAAACAGTAGAGCACATTATAAGCTATAAAGCAAAATGATTTCTGGTGTGATTCTTACAACAGCTGTCAGGCAGAGTCGTAGTATTGCATACATATGGCTCATGGGAATCCTTAAAGTTGAACTAGCTGAAAGACAAACTGCACGTACAACAGTATGGATTCCCAGGTGATCATGTTCCAGTTCATTGTACAGGAGGTCTTTCTGTGTAAGACCATCACCCATCTGATGAGTACGGCCAAGCCAACATAGATGTTGTTGGCTTCGCAATTCTGTATGCAATGAATTTAACATGCTGCAGGGGCTCTGATTTCGTGACCTGGCCATGCCAAGGGGTGCTGATGATACCAGTAGAAAATGAGGACCGAAGATGCTGGAGATCATAGTCGAGAGTGTAGTGCTGGAAAAGGGCTTATGCCCATAACATCGATTCTCCTGCTCCTCGGATGCAGCCTGGCCTGCTGTGCTTTTCCAGCACCACACTCTCGACTCAATGCTGATGATATGTCAAACTGTTCAACCCTTTCTCCTGCTCAGCGTGCATTGTACAGGTCTCATCTCTGTGGAGGAGTACACTGAGGACACCGGCTTGCTAGTCTTGCTGTTTGGTGTTCCTAGACAAGCTGTTGTGGCTCCATATTCTCTTTGTACAGCTTTGACAAAGCAGTTTTGATGCATGTCCTAACTTCAGCGTCAAGTGACAGATTCAGGTGGTAGCAGAACCTCCAGGAAACAATCACCAGCTTCAAGCATCACACACCGTCAAAGCTGATAGGTGGCAGTATAGCAACATCCTGGACCATGAGGTTCATCTTTGAGATGCTGGTCGTCAAACCAAACCAGACTGTGGGGCGAGGGGCTTGCTTGGCTGAATTCGGGAGTGGGGAAGGAGATGTTATCCTGAATTTGGGAGCAGCTCAACAAGGGGACAGTGCTATGTTCATTCATAGTGTGTCTCTTAAATGATCATTAAATTATCAAAAAGTAGGGGCAGAGCAGCAAACAATCTGCCTCATGTGGGCAACCAACTCAAAAACAGGGTTGCCCTGGAAGAGGAAGGATGATCGGACACTCTGGCCATGGTTATCCTTGGTCATTATGTTGTGGTGAATTGATGTGATTCGGCTGAACCCCTGGTGAGCAGTCAATCTTTGGGAGCCATTTCAAGAGTCTACTCAAATGGGTGAATGTTCTTGATGAATCCAATGGAGGCAGCTTCCTTTGATCATGGCATTTCTCATTCATTCACAGGATTTGAGCATCACTGCGTCTTCTGCCAGCTTCTTCTGCCTCGGAACCCTTCAACCCCAGGGCATCAATGTGGTCTTCACCAGTTTCCTCATTTCCCCTTCCCCCCACCTTACCCCAGTTCCAACCTTCCAGCTCAGCACTAGCCTCATGACTTGTCTCATCTGTCAATCTTCCTTCCCACCTATCCGCTCCACCCTCCTCTCTGACCTATCACCTTTACCCCCACCTCTATCCATCTTTTGCACTCTTAGCTACCTTCTCCCCAGTATCACCCCCTCCCATTTATCTCTCCACTCCCAAGACTCCCAGCCTCATTCCTGAGGAAGGGTTTTTGCCTGAAATATCGATTTTCCTGCTCCTCGGATGCTGCCTGACCTGCAATGATTTTCCAGCACCACACTAATCGTGGCTCTGAACTCCAGCATCTGCAGTACTCACTTTCGCCAGCATTTACTGTCCTTCCCTAATTGCCCTTAACAAGGGGGTGAGTTAACCTTTTGGACCGCGGCAGTCTATTTGGTGTAGATAGGTACACCAGCAGCACCATTAGGGAGGGAATTCCAGGATTATGACCCAGCGATGCTGAAGGAACTCTGAAATATTTCCAAAAGTCAGAATGGTGAGTGACTGGGAGAGGAACTTGCAGTTGTTAGTTTGATGGTGATGGGAAGATCTTGCTGATTGCAGATATTCCACTTTGGAAACCCATGCTGGCGGATGGGTTCAGCCAACACCTGCTGTCCAACACCAGCATGACCAGCCAATACATTTACCAAGATGCCCTGCTGAGTGCCTCAATGGTTGGGGCAATCACTCAGGTCGCCCTCATTAAGACCATAAGACAAAGGAGTAGCGGTAGGTCATTCAGCCCATCGAGTCTGCTCTGCCATCCAATGAGATTATAGCCTATCTGCTCTGATCTGGAAATAGCTAGAAAAACTCAGCAGGTCTGGCAGCATCTGTGGAGACAGAAAGACAGAGTTAACATTTCAAGTCCAGCGACCTTTCTTGAGAACTAGTTTCTCTCCACAGATGCTGCCAGACCTGCTGAGTTTCTCAAGCCATTTCTGGTTTTGTTGAGGATCTCCTGCATGGACTGTTCTTTGTTTTAGATTACTAATCAACTTTGGCTCCACTTTCCTGCCTTTTCCCCATGCCCTTGAAATCCTTATTGATTAAATATCTATTTCTCTCAGCCTTGAACATACTTAATCACTCAACCTCTGCAACCATGCGACAAAACATCAAAATTTATCACAGTCTGAAAGATATGATTCACATGCAATACTGTTAACAAGAGGGTGACCGAAAGATGACAGTTTGTCCTCTCGTCTTTGTGTCACACCAGGCCCTGTGGTGTATCTGTCAGTGCTGTCACTTTGGATACACAGCAGCCTTTCATTTGAATGTACCGTGTTCATTAAGCTTCAACGTGCTTTCGGGCATAGGCATATAAGGCCTGTAAATATTTATCCCTGTAACTCTGGTCAGTCGACAAAGATTTGTGACAGTACACATGTTGGAAGAGCTCACAATCCATTTCTTGGCTTTTGTCAAAGCGATGTGGAACAGTGGTTAGCACCGCTGCCTCACAGCACCAGGGACCCCAGTTTGATTCCAGCCTCGGGTGACTGACTGTGTGGAGTTTGCAGATTCTCCCTGTGTCTGCGTGGGTTTCCACCAGGTGTTCCAGTTTCCTCCCACAATCTAAAGGTGTGGAGGTTAATGTGAATTGGCCATGCTAAATTGCCCTGTAGTGATTAGATTAGATTACTTACAGTGTGGAAACAGGCCTTTCAACCCAACAAGTCCACATCGACCCTCTGAAGAGCAACCAACCCAGAACTATTCCCCTATACCTCTTCACCTAACATGACGGGCAATTTAGCAATTCACCTAACCTGAATATTTTTGGGCTGTGGGAGGAAACCGGAGCATCCGGAGAAAACCCACACAGACACAGGGAGAATGTGCAAACTCTACAAAGACAGTTGCCTGGGGCGGGAATTGAACCCAGGTAGCAGTGCTAACCACTGTGCCACCGTGCCCCCCTATGTAGGTAGGCGCATTAGTCAGGGGTAAATATAGAGTAATAGGATAGGGGAATGGGTCTAGGTGGTTTACTCTTTGGAGGGTCAGTGTGGACTTGTTGGGCCAAATGGCCTGTTTCCACACTGTAGGGATTCTATGAGTGTGAAGGGTTGTGAAGCCAATAGGCATGGATCTCCTGAGGCAGAGGGCTCAATCGTCTGGCCTGGATGGTCAAGATGACAAAGTGAGCTGCCTACCATGCCCCAGATGGCCACGTCTTCCCCAAGTGGTTGACATTGTCCAGGTTTAACGTGGGAGATGGGGAGCAGGGACTTCACCAATCGGGTTATTTTCTGGTTTGCAGTTGCAGATTCTATGACCATCTCATCCAAAAGGTGACATTTCCGACAGTGCAGTCCTCGGAGAGATGTAACTATGTTGATGATGTGACCACAACGTTGCCCTTGAATGCTATAATGAAGTGCCTTGAATTCACAACCCTCTGGCTCAGAAACACAAGTGTGAGACACTGAGCTGAAAGTAACTACCTGAAGGCCACTCGGAGACAAACTGCAGCCATTAGACCATAAGACATAAGAGCTGAAATTAGGCCATTCAGCCCCATTGAGTCTCCTCTGCTATTCAATCATGGCCGATAAGTTTCTCAACCCCATTCTCCTACTTTCTCCCCATAAGCCTTGATCCCCTTGATACTCAAGAACCTATCCATCTCCATCTTAAATGTATGCAATAATCTGGCCTCCATAGCCTTCTGTGGCAATGAACTCCATCGATTCCCCACTCTCTGGCTGAAGAAGTTTCTCCACATCTCCATTCTAAAATGTCTTCCCTTTACCCTAAGGCTGTGCCCTCTGGTCCTAATCTCTCCTCCCAATGGAAACATCTTCCCAACATCCACTCCAGTCAGGCCATTCAGTATTCTGTAAGTTTCTCAATTAGATTCCCCCCATATCTTTCTAAACTCCATCAAGTGAAGCTTGTGGAGTCCAAATTCAAGAAAGGAGGTATCTATTTTTTTTTGGAGGGTGGGGTGGGAAAAGGTAAATTTAGGACTTTCATCCTGGGACATGACTCACCAAAAGGTTAATATGCAGATACAGCAAGTGATTAGGAAGGCAAGTGGAACATTGTCATTTATTGCAAAGGGAATGGAATATGTAAGTGGGTAAGATTGGTTATAGCTGTGCAGGGTATTGGTGAGGTCACACTGAGTAATCTTGATTGGTTTGGTTTCCTCATTTAAGACAGGACAAAATTGCATTTGAATCAGTTCAGAAAAGACTTACTTGCTTGGGATGTGGGGGTTATCTTATGCGGAAAGAGTGGACAAATTGGACCTATATCCATTGGAGTTCAGATGTGATCTTAGAGATCAATGGAACCACTGAGGATAAGGTCAGAAGTATCAAACTGTAATGACATTAACAGAGTCACAGAGATGTACAGCACTGAAACAGAGCTAATGGGCAACCATGTAAGCACTACTGAATGCCCTTTCAGTAAGTAAATCTGCAGTCTTTTCATGTGACTCCAGACCCACAGCAATTGTTGCTAACTGCTCACTTCAAGCATTAAACACTGGCCCAGACCGAGACACCCAAATACCATGAACTGCACAAAACAAGGATGTGGAACAGTCTCAAGGGGCTGGAAGACCTACTCCTGCTTCGAGTTTGCACTTCAGGAAGACCTTTCTTCACAGTCCACACTTGGAACAGATGTACAGGTAGACTAGTGGCAACAAATGCCTTGAAGGACTCATCAGATGCTTTGGGACTTGATAGATTTCTTTATGTGGATGGACATGGTAAAGTGAGCCAAATGTTTCTTTTTCTTGTCTTTGTGAGAGGTAAAGCATTTGCAGATGGAAGGAAATTCAATAGATTTCCTTTCTGCTCTGCACCACGTTCACACAATGAAGCTTCCATTGTTGCTCCCCAAGATGGAAATTGCTTGCAGTTCTGGTCTCCATCCTATCGGAAGGATGTTGTGAAGCTTGAAAGGGTTCAGAACAGATTGACAAGGATGTTGCCAGGGTTGGAGGGTTTGAGCTATTGGGAGAGGTTGAATAGGCTGGGGCTGTTTTATCTGGAGCATCAGAGGCTGATGGGTGACCTTATAGAGGTTTATAAAACCATGAAGGGCATGGATAGGGTAAATAGACAAGGTCTTTTCCCTGTAGTAGGGGAGTCCAGAACTCGAGGGTATAGATTTAGGGTGAGAAGGGAAGTATTTAAAAGGGACCAAAGGGGCAACTTTTTCACGCAGATGGTGGTGCATGTATGGAATGAGCTATTTGGGAAGTGGTGGAGGTTTATACAATTACAACATTTAAAAGGCATCTGGATGTGGAAATGAATAGGAAGGGTTTAGAGGGATATGGGCTAAGTGCTAGCAAATGGGACTAGATTCATTTAGAATATCTGGTCAGTATGGATGAGTTGGACCAAAGGGTCTGTTTCCGTGCTGTACATCTCTATGATTCTAAGATGTGATAATCACTTTTACGTAATGTATCTATGGTCCCAGAGGTTGTTCTCTCATTAGAGAGACTGATGGTAGATTTCACCTGAAGGTCACCATGCCTCAGGCGAGGACCAAGTTTGAGATGGTAGTGAGTTTGTGGTGACTGCAGCCAGTACAGGAATTGGACTTGCACAAGTGACATCACAAACCAGCCATCCAGCCAACGGAGCTAACTGACCTCTTCATTCTACATCGATTGTAACTTGCCAAGAATTCTAGATCCCCCACCAAACTCATACTGAACAACAATTCTGAATCAGTTGGTTTTCGTTTTAAATTGTCGGCAGATGTTGGAGCTGGAAGACACCAGAACATTTAACTGCGAGGAAGCATTGCGGAGAGAAGAGAAAAAATTCATTTCCTTCTGAAAATCCGAATACTGGAATTATGTTGCCTCAGGATTTGATTACTATGACAGACTGTTGGAAGTCCACGGGGTCACGATCACTTCAAAGCTGCAAAATGAACTCTTAAAAAAATAGCATACCAAGACATCACTGTCCTCAGAAGCGTTGTATCTGCCTGCTACTTAATTTAACATGTGGAGGCTTTCATTTTCACATTGGTTATCTCAGTTGCCCCTCGAGTTTAGTGAATTTTCTTTTGCCTAATTCTTTAGCCATCATTTGAATCGTACAATACTGCGCTCCACAATTTACAGCTCCCGCACGGACATCTCACCAAGAAATACTCCATCATTCTGCAGCAGAGATCAACTTCCTCCAAAGCTTACCCACAGGGATGCTCTCTGCTGAAATAAAAGGTTTGCATTTACGTAGCATTTTTCAGAGCCACCTGATGTCTCAAGCCATTCCTGATGAAGGCTTATGCCCGAAACGTTGACTTTCCTCCTCCTCGGATGCTGCCTGACCTGCTGTGCTTTTCAACTCTGATGTGCAGCATCCGCAGGCCTCACTTTCTCCATGGCATTTTGCAGCCAATGAGGTACTTTCGGAGCTGTAACTTTGGAAACGTAGGTGCCAACTTGTACACTGTAAACTCCCCCAAAACAGCAATGGTCTTGGGTGGTTTTTTTTTGTGATGTTGATTGAAAGATAAATACTGGCCAGGAACACCAGAGACAACACCCCTTCCTTCTACAAAATAATGCTGTGGGGTCCATCACATCAGCAGGGAGATGAGACCTCAATTTATCGCCAGGCCCAACATGGTTAGCATCTCTGACAGTACAGCACTCCAGCAGCACTGCACTGGGTCTGTGGTGAAGTGGGGCTTGAGCCTGGAGACTCAGAGAGTGTAATTCAGTGAGCCATGCTGACGCTGTGGGGTTTGTTGAGATTAGTAGGTTATCATACATTCGTGGCAGAGATTACCTACATACAGGCATTAGCAGATTGGAGAGTGACAGAGCCCTGCCTTCCCAGAGACCCTCAGAGCCATGTTGAAGGGAATCCTTTGCACTTGCCCCTTCTTTTGCTGTTGCTTCCTCCTTCAGAATTAATTTTAATTTCCTTCCCTCTGATCACTGCCAAGGTTCAAATTCCCCAGGCACTAAGAGAATGATTGTACTTCTCTGGAATGAGTGGCCACCTTGGAATATAGGTCACACAAGTCAAATGTTAACGCTGTTTCTCTCTCCACCCAAACTGTCAGACCTGCTGAGTTGCTCTGGCACTTCCAGTTTTTATTTCAGATTTCTAGAACCCGCGGTATTTTGCTTTTTAATGAGCGGCCACTCTCTGACAGGTTATGAAGCCTCCTTTAAGTAGAGCCAGGACTGTCCCATTGGGAAGGGCAACACAACTCTGGTACGGACAGCAAACAAAAGTTACTGCCCAAGCTGAGAAAGAGCAAGTCAAAGCATAAAAACCTGGAAATGCTCAGCAATGCTGGCAGCATCTGTGGAGAGAGAATGACCTACATGATAATGCTTTGTATTGATTATCTTTTCTCAGAGCTGAAAGCTGTTTATAAACTATTAAATATCTAATTTATAAATTTTGACTAAATGTCAGCTGACTTGAAATATGAACTTGCAAATTTGCTACCTCACAGACCTCAAGCAATCTTTAGGACGGGTGTAATCAGCATCAGACTTTTGATGTGATGATGTAAGTTTTCTCTTCCATTGTTCATTATCTGTAGCTTTTGATGAATGACCAATGAATTCTCAGTGCATTTCCAAATGGACCATAAATTTGAATTGAATTGAACAATATTAGATTGAAATGAAGTGGGCAAGATCTGTTTCTGCTGGAGATCTCAAGCCATAGAATGCTACATACGGTACCATCCAAGGCAATGCAGCCTTCTCCAATGACAGCTTTCTTGATAATCCCATCCACTTGACTTGTTCTCCTACTAGATGTGGGCTAAATTATACCGGTAAGGGCTGCAGGTAATCCCTGGTCTGGATATCAGCTAGAGAACCTAATCCATTCCACGACACCAACTGGGGAGTGCACAATTATGGATGTTAAAAACATAGAGAGGGAAACAAGCCATTCAGCCTGTTCACTCAAGCCTGTTCCACTCTTTAATGAGACAGAGTCATAGAGGTCTACAGCATGGAAACAGGCCCTTCAGCCCAATTTCCCAATGCCGCCCAGTTTGCTTGCATTTGGTCCATATCCCTCCATCCCTATCCCATCCATTTAGCTGTCTAAATGTTTTTCAATGATAAAATTGTACTCACTTCCACCACTACCTCTGGCAGCATGTTCCAGACACTCACCACCCTCTGTGTGAAAAGAATTGCCCCCTCTGGACCATTTTGTACCTCTCCTCTCTCACCTTAAACCTATGCCCTTTCGTTTTAGACTCCCCTACCAAGCTGTTGGCTATCTACCTTATCTATGCCTCATGATTGTATAGACCTTTATAAAGTCTCCTCTGCTCCAGGGAAAAAAGTCCCAACCTCTCCTTATAACACAAACCTTCCAGTCCAGGTTATTCCTGGTAAATTTTTTCTGCACTCTTGCTAGTTTAATAATATCCTTTCTATATTGGGATGATAATGGTTGGTCTGTGGGCTAACTCCATTTCCCTGTCTTTGGCCCATATCCCTTAATACTTTTGCATGACAAAGAAACACCTCAGATTTAAGATTAGCACCTGATCCAGCCTTCATTGCTAATTATGGAAGAGAGTTCCAAACATCTACCACTTTTTGTGTGTAAAAGTGCTTCCTAACATCGCTCCTGGATGTTCTGGCCCTATTTCTCAAAGTTCCCAGTTCTAGAATCCCCAAGCAGTTGATAAAGTTCATCTTTATCTGCCCTGTCTTGTCCTGAAGATTTCAATCAGATCACCCCTTAACCTTCTAAATTTTGGAGGGAACAGCTTTAATTTGTATGACTTCTCCTCATAACATAACCCCTGTACTCCAAGTATTTAGCTGTTGGAATACAGTGCGGAGTACTGTAGAGAATTAGATGCATGAACCACAGTCTCCACAGTTCATTGTCTGCATTGACATTATAATGGTAGAGGGAGTAAATGTTTGAGTTGGTGGATGGGGTGCAGATCAAACACGCTACTTTTTCTTGGATGGTGTTATTAGCCACACTAATCCAGGAAAATGGTGAATACTCCATCATTCCTGCTTTATGGATAGTGAACAGCGTGATGTCCTGTAGAATTCCAGCCTTTAACCTTTTCCCTCATTCATTCATGGGATGTGGACATCACTGACTGAACCAGCTCCCCATCATTGATTGTTCCTTGATCCAAGAGGCTTGGAAGCGCCACTTCAGAAGGCAGAAAAGAGTTACCCACCAGACCAGGTGATGTTGGTAAATTTCCTCTCCCAAAGGGCCTCCGTGAACTGGATGGGTTTTTAAAGACAATGGACAATGGTTACATACTTGTCAAATTTCAGAACGTGTCACTGTGGAGATTTGAACCTATACCCCCCAGAACATAAACCTGAGTTTCTGGATTACTAGCCCAGTTACATTATCCACAGCCTGTCCTCCAAAACACAATAGTTAGTGTGATTTCGCGCTGTAGAAAACCATGTAATAAAAATAACGGCTATTGGAAAAAATAGATTTGGGGCAGACCACCAAAAATATTAGGTAAAAACAATGACTGCAGATGCTGGAAACCAGATTCTGGATTAGTGGTGCTGGAAGAGCATCCGAGGAGCAGTCCAAAAATATTATTCAAAATCAAAACAAATATAGCAGTTGGCCTAACACAAAGGATAACATAATTTAAATAAATGTTAAATGCATATCTAATAATGAAATAATACAGTAAATTTACCTTGAAAAAATTTGGAGATAACTTGTTGGATGGCAGGAGGGTGGTTTTCAGGTTGCCAAGTTATTAAGACAGGGGTTGAGGGTCATTCAGATTCAGTTGTAGTTACAGGGTTAGGATGAAAAATAGTTAATGCAGAAGTGGATGGGTAACACAACAAATTTGTAAAAAAATATCAAAAATTAGGGAGTATCTCTCAAAAAGCACTTCACAACAAGGGACGTGAGCCAACTGAACATACGATGTTGATGTGGAGAGTCTGTTGGTGTAAATATCGTATTCCTCTGCACACCACAATACCTAAAGTGTTGGGGATGGAATCACGTGATAGCCAACACATGTATATGGAAGTTTGCGTTTTACAAACAGCGTTCACCTGTTCAATCAATCACGTTACGATTAATTCATGTTGACGAAACATATGTAGTGGCAGAAAGGACTGTACATCAAATGTAGGTATTTTTAAACAACCAGTTGAGGCACGGTGGCTCAGTGGTTAGCACTGCTGCCTCACAGTGCCAGGGACCCGGGTTCGATTCCTGCCTTGGGTGACTGTCTGTGTGGAGTTTGCACATTCTCCCCGTGTCTGCGTGGGTTTCCTCCGGGTGCCCTGGTTTCCTCCCACAGTCCAAAGATGTGCAGGTCAGGTAAATTGGCCATGCTAAATTGCCCATAGTGAGAGGTGCATTAGTCAGGGATAAATATAGGGTGGGGGAATGGGTCTGGGTTGGTTGCTCTTCAGAGGGTTTGTGTGGACTTGTTAGGCCAAAGGGCTTGTTTCCATACTGTAGGGAATCTAATCTAATGATATGACGCACTCTGGTGGAACTTGAGCCTACTGGTTTAGAGGGAGGGACACATCCACTGCACCACAAGACCCCTTAGTAATCTGCCTCTGTCACCATGGTATTGATCTAACTGGTCCAGTTTAGGTTCTGATTGATGGTAGCCCACAGGAAGTTGATGATGGGGTCGGGGGGGGAATCATTGACGGTAATGCCATTGAGTTAAAGGCAGATGGTTGTCTTTTTTTCTGCAAGGGGTCATGCCCAGCACACGTGTGGTGCAAATATTACTTGGTGGAGGGATAGGGGCCTCAATATAATGATATGTTAATTGCAAAACTATCAGTCAAATCTTTTTGTTTTAAAATGAAAGGCCTATCTGACTGTCAAGGATGACATCACATCTGAGTGGGATGGCACCAAGTGAATACTCATTCTGTTGTCAAGGGTGCTAGGTTTATGCAGCACAATGTTACCCTTTGTGGTTTCCCACGCAGGAGGGGCTGGCTACACTCAGCCTCCTCAAGCTATCACGGTCTCTGTACCCACTCAGGAATTTCTGTCGAACAAAGAGCAAAGTCTTCACGTTTCCAACCAGTGACCCCTCAAATGAAATGAACGACATGGATAAATGTCTCTTCAATTCCTTTAAAGAGACACCTCCCATTATTTTAACTCTTCAGTTTGCTTTCCTTATCGGTCCACCTTTATTACGCTCTGTTTCTCTTTCATTTCTTCCTGGCATTTTTCTTTTCTATTCTCTGTCCCCATTCCTTCATCCCCGCTGCCTCCTGTTACTGATAACATTCATCCGCTATGCACTTGACTTTGTTCCAATTTCTATTGGGCAAATGTGACACAGATTATTACACAGAGTCTGGCCATTCAGACCATGTCATTGTCTATGCTCCACTGAAACCTAGCAGCCTCTGAAATTCCTGACTCCCTTAAGCGCTTGTAAAGCCTTCCCTTAAATTGTTCCTTTGTTATTCACATCCAGCCCTCCACACATTCTCTCTTCGATTTCAATGTGCAACCCACTTTCCTGTATGTAATACAGTCAAGATACTCATCTTTCTTGTAAATCACTCCCATCCCCCAAGTTTCTTCCTTCCTTTCCAATGTATAATAAGTACGTTACAAAAATACAACAGGAGACTCTATATGGTCTACACTGGGAAACTGCACTGAGAAAATTCAAAAGCTTCCAGTGATTAAAATTGAAACACAAATGTTCTCAAGTTGAATTCTCCCCAAGATGGCTGGTCTGGTTTCCATGTGAAGTGATTCTTCCCATTGCTTTTCACTGTGCTTTTATCCATTTGTATTTGATTTATTTGTTGTTTCTTCAATTCACATCGAACTTCAAGTCGCCTGGCTGGCAGTCTGCATCTATTTACTTAGGAACTGTCTGGTAGGAAGTGCCTGTGGTGTTCTGAAGGGAGGAATGCTTTTCCCATCAGGGAACATCACTTCTCTGCTGAGTTCCTCTCACTGATGCCTGGGTTTCATGTTGATATCCAAAGCGTCTGAATTCCTCCAATCCATTGTCAGTGTCCCCATGTGCCAAAGCCAAGAGGAACATCCTCAGCAATGGTTCCCATGACAATTTATCATTCCTTCTCTTACACAGAACACAGATGTGATAGACAACAGCATGTACCTCCACTGTCTAAATGCTTTGTTGTCCAATGCCATGGTCACATTCCTCATGTTATGTCTGCTGAACATCTAAAGAAGGTTATATTTTGAAATGCACATGTGGGTGAGGCCAGGTGCAGGGCAGCTTGAAGACAGCATCCTTAGATGCTGTGTCAGTGTTTGGACAACTCTAGGACGCACTGCTGTTTTCAAAGCAAGGGTACAGAGACAGGGGTTGCTGGGAACCTGGTTATCTTCAATGAAAGAACTATCACTCTCCTCGAGGAGCTTGTTAGCAGAGTGGTAAGGGTCGGAAGACACAAGTGGGCAAAATTGAACAGTGTGGTGTCCACAAATACACAACTATTGGGCTCAATACTAGGCGCCATCTGCTGTATAAAGCAGGATAGTGTGAGATCTGGAGGACAAGGTGTAACTAGTGGTGCTCCCATGTGCCTATTGCACGTGTTCCTCTAGATGGCAGAGGCTGGAATTCTGAGTACATACAGCAATGCAGTCAGTGCAGTATCAGCTGCAATCAGCAAAAGCACCAAACATTTTAAAAAGAAGGGAGGAGAACGGTGCTGAGGCTGAGAGGGTGGAGAGCGTCAAGTTTCTAAGAGTGACAATAACCAACAACCTGTCCTGGATTTCCCATGTTGATGAAATGGTCAAGAAGGCACAACAACGCCTCTTCTTCTTCAGGTGGCTCAGGAAATTCGGCATATCCATAATGACCCTCACCAACTTCTACAGATGCACCACTGAGAGCATATGGTCCAGGTGCATAACGGCCTGTTATGGCAACTGCTTTGCCCAGGACCATAAGAAACTACAGAGGGTGGTATGCACAGCCCAGACCATCACAGAAGCCAAACTTCCACGCACAGACTCCATTTACACGGCTCGCTGCCGCGGAAAGGCTGTCAACATCATCAAAGACCCCTGCCACCTCAGTAATGCTCTCCCACAACCTCTTCCATCAGGCAGAAGATACAGAAGCCCGAATACACGCACCAAAAGGTTCAGGAACAGCTTCTTCCCTGATGTTATTAGAGTGATGAATGGACTCTGTAACTTCAAATAATGCTGATGTTGCTAATATTGATCTTGGCTAGTGCACACGCTCTGTTTGATGTGACTTGTATACCTCTATTTAGTTTTTTTTTCACCCTGTGATCTGTGTGGCCTTGCTTACTATAAACTGACTGTACTGCTTGTAAACAAAGCTTTTCACACTACTTAGGTACACATGACAATAAATCAATCAAGATCAAAATCAAGCATATTGTAATATACCACTAGGTCATTAAGCAAATACATTCTGGCATAATGTAACTGGAAGGGATCATTTTTACATTCATTCACCTGGAATATTACAATTGGAATTAAACTGCATTCATGTTCTCCACATGATAGCAACTGTACTTCTATATAAAAGGTTATCGCATTTAGAATCACGATACATCCTTATTGGAACTTCTAGAAACAGGGTCTGGGAATTATAAAACATTATTACTTTTCAACAATTCCGTGTTCAAGTGTAACCTAAAGGACAACAATCCTGACAACACCTCAGCAGTCGCATTTAAAAACTAATTTTACCAGCATTTGCAATATCTCTCAGTATTGCATGAATTACAAGGTCCTGAATTAATCTTTTCTCCTCCAAATCGAGTTACCGTTCTGAACATATTTGTAATTGGGTGCAACATGAAAGGTTATTGTGGGAAGTAAAAGCTCCTGGTGTAGGGGATGACATGTTGGCGCAGATAGAAGATTGACGGGGGAAACAGAGAATGAATATTAATTGATCATTTTCTGGCTGCGACGATGCAAAGATTGTCTTGCTGCATGGATCAGAATTGGGGTCTCAAGCTTTTCAACCTTATTTAAAAGACTTGGGTTAAAGGACTAATGGTACAGTTCTAAATTTGCTAATGTCAAAAAAATCAGGTAGCAAATTAAATTGTGGAGAGGATCTAGAGTATAATAGAATGGAATATCTAGAAATGCAGTATAAAGGAAGAACAATAATTCAGAAAATGTCCCAATAAACCCACTATTGTACTTCATTCTATGATCACACATATGCTGCTGTGTCTATTCATAAGGTCACGATGTGGAGGAGCCGGTGTTGGTCTGGGGTGGACAAAGTTAAAAATCACCCAACACCAGGTTATAGTCCAACAGGTTTATTTGGAAGCACGAGCTTTCGGAGCAACGCTCCTTCATCATTGACAATCACCTGATGAAGGAGCAGCGCTCCGAAAGCTAGTGCTTCCAAACAGACCTGTTGGACTATAACCTGGTGTTGTGTGATTTTTAACTTTATTCATAAAGTGTACTTGTAAACAGTTGAGTGAACTGTGTTCTGAATGAATGATATGCGGTTTTCTAGAGTGTAACTTTTATTGCCTATAACTCCCTTGTACCATTAAACAACAAAGGAGCCACTGAGTTAACTGGCACTAACCTTTTCTACTACAGGGCAAATGCTTTTACATTTTGACTCAAAATCTTTCAACCTCCCCAAATGATTGAAGAGTGAGATATCCCTGAATCACTACAGGAGAAGCTGGAAGAGAGAGAGCTAATGTAGAAGGAGAAAAACAGATCAAGAGGTGATAAAAAGAGATAAGACTGATTGAGATACAGAGGGAGAGTTGGACAGACAGAGGAAGAGACAGAGAGAGAGAAAAATGTGGAAGGAGAGACACAGAAAGCTAGAGAAGAATAGGGAGCAAAAATGAGACATACACAGAAGAATTGGAGGGAGGGCAAGAGGAGCTGGAGAGACAGATCAAAAAAGAGATAGGATTGGGGAGAGGGATAGAGAGAGAAAGACAGATGGGGGTGTGGTGTTGGGGAGAAAGAAAGAAAAAGAGAGAGGGAGACAGAATGAATTGGAGACATACATTTGGGGCCAGGGAATGGAAAGAGAAGAGACAGAGACAGAGACAGAGACAGAGACAGAGACAGAGTTATGTGAAGGGAAAGAGAGAAATAGAGAGATAGAGAAGAGCAGGCAGCCAGAGAGATACAGAGAGAGAGAGAGACAGAGAGAGAGAGACAGAGGGAGACAGAGGGACACAAAAGGGAGACAGAGGGAGACAGACAGAGTGACTATTTAAAGATACCAACTGCCACAGTTTAATATATTAACAAAATGCTCCATCTCTCTAATGGGACTTGCACATTATAAAATCCCTGCAATAAAAATGGTACTGGGAACATAAAGGCAGGAGTGGGGGTGGATGGACGGATTGGAGGGATGGGGGGAGGAGTGGTGTTTCTCTGTTCTTGTCCACAATGGAATAAATACTAAAGCCCTGTGCTTTATTTTCTCTTCCAACTTTTGCCAATTGCCTCCTCGAAATATCAGTGTTAATCTGCTCTGACCCTCAGTACAAGCGGTGACTCCAGGTGTGTAGCCTGGGAGGCAGGTCTCAGCCAATTACGTGTTGCTTAGTGGCATCATCACGACCAAGCCTATTCGGGTCTGCACCCGCCACCCTGGCCACAGAGAGATCGAACAGTTTATATTCCCTGCAGTATAGAAACAGGCCATTCAGTCCAACAAGTCCACACCGACCCTCCGAAGAGCAACCCACCCAGAGCCATTCCCCTACCCTACATTTACCCCTGACAACTGGACCGAACACGACGGGCAATTTAGCACGGCCAATTCACCTGAATTACACACCTTTGGATTGTGGGAGGAAACCGGAGCATCCAGAGGAAACCTACACAGATACGAGGAAAATGTGCAAACTCCACACAGATAGTTGCCTGAGGTGGGAATCGAATCCAGGTCGCTGCTGCTGTAAGGCAGCAGTGCTAACCACTGAGCCATCATGCCACCCCTAAGGTTAGGCCTGTACTCCCTGGAATTTAGAAGAATAAGAGGAGATCAAATCGAGGTATTCATGATGATGATAGGTGTGGATAAAATAGACATGCAGCGGGTGCTTCCTCTTGTGGGCATTCTAGGGTGAGAGGTTATAGTCTTAGGATGAGGGGTGAGCAAATTTAAAACAGAGCTGAGGAGAAAATACTTCTCCCAAAGGGTTGTGAATCTGTGGAATTTCCTACCCCAAACTGCGGTGGCTGCTGGGACAGTGAGTAAATTTAAGGAGGAGTTAGGCAGATTTTTAATTGGTGATGGGTTGAAGGGATATGGGGAGAAGGCAAGAAAATGGGGGTGAGGAGCATATCAGCCATGATTGACTGGCAGAGCAGACTCAATGGGCCGAATGGTCTAATTCGGCTCCTACATCTTATGAATTTATGACACCGAGCTCCACGAGGAGTTATTAGGTCAGAACTAAAGACTTGGTCAAAAAGGCTGGGTTTAAGGATCACCTTAAAAGAGGAAAGAGAGATACAGAGGGGATTTTAGAATCTAGATGACCAAAGGAGTGGGTCAATAGTGGGGGTATTATTTAAATTGGGATTAATTAGAGGAATGCATTTACCTTGGGGAGGGGGGGTTGTGGGATTGGAGGGTGTGCCCAGGAAGAGTTTTGATAGCAGAGGTAGGAGTTTTAATTGCACGATGATGCTTTGATGAGGAGTCAGTTTGGCTCCGGGAGTACAGGGATGAAAAGAGAATGGGGACTTGAGGCCACTTAAGACACGGGGGCAGCCGAGCTTTGGGCGACTTCAGGTTTTTGGAGGGTGGAATGTGACAGGGCAGACAGCAATGTGCTGGATTAGTCAAGTCCAGGGCTAGTAGAGGCGTGAATGGGGGTTTTCACCGTGCGATTATAATGAAATGTAGAAAGAAATGGTGGTTAGCACTGCTGCCTCCCAGCACGAGGGATCCAGGTTCGATTCCACCCTCAGGTGACTGTCTGTGTAGAGTTTGCACATTCTCTGCTTGGGTTTCCTCCGGGTGCTCCAGTTTCCTCCCACAGTCCAAAAAGATGTGCAGATCAGGTTGTTTTATCATGCTAAAGTGAGCATAATATTCAGGGGTGTGCAGGCTAGGTGGATTAGTCATGGGCAATGTGGGGATACAAGGACAGGGCAGGGGTGGTAGATCTGGGTGGGATGCTCTCGGGAAGGTCAGTGTGGACTCTATGGGCCAAATGGCACACTTCCACACTGTAGGGATTCTGTGAGCTTTGAGATGGCGTGAGTATAAGATTGGAGGTCTCTTCAGGACCGGATGCGATACCAAGCTTGTGAACAGACCGACTTAATCTCTGTTACCAGGGAGACAGAGTCTACTATAATATTATTATTTAAACATGGCAATAAATGCCAGAAAGGTTTAAATAGAGGTGCTTCTGCTTAAATTGTTTGGAAATCATTTTTTTGGCAGGGAAAAGGTAGGAACGCAATGTACTTGGCTTTAACAATCATAGATTGGAACAGTGATTGTCGATCAGATATCAGACTGCCACAAAGACAATTTCATTGGGACAATACAGCTACATTTGTAAAGTGACAGACCGAAACATTAACAAACACTATGTTTTCCTGGACATGCAAGCGTAATGTTTGTCTCTCAATGCCTTTTATAAATACATCTCTCAGCCTCTTTCTCGTCAAATGGATAATTTAACATTTTAACAGGTAAACGACTGAAGTGGCAAATAACCGGGATTGTGCTTATCTCTACCAAAGCAGCAATATGACAAGTAAATACATTTAAAATAAACGCTGTCAAATTAAATCATTAAATTGTGAAGAGAGATTGGGGGTGAGGTAAACAAATGTTGAAAGTTTCCATTTCACAATCTGATGCTTTCAAATAATACTTGTCCATAAGGTGCTGAAGATAACATTCTGAAATGACACATGGCCAGAAGCAAGACTATGTTGCAGTGCATGAGAATGCAAAACTGCAAAACAAATCCTTTTCAGAATCACTGAGCAAAACCTGAATGTGGCTTGTCTACAGCTGCCAATAATTCCTCACCAACTGAATGAGTTTTGCTGTTTGTAACATGGGCGATTTAGCACAGACTTTAATTAATGGAACCAGTTGAATTGCACTGGTGTTGAACTGCACAGAGAAATAACACAATAAAAGTTGTTTGCTTGGATTTATTTGAATAGGTACTACTGCACAGACATTTAATGACTGAAGGCTAGAACTGGAAAGGACACTAGAGTTGTCCAATCCTTCTTTAAATGAGATCTTTTGACATTTGACACAGAGAAGGGGTGGGCTTTGTTTTATGAAAGGCAGAAACTTTGACAATGCAGCACTCCCTCAGTACCTCACCATCCTAACGTCTTGTGCTCAAATCTGCTGAGCAAGTGTTGAACTAGCAACCATCTGACTTGAGGTGAAAGTTGAATCAAGTGAGCCACCACTGATAATATACAGCACAGTCCCTCAGGGCTGAAAGAGCTCTATACTGCTGGACGTGTCATCTTTTGGATGAGTTTTCGAAGCAAGATTCATATGGGCAGTTATAAAAATCCCATAACAATATTTCACTGAAGATGAGCGATGTCATCCCTAGTGTCCTGTCTAATACCTCGACCAGTATCACAAAAAGCATGGGATCTGGTCAGTATATCATTGTGAGCATCTCAAGACCTGCCGTCGGGAAAAAGTGGAAGCCAGACGAAAACAGTTGAAAGGAGCATGCTATCACACCGACGACGCACTCACCCCTTTCCCACAACCACCACCTGCCCCAGTGTAACAGAGCCTATGTTAGCTGCATCAGCCACCTATGGACTCAGCCTGAGAGTGGCAGAGGATCATTCCTGTCTGCGAGGGACTGCTGCTGCTGCTGAAGAGTGTTTGTGAGAGCTTGCTGTGCACAAATTGACTGCTGCACTCCCCTAGATTATAACACTGAGAGGATTTCATTGGCTGTCAAGTGCCCTGCAACATCCAAGGCAGGTGCTACATCAATGCAAGGTTTTTTTTACTCATAGTAGCAATGCAAAACCACACTGTGCTACAAACTCACTCAGGGCATCAAACAGAGAGCAACAATTGCAGGGTATTTTGAATTTTATTGGGGAAGAAGGGATTTACCAGGATGTTGCCTGGGTATGGAAGGTTTGAGTTATAAAGAAAGGCTGAATAGACTGAGTCTTTTTCACTGGAAGTTAAGAGGTGACCTGATAGACGCTTAGAAAATAATGAGGGGTATAGATAGAGCTGTTGGTAGTTGTTTTTTTCCCCCTAAGATGGGGAATTTCAAGATGAGGAGGCACATTTTTAAGGTAAGAGGAGAGAGATTTAAAAAAAGACAAAAGGCAATTATTTTACACAGAGGGCGGCTCGCGTGTGGAATGAACTTCCTGAGGATACAATGATGTGGGTACAATTCCAATCCTTAATAGACATTTGGATAAGGACATGAACAGGAAAGTTGTGGAGGGATAGGAGCCAGGAGCAGGCAGGTGGGACTAGTTTAGTTTGGGGTTATGGTCAGAAAGAACTGGTTGGACCGAAGGGTCTGTGTCCGTACTGTATGACAGTAGAAGACCTAAGGTTCTACATAAGCTAATGTGCTGAAAGGGTTAATATTGGGACTGCACTCAGCTCCACTCATTCTGATAATATAATAGTCTGGTAAAACAGAGGAATCTAACTTGCAATCCGGATAAGATCCACGCTACGTGAACATAGGTAAGAAAGGGCAGTACGGTGGCACAGTGGTTAGCACTGCTGCCTCACAGCGCCAGAGACCCGGGTTCAATTCCCGCCTCAGGCGACTGACTGTGTGGAGTTTGCACGTTCTCCCGTGTCTGCGTGGGTTTCCTCCGGGTGCTCCAGTTTCCTCCCACAGTCCAAAGATGTGCAGATCAGGTGAATTGGCCATGCTAAAATGCCCGTAGTGTTAGGTAAGGGGTAAATGTAGGGGTATGGGTGGGTTACGCTTCGGTGGGTCGGGGGGGACTTGTTGGGCTGAAGGGCCTGTTTCCACACTGTAATGTAATCTAAAAAGTCCTAATAAGCCAACGTAACATGTGGTACTGTGGTCATGCAATAAACTAGATCTTACTGTTAAGGCAAGTGCCTGTTCTTCTTAAGAGTCAGTTGTGGTTCAGTCTTAACACAAACGAAGTCCAGAAAGGAGGATTGGTGGCAGCACATCCACAAATCCCAATCAAAAACTGGGCAATTGGTACATCAACACAAAGTTGCTGCAATTTTTTGTTTTTTGCATCAGGTGCCTGCTGATTCATGAACAGGACATTTCACCAGCAACGCAATGCTGGCATATCAGGAAGTTAACAATAAATACTCCTTCAGCAACATGGATTTCAAATTCAACTCTGAAACTGATGCATCAATTGGCAAGTACCATGTTTGGGTTTAAAAGGGTCAGGCAAGAGTCAAGGAAATCTATGAAAATAAAATGAATCAATTCTCCTGTGTCATAAAGGGAATTGAGTCTTTCAATTCCTCCTACTCTTTTGCAATATTTCCTGAGCAGTGGAAGCTATGAGTCACTGACTATCGTTTTTGATTCAGAAATATTCAAAGTTAGACTTACATCTGATAGACAATAAAAAAGGATGCACCATGAACTAATTCCCCTATTAAGCAACATCACCAAATAGGCATGACACATTTCTAAGACAAATGGGGTAGATAAAACTCCTTTTTACCATTTTATATCTAACTGTGTTTTCTGCCAAATTGAAAGGCAGAAAATGAGAAAAGGGATGATGCTTTAAACTGGGTTTAGGAAAGGAATAGGTGACCTTAATCATAAGCAAGGACAAAGATTTTATGAAAAGCAAGTTGCCTTGGCTTCCAAAGGTTCATACAGTCTTGAGTTGTGGAATTGCACTGAGATTTCATGTCACAATGAGTTTTAATAGTTCCGTCGTTATTATATGCTGTACTCAAGGCTTGGACATTGGCAGTACACACACACACACACACACACACACACACCTGTGACCAGTGCATGGTTTATATAAACGATTTGGAAGTGAATATAGGAGGTATAGTTAGTAAGTTTGCAGATGACACCAAAATTGGAGGTGTAGTGGACAGCGAAGAAGGTTACCTCAGAGTACAACAGGATCTGGATCAGATGGGCCAATGGGCACAGGAGTGGCAGATGGAGTTTAATTTAGATAAATGTGAGGTGCTGCATTTTGGGAAAACAAATCAGAGCAGGACTTATACACTTAATGGTAAGGTCCTAGGGAGTGTTACTGAACAAAGAGACCTTGGACTGCAGGTTCACAGCTCCTTGAAATTTTAGTTACAGGTAGATAGGATAGTGAAGAAGGCGTTTGGTATACTTTCCTTTATTGATCAGAGTATTGAGTACAGGAGTTGAGAGGTCATTTGTGGCTGTACAGGACATCGGTTAAGCCACTGTTGGAATATTGCGTACAATTCTGGTCTCCTTCCCATCAGAAGGATGTTGTGAAACTTGAAAGGTTTCAGAAAAGATTTACAAGAATGTTGCTAGGATTGGAGGATTTGAGCTATAGGGAGAGGTTGAACATGCTGGGGCTGTTTTCCCTGGTGCCAGAGGCTGAGGGGTGACTTTATGGAGGTGTATAAAATTATGAGGGGCATGGATAGATTAAATAGACAAAGTCTTTTCCCTGGGGTTGGGGAGACCAGAACTAGAGGGCATAGGTTTAGGGTGAGAGGGGAAAGATATAAAAGAAACCTAAGGGGCAACTTTTTCACACAAGAGGGTGGTACGTGTATGGAATGAGCTGCCAAAGGAAGTGGTGGAGGCTGGTTTAATTAGCATTTAAAAGGCATTTGGAAGGGTATATGAATAGGAAGAGTTTCGAGGGATATGGGCCAAGTGCCGGCAAATGGGACTAGATTGATTTAGGATATCTGGTCGACATGGATGAGTTGTACTGAAGGGTCTGTTTCCGTGTTGTACATCTCTGTGACTCTATTACACACAGACACACACACACACCTACACGTCCTTGTCGTGGATAGGAAGATATGAGGAAGACTTTGTGTAGTCTCAGGTTTGACAGGTTTGACTGGGACAATGCACCCAACCTGGGAAAGGCCAAATAAAGACACTCGTGGGAATTCCTAGAGGCCTGGCATTCAAACTGGGAACTCCAACAACAAACATATCGATCTGGATCCCATTTATCAACCTCTCAGAAACAGAACCGGAAATGATATCACCCACCACAACAAACCGAGACACCTTAATATCAAGCAGGACAGAACACCAACGCTTCACTGGAGGCTCACTGATGATGTTACCTAGCATGATGATGAAACATCTGCGAACAAACCCAACAGCTCAGCGAGCAACCTGATCCACAACCTGAGCTACAAATCTTCCCCAAAACCTCTTGGCTGATGCGAGTCTCCCTTGATAGGATGTCCAGCCATGTTTGGTGCATGCTCATGTTGGTCCCTGTGTGGCAATGCATCAGAACTCAACATTAGCATGAAACCGTGGGGTGAATAGGAATACACATTCAAAACCCGAGTGGGTGCACGCTGGACAAACAGGCTTCGAAATGGGTTCAGTTCTATTTCCGGGTGCAGAGTGATTGGTGAATACAGGTTGACCAACGGAAGAGAGGTGTTCGTCAGTGACTGGGACACAGTTTAATAATAATGTGGTGCACTATCAGAGGCACCTTGCCAATCCATCTAGAAAGTTCCCATTTGATTAGTACTGCTGCCTCACTGCGCCAGGGACCCAGCATCGGTTCCACCCTCAGGCAACTGTGAGGAGTTGACATATTCTCCCTGTGTCTGCATAGGTTTCCTCTGGGAGCTCCGGTTTCCTCCCATGGTCCAAAGATGTGAAGGTTAAGTGGGATTGACCATCCTAAGCTGCCCATAGTGTCCAGGGATGTGTAGGCTCAGTGGGTCAGCCATGGGAAATGCAGGATTACAGGGATCGGGCAGGGGGCTGGGTCTAGGTGGGATACTCCCCAGATGGTTGATGCTCACACACTGCAGAGATTCTATGATTCTGAAAGAAAAAGAGCTGAAAAAAATTGCAAAAAAGAGAAAGAAAGCCAATGGGAGTCACGAACCTTTGGCTCAGCCCACCTGTTCTGCTATCACCTTGGGGGGGGAGAAAAAAAATTACCATACTCCTTCACCAGCTACTTCCAAACCTGCCCATTGACCAACAAGAAAGATAAGGGCAGCAGAAGCATGGGAACACCACCAGCTACAGGTTCCCCTCCAATCCACAGAACTTGGAGTTAAATGGCCGCTGGATCAAAATCCTCAAATTCTCTTCCAAGCAGCACCACCTATACCCCTATACCCCAGAAACTGATGGGGACAGCTCATTTCCACCACCTTCACGGCCATGTAGGACAGGTTGGCTTGGCCAACGCTGCCCACATCCCCGGAAAACTTGAAACAGAATGATGCTCTCTGTACTTCCCAGTTCTCTGGGTAGGTCCTGCTCTCAGTGGCTGTCCTGTTATTTTCTGAGCCTAGATTAGAGTGGTGCTGGAAAAGAACAGCAGGCCGAGGAGCAGGAAAATCGACGTTTTGGGCAAAAGCCCTTCATCAGGAATGAAGGCAGGGAGCCTCCAGGGTGGAGAGATAAATGGGAAGGGGGTGGGGATGGGGAGAAGGTAGCCAAGAGTACAATAGGAGGTGGGGATGAAGGTGATAGATCATCTAGACTCTGATTTCCAGCATCTGCAGTCCTCACGTTTGCCATTATTTCCTGATGTGAAGGTGCCGGCGTTGGACTGGGGTGGACAACGTCAGAAGCCACACAGCTGCTCCTTCGCCAGCTTTGTGATTTCAAATAAACCTGTTGGACTACAACCTTGTGTTGTGTGATATCTGATTGTTATTTCCTGTGAGAGTAGGAATCTGACCTGCAGCACAGGCTTTGAATAACATGGTCAAACAGTGTTGGGCATTGCACATTACCAGTATCTGCAATATTTGTGTGTGGTAGCAATGACTCTGTCTGGCTGCAAACTGTAAGGTAATGCACAACCATTTTATCACACTGAGGCCTGAGGATAATGTCTACTCCTTTGACTGTGTCCCGGGTTGGAAAGGGACCAAGACTGTACCATGAAATTGTGAATAAAAGGTGATAGAAAATACTTCATTTCCCTTGCCATGAGAAACTTCTCCAAATCCACTTTGAAACACATATCAAACAGCTACACAAATACATTTGCACCTGCTAATCTTAGGGAATCAAACATCCCACCGCTGCCATTTGTGGGCGGCACGGTGGCACAGTGGTTAGCACTGCTGCCTCGCAGCATCAGAGACCCGGGTTCAATTCCCGCCTCAGGCGACTGACTGTGTGGAGTTTGCACGTTCTCCGGGTGCTCCGGTTTCCTCCCACAGTCCAAAGATGTGCAGGCCAGGTGAATTGGCCATGCTAAATTGCCCGTAGTGTTAGGTAAGGGGTAAATGTAGGGGTTTGGGTGGGTTGCGCTTCGGCGGGGCGGTGTGGACTTGTTGGGCCGAAGGGCCTGTTTCCACACTGTAAGTAATCTAAGGCAGTATAGCTTCAACCTGATCTCAATATAATGCAGATCCATGCAACCTTCAGCTAATCACATTTTAGTTCCAGCTAATACTAACTAAAAGGGTTGCAATATTAAGTGACCTTTTGGCTTCGTTGTTTGAAGGAGGGTGCTTCTGTGTTTTCAACACCGTTAACAATCACTATGTCACTTTAAAAATGCATGGTACTCCAAATAGTTTCAAATGACGTTTTGCATTTCTTCCCATTTGCATGGATTTGGATGATAACAGAAACAGGAGACAACTATTCTTAACATTTGTTTTAATTATTCTTGGAACTAATGGTTTGGAGGGAGGTGGAGGTGGAAATTTTTCAGTTGAGGAAGCAAAGCTCAATCTACTGTTGTAGTGTTCACAGATTCTGTAAATAATTCAATGATACTTCACTTAATGGTCTCATTCATATCCTTAAATGCTCAAGTATTCAGTACATCAGTGTTAGATTTGCTCTATTGGTTGGTTTGTACACGCAAACAACATTAAGAGGACGAATGGAACCCTCACACAGCCTTGCAATTTACATTTGCCAAATTACTTAATTGCTTGAAATCACACATTAAGGGCACTTCTCTTAATTTTGTTCTCTTCAGCCCCATGCTTGTCAGCAGAACGCAATACTCTATGTTACTGGACAATGCTTTACATCTGAGTGCACAATAGGAGGTTTTGCCAGGTGCATGCGCATAAGTGAACATGGCATGTTCGGGAAGCATTTTCGAAGAAAAATTCCAAGCTCCTTCGCGATTTTTCTTCATCTTTTCCCTCCATTTAGTCAACCCTATATGATTTGGATGCGAGCATAAGAGGTATAGTTAGTCAGTTTGCAGATGACACCAAAGTTGGAGTGTAGTGGACAGCAAAGGTTACCTGAGAGTACAACAGGATCTTGATCAGATGGGCCAATGGGCTGAGGAGTGGCAGGTGGAATTTAATTCAGATAAATGCGAGGTGCTGCATTTTGGGAAGGCAAATCAGTGCAGGACTTATACAATTAATGGTAAGGTCCTAGGGAGTGTTGCTGAACAAAGAGACCTTGGAATGCAGGCTCATAGCTCCTTGAAAGTGGAGTCGCAGGTAGATAGGATAGTGAAGAAGGCGTTTGGTATGCTTTCTTTTATTGGTCAGAGTATTGAGTACAGGAGTTGGGAGGTCATGTTGTGGCTGTACAGGACATTGGTTAGGCCTCTGTTGGAATATTGCATGCAATTCTGGTCTCTTTTCTATCATAAGGATGTTGTGAAACTTGAAAGGGTTCAGGCTGGTACAATTTCAGCATTTAAAAGGCATCTGGATAGGTATATGAACAGGAAGGGTTTGGAGGGATATGGGCCAAGTGCTGGCAAATGGGACTAGATTAATTTAGGATATCTGGTTGACATGGACGGGTTGGACTGAAAGGTCTGTTTCCGTGTTGTATATCCCTGTGACTCTATTACACGCAGACACACACACACACACCTACACGACCTTGCAGTGGATGAAAAGATATGAGGAAGACTTTGTGTAATAGGTCACATTTTACTCTATGAAACACATTTAATTCCTGTCCCTTTTACAGCCTTGTAACACTTGCCTTCACAGTCAACGTCCTGTGGGAATCGTATTTTTGTCCCTCATGTATTAAATGCTTAATGCAGGACATGCAGTAGAGTGCAGTGCTCTCAACATAGTTATCGCCAAAGGGATTCACAAAAATGGCTCAAGGGATGAGGAACTTCAGTGATGAGAATAGATTGAAGAAGTCAGGGCTGTTTTCCTGAGAGACGAGAAGGAAGAGAATTGACATTTTCAAAATCATCAGCAGGTTTAACAGAATAGATTGGGAGAAATTTCAGATTTAGATTTTATTGTCACATGTACTAAAGTACATGTGAAGTCCAGTGAAAAGTGTATAATGACGCCATACACAGTGTTATCTTAGGTAGCTGGGAACAAAAAACTTCGGTTCAGAGTAGTAAGAGAAACAGAGTTAAAAGGTTGGGTATTACCTTCATAGAATAAGTAGAAAAATAAAGAAATAATGTAGCAGTTAAAGTTAAAGTCTTCCTTAATTTAAACTAGAAAAATACAGGAATTAAGATATAAGTTCAAAGAATCCCTACAGTGTGGAAACAGGCCATTCGGCCCAACAAGTCCACACCGATCCTCTGAAGAGAAATCCACCCAGACCCATTCCCCGATATTTACCCCTGACTAATGCACCTAACCTACAAACCCTGGACAGTATGGGCAATTTAGCATAGCCAATTCACCTAACCTCTACATCTTTGGACTGTGGGAGGAAACGGAAACCCAGGGACACAATGTACAAACTCCACAGAGACAGTTGCCCCAAGGCTGGAATCGAACCCGGGTCCCTGGCTCTGTGAGGCAGCAGTGCTAACCACTGAGCCACCGTGCCGATCCATTCAGGAGTCTTTTACAAATTCTCCACTTATCTTGCTTTCCAGGAGACCTCCATTGCCTGTTTTCAACACTTTCTGACTGTCAAAGAAACAAAGTCAAGGTGGCACAGGTTGAAAAATGATGTCTAACTAAAGCAAGGGCAATGTGAGAACTATTGTTTTTGTATGGAGAGTTGTTGGGATATGGAATGCACGGCCTGGAAATGTGGTGGGAGCAGGTTCCACTGAGGCCATTAAAGAGGGCATCAGATGCTTTTGTTTTGCACAGTGGTGGCAGAGAAGGATAAGTGGGGGGGGAAGGCAAGAGAGTGGCACCAGATGATAGAGCTGCACTGGAAACTAGGACTGGCATAGGCAGGCTGGGCCAAATGGCCTCCATCTGCACCATAATAATTCTGTGAACCTGAGAAGTTAGAATGTGGAACTTGCTTGTGTGTGAAATAGTTGTGGGGAATGTCACAGGGGCCCTTAGAGTCAGAATTGATAAGTATTTGAGCAAGAAAGGGAGAGAGGAAAATGCAAATGGGGTGCGATGAAGTAAAGTGAACAGAGCACAGATACCACCGTTGGACCGAATGGCCTGTTTCCATCCTGTATATTCTACAAAAGGCTTCAACTGTCCCACTCGAAGGATAACTAAAAAGAATGTCCCATATTCTTGGGATCCAAAGAACAGTCTTGAATCATTAACACTGTTTATCCACAGATGCTGCCAGACCTGCTGAGTTTCTGCAACATTTTCTGCTTTTGTTTCAGACTTCCTTCGTATTTTGTGTTCATTGTCTCTGCCTGTTCAAACATTTTGTTCGGTACTTACTGTGTCTGCCCTATTTCTCTTCTCTCTCTCTCAAAGTGATTAGTATCATTCCTTCAGTTGGTAAATTTTTGTTGCGAACTATGTCCGTACTGCTTCCTGAAGATAATCTGATCCGGTGAGACATGAATGACTGTCTACTGTGTGCATTTTTGCCCGCAATAAGAAATTATTTATTGAAGTACGATATGGCATCACACTGCTCCACTGTTTGGTTTGGTTCTGTAGCACTGACTAAAGGACATGTTACAGAATCACTGATAAATCAGCATTCATTAAAATAAATCCTGAAGCAGACCACATGTGTGTGGAAACAATTATACTGCAACTAAAGGCAATGTCATGGCAAAAAAAAAATCAAAATCTGACAGAACTACTGTTTAGGAAACATAGACTAGAATCACAGAATCATTATGGTGTGGAAACAGGCCATTTGGCCCACCAAGTCCACACCGACCCTCTGAAAAGCATCCCACTCAGACCCACCCCCTACACGATCCTTGCAACAGTACATTTCCCATGGCTGATCCACCCCACGCACAGCTGGATGCTAAGGGTAATTTAGCACAGCCAAGCCACCTAATCTTTGGACTGTGGGAGGAAACCCATGTAGACACGGGGAGAATGTGCAAACTCCACACAGACAGTCGTCTGAGGCTGGGATTGAACCTGGGTCCCTGGTGCTGTGAGGCAGCGGTGCTTAGCCACTGAGACACCATGCTGCCAGGAGGATACCCAGATTTGAAAGCCCTTCATTTCAGTGCCTTTTGCTAACAATGCAATGTATGCCTGTGAATCACCATGGGCATCAGACCCTTTGGCGATGTTATCCAGCCAAAGCTGCTTCCTCTTGTGCAGACACCAAGGGCCTAGTCGTGAAGCTGTGGGACACATTCCCCTCACCTGAGGTGCACAACTGAGGGGCGATGAGAAGGAAGGAGTGATGGATTATAAAACTGGACAGCCTTGCTAAAACTACACAAAGGCACTAATCAGAGCACACAGCGTCATAGTTATAGAGATGTACAGCACGGAAACAGACCCTTTGGTCCAACCTGTCATGCCGACCAGATATCCTAAATTAATCGAGACCCATTTGCCAGCATGTGGCCCATAATCCCTCCAAACCCTTCCTATTCATATACCCATCCAGATGCCTTTTAAATGTTATAATTGTACCAGCCTTCACTACTTCCTCTTGCAGTTCATCCCAGACGCACCCCATCCTCTGTGTGAAAAAGTTGCCCCATAGGTCCCGTTTAAATCTTTCCCCTCTCACCCCAAACCTACGCGCTCTAATCCCCCACCCTAGGGAAAAGACCTTGTCTATTTACCCTATCCATGCCCCTCATAATTTTATAAATCTCTATAAGGTCACCCCTCAGCCTCCGATGCTCCAGGGAAAACAGCCCCAGCCTGTTCAGCCTCTCCCTATAGCTCAGATCCTCCAACCCTGGCAACATCCCTGTCAATCTTTTCCAAACTCTTTCAAGTTTCACAACATCTTTCCTATAAGAAGGAGACCAGAATTGCACGCAATGTTCCAAAGTGGCCTAACCAATGTCCTGTACAGTTGCAACATGACCTCCCAATGACCAAGAAAGGAAAGAATACTCTCAATAGTTTTGGTCCCTTAGCTGAGGAAGGATATACTGGCATTGGAGGCAGTCCAGAGAAGGTTCAATTGGTTGATCCCAGGTATGGAGGGACTATATGAGTCATATAGTTCTACATAGAGCACAGAGAAGGCCCCTATGGCCCATCACACTGATCAAAAACAGTCACCTAACCATTCCAACCCAATAGTTGGTCCACAGCCTTGGCATCACCAATGCACAGCTAAATACTTTTTAAAAATGTTATGAGCGTTTCTGCCTTGACCACCCAGACAAGACAATGGATTCCAGGTTCCCACCACCCTCTGAGTGAATGATTTTCCTCATATCCGATTGAAACTTTCCTTAAATCTCTGGCGCCTGGACACTGATCCCTACACCAAGAGAAAGGCTTCTGCCTCTTTACCCTGTCTACGGCCCAAATAATTTTATACATCTGCCCAGTGCCTTTAGCATGAGCTTACCATCTTTATGCTCCATTGTTTTTGAAATAAATCTCAAGAGATGAAAATGGTAAATTCATCAATCTAAGTCAACCCTCCCAAAGTAATCGACTTTATCGACTTGATGGAATGGAGTAAGCGTAGCCCTGATATCTCCATGTGGAATGACATTATTTGGCATCTTCCTCCCAATGCAGCTCGAGTCCTGTCATTGCCATCATCTGGATTCAGAACCTGAGGTCACTCATGACCAACATTTGGAAATGGGCAGCGAGCTCCATCCGAAAAACTGTTAACTTCACCTCAACATCTCCTCAGAAATCTGCAGAATGTATTCAGTATTAGAAGATAAAAGTGTTGGAACATAAGAATGCAAGAATGAGGTGCAGGCGGAGGCAAATTCAGCTCCTCGAATCTGCTCCACCATCTCACACAATCACATCTGATCTCAGCTCAGGCTCAACTTCATTTTGCTGTCACCTCTCCATAAGCCTTCAACTTGTTACAAATAAAGTCTGCCCATGGGCGACTGTCTATGTAGAGTTTGCACATTCTCCCCATGTCTGCGTGGGTTTCCTCAGGTGCCCTGGTTTCCTCCCACTGTCCAAAGATGTGCAGGTCAGGCGAATTGTCCATGCTAAATTGCCCATAGTGCCAGGTGCATTAGTCAGAGGGAAATGGGTCTGGGTGGGTTACTCTTTGGAGGGTCGGTGTGGACTGGTTGGGCCGAAGGGCCTGTTTGCACACTGTGGGGAATCTAATCAATTTCCTCAAAATTACTCAATACCCCAACATCCACCACACTGCGGGGGGTGGGGGATTTTAATACAAGGGAGCACGTTTTTAGGGTGAGAGGAGAAAGATTTTTTAAAAAGGCACAAGGGACAACTTTGTTACATAGAGAGTGGCTCGTGTGTGGAATGAACTGCCAGAGGAAGTGGTGGATGCAAGTATAGTTACAACATTTAAGAGACACTTAGATATGCACATGAATAAGAAATGTTTGGAGGGAAATGGGCCAAGTGCAGGCAGGTGGAACTGGTTTAGTTTGGGATTAAGGTTGGATCGAAGGGTCTGTTTCTGTGCTGTATGACTGTATGATTCCAGTGAATTCCACAGATTCATAATACTTTTTCTCCTCATTTCTATTTTAAATCTGCCACCTGTTATGCTCTGAAAGGGGCTCAGACTCTCAGCAGAAATATTATGGAAGCCAACTCTTCCAAATTTCAATATTCCTCAACTGTGCAGGCTCAAGAGACACTTCACGGTGCGTCAGGAGATAATAATGGAACCAAGTCAGTGCATTAATAACAAGTTGCTGGGCTTAACCTGCTTTTTAACCCACACATGTTTTGACACACCTCCGGCACAGCTACGTTTTAACAGTAGGAAACGTCTATGGATGTAGTCAAACAGTCAAGCCATCATTTCCACCAGCTCTTGTTGTGAAACATCAGAAAGGAGTTGGTGTAGTTTATTAAAGCAAATAAGCTTATCCCAATGTATAGAGACTGAAAGGGAACAAATCTCTGCCATGAAGCATATTGGGACTGATAGCTTCCTTCTGCACATTCAATCACTTAAAGTCCAATTACCTGCTACCAGACAGAAGTAATTTGCATTAAATTGAGCTACATTGTCAATTGTACTCTAGATCCAGGAACAGTAATTTTACCAAAATAGCTATGGGATAATAGATGGCTGGTGGTGAGTAACAAGGCACTAATCCAATTGAGCAGTTCTGGTGATGTCATGGACTACAGGAGTGAGGCTACAGAGCCCTTGAGACTGAATAACTCCTTTCAACTCACTGCCAGAACTTTTGTGGTTTGTGCTAAGTAGTCCATAATTCATTTTTTAAAAGAAAAACTACAATTCATGCGACTGCTGAATTTCTCTGCCAGGCAGCAGGATATGGTGGGGACGGGCTGACCAAACAGAGAAATTTACGGTTGAGGAGGCCATTCGGCCTATCAGTGTCACCACAGTGTGCTGGATGGTAAAGGTTCTGACACTCATCTCAGTGGCTTTTTAACGAGTACGTTGTGGGAAAAGATTGAAAATGATCTCACTGTGACTTAGCATTTTCAGCTCGGAGTGGGAAAGGTGAGAGGCCCTCTTTGTGTTTAAGAAATACTGGGAAAGGCATTCAAAGCCCACAGGGCTAAAGGTCAAAACCTGAAGAACAGGGTTCGGCATGGAACATCTTTCTTTGGCTGTAATATACCCGGTGGGTTGAACGGCCTCCACCCGTGTCATACCTTTCCAATCTTTTGATGTTTCTCAGGTTGGGGATTCAAGGCCCAGAAAACTGAGTACAGTCCAGAGCCACGCAGCGCTCAGGGAGTGCTGCACTGTTGGAGGTGTAATTTTTCTTATGAGATTTTAAAATGGAGGTTTTAAGTGCTATCCTTTGCTGAGAAATATGAACCAAAGAGGACTAGGAAACATCTCCACAGCACCTTGGTGTAGCCAATATGGAACACGTGGGTCTGGATTATACAGTGTTATAACATAATGTTTTGTGGGATCTTGCTGTGCTGACTACTGTGCTATTCAGTAGTAACCACATTTCAGAGGTAACACATTCACTTTTGGGTGACTTGAGGTTATGCAATAGATGTCTTTGTACGGCGTATTCTTAGGCAGTTTAACATTAAAATTATACTTAAACACTTGTCCATCTCCATTGATTGTCAGTCAATCAAAGCACCTCCTTGAATGGAAGTGAGCCAATCAGGTCCACAGTTCTCTGAAAGTGCCAACACCAGTGGATAAGGTGGTCAAGAAGGTATATGACATGTTTGCTTTAATCGGTCAGGGCAGTGTATAAAAATTTACATATCACAGAGTCATAGACCTCCAATTAAATGTGTAGGTCCTGCCCTGGTTTGTCTTACTATAATGCAACACTTCACATTTATCTGAATTAAACTCCATTTGCCATTCCTCAGCCCACTGGCCCAGTTGATTAACATCCCATTGTACTCTCAGATAACCTTCTTCACCGTCCTCTACATCACAAATTTTGGTGTCATCCACAAACTTACGTACTGTGAATCCTATATTCTCATCCAAATCGTTATCATACATGACGAACAACAGTGGACCCAGCACTGACACTTGTGGCACACTGCTCCTCACAGGCCTTCAGTCTGAAAAACAACACTCTAACACCACCTTCTATGGGCGGCACGGTGGCACAGTGGTTAGCACTGTTGCCTCACAGTGCCAGAGACCCGGGTTCAATTCCCGCCTCAGGAGACTGACTGTGTGAAATTTGCACATTCTCTCCGTGTCTGCGTGGGTTTCCTCCAGGTGCTCCGGTTTCCTCCCACAGTCCAAAAATGTGCAGATTAGGTGAATTGGCCATGCTAAATTGCTCGTAGTGTTAGGGGAATGGGTCTGGGTTGGTTGCACTTCGGTGGGTCGGTGTGGACTTGTTGAGCCGAAGGGCCTGTTTCCACACTGTAAGTAATCTAATCTAATCTCCTACTACCAAGCTCTCCATGTGATCTAACCTTACTAACCATTCTACCATGCGTTATTGTTTGAAGGCATTGTTATCCATGTAGATAACATTTACTACACTGCCCTTATATATCTTCTGGGTCACCTCTTCAAAAAACTTAATCAAATGTTTGAGATATGTTTTCCCATGGACAAAGCCACGCTGACTATCTCTAATCAGTCCTTACCTTTCCAAGTTTCAATTCAAGTCGCCATAGTCTTTCCAGATCACAAGGCTGCTCTCTCGTTAGAGAGAGGTGAATGGCTGATGATGATTTAATCTGAGCGCCACTATACCTCAGGCGAGGGGAGAGGTTGAGAAGGAGAAGCATTCATGGTAATGTCCGCCAGTGATGGGAATTGAATCCACACAGTTGGTTTCACACTACTTTGTAAATCAGCCATCCAGTCAAGTCTGTGTGGATCTAGTCACTCAGAATCTCCTCCAAGAACTTACTCACCATTGACATTTGACTCAGTGGTCTGTAGTTCCTTGGCTTTTCCTTGCAGCTTTTTTAAAATACTGGCACAACATTAGCCAGTCTCCCAGCATTTCACCCATGGCTGTCGATGATATAAGTATCTCCGTGAGGGGTTCTGCAGGATCCGTTTCGACAGACCCTTGATCCGTATTTCATTGGCATTCCTTGAAAGAGTTCATTCTCAATCTAATTCTCGCTACGAGGTGTGACTGACATCTGGAGCCAGATAGAAACAGACACATTGAAACATGCAAGACTTTTAGAGAACTTGACATGGTAAATGTGGAGGAGGGTCTAGGGCTTCGGGGGACAATCTCAGAATAAGGGTCACTATTTCAGACCAAAATGAGGAGGAATTTCTTCTCTCAGAGGAGACGAGAATCTGTGGAATTCTTTTTAACCATAAATGGCTCTGGAGGCTGGTTCGTTGTGTGCATTCACGGCTAAGATAGAGTGATAATTAGACAGTACAGGAATCAAGGGGTATGGAGAAAAAGCAGGAAAGTTGAATTGAGGATCATCAGATCAGGTATGATCTCATTGAAATGCAGTGCAAACCTGATGGGCTGAATGGTCTAATTCTGTTCCTATGTCTTACAGTATTATGTTGGCATTCCTTCTCCCTCATGGATGTTAATGTCTCCAAATGATGTAGCACCTCCATGACTCTAAGCCAGAGAGAGATGATTATGGATTGGGTTTGAATTACTGTTCATCTGGACCAATTCTGATGTCCATAATCACTGACATACTGTAACTCAGCCACATAACTTCTAAGATTACATCTCAAATAGATTATTTACTTTGACTGTTTAACTTGCTATAAGGTATAATTGACCTTCATTCTTCTTGGACTGAATCTTTAAGTGATACAGAGGAAAGATAATCTATAAACCTTGTCATCTAACACTTCCAAAAAAGCATTGCCTGAAGATTTCTGTCTCTCTTCCTTGTCCAACTGAATTACAAAGAACCATTTAAAAAGTCATATTAGATCTTCGCTACATTCAATCTCTTCAAAGATCGAACAAACTCCTATCATCTTAATGAAACTAAAGAACAAGTGCTTGATCTCTTCGACATTGTTTTGTTGCGTGCTCGCGCATTCAGTGTCTTAGGTTTCAGGAGGAAGACCCATTTGTAAGAAAGGTTTTGTCGGTTTGGCATTCAAATTTGACCAAATAAAAGAGAAGAAAGAAGTCCACTTATACAGCTACAGTATGTCTGAAAGCATGGTGCATCCAAGCATGCACTTCTGATGTGCAGTTCCTGTTGTAAATGGCTTTGAAGTAGGCCGGTTGGTTGTCTCAATCTGCTCTGCAGGCAACACAAAAGCCAGTTTTGCACACAGCTAACTCCCACCGACGTGACTTTGACCAAACAATGTGCTTTTACGGTGCAGATTGAGGAACAAATATTGGCCACAGAAGTGCAGAAGAATTTATTTTACACCAATCAGAGCAGGTCGTGACTTGGCTGCGCCAACAGTGCAGCATTCCTTGCAACGGAACATCTGCTTTAGGTTTGGTGTTCGGGCACAGCTTGGGTCTGCGCAGTTAGAAGCTAAAGGGCTACCAACCGTGCCATGGATGGCACACAGACCGCTTCTGCTTTTGAGAAAACGACCAAATATTCACCTCAAAGAGAAAAACAAATCTCTACAGATCCAGGGCCACGAGTAATTATCATGATGTTTTTCACTTCATGTGCTGTTCTCCACCTGTAACGTGTTTAACAGGCTGCCCAATTATGAATTAATTAGCTTACACATCACACCTACTCAAAGTAGCACTGAAATAATTCTGCAATAAAAGCTATATAATTGCAAGCAAAATGCAGAGAAGCCCACTCTTTCTCTCAAGTATACAAGTCACTGTTAGCTGTACAATTCACCCATTTCCCAATTCCTCCATCAATGACTTACATCAACACTCAATTTCATCAAGCGGTTCAATACCTCAGCTGAAAATGTATCAGAGCTCTCCATAAATTCAGTGCTGCTTGCATTTCTAAGACCATTAATAGTCTTAATGATTTTACTTTCAGTTGTTGTCAAATAAAGTTGGTTCACTAACAAATTCTCGGGAAGTAAATCTGCACTACTCTGGCCTACACGTGACTCCAGACCCACACCAGTGTGGGTGGCTGCTAACTGTCCCCTGAAATGCTCCAGCAAGCCAATCAATTCATGAGGCAATAAATCATAGAGACCCGACAGTGCGGAAGCAGGCCATTCAGCCCATCGAGTCCACAATGTAGGGCAGCCCACCCAGACCCACCCCATGCACTACCTTCCTGTAATCCTGCATTTTCCCCAGAGCTAACCCACCTAGCCTGCACATACCTGGACACAACAGCATGGCCAATCCAACTTTAGAATATGGGAGGAAACAAGAGCACCCATAGGAAACCCACACAGACACTGGGGAAAATGTGCACATTCCACACAGACAGTCACCAGGGTCCCTGGTGCTGTAAGACAGCAGTGCTATCCACTGAGCCACCGTGCCTTACTATATCAGTATCACCCATATTCCATGAAGGCAAAAATAAAAATAATTTTCCTCAGAGTAAAACTCACATTGTTCTTACATCTAGGTGACCACAACTTCCTTCCTGTTTCACTGCCTTGATGGTGTATCCACGCCTGAAGTCTCCAGCTTTATCTAACTACGTGCAGTATCTTCACACATGGAATACAGCTGACAGGTAGAGTCAGAGAGTTCACTTCGCTCAGTGACCTTTCAAATGTGTCCTCAATGACTGACTTGATAATCAGTGGTCCCATGACATGATATGAAAATGAGATGGAAGATTGACACCACGGTGAAGTGGTGAGGTGCTGCAGGTTTATGGAAAATGAGGGTATCTGAGGTGCGGCCATTGGTGACTATGGAAACATTGGGAAGGGGCAGCTGGAGCTGAATTTTCACTGGGAGGTAGGAGGTTGAGGGATGACCTTATTGAGGTTTATAAAATCATGGGGGGCATAGATAAGGTGAATGACCAATGTCTTTTTTCCCTAGGGTGGGGGAGTTCCAAACTAGGGGGCATACTTTTAAGGGGTGGTGAAAAGGATTTAAAAAAGAGATGAAGGGCAACTTTTTTTTTTACACAGAGTGTGGTTGGTGTGTGGAATGGACTAGTCAGAGAGAGTGGTGGATGTTACAATGTTTAAAAGACATTTGGATAAGTTAATGAATAGGCACAATTGGGATGGATATGGCCCAAGTGGAGGCAGGTGGGACTAGTTTAACTTGGAAACATGGTCAGCACGGACTGGCTGGACTGAAGGGTCTGTTTCCATGCTGTATGACTTTATTCCTTTCTTAAGTCTCTGTCCTACTGATTTGCCTCTCCCTTTCTCCTCTGCTGAACTTGACTTACTTGTTATCTCTCCATAACCTCTAGCTCATACTCATCATCCTCTGATCTCTGTTCTTTGAATCCTGCTTCTATTCCCTGACTGGGTGTCATTGTCTAATCTTGCTTCCAGAGCTGTCTCGCTCTCCCCAGGTTTATTTTGATCATTTTCCGACTTGATGTCTCTTCCCCACCAATCCATCTCCCCATTTCTCCCCCTTCAACCCTCTGTGGTTATTGGGTGACACTGTTGAGCAATAATGCCACCCAGTGGTGGGAGGCTTACAAGACACTCCACAAATAGTGGGATTAAAAGGGTTTTCAATTATTCAAATACTTCCCCTTGTGACCCAAGACATGAAAATACTGCTGCACCAGGTACATCACATCTGTGGTACATGCTTCTAAGAGTAATAATGGGAATGTACACAACTGCAAGACTTCTAAAATAGTAACAAATGCAAACATATCTCCCATTGCAGTTCTCTGTAGGTTCAAAGTTTTATCTGAGATGGATTTTTTTTAGTTAATCAAAGATGGTAAGGGATATGGGCCAAAGGAAGGCAAATGGAGTTTGGCCACAGATTACATGGCAGCACAGGCTCGAGGGGCTGTCCCTATGCTACGGTACATTCCATGCAAAAGGCTGTATGGAAGAATGATGGAATTCCATATCATTAACAGAATTATTTGCAAAGGGGTTTCACAAGAGAAGAAAAATAAATGCCTACACATTGAATAATTGTCCCCACCACCACTGACTCCCGTATACAATAACCCAATGTAGAACATTAGTCTTTTCGGGACAGTAAATTACCTGTGAATGTGCACTTCCTTTCCAGTGAAGGCAAAAATGAAATGGAACCACTGAATCCACATGGTCCTTTATCAAAAATATCTCTGCCTAAGAACACAAGACGTCAGGGCAGGAACACATCATTCAGCCTGTCAATCCTGCTCAGCCGTTTTATAGAACCATGGTTAATGTTGGCCTTCCTGCCCCATTCCTCAAATCCTCTGATTCTTTAGAAGTCCATACTGCTGCCTGTCTCAGCTTTTATTGAGCTCCTTATCCTCCAGCCCTGCTTCCCAGACTGTCTCTCAGTGACTTACGCCTTATCAATCCCCCTTCAGAATTTTCAATGTTTCAAAAATGGTTACCTCTCATTCTTCTAAATTCCATTGTGTGTGTGTGTGTGTATCTGTGTGTGTGTGTCCATGTGTGTGTCTGTGTGTGTGTGTGTCTGTGTGTGTGTGCGTGTGCGCGTGTGTGTGTCCGTGTGTATGTGTGTCTGTGTGTGTGTCCATGTGTGTGTCTGTCTGTGTGAGTGTGTGTCTGTCTGTGTGCGTGTGTGTCTGTCTGTGTGTGCGTGTGTCTGTCTGTCTGTGTGTGTCTGTCTGTGTGTGCGTCTGTATGTATGTGTGTCTGTCTGTGTGTGTGTCTGTGTCTGCGTGTGTCTGTGTGTGTGTGTGTGTGTCTGTGTGTGCGTCTGTGTGTGTGTGTCTGTCTGTCTGTGTGTGTGTGTCTGTGTGTGTATGCGTGTCTGTCTGTGTGTGTGTCTGTGTGTGTGCGTCTGTGTGTATGTGTGTCTGTCTGTGTGTCTGTGTGTGTGTCTGTATGTGTGTCTGTGTGTGACTGTGTGTGCGTCTGCGTGTGTGTGTCTGTGTGTGTCTGCGTGTGTGTGTCTGTGTGTGTCTGTGTCTGTCTGTGTGTGTGTGTGTGTGTGTCTGTGTGTGTGTGTCTGTGTGTGAGTATGTCTGTGTGTGTGTGTGTGTGTCTGATTCCTTCAGTCTTTTATCATACAATGGGCCCTCAGCCCACAGTCCAATCTAATGAATTTTTGCAGCATCACATCCAATGTAAGGATATGGCCTTCCTTTAGCGTGAATGCCAACTTTACAATGCAGACGTGGCCTCACCAAAACTGTAAACAACTTTAGCCAGACCTTGTTATTCCTGCACTCCGATGTCTTCCTGGTCTCCCTGCTATAGAGGAGGGTTTGATTAAAGGGAGACGCTGAATAGGTTGGGGCCATTTTCTCTGGAGTATCGGAGACTGAGGGGTGACCTCATAGAGGTTTTTAAGACCGTGAGGGGCTTGGATAGGGTGAATAAAAAGGTATTTTCCCAGGATAGGGGTGTCCAAAACTAGAGGGCATAGGTTTCAGGTGAGAGGGGAAAAATTTATAAGGGACCTAAGGAGTAACTGTTTCACATACAGAGGGTGGCGCATGTCTGGAATAAGCTGCCAGAGGAAGTGGTGGAGGCTGGTACAATCATAACATTTAAAAGACATCTGGATGGGTATATGAATAGGAAGGGTTTAGAGGGGTATGGGCTAAATGCTGGCAAATAGGATTAATTTAGAATATTGGTCAGCATGGTTCAGTTAGCCCAAAGGGTCTGGTTCCATGCTGTCCAGCTCGATGACTCCTCTATAAAACAGAGAATATAAATGAATGCAGTGCAGAACAGGCCCTTCGGCCCTCGATGTTGTGCCGGCTTTTTATCCTGCTGTAAGATCAGACTAAACTACATACCCTTCATTGTACAATCTTCCATGTGTCTATCTACCAAGACTAGTTATATCCTCAAGAAATTCAAATAAATTTGTTGCACGGGAATCCCTTTTCATAAAAACACATGAACAGTTTTCTTGAAAAGTGGCATTGCATTTGCCAGCTTTCAATCTAATGGGTTCCTCAGTTCTGAAGACACATCACTGGAACTGATACATTAACTCATGCTTTTTCTCTATAGATGCAGCCAGACCTACCGAGTTTCTCCAGCAATTTCGATGCTTCAGATTTCGGATACCTGCAGTTCTTTGTTTTAATCAATCTAATGGGATCATTGCCATTCAACAGAATTTTGCAACATTATTGCCAACATACCCATTATCTTGCTCCCCTAGACCCCTAGGGCATCAAGTTCTGTACATTTATCAGATTTTAGTTCCTCAGCTTTGTCCAATGCATTTTTTTTTGCCCAATGACATTCATTACCCGAATTTCCTCGCTCTTTTTAGCCTCCAGATTCCCCTCTGTCTCTGATATGCAAATTAACCCTTTGACTGTGACACAAAGGGCACCATACCTTCCTGGGTCTGTAGAGGAAGTTGGCAGGAAGGGCAAATGAAGTGCCTGGGGATAGGGTTCCTGCCCTTCAAGGTAATGCCAGACACTTTTTATCATCCTTCCAGAAGGGCGGAATTTCATATCTCAGCCAAACGTCAGCACCTCCAACAGTACAGCACTCCCTCCGTACTGCAATGGAGATCAGTATTGATTGGTGGGCTCAGTGCTCCAGTGTGGTACCTGAACGCACGACCTTCCAACTAGAGTGTTACTAACCGACAGAAAAGGCATGAAAGTCTCATCTGAAACCAGGTTGATCCTCTCTATTGAAGACACTGAAGGCACGTTCTCACTGCTGGTGATCATCACTATTAGTAAGGGTGATTGAAAAACTATCAGGAACATAAGCTTCAGGACACTGTCACTGAAAGATCATAAGGAATAGGAGCAGAAGTAGGCCATTCGGCCCCTCGAACCTTCTCCGCCATTCAGCAGGATCATGGCTGATTTAACATTCCTCATGGGGCAAAAGTGAGGACTGCAGATGCTGGAAACCAGAGTTTAGATCAGAGCAGTGCTGGAAAAGCACAGCAGGTCTGGAAGCATCCAAAGAGCAGGAAAATCGATGTTTCAGGATTCCTGATGAAGGGCTTTTGCCTGAAACATCGATTTTCCTGCTCCTCGGATGTTGCCTGACCTGCTGTGCTTTTCCAGCACCACTCTGATCTAAACTTAACATTTCTCAGGTCCATTTTCCTGCCCTTTCGCCATAATCCTTGATTCCTCAACTGGTCAGTTTTAAATATACACAAGGAGTCTACCCCCACAGCTCTCTCTGTGGCAAGGAACTTCAAAGACTCTCAACCCTCTGAGGGAAGAAATACCTCCTCATTTCATTATTGAATTGGTGTCCCTTTATTCTGAGACTGTGCCCTCTGGTCCTAGATTCTCCCATGAGGGGGAAACATCCTCTCAGCTTTTACCCTGTCAAGCCCCTTAAGAATCCGATGTGTTTCAATGAGGTCACCTCCTATTCTTCTAAACTCCAGTGAGTAGGGAGTCCCAACATGTTCAGCCTTTGCTCACAATCCCTCCATCCCAGGGATCATCCGAGTGAAACTCATCGTGAACTGCCTCTAAGGAAACGCTACCTTCCCTTCAATAAAGGGAGCCAAAACTGCCCACAGTGTGGTCTCACCAGCATCTTGTACAGCTGCAGTAAGGCTTCCTTACTCTCATAATGCAGGTCCCTTAATTAGGAATGCCAGGGTCAAAAGGCCCATTGGCCGAAAGGTGCCAGCCAACTGGAAGCTGGCATCTCTGTGGAATACGGTCCACCATACCCCTACAGAAAAGCCCACACTGGTTTGTTCATCATGCTCACTATGGGTCGAGTTACCCACCTGTCTTTGGGTTCTTCCCATGGCAGGTGGGCATTCTCATTCCTGATGAAGGGCTTATTACCGAAGCATCGATTCTCCTGCTCCTCGGATGCTGCCTGACCTGCTGTGCTTTTCCAGCACCACACTCTTCAATTCTGATGGGATGAGACCCTCAAGTTGTCATTAATGGCCAACTTCCAAACTTCAATTGGCAGCGGGACAGGGAGGCTGTGCAAGGGCATTCCTGCTCCAGTCCTACTCGGGATAGGAGTGGGAAGGCAGGGGGATTTCCAGCAGAAACCTAGTCAAGTTGAGGCCAGAAGATTCCACCCCTCAATCCTTCTCCTCACTTGCTAGCTGAGGCTTTTAAACTCTGCCCAGTCAAGCAGAGCGCGATTATGTGGGGGCAAACACTGGCAATTGGGACTCGTTCAGTTTGGGAAACCTGATCAGCATGGATGAGTTGGGCCGAAGGGTCTGTTTCCGTGCTGTGTGGCTCTATGGGATCCCATAGCGTACTATAAAATTCTAACGCAACTAGACAGGGTAAATGCAAAAAGGATGTGCCCGATGACTGCAGAGCCCAGAGCCGGGATCATTATGGATACGGGGTAGGCCATTTAGGTCTGAGATGGGGAGAAATGTCTTCACCCAGAGAGTGGGGAGCCTGTGGAATTCTCTACCACAGAAAACATTTGAGACCAAAGCATTGACTATTTTCAAAAAGGAGTTAGATACAATTCTTAGGGCTAAAAGGATCAAAGGGTATGGGGAGACTGAGATGGATGATCAGTCATGGTCAGATTAAATGGTGGAGCAGGCTCGAAGGGCCGAATGGCCTACTCCTGCTTCTATTCTCAACGTCAGTCAGTGATCACCTCCAGGTGGTGTATTTACCCATTGAACCAACTGGGGGAGCTGCCAGCCAGCTCATTCTTTTGCACTGCCAACAGTCTTCACTGACACATCCAACTTCCTCACAAATCGCACCGCATCTTGGCCACAATGAGGTTGAATCAGCGACACTGTGCCCACTAACTGTTTGGCTGGAACCTCCCATTATCCCCCATCAATGGGGGAGAATGTCCGCCCCTGAGTCCTCGACCCAATGTCATTAAGCGCGGGAGCTTCATTCAGAGTTTGAACACTGTACATTCAGTCGTCAGCCCACGCACTCTGCAACCGACTCACTGATGGATAAGAGAGCAAAGTCGAACAGAGGGAAAACACACAAAAATAAACCAGAGGAGCTATCACTCACTTCAAAACCAATTTAGTCTCTCATGCACCAGGAAAATGGTTTTCAAGAGATGGCAGCAGCTGGAATGGTTTTGTAAATCAACCAAAGGTGACTGTCCCAATTTACGTCCCAATGACAAATGCTCCAAAGCAACATATTTCAACGACATCAAGTTTGCTTCATATAAATCAGCAATGTGCAGCAATCTGTAAATGTGACACTTTCAAGGCCTCTTGCTACAAATTTCAGTTAGTGGTAATTGGCAAAGAGGGGAAAGATTTAAAAGGGACTTGAGGGGCAATGTTTTCACACAGAGGGTGGTGTGTGCATGGAACGAGCTACCAGAGGAAATGGTGGAGGCTGGCACAGCATTTAAAAGGCATCTGGATGGGTACGTGGATACAGTCACACAACACAGAAACGGGCTCTTTGTTTTAACCAATCCACGGCGACCACGTTCCCAAGCTAAACCTGTCCCATTTACTTACATTTGGCCCATATCCCTCCAAATCTTTCCTATTCCTGAATTTAACCAAATATTATTTAAATGTTGCAACTGTACCCACATCCACTACTTTCTCTGGATGGTCATAACACGCATGAACCACTCTCTGTGTAAAAATATGCCCTCTAGTTTTGACCTACCCCACCCCAGGGAAACACTCTTCCAATGGACTTTATCTATGCCCCCCTCAGAATTTTATGAAGTTCAATAAGGTCACCCTTCTCCAGTGAAAGAAGTCCCAGCCTTTCCAGTATATTTTTATGTGCTCCATTCCCGACAACACCCTGCGAAATCTTTTCTGAACCCTCTCCTGTTTAATAATATTCTTTCAAAACAGAGTGACCACAGCTGCCCACAGTATTCCAGAAGATAGGAAAGGTTTAGAGGGGTATGGGCCAAATGCAACGCATTCAGTTTAGGGAACCTGAGTAGCATGGACACGTTGGGCTGAAGGGCCTGCTTCCATGCTATATGACTCTGTAAAACCATGGGATGACTGGGCACATTTGGTCCATTGAGCCTGCACCACCCCTCCAAAGAGTATCCCATCCAGACTCCCCACTCTATCCCTGTAGCTAACCCACCTAGCCTGCACACTATGAGAAATTTAGCATGGCCAATCCATCCTAGCCTGCACATCTTTGGACTGTGGGAGAAAATCCACGCAGACATGAGGACAATGTGCAAACTCCACACAGACAGTCACTTGAGGCTGGGATCGAACCCAAGTCCTTCATGCTGTGAGGCAGCAGTGCTAACCACTGAGCCACCATGCCGTGCTGTGCATCATGTCACTGTTCTTCTTCAAAATAGTGCCATGGTATCTATCCAACAGAGCAGACGCAGTCTCAGGCTAACCGCTCATTTGAGGAGTATAGGCAAACACAGACTGAGGTTGGAGGCATGGATGGAGAGTGAAGGAACAAGGGCAGAAGTTGGGGGGGAACTCCCAACACCTGCAGGGGCTCCACTATTCTTTTACACTCCAAGGGCAAGGCTACAGGAAGTAAGGGAGGGAGTTTTCCAATAGCCTGGTATTGCTACTAGGAGGAAGGGGAATGCAGGAACGTTATCCTGAGTTGGAGGCATGTACTCTCATTGGCCTCAGCATCTATGTATGGCTAAGGTTGGAACTGATGCATGTGGAACCCCAAAACTCTTTAATCTCAGAATCTGCTTGAATTGCAGCAACCGTGAGAATGGGAAAATGTGAATTCTAGATTGATCAATCCTTCTTTCCTCAATATACAAGATTTAAAAGGCATCTGGATGGGTAACAAATCGGAAGGGTTTAGAGGGATATGGGCCAAATGCTGGCAAATGGGATGAGATTAATGTAGGATATCTGGTCAGCATAGACAAGTTGGACCAGAGGGTCTGTTTCTGAGATGTACATCTCTATGACTCAAAAGCAAGACACAGTGACAGACCCACTGCTTCCGAATTTCTTTACATTGGAGCTCTGCTGTCATTATTGGACAGCATTGGCGCCCAGGCGAGGTGAGAGTATCACCTGAGATTTTGGGGGAGGTCGTTAGCAGAGATTCAAAAGCAGAAAGAGCTCCTAATTCAACGCCAAATTCTAGCCCCCATCTTGCTAGACATTTCGTACTCTCTCTGTTTGCATCAATGCAGATTTCTGCCCAATAGGCCTTTGACAAGTTGTTGCTAAATGAACTCTCCATGAACAATGTACTCAAAGACCTATCTCACTAATGGATTCCTTTTAAGGTTGGTGATAAGCTGTGTGACTGCACAATCATTGCTCATTCTGCAATGTCGTTTATTTGTCTAGATAGGCATTGGGTTTAACAGTCAGCTCGCTGATGTCACCTGCCAAACAGCAATAAATACAACAAAGCCTCTTACAAGGTGTTTTACAGCAACAACAGAATAGCTTTAAAGGAAAGTAACCTGACCTTCCAGTGAGCAAGCTCTTGTCATTGATCAGTCACAAGGAAAAGTACGTACAATCAATCTACCATGATTCTGATATAAAAACGTATGTGGGGGAGAAAAACTGCAACTTTCAATTTCAGCTTTTCATTTCCAGTCAAGTATTACGCATTGAAAAACAAAGGGGATGAAGCTTGTCGTGCCGAAGAATTGTGCCTTAACTGTTATCCTGCAGGAATGTGTGAAAAACAGATCCTGCGTATCTCCGAAACGATGTTTCTGATCCAGGTTTTGTCACAGTTTCGAGGAGTTGAATCTTTTATTCCTGCTCCCGCAGTTTGAAATATAATCAACAGTGCAGAATATCACAGAGGGAATCATGCCAATTTGTAACTCACTGGCTGGGACAGAACCTGGGTAACTGCAGTGTATAAATGACATGATGGGATAATATCTCCTCAGGCAAACTACTTGGTGGCAAAATATATTGTGGCTCCAATATCACACAACAAGGTTTATTCAGCTCTTTCTAGGAGCTGTCTGTAATTGCAATTATCCCAATCCAGTAAATCCATGCATTTAATTCGGCTTCCTTAATCCAAGGTTTCAGTGAGATGAAACCACATCTCCTCAACAAAACTAAAGAATGAGACTTGCATTTATTTTCATTAGTTTCTTCACACAACTCACTATATGTGAAGACAGATTCAAGCTACCAAGAAAGGAGCTTTTCTCTGAACCTCCCTCATTTCCATCTTTCTGTGAGCGATTTAGTGTGGGACACTCTTGACTCAGGAGGCTAGAGATTGAAGTCCCATTCCAGGGATGTGGTCATAAAACAATTCCACGCTGAAAGTCCAGAGAGGCGCTGTCTTTCAAATGAGGCGTTGAATCGAAGCCTACTCTGTCACCTCAGGCGACTGTTAAAGGTCCCACGGCACTGTTTTGTAGAAGCATGGGGGAATTCCTCCCAGGGTCCTGGTCAATATTTATCCCTTAACTAGGATCACACAAAAAAAATCTGTTCATCATCATCTGATCACAATTTCTGTGGGTGCATTGACAGTGAATTTCCCTACATATACGTTCACATCTTCCCTGGAAAATGGACAACACTTTCTTATGCCCGGGAAGAGTTGGTTTAACCACTGGCTTCAGGGAAACACATCTCAGTCCAAGGTGTCGCCATCCCGATATCAATCAGTATTGGTAAGGTGATGCAGGGGGTTGTTTGGGTAGCTTTACAGATGGTGACTCCACAATCCCCAGCAATCTGTCACTTGGTGCTGAAACCCATGCTCCACAGAAGCTGTGTAAGAACAGTAACCTGACTGAAAACACTGAACTGTGAGGCCACCAAGCCTGAACCCACAGGTCACTCATCTTTTTTTTCATTTATCCATTTTGTGGGATGTGGCTGTCACTGGCTGGGACCAGCATTTATTGCCCGTCCCTAGTTACCCTTGAGAAGGTGGGGGTGAGCTGCTTCTTGAACCGCTGCAGTCCACCTCCTGAGGGAGGGAATTCCAGGATTTTGACCCAGTGACAGTGAAGGAATGCTGGTATATTTCCAAGTCAGGATGGTGATTGGCTTGGAGGGGAACTTGCTGCCCGTCCAGATGGAAGTGGTCATGGCTTTGGAAGGTGCTGGCTAGCCTTTGGTGAATTTCTGCAGGGCATCTTGTAAATATGACACATTGCTCATCTACAATGGAGAGACCTGGACAACATCTGCCAGGCAGGAGAAAAGGCTGACCAGTTTTCCCCTTCCATGTCTCAGACATCTCTTTAGCATTCTTGGCAGCATAAGCTTACTAACTCACAAGTACACGACAATCCCAGGGTACACGACAATCCCAGGGTACACACATTGCTGTGCAAAGGTGTCTGTGCTGGCATGGTCATATTCATCAGATACACCCAAAGCCTTTCTGTATAACAATATGAACTTTGGCTTCCAGACTCCTGGATACCATAGCCCCACTACAAAGCAAGCATAGTCTGAAGACGGTTGACTGGGGCTGAAGCTGTCAGCTGGGAGAGAGTCATACAGCTTAGAAACAGACCCTTTCATCCAATGAGTCCATGCTGACCATAATCCCAAACTAAACTAGTCCCACCTGCCTGCCTATATCACTCCAAACCCTTTCCATTCATCTACTTATCCAAATCTCTTTTGAAAGTTATAACTGGACCCGCATCCACCACTTCCTCCGAAAGTTCATTCCATACATGAACCACCCTCTCTGTAAAAAGGTTACCCTCAGCCCCCTAGTTTTGAATTCCCCTACCCTTGGGAAAAGACACATTGTCATTGACCTTATCTATGCCCCGCATGATTTTCTACATCTCATCCTCTCCATGGCCTCTGGGAGGCTCTTTGGAGGAGCACTGGGAGAGGAAAACTCAGCTGACGAGAAGAGGGTTCAGAGAAATCAGAGTTCGGAAAATGGTGACCATCCTTTGCCACTACAGAGGCAGAGACTGGCATGGTGGAGCGTGGTTCCCTCAGGCAACGCTTCACACAGAGGTGACCATTGCAGGACACACAAATCGGTGGAATTTCTGATAGCACGATGATGACAACCTGTTGTGAAGTGACATTGTCCATACAAAGACATTGCAAAGGGTGTTCCATAAATGCAAATCTCTTCCAGATTGCAGGAAGTGAGGGAAGGCCCAGTGCCTGGACAAGAGGGAGAAACTGCCTCCATTCCTGATGAAGGGCTTTTGCCCGAAACGTTGATTTTCCTGTTCCTCGGATGCTGCCTGACCTGCTGTGCTTTTCCAGCACCTCTCTGATCTAAACTCTGGTTTTCAGCACCTGCAGTCCTCACTTTTGCCAAGAGGGAGAAACTACTTCTCCATTTGAAATCAAATCAAAAATTTAGAAGATGTAATCTTTGCTTTCAAACATAAATGACCATGACATTTATTGCCCATTAGTAGCCTTCCATGATTAGAGCTGCATCTTCCCCAGCGTCCTTAGATGAGCTGGCCAGCCTGGCCTTTAAGCTATGTTGCACTCATAAAGAGCTCATTAACATCACTGGCTCCTAAAAATGGAAACGCGCAAAAAAAATAGAATTGAAGATTGCTTGGACAAAATCAATTGAGCACTTCACAGGGGTTACATTTAAATGCACAAAGCATGAGTTGTGTGCCTAGAAACTACACATGGCCAGCCAGCTACCTAGCAACAAGGCGCTAAACATGATGTGTTTTTAAATGGGGTGAAATCTGCAGTGGATGTAAGTCTAACTGGCTTGCTCATGTCGCACTGCATGGTAGCAGACAGGAGCTTGTTTAATGGGAGATGTCATTAAAGATCAAATCACAGATTAATGAGCTCTTGAAGCAAAGACATCATTCACTTTTTTTTTAAACCAGCAGCAGTAGTGTTTAATGCTTCATTGGATTCTCAGAGATAAACAACAAAGTCACTTGTTCTTTCTGTGTATGCTTCTTGAAGGAAAAGCAAATGCACATTCTATGCATGATTGTCAGTGAGTGCCTTAGTGCCCTTTACAGTTATAATTTAACAAGATGTGCCTGCTTTTGAATATACCATGCTCTCTATAATGGTTTGACTTGATGGATTATCTCATCAGAACTTGGCACCTCAAAAGATGGATGCCTTTACACTTGGCCCTTCATTTAGCTTCCTCCGTTTTGAAAAATTGTCGCTGTTTCCTTGTACAGAATTGCATGTGGGAAATGGCCCCTGTGACTGACTGGGGGAATCTGCTCCCTGACCAAATGAGACAAATCGCTAAGCTCCTGTCACTGCTCTGTGCAGAGTTACCCACTGTCATTCCAGATAGCAGGTGGGCACTGCAGTGGGCTCCATGCCCTTGGGTGAAGGAAGGGCAAGGGAGCAACTGTTTGCACTAATGCTTGCTGTGCACTGGCTTGGACCAGGATGAGGTTTATGTTTGTATGTGGGGTTCCCCAGAGGGCAGCCAAGCATGGCCACTTGCACGACACAGTGGCTCAGTGGTTAGCACTGTTGCCCCACAGCACCAGGGACCTGGGTTTGATTCTACCCTCGGGCAACTGTCTGTGTGGAATTTGCATATTCTCTCTGTGTCTGCACGGATTTCCTTTGGGTGCTCCGGTTTCCTCCCACAGTCCAAAGATGTGCAGGTTAGGTGAATTGGCCATGCTAAATAGCCCCATAGTGTCCAGGGATGTACAGGTTAGGTGATTAGCCATGAGAAATTCAGGGATAAGGTAGGGTCAGTGGGATGCTTTATGGAGGGTCGGTGTGGACCTGTTGGGCCAAATGGTCTTCTGGTTCTACACTTGGGATTCTATGAAGAGGTCAAAAGCAAACTGCAAAGGGTCATCATTGTTCATTTAATGTCTTCAACATTCACTCCCTTCATCATCAATGCATTGACAGGAGTGTCTACCATCTACATGATGCTCTGCAGCAATTCACCAAGGCTCCTTCACCAGCACCTTCCAAACCTGTGAGCTCTCAAAGGACAAGGGCAGCAGGTACATGGGAATGCCAGCCTCTGCCAGTTTAGATTAGATTAGATTACTTACAGTGTGGAAACAGGCCCTTCGGCCCAACAAGTCCACACCGCCCCGCCGAAGCGCAACCCACCCATACCCCTACATTTACCCCTTACCTAACACTATGGGCAATTTAGCATGGCCAATTCCCCTGACCTGCACATCTTTGGACTGTGGGAGGAAACCGGAGCACCCGGAGGAAACCCACGCAGACACGGGGAGAACGTGCAAACTCCACACAGAGAGTCGCCTGAGGCGGGAATTGAACCCGGATCTCTGGCACTGTGAGGCAGCAGTGCTAACCACTGTGCCACCGTGTCGCCCACCAGTTTCTCTCCATGCCACTCATCAGCCTGACCTTGAATTGTATTGCCATTCCATTGCCGTTGGGTCCAAATCCTTGTACTCCCACCCTAACAGCATGGAGATTGTAACTACACCCGATGGCCTGCGCTGGTAGGAGATGAAAACTCAGCACTGTGCTATCGGCATTCTCATTGAGAGCAACCTGGAGCCCAGAACTGCCTCTGGAACTATATACATTATATGTGTAATGGCAGGGGCAGTAGATACATGAAAACATCACCACCTGCAAGCAGTCCTCCAAATCTCACCATCCTGACTTCGATTCACTGTTGCTGGGTCAAAATCCAGGAATTCTCTCCTTAAGGGCTTTGTGGGTCAACCTACAGCACATGGACTGCAGCAGTTCAAGGAGGCAGCTCACCCCCACCTTCTCAACAGCAACCAGGGATGAAGAAAAATTGCTGGTCCAGCCAGTCCCATGAGAGCATTGAAAAAGATATATGAAATCCCAACGCCACAGGCCTTGGAGTAAGTCTTCCGGCACTCAGTGTCACGTGACCTGAGTTAATGTTCCAGGCTTCCAAAAGGACAATGGAGATGCTATAGGGATGTCCCCAAAGACTCATGGGACACCATGGAGATGGTGCTCTGGGGAAAGCAGGGACCACACTGAGAGACTTTGTCATGGCTGTCTTACATGCAACCACTAACTTCTCAAGTGCAACAGGAATGGGCAATAAACGGTGGTCCAAACAGTCCACATCCCATGGAAGAAATAAACAGAATCCTCAGCAATGGGGAAAAGAGGAGAATGTGGGATCGGAAATTGGTAAGAAAAATATTCTTAAAAACCGTCAAAGTATTCACCTGTCGCGGTAGTACCAGAGATCTACGCCAGCGCAATTCATTTTGGATGTTATACCCTCTTCCGCTGGAGGCTTACTGAGGTTTACTGCCAGACTTCGGATGAGTGTGGGTAGAACAAGAGTGGTCCTAATGACTGTGTATCACCTGAACACAATGATCCCTGATCAGAGCAGAGTTATTTTTTGGGTCGATGTAGAGTAGCAAGAGCAATGCTCTGATGAATCACTGTGTCAGAGAAAAAACAAATAAACCCAGGGGAAAATTCTGGAGAAGGTAGAAATCCAGCATGGAACCGGACTGAAGAAATGCAGGAACCAGTAGGTCGGGCAGCCTTCATAGAGAGTGGGATGTAGTTAACGTTCCAGACTTCCAAAAGGACAACGGAGGTACTTTTAGGATCCCCAAAGTCTCATGGGACACCTTGGTGTATAACCAAACAAAATGGAGATGGTGCTCTGGGGGGAAAACAGGGAACACACGGCGAGACTTTGCCAGGAACAGGCAGAGGCAAAGTTGTGGTGTTGGAGGGAGAGCACAAACCTCCAGCCAATCCCTCAAACACCATTTGACCCAGAGTCAGTAGACCACGTATTAGACTTATCCGTCATCTTAGTAACCATCAAATTGGAGTAGAAGGTGTTGTCTTCTCTCTACCACAGCGAGGACGCTGTATACTTTTCAAAGACATGCTTGTGGGATTATCGGCAAATCATTGCACATGCTGTGAGGTATGAAGGTCTCAGAATCCATCCTAACTAGGGCATTGGAAGCATGACATGCTACATTCCTGAAGAAGAACTTATGCCCGAAACGTCGATTCTCCTGTTCCTTGGATGCTGCCTGACCTGCTGCACTTTTCCAGCAACACATTTTCATGCTACAGGAAATAGGCTAACATTGAAAAAAACAGCTTAATATTATCCCAGACACTGAAGTGCCTGCGACTGTCATATGTGAATATACCAGAAGCTGTGATAAACATTTGTTGAATCTATCTTACCCACATCTAGTCCTTTAGTTCTGGGAGCCAAAGTAAATATTGCCCATCAGGTATAAATATCCTATTGTAGGCAGAAGTCCACATCATGGTGGCTGATCATCTTCGAAGGAAAGGCAGAAGTGGGTACTGCAGATGCTGGAGATCAGAGTCAAGATTAGAGTGGTGCTAGAGAAGTAGTTTCTCCCTCTTGGCAAAAGTGAGGACTGCAGGTGCTGGAAGCCAGAGTTTAGATCAGAGTGGTGCTGGAAAAGCACAGCAGGTCAGGCAGCATCCGAGGAGCAGGAAAATCAACGTTTCGGGCAAAAGACTTTCAGCAGGAATTGAGAAAGGGCTTTTGCCCGAAACTTCGACTCTCCTGCTCCTCGGATGCTGCCTTACCTGCTGTGCTTTTCTAGCACCACTCTAGCCTTTGAAGGAAAGTCTAAGCAGAAGAGATAAAATGGCTATTGTAGGAACGTGTACATTAACGGGTAGCTGAAAGACTTGTTATGATGGACGGCAAAGCACTGGTTTGCTTCTGTTGATGTAGCATCCAGGCAGTTGGACCAACTTTCAAGCACTCTTAACAAGATAAAAGTATGTCCAATGTTTTTAGTGTAGTAACCCAGAAATAAAATGGTGATGGAGACAAATCTGTTTCTTGGTTTCTGCAATGTGTTGCGTTAAATTGAATGATGCAAGATCACTTGTTTTTGGAAGTGCAGCCTTACTGAAGCGCAACATTGCCTAGATACTCATTTACCTCACCTGAAAGCAATCGTAGATGCTAACTGGATCTCATAAATTATCATTTGCTTATGGCAAGAAAGGATGTGTTTGAAATTTTCTAACTGGATTAGATCAGAACAACCCGTTGTTTACATGAAAGTTAACCCTGCTGGAAATCGGAACGCACATGCCTCAATTTTAACCCTCAATGCAAGAAAACAATGGGCACAGCCCTGAAATCGGGGCTGCATCCTTATCTCATCACTGCATGGTGGCAATGTCACTGGACTGGAGGGTCCTGGGAACACGGGTTCAAATCCCACTGTGGTAGGTGGTAGAGTTTATATTCAATGAACTAAACCTGGACCTGAACCCTAGTCTCAGTGAAAGGATTGTTGGTCACGGTAAAATCCCAGCTGGCTCACTATCATCCGCCATTCTCACGGTGTTTGGTGAGTCCACACCTGCAGCAATGTGGCCAACTCTTGACTGAAGTGACACACACACACACGCAGAGAAAGCAGGAATGGGCAACAAGTGTTGGTCTTGCCAATGATGCCCACATCGCATGGAAGAGTAAACAAATCAAAAGGCACACAATACTCCACTGGGTGCCATTTCAACCTCCAGTCTACAGGAGGCGCCTCCACAGACTGGCTAGCATTTAAGCTTGGTGGCACGTTAAGACCCTGAAGCAAGAGTAATAACATTCTTGCCGTGTTTCCCAACCTGTCAGTGGTCACTGGACAGGAATGTGGCTGGAAGTGAGCCAATGAAGTAGGGCCGAGTTGATCTCGAGCACCTTAGGACGCACCACAGTCACTGGCTGTGCCCCGCATTGAGTCCAGCCCCTGCTGCCTGAACCTGCCTGACCTTTGACCTCACATCTTCCAGCTGGATAGTCATCCCTGCTGTGTTCGGGCTCAAGTTTGAATTCGACTGTCTTAATGATGCCTCGGTGCCACAATCCCCAGGGCACCGTACTCCAAAAGGCCTCATTATTTGCCCTGCACCAGGTTAAAACAGGTAGGTGGACTTATTAAAAACCAGAAAGGGTCCAGTTCTGAAGCATGGTCGCTTAACCCTGCTTTCCCTCCACTAGATGCTGCCAGACCTGCTGAGTTTCTCCAGCAACTTCTGTTTCCAAAAAGGATCGAAGCTTTCAAGCCTTTGAAAATAGGTAGTGTTGCAATTTAACAGTGATTATCAAATATAGAGTCAATAGACATAGAGCTGGGAAAGCACAGCGGGTCACACAGCATTCTAGGGGCAGGAAAGTCAAGCGAGTCCTGACGAAGGGTTTCGGCCCGAAATCTTGATGTTCCAGCCTCTCGGATGCTGTCTGACTTGTTGTGCTTTTCAAGCTCTACATCTATTGGACTCTGGCTTCCAGTATCTGCAGTCCCTACTGTCTCCATGGGGGTAAATATATTTTGAAAAGGAAAACTTTCTGATACAATATGTCTACGATACCTGGTGTTTAATCCTCTTTAACAGTTACATTCAATATTTCTACTCGATGCACAGAATACTTTTCTGGTTCAGACTACTGTGGACCAGTAAATACATGGTCTAAACCACGGGAATTGGTATTTAATATTCGGCCATTTCAGAAAGAATTGTTCCATGAGCTGGAACACATTTTACCATAATCAAAGTGCTGTGGATGCCAGAGATTCAAAACAGAAACAGAAATTGCTGGTGAAACGCAGCAGATCTGGCAGCACCTATGGACAGAGAGAGTAGAGTTAATGTTTTGAGTCTAGTGACAGAGTCACCGAACCCAAAACGTTAACTCTGCTTTCCCTGCACAGATGTTGCCAGACCTGCTGAGTTTCACCAGCAAGCACTGTCTTTGTTCTGTCTTAACATAAGTGAGCAGAGCTCATCTTTATACTGCCAGACTTTATACTGCAGGGGCAGATTGCTGAATAGCTGTCGCTTGCGCATCATAAAGGGACTAAATGTGCTCATGGGATCTGAGGTTTCAAAAGAGCAATTCCCCTCCACACAGCCCTGAGATTGCAACAGGTGTTTGAAAACAAAACATAAATCTGAACAAGGGCAGCAACTTTTCTGGGGCTTTTCTGTATGTGCTGTGTTTTTTTTAATATCAGGACATTTGTCATACGTAACGCACAATTATACTGCTAAGGGAAGTTTGAAAGTACCGGATTTGGTGTTGCAAATCCTGAGGTTAATTTGAGCAGATTTCAGTTTGAATTCGATTAGATTCACTGCAGTTTGGAAACAGGGCCTTCAGCCCAACCAGCCCTCTGAAGAGTAACCCACCCAGACCCATTCCCCCACATTCACCCCTTCACCTAACTCTACAGGCAATTTAGCATGGCCAATTCACCTGACCTGCACATCTTTGGACTGTGGGAAGAAACCGGAGCACCCAGAGGAAACCCACGCAGACACGGGGAGAATGTGCAAACTCCACACAGTCAGTCGCCCGAGGCAGGAATCAAACCTGGGACCCTGGTGCTGTGAGGCAGCAGTGCTAACCACTGAGCCACTGTATCGTGAGGAGAGTTTCCTGGCTTAATATCAATTTTTATCAATTATATAATGTTTTGATTTGCTGTCTAAATTTGATTTATTTTGATTTGTAGTATAAAAGTAGGAGCAGTGTTGGTGCAACTGTACAAAGGATAAGTGAGACTGTGTTTGGAGCAACATCATAGAGCCATAGACATAGGGTCATACAGCATGGAAACAGTTCAACCATTTGGTTCAACCAGCCCAAACTAAACTAGTCCCACCTGCCTGCTCTTGACTCACATCCCTCCAAACATTTTCTATTCATTATCTATCCGACTGTCTTTTAAACATTGTAATTGTACTCACATCCACCACTTCTGGGTTTGTGAATGTGCTTTAGAGAAGGAATTTGCTGTCCTTATGTCATTGTCCCGGCACATGTCTTCAAGCCCAAAGCAGTGCGGTTCTGAGGAAGGGTCACCGGACCCGAAACGTTAACTTTTATTTCTCATCACAAGATGCTGCTAGACCTGCTGAGCTTTTCCAGCAACTTTAGTTTTTGTTTCCAAAGCAATGCTGCTAACATCTCTGCGAAATGTCATGGCTAGCCAGTGAGGAGGGATGTAGTTGTACTGGAGGCTGTTCAGAGGTTCCCTGTGTTGGTTGTCTTAACCAGAGAGATCGAGCGGTTTAGGCCGATACTCTCTGGAGTTTAGAAGAATGAGAGGTGATCAAGCAAAACAGAGATGAGAGGGAATTATCTTCTCTCAAAGGGTCATGAACCTGTGGAATTCACCATCTCAGACTGCGGTGGAGGCTGGGACACTGAGTAAATTTAAGGAGGAGATCGGCAGATTTTAAATTAGTAATGGGTTAGAGTTATGGCGAATGGGCAGGAAAGTGGGGTTGAGGCCAAGATGAGATCATACTGAATGGTACAGCAGGCTAGAGGGGCTGAATGGCCTATTCCTGCTTTAAGTTCTTAGGCTCTTGTAAAACTGTTCACACCAAAAATGATAAAGATATTTGTTTCCACAATGTTGCCTGAAATTAATGCGTCGCCAAATGTATCCAGCCCGATTAGAAGTTCTGTAAGGAGTTGACGGTTGCTGCATTTTATTAAAACAGGAGTTTGATGTTATGTAACCATATAATGACACCCTAACTGCTCTGTGCCAGCACTGTAGATGGAGCTCCTGGCAAAATCAGCAGCCCGGCTCTCAATGTGTCCAGTTATCTTTCCACGGAAAATCATGGAACACAAGTTCAAAATGTTTTTGGTAGCCCAGTTACCCAGTCTCGCTGCCATTTTTACTGAATGCGACTTGAAATTTTGACAGCACTTTCCAAGTCAACAGACAATTAAAAGCTGGTAGTGTATGGTAATATCAGTCAGCGACCAATTTGGTACACAGCTCTTCTGTGGTCCTGAAGTCTTCTCTAAACGTATTGTTGTCTGGGTTACTGAGTGAAAGCTTTCAATTTGCACTATGGGGTTCTCACTAGTATTCAGATTAAAGACAACAGGACAAAGCTCAACCATCTGTCCTGACTGTATTGCCACCATCATGGTGGTTAGCACTGCTGCCTCACAGTGCTAGGGACCCGGGTTCGATTCCAGCCTTGGGCGACTGTCTGTGTGGAGTTTGCACATTCTCCACATGCCTTTGTGGGTTTCCTCCGGGTGCTCCGGTTTCCTCCAACAATCCAAAGGTGTGCAGGTCAGGTGGATTGGCCATGCTAAATTGCCCAGGGATGTGTAAGCTAGGTGCATTGGTCAGGGGTAAAAATATACGATAATAGGGTCCGGGAATGGATATGGGTGGGTTACTCTTCAATGGGTCGGTGTGGATTTGTTGGGCTGAAGGGCCTGTTTGCCATACTGTAGGGATTCTGTGATTCAGGACTGCAATGACCCATGGTCGGCTGGTCTTGGATAGGAAGAAGACCTCATTGACACAATGGCAGCTGATGCAGAGCAGAATCTGACCAAACTAACAGTGGAAATAGGAGCAGGAGTACTCCATGCAGCTGCTGTGCCATCCAAACACATCATGGCCGATGTGTCTCGATGCCATTTTCTCTTACCATCCTCGTATCTTTCATACAATCCCTACACTATATTTGGCACATCAAGTCCACATACTGACCTGTTGAAGACCATCCCTCCCACCCCACCCCATCCCTGTAACCCGAGATTTCCCATGGCTAGCACAACTAGCCTGCATATCCCTGGACACTATGGGCAATTTCCCATGGAGGAAACCGGAGCATCTGGAGGAAACCCACACAGACACAGGGAGAACGTGTAAACTCCACAGAGACAGTCGCCTAAGGCGGGAACTGTGAGGCAGCATTGCTAACCACTGAGCCACCGTGCCACCCTCTACACTGAATCTGCTCAATGATTGATCTTCCACATCCCTCTGGATAATGCCAAAGATTTGACATCCTCCGAGTGAAGAAATTTCTCCTCATATTAAAATGGCCTGCCCCTTATCCAGAGTCCATATGACCATAAGACATAGGAGCAGACATTAGACCAATCAGCCCATTGAGTCTGTTCCACCACTTAATCATGGCTGATAAGCCTCTGAACCCCATTCTCCCAATTTCTCCCCGTAACCCTTGATCTCCTTGATACACAAGGACCTATCCATCTCAGTCTTAGTACACTCAATGACCTGGCCTCCACCGCCTTCTGTGGCAGTGAATTCTATACATTCACCACTCTCTGGCTGAAGAAGTTTGTGACCCTGGATCTAGACTCAAGGTGAAGCAAATTTCCACACATCCACTCCACCATAACTTCAAAGAATTTTCTAAGTTTCAATGCGATTCCCTTGCATTCTTAGAAGCTCTCAAGAATACAGACACGTTTTCCTCAATTTGTCCACATCAGAGGCTGCCAGGTTATCAGTCTGGTGAGCCTCCCTGCACTACCTTTGGGGGTATTACATCCTTTAACTACTCTGTGGTAAATGGCTCACTTCCTAATCCCTTAAATTTCCCCAGCAGGAGGGTACCCCACTCACTTGGATGGATGCTTCTACAACTTGATCTTAATTGCCATCTTGATACCAACCAGAATAGAGCAGGGTATCTGGGTTGCTGGTGTTCATGTCTACCCCCTCTCCCCTAGCACATGGGGTCGCTCACATACCACCTCACAGTGCCATGGGGCACAAGAGGAACTGCAATGATGTGCACAGACAAGCATCTTCTGTGTTCCCCGATATCCAAAATCACACATTGCCACTCCTTCCACATCATTGGGTCATTGCAGACTGACGTCAACTGTGCAGGTTCAATTCCTGCATCGGGTGAGGTTACACAGAATCATAGAATTGCTACATTGTGGAAGCTGGCCATTTTGCTCATCGAATCCACACTGACCTCCTGAGGGAGTGGTGGATGTGGGTACAATTACAGGTAGACGACCCTTTATCCGCAATGCCAAAATCCGAGTTTTTTTTCTCATTAACAAGGTTGTTTGGCGTGCAAACAGTTAACCCGACTCCACACCCACTTGATGTATGTCACTCAGATACAACATGGGGTGGTTGTGGCCCAGCACTGGCAGGACTCAATTTTGTTTCAGGGCCCGTTTTACTGAGAGTAAGTCTGTCCTTTGGAAAGATTTTTAAAAAAATTTCACCATCAAAATGCCACTTATTCTGAAATTCGAAAAATTCTGAATTCTGTAAACCAGCTGGTCTTGAGCATTTTGGATAAAGGATTGTGCACCTGTACAATGTTTGAAAGGTATTTCAATCAGTACGTGGATAAAAAATGTTTGCAGGAATATGGGCGTAGCAGTCAGGTGGGACTAGTTTAGTTTGGGGTTACATTCGACATGGACCAAAGGGTCTGTTTCCATGCTGCATCACCCTATGACTACAAATATCCAAACAGCATCCCAGCCAAACCCGCCCCATTACCCTATCCCCGTAACCTCACAATTCCCATGGCTAATGCACATAGCCTGCACATCCCTGCACACTATGGGGCAGTTTAGGATGGCCAATCTACCTAACTTGTACATTTTTGGACTGTGGGAGGAAACAGCAGCACCTGGAGGAAAATGTGCAAACTCCACACAGGGAGTCACTCGAGGCTGGAATCTAACGCAGGTCCCTGGCACCATGAGGCAGCAGTGCTAACCACTGAGCCACCATGCTGCTCCCGAAGGATTGTCCACAAAGGACTCTCCTTCTCAACCTCTCCGGTCGCCTGAGGCATGGTGACCCTCAGATTAAACCACAGCCAGTTATCTCTCTCTCTCTTAATGTGAGAGCAGTCATAGAGTCATGGAGATGTAAAGCACAGAAACAGACACTTCAGTCCAACTCATTCATGCCAACCAGATATCCGAACTTAATCTAATTCCATCTGTCAGCACTCAGCCCATATCCCTTGAAACCCTTCCTGTTCAAATACCCATCCAGATGCCTTTTAAATGTTGCAATTGTACCAGCCTCCACCACTTCCTCGGGCAGCTCACTCCATACACGCACCACCCTCTGTGTGAAACAATTGCCCCTTAGGTCTCTTTTATATCTTTCCCCTCTCATTCTAAACCTATGGCCTCTACTTCTGGACTGCCCACCTCAGGGAAAAGACCTTGTCTATTTACTTATTCATGCCCCTCATGATCTTATAAACCTCTCCCTATGATCTGGTGAGAATATGCTGACTTGACCTTTACCCTGTCATGTGCCACTGTTGGGGCTAGCATCATCACATGGGCAGATCCACCTACAACAATTCTGACAGCAGAAACATAGGTTTGCCATTATTACCGTGTCTCAAAGACAAAACACTTGACAAAATTGTTCTGGCCTGTTTTACAGGAGAGGTATCTTAGCATAAACGTTTACCCATGTTCTCAATGCTCCCTGGTTTAGCCACCTTAATGCTGATAGGAAGAAAAGGAAGTTGAGTAACATGCCGCATTTCTATAGAAATGGCACAAGTTTAATGTTCAATCAAATGCAGAATGCAGCAGATGCTGGAAATCGGAAATAAAAGCAGAAAAGGCTGGAGAAACTCAGCAGGCCTGGCAGCAACGATGGAGAGAGAAACAGAGTTAACATCGAGTATGACTCTTCTTCAGATCAGTTTAATGAGCACAGTCCGGGATTGAGCATTTGTTCTGCTTTGGGCACACTGGTTGCTGATTCTGAGGGATATCACTACCGCTGACATGAACACAGATCTGATCGGAGTGGAGATCCGACTGAGTTCACGAGATGGCTCTTCATGCCTCACAGGAATGAGAGGGTAGAAATGACGAAAGCAGAAGGCTTGTAAGCTAGTGACAAATGTGCCAGGATTCACATTAAGAGCAGAACCCCAGATGCACTGAATACAATTCTTCGGGCCTTGAAACACTTGAGGATGGGGATGCATTATCCAGGAATACTGGGAGACGTACCAGTGTCATTTTCTTAATACTTTCATGGGATGTGGACATCAATGGCAAAGGCAGAATTTGTGATCCAGCACTAATGGCCCATGGAGAAGGTGATGCTGAGCTTCTGCTGTTCTCATATGTTGGGACACCCACAGTGTTTCCAAGGAAGGAGCCCGTGACCCAGTGAGAGTAAAGGAACACTAATATATGTCCAAGTGTGGATGGTGAGTGGCCCGGAGGGGAGCTTGTAGACGAGGATGTGTTCAAGTATCCGCCCATCTTACCTCCTTGATAGAAGTGGTCTCAGGTTCGGAAAGTGCTCTTGAAGAATTTGATGAGTTGGAAGAGTCTGATGGTTGGACGAGTTACTGCAGTGCAGCTTGTAAGTGGTACACAGTGACATTGGCAGAGGGAGTGAATGTTGAAGGTGGCAAACAGGCGTAGGTACCAAAGATGGCACACAAAGATATGGGCAGAATCTGGTTATATATACATATTACACTGTTTGCGGCAGCTTCCTGTGCCCATTACAATAACAGTGACCCTTCAAAACTGCTTAATCAACTGGGAGATGTCTGGTGATTGTGTAAAGTGCTATATAAATGCAAGTCTTCTTCGTAGTATTTTACACACTGGCCTTTCGTTCTTGGAGTGTGACGAAGCAATGGTCTTGTTCTGTACAATGTGGCTCTTTATCTTTTTCAACTGCTGTCATCAGCTCACCATAAGATTCTCTAACCCACTTTTAAATCATTTTGATGTTGAAGCTGTGCATTATACTAGATTTTCAAACAGTTTTATAGAACAAACTTTGGAGATGAAAACCAAGTGTCATTACATGCACCAAATGCAACTGGCCACCTGTTAGCTCCTCTCCGATTAGCAGCTCTGTCTGTTAAACACTTTAATCAGACCATTTGTATGCAGCCTTCACACAGGATAGAGTCCTAACTCCCTCATGTAATTAATGTGGTCTCCACTTTTCACTAAAGGCTGCAGAATGAAGCTTGTCATAATTTGAACTGACAAGTCTGTGTGGTCAGGACATTGTTGTTTACTCAAATTGTACCCATTGTGTCGTTGTGACTGAAAACATCATACAGTGTGATTGAAATAAAACTTAATTTAACAACATGAGCAAACATGGGAGTGTGCAATTTAGGAGGAGGCGTACATTTGGCTTGCTCTGTTATTCCACAAGATCGTGGCTGATCCGATTTTGTTTTAAATTCCCCAAGGATCGAGAGCGTCAAGTTCCTCGGAGTGACGATAACCAACAATCTGTCCTGGACCTCCCACGTAGATGCGATGGTCAAGAAGGCACAACAATGCCTCTCCTTCTTCAGATGGCTCAGGAAACTCAGCATATCCTCGCCAACCTCGACGGATGCACCACTGAGAGCATACGGATCTGGGTGCGTAACGTCCTGGTGTGGCAACTGCTCTGCCCAGGACCGTAAAAGGAAAACTACAGAAAGTTGTGTGCACAGCCCAGACCATCATGGAAGCCAATTTCTCATTCATGGACTCCATTTACACGTCTCGTTGCTGCAGAAAGGCTGCCAACATCAAACCCTGGGAATGCTATCTCACAACCTTTTCTACCAGGCAGAAGATACAGAAGCCTGAACACATGCACCAACAGGTTCAGGAACAGCTTCTTCCCAGCTGTTATTAGAGTGATGAATGGACTCTCTAACTTCAAGTAACGTTGATCTTGCTTTGTGCACCTCCTCTGCAGTCGTAAGCCTGTACACCTCACACTGTCTAAGCACCCTATGATCCCTAAGACTTTGTTTTGCCAGTACTGCTTACAAAACAAAACTTTTCACTGTACTTAGATGCATGTGACTGCAATAACCCAAATCAATTTCCATCCACCCCTAATAACCCTTGATTCCAATGTCTAACAAGAATCTATCTACCTCCACCTTAAAGATATGCATTAAACCAGCCTCCAACGCATTGTAATCTCTGAGAAATCAAATAGCAAATGCACCATGCTGTCCTTCAAGGCAATCACCGTGGTGGTACTGTGCCTCGAAGAGAGATTTGTTCTATGTTGTTTCTCTTGCAAAGAGGACTTGCCACAGTGGTTCTGAAATATCTGCTTCACAGGTAGTGGGTAAATAGCTTTGAGCTCCCTGAGTGTTTGTTTTATGTTAGATAAAAGCATAAGCAGGTGGAGTCAGGGTCACACAGACCCAGGGTTTTAGCTTTGCTTTTAGTTTTGTTTGGGGTTTGGAGTTGGCTGTTGAAGCCGATAGATAATCTCTCTCTCTTTCTCAGTCTCTCGCTGCTGCAGCAAAAAGCTTGCATTCTCTCTCTGCTGAGAGATTGTTTTTTTTGCGGGTTTCCTTTCTGATGGACTAGAAGGCAGGCAGCTTACGAGGAGAAATTGTTTTGCTGAATTTGTCTTTGCCAAGAGTGCATTTAGGGGATGCTGCAATATTGGTCAAACAAAACATTAATTTATTGAGTATTTAGTAGAGTTAAAGTTATGCCCATTCTTTTTATTGGTTTGCATTTTAATTGCACTGTAAAAATAAAGTTCATTTTACTTAAAGCATAGTGGTGGACCAATCAAATCACATCTGGAACACAGTGCCCTACACATCACACAAAATAAGTTTGGATCGAGGTTATCTCCTTGTTGTATTTTATGGGGATTTTGTCTGGTCCATAACACCGTACAAGCCCAGAAACCTCTAGAAGGACATGCAATATGTCTTCAGCTGAGTGGATGATAGAGTCCCTATACTTGATTCTGTACTGAAGGTAACAGCAGTTTAGCGGTAATGTCTCAAGATCAGAGACACAGCCTAATGTGATAGGGACACGGGTTCAAATCGAAACATGACAACTATTGAACCTCAAAGTCAATTGCAAAATCTGGAATTGGAAGCAAGCCATGAATGATAGTGACCATAAAACATCAATTGATAGTCATAGAGTCATACAGCACAGAAACAGACCCTTCAGTTCAACCAACCCGTGCCCAATCCCAAACCAAACTGATCCCCCCTGCCTGCTCCTGGCCCATATCCCTTTCCTATTCACGTATCATTCCAAATGTCTTGTAAATATTGTAATTGTACCCACATCCATCATGTCCTCTACAATTTCATTCCATACACGAACCCCCTCTCTGCGTAAAACATTTGCCCCATATGTCTTTGTAAAATCTCTCTCCTCTCATCTTAAAAATATGCCCGCTGGTCTTGAAATCCCCCATCCTGGGGAAAAGATAACCAACATTAGCTCTATCTGTATCCCTCATTATTTTATAAACGTCAGTCACATCAACTCAGCTGGTTCTTCACAGAAGGGAATCTGCCATCCTTACCTGGTCTGGCCGACATTTGACCCTGAGAAATACTCAGCAGTGTGGTTGGCTCTTGATTGAAATGGCCCTCGAAGCCATTCAGTTCATGGGCAATTCAGGACAGACAAGCTAGCCAGCAATACCGACATCCCACAACGGAAACAGGGGAAGCAAAGCACTCCCTGATTCAGGAATAGGAAGGAATAAACACAACCAAGGCTTGTGCTCTGAATCCAAAGTGCTAGAAAGTTTGGGGTTGGGATCTTGGAATTAGGTTTGACTCCCACGCACACACATAAACAACCTGACAAGGCTCATTAGTCAGACTCGCTGCTGAAGACTGGACACTTTATTGAGCTACTGAGATGCCTGAGGAATCATAGCCAGCACAACAGAGAAAGTAAATGGTGAAGCAAGTATTCCGTCTCCAGGCACCAGTCATTGAGTTTCATTAAAAATCTGTCCTCACACTCACAGAATCCAACATCAAAGGTGCAATTTATGCGCCAAACTCAGGGAAAAGATTTGACTGAAAGATGTGAAAGGTTTATGAAATGCACAAAATACAGGTACCGTGATTTATTGCACGTGGATTCAAGAAACAACGCATATTTATCCTTTGCTGGAAAGCCAGTATCAACAACTATGTATATATTTTTTAAATTAAACAATTGCAGTGAAAGATGATGAATGTTAAAATAAGCTAGTTTTGTGTCTAGTGGTGCCAGCTGTCTTCTGACAGAATACTTTGATAAACAAAAGTGCACAGTTTAGCACAATGTTTGTGTCAAACCTTACCACAAAGTCAACAGCAGAATGGTCACATTTAAAGAGTGGGAGAATTGATCACTAAGCAGTGACCCTTTGCTGGGATTGCTACAGTGAGAACATTCTTGGCAAAATTCATCTTTTTGGGATGTGGACATTACACGAGGGTGGCATTTATAGTCCAACTCTCAAGGGCCACAAAACATGATGAACCTCCTTCTATGTCATGGTTCAGAGGGCAGCCATGCTGGTGTGTGACAGGAGTCACATCGGAGCAAGACTAGCTAAGGTCAATATGCTACACCGCATGTAGTTTCAGAGGTTACATCTGACAGTGATACACTAATGAGACCATGACAACAAATGGTGCCAGTTCACATGTTCCTGCCCTCTCTTGCAGCAAGCTGAAGCCACTGTAAGATGTCTCTTAAGTGTGATAATGTCACTGGACGAGCAATCCAGAACCACAAGCTAATGTTCTGGAGTCGCGGGTCCACATCCCACAGTGGCCATTCATTAAACTTGAATTCAATGAAGACCTGGAATTTAAAAGGTCAGCTTAATAATGACCAAGCGATCATTATCACTTGTTGCAAAAATCCATCTGGTTCATTCACGTTCTTTCGGGAAGGAAATCTGCTGGTCTGGCCGACATGTAACTCCAGAGCCACAGCAATGGGATTGGCATTTTACTGACCCTTGGAGCAATAAAAGCTGGCCAAACCAGGGATGCACACATCCTGAGAACAAGTAACGAAAAGGAACAAAGTTACTGGACCTCTGTTGACTCTCTACATCCTCTTCAGCAGCCAGATGAGACCAAGACTGTCATTGCACACGAGTGATTCTGTTTGGATTCTGCCAATCCAAAAACTTCATGATCATTTTAATCAATACCAGCCTTGGGACCAGTTTCTTTTCCTACTGATTTTTTTTTCCGATTCACAAACTGACATGGTGAGATTTTAACTTTCATTCTCTGGAATACTTTCCTTTGATGAAGGTGAAATCAATGTTGTGCATTTTCCCCATGTCTGTGTGGGTTTCCTCTGGGTGCTCCAGTTTCCTCCCACTGTCCAAAGATGTGCAGGCCAGGGGAATTGGCCATGCTAAAATTGCCCGTAGTGTTAGGTGCATTAGCCAGGGGTGAATATAGGGGAATGGGTCTGGGTGGGTTGCTCTTCGAAGGGTCGGTGTGGACTTGTTGGGCCGAAGGACCTGTTTCTGCACTCTAAGGAATCTAATCTAATCTTAACCAGGTTAATTAACACCAACTTGTCCGCAGCCACAGCAGGGGATGGTCACTTGCCATGAGGGAATTACCACAGAAAAATGTGTAGGGGCCTTGTTTAAAGGATCTCAGTGACAGATTGAGTGATCTAGTACAGGCAACTGTAGTTGCCTTTGAAGTCCATCACCTGCCCTTGCTGCTGATCCCCTGATGACATCACAACTCTGTCTGTTCTGCCATCACTCCTCCATGCCTGAGATAGGCCCCTCGACCAATGTGAGGCCCGTGTGAGGTGCTATGCTGCCAGCAGTCATCGTTTCCCGGTGGCGCTGCTGAGTAGAGAAGAGTTGCTGGCCACAGATTGGTCTGTGATCAAAGGGCGAAGTCCATTGCTCATCCGACACGTACCCAAGTGGAACAAGATGTGATGAATAATCAGAGGGTAACGGTGGGAAGGCTTCTCATCCATTGACCACGATGCCCATTCCTTCCACAGTATTTTTAATTGAAGGCTTGTTTCTATCTTGCACGCAACTGGAATTAGTTAAGCTGAAGATTGCACCAAGACGTGATGAACACTGCACCCTGTATGAATTTGGAATCTGAAGAAAACATGCTCAAAACACATTTCTCGAGGACCAATCTCCCATAGATGTGTGCTAATTTCCATTCCAGTTGCATCTAATATCAAAGATCTTGAAGCATTATCCAATGAAACTTAATCTACATTGCTCTCCTTTCTCTGTGAATAAACCAAGCTTCTTCAGTCTGTAAAAAACATTATAAAAAACACTTTCCCCAGCTTGTGTAGACGGGTTTATGCGTAACCCGTGCAAACCTCCAATCTGGAAAAACAGAAGCGAGATTAGTCCCAGAGATGACCTGTGCATCGCATCCATACTGATGGATGCAATTGGTGAGGGGGTCCCCTACACATTTATTGCTGTAGGACAGCCTCTAAGTCTTCCTGTGTAAATACACTGGACCCTCATCTGAAGTTTCATTACACACCAATTAGTGCCATTCTGAACTGTCCTGACAAAGTCATACTGGACTTGACTCTGTTTCTCTCTCCACTGATGCTGCCAGACCTGCTGAGTTTTTCCAGCATTCTCTGCATTGGTTTCCAGTAACGAATGTGTCAAGGCGAGTGCCTGGTGAGGGGCTTATGCCTGAAACGTCGACTCTCCTGCTCCTCGGATGCTGCCGGACATGCTGTGCTTTTCCAGCGCCACACTCTCGATTCCAGGCAAGTGCAGTCTTGAATATGAACCCACCAACATTTTCAAATGTTCTGAGCTGCTATCAAATCCCACCCAAAGCTGGTCTGTTAACGCTGAACTCTCCTCATCCACCAGTTTCCCACTTCAGCCCAACTCTTAATAATGACTCCTGAGCAGAGATGGCTGTCAGTACTGCATGCTGGTGAGCCAATGGCTTGGTGCAATTTAAGAACGCATTGGGTCCCAAGCCGACTGTGAACCTCTGAGGAATGCTGTGGGACGTAGACTGGAGTTTACCACCAGCCTGTATGTGTTGTTCACAACACACCACACATTGGTGGCCTTTGGGACACTCAATTACATGTTGTCTGCTAGAATCGTAGACCGCAGCGTGAGGCCGTTCGGCCCAACATCTCTGTCCTCTCTCTTTAAAGGAACCTCCGGTTTAGTACAACACCACCAACTTCCTTTACCCCAGAAACTGGCAAAGTGATCACTCCTATGCCCCTACAGTATCCTGTGGGTCCAACGCCAACAATGCACTTTGCAAAAATGTTGATGTTTAGTCACCACATTACAGAAAATGATTGGACCATATGTCTTGTTGATTGTGAGCAACAGTTTACTGATGCCTGACCAGTATTTTCATATCGTGCATTTTTTAAAATATCATGCAGCGTCATTTGCAAATCATAGGATCCGTAACTCACTCTTAGCATTTAATATATTTGTACTTTTCCCTCTTAGCACAGCAACACTGATGCATTTAAGGGCAACTAGGGATGGGCAATAAACACTGGCCCAGCCAGTGAGGCTCATACCCCACAAGAAAATAAAAACAATTATAGTTAAAAACTGGGAGCTCAGACCAAATAATCTGATAAGGAGTTGCAACTATGCAGTTTCCACAACTCCTCCTCCCTCACCCGATTTCCAATTATGGAAGTTAAGATGCTGAAACGGAGTTACTGCCAGGAGCTGCCCACATGTTCTCTGCCAGCTACGTTTCAATTTTAGCAAACACAAGATATGAAGGGGGGGAGAAAGGAACTTGCAGGAAGACAGGTCGGATGCTAAACACTGCCTGGTTTGACGTTACGGATGTGGCAAAGTGCCACGTAATATAATTTCGCTGAAGAACAGAAGACCTGAGGGCAAGAGTTGGCCATTCTGCCACTTTGAGGCTGTTACGGCATGTAATAGGATCATAGCTGATCTCATCTCAGTCTCAACTTCATTGTCCTGCCCATTCTCCACAATCCTTTGTCCCTACACATTAAAAATCTACCGGTCCGTCTCCTCTTTAAATTTACTCCTAGTATTCATTGCGCTCTGGGGTAGTGACTCACCACGTTCTCAGAGCAGTAATTCATTCTCATCTCGGTTTACAACCTGCTCCCACTTTGTCTTAAACATGACCCTCTTGTTCTAGATTGCCCCACAAGGGGAAACATTCATTCTTGAGTCTGGAGATTGACAGCACAGAAAAAAAGCCCTTCGACGTACTGTGCCTGCCATGCTCAAAAACAACTCTCTAACTAGTACTGGGCCCCTAACCTTTATGCTGCCCTGTGTATAACTGTCCTTTCGTGTGGTTTGTGCTGTCCGTGTAGCACCCTGGTCCTGGAGGAACGCTGAGTTGTTTTTATTGTATCAGTTGTTTTTGGCAGAAATGACAATTAAAAGCTACTCTTGACTTGACTTGACTAACGTTGGCATTGCAATACTTCTTCTATGTTATGAAGGTTTCTGCCTCTACCACCCTTACAAGCAGAGAGCTGGAGATTCTCTGGGTGAAAAGATTCAAAGGGTCCCAAGGGGCAACGTTTTCATGCAGAGGATGGTGTGTGTATGGAATGAGGAAGTGGTGGAGGCATGTACAATTGCAGCATTTAAAAGGCATCTGGATGGGTATGTGAATAGGAAAGGTTTAGGGAGACATGTAGGCAAAAGTGAGAACTGCAGATGCTGGAGATTAGAGTCATGAGTGTGGTGCTGGAAAAACACAGCAGGTCAGGCAGCATCCCAGGAGCAGGAGAATTGACGTTTCGGGCAAAAGCCCTTCATCAGGAAACTTAAGAGAGATATGGGCCATGTGCTGGTAAATGGGACTTGATTAGGTTAGGATATCTGGTCGGCATGGGTGAGTTGGATTGGACAGAAGGGTCTGTTTCTGTGCTATACATCTCTATGACTCTATATCTCCCATCTATCTCCCCTGATCACTGATCCCTCCACCAAGGGGAAAGGTTCTTTCCTATCTACTCTACCTATTTCCCTCATAATCTTATATATCTCAATCATGTCCTCTGCTCTGCTCTACAGAAACAACCCCAGTCTGTCTAATCTCTCTTCATAACAGAAACCCCCAACCCAGGCAACATCGTGGTAAGTGTCCTCTGCACCCGTTCCAGTGCATCCATATCCCTCCTGTAATGTGGATTCCACAGCGGCCAACACAACGTCGACTTTGTCAAACCCCTTGAAGTGCCTTTCACAATGCAGACATTTTGTGCAGCAATTGACGTATCTCAATCTTTGGCAAGCCCAGCGAAACGTTACTGTTTGCCGGCTGTTTTACAGGTGAATGGTTTGGCAAAGGAAGTTGAAAGGGAGGTGTGATAGAGTGCACGATGTTGCCGCTGTATGAACAGTGCAGGGTTTATTTATTTCCAGGGAATGGACATGAATCCATGCCGTGATCTCATACCAAGAGGAGCAGCTCTCCCCCTGAAATCAAAACAGATCTCAGCCTTTCCAGCCCCGGTATAGAGGCATATTGGTCTCGAATGAGATTACCAGTAAAGGAGAAGCATTATGATGTGGCCATCTGCAACGTGGTGTTCCAAAGGGAGAGATGGAGAAAAATGTTTTCACATAGTCAATAGTTAAAAAGTATGGAATACACGGCCTGGAAATGTAGAAGCCCTACAGTGCGGAAGCATCCTGCAAAGTCCACACTGACGCTCCGAACAGCATCCCATCCCATCCCTGTATTTCCCATGGCTAACCCACCCAGCCTGCACACTGCAGGGCAATTTATCATGGCCAATTCACCCTTATTTGCACATGTTTGGAGGAAACCCACGCAGACATGGAGAGAACGTGCAATCTCCACACAGACAGTTGCCTGAGGCTGGGATCGAACCCAGGTCTCTGGTGCTATAAGGCAGCAAGGACGCCACTTTGCCTGGGACAACATACATATCCCTAGGACAGGTGAAACAAAGGCACGCACAAGAATCCTCACAGGATGGCATTCGAACCTGAACTCCATCAATAAACACATTCATTTCGACCCCACCTCCCTTCCCTTGAAGAAAAGAACTGGAAATGACATCACCCACCTTAAGAAACCAAGACCTATAGATAGAGAGGTGGGACATCCCACCAGCGCTTCACCAGAGACTCTCACTGATGATATTATCTAGTATGGTGATGAAACATCTGAAAACAAATCTTCAAGCTCAGCGAGCTAACTTACAGACTAGATAATGATGCTTGTTTGAAGTGCAGTTGCAGGTACGATGGACCGAATGGCCCCGTTTTACATCGTAACAATTTTGCGATTCTGTGATGCACATATTCCCACTCAAACACATTTCAAAAGCAACTTCCAGTCAAAAGAAAGAGATCCTGAATCCAGGCCCTCCATTATGGTCCAGGATCTAGCGATGGAAAAGCTACACCGCTGCGCTCCCCAATACTGAATGAAAGTGAAATACTGCAGACGTTGCACAGGGGCGGCACAGTGGCTCAGTGGTTAGCACTGCTGCCTCACAGCACCAGGGTCCCAGGTTCGATTCCAGTGACTGTGTGGAGTTTGCACTGTGTGGGTTTCCTCCGGGTGCTCCGGTTTCCTTCCACAGTTCAAAGATGTGCAGGTTAGGTGAATTGGCCATACTAAATTGCCCATAGTGTTAGGTGCATTAGTCAGGGGTAAACGTAGGGGAATGGGTCTGAGTGGGTTGCTCTTCGGAGGGTCGGTGTGGACTTGTTGGGCCGAAGGGCCTGTTTCCAAACTGTAGCTAATCTAATCATCTAAAGTAAAAACAGAAAAGTGCTCGTGAAACTCAGCAGATCTGGCAGCGTGGGTGAACAGAGAGGCAAAGTTAATGCTTTGATTCTGATTTGACTCCAGAGAGGAGGGTCCTGAGATAAAGGGGCAGGAGGCATCATGGTGTCTCAGTGGTTAGCACTGCTGTCTCACACCACCAGGAACCCGGGTTTGATTCCACCCTCGGGTAACTGTCTGTATGGTGCTTGCATGCTCTCCCTGTGTCTGTGTGGGGTTGCTCCGGTTTCCTCCCACAATCCAAAGATGTGCAGGTTAGGTGGATTGGTCATGCTAAATTGTCTATGGTGTTCAGGGATGTGTACGTTGGGTGCATTAGTCAGGGGTAAATGTAGAGTGATAGAGGTAGGGGAATGGGTCTCTTCAGAGGGTCAGTGTGAACTTGTTGGGCCTCATGACCTGTTTCCACCCTGTGGGGGTTGTATGATTCTATGAGTGTGTGGAATTGGAGAAGGGTCATCATGATCTGTGACCCAACTTAATGGGACGAGCAAAGGCAAAAGAAGAGGGAGTCATAGCGATGTACAGCATGGAAACAGACCCTTCAGCCCAACTCGTCCATGCTGACCAGCTTTCCTAAACTGATCTAGTCCGATTTGCCAATGGGAACAGTTTAGTTTCAGGATACCTGATTGGTGTGGATGTGTTGGACAGAAAGGACTGTTTCCCTACTGGATGACTCTATTTTCCCAGTAAACTACAAATGATATTGTGACTTGCTCGCAAATCTTTCAATCTGGCAAACTTCAACGCAGTTCTCTCCGCACACTCCTGGAACTGGGTTCTCCCAAACTGAATATCTCTCATCCCAACATTTTGTGTCAGTCAAAGGCAGTTGAGTTTGCCCATGGCTGTCCTTGTTTCAAGTAAATTGCTTTTTTCCACCACTAATGACCCACTCAGAATAAACCCAAACAAAAATCAATAAGGAGCAGGAGAAAATTCAAGTGGAAATCCATGCATGGAAGATATAGCATCCGCGTCTGAATCTGTTCAGAAAGTTTTGCTGCTGGTCAGAATAGCGATTGGATTGATTTATCAAGTGGAACTGTACAAGAGTCCAGACCATAGTATTTCACTAACTATGCCCTGTGGCTGAACTGTTGGGTTTTTTTTTCAGTTTCTTATTAGAGTCTCTGATTGTCCATCGATTGCTGCATTTCCTTTGTCAAAGCCTATTGCTGCTAACTCAATCAGCCTTCTCCCAAACTTTTCTCTCTTTTTTTTTACATTGTCTACAAGATGTGGGCATCACTGGGACTTATTGCCCCTCCTTAGCTGTCCAGAGAGAGAGCTGTTAAATCAACCAAATTGCTCTGGATCTGGAGTCGCATGTAGGCTAGACCAGGTAAACTCAGATTTGTTTGTGTATAGGAATCCTCCAGTGTGGAGACAGACCATTCAGCCCAATAAGTCCACACCAACCCTCCGAAGACCATCCCACTATCTTATCCTATCCCTGTAGTTCCCACGGCTAATGAAACTCAATTACACATCCCTGAATGCAATGGCCATCCACCTAACTTGCAAATCTTTAACTGGGGGAGGAAACTGGAGTACCCGGAGGACACCCGCACAGACATGGGGAGAAAGTGCAAACTCCACACAGACAGTCACCCGAGGCTGGAATCAAACCCTCCACTGTGAGGCAGCAGTGCTAACCACTGAGCCACCAGGCCGTCCCATTTCCTTGCCTTAAGGAGATGAGTTAACGAGATGGGCTTTCCCATCAATCAGGGTCATCGCAGTCAAATTTTGCTTTAAATTCAAGCCATTTGCAGCCACAGGATATGAACCTGGGTCCCCAAAATGTTATCTGGGTCTCTGGATTCAGAGTACAGCAAGAATACCACTAGGCCACAGCCTCACTCTGACAGTAACTATTCATTAAGTAATGTTCTTGTCACTTGTGGCTCAAGTTTCCAACTCTTTATAAAGTCCCTATTATTCAGTACCCAATCACCCAGAATTCTAAAGCAACCGTCAATCAGAAACCTCACTGACGGTATTTATGATTGCCTGTTCTTTTTTAAAATATTCATTCATCTCACAGCAGTGACCAATGGATGTTCTACCAGCTACTACCAGTACAGTCCTAGAGTCATACAACACAGAAACAGGCCCTTGGTTCCAACCAGTCCATGCCGACCATAGTCCTAACCTAAACTAGTTCCACCTGCCTGCTCCTGGTCCATATCCTTCCAAACATTTCCTATCCATGTAATTATCCAAATGTCTTTTAAATGTTGTAATTGTACCCACATCCGCCACTTCCTCTGGCAGTTGATTCCACACGTGAATCACAGTCTGTGTTAAAATAAAAGTCCCTCATGTATTTTTAAAATCTTTCTCCTCTCACCTTAAAAATATGCCCCCGAGACTTGAAATCCCCCACCCTAGAGAAAAGACATTTGCCATTTGCTTTATCTGTATCCCTCATGATTTTATAAAACTCTATAAGGTCACCTCTTAACCTCCTACACTCCAGTGAAAACAGTCCCAGCCAATCCAGCTTCTCCTTATAACTCAAGCCCTCCATTCCTGGTAACATCTTGGCAAATCTCTTCTGAACCTTCTCCACGTTAATAATATCCTTCCTATAACAGGGCGACCAGAACTGCACACAGTTCTCCAGAAGAGGGCCTCACCAATGTGTACAATCTCAACACAATGTCCCAACTCCTAAACTCAAAGGACTGAGCAATGAAGGCAAGCATGCTGAAGGCCTTCTTAACCAGCCTATCTATACGTGCGTCAATGTCAAAGAATGATGTACCTGAAGCCCCCAGGTCTATCTTTTCTCAACACTACCCAAAGCCCTACTTCTAATTATATATGGAAATGTGTTGCTGGAAAAGCGCAGCAGGTCAGGCAGCATCTAGGGAACAGGAGAATCGACGTTTCGGGCATTAGCCCTTCTTCAGGAATGAGGAAAGTTTGTCCAGCAGGCTAAGATAAAATGTAGTGAGGAGGGACTTGGGGGAGGGGCGTCGGAAATGTGATAGGTGGAAAGAGGTCAAGGTGAGGGTGATAGGTCAGACTGGGGTGGGGGCGGAGAGGTCGGGAAGAAGATTGCAGGTTAGGAAGGCAGTGCTGAATTTGATGGATTTGACTGAGACAGGCTGGGGGGAGGGGAAATGAGGAAACTGGTGAAATCCGAGTTCATCCCTTGTGGTTGGAGGGTTCCTTTTCCAGCAATACATTTCCATCTCTGATCTCCAGCATCTGCAGACTTCACTTTCTCCTCTAATTATATATGTCTTGCCCAAGTATTTGTAAGTATATATAAGTATTTGTCAGTGAAACCAGGAGATCCAGCTAACCAGCAACCTTGCCTCACCATGTTACTTCAAACGCTGCGTACCGGTGAGATTACTCTGTTGAATAATTTGTGCATATGCAGGTACCTCTCCAGGCTATCCAGGTGTTATTTTAATATTAATTAAATGGATTAAACATTGGATTAGTTGGGAGTTTGGATCTTGATGAAGTGAATTGCAGTATTAATATGGTGTTTAACAAGCAATAATGAGTATCGATAGGCAGCCTGCCACTGCCTGGCAAAAATCATGCTATGCCCCTTTTGAAAAGTGTAAAAGATGAACTGACTGTTCTCAATGTTGGGATGGGTCTTGCCACCCTTGTCACCATATCCTGCTTTACATCCCATCATAGCCCATGTCGCTCAGTGGATTGGTGTATACAAATAAAGAGGTCTTGCTAGAGTTCTGCAAGGCTTCGGTGAGACTGCATCTGGAATACTGTATGCAGTTTTTCTCTCTGCATTTAAAAAAGGATGTACTGTACAACCTCGATTATCCAAACGAGACGGCCGGGGAGTATTTTGTTCGGATAGTTGATCGTTCGGGTAATCGATCTGATCGTAAACAAAGCGGTAATTTGAGTGGTGGTTATCGAACATGCCTCGGTTATCCAGAAATGCAAGCCATAATGCCATTCAACTGACAACTGAATGTTGAGTCGCCTAATGCCATTGTTATGAGACTTTGAGATCTTATTCGGATAACCCAAAATTTGGATAACTGATGTTCGGGTAATTGAGGTTATACTGTACTTGCTTTGGAGATGGTGCCACAAAGGTTCACTGAAGTGTTGCAAAAACAGAAATTTCTGGAGAAACTCGGCAGGTCTGACAGTATCTATGAAGAGAAAGCAGAGTGAACATGTCAAGCCTCGTCACCCTTTTGCAGTTCTTCCTCTCCACAGACGCTGCCAGACTGGCTGAGTTTCTCCAGAAATTTCTGTTCATGTTTCAGATTTTCAGCATCTGCAGTTCATTCTTTCATTAATTCCCTCTGGAATTAGAATCAGACAGTCATACAGGATAGAAATGGGCCATCCCCCAGCAGAAGAAAGTGAGGACTGCAGATGCTAGAGATCAAGGTCGAGAGTGTGGTGCTGGAAAAGCACAGCAGGTCAGGCAACATCCGAGGAACAGGAGAATCAATGTTTCAGGCATAAGCCCTTCATCAGGAATTCCCCTCCCACATGGTCGATGATGCCCTCTAGTGCACCTCCTCCATTTCCTGGACCTCCGCGCTTAAACCTCACCCTTCTCAATGCAACAACAACAGAAGCCCCCACCACCACCCCCACCCCTCCTCCACCGTCCTCACCTTCCACCCCACCAACCTCCATATACATTGCATCATCCTCTGCCATTTCCGCTACCTCCAAACAGATCCCACTACCAGAGATATATTTCCCTCCACACCCCTATCAGCGTTCCGGAGAGACTCCATCGTCAGATCCACGCCCTCCCACTCCACCACCACCAGCCCAAACCCCACTCCGGGCACTCATCTACTGTGTCCGTTGCACCTGATGTGGTCTCTTCTACATTGGGGAGACAGGACGCCAACTTGCGGATCGTTTCAGAGAACATCTCTGGGACTCTCGCGCCAACCAACTCACCGCCCTGTGGCTGAAGACTTTAACTCCCCCTCCCACTCCACCAAGGACATGCAATTCCTGGGCCTCCTCCACCGCTAAACCCTTACCACCCAACGCCTGGAGAAAGGACGCCTCATATTCCGCATTGGGACCCTGCAACCACACAGGATTAATGTGGATTTCACCAGTTTTCTCAATTCCCCTCCCCCCACACTATCCGTCCTCTTGACCTGTCCATCTCTCCGCTCCATCCTCCTCTCCGACCTATCACCTTCTCCCCCACTTTCATCTGCCTATCACATTCCCAGCTACCTTCCCCCCAGCCCCACCCTCCCTCCCATTTATCTCTCAGTACCCTGGCCCACAAGCCTCATTCCTGATGAAGGGCTTATGCCCTTTGAATCTCCTGCTCCTCGGATGCGGCCTGACCTGCTGTGCTTTTCCAGCATCACACTCTCAACTTTGCATTGGATTAAACCACTGCATTGTTCAACTGATCCTTATTGTTAAAAACACCAGTTATATCCATGGTTAACGCAGTAACAGGGCTCTGTAATATTATAAATGTCATGAACATTAAATATAAAGGGGTAGACATGGTCTATATGGACTTGAGCAAGGCCTTCAGCAAGGTTCCACATGGTAGACTGGTTAGTAAGGTTAGATCACTCGACAATTGCACTCAAAATTAGTTTGACTGTCGGAGACAGTGGGTGGTGGTAGAGGGTTATTGTTCAGACTGGAAGCATGTGATTAGTGGTCTGTCGCAAGGATCAATGCTGGGTCCACCTTTGTTTGTCATTTATATAAATGATTTGGATGACAATATAGGCGGCATGGTTAGTATATTTGCAGATGACACCAAAATTGGTGGTATTTTCGACGCTGAAGAAGGCGATCTCAGAGTACAATGGGATCGTGATCAACTGGGTCAGTGGGTTGAGGAGTAGCAGATGGAAGAAGTAACAAGACAAGAGAGTGCTCAATGAATGGCAGGAGACTAGGAAACTCAGAGGAATCTGGGCGGTACTTGTCCACAATTCCCTAAATGTTACAGTAATAAGGTGGTTAAGGCAGCATACGGGACAACTGCCTTCATTAGTCATGGCAAAGATTTTAAAAGCAGGGACGTAATGCTGGAGCTGTGCAGAACTTTAGTAACAACTCAAATGGCCATCTTCTTCAAAGACCGCAATTTCCCCTCTGACGTGGTCAACGATGCTCTCCACCGCATCTCCTCCACTTCCCGCACCTCTGCCCTTGAACCCCACCCCTCCAATCACCACCAGGACAGAACCCCACTGGTCCTCACCTTCCACCCCACCAACCTCCGGATACATCGTATCATCCTCCATCATTTCCGCCACCTCCAGACAGACCCCCACCACCAGGGATATATTTCCCTCTCCACCCCTATCGACTCCCTCGTCAGGTCCACACCCCCCCCCACCAACCCAATCTCCACTCCCGGCACCTTCCCCTGCAACTGCAAGAAGTGCAAAACTTGCGCCCACACCTCCCCCCTCACCTCCCTCCAAGCGCCCAATGGATCCTTCTGTATCCGCCGCAAATTCACCTGCACCTCCACACACATCATTTACTGTATCCGCTGCACCCAATATGGTCGCCTCTACATTGGGGAGACAGGCCGCCTACTTGCGGAACGTTTCAGGGAACACCTCTGGGACACCCGCACCAACCAACCCAACCGCCCCGTGGCTGAACACTTTAACTCACCCTCCCACTCCGCCAATGACATGCAGGTCCTTGGCCTCCTCCATTGCCAAACCATGGCAACACGACGCCTGGAGGAAGAGCGCCTCATCTTCCGCCTCGGAACCCTCCAACCACACGGGATGAATGTAGATTTCTCCAGCTTCCTCATTTCCCCTCCCCCCACTTTATCTCAGTCCCAACCCTCGGATTCAGCACCGTCCTCTTGACCTGCAATCTTCTTCCCGACCTCTCCGCCCCCACCCCCTCTCCGGCCTATCACCCTCACCCTCACCTCCTTCCACCTATCGTATTCCCAGCGCCCCTCCCCCAAATTCCCTTCCCCCTACCTTTTATCTCAGCCCGCTTGGCACACCAGCCTCATTCCTGAAAAAGGGCTTATGCCCGAAACGTCGATTACCCTGCTCCTCGGATGCTGCCTGGCCCACAGCGCTTTTCCAGCACCACATTTTTCAACTCTGGTACTCCAGCATCTGCAGTCCTCACTTTCTCCCAGAACTTTAGTAGGCCAACTGTGTGCAGTTCTGATCACCAGGCCATTGCACTGGACGGAGTGCAATAGACATTAAGCAGGATTTGTCTGGGATGGAACATTTTAGCTATGAAGAGAGGCTGGATAAACTCAGGTTGTTTTCTTTCAAGCAAAGAAGGCCAAGGGGAGACCTGATAGAAGTGTAATCCCATTTGAGAGGTGTCGACAGAGTGGATAGGAAGCAGCTGTTCCTCTTGGCGAAACGATCAATAAAAAGAGGGAATAATTTTAAGGGATTTGAGGAAAAACGTTTTCACCCAAAGGGTGATTGCAATCTAGAATGTGTTGCCTAGGAAGGTAGGTGAGGCTTCACAAAGGTAACAGGCCAAGTGCTTGACCGTGAGGCCAGTAGAGATTGAGAAACAGTGTTTGTCAGTGCATACTGAATAGGCCGAAGGATCTCTTCTGTCCTGGATAATTTTACGACTCTCTGAATAGTCAGATGTTACTCATCAGGAAAGGACCACTTTAAAACCACTAACTGTGAATAATAACCCTTGGTCGCTCAACAGCCATAAACCTGACAGCAGCATTTGAAAGATATGCAATAATTTATTCTGAATATTTGGCATGTTAACTGTAGGTGAGATGAAACCATCACTGACATCTTCAGGCCATTGAAATAATTTGGTGCTTTTGTTAATCGCTGTACTTTACTGTCCATAATTAAAATTTGCTTTCTAAACTTTGCTATGTTTCCATTAAACCTGGACTGTGAAGCATTCCAGTTTTAATGACAACACCATTGGTGATCAAGCCAAGAGCTAACTGGGCCTTTGTCTCTGGGAATCCTTCCCTGAAACTCTCCACCTCCCTTCCTGTCTTTGCTCAATAAGACACTCCGATCACTTTTGATCGAGCTCTTCATCACCTTCCCATCGTGGGGCTCTTTGTCAAGCGTCACTTGACAAACCTGCCTGTAAACCTTGGTACGTTTCTTCATGTGGAAGTTGCCAAATAAAGTCGTGTTCTTTCTACTATGTCTGACCTTTCTTCACCACATGGTCATGTCGTCAATCGGCAATCCGGGGATAACGAGTATGATTGTCCTCCTGGGAAATTCCGTATCACCGGTCTTGGTTCTCTGAGTTCTTGCCTGGCCTTTTCTTTTTGAAACTCATTCATGGTACGTGGACGTCACTGCCTGCCCAGCTTTTCTTGCCTGTCCCTAGTTGCCCCTTGAGAAAGTGGGAGTGAGCTGTCTTCTTGAACCGCTGCAGTCCACCTGCTGTGGGTTGACCCACAATGCCCTTAGGGAGGGAATTCCAGGATTTTGACCCAGCAACAGCGAAGGAATGGCTGATATATTTCCAAGCCAGGATGGTGAGTGACTTGAAGGGGAATGTGAAGGTAGTGGTGTTTGCATGTATCTGTTGCCCCTGTCCTTCTTGATGGAAGTGAACGTGGGTTTGGAAGGTGCTGTCTGAGGATCTTTGGTGATTTCTGCAGTGCAGCTTGTAGGTGGTACACACTGCTGCAACTGAGTGACGGTGGTGGAATGGGTGCTTGTAGATGTGGTGGCAATCAACTGGACTGCTTTGTCCTGGATAGTGTCAAGCTTCTTGAGTGCAGTTGGAGCTACATCCATCCAGGAAAGTGGGGAGTATTCCATCACACTCCTGACTTGCACCTTGCAGATGGCAGACAGGCTCTGGGGAATCAGCAGGTGAGTTACCTGCCACAGTATTTCCAGCCTCTGACCTGCTCTTGTAGCCATTGTGTTTATGTGGTGAGTCCAGTTGAGTTTCTGGTCAATGGTAACCCCCAGGATGTTGACAGTGGGGGATTCATTGATGGTAACACTATTGAATGTCAAGGGGCGGTGGTTAGATTGTCTCTCAATGGTGATGGTCACAGCTGGAATTTGTGTGGTGTGAATGTTATTTGTCACTTGTCAGCACAAGAGTTGAAAATTGTGGCGCTGGAAAAGCACAGCAGGTCAGGCAGCATCCGAAGAGCGGGAGAATCAACATTTGGGGAATGAGCCATTCATCAGGAATGTGGTGGTGGAGAGGAAAAGGGGTCTGACAGATAACCTGGATATTAGTCATAGAGATGTACAGCATGGAAACAGACCCTTCCATCCAACTCGTCCATGCTGACCAGATATCCTAACCTAATCTAGTCCCATTTGCCAGCACTCGGCCCATATCCCTCTAAACTCTTCCTATTCATTTCCCCATCCAGATGCCTTTTAAATGCTGGAACTGTACCAGGCTCCACCACTTCCTCTGCCCAGATCTTGTTGCATTTGAACCTGATTCACATCTCCCACTACACATTTGGCAGGTTTTTCCAGGAGATGGGAATTGGTCCTTGACCTTGAGATCATTGGTGTTCCTTTCTCTGGTTCATTTTCCGTATTTTCTTTCGCCAGTAGGGGGGTTCTCAAAGAATGGTGTCTCCTCATTTGGGAGTTTCCTCCACGTTGGTGTCTGCTGAGCAAGTGTCTCCCATGTGTTGACAACTACGCTGAATTCCTTGAGAGCACTGGTTTGTCCTCCACTCATTAGTGCGCCTTTCTGGAGCTGGGTGAAGAAGAGTTGCTCTGGTTTCAGAACTTGTGTGTGTATAGTCAGAACAAAATGAAAATACTGGTCATAAACTCAGTAATTAAAAAAAAAGGCTGCTGTGTAAACACATCTGACCCACTTTAAAAGCAATAGCAGCATAAGCAAAAATGGTGTGAACTGGATGAGAAAATCAATGGACTCCATTAATAAATTCAGACAGTCTGATTGAAATTATAAAAACATTGCACTCAAAGTGTCAGAAACATAAAGTTTTGATCAATGATTTTGCAAGGCAGTCCTATTAATGCTTCTGTTCTCATCTACTTTGTCCTATGTGTACCGTGTACCTGACGTGCACCATTGCACAATTCATTCTGTTCAAAATGATCAAGTGATCACAGTCCCGATGGTCTGCTATCTCATTACAGAGATAAGATTGGTAGTGGTTTAACCTGGGATCATTGTGCCTCAGACAGTGAGTGGGCTTGGGAAGGTGACACCTCATGGCAATTTCAGCTGGGTGTGGGAATGCAACCAATTCCTGATGAAGGGCTTTTGCCCGAAATGTCGATTTTCCTGCTCCTCGGATGCTGCCTGACCTGCTGTGCTTTTCCAGCACCGCTCTGATCCATACCATTAGCGTCACTCTGTATTACAAACCAGCCATCCAGCCAACTGAGCTAACCAATCACAATAGCATGTGATTAGCTGAAACATGCATTTTTTTTTCTTGTGCGTGAAATATAACAAAGCAAAATCTCTTGAATTGAAGGGGATTATGTTTATTTTCGGCAATAGTACTTTTTGTGGTACCCATTACAATGAAAAGAAATCCAGAGACTTTCAAAACTGCATGAACAAAATTAATCTTCAAAAAATATTTGTGGGAGACTGACAAGAAAATCTCTGTCAGCCATCACTTCAAACTGAAAGTATCTATAGCACAACTGCACAGATTTATATCCATGAGCAGTATCTACCCTTCCACACAAGCTGTCACTGGGCTGACTCTAGCACTAAAACATAGCAAAGGCAACCAGGAAACAAGTGACAATGATGTACATGACACAAGAAAGGTTAATAAAATATTGCATGATTTTAAAAGAATGACCAAGTCACTGATTACATCTATTTATTTAGTTTTAATCTATTGAACCTTCATAATAAATAATAATGTCAAGAAGAGAATGCAGATAAACACCCATTTGTTGACAACTCATGTCTAATCCAGGATATGAACATAGAACAGTACAGCATAGGAACGGGCCCTTCGGCAAACATGATGCAAAACCAAACTAATCCCTTCTGCCTGCCCTTGGTCCATAAGTTCCTTGCTTATTCATGTGCTGAAGTAAAAGTCCCCTAAACGCCCCATTGTATCTGCCTCCACCACCACTCTCTGACAGTACCTTCCAGACTCATACCACTCTGTGTGTAAAACACTTGCCCCTCACCTCTCCCTCGAACTTCCCCCTCCCCTCCCCTTAAATATTTGCCCCCTTCTATTCAGCATGATAAAACAAAGAACTGCAGATGCTGGAAATCTGAAACAAAATCGCTACAGAAACTCAGCAGGCCCAGGCAGCATCTGCGGGAGAAAACAGATTCAACATTTCGAATCCAGTGACTCTTCATCAGAACCAACGAAAAATCGTCAGACTCATAACTCAATGAAGACAACGTTTGCCACAACAATCTCGAGAGACTGGTTCGATTGGGAGGGAGAAATCTCAATTGGAAAAGGAGACACCAAGACCTGAGAAAGTGTTGCCAACGCAGAGTTCCTTACTTGGAAGAGCATGGCTGAGGATTTAAAAAGAGGTTGCCTGATTTGAAGCAAGGATCAGGTGAGACTATTACTGTGGCAGAGCATGCATGACATATTTATTGATATGCTGCAAAATATTAACTTGCCCACATGTTGTTAAAATCAGCATCTTTTGTTCTTGGAAAATCTTAAGACATAGAGGTAGGACATTCAGCCAATCAAGTTTGTTCTGCCATACATAGAGTTCATAGTTTATCCAATAATCCAATTTCTCCACATAACTCTTGACTCGCTTACTGATTAAATATCCATCGAGCTCAGCCTTCAGTACACTTAATGATCCAGCCTCGACAGCCCTCTGTGGTAAAGGATTCCAAGGATTCACCGCCCTCAGAGAGAGGAAATTTCTCCTCACCTCCATCTTAAATGCGTGACCCCTTATTCTGAGATGACGTATACTGGTCCTGGACTCGTTCCCCCCCCCCCCCCCCCCCCGGCTCCGACACCGCAAGGGGGGACAATAACGCTGAATCAACCCTGGCAAGTCCCTGAGAATATCGCACATTTCAACAAGGTCACCCTTCATTCTTCTAAACTCCAGTGAGGCCCAAACTACATACAAGACTGTCCCTCCATACCAGGTACCAGTCAAGTGAACCTTGTCTGGACAGCCTCCAGGATATTTTCCTGAGCTGAAGGGACCAAAACTGTTCACAGTATTCCAGCTGTGGTCTCTCCAGTGCCTTGTGCAGTTTTAGCAAGACTTCCCTATTTTATATTCCATTCAAAGTGGCTCGGTGGTTCACACTGCTACCTCTGAGCACCAGGGACCCGGGTTCAATTCCAGCCTTGAGTGACTGTGTGAAATTTTCATGTTCTCCCTGTGGGCTTCCTCCAGTGTTCCGGTCTCCGCCCACAGCCCAAAGATGTTCAGGTTCAATGGATCGGCCATGCTAAATTGCCCATAGCGTTGAAGATATGCAGGCTAAGTGGATTAGTCATGGGAAATGCGGTGTTACAGGAATAGGACAGAGGCTGGATCTACTTGGGATGCTCTTCAGAGAGTTGTTGCAGACTTGATGGGCTGAATGGCCTCTTTGGCACTGTGGGAATTCTATTCCCTTTGAAATAAAGACCAACATTCCATTTGCCTTCTCTATTTCTGATGAGCTTTTCAACTAGCTCTTTGTGATTTATGCACAAGGACTCCCAAACCTATCTGTTATAGCTTTCCGCAGACTTTCTCCATTTAAAAACTATCACAGGACCTCTATTATTCCTATCAAAGTGTATAATCTCACATTTTCCCCACATTATTTTTGCTATCTGTCAAGCTTTTGTCTACATGCCTATCTGTCTCTCTCTCTCCCTCTCCAGACTGTTTTAGTCATCCTCACCACTTGCTTTCCCATCTGATGGTGTGTTATCCATAAACCTGGCTCCGGTACATTCACCTTCCTTATCCAAGTCATTGATAAGTATTAAAAATAACTGTGGCCCCCACACTGATCCCTGTGGCTCTCCACCATAGAGTCATAGAGATATACAGCATGGAAACAGACCCTTCAGTCCGACCTGTCCATGCCGACCAGATATCCTGATGCCATTCTGAAAATATGTCCCTTGTCCTAACTCTCTGTTTTCTATTCATGAGGCACTCCCCTATCCAAGCCCTTACACTACCTCCAACACCCATGGTCTCTTAACTTACTAAATAACCTCGTATATGGTACCTTAACAAATTCCTTATGAAAATCCAAATGTGCTACGTCCACTGCTTCCCCTTTATCCATCCTGCTTGTTATTTCCTCCAACGAACTGTCGAAGATTTATCACAATAAATCCATGAGCTCTCACTTAAAATGTGCCAAGTATTTATTTTGTAATTTTGAGCATAAAGTTTCTTCTTTGACACTTGCTGCATTTTGTTTTAGTAATGCTCTCTTTGTTATATGACATCCTGGAAACGGGAACACTGACACAGAACTGCTTTAAGAATTGGATATAGTTTCAGGTTCAGGCCCTGGGTGACAGCATTTGATTTTTCTCCTCAGCTCTGACTTCCTATGACGTTGGATTTTGTCAATGTAAAATTAATAACAAGTAAATGAATTTGTTTAACTCTACGTAGCACTTGAAGTTTTCAAGTTATAAGAAAGTGCATTGTTAGAACGCTTTATTATTTTTCAACTTTATTATTCCTTTCTGTTGCAAAAGAACCTCCAGGTACATTTTGCCACAAACACCAAAATACTATAGACCTTGATTCACCTGCCATTGTGCTAAGTTTGTATGACTGGCAGCATACCTTTGAGAGAGATGATCATGTTATTAACACTGAATCAGAGCACCAGACCTGAAGGTTTCAGACTCCATCTTAACTGGCGCCACTTGAAACATGACACACTAGTGGAAGAGTGCTACTGTTTACAATTGCACAGCTTGGTATTAACCCAGACACTGAAGTCCACTTGATTGTAATGAATGTAGATTCCAAGAGTTGTAATAAACGTCGACTGAAATTTTCATTATTTGACTCGATTCTATTTCTAATGTCAGGGGAGTTTAAAACAAGCATTGTCCCATCAAGTGTAAATCCCTTGCCAAAGTCAATGGCTCCTGTCCTGCAGGCAGATAACCTGCCTTCTCCAACACCTCCCTTTTTACCTTTGTTGCTTTAGCCACCTCTGTACAGATTTCAGTCACTTCACAGCTTCAACTGCCTTCTGAAATTCTCTGATTCTCAAATTCTCATGGATCTCTCCTACTATCCTCCCAGAGATTATCTTCTGCGGTTTTTACTGAGGTCTTGAAACAAAATTTGCTCATTTCTTAACTTCATGATTCACATTCAATGTTAACTTTTCACTTCCTCTCTTTTTCTCCACTTCCCAAGCCCCTTGCCCTCCTCAAATCCTTTCCACCCTTCTCCCCAACTCTCCAAAACTTTGCCCTCCCCAATCCAATCTATGCACGTAATTTGATTTCCTCCTCTCTTCTTTCTGTCTCTTTCACTCCTCCTCTCTTCTTTCTGTTTCCTAATTCTACATATACACTGGCACAGTAACTTTCTCCAGACTCTTGTCCCATAGTGCGAGATAATCTCTGAACAGATCCCTCTTCTGTCTTCTCCTCAGGCCTCTTGCAATGTTTAACCTTGCTTTCAGAACCTTGTTCTGGTCCCCTCATTATAGGAAGGATGCGGAAGCTTTGGAAAGGGTTCAGAGGAGATTTACTAGGATATTGCCCGGTATAAAGGAAAGGTCTTATGAGGAAAGGCTGAGGGACATGAGGCAGTTTTCATTAGAGAGAAGAAGGTTGAGAGGTGACTTAATTGAGACACATAAGATAATCAGAGGGTTAGATAATTTGAACAATGAGAGTCTTTTTCCTCAGATGGCAATGGCTAGCAGGAGGGGACATAGCTTTAAGTTGAGGGGTGATAACTATAGGACAGATGACAGAGGTAGTTTCTTTGCTCAGGGAATAGTAAGGGTGTGGTATGCCCTGCCTGCAACAGTAGTAGACTTGCCAACTTTAACGGCAATTAAATGCTCATTGGAGAGGCACATGGACAAAAATGGAATAGTGTAGGTTAAGGTGGGCTTCAGACTGGTTCCACAGGTTGGCACAACATCGAGGGCCGAAGGGCCTGTACTGAGCTGTGATTTTCTATGTTCACAATTGTTGCCTGTAATCTGCTTGACCTTACCTACTTCGTTGCCCTATTTTTCATCTTTATCCATCCCCAGGCTGCTAACCAGGCTGGCTCCTGAGATGGCAGGACACTCGTATAAAGACAGACTGGTTTGGATATAGAGTTATAAAGCTGTAAGCATGGAAACAGACCCTTCGGTCTAACTCGTCCATGCCAACCAGATATCCTAACCTAATCTAGTTCCATTTGGCCCATATCCCTCTGAACTCTTCCTATTCATTTCCCATCCAGATGCCTTTGAAGTGTTATAATTCTACCAGCTTTAGGATTATATTCACTGGTGTTTCGAAGAATGCAGGGCAACTTCGCAGAAACCAATATTATTATAACAGGACGAGACAGGAAGGATGTTCCTAATAACAGGGGACTCCAGATCCAAGGGCCACACTTTAAGAATACAGGATAGACTGTTTCGGACTGAGGTGAGGGGACATTTCTTCACCGAGAGAGAGATGAGCCTGTGGAATTCTCTGCCACAGACAGAGGTTGCAGCCAGACTGAATGCACTCAAGAAGGAGATAGATATAGTTCTTAAAGGGAAAGGCGTCAAAGAGTCGAGGGAAAATGTGGGAACAGGGTACCAAGTTTGATGATCCTATTGAATGGCCAACACTGTTACTCAAATTCTGCATTGTATATTATCCATCTTGACAACATGGTGCCAACATCTCTGGTTCAGTCTTCGTACCAGTGTAGTAACAGTTCAAGCAGGGCTGCCTTCTCACCGTGCCCCACGCTTGACAGGAAGCTGTACCCCTCAATATATGCACTGTCCCCATGATCTGTCCTACCTGCCAATCTCCCTTCCCACCTATCTGCTCCACCCTCCTCTCTGACCTATCACCTCCATCCCTACCCCCATTCACCTATTGTACTCTTTGCTACCTTCTCCCCAGCCCCAGCTCCCCCCCCCCGCCCCTCCATTTATCTCTCCACCCTGGAGGCTTCCTGCCTCTATTCCTGATGAAGGGCTTTTGCCTGAAACGTCGATTCTCCTGCTCCTCGGACGCTGCCTGGCCTGCTGTGCTTTTCCAGCACCACTCTAATCTAAACTCTGGTTTCCAGCATTTGCAGTCCTCACTTTTGCCCTCAATATATGCTGCCAATTGCCCCTGTTAATGGATGGTGATGCATTCTGTGCTTTGCGGAATGCACCATTACTGACCAATTACATTCATGACACCCTTAGGTTTCCCATTTCACTTCCTTTGAGAAAAACCCAGCTGCCAATGGTTTTAAAGAGGAGTAAGTGAGATCTGCAGATGCTGGAGATCAGAGCTGAAAATGTGTTGCTGGAACAACGCAGCAGGTCAGGCAGCAGCCAGGGAACAGGAGAATCGACGTTTCCTAAGGAAGGGCTTATGCCCGAAACGTCGATTCTCCTGTTCCCTGGATGCTGCCTGACCTGCTGCGCTGTTCCAGCAATGATTTTAAAGAACTATTTAAATACATATTGCTATATAAGATAGTCCTGTTCATTTTCTTGTTCCTCAATATGCTTCTTTCTCAATATTCAGAAGTGGAAAAAAAAAAGAAACTTGAACATTTCTTTCCTCCCCATTTATCTGAACAAACTCTAAATAACAGAATCCTTCTCCATTTGTGTCAAATTTATTCAGGGCATCTTTCACATTTAACTGATCTGCCACCACTCCATGATTCCTCTCAGACTGCTTATCTAAAGTAATGCCTTTAATTATCAAGTTAACATAAATTATTCATTCACTGGATCCACCAACCAGTCCTTAAGTAATGACAATTTCATTCTTGTTATAAATTTTTTGATTAAATCCTTCATGTTCAATTCATTTCGGCGTTTCATTGTTTCCTCCAAACACATAAGCTGCCGACTTTCTGTCAGAAACCTGCCAGTTAGTACGGATAATTGCAAAAAGAATGCTTTAGTGACAAAGCATGGTGTGAGCTGGGAGATTACTAATGAGGTTCCAGACATGAGAATTATAGGGATCATGCAAATTACAGGGCAAATATGATCGAAAAAAGAACTGCACTGGCCAAAGGTTATATCTCAATCACAATCCTCCTAAGTTTAAAAACAAATGTGACTATATTGGGAAAGAAAGGTTTCTCGTTTTCACCACAGCTGTTTCTCCTGCCTCAGTCAACTGTTGGAAGTTTAAAGTTAAAAGTTAAAACACCAGGTTATAGTCCAACAGGTTTAATTGGAAGCACTAGCTTTCGGAGCGCCGCTCCTTCATCAGGTGGAAGTTTAAACAGAGTCAACACAGGGTCTGCATTGAATGACTCAGTGGCTAATTTTAGATGACGTCGTTTTTCTTCGTTTCCCAGTAAATTGGGAAATATTGCCAAAGGTTTTCATTTCAGATTAAGTAAAAGCAACAGTGAGCTAATGTTCTGTGCATGTCAATGGAATAAAGCTCAGGCGAGCTCACACTGCTGACCTTGCTGTGGATCAACATTATCCCCCAAATCTCTGACCATGACAATTCAATGGTTACTTCATAATGCTCTAATTTGTTCAATAATTTTGACCTCTATTGGGTTTCCACTTCTTAAAACACTCCCAGTAACCTACTAATTTCCAGTGTATACGAAACCTTCTGTAATGTTTCCAGTGTGGTCCCTTACCTTAGTATCCTGGAGGTAATACACTATTAGATTAGCAAAACACATGTCTTTTTGTTGCTAAATGAATGTTCCTGACTCCTAAAGGCATGTAAAAAAATCATTGATTACCAAAATGATGAACCGAAAGCTATCATAAGTTGGAGATGCTGGTGTTGGACTGGGGTGTACAAAAGTGACAAATCACACAACACCAGGTTATAGTCCAACAGGTTTATTTGGAAGCACTAGCTTTCTGAGCGCTGCTCCTTCATCAAGTGGTTGTGGAGTAGAAGATCATAAGACACAGAATTTATAGCAAAGGTTTACATGTAAATTAAATTATATATCGAAAAAGACCTGGATTGTTTGTAAAGTCTCTCATTCTATAGAATGACCATGCTGGTTTCAGTTCTTTCAGACGTAGATCGCAGAACTTTTTTAAAGTTATATTCTCAAGTGAACTTTAACAATTGGTGTCATGTCAGTCCAGATAATGCATTGAAGGTGTGAGGTGCTCTGTGTGAGGCTGTCTCTGCCACAATGGTCAGACTAATTCTAAAAAGGGATTCACTGACGCTTACATGGATACATACAGTTTTTGAGCAAAATAAAATGTAACATTATATTTTAATACATTTTATTTTGCTCAAAAACTGCATGAATCCATGTAAGATTCTGTAAATCCATTTTTTAGATTAGAATCAGTCCTACACAGACAGCCTCACACAGGGAAGCTCACACCTTCAATGCATTATCCGGGCTGACATGACACCAATTGTTAAAGTTCACTTGAGAATGTAACTTTAAAAAAATTCTGTGATTTACATATGAAAGAACTGAAACCAACATGATCATTCTAAAAGATGAGAGACTTAACAAGCAATCCAGGTCTTTTTCAATATATAATTTCAGTTACATCACACAGTAAACTTTTGATATAAATTCTGTGTCTTATGATCTCATACTCCACAACTACCTGACGAAGGAGAAGCACTCTGAAAGCTAGTGCTTCCAAATAAATCTACTGGATTATAACCTGTTGTTGTGTAATTTTTAATGTTGAACATATTATAGTTATGGATATAAATCACTGATTTTACTTGACTATCTTTTGTGGGGTGAATTTGTACTTGCAGAGTTACATTGCACTTTGCTCAAAAACTGCATACATTCATGTACAACTCTGAGCTCAAAAACTGCATGAATTTATGTAAAACTCTGTTATCTCACTTTTTAGATTAGAATCAATCTAAACATCAGGTCATAAACAGAGAACACAGGGAGTTAACATCTTCAACATATTGGTAAAAACAATGACTGCAGATGCTGGAAACCAGATTCTGGATCAGTGGTGCTAGAAGAGCACAGCAATTCAGGCAGCATCCGACGAGCAGCAAAATCGACGTTTCGGGCATAAGCCCTTCATCAGGCACCACTGATCCAGAATCTTCAACATATTGTCTAGCTATCACCATTGTTAACAGCTAACCCGAGAATGCAACTTTTTTAAAAAAAGGTTTTGTGATTTACACGTGAAAGAAGTGAAACTATCACTGTATTCTAACAGATGAAAGGCTTAACAGACAATAATTTTAGTTACATCACACTGCAAATTTTTGCTATAAATTCTGTGTTACGATCTAGCCCTCCACTATCACCTGGTGAAGGAGCATCGCTCCGAAAGCTCGTGTGCTTCCAATTAAACCTGTTGGACTATAACCTGGTGTTGTGTGATTTTTAACTTTGTTTTAAATAAGATCAGAGGGGAAAGTGAGGACTGCAGATGCTGGAGATCAGAGCAGAAAATGTGTTGCTGGAAAAGCACATCAGGTCAGGCAGCATCCAAGGAGCAGGAGAATCGACATTTCGGGCATGAGCCTTCCTGAAGAAGTTTAAATTTTCAGTTTAAATAACATCACTTCTCTAAATAAGTGTGTAAATGGTCATCAGTTATAGCCAGAAAACCGTCAGTATTTGTTTCATTAACTCATTAAGATCATTATTACGTTGTACTTTGCATGAATTCATGTAAAACTCTGTTATCTCACTTTTTAGATTAGAATCAATCTAAACATTATGCCACAGACAGAGAACACAGGGGGCTAACACCTTCAACATATTGTCTAGCTAAAACCAATTGTTACAGTTAATCTGAGAATGCAACTTTTTAAAAAAAGATTTTGTGATTTACACATGAAAGAAGTGAAACTATCACGATATTCGAACAGATGAAAGACTCAACAAACAATCAAGGTATTTTTCAATGTATAGTTTCAGTTACATCACACTGTAAACTTTTGCTATAAATTCTGTGCCTTATAATTGTGTCCTCCACAACCACCTGATGAAAGTGCGGCGCTGCGAAAGCTAGTGCTTCCAATTAAACCTGTTGGACTATAACCTGGTGTTGTATGATTTTTAACTAAGATCATAAAAGGCAGACATTCTCCTTCATACCTGCATTCTCTGTGCTATCTGATGTCCACAGCCAATGGTAGGATATTTTGGAAAGCTTACTCGAGGCATTTTCTGCTTCTGCTCCTGATTAGTTTCAATGTGTACATTCATTTTGAGAGACTGTTTTAACCGCACGCCACTTTGATTGGCTAAAAAGCAATTTGGGAAGTTATGAGCTCGTGAGAAGTGCTATAAAAAGGCTTAACTTCTTTTTCTTTCTTCAGAGCTTAGAGTGTACCCTCTATCTGTTATAGATGAGAATTCTCCTTAGCAGCTGAACTCCTGCCTGCAGTCGTAAGAAGTTGTAATTGGTGCTTTGAACAATACTGAGAGGATTGAAGATACAGATTAGAGGTGGACTGCAGTAAATAGCTAACAATCAAAGGAGGGGAAAGGAAGGAGAGAGGGTAAATGATGTACTTTGGAATGGTGGAGGATGTAGAACTTGAATCTGATAAAGAAGCAGTGCTCTGAAAGCTTATGATTTTAAATAAACCGTCTGGACTATAAGCTGGTATCATGTGACTTTTGACTTTGGATCTGGAGAGGTCGGGAACAAGCCACCAGCAGTAACAGAGATAGGGAGTGCGATGGGGTTAAAAGGGGTAGGGGACTTGGAGTAATAATAATGTATTAATCCAATTACCTAAAGGGTTGGAGGAAACCAGGTTTAACTGGGGGTTGGTAAAGAGAAGACAACCTGTGAAGAATGCAAAAGTAAAATGAGTTCTGTGGAGGGGTAGGAGATTGGACAGGCTACAAATGTGAGAACCACCTTTACACTGAGGACTGAATTTGGAGTGAACAATGTACATGTACGAATCTGAGCAAGGCTAGCTGGTGGGTGTCTCAAATAAATACAAAATACAGTCAACACTGGAAATCTGAAACAAATTAAGCGATTGTTGGAGAAACTCAGTAGGTCTGGCAGCATCTGTGGAGAGAGAAACAGAGTTAACATTTTGAGTCCGATGTGACGCTGAAGATTACCTCAGTTTCTCTCTCTCCACAGATGCTGCCAGGACCTGCTGAGTTTCTCTGGCATTTTCTGTGTTTGTTTCTGACTATTGGAGTCTGAGCATTGGGGTAAATTATGCTTGTGTGACAGTAATTGAGTTCCACTTAGGAAGATTCAAATTCAGTTTGTTTTTCACCCCTAAAGCTTTGGGCAGTATGGTGGCTCAGTGGTTAGCATGCTGCCTCACAGCACCAGGGTCCCACGTTCGATTCCTGCCTTGGGTAACTATTTGTGTGGAGTCTGCACGTTCTCCCTGTGTCTGCGTGGGTTTCCTCCCACAGTCCAAAGATGTGCAGGTTAGGGTGAATTGGCCTTGCTAAATTGCCCATGGTGTTAGGTGCATTAGTCAGGGGTAAATATAGGGTAGGGGAATGGGTCTGGGTGTGTTATTCTTTGGAGGGTCAGTGTGGACTTGTTGGGCTGAAGGGCCTGCTCCCATACTATAGGGAATCTAGTTTAATCTTTCAAGTTCAACACGGAATGTAAACTCAACCTTCTTGGAGAGAGCATGCTCTTTTTTAATATGCGCCATTAACGATAAACTTTCTGCATTTCAATTTCCTCTTCAATTTTCTATGTTCCTGCACCCTTTCAGGACTAATGTAAATGCAGAGATACAACATATACCTAGAGATACAGGTGGCTTAGTGACTGGCACTGCTGCCTCACAGCGCCAGGGACCCAGGTTCAATCCCACCCTCAGGTGACTGTCTGCGTGGAGTTTACATATTCTCCCCATGTATGTGTGGGTTTCCTCCTACAGTCCAAACACGTGCAGCTTAAGGGAATTTGGCATGCTAAATTGCCTATAGTCTCCAAGAATGTGCAGGCTAGATGGGGTAGTCATGGCAAATAATGGGTTACAGGGATAGGGGTGCGTCTGGGTGAGATGCTCCTTGGAGGGTCATTGTGGACTTGATGGGCTGAATAGCCAGTTTCCACACTGTAGAGATTCTATGCTTCTGTTAAAATGCCATAAAATCAGTCTCTTTTTTTTTTCCCCTCGAGATTGTTCTTGCTGTCTCAAGTTCTCTGTGGCTACGTCAGTTGTTGAAGCAGTTGAGAGAGTTTTGCTCAGGAAAAGCAATTTGCAACAGAGAAACCATAAAACATCTTCCAAATGGAGATTGTTCTGATCGAGGGAAAGGTCACATGGTGGCAGGTGAGCCATCAAGAAATGTTGTTAATGCAGTCTTTACTATTAGTTGGATTCAGCTAGAGAGGACTTGTAGGATTTGAGAGAGTAGAGTGGGAAAGAAAATGCGCTGGAGATCACAATGCCAGCTATATATGGACAGGACTGAAAATGTGTTGCTGGAACAGCGCAGCAGGTCAGGCAGCATCCAGGGAACAGGAGAATCGATGTTTCGGGCATAAGCCCTTCTTCAGGAAGAAGGGCTGAAGAAGGGCTTATGCCCGAAACGTCGATTCTCCTGTTCCTTGGATACTGCCTGACCTGCTGCGCTGTTCCAGCAACACATTTTCAGCTCTGATCTCCAGCATCTGCAGTCCTCACTTTCTCCTCGAAGATATATGGACAGGAGGCAAGGTAGTAACTTTCTGTCACCTCTGCATTACGTCCGTTATCTTGGCATTCAGGAGGCAACAACTACTTGAATGAGCAAAATACATGTCTTTTGCTGTTAAATTCGCTGTTCATAATTCCCAAATGCGTGTACAAATATTGCTGATTACCAAAAAGAACACCTTATTGTTATTAATATAAGTCACTGATTTTAAGTGGCTTTCTGTGCTGTTTTAAACCCTCTGTCGTTACGTTATCAAGATGGAGTTCCTTCACTGTCTCTGGGTCAAAATCCTGGAATTCCCTCCCTCAGGGCATTTTGGGTCAACCCACAGCAGGTAGACTGCAGCGGTACAAGAAGGCAGCTCACCCCCACTGTCTCAAGGGCAATTAGGGACGGGCAAAAAATGCTGGGCCCAGCCAGTAACACCCACATCCCACAAAATGAATACATTTTTTAAAAGTTTCCAATGGGACAATGTAAACAAATGTCTGTAAGCTTTAAATTTACCAATGCTTATCTTGCCACGTTCGTATGTGATCTTTCTTTTACTGTGACACTTGTCACATATTTGTATTTAATAAGGTTTGCCTATGGCACAGTGGCTCAGTGGTTAGCACTGCTGCCTCACAGCACCACAGACCTAGGTTCAATGCCAGCCTTGGGGGACTGTCTGCATGGAGTTTGCATGTTCTCTCCGTGTCTGCGTGGGTTTCCTCCCACAAACCAAAGCTGTGCAGGTTAGGTGAATTGGCCATACTAAATTGCCCATAGCATTCAGGGACGTGTAGATTATGAGCAGTAGTCGGGGGAAATGTAAGGGAATGGGTCTGTGTGGGTCATTCTTCAGAGGTTGGTGTAGACTTGCTGGGTGAAAGGCCTGTTTCCACACTGCAGGTATCCCAGTTCTACTAGGGTGACAGGCAGAAAGCTGAAACATTGGCAGAGCAATGCTTTGAGACTTGGATACGGTTTCAGATCCTGGCCACTGGGTGACAGTGTGGAGCAGTTTTCCCTTTCCACTTCATTCTGACTCTCTTCCATGTTGAACTTCTCCAGTGGATGGTGACAAGAGAGGGACTGAGAATTAGAATTCGGTTTGTCACATGTACTTACATACAGGACTAAGGTGAAAAGTGTACAAGGTAGCCATTCCCCCCCCCCCATCTTAGGTACAGAACCTTGAGTATAAAATAGAAAAATAAAGAAATAAATTAAAAGTTCAGCAGTGTATAGGCCTGTAGATGCTCCATGAGACACCCTCTGACCTGCTCAGGTCTCAATCTCTCTCTCCCAGCATTGGGCTCGATCTCTCCCTTGCAATGGGCTTTGCAATTGCCATATTAAAGAAGTTTAAAAAAAATCACACAACACCAGGTTATAGTCCAACAGGTTTATTTGGAAGCACTAGCTTTTGGAGTGCTGCTCCTGCATTAGGTGGTTGTGATCAGCACAAAAGCTTGCGGTTTCAAATAAACCTGTTGGACTATAACCCGGTATCGTGTGAGTTTTGACTGTGACAATTGAATGTGTAAATGTGCATGTTCCAGTTGTAATTAAGAACAATCACCTGATGAAGGAGCAGCGTTCCGAAAGCTAGTGCTTCCAAATAAACCTGTTGGACTATAACCTGGCGTTGTGTGATTTTTAACTTTGTCCAACACTGGCATCTCCACATCATATGAAAAGAAGGGTGACAGGCAGGAGGCTGGAAGAACACAGCAAGCCAGGCAGCATCAGGAGGTGGGCAACTTGACCCATCAAGTGCAACCCTTCTTCTGGACTCCTGCCTGTCCAGTTTGGATTCCGGCATCTGCGGTCTTTTTTTTGTCCCTAACCATATTAAAGAAGGTTAGTTGACAGCTACAAACCAGCTTTTGTTACAAGTGCTATGATGACCAATTTGGGTATACACTTGAACATGCTGCAGGCAGATGGCCTCAGTAATAAAATCATCGAAATTCCCAACTCTTGGCAAACTTGACATCCTGCCACAAGCCGAAACGCCCACTTTAATAGAGCCTGTGGTGCAGCGGTCATGCCCCTACCTCTGACCCAGGAGGCCTGGGTTCAAGTCCCAGAAGTGTTTAATAACATCTCTGAGCAGGTTGATTGGAGAAAGTTTTTTTTTAAGAAAAAAGCAAAGTTGATAGTTTATTCCAAAGGCATAGACAGAGTTACAGATAGCAAGAGGGAGGCTATTTAAAACAAAAACTCCATTCTTGCAGTGATGTCCGTGGCATCGCCAAGTGGGAAGGGAGGGAACTTGGTAGGCAATATGCAGACAGCAAGCTCCCCCACACAGCACGGTAATGATAACCAGATTCTCTGTCTTTGTGATGTTGATGGAGTGATAAGCATTGGCTGAGACACCAGAGATAGACCCTGGTTCTTCGAGGAATCATTCACACCCAACCAAGCTGATGAATGAACGAAGAAATTGGTGTTTGGTGCAGTATCCGTGAGGAAGGTGTATTTTTCCAGTCAGTTTGATACATTCTCGGCAGATGAGGGGTTGCCGTGCATTCAGGTGTTCAGTGTGGGATGCCAGTATCACACATGCCCGTGGTTTCACAATGTCAATGGCTAAACTAGATCAACTAAAGGAAACTTTAAGGAGATAACGTTCAATATTGCAAATGCAGTGTCTCTCACACACGTGCTCTCTCTCCCCCTCACGCACAAATCTATGGGGTGAATTTGCATTTACAGATACAGTCTATTTTGTTCAGAAAGCACACAATCTGTTGGCAGTCAGTCCATGTGGCATTTTATAAATTCCTTCTTTGGAAATAAAACCAATCTGACTCCATGGAGACACAAACAGACTCAAAGTAAGGCTCCCACACCTAAAGGCATTGTTTGACCTAAGGGGTCACCCTTAGACTGATAAAACTATGTTATCTTGGGGCACTAATTCTGAGATTTACGTATTAATTGATCAAAACCTGCCTCCCCATTTTTACTGATTAAAAGCTTATAGCCATCTGGATTTGTTCAATAAATTCATATCAGTTGCACGACCCATTCATCTTTTACTTATAAATTCTGTGTCTGATGTATTCTCTCCCTAGCTATGTGAGGAAGGAGCAGGGTTTCAAATAAACCTATTGGATTATAACCCAGTGTCATGTGATTTTTGACTGTCAATTGAATGTATAAATGTGCACCTCCCAGTTGTAATTAAGAACAACCGATTCTAATCTGGGGCGGACAAGGGTCCATGGCTCTGGATCAGTTTCCACTGGAGACAGGCTAGTGACCGGAGGGGACAGGAGTATGCAATTATGCTGTCCTGGGTATTGGACTAAGCTGATGCGGTAGGTAGATCCAATCATGCCCCTGTCTTTGCCAAATGCACGTTTAACAGATTAACAGAGACAAGGAACACTTTATTAACGAAAGAGTCCCCATATCCCACAGATGAGAGGGCTGTCACATCCTAGCAGAGTGGGCAAATCTCGCACTGAGGTCTTGAACATCTAAGCGCAATGTCTACATTATCACATCTTCCAAGCTCAGTAATTTGGAAACAATAGCAGCTCAAGCAAACACCAACAGAAATTCAAAAGGGTCTAAAGAGGCAGATAAAATCCATCCCATGCACCAATGCAACCAGTGATCTGTACTTTGGTCACCGTGTGACCGCTAGCCCTTTGTCCCCTGGAGGGGGGTCTCATTATCATCTCACTTGCCCCCCTTAACCTGACTGTGCTCCAGACAGGTCAGTGATTAATAACAATAGTGCCATCCAACTAGTGGTCAACCACCCCCCAGGATGCTTTGCAAAACCCTTAATAAGCCAGCGTTGAAGCTGATTCATGTGAGGAGCTATCAGGACAGGTTGGTCAGGGAAGCAGAGTTAGACAGACTGTCAAAAGGTGAGGATGACAGAGAGGTTTAAGGAGGGAATTCCAGGGATTTGGGTTTATGTTCCTTCAGGGCCTTGGGCTCCAATGGTGAGCGAGTAAAATGAAAGAAACAAAAGCAATTGGAATTGAAGCAATGTAATGTCACACAAACAGCATAAAATAAATGCAATTGAAATGAAAGATAAAACTACCATGTACCAAGTAAATGAACAAAGAAAAAAAGTCTATTAAAGAAAAATTAGTACACAAAATTAACTACACCCTTCACAAAATTGCAATTCAGCTTTTGTCAGAAGTGTACAAAAGACAGTGAATGCGAGAGTTTAATTACAGCACAATATCAGTCATCTTGTTCTGATTAATCATATTCAGTTAACAAAGAAACATTCTCAATAATTGAGACACAAAGGGCAATTTATGATTACGTTCAAATGCAGGAAGGAGATTAATTGAAAGCAGCAGTACTATACAGACCTTTTGGAGGTCAGGACTGAATTCTACAACCTACTAACAAAAAAGGACTACTGTTTCAACTTGACTAAAAACACCACTCTGACCAGTTTTCATTAAAATTTATTTGCAATTGTTTGCCGTAATCACATTGGTCCTCCGCTGCTGTACAAAAGTAGGCTAATTTTCAAATTACCAGACTGACAAGTAAATAATTGGAGGGTGATGAGGTTTTAAAGAGACAGTGGTGTCGTGCTGGGGGAGGATGAAGGGTTAGCAATTATACTAACAGCAGAGCAAGCCGTTGCCATTAGCAACCACACTATCCACCAGGATGGCAGAGCTCCAAGTCAAGCCATCTCATTCCCACCAGGTAACGGTGCAAGGTTTAAGCACTTCAGAAGGAAATGCCATGGACAAGTTACTTTGTGACCAAACCAAGTTACAACACACCCATGACTGACACATCCTGAAACAACAAATACTGGAGGTCACAATGGGTCAGGCAGTCTCCATGGACAGAGAGCAAGCTAACGTTTCCAGTCTTGATTTCATGTCAGCTCTCATGAAGAGTCACCTAGACTCGAAATGTTAGCTTGCTCTCTCTATGGATGCTCCCTGACCCACTGTGATCTCTAGCATTTGCTGTGTTCAGTACAGATTCCGGCCTCTGCAGTAATTTGCTCCCATCTCCTGAGCCAGGTCGGATCTTGAATCTAGACCCTTTGGGCTAGCACCACAAGTCCCTTTCCTCAGGGGATTTAGATATAGGTTTAGACACAGTAACTGTACCAAAAAAGAGTCACACTGCACAGAAACAGACCCTTCGGTCCAACCAGTCCATGTTGAACATAATCCCAAACTAAACTAGTCCCACCTCCCTGCTCCTGGACCATATCCCCCCCCAAACTTTTCCTATCCGTGTACCTCGATATTGTAACTGTGCCTGCGCCCACCACTTCCTCTGGAAGTTCATTCCATACACAAACCACTAAAAATGTTGCCCCTCATGTCCTTTTTAAATCTTTCTCCTCACCTTAAAAATATGCCCCCTCAAAAAAAGAAACACCTACTATTCATCTATGCCCGTCATGATTTTAAAGACCTCTATAAGATAGGCTCCCATACGCCAGTGCAAAAATCCCAGCCTCTCCCTGCAACTCAAATCTTCCATTCCCAGCTATATCTTGGTAAATCTTTTCAGCATGCTCTTCAGTTTAAGTATATCCTTCCTATAGCAGGGTGACTAGAACTGGATACAGTACTCCACAAGGGGTCTCACCAACATACTGTACAACCTCAACATGACATCCCAACTCCTGTACTCAAAGGAGTGTGGAAAGTGTGCTAAACACTTTCTTAACCACCCTGTCTATATGTGATGCAAACTTCAAAGAATTAACAGACTAGCAAGAACCCAGCTCAAATTTTCAAATCAACCTGTTTAGCTACATTAATATGCAGGTGGGACTTGAGCCTGGGACTCCTGGAGCAGAGGCATGGACATTACAACTGCACCACCAAAGGCCTCGACAGCAGGTTTACAGTATGAGGAGCAATAAGCCACAAGCTGGAACCTCTGATCATCTTCAATCAAGGCTGAAATAATTCATCATAATGTCCAGGGATTTTCAGATTGTCCACATGCTCTTCAGCTCAAACTAAAAATCGAACAAATTACCATCCATGGTCGTAGACAGGCCATTTAATGTCACACTGACTCATTCATTGAAACAGCCCTGTGTGTTCCCCCAGATGCAGTGTTGCTGGTTGCTTTGGGAAGAGTGTATTGAGAGGGATGGTGTACCCCCATTCCTGTTACAACTTCTGTGCAGCTCTATCAGTAAAACCATTAATACCTGCAGCTTTCTGCAAATGACAAAAATCTAATAAGGCACTGATTACACAATTGCACAGCTGGTGGGAGAATAGGGTTTTCAAACTCCACGGATAATAATCTGAAGCTGCATCTCAATCACAACTCTTGAATTTGCTTTTGACTTCACTTCACAGAATGGAGACAGCACCCCTAAAGGCCATTTATTCAGCCGTATTGTGCTAGTTGGGAAACTGAAAATTCACCAGATGCCATTCTGAGAGAACTATAGAGGGCTGATATTCTTTCAGCATTTATTTACAGCCAGCTTGGAGTCAGTCCCTCAAGTCAGGAGACTCTCGGAAACTCCTGTTTATGTATTTTTGTTATTTTATTAACAGGTACAAATTACAGTTAACAATGAACAGCATTTACAAGAAACAGCAATTTACAGGGGAAGAAAGGGACAATAAAGCCCGACCCCAGACCCCTCAGTGCAACCAGTTCACAGGGAAAGAGGATGAACTTCAAATCCCAACTTATTACATCAGAAAGGAAACAGTAAATGCAATCACATGCAGACAGTCCAATAAACCGAACAATAAAACAGAGCATATATCATAGACACCCCGACAACCCAGCAAACCACCATCCCTCTCACCTTTCAGCCACTCACAGGCAGCCCGCCCCTACCCCGATTCCGGCTTTCAGTCCAAACCATGTCCCTTCCGGCTCTCAATCTGCTCAGACACCTTCCGGCCACCTCTCGGACAGCCCATTCTCTTCCCTGGGACATGGGCGTGCAGGGCAGCCTACAAGCCTTCTGGATCTCTGCCTGTCTCTTGGCTGCTCTGACACCTTCTGGCCACTTCTAGGACAGCCTGTCCTGATTACCCCTTCTTGGGACGACAGCACTCAGAATGGCCTACTCACCTTCCAGCTCTCAGTGCGACCAGCATCGGGATGGCCTACCCACCTTCTGGTCTTCTGGGTAACCTACCTACCTACCTTCAGGTTCACAGGATGATCTACCCATCTTCTGGCTTTCAGGACGATTGGCATCAGGGCAGCCTACCCACTTTCCGTTCACAGGATGGTCTACCCACCCTCCGACTCTTGGGGTCGCAGCTTTCAGGATGACCTATAAACCTCCCAGCGAGGCCTGCCACATCCAGGGACACACAAGACAGTGCAGGAGATAAACTCAACAAGCAATACAGAGTCAATTAGCAACAAACAGACTCCGTTCTGGTACAGTGTCCATTACAATGAACAGTTCTCTTCAGAATGCAGAATCCATTCCCAGGAATAGAGTCCAATCCAGTATGCAGAATGCATTGTCAGAGATAGAATCCAAACCAAAGGCAGAGTCCACTCCTAAAGGCAGCAAATACACACCCCACAGCACACACACATGTTCAGTCTCATAGAGGTTTAGTCTATCCACAGAGAACCAGGTCCACTCACAGGAATACAGTTCATTGTAAAAGGTGCAGTTAACTCACAGGGAATGGTCCACTCAAACAGGCAGGATCCACTCCAGGAAGCAGCAAATGCTCACCTCCCAGCACACACACACACACACCTGTTCAGTCTTTACATAGGCCTATTCTACCTATAGAGGGGCAGTTCAGCTAGAAAGGTGCATTAACTCACAGGGCCTCAGTCCAAACACCAAACAGTGAAAGCACAAAGAAAACCAGCAAGGGCTGATCCCTGCACAAAACAAGCATTGTCCTTTTCTTAAAGAAAAGGAAAGTAACACAGGCTGTAAGCAGCAGTGAAACAACAGTTCCCTAATGAAACACACTGACTGTGAAGGGCAGGCAGTTTAGAAATCAGTCCTCACTAAACTGGCTGTGCAGATTAGCCAGTTCAGGAATCAGGTTCTTTCCCCCCAAAAAAACACAGAAAGGAACAGCAGCCGTACACACTAGCTATGTGGCCAGCCAGCTCGCTCAAAATCAGTCCCTCAAGACAGGAACTCTCGGAATCTCCTGTTTTCTTTTCTTAGGGAATCCCCTGTTTATTTTTTTTTGATAAACCCCCACACTACCGCCTAACTGCGGTAGTGCTTATTTTTTTCCCAGCACCCATCGTTTGTGTGTGTGGCTCAGTGGTTAGCAATGCTGCTTCACGGCACCAGGGACCTGGGTTCGATTTCAGTCTTGGGTGACCATCTGTGTGGAGTTTCCCTGCGCGGGTTTCCTCCAGGTACTCTGCTTTCCAATCGCCGTACAACATGTGCAAGTTAGGGTGGATTGGCCATGTGAAATTGCCCATAGTGTCCAGGGATGTGCAGGCTAGAGTGGATTGGCTATGCAAAATTGCTCATTGTGTCTAGAGATGTATAGGCTAGGGTGGATTGGCCATGCTAAGTTGCCCATAGTGTTCAGGGATGTGCAGGCGAGGGTGGTTTGGCCATGGCAAATGCAGGCTTACAGAGATAGGGTGGGATGCTCTTTGGAAGATTAGTGTGGACTTGATGGGCTAAATGGCCTGCTTCCACACTGTCCAGATTCTCTGATACCTCATTTTGGAGCTTCCTGTGTGTAAATTGGCTGTCCTGTTTCCTACTGGGCAGCAATGATTACATTTCAAAATTACTTCATTTTTGTACGGTGTTTTGGGACATTCCGTAGCCATGAAAGATCCTGTATAAATGTACAAATATGTAAATGCACATCTTCTTTCACTCGTTACAATTGAGATACATGGGATCGGCAGGGGGGCAATGGATTCTCACACTGTGCAGAGGAACAAGAAGCGAGCAGTTTGTCAATCAAGCCTGCACCACCATTCGAACATGATCGATCCATATCTTAATTCTATTCACCTGCCTTGGTTACCTGACTCTTAATAATATTGCCTCACAGGGGAGACCAAGTCACTGAATTTATTCAAGAAAGAGGGATCTTCTCTTAGATTTTAAAGGAAGCCAACGCATTAAATACATTCAAAGAAGAGATAGATTTTGTTTGGATCATACAGGCAGTTGAAACTTTATTGCTGGAACAGCACAGCAGGTCAGGCAGCATCCAGGGAACAGGAGATTCGACGTTTCGGGCACAGGCCCTTCTTCAGGAAAGGGCCTGTGCCCGAAACATCGAATCTCCTGTTCCCTGGATGCTGCCTGACCTGCTGTGCTGTTCCAGCAATAAAGTTTCAACTTTGATCTCCAGCATCTGCAGACCTCACTTCCTCCTCGAAGATCATACAGGCATCCATGGGTAGGAAGTGGGAATATGGGATTACAATAGAGAAGCAGCAATGAGCAGAATGAATGGTAGAGCAGGATTGAAGGCAGAATTGGCCTACTCCTGGTCTCCATGTTTGACAGAAAAGCAGTGGTGTAGCCTTTCGGGAAACCATTGCAAGTTTACTGCAGTCGGGTCTGTCACTCAGAGAATGACTCACTGAGAACTCAAGCTCATCATTCGAAAGAAGCTCGCAGGCAAGGGAATAGGACACGTCTGACTGGCATGAAAGCCATTCGCTCATGGCAAAATAATTCAACTGCTGAAGGAAAGCAATACTGAAGTGAACACCCGACTTGCTTCTTGTTCCTCTGCACAGTATGAGAATTGGCTGTCTCCAGCAGCAAATGATGGAGAATTCTGTCAGGTCTGGCTTTATGAGTCACAATCTGATTATTGCTCAAGTTAGACTACCTTCATTACCGTGATCGCGAGATATTTTTGGACAAATGCTTCCCACGGCCTGGAACTTCTCCTGAGTGAATTAACTTGACCTGCCTTTGCTGTTCATTCAGCTGGCTTTCTGAGAGCAGCTTGTTACTCAGCACCCACGTAGCTGCTCCCCGACACAGCCTGTTTACTGTCGAGAAAATTCAATGCCTGCTTGCTTCGGTCTTAAAGCCATAAAATGCCCACGCTGATGACTGCAAGCAAAAGGAAAACAGCGTCGAACCAGTCCACCTTGCTGTGCGAATTATTTCTTTAATAGAGTTTAACAAAACCTGCAGCTCATGTTAACAGCTTCACCCTGATTGACAATTCAGATAGGTTCACCAGGAAAGCAACTAACTTTCAGTTCCAGGCCAAAAACAACTTGCATTTAGAGTTGTAAAGCACGGAAACAGACCCTTTGGTCCGACTCGTCCATGCTGACCAGATATCCGAAAGTATTCTAGTCTCATTTGCCAGCATTTGGCACATATCCCTCTCAATCCTTCCTGAGAGAGTCATAGCACTGTACAGCACAGAAACAGACTCTTTGGTCCAACTTATGCATGTCAATCTGCTTTCTAAATTAATTCCATGTGCTATTTCTCTTTCAGTCCATCACCACCTGCTGGAAGTGGCAGCTGAGGACAGGATTGAGCTCAGCTGTCTGTGTTTTGTCTGCTACATTCGAAGTATACTGCAAGCCAAGGCACTGTCACTACTGTATCACAACAGGTGGTCAGTGCAATGATGTAAGGAATGTAGGCCCTCGGCCTATCAAACCTGCTCCCCCCCATGCAGTGTGATTACAGCTGATCTTCTCTCTTACCTCTGCTTTCCCACTCACTCCCCATATCTCTGGCTTCCCAGAGGGGTCAAATATTACCCACCCCAGCCTTGAGTAGAATCAATGATGAGATCATCTACAGATCTCTTGAACAGAGATTCCAAAGGTGCATAAACCACTCAGTAAGGTAGAGCCATGGAGGTGTGCAGCACAGAAACAGACCAGCTCTTCCATGCCGACCAATATCCTAAATTAATCTAGTCCCATTTGCCAGCATTTGGCCAATATCCCTCCAAACCCTTCCTATTCATGTACCCATCCAGATGCCTTTTAAGTGTTGTAACTGTACCAGCCTCCACCACTTCCTCTGGCAGCTCATTCCATACATTCACCACCCTCTGCATGAAAAAACTGTCCCTCAGGTCCCTTTTAAATCTTTCCCCTCTCACCCTAAACCCTCTCGTTCTGGACTCCTCCAAGCCAGGGAAAAGACCTTGTCTATTTATCCTATCCATGCCCCTCATGATTTTATAAACTTCTGTAAAGTCACCCCCCAGCCTCTTACGCTCTGAAGAAAATACCCCTAGCCTATTCAGTCTCTCCCAGTAGCTCATTTCCGATAACTCTTTTATTGTAGCTGATTACCACAAAGTGCTTCTCAGGAATTCCATCAGATTAAACTGGATGCCAAAGGCACACCAAAGATATCAAGGCAAATGACCAGGCTAGGTCTTTCAGGGGAGACAGAGGTACTGAGGCAGAGAGGTCCAGGGAGAGGCTCCCCAGCTAAGAGTGCAAGCAGGTGAGGGTAAGGCTGGGAAACAATGAAGCCCAGTGGAGGAGCATAGTGACTGGATAGTTGTTGGGCTGGATGAGGACACAGAGCTGGGGAAAGGTGAAGCCATGTGGGGGAATTGAAAAAACAGAGTGAGAATGTTCAAAGGGAGCTGTTGCTGGCTAGAGCTCAGTGAGAACGTGGCCTTTGGGTGATCTGTATGTGACAAGAGTTAAGATGCAGGAAGCCAGAGTTTGGATATTAAATCTATCTCCTTCTGTACCCACAAATATATTACAGTCATTCTTTTTTCTCCTTTTAACCTGAATAATGACTGTAAAAATGTGAACAATTTGCACTGTAACAAAACTTACATTGCGAGTCCTTGTTAACAAATTCATCCCCTTATTTTGAAGTTGAATTAAAGAACACTTAGAGTCATACAGCACAGAAACAGACCCTTCGGTCCAACCAGTCTATGCTGAACATAATCCCAACCTATACTAGTCCCACCTGCCTGCTCCTGGTCCACATCTTCCCTGTTCACATATCGATCCAAGTGTCTTTTAAACATTGTAACTGTACATGCATCCACCGCTTCCTCAGGAAGTTCATTCCACATGTGAACCATTGTCTGTGTAAAGAATCTGCCCCTCCTGTCTTTTTTAAATCTCTCTCCTCTCACCTTAACAATGTGTCCCCGGTCTTGGAATCTCCCATCAACTTTATCTATACCCCCTCATTATTTAATAAACTGCTATAAGGTCACCTTTCAACCTCCTACCCTCCAGTGAAAAAAGTCCCAGCCTCTCCAGCCTTTCTTTACAACTCAACCCTTCCATAGCAAGCAAATCTCTTCTGACCCCTCTCCAGTTTAATAATATCTTTCCTATAACTGGGCGACCAGAACTGGACACAGTATTCCAGAAGGTGCCTCACCAATGTCCTGCACAACCTCAACATAACATCCCAACTCCTATACTCAAAAGACAGAGCAATGAAGGAATTCCACAACACAGTGGCTCAGTGGTTAGCACTGCTGCTTCACAGCACCAGGGACCCAGGTTCAATTCCAGCCTCAGGAAACTGTCTGTGTGGAGTTTGCACATTCTCCCTTTGTCTGTGTGGGTTTCCTCTGGGTGCTCCGGTTTCCTCCCACACTCGAAAAAAATGTGCAGGTCAGGTGAATTGGCCATGCTAAATTGCCTGTAGTGTTAGGTGAAGGGGTAAATGTAGGGGAATGGGTCTGGGCGGGTTGCTCTTCGGAGGGTCGGTGTGGACTTGTTGGGCCGAAGGGCCGGCTTCCACACTGTAAGTAATCTAATCTAATTAGTGTGTCACCTTTTACTGGGTATTGATGGCATCTGCAAGCAACTCAAAAAGAAAAAAATCTTCAAAGTAATGGTGGCTCAGTGGTTAGCACTGTTACCTCACAGCACCAGAGACCTGAGCTTGATTTCTTGGGTGCCTGTCTGTGTGGAGTTTGCACATTCTCCCCATGTCTGTGTGGGTTTCCTCCGGGAGCTCCGGTTTCCTCCCACAGTCCAAAGATGTGCAGGTTAGATGGATTGGCCATGCTAAATTGTCATAAGTGTCCAAGGATGTGCAGGCTAAATGGATTAACCATGAGAAATGCAGAGTTACTGGGTAGGGTAGGGGAGTGGGTCAGTGCGGACTTGATGGGCCGAATGGCCTGCTTCCACACTGCAGTGATTCTATGATCCTAACCAGTCAAAGTCTTCAACCAATTAAGAACCGTCACAGTAGCATACAGATTGGATTTTCACTCAAAGGAATTTGCAAAGAGGTTAGAGTAACTGCCCATGATATCAAAGAAGCATTTGACTGAGTCAAGCATCAAAGAAACTGAAAAAACAAATTGACATCAATGGGAGTCAGCAGGAAAATGCTACACAGGTTGGATTTATACCTTGCACAACAAAACATGGTTGCAGAGTCATAAAGGTCTACAGCATGGTAATGGACCCTTCTCTGTCCAAGATATTACTGAAGGAGTTTAGGATGGTGTCCTGCACCCAAATATCTTCAACCGCTTCACCAGCAGTCTTTGTTCCATCAGAATTAGGCATGTTTGCTGGTGATTGCATTATATTCAGAACCATTTCCAACTCCCCAGGTACAGAAACAGTCAATCTCCATTGGCAGCCACATTCAGGCTTGGGCTGATAAATGGCAAACAGCATTTAGACCACACAGGTGCCATGCAATGACCTTCTCCAACAAAGAGAGATGAATTGGAGATGCCGGTGTTGGACTGGTGTGAACAAAGTTAAAAATCTCACAACACCAGATTATAGTCCAACAGGTTTATTTGGAAGCACTAGCTTTCGGAGCGTAACTTTTTCGTCAGGCAGCTGGAGAGAATCTAACTACCTTCCCTTAAAGTTCAACAGCAATGATGGAGGAGGCAGAGAGCATATTTATCCATAATTTGCTGATGATACCAAAATAGGGTGGAGGGCATGTTTTGAGGACATAAGGAACCTGCAAAAGGATACAGAGAGATTGAGTGAGTGAACAAACTTCTTGGCAGCTTAAAGTTTAATGTAGGCAAGTGTGAGGTTGCGCACTTTGGGAGGAAGAATCAAAAAGCAGATTATCATTGACGTAGAGACTTCAAGGAGAGGCTGAACAGGCTGGGGCTGTTTTCCCTGGAGCGTCGGAGGCTGAGGGATGACCTTATAGAGGTTTACAAAATTATGAGGGGCATGGATAAGGTAAATAGGCAAAGTCTTTTCCCTGCGGTCGGGGAGTCCAGAACTAGAGGGCATAGGTTTAGGGTGAGAGGCGAAAGATATAATAGAGACCTAAGGGGTAACTTTTTCATGCAGAGGGTGTATGCAATGAGCTGCCAGAGGAAGTGGTGGAGGCTGGTATAAATGCCTCTTAACTTTTTAAGAGGCATTTGGATGGGTATATGAATAGGAAGGGTTTGGAGGGATAGGGGCTGGGTGCTGGCAGGTGGGACTAGATTGGGTTGGGATATCTGGTCGGCATGGACGGGTTGGACCGAAGGGTCTGTTTCCATGCTGTACATCTCTATGAGGAGAAAGTGAGGACTGCAGATGCTGGAGATCAGAGCTGAAAATTGTGTTGCTGGAAAAGTGCAGCATATGCCTGAAACGTCGATTCTCCTGCTCCTTGGATGCTGCCTGACCCTCTGCGCTTTTCCAGCAACACATTTTTCAGTACATCTCTATGACTCTATGACATGCAGCACAGACGGATGTAGGTGTTCTTGTGCATGGAAAGAGGTTAGCGTGTGGGTGCACCAAGCAATCAAATGGCATTTTGGCCTTTATTGCTGGGGCGTGGGGGGGCGTGGGGGGTGGTGGTTGGAGTTTAACAATAGTGAAGTCTTGTTACAACTGTACAGGGTATTGGCGAGATCTCATCTGGAGTATTGTATGCAGTATTAGCCCCTGTGTTTAAGAAAGGATGTACGTTTGGAGGTGGTCCAGAATCAATTCACTCAGCTGATTCCTGGGATATAGGAGTTGACTCACATCACAAAGAATGGCTAAATAGCTGAGCTTTTTGTCATCAGATTTTACAAGAATGAGAGGTGACTTTATTGAAACATTCTGAGAGGGGATAGCCAGGGTAGGTTTCCAATAGTGGGAACACACCAGGGACAACAGTTACAGAATGAGGAGATATTTATTTAAAACTGAGATATAGAAGAATTTCTTCCCCTGGAGAGCTGTGAATGCCTGGAATTCTCTATCCCAAAGAGTTGTGCAGGCTAGATCACTGGAAGTATTTGAAAGGAGGTAGATCCACTTTCACAATATCAGGGATTTGAAGGCTATGAGTAGCTGATGCGAAATAGGAGTTGGGGCCTGGGGCAAATCAGCAATGCTCTGACAGAATGGCAAGCCTGTGCTGGAGAGGGCAAATATCCTACTCCTGCTCCTTATTCTTATGAGTGCGACTGAATTCCTCCAAGACCAACATCGTGGAGGTTACTACTGAATGGCAGCATAGCCTATATAGTCAAGATTAGAGTGGTGCTCGAAAAGCACAGCAGATCAGGCAACATCCAAGGAGCAGGAAAATTGACATTTTGGGCAAAAGCCCTTTATCATTCCTGATGAAGGGCTTTTGCCCAAAACGTCGATTCTCCTGCTCCTCGGATGCTGCCTGACCTGCTGTGCTTTTCCAGCACCACTCTAATCTTGACTCTAATCTCCAGCATCTGCAGTACCCAATTTCACCTATATACCTTATATACTTGAGTAAAGGTCAATCTCATGTAAAAGTCGACTCCTTATTTTTGACCAAATAACCTGGAATTTTCCAAATATCTTGTGTAAAAGTCAACCTTAGATATTCACAGATAACAGATCAACGTTTATGAGTCAGTGTGCCAGCCGTCACGTCCCGCTCCAGGTTTCCAGTCTGCCAGTTATTCCACTCAGCTCCTGATCTTCCAGTCTGCTGGCTGTTTTGCTCCAATCCGGGTTTTCAGAATTACCATAATTCTTTTCTTTATTCGTTTAGAAATCAGTTGGGCTTTTGCTCATGATACGGTATGAAGGGTCCTGAAAAGTAGTATCCATGTAATAGTTGACCCCATAAATTTAACCTTAAAAAGTAGTCAAAGAAATTCGACTATCACTTGCACAGTGGCTCAATGGTTAGCACTGCTGCCTCACAAAACCAGGGTCCCAGGTTCAATTCCCCTCTCGGTCAACTGTCTGTGAGGAGTTTGCACATTCTCCCTGTGTCTGCGTCAATTTCCTCTGGGTGCTCCGGTTTCCTCCCACAGTCCAAAGATGTGCAGGTTAGGTGAATTGGCCATACTAAATTGCCCATAGTGTCAGAGGGAAATGGGTCTGGGAAGGTTACTCTTTAGAGGGTCAGTGTGGACTGGTTGGGCCGAATAGCCTGTCTCCACACTGTAGGGAATCTAATCTAATCAAGTATATAAGGCTGTTCAATGGTAAATACAATAGCTACAGCAGCAGGTCAGAGGCTGACAATTTGCAGCGGATAATTCACCTCCTGACTCCCCAAAGCCTGTCCACCATTTACATGACATGTGTCAAGGAGTGCAGGAAAATACCGTCCACCTGCCTGGGTGAGTAAGGGTCGAACTGCGCTGAAGAAGCTCAACACCATCCAGGTCAAAGGAGTCCTCTTGATTGGCACCTATCCATCAACATTCAATTCCACCATCACTGATGCCGCAGTGGAGTGTACCCAATACAAAATGCACTGCAGTAACTCAATGAGCTTCCTTGTACAGCGTCTTACATACACACACACACACCCCAACATCCTTCCTGCTTCACGGTCAATGTTTCTAAATCGTGTCACTTGCCAATATTATATGGACTGCAGTAGTTCATGAAGGCACCTCTTGAGGCCATTTATGTTGGGCCACACTACCCATGAAGAGACTTTTTTAAAAGTATTTCCATCATTATAAGCTAAAGGTTGGAATACACAGTCGTGATTAAGGTCGAGAAATCAAAGGGATAAGCAGAGAAAAAAAAATTACACCCAAAACTCATTTTGCTTTTAACTCTGCAACCTTTTTTTCCAGACAGAATGCAGCTTCGCACTTGGAAAAGTAACGTTTCAGTGTCAGAGAGGTTGTTCAAAAGAAATGTCATTATACTTGTTATGCCATTAAAAACTCAGCTACTCCTGCATTTCCTCACTCTAACTCTTCCAGATATTTTAAGTGTAAGAGTACTGAGGAATTGCCTCAGATTAATGTACTATATTGATTTCAGTGCCAATTCTGTCAGCTTGGACTGCAATAGCACATCCTATGGAGTAGGATGGTAATACTGCAGTAACATCTGAATTGCAGCAACCAAATGTGAGTTTATGCATGTCGGAGGTTGTTATCAGTTTGTACTATCAGTTTCAGCTTTATTGCAACAGAAAAGCCCAGGTTAATAGCTTCATCATTGATAACAATGTTTCTGGAGATGGAACACTGCTGTTGGTTCCAATTAAAATCACTGCACATTTTATGAGCTTGAAGCGACAAGCCTCAGACAGCGGAGTATCTAAATTACTGTCCCCTTTTCAAAAGTGCACATCCTGAGGCACCACATTTTAAACTAGCATTGGGAGTAACTTCGGACACAGAAACAGATCAGAGTTCAAATTATTTAATTAATTTGCTCAATGCATCAAAACAAGGAATGTTATTTACTAGTGCTGGCTAAACATTAAAGGGGAACAAATTTGAGATATGACTTATCTATTCATATCGATAAATTCATCGAATACAAGAGTACCATTTTGCACAAAATGCATTCTTCAATCCTATATGAAAGAAAGGGGATATCAGACATTATAAAGGCTAAAATTATCAAAGGTTGGTACAGATCCGTGAAAGGATGATGCATTCTGACTAAGTCAATTATGTAATTCCACAGGCACAACAAAGATAGTTGCACGATAGTCACGAGAGTGCAGACTGAGCATGATTAATGATTAAGACAGTATGTCCAAGTGTTGTCAGGATTGTGAAAACACTTTAACACCTTCTGAAATATATTTGAGTAACACCAGTTTGTAAGACTATGTAAACACAAGAAGGCAGTTCGCTGCCCATGCTCTTGTGCAATACTTGATACGTACCCCATGTACATAGCAGCCTGTACCTGTGTTTATGTTTTTGCCGCTGTTTCCCTATTATTTACTATCTATGCTACTTAACTCTGTGATCTGCCTGTATTGCTCACAAGACCAAGCTTTTCACTGTGTCTCGGTACACGTGACAATAAATTCAATTCGATTCAATTCAATTTAAATAGTTAAGAGCTCCAATTTGCTTATGGTCGGAGAGTAAATGGAACAACGATTGTCACTGAAGCTTTTAAAAGAGGAAAATGCACAAACGACAAATGTAAGCATTTCAGCAAAACCTTTGCTCAAAAACCTTTGTTGTTTCTTACTCGTTCCTGCAAAGTTGTCACTCCTATCCAGTTGCGTTTGAGAAGGTAAAAACCAAAAAAACTGCGGATGCTTTAATATCAGAAACAACAACAGAAATTGCTGGAAAAGCCCAGCAGGTCTGGCAACATCTGTGGAGAGAAATCAGAACTGAGGAAGGGTCACTGGAGTCTGACTCTGATTTCTCTCCACAGATGCTGCCAGACCTGCTGAGCTTTTCCAACAATTTCTACGTTTGTGCTCTTGAGAAGGTGGTGGTGAGCTGCTTTCTTTTGAACCAATATAGTCCTTCTGGCTGAGGAAGATTTACAGTCCCATTAGGAAGGGTGGTCCAGGACTTTGATGTTGCAATCCTGAAGGAACGGTCAGGTCAGGGTGGTGAGTGGCTAGGAGGGGAACTTGCAGGGGGGGTGGTGCTCCCATGTATCTGCTGCCCTTGTCCTTCTGGATGGAAGTGAGTGTGGGTTTGGAGGGTGCTTAAGTTTGTAGGGTGCATGAAGTTCTGCTGTGTGTGTCATGTAGACGGCACATGCTGCTGCATTGCTGAGCTTCCTGAGTGTTGCTGGAGCTGCACCCATTCAGATAAGTGGGGTGTATTCCATCCCACTCCTGACTTGTGCCATGTAGATGGTGGACAGGCCATGGGGAGTCAGGAGCAGCATTCCCTCTACACAGCATGGCTGCATAGGTGCACAGCCGCTCCGACGTTCCACACATGCTGATCGGCATCAGCATGCCTATCAGAGTATTGGCTTCTGGTTCCAGAAGGTAGTGCCAGGCATCACCCTCGAAGGCCCGCACAGTCAGGAAGACAATGAAAGGGAACAGTTGTTGGGGGGGGCGGGAGTTACTCACTGCAGGACTCCTAGCCTCTGACCTGCTCTTGAGGCCAAAGCATTCATGTGGCTAGCCAAGTTCACATGATGGCGACGAGGAGAAAGTGAGGACTGCAGATGCTGGAGATCAGAGCTTAAAAATGTGTTGCTAGAAAAGCGCAGCAGGTCAGGCAGCATCAAAGGAACAGGAGAATCGACGGCCCTGTTCCTTTGGTGCTGCCTGACCTGCTGCGCTTTTCCAGCAACACATTTTTAAGCACATGATGGTGACCCCAAGGATGTTGGTGTCAGGTGCATTCAGTGATCGCAATGCTATTGAATGTCAAGGGGTGATGGTGCGATTCTCCCTTCTTGGAGATCGTCAGTGTTCAGCTCCTCTGTGGTGCAAATGTCACTGGCCACTTTTCAGCCTAAACTTGGATATTGTCCAGGTCTTCCTGATCAGGCATTCCTGCTGAAGGGCGTGGCCAAAAACGTTGACTCTCCTGCTCCTCGGATGCTGCCTGACCTGCTGTGCTTTTCTAGCACTACACTTTTCGACTATTGTCCAGGTCTTGTTGCATATGATGTGGAGGAGCTGGTGTTGGACTGGGGTGGACAAAGTTAAAAATCACACAGCACCAGGTTATAGTCCAACAGGTTTATTTGGAAGCTACTTGATGAAGGAATAGCGCTCCGAAAGCTAGTGCTTTCAACTAAACCTGCTGGACTATAACCTGGTTTTGTGTGATTTTTAACTTTGCTGCATTTGGGCATAGAACCCATTTGTTCTTCCATTACATCTACACTAGACTGTTCCAATGACTTTGTTTTGTTTTAATTCACTCAGAGGGCAATTTAAGAGTCAGCCACATTGTTGTCACATGTAGGCCAGACCAGGTCAGGATGGCAGTTTCCTTCCCTCAAGGACATGAGTGAACCAGATGGGTGTTTCCGACAATTGACAATGAGTTCAAAATTAAAGTCCAACTTCCAGATTTTTATTGAATTCAAATTCCACCATCAGCCATGGAGAGAGTCAAAGCTGGGTCCCCAGAACATTAGCTGGGTCTCTGGATAAACAGTCCAGATATAAAATACCACTAGGCCATCAACCTCGCAACCCCCTTCCCCCCCCCCCGCACCCTCCCATGTAAATCCCAGTTGGTCTTTAATGTGCCATTTCCCTGTACACTTAACATGGTCAAAGCTTTGTTGCCACTTTCCATTCACTCTATCCCCCTGTTCCAGGCCACTTTGGCTCCTGTTCAAGCAACATCTAAAAATTTCATCCTTCTTTACAATTCCCTCGCTTTGCCTTCTCCTCAAAGCCCACAAGCCACCGGGATATCTAAACTCATCTGATCCTGGCTTCTTGTGCATCACCAACTTTAATCAGCCCACCACTGGTAACTGTGCCATAGGATCCTTGCCATGCTCTTCATCCAGGCTTTCCTTCTCTCAGACTGTCCTTTCACCTCCATCGCTTTGACCAGGTTTTTGGTCATCTGACTGAAATACTCCTAAAGCGGACTCGATGCCTTATTTTGCTTTGTTAAGCTCCTGCGAAGAACTCTGGAGGTGTTGTGCTGCATGGAAACTGCTAGGCAAATGTAACTTGTTGTTATTTGGCCTTTGATTCTTTCATTCACCTCTCTCAGGAACTGTGGAGGCAGAGCAACGATGGGCATGAAGTCTGTATATTTATTTCTGATGCTTGAGCTGTCATAGGGCTTGGGGAAGGCTGGTCACACCAGTTGTTCTTTTTGTCTAAGTATTAATTTTGTGTATTTTAGTATAAACATGGTGCAAGTGTTTAAGATGAACACTTAAACACTAAGTTGAACACACTGGGTGTGTAAGATCAGCTCAGTGGCAATTAGATTGAGCCATCCACAATTCTTGGTGGTGCTGGTTAGCTCAGCTAACTAGGAGAAAGTGAGGACTGCAGATGCTGGAGATCAGAGTCGAGAGTGTGTTCCTAGAAAAGCACAGCAGGTCAGGCAGCATCCGAGGGGCCGGAAAATCAACATTTCAGGCCAGAGCCCTTCACCAGGAAAGTTGCTGATGAAGGGCTCCGGCCTGAAACGTCTATTCTCCTGCTCCTCGTATGCTTGCCTGACCTGCTGCACTTTTCCAGCAACGCACTCTCAACTTAGCTCAGCTAACTGGCTAGCCAGTTTGAGATACCAGCAGCATGGGTTCAATTCCCATACTTGGTTGAGATTACAACAATGGACTCTCCTTCTCAACTCTCCCCTTGCCAGAGGCGAGGTGACCCTCAGATGAAACCCCTTTAATAAGAGAGCCGCCCCTATTGTCCGGTTTGACCATAGTTACCTTACTTCTTAATCGAGTTTATCTTCTTAACCAGATTTCCTGAGGCTCCACTGAACATCCTACTGTGTCACAGACTCTACCCTCTTTTGATGTTGTGCCATTCATTCATTCAGATTTCAAAGGAAAACATTACTAATTCTGTTAGACTCGAGTGATGGAACCTTTCCAATATCGGTATTTGAAAAGGCATTTGACTTCTCATCCATTCTTTTCAATTTTGTTGCAGCTGAACTATTATCCGAATGTGTAAAAGATTTCACATTAGATCAAAGCCATTGTACTCTCTCACAGAAGAAAGCCAATTGATTGGACTGTAACTAATTCGGAGAAGATTTTCTGTCTTAAAGCTTCTTGCCTTGAAGTTCAATTCAGCACTGAGCTTAAACTGGCAAGTCCTATTTTGGTGACATTCCAGATGTTGGGACACACACTTGGGAACAGTATTTTTCAAAGGAAACAAAGGAACGATCATCTCAATCCTGGCATTGAAGGTCCACTTAAAATGTTTAATCACAGAAGCATTTTAAAGAAGAATAATAGCTTCCAATATGGATGATATTGCATAATAAAAAAAACACACCTAACTCCAAAGTCAACAGTCTCAGCTATTAGAAACACAATTCGGTAAGTCTGTAAGTGTTTGTATGTACTGGCATCTGCAGTGTTACCAAAACAGGGTTTTCCCATTTAAGCTCCATGCATTCAATGGCTGAATTGAATCTCAAACTCAATGCTGTAAAACAGTGCATTGTCTCCCAAATAGCACACAAGCCAGTTGGAAAACAAAAAGACATCAGTAAATGGCATGAAAGACAGGGAAGTAAGGTTGAGGACTACAGGTCAGCCATGGTCTCACTGAATGGCAGAGTAAATTCGATGGGCTCAATGGCCTACCCCCATTCCTTTGCCTTATGGGCTTATGGTTTTGAAAGTCTGGTAACTTTGGTCAATCAGTGATCGCCGTAACTTGAACTTGCACAGCGATGCTAAAACAGTGAAACGTCTACAGATTCTACACAATGTCTGTTGGTGGAAAACAGCATTCAGTTCTGGTCTCCCTGCTGCAGGAAAGATGTTGGGAAACTTGAAAATGTGCAGAAAAGATTGACAAGGATGTTGCCAGGTTTGGAGGGAGGATAAGGCTGGGGCTGTTTTCCCTGGAGTGTCAGAGACTGAGGGGTGACCTGATGAGGACTCAAGAAAGTTGACACTGTTCAAGAGCAAAGGACCCCATATGATTGGCACCACATCCACTTCCTCCACCAATGGAGCTCAGTACCAGCAGTGAGAGCCATGCACAGCTTCCAAACGTTGTGTATCGATCCGAATTACAACGGTTTACAATTGTATCCTATCCCTATAATCAGTGACTCCATTTTCCATCCAAGTACTCTTGTGTTATGAGTGAGGCCTCAGTGAAACTGTGTCTCAAACCATACGGAGAAAGTGAGGACTGCAGATGTTAGAAAAGTGTAGTGCTGGAAAAGCACAGCAGCTCAGGCAGCAACTGAGGAGCAGGAGAATTGACGTGTTGGACATGAGCCCTTCATCAGGAATGTTCAAGTTCCACCTTTGGCAGAAGTGTGTAAAAACACCTTTGAACAGGTTGATGAGGAGATAGCGACAAAGCTGTAGGGGAAGGGCTGGGAAATGGGATTAGAGTTGATAGGTGTTAGGGGACTGACTTGGACATGAAGGGTCCATTCTGTTTTCATTTTGTCTCAATTGTTCGTAAAATTTGCATCTCTAAAGTGCAACACAATTAAAAGTCCAAAACTGCTCCACATCGTAATGCTTTCCACTCAGGTCAATTAATTCTGGATTGGTTCATAGCTAGACTCTTTAAGGAGTATCAGTGAGGCACGGCAATCCATCTGGAGTTAAGGATCACTGTGAGCGAGCGCTGAAGGGAGATCCATGTGCCAGTCCCATTATAGGAGGATGCATCACAGTTCGTCCCTTGCAAGAGGATTATAAAAAAGAAACCAATCACAAAATGAAGGAGAATTACTAGCACCAATACAGCCTATTATCTGAATCACATACAGCAGGCATTAAAATATATTCCAAAAAGTTAAATATCTCAGGATCAAGAAAGCAAACCTGGCACAAAATGCATCACTGAAAATTCTTTGTTCAATTTTATTTCCCCCAACTTCTAAGTTATCCTGTTTCTTTTAATGTGAGAACTAACAGCAGAGGTAGGTAGTCCGGCATGGTCAGGCTGGGTAACAATGTTTGTGGTACTTTCCATTCTCTTGTTTAAACGGAAGGTGTTGTTATGAAGCCGAGATGAACCTTTTGAACTGTTTGATTCTTACACTGTAAACACAATTACATGCCAAGAACAATCGAGTGACTGTTTACTCCTTGTACTGTACTTTTGGATGATATTTCCACAAGAGACCTTGCAAGAGATTATTTCAGAGATTCCATATCCTGCATTGTAAACACTTCTTAATAGCAAACAGAGTCATAGAGATGTATATCATGGAAACAGACGCTTCGGTCCAGCTCATCCATGCTGGCCATGTATCCTAAATTAATCTCGTCCTATTTGCCAGCATTTGGCCCATATCCCTCTAAACCCTTCCAATTCACATACACATCCAGCTGCCTTTTAAATGCTGTAATTGTACCAGCCTCCACCATTTCCTCTGGCAGCTCATTTCCATACACATACCATCCTCTGCATAATACATTGTCCCTTACATCCCTTTTAAATCTTACCTCTCTCACTTTAACCTATGTCCTCTAGTTTTGGACTCCCCAATCCTTGAATATTTACCCTATCCCATGCCTCTCACGATTTTATAAACTTCTATAAGGTCACCCCTCAGTGCCCGATGCTTCAGGAAAAACAGCCCTAGCCTATTCAACCTTTCCCTGTAGCTCAAATCCTCCAACCCTGGCAACATCCTTGAAAATCTTTTCTGAACCCTTTCAAGTTTAACAACATCTTTCCTATTGCAGGGAGACCAGAATTGAATGCAGCATTCCAAAAGTGCCTAACCAATATCCTGTACAGCTGCAATGTGACCTTCCAACTCCTAAATACAGTGCACGGACCAATACAGAAATGTGTACCAAATGTCCTCTTCACTAAGTTATCTACCTGCCACTCAACTTTCAAGGAGCTATGAACCTGCACTCCAAGGTCTCTTTGTTCAGCAACACTCCCCAGGACCTTACCATTAAGTGTATAAGTCCAGCCCTGATTTGCCTTACCAAAATGCAGCACCTCATATTTATCTAAATTAAACTCCATCTGCCACTCCTCAGCCCATTGGCCCATCTGATCAAGGTCCTGTTGTACTCTGACATAACCTCCCTCACTGTCCACTATGCCTCCAATTTTGGTGTCATTTGCAAACTAACTAACCATACCTCCTATGTTCACATCCAAATCATTTATATAAATGATAAAAAATAGTGAACCCAGCACCGACCTTTGTGGCAAATCACTGGTCACAGGCCTCCAGTCTGAAAAACAACCCTCCACCACCACCCTCCACCACCTTTGAGCCAATTTTGTATCCAAATGGCTCTCTCTCTCTGGGTTCCATGTGATCTAACCTTGCTAACCAGCGATTGATAAATTCTTAATCTCACAAGGAATTAAGGGATACGGGGAGAGTGCGGGTAAGTGGCGTTGAAATGCCCATCAACCATGATTGAATGGCGGAGTGGACTCGATGGGCCGAAAGGCCTTACTTCCACTCCTATGTCTTATGGTCTTATAACCAGCCTACTATGTGGAACCTTGTCGAATGGAATGGGTTACCTAACAGTAGCTTTCGAGCAGTAAAGAACTTGCTGCCAATTGTATTGAGTTGCAGAGCACATTATCAAAGGAATGCCGAGATTGAGGAGTTGAAGTGAAGTCGCGATCCCTCACCTGTATTGACTTGGCAGGACAAACTGAGGTCCTATTACATTGGCAGAGGAATCAAAAATGCAGCAAAGGTGTTACATTTAAAACCGTGAAACAGAAATAAAAATTACGGCCACAGTATTCACAGCCTGCTCCCAGTAAAACACATTGCAAACCTGTACAATGCTAACAGCAGGCAGATGACACGTTATCTTACAATCTAAAGCTTCAGAAATCAATCATTGTACATAGGAAGAGGAAAAAAAACTCCCTTTGCGTAAAGCTTCAGTAACCTCTCTCTCTCTAATGGTCTCTAATTTAAAATGTGAAATTGCTTCTGCAATTGTGTCATAAAATTAACCCCAAGGTTGCCAATACTGGGGAAACAGATCCCACATTGCAAGTTTTGGACCTCACTATTTCTTTTCCGGCCATCCCACGCTTTCCATTGACTGGTGGCAGGTTATGTTGCAGGTCAGCAAAGGGAAATCAGCATTTGGGCGCTCAGATTAGTCTGACAGCTGTCAGAAAATATAGTAACCTCAAACTGTTGTTTCGATCACGACTCAGTAACCAAAGTGAGGCGGAAGGGTGGTCTCTCAGAGCTTAAAGCTCGTGTGGCATTTGCTTTTGGATCTTGTGCTCTCTGAGGTAAATGAGCATGGCAACAACCTTTGTGTCAAAAATCTTTGAACAGCATCAAATGCTTTTGGGTCCCGTGTGACACAAACCGAAGATTCCTCTACTCTCTTGCCTGGCTGACACAGTCATAACCAGTAGAGAAGGGTCAGGCATTGGGTGTAGGGTCCTGATCCGTAGCCCACTGCCTGGACTTGGACTTTGTCCGAGGTTCAGAAATAGACTCACAAAGAATCCCTCTGACATGGCCATCTCCTGAGCATCAAGAAGCAGCAAATCTCATCGCAGGGATGAATTTCAACCAGACGTTTGGCAGCAGCACCCTCAAAAGATTAAAACCAGGCTCCTTGAGGCCGTACAGAATACAAGAGACCTAGAAGTCCATGAACCATGTTAAACGTGTGTTGTGTAGACCTGCAGTGTGCAATTCCTTCCACAGCAAAGCAATGTTTTAACCTAATTGCTCCAAAATGGTAATATTATGCCTCTGGGCTGGTGGGACTTGAACCTACACTTTCTGGCCCTGAGGTAGGGTTGCTTCCACTGTGCTAAACACCATGGAGAACCCAGGGCATTTTTAATCAACCTGTTCAGAAATGTTCTAATACACCTCGGGAGCACATGGGTCTTGAACTTGGATCACCTGGCTGAGTGGAAAGGACACTCTGAAGTTTAATCCTAGATATTATGCTGCGTTAACTGCTCTCAGCCTAGACTCTGAGCGGTCAAAGTTGTCACAATTTACAATCTTTTTAAATCATGTCTTGCTGCTAATGAATATGTACAGAGACTGCAGAGGTAAGGGAAATGTTAACCACAGGAGAGAAACATCATCCTTTTGCTTCATCTTGCCACAAGGCTACAAGACAGAACGATCACTTAACCTCCTGCAATGATGTATCTCCTATCGCATTAGCATATCACACAGTAAGACTTAATTCCTTTATTAAATAATCCTCCTCACCCCAAGTCCCTTCTATCAACTGAATCATTTAATTGATCTCAGTGTCTCTAGGCCTGAGACAGGAACAGCCAATATTCATTTCATTTCTTGCGAGCCTTGCTGGATCGTGCATATGTACAGCCTTATCTGGTGGGTTTATTGGCAACAACTCAACCTTTAGTATTTATTACAAGCTGCTGAGAAAATACCATTTAGCACAGACAAAATAAGTGCCTTGTGCAATTCATGTGCACACACGAACACTCCGAAGTCGATTGAACATACTGCGGTTCCAATACTGTCAGAAGTGCGAGACAAGTCAATCCTATCTGAAGCTTCGCCATTTGGCAGCGCACAAGACAACTAGTCTCAAAGATCACTCATTTAATGCTGACACAAGCAGATTACACACTCTTCCCCTCACCCCCTCAGCAATCTTCATTCATGCCAGCCTGGGTCATTAAGGTAACTTTGCAGCAGCTGTCTGTGAATGGAAAAGCTGAACTTAGTGCCAGATTGCGAGCCACCATTAATCAATGCCTCACTGATTCAGACAACAGCCAGAACAAATGCTTGGGTTGCACTTACACAAGTTGCACTGAAATGTGTCTTCGCTAATGATCATGTTCCCCTCTCTGACTCTTGCCTCAAAGTCCTTGCTGTTTTCTCTATTCTACACACCCACCTCCCCCCCCCCCACCCACCACTGGTACTGAGCTGTGGCTGGTCCTCCTGGGTTGTTGATACAGCATGTTGTCCTGGTAGCCATCCCTTACCTACACCTCCTCCTCTGTTTCCTTTGAAGGTGTCAAGTTGTCTCACAGGGCTACACGGTTCTAGACTTGACCGACAGGTTCCTTGACCACAGGAGGCAACACTGCCACATCAGCCTTCACAGTGACATTGACAGCAGGGTGTGTGAGAGACTGCCAGAGTTGGAAGCTTGCTGATGCTTTACTGATAACGAGAGCAACCCAGTAGATTCTCTGGCACCGTGCCAAGCTCAGAGTTGATACAGAATCAAGCTGGAGACTTTATCCTGGGCCATAGAAACTCAGTGAGGGACACATGGTATAACCATCAATGAATTATACGATGCTGCAATAAGATGCTCCACATTTGTGAAGCCAGAGTGTTGGAACATTCCGGCACAGGGCCACCGTCGAGAGTTGCGGATCTGCTCAGGTTCCAACCTGAACAACGCATGGCAGAGATTTGGAGACTTTTTTTTTTTAAAATCAGCTGACGAAGAGCAGAAGGGAAAAGCAGATGGCAGGCTCCATGATGGCATGGCCTACTTTCTTGGAAGGAGTGCCATCTATGTGTCACCGCGTATCCAACACACAATCTGCAGGGCCGGGCAGGAGGCACTAACGTACTTGGAATTGTCCATCAACTCAGGAGTCAACTCCTTTGGTGAGGAAGTTGTTTGTTTTTAAAATACTTGTAACACCAGGAACTCTGGGCTAAAATCTCTATTTTCAGGTCCAACCCCTCATTGGTATCCAACTGAAGCACCGTGGGAAGATGGTGGCATAGTGGTAATGTCACTGGATTAGTAATCCAGAGGCTTCGGCTAATTAGAGTCATAGATAGGACCATCGAGACCCTTTGGTCCAACTTGTCCATGCCAACCAGTTACCCTAACCTAATTTAGTCCCATTTGTCAGCACTTGGCTAAAATCCCTCTAAACCATTCCTATTCTTATACCCATCCAGATGCCTTTTAAATGTTGTAATTCTACCAGCCTCCTCCACTTCCTCTGGCTGCTCATTCCACACACACACCACCCTCTGCGTGAAGAAGTTGCCCTTTATGTCCCTTTATATGTTCCCCCTCTCACCGTAAACCTATCCCTCTAGTTCTGGACTCCCCCACCCCACGGAAAAGACAGTGTCTACTTATCCTATCCATGCCTCTTATGCTCTGGGGAGTGAGGGTACAAATCCCACAGTGGGCATTTCTAAAATAAAAAAGCCCACCTGAGTCTCACGGTGACGTTGTCATTTGTCAAAGCAACCCATCTGGCCCACTACAGTCTCTCAGAAAACAACCTGCCATTGATTCTTGGTCGGGCCTACCTGTGAATCCAGACCCACAGTGATGTGGTTGATTGTGGGCTGCCCTCCAATAAAGCCCTGCAGGCCACTCCAGGGTAATTAGGGATGGGCAGCGAATGCTGACAATACCAGCAACTTCCACGTCCCAAAAAATGAATAAACCAAAACCGTAATTAGGTTACAAGGTGACACACCTCCAGAGGTGCCCCCATTATCCTTTTCATGACGTTATATCTCAAGAGATTGGGCGGGGGACCCGCAGTTAGCTCAATGGCTGCAAAATGCAGAGTGGGTGCAATCAGCAAATGAGCCCAACTCCTGTACCAGCTGGGGTTACCATGAAGGTCCCCCCTTCTCAACCTCACCCTGAAGCGTGGTGCCCCTCAGGTTACACCCACAGCCAACTGTCTGTCACTAACAGGAGAGCAGCCCTATGGTCCACTAGAACGATGGTGACTTTATCTTTATCTCAATGGACTTGACCAGTGGCCTGCTCAGATCAGGCTTGATTGTGATTTCCTCCAGATTGAAGTTCAAACCTGATTATTGGCCACTTTATAAGAACAAACAAGGGTCTCTATCCTGTCATGGAAGGACCACATCTCTCTGAGAGATTGCGTGGAGCAATATTAAGCGTGTTACAATTCAGGGTGCTCTCCAAGCGTTTATTCCCCTTGTGTTCCCAATGCACATAGGATCACAGCCAGTGAGATGAGATACTATGTAGAACACAACCTCTGCGGTCTCACATTCTGGTCCTTCCCATTTACCCAACAGAAAATAGGAGCGGGGTAGTCCATTCTGCCCTTTGAGCACACTCCATCATTCAATATGATCACGGCTGATCAACCAACTCAGTCCCCTGTTCCCACTTTCTCCCCATACCCTTTGATTCCTAAGAAGATTACAACAGGATCTTGACCAGATGGGCCAATGGGCTGAGAAATGGCAGATGGAGTTTAATTTAGATAAATGCGAGGTACTGCATTTTGGGAAAGCAAATCTTCGCAGGACTTATACATTTAATGGTAAGGTCCTAGGGAATGTAGAATGCAGGTTCATAGCTCCTTGAAAGTGGAGTTACAGGTAGATAGGAAGTGAAGATGACGTTTGGTATGCTTTCCTTTTTGGTCAGAGCATTGAGTACAGGAGTTGAGAAGTCATGTTAAGGCTGTACAGGACATTGGTTAGGCCACTGTTGGAATATTGCCTGCAATTATGGTTTACTTCCTTTCGGAAGGATGTTGTGAAACTTGAAAAGGTTCAGAAAAGATTTATAAGATGTTGCCAGGGTTAGAGGATTTGAGTTATAGGGTTAGGTTGAATAGGCTGGGGCTGTTTTCCCTGGAGCGTCGGAGGCTGAGGGGTGACCTTATAGAAGTTTATAAAATCATGAGGGGCATGGATAGCATAAATAGACAAAATCTTTTCCTGAGGGTGGGGGAGTCCAGAACTAGAGGACATTGGTTTAGGGCGAGAGGGGAAATATACAAAAGGGACCTGAGGGGCAACTTTTTTCACGCAGAGGGTGGTACGTGTATGGAATGAGCTGCCAGACGAAGTGGTGGAGGCTGGGACAATTACAACATTTAAGAGGCATTTGGATGGGTATATGAATAGGAAGGGTTTGGAGGGATATGGGCCGGGTGCTGGCAGGTGGGACTAGATTGGGTTGGGATATCTGGTCAGCATGGACTGGTTGGCCGAAGGGTCTATTTCCATGCTGTACATCTCCAAGACTCTATTATTGTATCTACTCCTCCTTGAAAACATTCAATGCTTCGCCTCAACCGCCTTTTTGTGGCAGAGAAGTCAACAGGCTCACCATTCATCTCAGGGTGAAGACATTTCTCCTCTGTACCCTTAGACTGTGACCCCAAACCTCTGGACTTGCCAGTTATTTGAAACAATCCTTCCTGTCTAACCCTGTCTAGTCCTGTTAGAATTGTATTGGTCTCTATGAGATCCCCCCCCTCCCCTCCTCATTCTTCTAAACCTGAGTGAATAAAATCCTAACCAATCCAGTCTCTCCACATATGTCAGTCCAGTCATCCCAGTGATCAGTCTGGAAAACATTCACCTCTTCCACACTCAGATCATCCTTCCTTGGGTGAGGAGGCCAGAACTGCACCCAGTACTCCAGACTGAGAATAGAAACTCCAGACATTTGCAGCTAACAGATAAATGCTGTGCAGAGACAGCATGTGTCACAGACTTCAACAGTGGATCAGATTTACTAAGAAGCGACAACTGGTGGGGGAAAACGTCAAATAACAGAAGATGGATGATTCACAGTGGCTCATCTACCTTCAGGGGTCTGTTTTGGAATAAGTGAATGCCTCACAATTGTCTAAAAGCACTAAGTAGCAGCAATCTTAACTCAGGAATAATATCCGTGAGGCGATGTTTATTCATGAAGCCAGTTATTTATGGATAAGACGTTCCACCCTGAGTCATTACTTCCTGGTATTGCAGTTAGTCACTAAGGAAATGCTGGTGCTGGGCAGCCAATTATTCATCATCTTCAGATCAGTTCAAACTGGGACAAGAGAAGTTCAGAAGGGAGTAATTCACAATTAAATACAACTGCTAATTGCCTGTAGGTTTCAGAGTTATGCAGCCATCCTGACAGTACTCTACCAACTCACACAACTGTGAACCCCAGTGACAAAACGCACACCCCAGTGAGTGAAGCAGTTGGAGGTCTGTTAATGTGTCCATTATAACAGCCATAGACATCATAACCAATGGGACAAATGTTAACTTGCTTCATGGCTCCTACGGCTCATCGCTACCAGAGATGGTCTTATTGAGGAATGGAGCTTCTTCCAGTTCAACCATTAGGCGTTTCCAATGAAGCCAGATGCACATCAAAGGCCTTTTGTTTTGCCATACCAACCAGGTTCAAACTCAGTCCTGGTAAGCCTAATGCACCAGAGAAACAGTTTCAACTCCCTTTGGTTTGTATGAGAGGCAGATGGAACGGGGACTTGTTTAGTTGCTTCAGGCCTATGCTTCTGGGAAGTTCCATTTTGACAGGTCTAAACTCAGTTGGCACAATGGTCTTTTTTTAATTCATTCACGGGATGAGGGTGTTCTGGCTAGGCCTGCATTTATTGCCCATCCCTAATTGCTCAGAGGATGGTTAAGAGTGACCCACATTACTGAGAGTCTGGAGTCACATAAAGGCCAGATCAGGTAAGATGGCAGTTTCCTTCCCTAAAGGGAATTAATGAATCAGATGGGTTTTGCCCCACAATCAACAATGGCTTCATGGTCATCATTCGTCTCTCAATATTTTAAGTAAATTCAAATTCCACCATCTGCTGGCCCTTCGATTTTAGGCTGGACCGCTGAAAGCAGCCAGCTAATGTCTGATTTAGACGTGGTGAGTTCAAGTCCCACTCCAGGGCTTGAACACCAAATTCACTGAACACTGTGGGAGTGCTGCAATGTTGGAGGTACTCTCAAGATCTCCTTCCCTCACATCTTTTAATCCTCATGCTGCCCCCAGAGAGATTACTCAGAAACACAACAAACACTAGCCCAGTTTCTCCTGTATCATGCACAACCTCTCTCCTTTAACACTCTTTCCTTTGCCCACTATATTCTTAAGCAATATATTTTAAATCGCTTTTTAATTATTGAAAATATTATAATTATTCCTAGGCCCAGTGCTTTGAGTGTAAATGTCTGGGCTGAGGTAAAATGGTTGCCAGAGGAACCATTTACAAATAGGCCTTTGTGTTGTCATGAATTATGCAGCTTCCTACATACACACATAAACATTAGAAGGAGTAGGCCATTCGGCCCTGAGCTTGCTGCATCATTCAACACATCTTCGATTGATCGGGTTACTCCACATTGATCCACGGTAACTATTTATCCCCCGTGCCACTCATGGATTGGTGTATCTCCAGTTTACAAAAAATTAAAGACTGCTTCCATCACTCTTTCAGTCAACAGGGAGTTTCACAAGTCACAACCTGCAATATGGGGAAAGATGTTTAATCGGAAATGGAATCAAGAGTGATGGGGAAAGACAGAAAAGGATAAACAATGATTTCATTGAATGGTTGAGCAGACGCAGATGGGCTGAATGGCCGATTTTCACTCCAACTGGTGGTCTTCTGAGAAGGGGACAGTCAAACAAAGAGAGAATACCAAAAGTAAACAGAGTACGAAGTAACTGTAGATATGATACTTTACTAATAAGTAACCCCAGTTCAATACTGGCTCCCCCACCCTGGACAGAGTGGATGTTGGGAAGATGTTCCCTTTGGTGGAAGAGACGAGGACCCGAGTGCATAGCCTTAGAGTAAAGGGAAGACCCTTTAGAACGGAGATAAGGAGAAACTTCTTCAGCTAACGAGAAGTGTATCTGTGGAATTCATTGCTCCAGAAGGGTGTGGAGGCCAGGTCATGGAGTATTTTTAAGACAGAAATAGATAGGTTCTTGAATATCAAGGAGATCAAGGGTTACGGGGAGAAAGCAGGAGGATTGGGTTGAGAGAATTACCAGTCATGACTGAATGGTGGAGCAGACCCGATGGGGTGAATGGCCTAATTTCTGTTCCTATGTGGAAAAGCATATTAGGAAGACTGGAGTGTTTAACATTTAATTCTCTCTTTCTGTTTAAAGTTAATGGCTAAGTAGGTAAGAAGGACTGTCTTGTTGAATTTCTAATGTTATTTCTCCTATTTCTCTACTTAATAAGAACTGTAATGTTGCATTTGCAAATTCCTTCTTTATACTTTGTACTGAAGAATTTATACCTCAGTACCTTTGTGGCTGAGATGGAGCCGTGAATGGAGACTTTAGAAACGTTTTCACTGTGCACCTGTATCCCTGTATTTGAGTACATGTTACAATAAAATCTAATTCTAAGGTTTGCTTTAATCCTGAGCGGTACAAGATCTTCCTGCCATCAGTTGGTAGCCCTGAGATTTATCCAGCTGTGATGGCTTATAATAAAGGTCAGCAATTAAAACAAAAGGACAGCACTTCATAATAATTAAATAATCTTATTTTCACAGCAGTCAAGTAAGGTTATTATATTCCCTACAGTGTGGAAGCAGGCCCTTTGGCCCACCAAGTCCACAACAACCCTCCAAAGAGTAACTCAACCAGACTTATTTCTTTATGTGGGGGGGGCACGGTGGCTCAGTGGTTAGCACTGCTGCCTCACAGCACCAGGGTCCCAGGTTCAATTCCAGCCTCAGGTGACCGTGTGTGTGGAGTTTGCACACTCCTCCCCCCGTGTCTGCATGGGTCCCCTCTGGGTGCTCTGGTTTCTTCCTACAGTCCAAAGATACGAATTGGCCATGCTAAATTGCCCATAGTGTTAGGTGCATTAGTCAGAGGGAAATGGGTCTGGGTGGGTTACTCTTCAGAGGGTCGGAATTGACTTGTTGGGTCGAAGGGCCTGTTTCACACTTTAGGGAATCTAATCATTTCCCGCTTACTAATGCACCTAAGACTATGGGCAATTGATCATGGCCAATCACCTAACCTGCACATTTTTTGGAACGTGGGAGGAAACCAGAGCTCCTGGAACAAACCACGCAGACATGGGGAGAATGTGCAAACTCCACACAGACAGTTGCCCGGAGGTGGGATTGAGCCCTGGTCCCTGGCGCTGTGAGGTAGCAGTGCTAACCACTGAGCCACCGTGCCATGTTTTCAATTCCTTGATTTTAAATAACACCTCGGGATTGCCAGCTTTGGAACCCAATCGTCCAAATTCTTAGAAGTATCTCAACATTTTATCGAAATAGTAATGCTCCCAGCATAAGGACAGCACAGTGTCCCGCTAGTCAGTAGCTGGATGGAAGGATTCACTATGTGCCTGGTCGCTGTCCAGATGTTTCCCTGGCCTCTGACCTGTGTTATTGTCAGAGTAAAGCAGATTGCTGGTGGAAACTTGGCACGCACAAGCAGTGGACGATGGGGAGGCACACCCAGGTCCGGTCAGAGATTCTCAGTTATGCTGGGAATGAATGAATTCTTGCCAGTTCCATCCTGGAATCAGCTCTTTTTGCTCCTCCCCACTTGAGAGTCATTCTCTGAAGATGCTGATTTCAGTCACAGCTTGGTGAAACTACCTGGCAAACAGTGATCCTGGAACCTCACCAGCTCACGTTGAGCTCGCTGATCTGAGCCGAGCTCCTAACACAATACAGACAGGTCTTCAGCACCCCCTTGCAGTAGGCAGAAGATTCAGGCATCGCTCTTGCTCCCCTGTTAACAGGAAACCTTCCGCAGCTCATAGAATTGTAGGAAACAGGAGTAGGATTAGGCCATTCGGCCCTTTTGAGCCTATTCTGCTATGGCTCATGACTGAATAGAGGTTGTTTTTTTTTGAGGTTCAAGAGGGCATCTTGTGTAACAAACCGCCCCCAACAAAGAATCAACAGCAGCTGAATAACGGGTGATTTGTGACGCACAGGGGAATGACATCCACTGAACGTTAGCTCGACTGAGTTTGAGCAAACAAAGCCAGCTTCTTCTGAAAACACATTGACAGCACGAGGTGCAGGGAGACAGACTGAAGTGCTTTAACCTGCAGGCTGATGGTTCCTATTTATGATCGCAGAACAGAAGATTCGACAATATCGTGCGGTCAGGCATGAAGGATGAAGGGGTGAAGCACGGAGGTTAAGGGTTGAGACTTTCTTCAGACAATGTATTTCAAATGGAAAGAGCAGCTTCTGATGCATTGACTTGAGGTTTGCTTTTTGGGGTATATCTGTGGATGGTACCTAGACCAGACAGATTGCACCCAAACAACTCACCACCAACTTCCCACACTGGCAGCAGGTGCCAGCAACACCTACAACCCATGCCAGAACAAATACAACAAAACATCCTGGGTGCTAAGAAGGGTTTATTATGCAGCAATAAAAAAAGTAACTGCATTATGTGAGCCCCCCGATGTGGCTAAAGACCGGAAAGGAGAAGTGAAGGAACAGAAAAATTCACCAAGTGGAGGGACAGCCAAGGAGCATGAGTACATTCAGATCTCGAAAAGGAAGATGAGACAAGGGACAATATAAACACATGCATGGGAGTGAGGGAAAGCCTCTTCTACTGAGAGCAGTGAGTGGTTTTCCTTTATCACACTGGACAAAGCAGACCTGGGAGATCCTTATGCTTAAAGACGTCATGGGCCATAAATCCAGCTCACGGTGAGGAGCAGACTCGATTTGACAGCACATACAATATCACTCTTGGCTGCTAACTTAGTTGGCTTCTCATGGATTGCTATCCTTTTTAAAATTGCCCTGCTAAAATTGTCACTATCCCCAAGTGATCTAACCCTTCAGTGTACAATCACGATTGTGAGGTAGCTGAATATGAGTTTCATGTTGTCTGGATAAATAGCAGTTGATGCTCTCTGGGATCGACCTATAATCATGCCCAGTGTGCACTTTTTACTAGCACCGTGGCTCAGCCAGTGCCTTAGACTAAGAATTTTATGTTCATTCACTTCCCGCCTGAAGATCCCTTCGATATCAGCAATCCCATAACTGCGGTTGTTCAAAATCACAAACTGTGATTGCTTAAGGCACAATTAATAGGAAGTTAGTAATAAGGCGAGCTGATGATTATTCTGTTAATTAAACATCACATCAGAAATGTTTTAATTTTAAACATATCTGCTAGATCAAAAGCATTTGAGTGTTTCATTATTTCCAGATGGAAGAGGTCTAACACACAGCGATGCGCAACAATTAACCACTGACTGTTTACATGTAACTACTGAATAAGCTGCTGCAATTGTGCGGTCAACTCCCAACTGGCTGATAAACATTCAGAGCTGGTTGTTATCCAGTCTCTGTACAAAGTACAGTGCTACGACGAGGGATTCAGAAAAAATTCAATAGGTGACAGATTCAGTTTTAACCACACTGCTACAATAGCTCAGTCAGCAGAGAGTGCCAGAATAATCAAATTTACAAACAAGATATGCACTACTGTGGAGGGAACAATGAGAAACCTGTATTTGCAACTTTATAGGGGCACAGGCTCACTGTTACGTTTGGGAGAAAATACAAAAGCGTAAAGATATCATCTCAACACTGATGACACCTCCCTTTGGAGAAACTTTGAACTGAAACTGAAATTAACAAGTTTAAAAACATTACCCATTGCCTCACTGGTCGACTGAACAGTGCTGTGGTCCACAGAGATGGAGCACTTGATGGGTGGTAGAGTCCTCAGTCACACAATGTTAGATTATCTGCTGGTTATGACACTCTCATTTGTGAGATTGTGCCATGTGCAGACTGGCTGCAGAATCTCTGAACTTACAACAGCTATCGCAAAGTGCTTCATTAGTTATAAATTGCTTGGAGTGGTTTCTTTACAGAGAGAATGGTGGGTGCATGGAATGCACCGCCAGCAGTGGTAATAGAGTCAGATATATTAGAGACATTTAAGCGACTCTTGGATAGGCACATGGAGGATAGTACAATGAAGGGTCTGTAGATTAGTCTGATCTCAGAGTAGGATAAAAATAGAGTAGGCACAATATCGAGGGCCGAAGGGCCTGTACTGTACAGTTCTATATTTTATGTTATGGAAAGTGTTATCTGAAACCAAGTGTTTTATTTTCTTTCTCATCTGAACTGAAAGCGCCAAATTTTATTCTATTTTGTTTGTCTGCATGTCACATGGGCATTTGGTTTGATTTAGAGTCAGAGAGTCATACAGCACAGAAACAGACCCTTCAGTCCAAGCTGAACATCATCCCAAACTAAATTTGTCCCACCTGCCTGCACTTGGATAATTTCCTTCCAAACCTTTCTTATTCATCGACATATCCAAATGTCTTTTATTGTAATCACCTAAATACAGTGAAAAGCTTTGTTTTGTGAGCTGTGCAGGCAGATCATAGCAAACAATGGACAATAGACAATAGGTGCAGGTGTAGGTCATTCAGCCCTTCGAGCCAGCACCACCATTCATTATGATCATGGCTGATCACCCACAATCAGTATCCTGTTCCTGCCTTATCCCCATAACCCTTGATCCCACTATCTCTAAGAGCTCTATCCATCTCGTTCTTGAAAGTATCCAGAGATTTGGCCTCCACTGCCTTCTGGGCCAGAGCATTCCACACAACCACCACTCTCTGGGTGAAGAAGTTTCTCCTCAACTCTGTTCTAAATGGCCTTCCTACTCATTTTTAAACTGTGTCCCCTGGTTCTGGACTCACCCATCAGCAGAAACATGCTTCCTGCCTCCAGAGTGTCCAATCCATTAATAATTTTATATAAGGATGTACGGATCACAGGGTACTTAGACAGGGCAAGGCATACTAGGTTACACAGCACAGGGGGTGCATAAAGCAAAATCAGCATTAGCGAAGTCAACATTATTTGAGTCCATTCATCATTCAAGCTTCTCATACCAGAAGTTATACTTGTGCTTTGCATCTAAAATGGAAGGCTTACTTCCATAACAACATCCTGCAACAAAATCTGAATATGTCCATAACACATTTCCCAATGAAAGTCATAACCTGAACAGTGAACAACAGAGCTCTCAGCAAGGTGAGGATAGTGGTGTTAATGTCACTGGCTCAGTAGACCAGAAACTGAAGCTGGTATTCTGGGAACACAAGTTCAAATGTCACCATGACAACTAGTGAAATGTGAAATCAGTTTTAAAAACAGAAACTGGATTTTTGGCGACCACGTATCTCCAGTCAGTTGTTGTAAAAAGCGTCTGGTTCACTGATGTCCTCCAGGGAAAGGAATCTGCCATCCTCAGCTGATCTGGTCTACACATGACTCCAGACCCACAGCAACATAGCTGACTCTTAACCCTTCATGGCATTCCTATAGTGTCGAGGCACACCATTCAGCCCTCCAAGTCCACACTGACCATCCAAACAGCACCCCACCTAGACTCACCCTATCCCTCGAACCCTGCGTTTCCCATAGCCAACCCACCTAATCTGCACATCTTTGGACTGTGGGAGGAAAGTGCAGCACTTGGAGGAAACCCACGCTGACACGGGGAGAACGTGCAAACTCCACACAGAAAGTCACCCGAGGGTGGGATTGAACCTGGGCCCTTGGCACCATAAGGTGACAGTGCTAAACTCTGAGTCACTGTGCCATCCCACTTCTGGGCAATTAAGGCTGGGCAATAAACGTGGCCTAGCTAGCGATGTCCACATCCCATGAATGAATTGTAAGATGTCCAATGATCATTTCGGTCCTTTATCCTTCTGAGAAATGTCTATCTTTCTTCTGCTTCTGAAAGCGAATCATTGAAATAGTCTATTTTCTGAAACTGCACTTTGCCGGTGAGAAGCAGATGGTGGAAGTTTGGATGTCTGTGCTCCTGTAACAAGCCTGCAAGAGCAGTAAGTGTATTTTTTGACAAGTACACAACAGTGCTTTGACATCGGATGCACAACGTCGGATACATATTTTTGGATCCATCTGTCCTTATCCTATTGGTGTGTGTAATAGTATCTGTTGGCACTTTTCGAAAGCAGGCAATCCAACATATGTGTATCAAGCCTTCACTGCCAATAGTACGCCTCCAACATTTACTCACTTAAATACACGCATTGTGCCAAACTACCTGTGGTATAATGTTGGTGTATTATTATCCATTATATTAATCAAATCCTCACACTGCTAAGTGCTGAATAGGCTATTGTGCTATACCCAGACTGCAAATAAAAATCTGTTTCCAGGGTTCCTTTTCAACTCTTGAAACTCCATTCCCCTTCAATATTGAAGGTAACTGTCATGGAATAAGGTCCAGGATTGAACAGTAACCTGTTTCAAAGCTATCTTTTCTATTTCCCACATTCCTTCAAGACCTTTCCCAAGGTGACACAAACTCCTCACGTAGTGGGAGGGATACCTCAATTGCTGCTGAAAAGAGAGACATGTTCTCAAGGCTTTTTGTCCGGCACTCATCAGGACAAATGCAAGAATGCCAAATTTCAAACAATCACAACAATTTATACCACAGAAGAAAAGGGTGATGATTGATCGCCAAGCCAACTCTGATAGGCTGAGGAGTTACAGTGGCAGAAGCAACTGGGAGCTACACGTCCCTGAATCGGGGTAGTTCAAAAAAAAATACAAGTTCTAAATATGTTCCTTTTGTTTGTAGGGAATTGGTCCTTGGATATAAATATACACCACTTCTGGAGTCAGTTAGTTCAGCTGGTTGGATGAATGGTTTGTAATGTAGAGTAAGGCCAACAGTGTGACTTCTGCACAACCCTTCAAACCTGATCACAAATGTTATCAAATATGAAGCCATGTCCCCTCCCTTAGGCAGTCCCTTAAGAACGAGGATGAATTACCACCATATTGGTCCAATGATAGTTTCAATGTGTGGGCTGCTACATTTGGGATAGATGATGCTTGAAAGGCTGCTAGACAAGGTGTTTGGAGAATTGTCCTGACTTCAGTGGTTAGGGCAGCACAGTGTCTCATAGGTTAGCACTGCTGCCTCTCAGCACCAGGGGCCTGGGTTTGATTCCAGCCTTGGGCGACTGTCTGTGTGGAGTTTGCATATTCTCCCCGTGCCTGCGTGGGTTTCCTCTGGATGCTCCAGTTTTCTCTTGCAGATTAAAGATGTGCAGCCTAGATGGATTGGCCATGCTAAATTGCACATAGTATGCAGGCTAGGTGGGTTAGCCATGGGAAATGCAGGGTTACTGGGATAAGGTGGCAGGGAGGGGATGGGTCTGGGTGGAATGCTCTTCGGAGGGTCTCTGTGGACTCGATGGGCTGAATGGCTTACTTCCACATTGTGGGGATTCTAGATTCCACTCTTCAACTTTGACACTCCTGTCAAAGTCTCTCACTGGGTTCGGTCTCTTCCTTTTCCATCTCCGTTGGTTACAAGCCAGATCCATGGCATATGACGGTCGGAATGTTGACCTCTTTGGGAATGCAGTAAGGGGATTCCCTGAAGTGATTATACAACATAGAACATTACAGCGCAGTACAGGCCCTTCGGCCCTCGATGTTGCGCCGACCTGTGAAACCAATCTGAAGCCCATCTAATCTACACAATTCCATTTTCGTCCATATGTCAATGCAATGGTCCACTGTCGTCCTATCAGGAGTGAGTTCTGAGTAAACAAGTTGCTTTGGGAGTCTGGTGTCAGGGACATTGGCCCACTCAGCACAAGTTTCTCTTGATAAAAGAAGCCCTTTGACCACATGGACTGCAGTGCCTCAAGACGAAGATTCCTCACCATCTGCTGGAGGGGACCGAGAGATAACAAAGAAGTATCGGCCTTATCAGAAAAGCCTCCCATCCCAAAAAATGTTTTTTTTCTGAAAAGCTGCAATCTAACAATTGACTAAAAATTGCCAACTGCCTTTCTGATACTTAAATATCTTTGCAGAAAATTTTTTAAATGAATTTGTGTTTCTCTCATGTTTTATGCTATCACTTAAGGGACTGAATTATCTACACAGACTCAGATATGGATGCTTTTTTTCATCAAACAGAAACCAATGGAGTTTAGTCAGCTGCAATTTTAATCTCAAATTTGACTTCTGACAGGTTGGAAAGAAGAAACCTGACGATAATGGTTTGTACAAGGACACATTTTCGAAGATGACAGAAAGGAGGTTTTAAATTAAAAATCAGACGTGAATTTTTGTCTGTTATCCATTTCCTCTGCTATTGCTGGAGACTGCAGCCTGGTTTTTCCAGGATTATCTATTTGCTCTGTCTCAATCTGTGGCTTAAACCCGAATACAGGACCAAAGTCAACTTTTCTGCTCATCACTAGAGAGGGGACGAGAGGTTTTGTATGTGCAGTTGAGGCTGAGGGGATGCTGGCTAGCTCAGTAGGCTGGGTGGCTGGTTTGTGACACCAATACTACAGGTTCAATTCCCACACCAGCTGGAGTTACCACAAAGGACTCTCCTGCTCAACCCCTCCCCTCATCCGATGGCCCTCAGGTTAAATCTCCACCTGTCACCTCTCTCTCAAATGCAAGAGCAGTTCTACAGGCTGGTAGGACTATGATGACTTCATTCCCAGTTGGGGCCAACTGACCTCTGTCACCCAATCACCTCACAGCAGCGTTTAATTCTGTGAACAATGGAAACAAAGACAGATGTTGCTTTGGCATTATGCCTCAGTAGTGTTCCATGTGGTTGACTGTGCAAGCTTCAACAGACATTTAGTCAAAGGCCACAATCCAGCGGAGGTCAGAATGTGTGCTTTCATTTGTTCAATCACAGGACAGCCTGGTCGCCATTAACTGTCCATCCTTAACTGCCCTTGACAAGGTGATGCGGAGCTCCCTGCCTGAAATGCGACACCTGTGTGGCGAAAGTATGATATAAAGACTTTCTCACAACTATTTAATACATCCAGCCCCCCTCCATGAGAGGGTGTTTAAGAGTCAACCACATTGCTGTGGAACTGCACTCCCAGTTTGGGTGAGCACAGCACATTCCCTTTCCAAAAGGACACGAGTGAACTAAGTGGGCTTTTATGACAGTCTGGTAGTTACACAGTCACCGCCATTACTGGTATTAGCTTTCCATTTCAGATTTTCATGTTAATTAATTAACCAAATGTAAGTTCCTGAGCTGCCATGATGAGGTTTGAACTTAAGTCCCCAGGTCATTGGACTGGGCTACTGGCTGACTTCTTCAGTGACATAAATACTATGGCCTTATTTGACAGCATTGCAAGCAGAGGTGCCTCATTTGCAATTCAGATCATCAATTTATTTAAAAACAAACATTTAGCCACTTAATGCAGCATCAGTGAGAGTGAAACAAGTGTTTAAACTACAATATTAATGTCCGCCAACTCTCAGCAAGATTTGCATAAAAGCCATGCATCTGCTCTCGAAGAAATGCCGAAAATAAAGACAATTTTTAGAAAGCCACGACGTTCTGAGATGTTGATGCGCAGAGGGACTTATGTATGTTCAAGGACAAAACACAGGGAAGTTTACCCAAATACAGAAAACAATTAGGAAGGCAAAAGGCATGTTGGTCACAAACAAGGAAGTTCCAATTGTATAGAGATTTGTTGAGACTGATCACAGATTACTGGGAGCAGTTTTACTCTCTACACCGAAGGAAGGATATGCTTGCCTTGGGTGAGAAACAGCAACATCAGTTCCTGGAATGGGAGAGGCATCCGATGGTGAGAGGTGGGATAAACTGGGACTACAGAACAATCTCGGTTATCTGAATGTCAAGTATCCAAATTTCAGATTGTCTGAACAAGATCTCAAGGTTCCGTAAAAACGTATTCAGTGTTCCAAACAATCAGTTATCCTAATAAAGTACTCCGTCTTGTCCGGATAATCGAGGTTGTACTGTATCTCCGCTGAGGTTTAGAAGAAATGGAGGTGGCCTCGACAAAACAGAGAAGATTGAGAAGTGGCTTGCCAGAGAATAGGTTGCTCCTTTTGACTGAGGAATCAAGAACTCGGACCCCTCCAACAATGGAGCACACCCTCAATCCTGCACTGGAATGTCCGACTTGGCTTTTGAGCCCAAGTTTCCGGAGTAGGACTTGAACCCCCAAACCTTCGCCAGAGGACAAAGTGTCAAATACAAGATGTGAAATGTGAAAGGGTACAGAAAACACACACAAGGATGCTGTCGGGTTGGAAGGTTTGAGCAACAGGGAGAGGCTGAATAGGTTCTTCCCTGAAGTATCGGAGGCTGAGGGGTGACCTTATAGAGGTTTATAACATCATGAGGGGCATGGATAGGATAAACAGACAAGGATCTTTTTTTCCAGGGTAGGGGAGTCGAGAGAGGAAGGATTTAAAAGAGACCTGAGGGGCAGTTTTTTCATGTAGGTGGTGGTGGGTGTATGGAATGAGCTGTCAGAGAAAGTGATGGAGCTGGTACAGTTACAACATTTAAAAGGCATCTGGATGGATATATGAATAGGAAGGGATAGAGGCATATGGGCCAATTGCTGGCAAATGGGACTAGACTTATGTGGGCATGGAAGAGTTGGATGGAAGGATCTATTTTCATGACTCTACCTCACTCAGTGGTTTATGCACCTTTGGAATCTCTGTTCAAGAGATCTGTAGATGATCTCATCATTGATTATACTCAAGGCTGGGGTGGGTAATATTTGACCCCTCTGGGAAGCCAGAGATATGGGGAGTGAGTGAGAAAGCAGAGTTAAGGGAGAAGATCAGCTGTGATCACACTGCATGGGGGGGAGCAGGTTTGATAGGCCGAGGGCCTACATTCCTTACATCATTGCACTGACCACCTGTTGTGATACAGTAGTGACAGTGCCTTGGCTTGCAGTATATTTCGAATGTAGCAGACAAAACACAGACAGCTGAGCTCAATTCTGTCCTCAGCTGCCACTTCCAGCAGGTGGTGATAGACAGAAAGAGAAAAACGTATATTTAGACAACATTTTTCATGATAACTAAATCTTTAGAATGCTTTCCATCTAATACAGTACTTTTAATGAAGTGTAGTCACTGTCATAATGACACAAGAGCTAATTTATAGGCAGCATTCCCACAAACAGCAAGGTGCTAATCTAACTGTGTGATGTTGATTGAGCCTGGACTCCAGTTCTGCTTCTTAATACTGCCATGGGCTATTTTACACAACCCAAGCAGGTCGAGTCTTGGTTTAATAGTACAGTCGCTGTAGACTTATCACGCCATACGGCTGATCTCTCACTGGAGAGAGAGGACCGGTGGTGATTTAATCTGAGAGTCACCATGCCTCAGGCGAGGGGAAAGGTTGAGAAGGAGAGTCCTTTATGAACACCTTATCCAGTGCAGGAACTGAACCAGCATTGTTTGCATCACTCTGCACCAGCCATCCAGCCAAATGATCCCTTGGTCTCAGTTTCATGGCTCATCCAAAAGACTGCCCCTCCAACAATGGAGCACACGCTCAATCGTGCACTGGAATGGTCGACTTCGCTTTTGAGGCCAAGTTTCCAGAGTAGGACTTGAACCGGCAAACCTTTGTACTGCAGGAGGCAAGAATACTACTGACCAAGCAACAGCTAAGTAGCAGCACTTGAGGGAGTTGAGCTGGGTTTTAGTCTGAGAGAGCTGAAACCATAGGCAGGACTGACGATTGCTTGGTCAGCTTGATCAGGACGGGGCTGAAACCTGGGGCATTTCTACTCCAAAAGGGTCAGGTAGTCATGAACATTGCAGACAGCATTAGCATTGACTAGAGCAACCGGGTTCCAGACCCGGGCAACTGTCTGTGTGGAGTTTGCATATTCTCTCGGTGTCTGCGTTGGTTTCCTCCGGGTGCTCCGGTTTCCTCCCACAGTCCAAAGATGTGCAGTTCAGATGAATTGGCCATGGGAAATTGCCCATAGTGTTAGGTGCATTAGTCAGAGGAAAATAGGTCTGAGTGGGTTACTGTTCGGAGGGTCGGAGTGGACTTGTTGGGCCAAAGACCCTGTTTCCACACTGCAGGGAATCTAATCTAATCTAATATCCATGAATGTGCTTCAGGAATGTAGCATACACTAGATATAGGCAAGACAATGGACTAGTGGTATTATCGCTGGACTGTTAGTCTAAAGACCCAGGTGATGTTTTGGGGACCCAGGTTCAAATCCTGCCTTTGGTGGATGATGGTATTTGAATTCAATAAAAATCTGGAATTAAGTGTCAGGCAGCTGTTGGGAAATCTCTCTTGCGGCTTTGTTGCAAGGAAAAGCATTTTCTAAGAATCAGAAGTTGATTGGATGCTATGATTTGGAGATGCCAGTGTTGGACTGGAATGTACAAAGTTAAAAGTCACACAACAGCAGGTTATAGTCCAACAGGTTTAATTGGAAGCACGAGCTTTCGGAGCGACGCTCCTTCATCCAACCACCCGGTGAAGGAACAGTGCTCTGAAAGCCAGTGCTTCCAATTAAAACTATTGGACTATAACCTGGTGTTGTGTGATTTTTAGCTTTGATTGGATGCTGTTGGTATTATTTGAGCTTTTCCTGGTTTCTCACGAGATCACCTTGCAGCTGCATCAAACCATGGTAGAAATATCTGAACGGGTCTGAATTTCTATCCATTCGGCAGCAGGAATAATATGCAGTTCCAATTACCGCTCTTTGCAAACATATTTCAGGGTGGGTGAACCAATCCTGAATATCCTTTCAGTGGGCTGGAGTGAACGGTCATCAAATTCTGATTCAACAAAATCATCTGCTGAAAAGAGACGACGTGTGGCTGTGTGCAGTTCAGTGTAACACAGGAGCACTGCCCAGTCCAGTCCAGCTATGCTGGTCCTAACAACCACACTAGTCAGGACATCAACAGCACATTATTTTGTTTTTAATTCATTCATGGGATAAGAGCATCACTAGCTAGGCCAGTATTTATTATAAGAGCATCACTTGCTAGGCCAGTATTTATTATAAGAGCATCACTTGCTAGGCCAGTATTTATTGCCCATCACGCAGTTAAGAGCCAACCATTTGATTTGTGGAGCAATTACCTGGAATCACAGTTCCCTTCTCTAAGGGAGTTAGCTGGGCTTTTCCAATATTTGGCAATAGTTTCACGGTCAGCATCAGACTCGTAATTCCAGATTTTTATTGAATTCAAATACCAATCATCGGCCAGTGGCAGGATTTGAACCTCGGTCTGCAGATTAACAGTTCAGCAGTAATGCCACTTGGCCATCATCTTGCCTCGATCTATCACGTACCACATTCCGGAAGCAAGTTCATGGCTATCATGAACACAGCTGCTCTAGTCAGCCGCACCAAGCTAGTCAATGCTACTACTGTCTGCAATGTTCTGCTTGCAGTACTATTTGAGTCTCTGATCTCTTCTGCACCTCCTGTCGAGAGGGCTTTCTGAGGCTCTGGGAACATAACCGGGTCAGAGCACGTTATCCTTCCCTACAGACAACTTTTACAAACTTTCAGGAATGCTGAGAGAGATAGATTCTTGGTCAGTCGGGGAATGAAGGATTCTGGGGAGAGGGCAGGAAAATGGTTGTGAGGAATGTCAGATCAGTCATGATCCTACTGCACAGGTTTGAAGGGCTGAATGGTCTGTTCCTATTTCTAATGGTTTTATTATGGGGTGGTCTCCCCTCTCCCTGACACTACTGCTCCGCTCCTTTGAGAAGCAGTTGACGATTCACACTATAGGGAATCTAATCTAATCCTTCCCCAGATAAGGAGGCCAAAACATCACACAATACCTCAGCGGTGGTCTATACAATGGCGGCGAGAGAACCCTGCCCCGATAGTCGAAGGTCCACCAGCTATTAAAGACAACAAACCACTCGCCTTCTTCACTGCATGCTTACCTTCAACAATTAGTGTACCAGGACACCCTTTCACTAATCTATCACTCTTCATGTAAGAATCACCTTGCCTCTCTCGTGTAAATAATCCTTTCATATGCTCTATCCCTCACAACTTTGTGCTCTACAATTAAACCTTCTCGCGTTTATTTTAACAACCTGGGGTCCATTTCATCTGGTCCTGGGGATTTGTCCACTTTTAGGTATGCCAGTCCCATTCACACGCCATCTCTCTCTGACATCGCTCACCAGTGGACGTACGGCTGCTCCAATTGAAAGAGAAATGCAAGACAAAAGGTGCAGGTTCATCGAAGTGCATGGGGATTGGATGCAAATAGTATATATTAGGTTCAAGCATCCAGCATCAGTACCCCAACTCCATTAGGAAAATAAAACAGGCAGAAGTAGATGGAAGGCTTGGTTCACAAATACAGGTTCTCCAGCCACATCAAAGAGATGAGATAGGTTGTAGAAATCGGGCCAATTATCCTGGAGGGAGAAAGGCTAAGAGGAGATCTGACCGAGGTTCTCAAAATCTGGGTGGTGAGGGAGGAAGTGCTCCCACTCACAATGGATCAAGAACCAGAGGAGATGGTTTTCAAGTGTTTTGCAAAAGTAGGAAAAGTGAAGTGAGAGAACAAACTTTTTCCCCCACAGCAAATCATTGGATAAACATATGGATGAAAGTAGAATAGTGTAGGTTAGATGGGCTTCAGATTGGTTCCACAGGTCACACAACATTGAGGGCCGAAGGGCCTGTACTGCGCTGTAATGCTCTACGCTCTATGATTAGGTTGGATGTGGAACATACTGTCTTGGCATGTGGTAGCTACAAGTTCAGGGTTATTGGCGCTGAGTTAAACTGCTCAAGTAGCCAGTACAGACACAATGGGTGTAATAGCCTCATTCTGCCCTATAACAATTCTGAACTTCCATGCTAACTGAGGGAATGGTGAGCGAGGAATGCCAATTTGCCATTGGACAAGGATTGTGACAATGAGCCAATCAATTGGTGCCTATCACTGAACGTTTACAGAAAGTGAACTCTCACGCCCCCTACAAGACAAGGAGTCAATCTCACAGAATCTTGGCAGACCATTCAGCCCATCAGGGCCACACCGACCTGCAAAAGAGCACCCAAACCAGACCGACACTTCCACCCCTGCATTTCCTCTGGCTAATCCACATAGTCTGCACACTATGAGCAATTTAACTTGGACAGTCCACCTAACCTGCGCATCTTTGGACTGTGGGAGGAAACTGGAACATTTGGAGGAAACCCATGCAGACACAGGGAGAACCTGCAAACTCCACACACAGTCGCCCGAGGCTGGGATTGAACCCGGGACCCTGGTGGGGTGAGGCAGCAGTGCTAACCACTGAGCTACCAGGCCATCCCAATCTCCGCTGTAACCACTAAGAATTTTCACCAATGATTGCCAATCATTTCATCACGAGGACACACTGATGACTAAATCCAACCCCAAGGTCACTTCACAAGATCACTGACTGTCACTGGGATTGTACGGTCATGTTCCATCATTCGACACATTCTGTGCGACATTGTCAAATCGATGCCCTTGAGTGGTACGCAAATACAATAGCTAGACAGTTTGCAATTTTAAAAGGATTTATTTGTCCAATTAGGCATCCAAGCAGCTTTTTGAAGGCTGTCGAGAGAATCCTCAGTGTGTCTTCTCCATTCTCACAGCCTGGAAACAGCCAGATGGAATACTAATTGACCATGGCACTCAGTTACCGAGGCACACAACACAATTCACATCAGGGGAGCAGTATGCCATTAAAGCTCTTGTAGTGAGGTGGCAGAGACCCCATCTCTCAGCCAGGAGACCCAGGTCCAAGTGCTGCAGTAGTGTGTCATAACATCTCTGAACAAGCTCATTCAAACGCATACCAAATAAAAACCCACACCACAGAGGACCTCCTCATGGGTCTGCTCCTGGGCCCGGCCAAACTGGCCATAAACAGGTCCAGGCCCTGCGCTGTGGAGGGGGCTATTATGGCTGATTGCCTGCCCCTCTTCCATGGTCTTGTCAGAGCTCGGGTATCTCTGGAGAAGGAGCACGCGGTGTCCACCAACACCCTGGAGCTGTTCAGGGAGAGATGGGCACCGCAGGGAGTGGAGTGCATTATTTCCCCCTCCAACTCTATTTTGATTTAATCCCTGCCCTCCCCTTCACTGTTTGATCACACAGCATTGCCCTTTTATGTGAAGGGCACGGCTTGTCACTGGCCACTCGGGTGTTTCCTTTCTTCCTGGTGGTGGAAATTAAATAAAGATTTGCACACCTGTTCTCTTTCAGTAAAAAAAAAGAAAAAAAGATTTAAAAAAAGGAACCCCACAGCATTGGGTTATTTCAAACAATTTGATTAAAAATATCTTTACGTTTAAAAAAAAGGAAATGGTTGATCAGTGAGTGAGGCAACAATATGAGGCTCTTGTGGTGCAGTGGTAGTGCCCCTTACTCTGTACCAGGAGGGATAGGTTCAAGTCCCACCTGCTTTCAGAGGTGTGTCATAACATTCCTGAATAGGGTGCTGAGGAAAATATCTCAGTTTTATCACTGACAGGATCGTAAACAACAATTGGGATGTTTTCAGTTTTGCGAACCCTTTTAATCAGTTCTGCGCCAAAGAACAGGCACTGCACCTCAGAGGCATTTTGCAGTTTGTCAATGGGACCTGCATCTGTCCATCAAGATCCACGGAAGGCATCAGGTGTTGCTCGGATTAAGCCAGTCGCTGCCAGTTTGAGCCAGAGTAAGGCCAGAATGTCAACTGGACTCACCACATAAACACAGTGGCCGCAAGAGCCGATGAGAGGCTAGGAATACAGCGGTGAGTAACTCACCTCCTGACTCCCCACAGCCTATCCGCCATCTACAAATGTACAAGTCAAGAGTGGGATGGAATTCTTCCCACTCGCCTGGATGAGTGTAGCCCCAACAACACTCAAGGCATCAGATGTTGCTCAGATTAAGACCATCGTTGCCATTCTGAGCCAGAAACTCAACCGGACTTAATACATGGCCACAAGAGCCAGAGTCTAGGAATACAGCAGCGAGTAACTCACCTCCTGACTCCCCAAAGCCTATCCGTCATCTACAACGTACAAGTCAAGAGTGTGATGGAATACTCTCCTGAGTGAGTTAAGTGCCAACAACACTCAAGAAGCTTGATATCATCCAGGACAAAGCAGCCCACTTGACCTGACATAACATCCACAAGCATTCACTCCCTCCACCACCAATGCTCAGTAGCAGCAGTATGTGCCATCTTAAAGATGTATTGCAGAAATTACCAAAGATCCTCAAACAGTACATTCCAAACCCACGGCCACTTCGATCTAGAAGGACAAGGGCACCAGATGAATGGAAACACCATCACCTGTTCGTTCCCCTCCAAGCCAATCACCATGCTGACTTGGAAATATGTTGTCGTTCCTTCACTGTCACTGGGTCAAAATTTTGGAAATCCTTCCCGAAGTGCATTGTGGGTCAACCCACAGCAGGTGGACTGAAGCAGTTCAAGAAGGCGGCTCACCGCCACCTTCTCAAGGGGCAACTAGGGACGGGCAATAAGTGCTGGGCCCAACCAGCGACACCCACATCCCACACGAGTAAAAAGAATACTGTCAATGAGAAGTTGTCAATGATAAAAACACGTTACTCGTGAGGCAAAATGGAAGCACAGGCACAGGTGAAGAGGTGGCCTATGCAAAGACCAACATCTGACGATGAAAAGATTTGACCTGCTGCTGTTGTTCAGTCACCTTGACCACCTTCTTTATTAATAAGTGATAATGCTGGAAAAAGCGCAGCTGGCTAGACAGCATCCGAGGAGCAGGAGAATCGACGTTTCGGGCATAAGCCCTTCTTCAGGAATGAGGCTGGTGTGCCAAGCGGGCTGAGATAAAAGGTGCGGGGGGGGAATTTGGGGGAGGGGCGCTGGAAATACGATAGGTGGAAGGAGGTGAGGGTGAGGGTGATAGGTCGGAGAGGGGGTGGGGGCGGAGAGGTCGGGAAGAAGATTGCAGGTCAAGAGGGTGGTGCTGAATCCGAGGGTTGGGACTGAGATAAGGTGGGGGGAGGGGAAATGAGGAAGCAGGAGAAATCTACATTCATCCCGTGTGGTTGGAGGGTTCCTCGGTGGAAGATGAGGCACTCTTCCTCCAGGCGTCGTGTGGTCAGGGTCTGGCGATGGAGGAGGCCAAGGACCTGCATGGCCTTGACGGAGTGGGAGGGGGAGTTAAAGTGTTCAGCCACAGGGCGGTTAGGTTGGTTGGTGCAGGTGTCCCAGAGGTGTTCCCTGAAACGTTCCTCAAGTAGGCAGCCTGTCTCCCCAATGTAGAGGAGACCACATCGGGTGCAGTGGATACAGTAAATGATGTGTGTGGAGGTGCAGGTGAATTTGCGACAGATATGGAAGGATCCATTGGGGCCTTAGAGGGAGGTGAGGGGGGAGGTGTGGGCGCAAGTTTTGCATTTCTTGCGGTTGCAGGGGAAGGTGGCGGGAGTGGAGGTTGGATTGGCGGGGGGTGAGGACCTGACGAGGGAGTCACGGATGGAGTGGTCTTTCCGGAACGCTGATAGGGGTGGGGAGGGAAATATATCCCTGGTGGTGGGGTCCGTTTGGAGGTGGCGGAAATGACGAAGGATGATACGATGTATCTGGAGGTTGGTGGGGTGGAAGGTGAGGACCAGCTGGGTTCTGTTCTGGTGACGATTGGAGGGGCGGGGTTCAAGGGCGGAGGAGCGGGAAGTGGAGGAGATGCGGTGGAGAGCATCGTTAACCTGAGGGGAAATTGCGGTCTTTGAAGAAGGAGGCCATCTGGGTTGTTTGGTATTGGAATTGGTCCTCCTGGGAGCAGATGCAGCGGAGGCGAAGGAATTGGGAATATGGGGTGGCGTTTTTACAGAGGGCACGGTGGGAGGAGGTGTAATCTAGGTAGCTGTGGGAGTCAGTCGGTTTATAGTAAATGGCTGTGTTGAGTCGGTCGCCCAAGATAGAAATGGAGAGGTCTAGGAAGGGGAGGGAGGAGTCTGAGACTGTCCAGGTAAATTTGAGGTTGGGGTGGAAGGTGTTAGTAAAGTGGATGAACTGTTCAACCTCCTCATGGGAGCACGAGGTAGCGCCAATACAATTATCAATGTAGCGGAGGAAAAGGTGGGGGGGTGGGGGGTGGTCCCTGTGTAGCTGTGGAAGATGGACTGTTCCACATATCCTACGAAGAGGCAGGCAAAGCTGGGGCCAATGCGGTTGCCCATGGCTACTCCTTTGGTTTGGAGGAAGTGGGAGGATTGGAAGGAGAAATTGTTAAGAGTGAGGACCAGTTCAGTCAGTCGAAGGAGGGTGTCAGTGGAAGGGTACTGGTTGGGTCGGCGGGAGAGGAAGAAGTGGAGGGCTTTGAGTCCTTTGTGATGGGGGATGGAAGTGTATAGGGACTGGATATCCATCGTGAAGATAAGGTGTTGGGGGCCATGGAAGCAAAAATCATGGAGGAGGTGGAGGGCGTGGGTGGTGTTCTCTTAATAAGTGATAATGCTAACCCTATAGGAAAATGAAAGTCATTGGGAATGAAGCAGAAGCTGGAAAACACGCTCTGTCCAAGGTCGGTCAGTGCAACAATCCAAATTGAAAGTGCTGGTGAACCTCAGCAGGTCAGGGAGTATCTGGGGAGAGGAAAGAGCAACAACATTTTCACTGAATTGAGTTAGCTTTATTGTCACATGGAGTCAAATGAGAAAAATAAAAAGTTAACAAGTCGCCAGTTACGGTGTCATCTTAGGTATAAAGTACCCAGGTGAGGATTCCTCTGCACAAATTCTTAGGCCAAAAAAATTAGAAAACTAAATAACATGTCCAGCAATACAGCCTGTCGGAATAAATTAGAAAAGAGCTAAATAAAGAGCTCAGAGTAACAGTCCTTCCAATGCAGCCTGCACTGGCACCTAGCCTCCAGTCTATGCTGGGCCTTGACTCCAGACTGCTCCAGAGGCTCTTGAGGCTAGGCGATTGTTCTGGAATCACCTCGAAGCTGGATGTCTATTCTGAGGCCATGCCTGGCCAAAAGATCGCCACACTGGGCCGACTGACATGCCAGGCCGAGAGACCACTATGCCAGGCTGAGAGTCCGCCACACTAGGCCGAGAGATCGCCACACTGGGCTGAGAGACCACCACAGCGAACGAGAGACCACCACACTGGGTCGAGAGATCACCATACCGGAATGAGAGACCGCCACAACAGGCTGAGAGATCGCCACACCAGAACACGAGACTAACACACCGGGCTGAGAGACCATGATACTTAGTGAGCCACCTTCAGAACACCAGCATCTGCAGTTCTTTGCTTCATTGTGGGACAACATAAGCTGTTTCTTCTTCAATCAATTTGCATAATTGAGCTTGCAAATTGTGGGCAACAGGGTTTAATTTCCTTTGGCAGCAATCTGCACTATGTGTTCATGTAAAAATCGCCCATGAATTATTTTAATGCAGTCATTAACCTGTTGAAAGTGAACAGATTAGGGGCTGTGTTTAAATGGTGCATTTTAAATGTGGCACCATTATGTAGTGGAGGTTAAAGTGGAAATGGCTGCGGTTTAATTTTATTGTTCATTTGTTTAGCGTTGTATTCCTCTTAACTGCAGTAAAATGGATCACTTGCAGCATTGCACAGGACCCACTGATTTTATCCACTCTCTCGACCAGGACTTCCGTCCATTCCCCAACACCCCCAGAGAAGGTGGTGGTGAGCTGCTTTCTTGATCCTCAGTGGTCCGTGTGGGGTAGGGACAGTGCTGTTGGTATGGAAAATCCAAGATTTTGACTCAGTGACACTGAAGGCACAGCAATGTAGTTACAGGTGAGTATGGGCTGTGGACTTGCAGGTAATGGGCTTCCCATACAAATGCTGATCATGTTCCTGGGGAGGGTGAAAGGTGCAAATTTGGAAGCTGCTGCAGAATAATGATAATAATGAATAATAAAATCATTCATTGTCACGTATATTCAATATAGAATACAGTGAAAAGTTTATACCATCACCATGAAATGGCGTCATTCTCTAAACTTAAAAATAAAATTAAAAAATTAAGAAAGATATCTGAAAGAAAGTCCAACATTTCCTTCCTTGCCGCTACAGTCTTGCTCCAGGCTTCACCATCCCATGCTGCACTGTCTCTAGGATCCCGCTCCAGGCTTCACCATCCCATGCTGCACTGTCTCTAGGATCCCGCTCCAGGCTTCACCATCCCATGCTGCACTGTCTCTAGGATCCCGCTCCAGGCTTCACCATCCCATGCTGCACTGTCTCTAGGATTCCGCTCCAGGCTTCACCATCCCATGCTGCACTGTCTCTAGGATCCCGCTCCAGGCTTCCCATGCTGCACTGTCTCTAGGATCCCGCTCCAGGCTTCACCATCCCATGCTGCACTGTCTCTAGGATCCCGTTCCAGCTTTCACCATCCCATGCTGCACTGTCTCTAGGATCCCGCTCCAGGCTTCACCATCTCATGCTGTGCTGTCTTTCGGATCTCGCTGCGGGCTTTACAACAAAAGGGAAAACTGCAAGGAAACAACGAACTGCAGATACAGGAAACCTGAAGTAAAAACACAACAACTGGTGACACTCAGCAGGTCTGGCAACATCTGTTCAGAAGGAGCTAACGGAATGTTGATGGGTTTGTGCACTGTACCTTGTAGATGGTACCCACTGCAAGCACTGTGATGTGAAGCTGATGGGAGTGAATGTTGAACGGGATGGACATGGTGCCAATCAAGCAGGCTGCTTGCTCATGGATGGTGTCAAGCTTCTTGAGTGTTGCTGGAGCTGCACCCAACAAGGCGAGTGGGGAGTATTCCGTCATACTTCTGACGGGTGCCTTGTAGATGGTAGACAGATATCAGGCAGAATGTCTGAGGTTTAGCACTATTGAAACCAGTGTGAGAAAGCGAGAGCTTGGAGAAGATCGCATTAACTACTCCTCTCAGAGTGAAAACGGTGTTCAGAAATTAAGGTATGAAATCACAGGAACGTCACAGGTTCATCAGCGGCTCTGCTATAGAGGAAGAAGCTGGTCAGATTGAGGGAGAAAGTTAATTAAGCTTAAATCAAGGTTACACTGCATGATGTTGTGAGTACTACAGAGACATAGCTGCAAGATGTTCAACGCTGGGAACTCGGATGCTGCCTGACCTGCTGTGTTTTTCCAGCACCACATGTTTCGACTGGGACCTAAATATCCAAGGGTAGATGGGCAGAGGGAGTGGAGTTGCCTTAAGGTTACACTGCACTGCACAGAGTATAGTTAATAAGATAAGGGAGTGACAGGCATAGTACCCTTTAAAGTGCACGGGCACAAGGGCCACTCCAAAGTCAATGCCAATGCATTCACATCTGCTTCCTCCAGCCATTGTGGGTGCAGTGCTCAGAGAGCCCACAGCCTCTTGAGGAATGGCTCAAACTAATGGAGTGGTTCAGGTGTCAGAACGCTGAAGTGTCACTCCAGGTGTGCATGGTGTTCACTCCACTGCTATCTCTCTCCTCAGTCACTTGTTTACAATTTTACGAAGCAGTATTGGATCTGGTTGAGACTGACACCAGTCTATCAGCAGAGATACCACCAAAACAAAGCATTTTCAACAGCTTTCCAAAGTCCAGGGAACCAGGGCAAGAGCCCAGTCCATCCCACAATCTCAAATCCACTGACTCCATCTACACTTCTCACTGCTTTGGGAAGGCAGCCAACATGGGACAAAAGATATAAAAGCTTCATCACACATACCAACAGGTGCAAGAGCAGCTTTTTCCCTGCTGTTATTAGACGCTGAATGGATGTCTCAAATTTTACACTTAATTGTTGACCTCGCAGCCGTAACATTATATTCCTCATTCTGTTCTATTCCCCATATGCACTCTGTCTGCCTGCACTGCACACCCAAACAAAACTTTCCACTGTCCCAAATACACTTGACAATAATAAACAAATAAAACCAAAACAGCCAATCATAAAACGTCAGCATGGTACCAGTTTTAGAATTCAGAGTCAGTCTGAGGGCCGAAGTGCATTCCTTGTTCCTTGCGACATCATCACCTTTTCCCTGATAGAAATTACATTTGTGATTTGCAAACAACTCCTCAAACCATGGACTGAGGGTAAAAACAGGGTCCACCATTCCAAACACCAGCTCCACATTAAAATCATTCGAGGTCACATCCTGCCAATTTCCTGCGAGTCCGTTTAACATTTCTCTCCTGTCTAAACAGAGTAAGTGCTCTGGCCAATCCTTCCAAGAAGCTCATTAACATCAATAAAGGCTATGATCAGTAACAAGACCACACAACTGTCATTAGAAGGATAAAGCAATTAAAGCTCCAGCTCCTTACAATTCGATTATACAAATTTGTTTCCACACAAACTACTCTGTGCATCATTGCAACTGCCTTTCCCAGTCCTTCAGCTACCTTGCTCCTCTTACCACACAGATATTGACTTAACTCGGATTCCAGAAGATCAGCATTTGTGAGCAGGCTTGTATTGTGAAATGTTTATGCAGGCAACATCATCTTAAATCTGGTTCTCTGCAACAAGACCAAGTGACACAAAGCATTCAATTCGTTCTTTGTGGTGTTTATAAGTTTTTACCTGTGCCTTTTCAAATCAGTTGCTCACTGGGAAATAATAATCAATAATTGAATTATAACCATGTATCCAGAAACCTGTGGCTAAAATGTTAGCCATGGTACCAGTCAGATGACATGGAGGGCATGAAAAAGTCAATTATTTTATTCAAAATACCTTCAGACATGAGAGACAGTCATTTACCCACAGACAGACAGACACACACACACACACACAAAACTCCACCATATAAGTGTGCACACACCATAACAAATGCGCACTCACCCAAAACACACCCACAAGGAAATTCTGCCAGGGGTACCATTTCAAGCCACCTGTTCCATCCCTGGATCTTGTGGAATTGTGGGTAACTTCTCTGACTCAGAGCCAAAAAGCTCCAGGTGTGAGTCCCACTCCAGAATGAGATGTACAAAGAAGGTGCATTCATAATGTGGCCAAACAGACTGATTTCCAATTTGTACCTTCTTCCTAATGTGACAACAGAGGGCTGATGGGCAGGAGAAGTGTCTAGTCAGCCATGTTAAATGTGGACCAGCAGCTCCTCTGGCTTCAGGCTAATGACCTCCTCCAGGAACAACTAGATGTGGAAAGTAGCCTCACATATGTGCCTTCTCTGCTTCATGTGCTTTTAGATGCAGAAAATAGGGAGGCAATGGTCTGCTGGCATTATCGTTTAAGCCAGAGATGAAGATAATCATAGAATCCCTACAGTATGGAAACAGGCCATTTGGCCTATTGAGTCCACACTGACCTCCAAAGAGCATCCCAATCCCCTACTCTATCCCTGTAACCCTGTATTTCCCAGGCCTAACCCACCTAGCCTGCACATCCCTGGACACTATGGGCAATTTAACCTGGCCAATCCACCCGAACCTACACATCATTGAACTGTGGGAGGAAGCCAGAGCACACAGACAGTCACCCAAGGGTGAAATCGAAACCCAGTCCCTGGTCCTGTGAGGTGGCAGTGCTAACCCACTGAGCCACCGTGCCACCCCGTGTTCATGGGACCTGGGCTCAAATCCTGCCGTGGCTGATGGTGGTATTTGAATTCAATTTTTAAAAAAAATGGAAATAGGAGCCTAATGACCGTGAAACCATTGTCAAAGTGGACATCTATCTGGTTCACTCAAGCCCTTGAGGGAAGGAAACTGCTGTCCTTACCTGGTCTGGCCTCCATGTGACCTCAATGTGGTTGACTCTAAACTCTTAACTTCCCACTTAGGGATGGGCAGTAGAGGCTGACTGAACCAGTGATTCCCACAGCCTGTGAGTGAATTCTTAAAAATAGTCTATTGTTGTATAATTTTGGTTATTTTAACCTTCCTTAAGAATGAAGGAGCAAGTGGAGGCCATTCACCCTCTCAAGTCTGTCTCACCATGCAATAAGATCCCAGGCCTCAACTCTTCCTTTATGCCAGCTCCTCATTGCCCCCAACTCTGCGGTATTTCAAAAATCTGTCTCCCCTTTAAAAACTTGCAGTGACTGAGTCTTCATAACTCCCTGAGGCAGTGAATTCCAGAGATTCAAATGTTTTGCGTCAGATTACAGTATTTTAAAAAAGACAAACAAGTTAGATTACATTCCCTACAGTGTGGAAACAGGCCCTTCGGCCCAACAAGTCCATACCAACCCTCCGAACAGTAACCCACCCAGACCCATTTCCTTCCGACTAATGCACCTAACACTATGGGCAATTTAGCATGGCCAATTCACCTGACCTGCACATCTTTGGACTGTGGGAGGAAACCGGAGCACCTGGAGGAAACCCACACAGACACGGGGAGAATGTGCAAACTCCACACAGACAGTTGCCCGGGGCTGGAATTGAACCTGGGACCCTGGGGCTGTGAGGCAGCAGTGCTAACGACTGAGCTGCCAGGTTTGCGCATTCAAATTAAACGCTTTATCAGAACACCTCGGTGTGAACAACCGATAGACAGCGACCGATACACAAGCATGCGGAGTACATATATATATATATATATCCCCTGCCAGACTGCCAGAGTTAACATCGAGACACTTGCAGAGATAAATACTAGAGAAAGTGAAATGATGGCAGATGCAAGGAATATCGGCAGTCAGGATCAAAGGGTTGGAAAAATGTACATCAAAGCCCACAGTGACAAACAGAAACATCAAAGGAATGATGCTTCATCGCAGCTTTACTTCAATAGCAGTGCTGCTGGGAGCCAGACCAAGATGATGCGACAGACCATCAGACAGGCCATCAGACAGGTCAGCCATGTCTGTAAGCTCCGACAGAAGTAAAACCCTCAGTCACTGGTGGCGCAGTGGACTGTGAAGAAGGATATCTCAGAGTACAACGGGACTTTGATCAGATGGACCAAGGAGTGGCGGATGGCATTTAATTTCGATAAATGTGAGGTGCTGCATTTTGGAAAAGCAAACCAGGGCAGGACTTATGTATTTTATGGGGAGTATTGCTGAACCAAGATTGTGAGCAGTGCAGGTTCATAGTTCCTTGAAAGTGGAATCCCAGATAGATAGGTTAGTGAAGAAGGCGTTTGGTATGCTTTCCTTTATTGGTCAGTGTATTGAGTACAGGAGTTGGGAGGTCATGTTGTGGCTGTACAGGACATTGGTTAGGCCACTTTTAGAATATCACATGCAATTCTGGTCTCCTTCCTAGAGAAAGGATGTTGTGAAATTTGAAAGGGTTCAGAAAAGATTTACAAGGATGTTGCCAGGATTGGAGGATTTTGAGCTACAGGGAGAGGCTGAATACACTGAGGCTATTTTCTCTGGAACGTCAGAGATTGAGGGGTGACCTTATAGCGGGTTATAAAATCATGAGGGGCATGGATAGGGTGTACAAAGTTAAAAATCACAACAACACCAGGTTATAGTCCAACAGGTTTAATTGGAAGCACACTAGCTTTCACCTGACTATCACCTGATGAAGGAGCATCGCTCTGAAAGCTAGTGTGCATCCAATTAAACCTGTTGGACTATAACCTGGTGTTGTGTGATTTTTAACTTTGTACACCCCAGTCCAACACCGGCATCTCCAAATCATGGATAGGGTGAATAAACAAAGTCTTTTTCCCAGGGTAGGGGAGTCCAAAACTACAGGGCATTGGTTTAAGGTGAGAGAGGAAAGATTTAAAAGTGACCTAAGGGACAACTTTTTCACACAGAGGGTGGTACGTGTATGGAATGAACTGCCAGAGGAAGTGGTGGAGGCCAGTACAATGACAGCATTTAAAAGGCATCTGGATGGGTATATGAATCAGAAGGGTTGAGAGGGATATGCACCAAATACTGGCAAATGGTTTAATTTAGATTAATTTTGGATATCTGGTCAGCAGGGATGAATTGGACTGAAGGGTCTGTTTCCGTGCTGTACATCTATGACAACAAGTTTTGCATTAACCAGCATCTCTGAGACCAGTAGTGTGTCGACTGATCAAATATTCCGGAAAATCAAGAGGCCGTCAGCATCAGTATAAAAACGCTCCAAGTAATAGAATCATAATGCAGGGGGTATGCACGTTGCTTTATTTACTGCATAAATAACTTAAAAAATAATGCAACCCTGCCTGAAATAAAACTGACTGGCAGAGAGCCTGATCACCCTCAACTGACCACTCAGTAGGCTGCAATAATACAGTAAATGTCTGGTATTTCGGGTATCTACTTTAGCTGGTTTATTGAGACTGCCGGTTCACCAGGTGCTGGTTAAAGCAAAAGTTTGCTGTTTTCGATGAGGCATCTAGATGTTGACAGTCTTCCAACGACACTGGAATTTTTAAGGCAAAATTCAAGATTGAAAAAGGGTGAGTAAGGACAGTCCTGCCGGTCAGACACAGCTCCATCTGATTCTAAACATGGGGTGGCACGGTGACTCAGTGGTTAGCACTGCAGCTTCACAGCACCAGGGTCTCAGGTTCGATTCCACCCTCGGGTGACTGTCTGTGTGGAGTTTGCACATTCTCCCCGTGTCTGAGTGGGTTTCCTCCGGGTGCTCCAGTTTCCTCTCACAGTCCAAAGATGTGCGGGTCAGGTGAATTGGCCATGCTAAATTGCCCATAGTGTTCGGTGCATTAGTCAGAGGGAAATGGGTCTGGGTGGGTTACTCTTCGGAGGGTCGGTGTGGACTGGTTGGGCTGAAGGGCCTGTTTCCACACTGTAGGGGATCTAATCTAATTCCCAGCAAGTTGCAATATTTGGTGAAAGCAGCTTCCAAGAAAAACATTGGCAAGGATCTCTAATGGCCTGAAGTCATAGGATTTGACCTGCTCATGACTCCACCAGACCCTGGTCCTTAGCCGAATGCCAGAGTATGCATATGAAAGAAATGCCTAAATAAGTTCAGCAAAGCAGTCCAAGATGGAATAGCTCTTGGCCAATACTTTCCTTGCTGCAGTTATGCGATGAGAGATAGAAACAGAACATTGCATTTAGATTGCATCTTCCACTGGATCTCGCAAAGCACTTCCCAGCAATGAATTACTTCTGATGCGTAGCTCGTGCTGTTATATGTTATTCACAGAATCTCTACAGTGCGGAAGGAGGCCATTGTTGCTTGAAAGTAGAGTCACAGGTGGACAGGATAGTGAAGAAGGGGTCTGGTACACTTACCTTTATTGGTCAGTGCATTGAGTATAAGAATTGGGAGGTCATATTGCAGCTGTACGGGACATTAGTTAGGTCACTTTTGTAATACTGTGTGCAATTCTGTTCTCTCTGCAAAAGGAAAGATGTTAAACGTGAAAAAGTTCAGAAAAGACTTACAAGGATGTTGCCAGGGTTGGAGGGTTTGAGCAACAGGGAGAGGCTGAACAGGCTGGGGCTGTTTTCCCTGGAGCGTCAGAGGCTGAGGGGTGACCTTATAGAGGTTTATAAAATCAAGAGGGACATGGATAGGATAAATATACAAGGTCTTTTTCCTGGGGTGGGGGAACTAGAGGGCATAGGTTTAATGGGAGAGGGGAAAGATTTAAAAGGGACCTAAGGGGCAATGTTTTCATGCAGAGGGGGTACGTGTAAGGAATGAGTTGCCAGAGGAAGTGTTGGAGGTGGAACAATTACAATATTTAAAAGTCATTTGGATAGGTATATGAATAGGAAGGGTTTAGAGGGATATGGGCCAAATGCTGGCAAATGGGACTAGATTAATTTAGGATATCTGATCGGTTGGAGGATTAGGGCCGAAGATCTTTTTCCATGCTGCACATCTCTACCACTCAATGTCAACACTGACCCTCAGAAGAGTATCCCTCCCAGACTCTGTTCCAAAGAGGCTCCCTTAGCTCAGTTGATGGATGGATGGATCCAAAGTGATGCCATCAGTATGGGTTCAATTCCTGCCCTGGTTGAGGTTATCATGAAGGACTCTCCTGCTTTACCTTTTCTCTCTCGTGATCCTCAGGTTAAACCATCACCAGTCATCTCTCTCTCTCTCTCTCTAATCAGCGAACAGCTCTACGGTCAGGTAGGCACTTGGGGATCTGACCGTAGGAAAGGCAGCAGCCAACTGAGGTGCAGCAAGCTCCCACGAACAGCAACGTGGTTGTTCTGAAGGAGGATCACTCGAAATGTTAACTCTGCTTTTCTCTCCGCACAGACGTTGCCACACCTGCTGGTCTTCTCCAGCTTCTTCTATTCCGTCCTCTTTAAGCCTTTCCTAACATACCTGGGACCCTGGTGGATCACAGGCCTCTGATTGACTGGCAGTTCTCGAAGGAGATCTCTGCCTGTGGGGGTTCCTCAATGTTGGTAGAAGGCCCATCAGCAGCCATTATTGCTTGACTGCCATGTGGGAGAAAGTGAGGACCGCAGATGCTGGAGATCAGAGTCAAAAAGTGTGGCGCTGGGAAAGTACAGCAGGTCAGGCAGCATCCGAGGAGCAGGAGAGTTGACATTTCAAGAGCTTATGCTCAAAGTGTCGACTCTCCTGCTCCTTAGAATCGGCCTGGTCGGCTGTGCTTTTCCAGCATCACACTTAATATGGTGGGCCTTCCCCAAAGGAGATGACGTGAGACCCAATATTTCAGTCAGCCAGCAGTCAGTCTGTGGAACATGCTCTCTAGAGGGATGCGGGACAACCAACTGGATGGTCAAGTGTGCACAAAAATTGGCCAGACTCCCTCAGAAAGTGACATTTTGAGCTACCGCACGCACGCCATTGGAGTGGGGGGTGCCTGAGGGGGAACTGGGATTTTGCTCCCCTGGAGTCTGGACTCTGTGTTACGGACTCAGTGATTGCGACTGAGTGCTCCATGTGAAGGGGGCTCCAACATAGCGAGGCCTCGAGTTCCCAGGGGAGGGTCATTTAACTCAACGCCAACCTGCCCCTCGCCACTCAGCCAGCTGGTGGCGACACTGGAGAGGGTCAATAAGGTAAATATCCTCGATAGGAGCTTGTGATCAGTTGCACCTTTCCTAACCCTGAACAAACGAAACCAACAGAGAGGCACCATTGCTCTGAATGCAGCCTCTGTCAGGCAATAGCATTCCCCAACAATTTTCCAACGCTGAGAAAGAACACTTTGGATTTAGTAAACAAAGGTGAGAGTTGGCTGGTCCTTTAACACTTCTGACTGCAAACTCAGAAAGTTTACAGAATTCCTACAGAGCAGAGTCAGATAACCCTACAACGTGGAAGCAGGCCACTCTGCCCATTGAGTCTGCACCCTTGCATTTCCCATGGCTAATCCACCGAGCCTGCACATCCCTGGAAAAACTTGCACAGCCAGTCCACCCTAACCTGCTCATCTCTGGAAGGAAACTGGAGCACCCAGAGGCAACCAGCGCAGACACATGGAGAGGATGTGAAAACTCCACACTGACAGTCTCCCGAGGGTGGAATCGAACCTGGGTCCCCGGCACTGTGAGGCAGCAGCGCCAACCACTGAGCCACTGTGCCACCTAGAAGGAGGCCATCACACCTGCACTGGAAAATTAGATTATTTACAGTGTGGAAACAGCCCCTTCAGCCCAACAAGTCTACACCGACCCATCGAAGCGCAACCTACCCAGACCCATTCCCCTACATTTACCCCTTCACCTAACACTACGGGCAATTTAGAGTGGCCAATTCACCTAACCTGCACATTTTTGGATTGTGGGAGGAAACCGGATCACCCGGAGGAAACCCACGCAGACACGGGGAGAATGTGCAAACTCCACACAGTCAGTCGCCTGAGGCGGGAATTGAACCCGGCTCTCTGGCGCTGTGAGGCAGCCGTGCTAACCACTGAGCCACCGTGCCGCCCAAAATTGCTCCTGAATGATGTGCAGCACTTGAATCGGAGGTTAGTGGGCATGTCTTTGGCACCCACTGGCATGTAGCTCACACTGACAGTGCCAGTCTTGGCACAGACAAGCCTGCTGCAGGAGTAGCTGAGGTCAGAGGATTAGAGTCTAGTGTTCCTCCCCCTATCGTCACACTCTGACCCCACATGTGCCGATGGCTTTATTCAGAAAACTGCCTCTATTAATTTTGATTGGAATCTCAATAATGGAAACTAAAATACAGATGCCAGAAAAATATTAGTTCCACATTTCCATGACCTTCATGATAATCAGTCAGGGGATTTGTCACAGTGAGCAGTGAGGCGTGATAATTACCTGTTGAATTATACAGTAGCCAGGTTGTCAGCGGCGATTATGATATATCACACACTGGCTTATGTTGTGCTCTAATTACGTTATTTGATTAAATTATAATCCAAAAGCTGGCATCAGGGGCAGCTGGCAGTGTCACTGTCTGCTCTCAGTACCATCGAGTGGAGATCAATGTCTGGTTGAACTTTCGGGCTGTATGTTAGGACCTGCTAACACCAACCAATCAGCAAAGTTTCATTTGCAGTTTGTGTAACCTCTGTGTTAACCCAAAGATAGTTACAATCAAAGCACCTGGATTGCCAGATTTGTTCTACTCCTCCCCTGAACTTGGGAGGAACTCAGATTCGCAAATAGATGTCAAAGGCAAATGCAATATCATGCCTGCAGTCGAAACATGATCAGTCTCAGCGCCCAGCTCCAGCCTACAGCCCTCTCAGGGCTCAGCATCGCTCTGAGGTCAGCCTTGGCCACATGCCTTCTTTTAATTGGTTCCCCGTTGGTGGCTGTGCCTTCTGGTGCTGAGGCCCTAGACTCTGGAATGCCCTTCCAAAACTTCACCACCTCTCCGTCTCTCACCCTGTCTCCCTCCATCTCCCCATTTCTCACACCACCTTTCTGCCTCTCATTCAATCTCTCTCTCTCATTGCCTCTCCCTCTACCTCCTTCTCTCTCACTACCTCTCTGTCTCTCCCTCCTTCTCCTTCGCTCCCTCCACCTCTCCATCTCTCCCTCCACCTCTCCATCTCTCCCTCCACTTCCTTCTCTCTCACCATCTCTCCATCTCTCCCTCCACCTCCTTCTCTCTCACCACCTCTCCATCTCACTCACCCAGTCTCCCATCACCTCTCTATTTCTCACCAGCTCTGCATCTGTCCTTCCACCTCTCTCTCTCTCTCTCTCTCTCACACTGCCGCTCCATCTCCCACTCCTGAACACATTTACCCAATTGATCAAATCTATCTCTCTCTCTCTCCCCATGTCTTCCTCCACCTGTCTCTCCGCCTGCTTTGTTGTTTGCCTCTCTGTCATTCTCTCTTCCTTTAAATTCCATCTTGGAACCTAACCCTTTGTCCAAACGTTGAATCACTTGTTGCAATATTTCCTTATGCAGCTCAGGAGCAGATGATGTTGTGGTGTGCCTCAGGACATGTTATTGCTATAAACTGAGAGAGGGGAATGTGTAGCGAGACCTGGGTGTCCTCATGTCCCTGTCACTGAAGGTACACAAGCAGCTGCAGCAGGCGGTGAAGAAGGTGAATGGTATGTTGGCCACCATAGTGAGAGGATTCAAGTACAGGAGCTGTGTAATAACTCCACAGAGGCTGGTATCCCGTCACCAAATCACTTGTTATTTACATGTGGAGAGTACTTGACACTGGTCCAGCTCCCTCGGAGCCAGCTCTCAGAATGACCCTCCAGTTTATATCTGTCAGCCAGGGCTCCTGAGTGGACCAGATTAACAGCCCCAATCAGGGAACTCATATTCGATGAGGTCCACTGGCTGACCTCATTCCAATCAGTACAGTCACCGTTTCGGACATGCTCAAATCTTGCTTACACACGAAGGAACACCAGCAACAACCTCCAAACACGGTGAAATTGCATTTAGGCATATTTAAAAATCTCACAACACATGATTATAGTCCAACAGGTTTATTTGGAAGCATTAGCTTTCAGAGTGCTGCTCCTTCTGTGTCCTATGATCTCATACTCTACAACCACCATGATGTTGTAAAACTTGAAAGGGTTCAGAAAAGATTTACAAGGATGTTGCCAGGGCTGGAGGATTTGAGCTATAGGGAGAGGCTGAACAGGCTGGGGTTGTTTTCCCTGGAGTGTCGGAGGCTGAGGGGTGACCTTATAGAGGTTTACAAAATTATGAGGGGCATGGATAGGATATATAGACAAAGCCTTTTTCCTGTGGTCGGGAAGTCGAGAACTAGAGGGCATTGATTTAGGGTGAGAGGGGAAAGATATAAAAGAGACCTAAGGGGCAACTTTTTCACGCAGAGGGTGGTACGTGTATGGAATGAGCTGCCAGAGGATGTGGTGGAGACTGGTACAATTGCAACATTTAAAAGGCATTTGGATGGGTATATGAATAGGAAGGGTTTGGAGGGATACGGGCCGGGTGCTGGCAGTTGGGACTAGATTGGGTTGGGATATCTGGTCAGCATGAACGGTTTGGACCGAAGGGTCTGTTTCCGTGCTGTACATCTCTATGACTCTATGACTCTAACTACCAGTTGAAGGAGCAGTGCTCCGAAAGCTAGTGCTTCCAAGTAAACCTGTTGGACAATACCATGGTGTTGTGTGATTTTTAACTTTATACACCCCATCCAGCACCACTCCTCCAAATCACAATTCGGCATAACTACTTCAACTTGCTTATTTGAAGCCTCTGCTCAATCTTTGCAATAGAATTGTGCTGGAAAAGCAAATCACAGGCACACTTAAAATCACACTCTGCCTGAATTGTGTTATGGTTGGGACTGGCTTCATCCTCCCCCGGAGACAGACAGGTGAAAACATTTTATTCATTATAACAACAAAGGTAAACATGATTGCGACCAATCTTACAATGGTGTTGCTTTGTAAATACACTGTTGTATTTTATTTCCTGCTTTAACTGGATTAGTTTATCAGTCACATCATTAACCACGAACACTCAGCACATACATCAGGTTCTTGAGTCTTACAGCAGGGAAACAGACCCTTCAGTCTAACCAGTCCATGCTGACATCAAATTAATCCCACCTACCTGCATTTGGCCCACATCCCCCCAAACATTTTACATTAAATCAGATTCCCTACAGTATGGAAACAGGCCATTTGGCCCAATAAATCTACACCGACCCTCCAAAGAGTAACCCACCCAGACCCATTTCTCTCTGACTAATGCACCTAACACTATGGGCAATTTAGCATGGCCAATTCACCTGACATGCACACTTTTGGACTGTGGGAGGAGACCGGATCATCCGGAGGAAACCCACACAGACAGGGAAAATGTACAGACTCCACACAGACAGTCGCCCGAGGCTGGAATCCCTGGTGCTGTGAGGCAGCAGTGTTAACCACTGAGCCACCAGGCCGCCCCCTATCTTTTACTCATCAACTTATCCAAATGTCTTTTAAATGTTGTAACTCTACACACATCCACCACTTCTTCTGGAAGTTCATTCCACATATGGGCCACTCTCTGTGTATAGAAATTGCTCCTAGTGTTCTTTTTAAATCTTTCTCCTTTCACCATAAAACTATGCCCCCTCATCTTGAAATCACCCACCCAAGGTAAAAGACACCTGCAATTCACCTTATCAATACTGCTCATTATTTTATAAACTTCGATAAGGTTATCCCTCAGCCTCCTACACTCCAGAGAATAAAAAGTCCCGGCCTACCCAACCTCTCCTTACAACTCAAACCCTCTATTCCCAGCAATATCCTGGTAAATCTCTCCTGACCCTCTCCAGCTTAATAATATCCTTCCTATAACTGGTGTAGAGAGTAGAGTAGAGTAATTTTTAATTTCTCATTTCTACCATATACAAAACATACAGGAAAAATGAGGCAGTGGTCCTCCAGGACCGAGGGTATTACATGGACAGCACAAACTACACAATCGTACGTGGCATAAAGTGTATAAGACATGCAAAACATACAAGTTATAGTGTAACAGAAGAATGATAAACGATAGACGGTTTTCTAGCAGCAATACCAAAGAATTTCAGATGGGAAAGAGTCCGATCATACTGCATTAAGCAGCCTGATGGCGTGGGGGAAGAAACTGTTGCACAGTCTGGCCATGAGAGACCAAATGCTCTGGTATCCTCTGCCAGATTCCAGGAGGGAGAAGAGTTTGAGTGAGGGGTGTGTAAGGTCTCCCAGAATACTCTTAGCCTTTCGGATGCAGCGTGTGGTGTGTAAATGTCTGCAATGGAGGGGAGAGAGACCCTGATGATTTTCTCAGCCGTCCTCACTATCCACTGTAGGATCTTACCATCTGAGATGGTGCAATTCCTGAACCAGGCAGTGATGCAATAGCTCAGGGTACTCTCAATGAACCTTCTGTAGAATGTGGTGACTATGGGGGGATGGGAGGTGGGCTATCCTCAGCCTGCGCAGAACGTAGAGATGCTGCTGGGCTTTCTTGGCTACGGGATTGGTGTTGAGGGTCCAGGTGAGATTCTCCGCTAGGTATACTTCAGGAAATTTGGTGTCCTTCATGATCTCCACTGGGTGACCAGAACTGGACATAATACTCTACAAGAGGCCTCACCAAAGTCCTGTACAACCTCAACACCATGTCCCAACTCCTGTACTCAAAAGGTCTGAGAAATGAAGGCAAGTATAGTCTTTCAGCTTTTATTAAACGTGTCATAGATAGACCAGAAGATTCATTGGTTAGCTGGTTACAGATTACCACATTCATGATGGAAAGTATTAGTGGTCCAAAGAAGTTATTTTGGCAAAGAAAATTTAAAAAAGAATGGTTTGCTGTATTAATTACTCCATGTGCACTTCTACACTTGCCAAGTTGAATTAGATCAGTGTCAATGAGGAGGGATGGAGACAGGAGTCACAATCCTGACCCAGGACGTTAGACCAAGTCCAATGAACTCACCCCAACCAGAGTGCGGGGTCCCACCAATGACCTGAGCACAGCAGCCCCCTAGAGACCGAGATCCCAGTTACCAGTTCCTAATGAATCCCCGCCCTGTCTTTCCCCTAGATTTGGGTGGTCAGCACTAGGGAAACAGGCCATTTGGCCAGTCTTACAATGTACAGACTGCAGCTGTCCAGAATGGCAGCTCATCATCACCTCTGAAGGACAACTGAGGATAGATAATGAACGCTGGCCTTGGAAGCAACATCCAGTGAAGGAATTAAAACTTCAGGGCATGGAGCAGTCAGTCCCAGATTAAAGGCACCAGTGTTTAGATACATTCAACTTTATTTAGATAATGTGCAAGTTTATGGGGAGAAAGCAGGACACTGGCAGTCAACAATGATGCTCATTTGAACAATTGGTGCAGACATGATGTGCTGGATGTCCTCCTTCGGCTCTATAACACTTATGTGATTTGGAGAAACTATATCTACAGTAAATGCCCTCTCGCCTAGTTTCTCTCCAAGCTATCTCAGAGCTTATGTTCTGCCTGAGACTGGAAGAGCAGGAATCGAACCTGCTCCCCAAAGTGGCAGGGAAGGATAAATAACCAGGGTGCTTGTTACCGAGGAGTTGCCCACCTCTTCCTGCCACCCTCTGGAATTACATTCTGGACAAGACAGTTCATGATTGACCATCCCCAAACTGCCACAAATTTTAGATTAATGACCATTTAGGGGGTTTCATCCCACTTCGGCTGAAAATAATTCAGGTCCTCATTCTGAGTCAGAAGGCCCGGGTTCAAGTCCCACCATCTGCATCAATTTGCCAAGACCAAGTGCCTTGACCTAGAGCAGGCTTTGGGGAGTCAGGAGATGAGATACTTGCTGAAGTATTTCTAGCCCCTGGCATGTTCCAGATTCAGCTGACAGTAGCCTTTATTAGCATGAGCACAACTTCCACCCTTTGCAACTTCAACAGACTTTGTACAGTCAGTAAACAGACTGCCATTCCTTCTAACTGCAGGGAACTCGCATACCTGTTTGCAATGATTACAGCAGCCTCAGAGCCACTCCTCATTTCTTACCCAGCTATCGGCATGGTGGGCTGTCAGCTTCAGGTGGCTATCCATTACACACATTGTGTCGAAACCAAAGCCTTGCCACGTGCAAGAGAAATTATTACATGATGAAGAAGACGTGCCCACTTATGTATCTTTCCTCAACTATTCCAATTAGTTCAGAATTCTGGCAAAACTTGCACATTTAATACAGGCTTTTGTAACCCAGGGCCTGCTCCCAGTTATGTCAAAAATGTTGTATCCTATTTCCCTGAGGAAACAGAAGATATGGAGTGGCAGTGGAAAAGACAGGATGGATGCTGGAAAGGATTGCAAAAGAAGGTTTCAAGGAGGAAGTCTTTCAGGAGGATGTTGAAGGTAGGTAATTGAAGGCAGCTAACAGCTCAATCGGTCACCACTGACCAAGCTCAGGGAAACTGTGCCTGCACACAAGTTTGAGAACTCAGGGATATTGGCTGGGATGTAAACTTTGAGGATATTGGTTGGGTGAGGCAAGAGTACTTGTGATAAATGATTCAGTGCCTGTTCAGCAGTGTCCTCTTCCTCCTCCCAGTTTTAAGTGTGGGACAGTTTCCAAAGGAACAATCTCAAGTTTGAAGTCTCCACCTTTAGCCTTTGCTAATAGTTACAAATTCTTCTGAATGAAACAACAGGAAAAGCAGCTAATGACTTTGCTGTCCCTCCCAGTGCATTCTTTGTTCCTTTCCATTGAGTTCATCCTCCTCGCTGATGAATGACTAAGGGTGAAGCAGACTTTGCAAGTTCCCAATGTTCTTTCTTGCTGGAGTTTCAAATGGCATATTCCATCCAGCACTATAACCATTTACTGCTGGCTTTGTAACATTGTGCCCTGCTTTGGTGTCGCCAACAGTGAAACCTCTTTTCTTTGCCATTTCAAAGCTTCATGAGCGCAGTGACCTCCATGATGGCCTTCCACACCTGTGCCTTCAGGGTCAGTTGTAACTCAGCATGCCTGCCTCAATATCACACCCACTTGGGTTAAAATCCCACCCCAGAACTTGAGCACAACATCAACGCTTGGTACTCAGTGATAGAGTGCCACAATGTTGGAAGCTATGAACTTTGGATAAGACATCAAACCCAGGTTCAACCACCGGTTGTATGGATGTAAAAGTGCATTTCAAAGAACAAGGCAGTTAACTCCAACTCTACCCTGTCCTCTTCCTCCCCCCAATAATATGTGTGGGACCACTGCCCTCCTTGACCTGTCCATCATCTTTCCCATCTGCTCCAGCCTCCTCTCTGACCTATCACCTTCTCCCCCACCTTCATTCGCCTATCACATTCTCATCTACCTTCTCCCCAGCCCCTCCCACTTATCTCTCAGCCTCCCGGCCAATACGCCTCATTCCTGATGAAGGGCTTATGCCTGATACATCGACTCTCCTGCTCCTCGGATGCTGCCTGAGCTACTGTGCTTTTCCAAGCACCTCGCGACATGGATAAATATTCATCAATTCTGTGAAGTAATTACTCTCAAAAGGTCAGAAAATCATGGGGAACAGTGTCCTAAGAACGTCACTTCCAAGAAGGCATGTCACTCAGTCATGTGGCTGGCAGGGCACCTTTGGTGTGAATAGATAGAATGTTTGTACTGTTGAGCTTACAACGTCCAGGTGCCATTAGCTCACCTTATGACTTCAGTTCAGAAGGATCAGAAATTGAGTTCAGAAGGGAGGCCAGTTCTTTCCTGGCAGGTGGTTTTCAGCCAAGTGGAACCTTTTTATTTAGTTCATGAAGCTTTCAACCTTGGGAGAGTTTGTCTCAAAGTTTTCAAGTGTAAGAACAGAAAAGGTTGAGGCCATCAAAAAGGAATCATAAAACACCCTTATCAATCCAAAGAAGAGTCAGTTAAGTGAGATGTTGAGGTGTTGAGAAAAAGCAAAGTACAGGAGTTGAGGGGGCTATCACGTTGTGGGTGCAGAGGATGTTGGTGAGCCATCTTTCGGAATACTGTGTACAGTTCCAGTTGCCCTGCAATAGAAAGCTATTATTAAGTCGGTGAGGGAAAAGATTTACAAGGATGTTTCTGGGACTGGAGGTTTTGAGTTATAAGGAGAGGCTGGGTAAGCTGGGACTTTTTTCGCTGGAACATAGGAGGTTGAGAGTTACCTTATAGAGATTTATAAAATAATGAGGGGGATAAATAGTAAAAGGTCTCTTCCCTAGGATGGGAGAGTTCAAAACTAGGGGGCATAATTTTAAGGTGAGAGAAGAAAGACTTAAAAGGGATCCGAGGGGCAATTTTTTCACACAGAGGGTGGTTCTTGAGTGCAATGAGCTGCCAGAGGAAGTGGTAGATGCATGTACAGTTACAATATTTAAAAGATATTTGGACAGGTACATGAATAGGAAAGGTTGAGAGGGATATAGGCCAAATGCAGGCAGGCTGGACGAGTTACTTTGGGAAACTCGGTTGGCATGGATATGCTAGACCGAAGGGTCTGCTTCTTTGCTGTATGATTCTACCTCATTGGGATTTAGTATCTGTAAAAGGGTGGTGTTGGGAAACAGTGTGAGACTTTGCTTTGCTATTTATGTCAAAATCATTCTTACTGTGTAACATATCCATAGAATTTGGATTTATTTTGTGCAACACTATTGAAGTACATCTGTAGCCTTGTGTGACTAATCATCACCAGAACAACTGCAAGAAAAAAAATGATCAATCAAGCCAGGTTTAATTTGGGAACCTGACTTTTCAAATATTACCATCAGCTGGGATCATAACTACAAAGCCCAATCATGATTTTGCAATGCATTGTGGACCAAGATCAAACTTTGCTCCAATGCAAACATCACCTGTCTCACCTTCTGGTGAAGGCATTACGTGAAAGCATTTGGTATTAATAGGTGCCAAGCTGGGCATCAGCCAAGTAATAATTGATGGGCATCAATCAGACAGTACAATCTATGAACACAAAGCTGCAAAAAGCTCATTACATAACTTTCACTACAAGGTAATTCATTGGGCTGTAAAGTGATTTGGAACATCCAAGGGCCATAATAGGCACGATGATCAGAGGGGGAAATCTCTATACTTTCTCCTATATAAGAGAACAGAAGGGCAGGAGGTTGGCCTAGAACTGTATATAACGCTGATTCGGACCCAGAGAGAGTACTGTGTACAGAAGGTTAAACACATGTACCAACAGGTTCAAAAACAGCTTCTTCCCCGCTGTTATTAGATTGTTGAATGGACCTCTCAAATTTCAAATCGAACGTCGGTCTTGTTTTTGTGCACTCCTGTGCCTGGCTGTCTAAACACCCTTGTCTATCATCTGTACGTTATGATCTGCATGTACTGCATGCAAAACAAAGCTTTTCACTATACATCGGGACGTGTGACAACAACAAATCAAATCAAATCAAATGAATCACAATAGAAAGGAGATTTACAAGACATTTTGTCAGAACTGAAGAATTTTTGTAGTGATGAAAGACTGGATGGGCTGGCGTTACAATCCAAAGGTCAGGTGAATTGGCCATGCTAAATTGCCCAAAGTGTTAGGTGAATTAGTCAAGGCTAAATATAGAGTAGGGGAATGGATCTGGGTTGGTTACTCTTCGGAGGGTCGGTGTGGACTTGTCGGGCTGAAGGGCCTGTTTCCACACTGTAAGGAATCTAATCTAATCTACCATCTTTGGAACATTAGGACTGAGTGGAGATTAAGTTGAGGTATGTAAAAGTATGAGGGACAGTGATGAAGTGGATAGGGATAAAAATGAAGTGGATAGGAACAGAGAGGTATTTAATCCAAGCGGGAGAAGGAGAGTTGAGAGCTTGCTTCTGCTTGAAAGTGGATGAGGGTCCTCACTGCCTTGAAAGGGTGGTACAGGCAGAAAACCTCATCATATTGAAGAACTCCCTGGATATGCGCGTGAGGTGCCGGAACCAGTCTTCCAGACCAAGAGTCGAAAAGTAGGGTGTTACAACTAGTACAGATAGGGCGGATCACTGACTGTAAAGTTCCTATGTCTGTATGATTCACGACCATCCAAGCTCAGGGGAACCTCCATCCAATCAAAAAAAAATGCCATCAGAAGGATTCTTTTGATTAAGTTGCAATAGAAGCACAAGAGGACCACTGTGGAAATTCACCCACCTTCCTCATTATTAAAATACATTGGAAAACATGGCTGCTTTGTAGACACTCTGGCCAATGGAGCAGTAAAAGGTAAAATCGCCATAGTCCCTACGGATGGCATCTCATTAGCGAGAGCAGGCTGGTGGTCAATATGGCTGCTTTGTGGACACTCTGGGCAACAGACCAGTAAAAGGTAAAGTCGCTGTAGTCCTAATGGATGGTGCTTTCATTGCAGATAGCTATCTGAGTTTAACCTGAAAGTCACCACGTCTCAGATGAGGGGAGACATTGAGAACATGGGACAATAATGCTAACCTCAGCCGGTGTGGGAAATGGAAGCATGTTGTTGACATCGCTCGGCCGACTGGGCCAAGTACAAGAGTGGGCAATTCCAAACTCTCACCCAACCCACTGTCTACACACTGAAGTATGTAAGTGCTAAGCCACACCATCAGATGTAATATTGACAAGCAATAGAGTCCACCACTGAATAATGCAGTAGTGTGGAGAACAGAAAGATTTGACTAGTTCAGTCAATAATCTAGTTATTGACTAGTTTTAATAATCACCTTTTAACCGTTGGGGCAGTGTTATCAGATGTAAGGACACACCAGGGTGACACAAAGGCTATTTGACCAATCATTCCTTTAGCATGCCAACCTTGTCGTGATGGTACAACATAGATTATTAATCTTTAAAACCTTTCAGCTAATTTAAAAACCTTGCACTTTATGTTTGAGAGGGAGCAGAAGTTAAAAACGTGTTGGGAACACTTTACAACTGACTCGAAAGTCGTCAAATTCTCGCAAAAGTCTAATGGATCAGATTATGTCAAGGCAATTGCTTAAATATGCAAGGCTACCTTCCAAAGGAACGGGAGCTGTGAAAACAAACAAATTGCCTGTGATATACAAAAAAAAGACTCTCAATAACAGGTATTGCTGGAACAAAGCCTCAAATTTGAAACTTGTAATGTATGCAAAGAGGAAGATACGTTAGTTATCGATATTTAAGGTTGTATTTGTAACCCTCTTTCCCCATCTATGTCAGAGGGCTGCAAGGGAATTCTGTCTGGACCATCAAAATCCAACATTAGAAAGACTACCACCATTCAGGGCCAACAGCCAATGTTGTTGCATCAAACACCTCTGCATATGAAAGCTTTGGTTATAAGCCTGTGGTTTTCACTCCAGACAGAGAGAGAGATGCAAAACATGCAGAGTAACATCCAGGAATCCCTCTCTCTGTGTGTCTCTCTCTCTCATTGGAAATGGCACCCAGTTTGGCAAAAAATTCATCCGACCTGAGACAGAGCAGACTTACGAACCAAGAACTTTGCAATAACTGCATTCTTTGTTCACAACTGAGAGTGCACAACAAACAGCTAAACAGGGGCTTCAGACAAATTAAAAACTACATGTCAAAGATGACCAAAAGACTCGAAACCAGATATCCTTTTATCTTCTTTTGTGTTGACCACTATGCCCCTTTGACTTTGTACATGCACGTGTGTATGTGCGTATTCCTGAGTGCCTGCACAAAGGCTTGACGTTGCATTTTAAAAATTATTTTCTTCGAATTTAACAATCAATAAACTTGCTCGCTCTTTGAGTTGAGAAAAGCTCGTTGATTGGATCCTTACTGCTCACAGCAAGAAACATAACTAACAGCATTTTAATGACAGAAAGAGACAGCCACATGAAGAAAACTGAACAGGAACCTTTATTGCGATTAAGGAAGCAGACTGAGTAAAGGGGCACTTACAGATAGAAGGTCGATTTTGATTCTTTATGAAATGTGCCTGTTTGTGTAAAATGGTCATGCCTTGGAAATGTATAAATCATTTAAGAAATTTGTTCACAGGACGTGGCGATAGTCAAGCCCTTACCTTAATTGTGCAGAGGGGCAGTTAAGCACGATCCACATTGCCGTAGGTCTGGAGTCACGTGGAGACCAAACCAATTAAGGTGGGCAATTTTCCTCTCCACATGGGTCTTGGCAAGAATTGGCATTTGTTACATGGATTTTCATTGAATTTATGCTTTGCCATCTCCCATGGTGAGATTTGAACCCCCATCCACAGAGCTTTAAACTGGGCTGCTGGATTATTCGTTCAGTAACATTCAGTAACACAAATAAGGCAAGAGAACATATGATGGATAGTAGGATTCTGGGAGGCACAGAGCATGAGTGGGGCCTTGGTGTGCGTGTCTATTGGTCCCAAAAGGTGGCGGGATAGGTAGATAAAGTGGTGAAGGAGGCATTTGGGATGTTTGTCTCCAGCAAAGTCACTTTCGTCCTCCCAAATCATAGAGTTGCTCTCCTATAAGAGAAAGGCGACTGGTGGTGAGTTTAACCTGAGGGTCACCAGCTCAGGCAAGGCAAGAGAATGGGAAGGACAGTCTTTCATCGTAACCTCAGTGCGTGTGGGAATTGGATCACGCTGCGTTGCAAACGAGCTGTCCAACTAAATGAACCAAACAACACCCATCTTTATTAGCCAAGAAATAGAGTTTAACAGCGGTGAGGTAACACTGGAACTGCATACAAGGTTGGCTAGGCCTCAGCTGTGCGCAGTTCACAAATCCACATCATAGGAGGGATGTGATTGCACTGGAGAGGGTGCAGCAGAGATTCACCAGGATGTTGCCTGGTCTGGAGATTGTGAGGCATGAAGTGAGATTGGACAGATTGGCATTGTTTTCCTCAGGGCCGGGGGGGACTGTGGGGAAGACATGATGGAGATGTATAAAATTATGAGGGGCATCGACAGGGTAGAAACTTTCCCCTTGGTGGAGGGATGATTGACTGGGGGCACAGATTTAAGGTAAGGAGCAGGAGGTTTGGAGGGGATGTGAGGAAAATGTTTTTCACCCAAAGGGTGATGGGAATCTGGAACTCACTGTCCGGAAGGGTGGTAGAGGCAGAAGTCCTCATAAATTTTAAGATGCGCCCTTGTGCTACCAAAGCATTCAGAACTATGGGCTAAGTACTGGGAGATGGGATGAGAATAGTTAGGTGGTTGATTTTGACCACTATAGTTTCAATGAGCTTAACAGTTTTTCTTGTGCTGTAGACCTCTATGACCCTATAACTCCAGGCAGCACGGTGGCTCAGTGGTTAGCACTGCTGTCTCACAGCATCAGGGACCCAGGTTCGATTCCAGCTTCGGGCAACTGTCTGTGTGGAGTTTTAATGTTCTCCCCGTGCCTGCATGGGTTTCCCCCGGGTGCTCCGGTTTCCTCCCACAATCCGGTTTCCTCCCACAATCCAGAGATGTGCAGGTTAGGTAGATTAGCCTTGAGAAATGCAGGGTTACAGGGGTGGGTCTGAGTTGAACACTCTTTGGAGGGTCAGTGTAGACTTGATGGACTAAATAGCTGGCTTCTACGCTGAAGGGATGCTACGATTCTATCCCACTTCATTACCACTGCACCATCGTCTCCCTGCCATAATTCCTCTGTTTCAACAAAGTCTACTGATATATGCTGAAAGACTATTGATACATAAGAAGCCAACTCACTCAGCACTTAATACACCTTTCCTCAATGCAAACATTTCAATCGGGCCTTTGCATTCAGACCAACTGAAAATGAAAAACTGCAATCACACTTGATTGTCCAGGTCAGAGCATGGATTGTCACTCCCATAATCCATAAGGTCAGCTGTAACACTAGACCCCCACATCCCAGAACAGCAACCACTACAGCAACCTTTCAAGCCTGGTGTGTTAGCAGTAACTCCTGGCAAGGAAGGTCTGATCTTGTACTTCAATCCATATTCCGACCTGACTCCATTGACATCTAGAAACTGGTTGTTACCATCTCCTTCTGTAATCAATTAGATCGAGTGTTCCAAAAGAGACTCAACAAAATCACGGATGAGCTCTTGGGTTGCAAATGATTACTAAGGGCTTTCATTTGTTTCTGGGAGTTCAGCATTATTGGCCAGACTAATATTTATTATCTGTATTGGTCCTGGAGAAGATGGAGGTTACTGATCTTCTTGAACCAGGACAGTGTAGGTGGAGCCAAGGTGCTTTTAGGGAGACAGTCCCAGTAACAGCGAGAAGAGTGATAGAGTGAAGTGGTAGCTTAATAATAATGTTTCTGGATTGGTAAGCCAGACACTCAAGTGAACTTCTTGGGGTTATGGGTTTGAACTTAAAAATGTGTTGCTGGAAAAGCGCAGTAGGTCAGGCAGCATCAAAGGAGAAGGAGAATCGACGTTTCGGGCATAAGCCCTTCTTCAGGAATGAGGAAAGTGTGCCCAGCAGGCTAAGATAAAAGGTAGGGAGGAGGGACTTGGGGGAGGGGCGTTGGGAATGCGATAGGTGGAAGGAGGTGAGGGTGAGGGTGATAGGCCGGAGAGGGGGTGGGGGCAGAGAGGTCGGGAAGAAGATTGCAGGTCAAGAAGGCGGTGCTGAGTCTGAGGGCTGGGACTGAGAAAAGGTGGGGGGAGGGGAAATGAGGAAGCTGGAGAAATCTGTATTCATCCCTTGTGGTTGGAGGGTTCCTAGGCGGAAGATGAGGCGCTCTTCCTCCAGGCAAATGGGTTCGAATCCCACCATGGCAGATTGTGAAATTTGAATCCAATAAAAGATCTATAAAGATCTATCCAATAAAATGAGCTAGAGGGAGAGGTTGAATAGGCTGGGGCTGTTTTCCCTGGAGCGTTGGAGGCTGAGGGGTGACCTTATAGAAGTTTATAAAATCATGAGGGGCATGGATAGGATAAATAGGCAAAATCTCTTCCCTGTGGGGTGGGAGAATCTAAAACTAGAGGGCATAGGTTTAGGCTGAGAGGGGAAAGATACAAAAAAGACCTAAAGGGCAACTTTTTCACTCAGAGGGTGGTGCGTGTATGGAATGAGCTGCCAGAGGAAGTGGTGGAGGCTGGTACAATTGCAACATTTAAGAGGCATTTGGATGGGTATATGAATAGGAAGGATTTGGAGAGATATGGACCAGATGCTGGCAGGTGGGACTAGATTGGATTGGGATATCTGGTCAGCGTGGACGGGTCTGTTTCCGTGCTGTACATCTCTATGACTCTGTCTGGAATGAAATTTTAGAAGTCTATCTCGATGGCAAACATGGAATTACAGTCAATTTTTGTACAAACCCACCTGGTTCACTCTTTAGGAATGGAAACTACCATCTTTACCTGGTCTGACCGACACATGACTCCAGACCCACAGCAATGTGGTGAAAGTAAGGACTGCAGATGCTGGAGATTAGAGTTGAGAGTATGTTGCTGGAAAAGCGCAGCAGGTCAGGCAGAATCCGAGGAGGAGGAGAGTTGACGTTTCAGGCGAAAGCCCTTCCTCAGGAACTGGTTGACTCTTAACTGCCCTTTGTGCAACTAGGGATTGGCAATAAATGCTGGCCTGGCCAATTATGCCTGCATTCTGTGAGCAATTTTTAAACAATCAATCCAGTTTACAGTGTAGAGAAAAACATACAAGTGGTATTGTTAGGGTGTGGGCTGAGCTTGACTCTCTCGGTAGTTGAGTTTGTGGGTTTGGAAGGTGCTGTTAAAGAATGAAGGGTTAAAATACAAGCAACAGCAATTGATCAATGGACGAAGGAAGAGAAGATAATAATCAAAGTGTCCAGTGAGGGGAGAAGTGAATAGAACAACAAAAAAGGGTGAAAATGACCTAAATCAGAATATAGGCAAAAGTATTGCAGATACTAGAAACCAGAGTCAAGATTAGAGTGATGCTTGAAAAGCATAGCAGGTCAGGCAGCATCCGAGCAGCAGGAAAATCCACGTTTCGGGCAAAAGCCATTCATCAGGAATGAGGTGCCTTCCTGATGAAGGGCTTTTGCCAAAAATGTTGATTCTCCTGCTCCTCGGATGCTGCCTGACCTGCTGTGGTTTTCCAGCACCACTCTAATCTTGACCCTAAATCAGAATGTATTCACCTAACAAGAGAAAGGAAGTGGGCAACCATCAGGGAACATGTAGAAGTATAAAGACAGAGAAGAGAAAGAATCAATCCAACACAGGACTCCTAAATGAAAAAAAAAAGTTAAGAGAATTCAATACTCAATAGAGAAAATGAACAAACTGTTGGATAATAGATTTTTTAGAATTTTAATAAGTTGGTTCTACTCAATTCAGTTTCTGCAGCTATTAATTTGCTTTAGCTATCGCAGCTCGAATAAATCTCATCAACAAGTGGGAACAGATTAACAAAGGGAACACAGGAGCAAAGTCAACAATACAAATACACTCCACCAACTGCAATTGGAGATTTAATTAATACAGTTAAGTCAAAAGATCAGAGAGACTGTAGGTTAATTACCCAAACTCAAAGAATGTGATACCTCTTTGAAATGGCCATACAGTGCTCCATTTGGTGCCTTTAAATAGACTAAAAAAGTTCAGTTTGGAGAGCAGATATGAAGGGGTGGAAAAGCCATGACCTACTTCCATTCCAGGGCCAAAGAAAATGCTTTGGACTCGATCTCGGCATAGCTCAAGGTCCCAAGCCCTAGTACATAGATAAAAAACCACAGGATGAGCTAGAATGATGCAGAGTGTGAACCACAGATACATATGTCCTGGAGCTTTAGGAGAAAGTGAGGACTGCAGATGCTGGAGATCAGAGTCAAAACGTGTGGTGCTGGAAAAGAACAGCAGGTCAGGCAGCATCCGAGGAGCAGGAGAATCGATCTTTCGAGCATAAGCTCTTCATCAGGAATATGATCACATTCCGAATGAAGAGCTTATGCTCGAAAGGTTAACTCTCCTGCTCCTCAGATGCTGCCTGACCAGCTGTGCTTTTCCAGCACCACACATTTTGATCCTAGAATTTTAACCTCAAGGCATTGAGGAAGAGTTGCAAAAATTCTGAGCGTGCATGCCTTCTTTGGGAGAGAGTGCCAGCGGTGGAGTTTGGCTTGCAGCATTCGCACAGAGGAGGTCAAAGGCAGCTGCAAGAGCTGAGGGGTGTCAGCTTAAAGGCCCAGAGTGTGGTGCTGGAAAAGAACAGCAAGTCAGGCAGCAGCTGAGGAGCAGCATAGTCGACCTTTCGAGCATAAGCTCTTCATCAGGAATGTGATCATGTTCCTGATGAAGAGCTTATGCTCGAAAGATCTATTCTCCTGCTCCTTAGATGCTGCCTGACCTGCTGTGCTTTTCCAGCACCACACGTTTTGACTCTGATCTCCAGCATCTGCAGTCCTCACTTTCTCTTAATAGTCCAGGGGACTTGTACCTATGGTTCGTTCTCCCTGCATCATCCTAGCTCAGTCTGTGGTTCTTTATCTATGTACTAGGACTTGGCACCTTGAGCTGTATTGAGATCGAGTCCAAAGCATTTTCTCATCCTATGGACTTTTGTGTCATGTCATGTACCCATACCAAACAAGAGTGCTTCCAATCTCATTCACTACATCGAAGCAATGAAGCTACAATGATAGTAAGATGTGTGATTAAAGTCATTTTAAAAAGAAGTTCAGAAATCTTCACTTTGTTTTAAAACAAAAACAAACTCCTTTCCATGAGGACTAATTAAAGTGGTGAGCTGAATTTTCCAAGCACCCACTCTAGTTTCCATCTTGCGTTTTCTCGATGACTAGTTTAAAAAGACTTGGGAAGCAGTATCTTGAGCACAGAGGGTGGTTCGAGTTGGAATGAACTTCCTGAGGATGTGGTGGATGCGGGTGCAAAAGAGATGTACAGCACAGGAACAGGCCCTTTGGCCCTCCACACCTGTACCAATCATCATGCCCTAACTAAATAATTACAACATTTAAAAGACATTTGGATAGATAGGTGGATGGGTAAGGTTTGGAGGGATATGGGCTAGGAGCAGGCAGGTGCGACCAGTTTCGTTTGGGATTATGTTCAACCTAGATTAGATGGACCGAAGGGTCTGTTTCCGTGCTGCTTGATTCTATTAGCTTGTTTGTCAAGTTAGAAAGCTAAATATTAATGAGGCAAGTTGGACCATCAACAAGGCATTTAGCAAGCAATTATCCAGATCTTTTAAAGTATCAATAACAGAAACTGTAAGCACTAAATGGTTTTCCACTTATGTAAATAAAAAATATGGAATTGACGAAAGGATGAAGGACCCAGAGGTATCAATCTAGCAACTTTTTTTCTTCCTGGGAGTCAGCTGTTTCAGCATTTCACTGAATTGTGGGCACTCAGCTAAGAATGCAGGATGCTACTTCACGCAGAGCTGAGAAATCCATTAGACTATTGAAGCAGCTGGAACCCAGGAAAAGCAGACTTGATTGATGGCTCTGGCATTCTGGTGTCTTCTGCCAATTGCACAATGTCTGCAAAGGCAAACTTGAGGTTTCACATGATTGCAATTTCAGTCATTGATACTTCAAATGGCTGGCTGATTGTCACTTTCACTGGCGTGTATTATAAGAGCTTTTTTTAACCTCTTCTATTACTTTTCTTAAAACAAATATAACCTATTGTCACTTCTGTTTCTGCACAGTGTAACATGGATGAATGTACATAAATATTGCTTGGCACAGGTTATGATGAGATATGGGGTGTGGGTCAGTAGGATGCACATCCTTTAACGTGAGAGGCACCAGCCGCAGCTCTTGAACTTACCTTTCAAAAGGTTTTCTCATACTGCCTATGGTTCATGATGCCTTTGAGGTGCTGTGAGCGACAACGCTTTGAAAAACTGGTCCAGTTCCATGAAACTTTCAGAGGAGGAGGATATGTATCGCTCTACAATGAAGCCAGTCAGGCAGGAACACCAAGTGTAAGCTTGAAACCAAGCCAGTATCCATCTTGAACAGGCTCTGATCTAAACCAGAAACACTGAGAATAGAGTCTGGGATCCTAGAATTGGGACTTGCATGCCATTTTTAAAAGGTTACCCAAGTCATTGAACCAGGCAAAAGCCCAGGCCAGAGAGACTATCACTGATACCCAGAGAGACAGAAATGGAAGCAGAGAGACAATGACAGTTAGAGATACAGAGATACAGAGATAGACAGAGGTACAGGGATAGACAGAGGTACAGGGACAGACAGAGGTACATGGATAGACAGAGGTACAGGGACAGACAGAGATACAGGGATAGACAGAGATACAGAGATAGACAGAGGTACAGGGACAGACAAAGGTACAGGGATAGACAGAGATACAGAGATAGACAGAGGTACAGGGATAGACAGAGGTACAGGGATAGACAGAGGTACAGGGATAGACAAAGATACAGAGATAGAATTAAATACAGCGATAGACAGAGGTACGTGGATAGACAGAGATACAGGAATAGGCAGAGGTACAGGGATAGACAAAGATACAGAGATAGAATTAAATACAGCGATAGACAGAGGTACGTGGATAGACAGAGATACAGGAATAGGCAGAGGTACAGGGATAGACAGAGATACAGGGATAGACAAAGATACAGGGATAGACAGAGGTACAGGGATAGACAGAGGTACAGGGATAGACAGAGATACAGGAATAGGCAGAGGTACAGGGATAGACAGAGGTACAGGGATAGACAGAGGTACAGGGATAGACAAAGATACAGGGATAGACAGAGGTACAGGGATAGACAGAGGTACAGGGATAGACAGAGGTACAGGGATAGACAAAGATACAGGGATAGACAGAGGTACAGGGATAGACAGAGGTACAGGGATAGACAGAGGTACAGGGACAGACAGAGATACAGGGACAGACAGAGGTACAGGGATAGACAGAGATACAGGGATAGGCAGAGATACAGGGACAGACAGAGGTACAGGGATAGACAGAGGTACAGGGATAGACAGAGATACAGGGATAGACAGAGGTACAGGGATAGACAGAGTTACAGGGATAGACAGAGATACAGAGATAGAATTAACTACAGCGATAGACAGAAGTACATGGATAGACAGAGGTACAGGGATAGACAGAGATACAGGGACAGACAAAGATACAGAGATAGAATTAACTACAGCGATAGACAGAGGTACAGGGATAGACAGAGTTACAGGGATAGACAGAGATACAGGGACAGACAGAGGTACAGGGATAGACAAAAGGTACAGGGATAGACAAAAGGTACAGGGATAGATAGAGGTACAGGGATAGTCACTGATACAGGGATAGACAGAGGTGACAGGGATAGACAGAGGTGACAGGGATAGACAAAGATACAGAGATAGAATTAACTACAGTGATAGACAGAGGTACATGGATAAACAGAGTTACAGGGATAGACAGAAGTGCAGGGATAGACAGAGTTACAGGGATAGACAGAGGTACAGGAATAGACAGAGGTACAGGGATAGACAGAGGTACAGGGATAGACAGAGTTACAGGGATAGACAGAGTTACAGGGATAGACAGAAGTACATGGATAGACAGAGGTACAGGGATAGACAGAGGTACAGGGACAGACAGAGGTACAGGGATAGACAGAGATACAGGGATAGACAGAGGTACATGGATAGACAGAGGTACAAGGATAGACAGAGGTACAGGGATAGACAAAAGGAACAGGGATAGACAGAGGTACAGGGATAGACAGACGTACGGGGTTAGACAGAGACACGGGGATAAACAGAGATACAGGGATAGACAGAGGTATAGGGATAGACAGAGGTACAGGGATAGACAGAGGTATAGGGATAGACAGAGGTATAGGGATAGACAGAGGTACAGGGATAGACAGAGTTACAGGGATAGACAGAGGTACATGGATAGACAGAGGTACAGGGATAGACAAAAGGAACAGGGATAGACAGAGATACAGGGATAGACAGACGTACGGGGTTAGACAGAGACACGGGGATAAACAGAGATACAGGGATAGACAGAGGTATAGGGATAGACAGAGGTACAGGGATGGACAGAGGTACAGAGGTGAATTGGCCATGATAGATTGCCCATAGTGTTCATGAATGTGTAGGTTAGGTTCATTAGCCAGGGGTAAATACAGGATAACAGGGTAGGGGAATGGATTGGGATAGGTTTTCTCTGGGTGCTCTGGTTTCCACCCATAGTCAAAAGCTGTGCAGATTAGGTCGATTGGCCATGCTAAATCACCCCTAGTGTTCAGGGATATGCAGGTTAGATGGGTTATCCATGGGAAATGTAGAGTTACAAGGATAGGGTAGAGGTGTGGCTCTGGGTGGGATGCTCTTCGGAGGGCCAGTGTGGACTGCGATGGACCAAATGGCCTGCTTCCACTCTGTCAGGATTCTATGAAATCAATGGCACTGTGAGGGTACAATTTCAACACTTCCATTTTGGGATCGAACACAAATACAATTTCATCAGTTCTGAGGTTTCCACTTCACAGCCGTTCTCTAACACGCACAGCCTGAGTGTTCACAAGGAAGGTAAGCTGCCAAATTCACCAGGAACATCTCAAGAGCAGTAATTAAGCAATGGCAGCCCCACCACTCACTGACAGAGCCGAACAAAAGCCCTGTAGGCATCTTCAACATTCACGGAGATCACCCAGCAGTTCAAAAAATAAAGTGGCTCACAGCAAAAAGCAAGTTCACATTCCAAGTGTATAATTATCTAGCATCAGCGTCAGCGAGTGAGAGTGCACGACTGACATCTGGAAAGGCCTTTGTTCGGAAATCAGGAGAAAAATGAGCTAATAGGGTACTGCAGCTTTCTCAGTGCACATTTGCTTTCAGTGGCACAGTTGGGAACACCCTCGTCAGTTTGCAAAAAACCTTCAAACTGATCCATGCAAAATTCTACAATGGTTAGGATTTCCATTTGTCAGAGAGAAGGCCATCACTGAATCCCGAGGACTTGGGTGTAGGAAGGAAACCCATGGCTTTAGGATGATCAATCAAAGTCAGGAGCAAATGGTGGTTTAGTGTTGATGTTGTTGGACCAGAGATCCAAGTGAATATATTTTTTTTCCTGGGGGAGGAGTGTGGAAACAGGTTACTTCAGCAGCTGGCGGTATTTAAATTCAATTCGTAAAATCTAGAATCGGCAGGACTGGCAACTCATAAAAACCCATCTGGTTCACTAAATTGAACAGAAGTGTGAGGACAATCATTCCCTGGTGCATTCGCCAGTGACACCTTGACCAGAGTCAACTTGCCCAACTAATCCGCATCTTTTCCTCAGGCAGCTTAAATTGCTGCTCCCTTTTGAAATTTGGCATTCTTGCGTTTGTCTGATTTGTGCAAGACAGGAAGCTTTGGCATTGGGACTCTTTCTCACTCGCGGTTACTCATGCAATGTTGAGTGTGAGCTCTAACTGTGACACAGAACGTGGGATTTGCCTGCAATTACACTAATTATGCCTGGAAGTGACTCTGTCTATTTTTCTCGGTTACTGCATTTAAAGGATTGTTGAGTGAGGTGTGGAACAGATCTCTGGTTCTTGATGTACATTGCTGAACAAGGCACGAGGTCTGCTGAGTTTACAAGGTACAAAGTATGCTGCATGGCTTTTAGTTGTGTTGCTTTAGAGAGGGGTACATTCTTGATTTCCCTGACGTTTTGCCCTAATGTCAGACTAAAGGTGCTGGAACCTGAATCCATCGCACACGGTTTCTGTGCCGGTTTTAGGAAATATGCAGATTGCATTAATGTTTTTGATTGTTACAAAACCAATGCAAGTCCTTCTAACTTAAATGCTAATCTCACAGTTGAAATGTGAAAGGTCTTCAGAAACCAAAGTGATGCCACGCAAGTCCGGGAATTCCAATAAAAACAGGAAATGCTGAATCCCCAGTAGATCAGCTCACTTTCAAATACAAGACTAATTACGATCATGGGTAGCAACACGTTCTTGGAATTCCTGGCATCTCCGATTTATTTACAGAAAACTGAAATTAAGACGTCCACTTTTAAGTTGTTCATTTGTATAAACTTGACTCAAATGGTCCTTTCTGCCAGAGACATGGTTATTGGTGGTTTCCAGCATCATGGTTGGGCTGAACAACACATGGCCAATTACACTTTCGTCACAATTACACCTGCACATGTCTGATTTGAACAATCTTGATAGAATGTTCCATGATAGTGTTTAAAGGTCTACAACAGTTCTGTAAATAATGGTTGGAATAATGGACCTATTAGTTAATTAATTACTGGGATGCAATTTTCCTCCAGCTGGCATTTCCCATCAGTGAGAAAGCTAACGTTCAAGAAGTGCCAAATTCTTTCTTTCCTTTTGGCTTTGATGTTCTCTGGCTTTTAAAGACAATCACTTTGCAGAAGGCAGTATGTAGAGGTACTTGTAATGCTTCAATATACAGCTCTGGTATTGCAGGATTGCATTCACTTAAATGTACACTTTTTGCTCTAAATCTGTTGTGCACTTCTTTATACGTGTACAAATTCAAAATTAAAAGGGACTGAAGCAGGACTAGGCCATTCAGTCCCCTATCCAACAAAATCATAACGGATTGGAATTGAAACACACTTTCCTAAATGTCTCTGTAATGATGCTGCTCCTTTAACAAGATTTGTTTCAAAAGGGGTTGTAAAGGCAGAGGTTCCAATATGTCTGGAAAGATGTATTGGAGAAGGCTTTTAAGTCTTTCTTTTAAAACACTTGTGCAATGTAAGGGGAGTGGCCAGTCTTCTCAGTTCAGGGTTTGGCTTGGTTTTAGCAAGCTGTTCTGTTTGCAGTTGCTAGTCAGGCTTTAACCTGGGGCCCAAAGAAATAGCTCCATGCTGATCCTCTCTCTCTCTCTCTCTCCCTCTCTCTAACATCTCTCCTGTAATTATCTGTGTTTGATTTATCTTTTTGCCAACAAGGTGTTGTGGGATGTTGTAAGTACTTGAAGCAGTATCGTTTAATTGTGATAGAGTCGATCCAGTTTTCAGATAAGTTATGTTATTCTCTATTCTGTTGTCCGTTGTTCGTGCATAGATAAATTCTGTTTTGTTGAAAATTGAGCAGTTGGGCCAATTCACTCCTGGAATATCCACTCTACACCTGCTTAAAACAACTAGAAAATTTAGGGTCTGACCTAATTCTGAAATGTTTTGAGGGGGTCTGGCCTGTTCCATAACATTTCCCACTCTCAGTTCTAAACTTCCTTAATTATCAAAACTCTGCACAACTCAGCCCTAAATATATTCCATGAGCTCACCTCTCTGGGGAAGTGAAATCCAAAGGCTCACAGCACACAGAGAAAACAAATCCGCCTCATTGCTTTCTTAAACAGGAGACCCTTTATCATTAAACCATACCTCTGTCTTCTCGACAACACCGCTGGGAGAAACATCCTCCATCATGCACTCTTCCAGTCCCCTCAGAATCATACACATCTCGATTATGTGGTGGCTCAGTACTGCTGCCTTACTGTGCCTGGGACCCAGGTTCAATTCCACCCTGGGGTGACTGTCTGTGTGGAGTTTGCACATTCTCCCCGTATCTGCGTGGGTTTCCTTTGGGTGTTCTGGTTTCCTCCCACAATCCAAAGATGTGCAGGTCAGGTGAATTGGCCACGCTAAATTGCCCATTGTGTCCAGGGATGCGCTGGCTAGATGGATTAGCCATGGGAAGTGCAAGGTTACAGGGTTAGAGTGGGAGAGTGGGTTTTTGGGTGGGATGCTCTTCAGAGGTTTGGTGTGGACTTGATGGGCTGAATGGATTCTATATCACCTCTCATTCTTCTAAACTCCTTTTGAAATTATGCAAAACTGTTTATCTTTAACAACCGAGTAAGCTCTACCTCTTCTGGTTTTGATTTGACAAACAACAAGTAGTCTTGCCAGACATAATAATAACCACAGTGAATTAATACATTATGTTCTATCCACATTGGACAAAAAAACAGAGGTCTCTGGTGAATAATAATACAATGAAATTTTGTAATTTTAAACAATCATGTCACTGAAAACGTAAAAATGCACAAAATAACACCTTTATGTGATTTCAGTTTACATGATTAACCTGTTTCTCAAAAGTCAGTTAAGTCACAAGTTTGATAGACAACTAGTGAGTTTTGAGAAGATTTGATAGACAATGCTTTGGGCCAATCGATAATGGTGAAATAAGTCTCTAAGCTCACTGAGCTTGAAGATTTGTTTTCAGATGTTTCGTCACCATACTAGGTAACATCATCAGTGAGAGTCTCTGGTGAAGCACTGGTGGGATGTCCCACCTCTCTATTTATAGGTCTTGGTTTCTTAAGTTGGGTGATGTCATTTCCAGTTCTTTTCTTCAAGGGAAGGCAGATGGGGTCTAAATTGATGTGTTTATTGATGGAGTCCTGGTTAGAATGCCATACCACTTGGAATTCTCGTGCGTGTCTTTGTTTCGCCTGTCCTAGGGTGTGTGTGTTGTCCCAGTCAAAGTGGTGTCCTTCTTTGTCTGTATATATAGAAACTGATGAAATAATTTAAGATGCTCAAGAGGCTAATATTGGAGTGCTTCATTTCAGACCAATCTTTTAAGTAAGCTTTTGACCACCTTTCTCTACACCACCTCCTTTGGTGTGATATCAATATTTGACTGATTATTGATTCTGTGAAACACTGTAGCATCATGCTTTGACCTAACGGCGCTCTATAAATGCAAGCTGCTTTTGTAGTCGCTGTTGTTGGAAAGTGACTAAATACCTGAGCAGTCTCAGGTAGGAGGAATGAGAAGAAAATAACCAACGAGAGTGCACACTCTTGATCATTCTTGGTCATTGAGTCACAGATATGTACAGCATGAAAACAGACTCTGCGGTCCAACTTGCCCACACTGACAAGATATCCTAAATTAATCTGATACCATTTGCCAGCCTTTGCCTCATATTCCGCTAAACCCTTCCCATTCATGGATCGATCCAGATGCTTTTTAAATGCTGCACTACTTCCTCCACCACTTCCTCTGGCAGCTCATGCCATACACGCACCACCCTCTGCGTGAAAATGTTGCTCCTCAGGTTCTTTTTAAACCTTTTCCCTCTCACCCTAAACCTGTGCCCTCCAGTTTTGGAATTCCCTAGCCTTGGAGAAAGACCTTAGCGATTCACCCTATCCATGCCCCTCATGATTTTATAAACCTCAATAAGATTAGATACAATTTAACTCCTTACAGTGTGGAAACAGGCCCTTCGGCCCAACAAGTCCACACCGACCCTCCGAAGAGTAACCCACCCAGACCCATTTCCCTCTGACTATTGCACCTAACACTACGGGCAATTTAGCATGGCCAATTCACCTAAACCTGCACATCTTTGAACTGTGGGAGGAAACCGGAGCATTTGGAGGAAACCCATGCAGACACAGCTAGAATGTGCAAACTCCACACAGACAGTCACCCAAGACTGGAATCGAACCTGCGACCCTGGTGCTGTAAGGCAGCAGTGCTAACCACTGAGCCACCGTGCCGCCCCCTCAGGCCAGCCCTTAGCCTCGGACAATCCAGGGAAAACAGCCCCAGCCTTTTCAGCCTCTCCTTTTAGCTTAAACCTCCAAACTCAGCAGCATCCTTGTAAATCTATTCTGCAGCCTTTCAAGTTTAACAACTTTCCTATAGCAGGGAGACTAGAATCGAACACAGTATTCCAAACGCGGCCTCACCAACGTCCTGTACAGCTGCAACGTGACCTCCCAACTCCTGTATTCAATGCACTGACCAATAAAGGCAAGAGTCATTCCTGTCACCACAGCTCTGTACTCTATGTTTAAGGTTAGACACACCTGGATTGGTGGCAATGCAGCGATTGATCCCTGGGACAAAGAGGCTGTGTCTGATATGAGGCTGAGGAAACAACCCCTAGATTCCATGGAACTGAGAAAGATGTATGATGATCTTCTCAAAACTTTCAAAGGTTAGACTGGGTTTGACAGGGTGGATACTGAGAGTGCTCCCCCTGGCTGTGGAATCAGGAACGTGGGGCTGCAGACTCAGGAACAGGGGGTTGGTCATTCATGAAGATGTTGAGGAGAAATTCCTTCACTCGCGATGTTTGGGAATTATTGGAATTGAGCACCTCAGCAAATTGCCGGTGCTCCATGATTGCAAATAATTAAAGGTGAGACAGACAAATTCTTTAATCTCTCTCTCTTTGGGAATCCAAGGATATGGGGAGCAGGGGGAAATGTTGAGTCGAAACAAAAAAGAATCATGTTGAATGGTGCGGCAGACACAAGGGGATGTGTACTCCATTCCTGTTCTTTGCTTCCGTTCCTGCAAAAGAGTGTCGATATGGAATTTGAATGAGGTTCAACAACGAGACAGAAAGGGTTGGGAAAGATGCAAACGGTACAAGAGTCAGAGGAATGTTTTCACCTCCTTCCTCACAACTGTACATCCCGGGTAGGGCAGGGTATCCTGGGCAGGATATTGTGGATATTCATTTGTTGGTCATCCCTCGCAGACAGAGATGACTTGTCCACTCTCACTGAGTCCGTTGGCGGCTCTACAAACCGATGGGGCTACCACATAGTCTGTCATACGTACGGTCATGGGAAGGGGTGGATGGGGTGTTGGTGTGCCAGTGCACTCCTTCTGATATTTATGTCTGGCTTCCACTTTTCCCCGATGGGAAATCTCGAGGTGCTCAGTGCCTTTCATGGATGCTCCTCCTCCACTTCGGATGGTCTCGGGCCATTGATTCCCAGGTGTGTGTGGGAATGCCGCATGTCCCTAGTGAGGCCTTGTGGGTATCCCTGAAGCACTTGCTCTGTCCTCCTGGGGCTCGCCTGCTGTTTCGGAGCTGGGAGTAGAGCACCTGCTCAGGGAGTCTCATGTCGGACACGCAGACTATGTGCCCAGCCAATCGAGGTGGGGTCAGTGCCTCAATGCTGGGGATGTTAGCCTGGTCGAGGGCGCTGGTGTGGGTGCATATTGTGGACATAGAAATCCTGGGGCAGGAGTAGGCCATATGGCCCCTCGAGCCTGCTCTATCATTCAATAAGATCATGGCTGATCCAATGGCTTCCCATTCCTGCCTAACCCTGATAGCCTTTTATCTCTTTGTCTGCACACTCACTCTACCTTAAAAATATTCAAAGCATCTGATTCTGCCACCTTTTGAAGGAGCGTGTTTCAAAGACTCGTGGCCCTCCTACAAGAAAAATAATCCACCCAGCTCCATTATAAGACAGAGATGTTTTGCACAGAAGCCGATGAATCTTTGGCACTCTCTCAGCTTTCACACAACTGCATAATTTACCAGATATCTTGCTTTGAAAGACAGTGGCATTTGGTTGAGATGGCTTGCCTGAACATCGCCATGCCAACAATCTGTGGCTGCTAATTTCTTTATTAAAGCACCTTTGTTTTCCATGACAAAGCCACTGTTAGGAAAATGTCAACAATGGTAATATGTACTTTAAATCTCAGAATGAAACAGATTTATTATACACTGTCTGGTGAAGACCTGCCATACTCTCAGCGCATGTTACTCTTAATTCCACAGCACAACAGCAAGAGTGTTGTGAAAAAGGCATACATAAAAAAACAGCAGAAATGAGAGGACTGCTGTTATTAAAAAAAAGGTGATTTAACATTTGGGAAACTGAAATGCAAACATATTACAGTCGTCCAGTCTACTTGTATCAATAAAATTGCGAGTTAACTCACAGTTCGTCCTATCATCTTGCAAACATCCAACCTACCATTAGCCAGTAATCAGTTACTCAACAGGATTTATTTAAACAATTTGAATGCCTCCCTTTAAGGAGACAAGTTAAAAATACGAAAAATGCTGGGGATCACAGCGGGTCAGACAGCATTATGGCAGATGTTGGAATCTGGGTACTGAAAACAAAAGCATAATGCTGGAGATCACAGTGGGTCAGGCTGCATCCATGGAGAAAAAGCAAGCTAACATTTCCAATGTAGATGACTCTTCATCAGGGTTGACACATCACATCATTCAGACTCGAAACGGTAGCTTGCTCTCTCTCCATGGATGCTGTCTGACCCACTGTGATCTCCAGCATTATGCTTTCGTTTTCAGTACCCAGATTCCGACATCTGCCATAATTTACTCTGAAAAACACGAAAGGCGTGCATATATTTGGTGACTGTCATGATCTCAAGATGTTTAAAGCACTTCACAGTCGGCAAGTACTCCTGAAGTGCAAGTCAGCAGCGTCAACATCATCGCAGAAGGCCAAAGGGCAGCTCTCTTATTTGAAAAATGACTAGTGATGTTGTTAACCTAACGGTCACCAGTCCTAGGGGAGAGGGTGAGAAGGAAGGACATTGTAATGTGGGAAATACGTTGGACAATCTATCCAGAGCAAACTCCCACACAGTTGATATGATAGTGACCCGATAATCTGTTTTTGTTCTGTGGGTGATTTCAATTGGCAGACTGACCACAGGTTGAACATTTCCCTATTTTTGTACTTACAAAAAGAGTGCTATGGGATCTTATATAAAGACTGAAATGTGTCAAGCAAGAGACTACACCCCTGCCCAGTGAAGGTACTGGAGTATCAGTCTAGATCAAGTCTCGCAGTGGGACTTGAACCCATAGCCTTCTTACTCAGAGGAGAGAGAGCTGCCAAACAACACATCGCTGACACCAGCACATGAGAAATGCCAAGGAGGCAGACTTGCTGGTTCAGCATCTGCTCAGATACTAAAGCAGTGTTTCATTTAAAAAAAAAACTACTCCATGAGCGATTTCAGGAATTAATTAACTCTATGACGGAGTTTAAGAAAAAAAATCCATCAAATTGATATCTGACTTTCTCTCCCCCCTAAGCATTTTTTTTGGTTCAAATGCCCATTAGCGAGTCAATGCTGCAGGACTCAGAAAAAAACAGGACATTAATACAAACTTATTTCCTGTTTTAAAGCTCATTCAATTAGGGTACTGTTCTGGTTAGTGGAGATATTTTTAACCAAATTTCACTGGCCTTGTCAGAATGCATTTACATTTTTTGTCAGAAACCTTCATGTGCAAGTATTTGTTCCTGTCAGTGTCTCTAAATGCTGTTAATGTGCATATTGAGGAACGAGTCACATTAAAATTCATTAGGTAATAGAACTGGATGTGAATTCACGGCTTCTCGGAATTTACAGGTAATAACAAAACAACAGTGACTTTTTAAAATGAAAAACTTGAAAATCATGTTTATTCTAAAACTACACTCTGCCAGGGTAATTATTACTGACAATGCTCCCAACACCACCCCCTTGAATTATATCTGTTCTCTGTTCAGGTGTGTACATGGTTTCACAAGTACCAATAAACTCCACGACACTGGGGTCCCTGCCTCTGATCGAGATCCACAAAATCATCTAAGACCTTTATTCAGGTAGATGTTGAGAAGATATTGTGGGGGTGCCCAAAATTAGGGATCATAAATATTGGCAAATTCATGTGGAAAAGCACTTAGGAGAAAAATTTTGAATCGGAGAGGATTGTGCTACTGTTTGTGATAGTGAGAAAAATCTCACTGTTATCACCTTAGAGTCACAGAGATGTACAGCATGGAAACTCCGGTCCAACACATCCATGCTGACCAGATATTCTAAACTAATCTAGTCCCATTTGCCAGCACTTGGACCACATCCCTCCAAACCCTTCTTACTCATAGACCCATCCAGATGCCTTTTAAATGTTGCAATTGTACCAGCCTCCACCACTTTCTCTGGCAGCTCATTCCATACACACACCACCCTCTGTGTGAAAAAGCTGCCCCTTGGGTCCCTTTTATATCTTTCCCCTTTCACCTTCAACCTATGACCTCTAGTTTTGGACTCACCTACCCTGGGAAAAAGACCTTGACTATTCCCCCTATCCATGCTCCTCATGATGGTGATGTCTCAGGGTCAAGCACTGGTGGTGATGGTAAAACACTGCCACCAATTCTCGTTCCTATTATAGTCTAAAAGGCTGCTCCATTGCAGATGGTGGAGGCTGGAAAACAAGTGAGAGTCAGCAGAGGTTCTTAACTAACAGGATGTAGTTTACTATATAGTAACTAAGTACGAGTTAAGCACACATTAATTACAACAAACCAGAGTAGAAAACACACAAAGATTTCTATCAGGATGACTCCAAATGCCCTGAAATGCCTGATGCTCCACACAGTGGTGGTGTTATATATCAGAATGGGCAGAGAATGCTCACAGAATAACCCTTTCATGCCCATTACCTTACACAACAGCTGTCACATGGAGAGATGCATTTAAGAGAACACTTGATGTGTGCATGGGCAGACAAAGAATGGAAGGATATGATGATAGGGCGGGATTAAGTGGGATTCAGTGCAGTGGTTCACCTTGGGCATAAACGGCTGAAAGGATTTGGTGAACTGAATGCTTATTTCTGAGCTGGAAATACAGTGCAAGATTTCAACCAATTTCTTTACGTGATACCCTAGGAAGTGAGAGTAACAGCAAAGTGTTCAAGTCTCTCTCTCACACGCGCACACATATCAGTGCTTTCACTGTCTGAGTGACGTTAGATATTTATCAATATTTACCCTTGTAAATTTCCTCCATAGAGATAAAACAAATCACAAAAACTTAGGCTTCTGCGCCTTTACCAGGCATTGACACTCACCTTAAAGACCAACAGATTTTGCTGCACTCTCACAGGCCTCTGCGGACACTTTTCATTCAGATCAAATCAACTTATTGTCAGAAACGCTGCCTATCATCAATGTTGCTTAGAATGATGCTCATAAATTGGGAAATCCATTTTCCAATTGTGTGAACACAAGCTTTTACTGAAGCAGTCTCTGACCTTACCCAGCAAGATCTGGACAATATCCAGGCACAGGCTAGTGAGTGGCTAATAACATTTATGCCACACAATTGCCAGGCAATAACCATCTCCAATAAGAAAAGATCTAATATCGCCCCTTGACGTTCAATAGTATTACCATGACTTAATCCCTCATTATCAATGCCTTGGGGTTACCATGGATTAGAAATTGAACAGGCCCAGCCAGTTAATTATTGTGAACTAAGGAGGAGGTCAGCGGCTAGGAATTGTGCAAGAGATAACACATCTCCTGTCTCCCCAGGGCTTGTCCACTATCTAGAAGGTCCTAACTCTAAGTGTAATGCCGTACTCCCATTTGATGGATGAGTGCAGCTCCATGGTTGACACCATCCATGATAAAACAATTCACTCATTTGTAATCTGTCCACCACCTTCAACATTCACTCCCTCACCACCAGGCACACATTATAGCAAGGACCTACCATCTATCAGATGTATTGCAATAACTCATTAAGGCTCATTTGAAAGTAATGGTAATGGTTTGGAAGGTGCTATCTGGAAGGACAAGGGCAATAGATACATGGAAGAACCACGGCCTGTAGGTTCCTCTTTAAGCCACTCATCATCTGGATTTGGAAATATATTGCCACTCCTTCAATGTTGCTGGATCAAAATCCTGGAAATTCCTCCCTAATGGTATGGTGGGTCTACCCATATGCCAAAGAGTGCAACAGTTCAAGAAGGCAGCTCACCATCAGTTTCTCTATGACACGAATGGTCAAAATCCAGGAATCCCCACCTCCCTGGAACTTAACAAAACAAGAAGCAAAACAGATACCAGATGTGATTGCCAATCTACATTCAGCAACTTTTATTAGCCCAGGCACCTGAGAGGAAGAAGTGAAGGAACTCAGTCAAACTTTGTGCCCTCACTTGACATCCTGCACCATCTGCAGGCTGCAGGCGAAGGATGGGCCAGACTCTCTGCAAACGAACAGTACAACACTGCACAGGGAGAATGGGCATTGGGATAAGTTTTCAGAGGGCAGCGAGTGCTTGCAGAATGGTGAGCTCGACGGTTGATGCAGGTTTGGGCAAGAGAATGGAATCAGAGGTGCAGTTGAATAAAAATACCTAACGTTCAACTATATTTCCTGTCGTAAAATATTATTGATAAAACACCGGTGAAATAAAGGCCAGTGATTATTGTAAGCTTGTTTAATGAAAACTGCTGTGTTAGTATTGGTTTGCTCACCAGTACCTTTGTCTCTCAACAAAGCGCCTTGTTGGCAGATGGGCAAACATGTCACCCAGGGACGTGAGAGCTTTTGAAAACTGACTCACACCAGACCAATAGGAAGCATCGGCATAAATCAATTGGAAAGCTCATAATTATGTCAAAAAGCAGCTCACTAAAACAGATGCAAAACAACCCCCCACTTCATTTTCTTACTTTGGCCTCTCTTTATGGCTCCAAAGCCCATAAGGTCATAGGGTCATAGGCTCATAGAGTCATAGATATGTACAGCACGGAAACAGACCCTTTGGTCCAACTCGTCCATGCCCACCAGATATCCCAACCTAATCTAGTCTCATTTGCCAGCACTTGGCCCAAAATCCCTCCAAACCCTTCCTATTCCTATCCCCATCCAGATGCCTTTTACATGTTGTAATTGTACCAGCCTCCACCACATCCTCTGGCTGCTCATTCCTTACATGCACCACCCTCTGCATGAAAAAGTTGCCCCCTAGATCCCTTTTATATCTTTTCTCTCTCACCCTAAACCTATGCCCTCTAGTTCTGGACTCCCCCACCCCAGGGAAAAGACCTTGGCTATTCACCCTATCTATGTCCCTCATGATTTTATAAACCTCTATAAGTTCAACCCTCAGCCGCCGACACTCCAGGGAAAACAGCCCCAGCCTGTTCAGCCTCTCCCTGTCGCTCAGAGCCCCCTCAACCCAGGCAACATCCTTGTAAATCTTTTTGAATCCTTTTAGGTTTCACAACATTCTTCCTATAGCAAGGAGACCAGAATTGAATGTAATATTCCAAAACTGACCTCACGAATGTTCTGTGCAGCCGCAACATGACTTCCCAACTGCAATACTGAATGCACTGAGCAATAAAGCAGAGTGTATAGGTTTCATAGGAATTCATGTGTGTTCATGAGACTGAGAAGGGAGGAAGGACAGAGGGAGGAGAGGAAGAAGGTGGAAAAACCGGGGTAAAGAATCAAAGTGTGGGACCACACATCATGCCTTGATGTAAAATGGGGAATATTTTGAGAAAAGAATGTACAACAGAAGTTTACAAAACAACCTAAGTGTCTAAAATTTGGGGGGGGGCCATGCATTTAATGTGAGGGGGGAAATTTCACAGACGATGTGAGGGGCACATTTTTCTTTACACAGAGAGTGATAGGAGTGTGGAACAGGCTGCCAGGAGGTGGTGGAGGCGAATACGATCGGGAGTTTTAAGAGACTTTTAGATGAGCACATGAATATGCAAAGAATGGAGGGATATGGACCAAGAGCAGACAGAAGGGATTCACTTAATTTGGCGTCATGTTCGGCACAACATCGTGGTGCGAAGGGCCTGTTCCTGTGCTGTTCGAACCCTTGACTCAGGTATCCAACAAGGAATTGCAGCATGACATACTATCTTGCAAAGGAAAGCTCTCAACCACACTGAGCTCGCAACAGTCTCCACAGGCACCTCCACCCTGCATTTACACAAAACTGGAAAATAAATCACTGAATACTTACCACGACAATTTATTCTCTGCTTCCTCTTTGTTAACTGTAAAATCACTCATCGCAAACCTGCAGGGCACTCACTTGTGTCAGGCCTAAACATCACAGTGAGATTGTATAACATTTTGACGAGCATCATCCAGATCATGTTGTGTTGATCGTCTCTGAAAGGAGAAACCTTTCCAGGCCCTTGCTTTAAAAGGAGCTTTCTCAATCCCCTTCCTGTATATATTCATTAAAGAATGCTTGTGCTTGCTGTAGAGGTTCCTGGGCGAGCCAGCATTTATTGCCTGAATGTCTTGTTCAGCCATTTCAGAGGACAGATTCTCATCACTGTCTCTGGCGACCAACTAGAAGCCCACTGACTCCCACAGCTACCTAGACGACACCACCCTCCACCCTACCCCCTGTAAAAACGCACTCCCTTATTCCCAATTCCTCCGCCGCAGCCCCAAGAGATCCTTCCACATCCGCCAGAAATTCACCTGTATCTCTTCCAATGCCATCTACTGCATCCGTTGCACCCGTCTCCTCTACATCGGGGAGACAGGACGCCTTCTTGCGGATCATTTCAGAGAACACCCGTGTAGCACACGCACCCACCTGCCCATGGCTGAATACTTCAACTCCCCCTCCCACTCCGTCAAAGACTTGCAAATCCTGGGCCTCCTCCACCGCCAAACCATGACCACCCGAGGCCTGGAGGAGGAACGCCTCATATCCTGCCTTGGGACCCTGCAACCACACGGGATAAATGTGGATTTCAACAGCTTCCTCATTTCCCCCCCCCCCACATATTCCCAGTCCCAAGCCTCCAACTCGGCACCACCCTCGGATGTATCCATCACTGCCCCCTCTGACCTATCACCTTCTCCCACACCTTCATCCATCTATCGCTTTCCCAGCTACCTCTCCCCAACCAGAGCCCCCCTTCTAGTTTACCTCTCAGCCCCAACCCACAAGCCTCATTCCTGATGAACGGTGTTTGCCCGAAACGTCGATTCCCCAGCTCCTCAGATGCTACCTGACCTGCTGTGCTTTTCCAGCACCACGCTCTCGACTCTGATCTCCAGCATCTGCAGTCCTCACTTTCTCCTGGAGGACAACTAAGGTCAGCTACGTTGATGCGGGTCTGGAGTCACCTGTCAGCCTGATCAGGTAAGGATGGCAAATTTTCCTTTCTTAAGGTGCATCCTCCTGGATTTTACGACCATTTTACAGTTGCCTTCACTGAGACCAGCCTTCCAGTTGCCCTGGCAGAATCTGAACTCAGTGTACTCATCTGGTCTACTCGATTACCAATCCACTGACATTAGCCTGTGCGACAGAGTTAATAGTTCAGTGGCGTTACTAATAACAGAATCATTTCCCCTACTCGTTTCAAAGAAAAAGACAGAATCCTGGAGAAACTCAACAGGTCTGGCAGCATCAGGGCAGAAAGAAATTGAGTTAACCTTTCAGCTTCTGTGTGACCCTCCTGCAGAGCTGCTCTGAGGAAGACCTGAATCAAATTTGGTGGTGGCTGTGTTGCACTGTCCAAGAACTGTTCCTGTTTTCACCAAATCGGGTAGACGACTCAAAACCCTAGTAGGTTCAAATTAGCCTGACAGATTTGTTCCTCTCTTTTCCACAGCTGGTGGCATTCCAAACATATTGTGGGTGAAGATCAGTTAACAGACGATGCATTTTGGGAGGACAAATGCCAGAGGAAAGTATGCAGTACATGGCAGGACCGTGAGGAGCACTGATATCCAGAGGGATCTTGGGCTCCAAGTCCATAGCTCCCTGAAAGTGGCAACAGAAGTGGGGAAAGTGGTAAAGAAGGTGTACGACATGCTTGCCTTCATCGTCCAGGGCATAGAGAACAAAAAAGTGGCAAGTCACATTCCAGGTGTACAAACCTTTAGCGAGGCCACATTTGGAATATTGGGAACAGTAGAGGTTGCCACACTATCGGAAGGATATGGAGACTTTGGAGAGAGTACAAAAGAGGATTGCCTGGATTGGAGTGTATGAGCTATAAGGTTAGGAAGGATAAACGTGGCACACTGTCAGAGACTGAGGGGGCAACCTAACAGAAGTATACAAAACTATGAGAGGCATAGACAGGGTGGATAGTCAGAGGTGTTTTTCCTGGGGTGGAAATGTCAAATACTTGGTTTAAGGTGAGAGGGCAAAAGTGTAAAGTAGAGGTGAGTGTCAAGTCTGTTATACAGAGGGTGGTAGATGTCTGGAATACGCTGTCAGGGAGCTGGCAGAAGCAGATATGATAACAATGAAAAGAGGTATTTAGACTGACACATGAACAGACAGGAAATAAAGGGATATGGACTATGTGCTGGCAGATGGTATTCGTTTAGAATGATATAGAGTCATACAGTCATAGAGACATAAAGCACAGAAACAGACCCTTAGGTCCAACTCGTCCACGCTGACCAGAATTCCTAACCTAATCCAGTCCCATTTGCCACCTGTTAGCCCATATCCCTTCCTATTCATATACCCATCCAGATGACTTTTCAATGCTGCAATTTTACTAGCCACTTCCTCTGGCAGCTCATTCCATACATGCAACACCCTCTGCGTGGAAACATTTGCCCCTTAGGTCCCTTTTATATCTTCCCTTTTCACCTTAAACCTATGCCCTCTAGTTCTGGACTCCCCCACCCTAAGATAAAGACCTTGTCTATTTAACCTATCCATGCCCCTCATGACATCCATAAGATCACCCCTCAGCCTCCAACACTCCTAGGAAAACAGCATCAGCCTTTTCAGCTTCTCCCTATAGCTCAAATCCTCCAACCCTGGCAACATCCTTGTAAATCTTTTCTGAACCCTTTCAAGTTTCACAACATCTTTCTGATAGGAAGGAGACCAGAATTGCACGAAATACTCCAAAAGTGGCCTAATCAATGTCCTGTACAGCCGCAACATGACTTCCCAACTCCTGTACTCATTACTCTAACCAATAAAGGAAAGCATACCAAACACCTTCTTCACTAACCTATCTACCTGTGACTCCACTATCAAGGAGCTATGAACCTGCAAGATCTCTTTGTTCAGCAACACTCTCTATGACCTTACCATTACGTGTATAAGCTCAGATTTGCTTTTTCAGAATGCTGCACCTTCCATTTGTCTAAATTAAACTTCATTTGTCACTCCTCAGCTGACTGGCCCATCTGAAGGGCCTGTTCTTGTGCTGTACTGTTCTATGTTCTAACCCAACCTGCCTGAATGGCCCCCTGCAAGATGATGTTTGGCACAAATACACTGGTTTGATTCTTTGGCTTCAACACAAAGCAATTGTACTGTCCCTGTGAGACCTGCATTTTCATTGTCAAATACATTGTACAAGGATTCCGCTTCATGCTTCCTTCACTTCAGACAGTCCTGAAAGATTATAATGGCCCTTTCTTTTTACAGTGGAGTTGGATATGTCAGATGATGACATTAGCTAAAAACAGGGTAGACTGTTTAATGCAATGCTTCTTAAGGGTTCAACATTCATGTTACATAGTCTCCACACACCGTCCGTGGTCAGAGACAAGGGGTTCTACTCCAGCTTTTGGAGGGAGTAGATGTATCTGTACCAGCTCCCCATGGTCCAAGTCATTTGTTTGACCAAATGTAGCTGTATTTATTGCCAAGTTGCAATAAATCTTCTCGTTATCTGAGAAACGAGCCTATTCTGTGGATATTCCACAACAATGCATCCTCTACCATCAATCACTAAATAGGCCCAGCTCAAAATCAGGGGAAAGACCAATCTGTCCCTGTCCTTAAGAGGACGCACCACTGCAGAATACCCACTACCTCAAACAACTCTTACCCAGTAACACATACTACCACAGACAGGTGGCAACCACCAGGATACGAGGAATGGCCATTTGGGAAAATAGCACATGGATGATGGTCATCACCCCCAAGTCTAGTACAAACTGACACCACCCCAATCAGGATCTGGTGAGCGAGCCAAAAACGGAGCCTCCAGTTTCCCTTGGCTTCCCTTGAAGAGAGCAGTCTAACCCCAATACATCACAACTTGTCTCCCAAGGGAACGTCAATGGCAGCCCAACACATGACAGTAGTCTTCTGGATCAGACAGAATTGCCAATGAATGGAGGTTTGCTGCTGGCAATCCACCAAAACAACACACCATAATGTGACTTGGCCATCCAACGTGGATTTCCACCTGCAAAGCTGCACTGTATCGTATGCAAGAAGGGTCTTTGATTGAGTTGTTCAGGTGAACCCACCAGCAGCAGCAGCACCAGTAAAGTAACTGGTAAATATATCACATGGAATAACTTGCAGTGGAACAGAGGAGGGATGTTTTACGAGACTCAATGAGTTGCGATGATCTCTGCAGTGCGCTGCTCGGGGAGACAAGTTCCACTGCAACTAAATGTCAACGAGAAAGGACACTTTGCAGAGCTATGGGAACAAAGAAGGGAGAATGGGACAAACTGATTGATCTTTCAGAGTTGATAATGGTACAAGGGGCAGAGTGGTGCCCCTCTGTGCAATAAAGTGCTGTATATATTACCTTCACTTGCTCACACAGGGTGCATGTTGCATAAGATGGATGTACAACAAAGAAACAGGCCATTTGGCCCAACCTGACAATGCTATTGGCCAGGGTGGATTTCTGACAGGCAGAAGACACTATGAGTATGAAAGTCTAGATGAACACACTGGGTTCAAACTCAGCTAAAAGATTTATAAAGTTGGAAGCACTTAATAAAAAGGAAGTACAGAATTATATGGAGACTATGTTAACTATGAACAAACTTGATACCAGGATAAATTTTCAAGAAATGCATATGATTGTTACAATGCTATGCAAATAAGTGGGAATTTTTTCTGGAATAACTTTAAACACTGGGTCATTTTCTACAGTTGCAAAGATAATCTAACTGCTAATAAAACTCAGTTGGGATTACATGAGTAAATCTAGTTCTAATTACAAACACTGGGATTTCTACGGAATCTCTCTGGGGTATATTGAATGTGCACTTTCGAATGATGGATGGTAGTGTCAGGAGATGTGCACTTGAATATTTCTCTTTAATATAAAGCTGGGATGGCAAGTGGCTATCATCACCTGTATTTTGAGATGACAGATTTAACACGCTTTTTTGCGCCAGAAATAGAGATCTTTCAAGAATCTGAGATGAGAACGATGGCTTTTTGGAGAACAGGGTCTGTCAAGGGATGGGGCTTATCTTATCAAACTGAAACCTGAACCACAACAATGATAAACACAATGCTAGGGAACTGATTATAACATGTAGCCTTCCTCAAGCTAATTTGGATTTGATGCTCATCAAAACTCACCTCACAACTTGCTTTGGAGCCCTCAGTATCACGAGGGTCAAGACTCAGTTCAGAGATATTTGCAGGTGGTCTGTATGCTGTATCTGAAACACAGTCTCAGGCACATGGCCCCTGGCATGTCAGTGTTCATACCAAGCCTTGAGGTTGGATTCAAACCCTCTGAAATTCGGCATGTCCATAAGGACCCTCGCCAACTTTTACAGATGCATTACAGAAAGCATCCTATCTGAATTTATCACGACTTGGTATGACAACTGCTCTGCCCAGGACTGTAAGGAACTACAGAGAGTTGTGACAAAGTTATGCACAAGTTGTGACAGCCCAGACCATCATCCATCCATGGAGTCCATCTACACTTCTTGTTGCCATGAAAAAGCAGCCAACATCGTCAAAGACTCCTCCCACCCTGATTATAATCACTTGCAATGTCTTCCGAGGGGCAGAAGGTACAAAAGCTCAAACACACCTCCCAAGAGATTCAATAACAGCTTCTTCCCCACTGTTATCAGACTGCTGAATGAACCTCTCAACTTTGAAACCTAATGTCGAACTTGCTTTCGTACAACTTCTGTGCAGCTGGAATTCTGCATGTCTCACTCTCTTCAATCACCTTAAGTTCTCTACGTCTTTGTTTGCTGTGATCTGCCTGTACTGCTCACTAAACAAAACTTTTCACTGTAATTAGGTACATGTCACAATAAATCAAATCAACATGTCACTTTCAAAACTTGAAGATTTTTGTAGCTCATGTTTTCATTTCCTTCTCAGTGTTTTTTCACCTCATCAACATTTTTATTTTCCTCTCTCACTTTTTTACATTCTTCTCATTGCCATGTTTTGATTTACAAATTCTGTTCGCCCCTATTTCCAGCCTTTGATATTTCACTGGAATATTAATGTTCAGTGTCATATATATTGCTATGGTCATAGAATTCCTACAAGCCATTTGGCCCAACAAGTCCACACCGACTCTCCAAAGAGTATCCCACCCAGACCCATTCCCCTATCCTATTACTCTACATCTCCCCTGGCTAATGCACCCCTGAACACTAATGGGCAATTTAGCATGGCTAATGCACCTGACCTGCACATCATTGGACTGTGAGAGGTAACCAGAGCACGTGGAGGAAACCCACACAGACAGGGAGAATGTGCAAACTCCACACACAGTTGTCAGAGGCTGGAATTGAACCCAGTGCTAACCACTGAACCACTGTGCCGCACCGTGGTCTTGAGGCACCTTCTCGCCTGTCCTTATACCAACCCTACACACTAGGCCTTATTATCGCAAGGTCTGTTATTACACATTCCTCACAGTTGACGATTAATAGTCCCCACTAGGAGCTATTTGTTCTCCAGGCTGATCATTATCCACTCCTTTGTCTCTGAGGAAGGGTCACTGGAAACATTAACTCTGATTTCCCTGCACAGATGCTGCCAGATCTAATGAGTTTTTCTAGCAATTTCTGTTTTAAAAACACAAGGGTTTCTTTTCCCCAAGGACATTGCATTGAATATTCCCAACAGCAACAAAACATCGGGCATTTCTAAACTGTTGGCACAGAACTAAAGTGCCTTCAGGGAAGGAGGAAGAAACTCAGTGTTGACTACAATGTACCTTTACTCTCTAGAGTTTAGAAGAACATGTGGTGACCTCTGACACATATCAAATTCTTGGTGGGCTCAACAAGGAGATGTTCTGGGTCCACCAGGCAGAGTCCCTGAATTAAGGGTTAGTCATTTGAGACTGAGATGAGAGAAACGTTCTTCATTCTGAGAGCTGTGAAGTTTTGAAATGTTCTGAATTGTCTGAACATGCAAAAGAACGAGCAGGAATTGACCTGTCTCCCACACAGGATTATCCAGAATACTTTGACCAGCAACAGAGCAATCTTATCCCTGCCACAGACCAACCCATCCCATTGGCAACATTTCTTTTATACACGTACCCTAACGGTTACAGAGTTAGAGAAGTCTACAGCCCACAATACGACCCTTCAGCCCATCGCGTCTACGCCTGTCAAAAACAATCACCTGACTATTCTAATCCCATTCTCCAGCACTTGGCCCATAGCCTTATATTCCTTATCATCGCAAGTGCACATCTAAATACGTCTTCAATGTTCTGAGGGTTTCTGGCTCTATCACCCATACAGACAGTAAGTTTCAGAGTCCCACCACCCTCTGGATGAAAAGGTTTTCTCACATCTCCTCTAAACCTTGCCTTAAATCTGTGGTCACTGACCAAGGGGAAAGGTTCCTTCCTGCCTACCCTGTCGATGCCCCTCATAATCTTATACATCTCAATCATGGCCCCTCAATCTTCCCTGCTCTGAGGAAGATAACCCCAATCTCTCCAATCTTCAATTATGACTCGAGCTTGCGCGTACACATGCTCAAAGGATACAGCTTTGGCAACATTAGCATTCTCTGCTTCGGAGATGAGTCAATGCCCAGATTATGAATAAATTCAAGAATGAGACCAGTTGATTCTTCAACACCAAGAGAATCGAGATATGAGGCAGGAGAGGGGGGACAGCTGGGACTTTCATGTAGTGTAGCCTCCTTTCGATTCATTTTGATATCATTTAGCCATGAATCAGCTCCAGTTTAGTGAACAAGTGCCCACAAATGAATAGGGTTTCCCTCAGGCTGGCCTGCATCATTGTGAATATGTGTGGGCTTCAACATTCCAGGGATTTTCGTGTGAGAAGGGGACCCGACATTCAGGACTGACTGGTTCAAATGTTTTATTTTTCCTTTCTTCACTCGTAGGATATGGGTGTCACTGTCTGGGCGCAGCATTTGTTGCCCCTTGAGAAGGTGGGGGTGAGCTGCCTTCTTGAACCGCTGCAGTCCACCTGCTGTGGGTTGACCCACAATGCCCTTAGGGAGGGAATTCCAGGATTTTGACTCAGCGATAGTGAAGGAACGGCCGAAATATTTCCAAGTCAGAATACTGAGAAGCTTGGAGGGGAAGTTGTTGGTGGTGATGTTCCCATGTATCTGCAACCATTGTCCTTCTATGGGGAAATAGGTGGTGTCTGAAGATCTTTGGTGAATTTCTACAGTTCATCTTGTATGTATTACACACTGCTGCTGCTAATGAGTGTTGGTGGTGGAGGGAGAGAATCCTTATGGGTCTAATGCCAACCAAGTGCATTGGTTTGTCTTAGATGGTGTCAAGCTTTTTGAGTGTTGTTGGAGCAGCACTCATCCAGGCAAAAGGGGAGGAATCCAACACACTCCTGCCTTGTGCCTTGTAGATGGTAGACAGGCTTTGGGGAGTCAGGAGGTGAGTTACTTGCTGTCGTATTCCTAGCATCTGACCCTCTCTTGTAGCCACTGTGATTATGTGGCAAGTGCAGTTGAGTTTCTGGTATGTGGTAACCCCCAGGATATTGATGGTGGGGGACTTTGTCTGGCCATCTGCTGACCTCATAGTAAGGAACAAAGAGACAGACATCAAAAGGATGTTGAAGGTTTAATGAGAGGTGAAGGGAGTGGAAGTTAAACAGAGTAAGGAAGTCAACAGAGAAAACAAAGAATTGGACAAGTGCATTCACAAGAACTGAACAGTTATATCTCTACACTACCTTTAACCAAATAAAACATACCAAGGTGTTTCACAGCAGCGATATAATACACAATATGGCACTGACTCCCATTAGAGGATATTAGAATAAATGAACAAACGCTTGGCTAACGAGGTAGGATTTAATCCATGTTGTGAAGGTGCCAGTGTTGGACTGGGGCAGGCAAAGTTACAAAATCACATGACACCAGCTTACAGTCCAACAGGTTTATCTGAATGTACAAACTTTCGGAGCACTGCTCCTTTGTCAGATAGCCAGTGGGGCAGGATTTAAGGAGAGTCTTAAAGGAGGAAAGTGAAGTCAAGATGCAGAGTGACATAAAGGTGTAATTAGGAGCAGACTTATGCCTCAGTTGCACCATTTTTGCTTCATTTTGCTTCTATTTCAAAGCTTGGGCACAAAACTGAAGGCTAACACTCCAGTACAGTACCGGGGGGAGTGCTACACTATCTGATAGACTGCTCTTCAGAGGAGACAGGGAACTGGGGTGGACGCTCTACGAATCAGCAACATTTCAAAGAGTAAGGGATTTATCCCAGGTGTTCAACTTATCCCTCAAACAACGACATACAAACAGATTACCTGCTCACTGTCAAACTGCTGTTGGTGGGAGCTTGCTGCATCCAAATTAGCTCTTACACTCCCTGTGCTACCAAATAACTGCACTTCAGAAAGTAACTTCATTGGCTGAAAAAAAAACTTTGAGATGTCCAAGTGGTTGGGAAAAGTATAAACCAGAAGCTGGAATAACACAATGAATTGCGGATGCTGGAAATCTGCAGGGGGAACAGTAAGTGCTGGTGAAACTTAGCAGGTCTGGCAGTGACTGAGGAGAGAGAAAGAGTTCATGTTTCAAATCCAGTGACCCTCTGTCACAATAAATGCAAGCCCCTCTTTTCCTTTAGGGAGGGTTTTCCAGAGTGGGATAGCAACCTTCCCCGAACAACGTCACAGAAGATGAAGATGCGAAATATTGATTGCTTTATTTTGGTTAACAGCCATCGAGTCATACAGCACAGAAACAGACCCTCTGGTCCAACCTGTCCATGAATCAGAATCTCCACAGTGTAGAAGCAGGCCATTCAGCCCATCGACTCCACAGTGATCCTCTGAAGAGCATCCAACCAGACCCACCTCTCTTTCCTTGCAACGGTGCATTCCCCACGGCTAATCCACTTAGCCTGCACATCCCTGAACACTATGGGCAATTTAATAAGGTTAACCCACCTTAACCTCACATTTTTGGACAGTGGGAGGAAATCAGAGCACCCAGAGGAAACCCACGCAGACACAGGGAGAATGTGCAAACTCCACAGATTTGCCCATGGATGGAATCGAACTGGGTTCCTGGTGCTGTGAGATAGCAACGCTAACCATTGAGCCACTGTGCCGTCCATGCCAACCAATTTTTCCAAAACAAACTAGTCCCATTCACCTGCGTTTGGCCCATATCCCTCTAAACCTTTCCTATTCATGCACCTATTCAAACATCTTTCATATGTTGTAACTTTACCTGCATCTACCACCTCCTCTGGCAGGATATTCCACTTAAGAACCACCCTCTGTGTGAAAAGATTGCCCCTCAGGTCCCCTTTAAATCTTTCTCCTCTCGCCTTCACAATATGCCCCCTAGTTTTGACCTCTCCTGCCCCAGGGAAAAGACCTTTGCCACTCAGCTTAACTACGCCCCTCATGATTTCATAAACCTCTATAAGGTCACCCCTCAGCCTCCGACACTCCAGGGAGGAAAAAGATTTGTTAAAATGGTTTACCTACCCCTCTGAATCAGCTGAGGAAGAAAATCTGCACTTAAGGTTCGAGAGGACGTGCTGGAAAGTGACCAAATGTTTCTCAGAAATCCTGACCCTTCAAAATCAGGCGCGGCACCTTCGCTTTCTGTCTTCGATTTATATCAGAACACGTTGGTGTTGTCAACCTCCGAGGGATTGACATCGATTGGGTAAATCAGGGAAGAGATTCTGTTTGGTCTCCAGGAAGGTAGAGTTTTGTAATGGTCTCGCTGCTGATGGGGAAAGAGGGGGCGATTAACCTACTCCACCAAGGAGGCGGAAAATGCTTCCTGCAATGGCCCTAGTGGCATTAGCCCTAGACTATTATTCCAGAAACTCAGCTAATGTTCTGGGGGAGCCAGTTCAAATCCTGCCGCAGCAGATGGTGGAATTTGAATTCAATAATGAATCTGGAAATAAGGTTGACTGTGAATCCATTGTCACTTGTTAGCAAAAAAAACCCCATCTGATCACAAATGTCCTTCAGGGAAGGAAGCTGCCATCCTTACCTGGTCTGGCCTACGTGTGACTCCAGACCCACAGCAATGTGGTTGACTCTTAACTGCCCTCTGGACAATTAGGGATGGGCAGTAAATGCTAGCCCAACCAGCGACATCCTCATCCTGTGAGTGAATTAGAAACAGCAGAATATCTGCTTTCCCTCTCTCTCAGCCCTGCCACCAACCTGGGTTGAGTTATACATTCTTCGGACACCCAGGAAAACAGCTGACAACAAAAACAATTTGAATTGATATATTGCCTGCAACACAGTGAAACACACCACTGCCCCAAAACACTTCATGCAATTGTCATCAAACAAAACCACAACCCAAAAAAAGATCAACAGCCAGACACTTGAGGAGGGAGGTAACCTAAATGTTAGTCAAATTTAAGCAGCGATTTCGGAAATTTATAATCAACCCCCACCTATACAGAGTGGCTATGTCTAGTCACTCTGTCAAGTGCTGATCGTATTGACAACATTACACTGCATTATGTTCCGAACGCTTCCTTCCAGGACCAGAAAAGTTACTCAGAATGCATTTAATGATTAACAGAAAACAATGCAAAATCAGCTTTCACATTATTGTGGGGCTTATATTAATCTGCCTTTCAGAAATGCAAAGTCTTGCAAACACTCCAAGTGCTTCAGTTTGTGAGCTTGTAGCTAGTTGTGATTCTGTTTTGAGCGGGAGGGGAGGAGAATAAATGTCAGACATCCACGACACAAGTTGAAAACCCACTTGAAATGATTCGGATTGCCATGAAGCAATGTGCAATATTGACTGATCCTTCTGCTGTCACTGAAGTTGGCACCAAAAAAACTTTCAACCAAATCTCAGAATCAGCGGAGTAATTACAACGTGGGGAAAGGTACATGTAGCAGGATCCCGAGCTCCATATTTAATGATTTACTCGCCCACATTGATGTTTTTACTTTGAAATGCTGACAGGATTAAATCCTGCCCACTAAACACATTCCGCGGAACTTTCCCAAACTTCACAACAGTGAGGCTGGCACTTCCAGTGCAACATGGAATGATTTTGCTGAGTTTGAGAGTGTGTTTGCATCTTGTCAGAGGTGCCCATTTTGTGACTGGAATGGGTTGAACCAGTGCCCAGTCGCTCTGTTCATTGGTGGCCCCTTGGTACAATTACAAAGAGGATTACAGGAGTTTACCCTCTGTGACCTGACCAACATCCATCCCTCAACAAACATTGCAGAGAGCAGTTTATCGAGTCATAGAGTCATACCGCAAGGAAACGGACCCTGTGGTCCATCCAGTCCATGTCGTCCATAATCCTCAACTTAACTAGTCCCTCCTGCCTGCTCCTAGCCCCTGTCCCTCCAACCTTTCCTATTCATGTACTTATCCAAATGTATTTTAAACATTATAATTGTACCCACATCCACCACTTCCTCAGGAAGTTCATTCTGCACGCAAACCACCCTCTGTGTAAAAAATTTCCCCCTTGTGTGTTTTTTAAAATCTCTCCCCCTCATCTTAAAGATATGCCCCCTAGTCTTGAAATCTCCCAACCTAGGGAAAAGACAACGTAGTCCTGCTGCTTATGGGATCCTGCTGTGTATAAATGGGCTGCCCACATCTCCTTCGTGACAAGATTGCCCACATTACAAAAATACAGCACTGGCTACAAAGACCCCTGGGACTTGCAGAGGTCAGGGATGGCACTATAGAAATGCATTTTGCTTTGGCCTGCTTGCAATCCCCAGGAAAAAGCAATAAATAAAAAGAAAATCAATTTTCCTCTTTCCTTTCGCATCCTGCTTAAAAGTTACGAGTGACAGTTAATCTGCAGGTGAAGATGTGGATGATCAGACAGATGCAACAGTGAGCAACTTTCTTTTAAACTTGAAATTCATTTCTCACCCAGAGCTCAGATTCAAAACTGGCGTTGCTTTGCAGTTTCTGACTTACTTATCAATCATGGTGCTCAATATTATTGCTTTTGATTTCTCAAAAGTAAGATTTAATGCCAGCAACATTCATTTGCAGTCGCAGTTATTTCAGCAGGGCACTGTGATGTGGAATTCTTGCATTCTGACAGAAACAGATAACTCCCGTCCAGCTCTGGCGTTTATGCTCCCAATTACCACTGACCTCAATTTTGCAATTGACCCTCGATAACAATGAAGCTAGCCTGAGACTCCTGATGACAAATGGCTCTTTAAAATTCCTGACAAATGTCTGCTGTTGGTATAAGGGATTGACCACACTCCTTTCCCCTGAAGCACACTGCCTTTCTCAAGCCAACAACACACTAACTCTTGTGGTTTTTCACCCTTGACCCCGGCCCCCCGCGCAAATTATTACGACGTCAACTCTTGACCTCCAGCAACTTGGAAGATCTGAACTTCTTAAATTGTCCCTTTGAATGTTTCCCACTGATTGTTTACTGCCAAAACATTTAGTCTTTTTACCCAATTAACCTTATCCAGCTGTTCCCTGTGCCTGACTAATCGTTTTTGTACAAATTTAAGAATCTTGGCGATGATATTAAAATTGTGACAGGAGAAATTCATGATGATGGGCTTATGCACGAAACGTCATTTCTCCTGCTCCTCAGATGCTGCCTGGCTCTGATCTCCAGCATCTGCAGTCCTCACCTTCTCAGAGTTGATTGTAACCTTACTGCAAATCCTCTTCTAAGGATAATCAAGTCCCTCTACTCTACCAGTTGCACTGTTAATGTAAGCATTGATTCAATTACCAAAATTGCCAATTCCACACTTTTTCACACTGCTGCTCTGACTAAAAAGCTATTTCAATGAACTCAATACAATTCATTGCGTACAAAACTCATTGTTCAAGCACATGCCAAACCCTGATTAACCCTGATCTCCGGGACACCCGCACCAACCAACCCCACCACCCATGGCCGAACACTTCAATTTCCCCTTCCATTCCGCTAAGGACATGCAGGTCCTGGGCCTCCTCCATGGTAAAAACAATGACTGCAGATGCTGGAAACCAGATTCTAGATTAGAGTGGTGCTGGAAAAGCACAGCAGATCAGGCAGCATCCAAGGAGCAGGAAAATCGACGTTTCAGGTAAAAGCCCTTCATGATGAAGGGCTTTTGCCCGAAACGTCGATTTTCCTGCTCCTTGGATGCTGCCTGAACTGCTGTGCTTTTCCAGCACCACTTTAACCTAGAATCTGGGCCTCCTCCATCCCAACTACCTAAACACCCGACGCCTGGAGGAAGAATGCCTCATCTTCCACCTCTGGACCCTCCAACACGACGACATCAATGTGGATTTCACTAGTTTCCTCATTTCCCCCCCCCCACCTTATCACAGATCCAACCTTCCAGCTCAGCACCGCCCTCATGACCTGTCCCACCTGTCCATCTTCCTTCCCACCTATCCACTCTACCCTTCTCTCCGACCTATCATTTTTACCCCCACCTCCATCACTTATCACACTCTCAGCTACCTTCCCCCAGCCCCAATCCCCTTCCCATTTATCTCATCACAACCGGAACTCTATCAATAAAAACATCGAGTTAGACCCCCATCTACCACCCCCTGAGAAAAAGAACAGGAAATGACATAACCACAGGTTAGCATTGCAATCCAATATCTCAAAGTTGTTTGATATGTTTTCTTTATTGGTCAGTGCATTGAGTGTAGGAGTTGGGAGGTAATGTTGCAGCTGTACAGGACATTGATTAGGCCACTTTTGGAATACTACGTGCAATTCAGGTCTTCTTCCCATCGGATTCAGAAAAGATTTACAAGAATGTTGCCAGGGTTGGAGGATTTGAGCTACAGGGAAAGGCTGAACAGGCTGGGGCTGTTTTCCCTGGAGGTCGGAGGCTGAGGGGTGACCTCATAGAGATTTATAAAATCATGAAGGGCATGGATAGGATAAATAGACAAAGTCTTTTCCCTGGGGTGGGGGAGTCCAAAACTAGAGGGCATAGGTTTAGGTGAGAAGGGAAAGATATAAAAGGGACCTGAGCGGTAACTTTTTCATGCAGACGGCGGTGCATGTATAGAATGAGCTGCCAGAGGAAGGGGTGGAGGCTGGTACAATTACAACATTTAAAAGGCACCTAGATGGGTATATGAATCGGAAAGGTTTAGAGGGATATGGGCCAAGTGCTGGCAAATGGGACTAGATTAATTTAGGATATCTGGTCGGTATGGACGAGTTGGATCATTTTCAGGCTGTACACCTCTATAACTCTATGACCATGACTCGATTGTCCACGTCCTGCTCCCTCCAGCATTGGCTGATGTCTGATCACATCTTCACTCTGACCGATTCTACATAAAACCATACAATTGTCAGTGTCTTTCTCCTCCAACATTTGTGTCTGCTCTGGACCAAAATCATGATCATAGATATTAGATTACAGCATTCCTCAACTGCAGTGAATCCATGCAGAACATTTTCGGAAAGGTGTAGAAGCCTCAACACAACGGAGTCAAGTTAAAAATCCCACAACACCAGGTCATAGTCCAACAGGTTTATTTGGAACTACAAGCTTTCAGTGTACCTTCACCAGGTAGCTAGTGGGGCAGGATCAGCAGACACAGAATTTATAGTAAAAGATCAAACTGACACGATATATTGACCAAAACTAGATTGCTGTTAAGTCTTTCATCTTTTAGAATGGATTGCAGGTTTTGATTCATTAATATGTAAATCCCAGAACTTCTTTCAAGTCACAACCCAGAGATAACTTAAGGTTCTATATATTAAAAAAATCACATCTCAGCTCAGACAGTGCATTAAAGGTGTGAGGTAATGCTTTGTCTGAGCTGAGATATCACTTTTTTAAAAATAAAACATTAAGTTATCACAAGAATGTGACTTAAAAGAAGTTCTGGGATTCACATATTAATGAACTGAAACCTGCAACCCATTCTAAAAGATGAAAGACTTAACAGCGATCTGGGTTTGTTCAATATATCATTTCAGCTGCATGACAGTGTGATCTTTTGCTATAAATTCTGTGTCTTATGATCCTGCTCCACAACCACCTGATGAAGGAGCAGCGCTCCGAAAGCTAGTGCTTCCAAACAAACCTGTTGGACTATAACCTGGTGTTGTGGGATTTGTAACTTTGTCCACCCCAGTCCAACACTGACTCCTCCACATCAGTGCTTTGTCTGGCACAGGTATGCAGTATATCCAGGGTTTTAAGTGCAGTTTGACGTAAACTGAGTTTCTGCAGTCTTTTTTGCTTCTGTTAAAAAGTGCCATGGAACCAGGCCTTGCTGATAACTTTGTCTCCACCCCAGGTGAATGGCACAAACACAAAGGCACTGTATGATATGATTCAAACATACAAACAAGGAACAGGAGTAGCCCATTCAGTCCCATCAACACGCTCTGCTGATCAATTAGATAATGGGAACAGGGACAGACCACATGGCGGAGGGGAACAGGGTCAGGACAGGCTGCAAGGCAGGGGGAGGAGGAACAGAGATAGGCCGCAAGGTGGGGAGAGCACATAGACCAGGGGAGTGATGGAGATAAGGTGTAGCCTGGAGTTAGGGAGGGTTGAACCCGAGTGAGGAGGGTGAGCTCAGCATGGACAGGCGCTCACAGACTGTGATGTTGAACGGTTAACATTGTTTCTTTCTTTTTCTACGTTTTAGTAAGAAGCGTGTAATGTTTAACTTCTTAAACTTTGTTTTCCTTGTTTTTCTGCTTTTCACCAAGATTCTGCACCTAGCACGACTGATCGTGGCTGTCCCACTTTGATCAACATGGGAAGACAGCCCATTTATGGTCTCACATTTATAGTCTGTAATTTTGACACCCTGAGATACTCTTCAATTGCACAAGGTTACGTGACTTACTACATTCTCACGGAAAGACAGGACAGATTGTCTGAAAGCAGCAGCGAGACTTGGGAAATGGTGAAAGGCATCATCAAAATTATACTTATTAAAAGTGCCTAATCCAAACTGAAATCATTTCCAAATTGAAATTGCGTATCAAGAGCCTTAAAGGGCATGTTAAATGCATTGATATCGAAAGCAAATTTCTTTCCCATTCTCGTTGCTAGGTAACTGAAATGCAATTGTTATGACTTTCAAATGTTTATATATTGGAACAAAAACCAAAAAGGAAGCAGGGTATTACAATTTGAATTGCTGACAATTTAAACCATTTCTTTCAGAGATGGACATTATTAACTTTTCCAAAGTAAGTGGTCAATTGACCTTAATGGATTGCATACTTCAGCTCTTCAAGAGAACAATCAAAATGTGCCCTTACATCACTCCAACAGGTTGGCTCTATTCCCCCTCAGGTCTGGACACTACAGAGCCAATGGACCGACAGTAAAGGCATGGACCCTCCAATGGCAGAAATCCCACCAGCTGCCTGACTGTGACCAATCCTCTGGGCTGGTACAGGACGCTGGCCTTGTCTTACTGTGTCAGGAAGCCCTGCCTGATGGGTCCCTCCAACCGCGACATGGATGATTACTCCTCCCGGAGGTGGATACATGGCTGCCCATGCTGTGCATTTGCCTTGTACTCTGCTGGCACAGGGCGAATAATGGGGTGCAGTACAGCAAGGTGTGAAACCCGGAGACTGGGAAATGCTCAGCTGTAGGGCAAGCTGCCAGTTTCCTTCCCTGTGCTAATTGGCACGACAAGGCAGTGCGGGGATGGGGTGAGCGTGTCAGCACTAAGCGGGCCAGCACTTTGAGAGTATGCAAGAAGCCTTGAGATGCAGTCTTGCCTGGTCTGGTGCCCATCCCTGTAAATAAAGTGCCCCCATTGCTGGTGGCCAGTTTACCTTGCGACGGAAGTGTGTGTTTCCCGAGCTGCCAGAGCTATGGGCAAATGCCATGGCAGATGGCAATGTCTGTGGACAAGGGGTGCATATGGCCAGTGACCATGGATCATGTGTGGTTTGGTCACAGACAAGGTGGTTGCCGACCAGAGCAAGCGGTGTGCTGACTATCTGCCACTCTGGTAAACACGCTGAATTCCCTCTGTATTGAGCCCATTTTGTCAGCTGGCAGGCTCAATACTGATGAGACAAATTGTGCCAATAATGAGAGCTAATGCCCATCCTCTGGCACCTCACCACTGCTGAGCAACAGGCTCACCATGCTGCTTGTGAAAACTATAAACAATGACGCAGGGTGCTCCTGACATTGAGATGGACCTTGCTTTACATCCTGCCCAATGCTGCCATACATTGCGCCACAGTCAACGCTGTTCGGACCCCTTTCAGATGCCACACTTCGATTTTAAATCTCACCCAGCTTAACTCAAACACTGGCTGATCTATGCGGCATTGGCACTGGGTCAATAGCTTTGCTTATCTCACATTTATGGTCTGTAATTTTGACACCCTGAGATACTCTTCAATTGCACAAGGTTACGTGACTTACTACATTCTCACGGAAAGACAGGACAGACTGTCTGAAAGCAGCAGCGAGACTTGGGAAATGGTGAAAGGCATCATCAAAATTATACTTATTAAAAGTGCCTAATCCAAATTGAAATCATTTCCAAATTGAAATTGCGTATCAAGAGCCTTAAAGGGCATGTTAAATGCATTGATATCGAAAGCAAATTTCTTCCCCATTCTCGTTGCTAGGTAACTGAAATGCAATTGTTATGACTTTCAAATGTTTACATATTGTAACAAAAACCAAAAAGGAAGCAGGGTATTACAATTTGAATTGCTGACAATTTAAACCATTTCTTTCAGAGATGGACATTATTAACTTTTCCAAAGTAAGTGGTCAATTGACCTTAATGGATTGCATACTTCAGCTCTTCAAGAGAACAATCAAAATCAAATCTGAGGACAGTCATTAATCAGGAACGCACAGAAATCAATCGATACAGAGAATTGTCATATCTGTCCGTCGATGAATTCAAGTAAAAAAAACATGCCTTTCAGATTTGAAGACAAGAACACTGGGACAGAGGGAATCTGTGGAGAGAGTTGTCCAGCAGCTGCCTTCCATCAGAAAGATTTAAAACAAAGTGTAAGAAAGAAAGCCTTGTGCTTATAAGCATCTTTCATGACCATCAGATTTCCAAAAGCGCTTCAAACATTGAAACTAGGAGCCGGAGGAGGCCATTCGGCCCTTTGAGCCGGCTCCACCATTCAAGCTGATCATGGCTGATTATCCAACTCAGTCCCCTGTTCCCATTTTCTCCCCCATACACTTTGATTCCTTTATCCCTAAAGAACGATATCTAACTCCTTCTTGAAAACATTCAATGTTTAAGTTTGAACCACTTTCTATGGCAGAGAGTTCAACCATCTCACCACTCTCTGGGTGAAGACATTTCTCCTCATCTCAGTCCTACCCCTTAGACTGTGACGACCCCACCCTGCAGATTCTGGGCTTCCCAGTCAATTACAGGAAGTTATATACTTTTGAAGGATCATTGGCATGGTGATGAAGAAGCTGAAAATGTTGCTGGAAAAGCGCAGCAGGTCAGGCGAGATAAGCTGCGCTTTTCCAGCAACACATTTTCAGCTCTGATCTCCAGCATCTGCAGTCCTCACTTTCTCATAGCGATGGAGAAGCACAGCAGCCAACTTGCTCACAGCAAGTGTCTACAAACAGCATTATGAATGGCCAGATAACCTGTTTTTGTTTGGTGTTATGAATTGTGAGGTAACGTTAGCTTGACCACCAGGGAAGAATGCCTCAATTCTTCCAGATAGTAACAATGGGATCCTTTACATCCAATCCCAAAGGTAGACACAGGCTCAGTTATCGATTATCCAAAAGGCTCTGTCCATGAAACACTCCCAAAGCAGTGGTTTAGAAGAACAGCCTTGATACTTGCATTGAGTGGGATTTGAACCCAGACCTGTTTTAGAGACAAGAATATCACCACCAGAACTACAGCTGACATGCAAAACCAAAGTAAGGGCTGGTATGATCCTTCAAGCCAATTCCAACATTTAATGACAACATTCCTTCCCTCTGCCGATACCCCTTGATGCTGAGAAATCTGCGAAACTCTGCCTTGTACATAAGGAATAACTGATCATCCACAACTCCCTGGGGAAGAGCATTCCAAAGATTAACTCAGTGAGGAAATTCCTCCTCCTCCCTGTCTTATCTATGATGTGCTGGTGCCGGTGTTGGGATGGAGTGGACAAAGTTAAAAATCACATAGCAACAGGTTATAGTCCAACAGGTTTGTTTGGAAGGCCAAGCTTTCAGAGTGCTACCTGATGAAGGCTCAGCACTCCAAAATCCTGTACTTCCAAATAAACTTGTTGGACTATAACTTGGTATTGTGTGATTTTTAACTCAGTCTTAACTGGCATCCCCTCAACCTGAGATGATGATTTTTAGGCTGCCATTTTTTTAAAAGTCATTCCTGGGATGAGGCAGTGTTTATTGCCCATCCTCAATTGCCCAGAGGCAAGAGCCAACCACAATGCTGAGAGTCTGGATGTCACATGTAGGCTAGACCAGGTAAGGATGGCCAATTTCCTTCCCTAAAGGACTTCAGGGAAGCAGATGGGTTTTTTTTCCCCAACATTGACAACGGATTCATAGTCATCTTTAAATTCTTAATTGCAGATTTGCATTCAAATTCCACCATCATGGGATTCAAACCCAGGTCCCCAGAACATCACCTGGGTCTCTGGATTAATAGTCCAGTGATCATACCACTCGGCCATCACCTCACCCACCATTAGTACAGTTCAAGGTCGACACACTTGCATTCGGTGGACAATTCTCTTGGCACCAAGCAGGAAGGAAACCATTTGTGTCAGGGGTTGGAAAAGAAAGAGCATATTCTGGGGTTAATGAATAAAACAAACAGCTGCGGACGCTGGAGATCTGAACCAGACACAAACAGAAACTGCTGGAGAAACTCAGCAGGTCCGGTAGTATCTGTGAAGAGAGAAACAGAGTTCACGTTTCATGTCCGGTCAGGCTACAAGAATAACGGGACCTAAGAGAGGGAATTGGAAATAAGAATACGAAACATCGGAGACTGTGGAGAGGGAGACGGCGTTAACATTCCATGTTGTCAGAACTGCAATATGCAAAAGATGTAACAGTTTCTCAACAAATAAGGCAGCAGGGAAAAAGGGTTTGTTATTGGTGAGAACCATCTGGGAGGGGGTGGAGCTCCACCTCAGGTACCCTCCTGTATGTTTCATTCCGATCTCAGATGCAGATAATTTGCCTGCCAGGGCAGATTGTGTTTCATCTTTCAAAGTTTGCAATAAAATTAACAGCTGTAAAAAAAAAATGGGTGGTATGGTGGCTCAGTGATTAGCACTGCCGCCTCACAGCGCTAGGGACCCAGGTTCGATTCCAGCCTCGGGTGACTGTCTGTGTGGAGCTTACACATTCTTCCCCGTGTCTGAGTGGGTTTCCTCCGGGTGCTCCGGTTTCCTCCCACAGGTTAGGTGGGTTGGCCATGCTAAATTACCCATCGTGTTCAGGTAGGTTATGTGCTTTAGTTGGAGGAAATGTAAATGACTAGGGTAGGAATAGGTCCAGTCAAGGATAGTAGTGGGAAGTTGCGTGTGGAGGCTGAAGAGATTGGGGAGACACTGAATGAATACTTTTCGTCAGTATTCACTCAGGAACAGGACATTGTTGTCAATGTGAGTACTGAGTCACAATTTAGAATGGATGGCTTTGAGGTATGTAGAGAAGAGGTGTTGGAAATTCTGGAAAGGGTGAAAATAGATAAGTCCCCTGGGCCTGATGGTATTTATCCTAGGATTCTCTGGGAAGCAAGGGAGGAGATTGCAGAGCCATTGGCCTTGATTTTTATGTCCTCGTTGTCTACAGGAGTAGTGCCAGAAGATTGGAGGCTAGCAAATGTGGTTCCCTTGTTCAAGAAGGGGAGTAGGGATAACCCTAGTAACTATTGGCCGGTGAGTCTCACTTCTGTTGTGGGCAAAGTCTTAGAGAGAATTGTAAGAGATAGGATTTATGAACATCTGGATAGGAATAATGTGATCAAGGATAGTCAGCATGGTTTTGTGAAGGGCAGGTCGTGCCTCACAAACCTTATTGAATTCTTTGAGAAGGTGACAAAGGAGGTGGACGAGGGGAAAGCAGTAGATGTGGTGTATATGGATTTTAGTAAGGCGTTTGATAAGGTTCCCCATGGTAGACTACTGCAAAAAATACGGAGGTATGGCATTGAGGGTGAGTTGGAGGTTTGGATTAGGAGTTGGCTGGCTGGAAGAAGACAGAGGGTAGTAGTTGATGGCAAAGGTTCATCTTGGAGTGCCGTCACTAGCGGTGTTCCGCAAGGATCTGTTTTGGGATCATTGCTGTTTGTCATTTTTATAAATGACCTGGAGGAGGGGTTAGAAGGTTGGGTGAGCAAGTTTGCGGATGATACGAAAGTCGGAGTTGTGGACAGTGAGGAAGGATGTGGCAGGTTACAGCGGGATATAGATAAGCTGCAGAACTGGGCAGAAAGGTGGCAAATGGAGTTCAATGTAGCTAAGTGTGAGGTGATTCACTTTGGTAAGAGTAATAAAAAGATGGGGTACTGGGCTAACGGTCGGACACTTGGTAGTGTGGATGAGCAGAGGGATTTTGGTGTCCATGTACACAAATCTTTGAAAGTTGCCACCCAGGTAAATAGTGCGGTGAAGAAGACATATGGCGTACTGGCTTTTATTGGTAGAGGAATTGAGTTCCGGAGTACTGAGGTTATGTTGCAGTTGTATAAGACTCTGGTGCGGCCACATCTGGAGTATTGTGTGCAGTTTTGGTCGCCATACTATAGGAAGGATGTGGAGGCACTGGAACGGGTGCAGAGGAGGTTTACCAGGATGTTGCCTGGTATAGTAGAAAGATCGTATGAGGAAAGGCTGAGGCACTTGGGGTTGTTTTCATTGGAGAAAAGAAGGTTTAGGGGTGACTTGATAGAGGTGTACAAGATGATTAGGGGTTTAGATAGGGTCGACAGTGAGAATCTTTTTCCACGTATGGAGTCAGCTATTACAAGGGGGCATAGCTTTAAATTAAGGGGGGGTAGATATAGGACAGATGTTAGGGGTAGGTTCTTTACTCAGCGAGTCGTGAGTTCATGGAATGCCCTGCCAGTAGCAGTGGTGGACTCTCCCTCATTATGGGCATTTAAGCGGGCATTGGATAGGCATATGGAGGATAGTGGGCTAGTGTAGGTTAGGTGGGCTTGGATCGGCGCAACATCGAGGGCCGAAGGGCCTGTACTGCGCTGTATTCTTCTATGTTCTATGTTCTATGTTCTATGTTCTAAAGTAATGGGTTTGGGTGGGTTACTCTTCAGAGGATCGGTGTGGACTTGTTGGGGCTAAATGGCCTGTTCCAACACAGTAGGAATTCTATAAGAAACTAAACAATGACAGAAACCTGCAAAGGTGAGCATGTAACAGGCAGGTTAAGAATAGCTTGCCACTGTAGAATGGTACTTTCACTGTTAGCATGCTTTTCATAATTTATTTGATATGTCATTCATTTTGCCTAGGGTTCTTCTACACCTTCTAACTGTAATATAAAAGATGCAAAATAAGCAACAGAATTGAATTCACAATCTGTCAATTGGCCGTACACAGAGATTTTTCATTGCCGCCTCTTTCCCTCCCACTCTAACAGCCTAAATATAAAAACAAACATTTCAGACGTGAAGTTCAAACCGAAAAAAAAAACTGCGGATGCTGTAAAATCGGAAACAAAGAGAGAAATTGCTGGAAAAGCTCAGCAGGTCTGGCAGTTAACTGTGGAGGGAAATCAGAGTTAACATTTCAGGTCAAGTGATTTTTCCTTCAGGACTGAAGTTCGCAGGAAGGGTCACTGGACCTGAAATGTTAACATTGATTTCTCTCTACAGATGCTGCCAGACCTGTTGAGCTTTTCCAGCAATTTCTGTCGCTATTTCATTTTCAATACAAGTTTGAAACTGAAGTTCAATCCCAGTTCATGGATAGATTGTGAAAAGACATTAGTCGTATCTCTGGGCTACTCTTCCCTCTCAGTCATGAATCTTCTCCTAAGACAGCTACAGTATCTCCATGAACATATGATAGAGTATCATGTGCACGTTGGAGTCAATCAGGATGATTGGCTCTTTGCTGCTCAGACCCTTCAGATACAAAGATGCATAACAACAATCGGGGTTTGGGAGTTCACAAGAGGTGCTACATAAATTCAACGATTTGCTGTTTTTGCTCAGTGTTTTGGAACGAAGCATCCGTGAGCATCTTGCAGCAGCACGGTGGCTCAGTGGTTAGCACTGCTACCTCACAGCGCCAGAAATCCTGGTTCGATTCCAGCCTCGGGTGACTGCCTGGGTAGCGTTTGCACATTCTCCCAGTATCTGCGTGGGTTTCTTCCCACAGTCCGAAGATGTGCAAGTTGAGTGGGTTAGTCCTGGGAAATGCAGGGTTACAGGGACAAGGGTGGGTCTGGGTGAGAGGTTATTCAGAAAGGTGGTGAAGACTCAATAGGGCAACTGACCTGCTTCCACACTGTAGCGATTCAATGCACCTATGTGCAGATTAAGTGGATTGGCCATGCTAAATTGTCTGGTAGTGCCGAGGGATATGTAGGCTCGGTGAGGTAGCCACAGGAAATAGGGAGTTACTGGGAGAGGGTGAGGGAGCTGGGTCTGGCTGGGATGCCCTTTGGAGGGTCAGTGCAGACTCGATGGGCCAAATAGCCTGTAACTGCACTGTGGGCATTCTATGATCTTCATGTAACAGAGGCCTGAAGGAAACTCCATCCTTTGCCTTCAATTTCCTGATCTGCTTGACAAAAGGAAGGCTTCACAGCAGGTAGCAGAGAGTTCAAAACTGAGGTCAGCAGATATAAATAGCTGCCAGCAAAGGTGGGGGGGGGGCATGAACAAGCACACAGGGAATGGTGATCACAATGAGAAATTCACAGTATGGCAGCTCTGAAAACTCAACAGCTCTGCTTCTAGCCCAACAAGCAATAAATTAAGTCTGGAAGCTCAGAAGATTTGTTACTGCCCTCGGCAATACAAGACTCCAGTGATGGGTCTTAATTATGGTTTACAATTTAACCAATCTAGGCAATCTGTAAATGCTGCTACTTAACTCAGTATTTTGTTTCCCTTTAAATGCAAGCAAACTGCCAAACGGATAACTCTGCAGGCGAGGCTGAAATCAGAGAAACTTGCTACAGAATCAAACCTGATCGTCTTTCATTTTGCAGCCTGCTAATCTCCTCCCTCTACACAGAAGTTAAACAAGATGTCAGCATCAGTGTGCCACCAATGCTGGCCCAAGTCAATTCATCGTCTTTCATTTTTTTTTTAAAATGAAAGGCTTCAGATGGCTTTCCTTTTGCCCCATGAAGCTTGAAAATGTGTCTCCTGGAGGAGGATTTACCAAGCAGTCATTTTGTTCAAGTGAGTAGCCGTCCCAACAATTAGCAAATTCAAAAAGTGGACTCAAATCCATTCATTTTCCACACGGGCACTCACTGCATTCCCAGGTGTGGTTTGTATTGGCGCATTGACATCTAATCGTTTGGGACAATGCACTTTTTTCTCCCCCTACAGTAGATAATCTAAGCTGATCATCCCTTTGTGGCTCAGTTAGCAAGTGCACTCCTCAATGAGGTAAAGAACCCCTGTAGCAGTGATTATATTCCTGTTCGAGACTCCACTGGAGAGGTTCCACGTGCAAGTGTCAAGTGAGGTCAGATTGATGGTTCAGTGCAAAAGCCAGTCCCACCAAACACTACCACCATGACTGTACCACCTGCCACAGCTCACTGCCAATACTCGGGCTTAAACGTCAGCCAAATGAGTGAGGCAAGGACGTAAATGCAAACTGCTGAGTAATAAGAGCTCAGTCGGCCCTCAAATTAACAGATTCAAGAACAGCTTCTTCCCTACTCTTGAACAGACCCCTCGTAGGTTAAAGGTGATCTTTCACTGCACCTTTTCTGTCACTGTGATACTTGATTCTGCTCTATGACCCTCCTGTACTTATGTAAGTTATGGTTTGCCCAGATAGCACACAAAACAATATTTTTCATTGTATCTCGGTACATGTGGCAATAATAAATCAAATCAAAAAGTATAAATAACTGTCACAAAGCTATGATTTCCAAATAGCGAATGAGGAAGCACGTGTCATAGCACCAGAAGCTGGTTCATTCAGCTCTATCAATTTGCTCTGCCATTCAATATTCTTATTGCGAGCCAGCATGGAACATGACCGACAAGGGGATGGGGTAATAGGCTGCCAGGTCATGGGGGACATGAGCCACAGGGTCATGGGGGGCATGAGCCACAGGGTCATGGGGGACATGGGCCACAGGGACATGGGGGCATGAGCCACAGGGTCATAGGGGGCATGAGCCACAGGGTCATGGGGACATGAGCCACAGTGTCATGGGGACATGAGCCACAGGGTCATGGGGGGCATGAGCCACAGGGTCATGGGGGACATGGGCCACAGGGTCATGGGGACATGAGCCACAGGGTCCTGGGAACATGAGCCACAGGGTCATGGGGGGCATGAGCCACAGGGTCATGGGGGGGGGGGCATGAGCCACAGGGTCATGGGGGGCATAAGCCACAGGGTCATGGGGGGCATAAGCCACAGGGTCATGGGGGGCATGGGCCACAGGGTCATGGGGGGCTTGAGCCACTGGGCCATGGGTGCTTGAGCCACAGGGTCATGGGAATGTGAGCCACAGGGTCATGGGGGGGCATGAGCCACAGAGTCCTGGGAACGTGAGCCACAGGGTCATGGGGGGCATGAGCCACAGGACCATGGGGGGGTATGAGCCACAGGACTATGGGGAGGCATGAGCCACAGGACCATGGGGAGGCATGAGCCACAGGGGCCTGGGGGGGCATGAGTCACAGGGTCATGGGGGGCATGAGCCACAGGGCCATTGGGGGGGGGGGCATGAGCCACAGGGTCATGGGGGGGCATGAGCCTCAGAGTCATGGGTGCATGAGCCACAGGGGGTCATGGGATGCATGAGCCACAGGGTCATGGGGGGCATGAGCCACAGGGTCATGTGAACATGAGCCATAGGGTCATGGGGGCTTGAGGCACAGGGTCATGGGGGGCATGAGCCACAGAATCCTGGGGGGCCATGAGGCACAGGGTCATGGGGGGCATGAGCCATAGGGTCATGGGGGCATGAGCCACAGAATCCTGGGGGGCCATGAGGCTCAGGGTCATGGGGGGCATGAGCCACAGAGTCCTGGGGGGCCATGAGCCACAGGGTCATGTGAACATGAGCCATAGGGTCATGGGGGCATGAGGCACAGGGTCATGGGGGGCATGAGCCACAGAATCCTGGGGGGCCATGAGGCTCAGGGTCATGGGGGGCATGAGCCACAGAGTCCTGGGGGGCCATGAGCCACAGGGTCATGTGAACATGAGCCATAGGGTCATGGGGGCATGAGCCACAGGGTCATGGGGGGCATGAGCCACAGGGTCCTGGGGGGCATGAGCCACTGGGTCATGGGGGGCATGAGTCACAGGGTTATGATCAGTCTCTCCAGTTCAAAGCAGTTCTTTGGAAATAATCAAATGCTGAGGACACTCCTCAAGTCATTTATGAGCAGACAGGCCAGGAGCAGGAGTAAGCTATTTGACCCTTCACACCTATACTGTCATTTGATAAGGCCATAGCTGATCAAAATGTGGCCTCAATTCCACTTTCATGCCAATCCCTCTCAGTTTGCTTCGACTCCCTCGTCAGGAACTGTCTCCACCCTATTCTGGACAGTCCAACAGATCCATGACACACAGTGAAACTATTTCTCCTCACCTCTGTCTTAAAGGGGAGCCACCTCATTTTTAAACATTGCCCCTGGTTCCAGTCTCACTTACAATAGGAAACATCCTCTCAGCATACACTGTGTGTGGTCCAAAAAGACCTGGTACGTTCAATGTTTCCAAAGTTGACATCTATCGTGAATGGGCAGGACAATGGTCTGAGATCCAGGACAAAGCTCTGGAGAACACTAGAGCTGATTACCGTGACAGTGCAGACCACAGCACCCACTGGAACCTCTCCCAGCAGCCCTCGTTATGTTTTAGCTGGTCCTTTTTCAAAGCAAAAAATGGTCAACAATCTACACAGTGTCATTCACAAAACACCAGGTAATGTGTGGACTTTGAGGAGCTGCTCCAGGACAAGGCCTCAATACTCTTCAGCACGGTCCCCAATAATGTATTCAGGATTCTAAACCAGAATCAGGAACAGCCAAAAAGGACCCAAATCACACTGACATTTCCAAGTTCAATTCCCCTTCTCTCTGTTTTAGAATTCACCTAAAAGAATGCCTAGTCAAGGGCGATGGGGTTGCAAGATGGAGAGAAGATGTACAACAGCACAGAAAGAGGCCATTTGACCCAATGGACTGTGATGCCTCACTGCGAGTCCCACCCCACCACTGCGTCCCCACAGCCCTGCAGATCGTTATCCAGCACCATTTTGAAAGCCACCATCGAAGGTGCCCCTGCCACACTCTTGGGCTGTCTGTTCCCAGTCTTAAACGCTCTACACATAAAAATAAGTTTTCCTCATTTCAGCCTTGGTTCTCCTGCCGAAATACTGAAGTGTTCAGTCAACAGTGCTTCGGGCATTAGCGTGAAGGGCAAGTTGGATGGAGTTGCTAGTCTCTAAACTCTCCACTAATTTTATACACTTTTAAACACACACTAGCTTCTTGGCTGGCTGAATAAAAACTTTATAAGCACCACAGTCAATGATCTCTGGAATTCTGCATTCTCACTGAAACCTTCGTCCAGTTGCCGGCTCTAAGACGATATTCAGAAGCTAAGGATGCTCAAGCCATCACTGTTTGTGCATTTTGGTAGTTCGGGAGAATTGGAAATACTGAACAACACAGGTCACGATGGCATAGGGGAGGCAATGCCCTTGTGGTATTATTGCTGGGCTGCTAACCCAGGTAATGTTGTGGGGACCTGTGTTTGAATCCCCCCATAGCAAATGGTGGAAGTTGAATTCAATAAATAGCTGGAAGTAAGAGTCTAATGATAACTGTGGTTAGGAAAAAAACTGATTGTGTTCATTCATGTCCCTTCGAGAAGGAAACTGGCCATCCTTATTATGGTCTGGCTTCATGTGATTCCAGACCCACAGCATCGTGGATTGACTTTTAACTGTCCTCTGGATAATTAGGGATGGGTAATGAATGTTGACCTAGCCAGTGGTACCTCCATCCAATGAATTATACAAAAGATTCTGTCTAGCCCTTCTTGCCATTGTCCTGTTTCAAAATGAATTAAGCATCTTTTATCACGAGTGTATGGATCAGGAATAGCCTATTTGACTCAAGTCTGTATTGCAATCATCCTCTTCAGACTGAATACATATTTAGTAAATGGAACTCTTTACAATACCCAGATCTCTACACCTCACAGCAGCTTTGCTTCCTAATTCTACCATCGCAGATTATCAAGTGTGCACACAAAACATGCAGCACAATGTACCGGATGAACCAATGTTCATGCACATTTATACCGACGTGATGACAACTTCTGGGGAAATAGCAAATATCTCCAGAAGAAAACAATTACATTCTCTCCTTTCCCCTTCAAAAGCAAATAGAATGAAGCTCAGTCTCTCCATCTTGCTTGACAAACCACTTGACTTCGAAAGAAAATGCTGTTAGCCTTCAATATTATTCGCTGTGTGCGTAGGTCTCATGCAAAACACAGAGCAAGTTCTCCAGCAGTGGCTAAACAACTAAATTGAACAATGTGGGATTGAATGTGTGGATCGAGCAGCTTGCGCAAAGTGGCACTTCCTTATTGTGAAGTAGGAATGATGCTGAGACTGGATTGTGTCAGAAGCAAGTACATGCAATTCCACAATGCAAAGACACAGCACAGAGGAAAATTCGATCATTCATGTTACGGCATTGGATAAACAGTAAAGGGTGGCTTTTTACTAGTTTACATATGTTTACATATGCACAGGGGTGAATACAGGCTTCAGATACAATCACAGAGTCACAGAGGTATACAGCACGGAAACAGACCCTTTGGTTCAACTTGTCCATGCTGATCAGATATCTTAAATTAATCTTGCCCCAGTTGCCAGCATTTGACCAATCTCCCTCCAAATCCTTCCTATTCATGAGCCCATCCAGATGCCTTTTAAATGTTGTAACTGTGAGTCAAAAAGTGTGGTGAAAAGCACAGCAGATCAGACAGTATCTGAAGAGCAGGAGTGTCGATATTTGGGACATAAGCTCTTCATCAGGAATGCCGGGCTCACACTCGAAACGTTAACTCTCCTGCTCCTCGGATGCTGCCTGACCTGCTGTGCTTTTCCAGCACCACACTTTTCAACTCTGATCGCCAGCATCTGCAGTCCTCAGTTTCTCCATGCTGTAATTGTACCAGCCTCCACCTCTTCCCCAGGCAAATCATTCCATACATGCATCATGTTCGCGGGAAAAAGTTCATCGAACCCCTACAGTGTGTAAACAGGCCATTTGGCCCAAGAAGTCCACACCAACCCTCCGAAGTGTAACCTACCCAGACTCATTCCCCCACCCTGTATTTACTCCTCACTAATGCACCTAACCGACATATCTCTGAACACTATGGACAATTTAGCTTTGGCCAATCCACCCTAACCTGCACATCTTTGGACTATGGGAGGAAACCAGAGTGCCCAGAGGAAACCCACACAGACACAGGGAGAATGTGCAAACTCCACACAGACAGTTGCCTGGAATTGAACTTGGGTCCCTGGCACTGTGAGGCAGCAGTGCTAACCACTGAGCCACGATACCACCCCTAAGTTACCCCTTATGGGCCTTTTGAACCATTTCCCTCTCACCTTAAACCCATGCCCTCTAGTTTTAGACTCCCCTACCCTGGGGAAAATACCTTGAATTCAAGGAAAACTCTTCAAGCCTGCACACGACCATGGCAATTCTGTGTATGCCTAGAATTCCACATTCCCATTGACCCCGCGAACCCTCCAATCCGATGCATAAGAAAAATCTATCCACCTCAGCCTTAAAAGGATTCAGAAACCCTGGCTCCAACTTCGGAGGCAGAGTGTCCCATTTCACACAACTATCTGAGAGAGAAATATTCTCATCTCTGTCCTCAAGGGGTCACCCCTAATTCCATCACCCTGGACTCACCCAAAAAAGGAAACACCCTTTACATATTCACCTATCAAGACTATAAACAAAACGTATAAGTTCTATTCAGGTCACCTCTCACTGTTCCAAAATCTAGTGGATACATGCCCAGACTGTTCAACCCATCCTTATTAGACACCCACTCATTCCATGTACCAATATAGTAGAGTCATAGAGATGCACAGCATGGAAACAGACCCTTCGGTCCACCTCATCCACGCTGACCAGATATCTGAAATTAATCTAGTCCCAATTGCCGGCACTTGGCCCTCTAAATCCTTCTTATTCATATACCCATCCAGATGCCTTTTAAATATTGCAATTGTACCATTCTCCACCACTTCCTCTGGCAGCTCATTCCACACACGCACCATCCTCTGGGTGAAAACGCTGCCCCTTATGCCCCTTTAAAAAAATTTCCCTGTCACCCTAAACCTATGCCCTCTAGTTCTGGACTCCTCCAACCCAGGGAAAAGATTTTGTCTATTTACTCTATCCATGCTCCTCACGATTTTATAAACCTCTACAGAGTCACCCCTCAGCCTCTGACACTCTAGGGAAAACACACCCAACCTCTCCCTAAGCTCCTCCTATCCCATATCCAATATATTCACATCCTTCTTTAAATAAGGAAAGGAAAATTGACATGTGGTCTTACTGATATCCTGTACAACTGAAGGATAACATCATGACTTTTATTTTCAATTTCTTTGATAACATAGTATAGCATCCCAACAGCCTTCTTAAGCACTTGCTGTACCTGAACACTAACTCCCACCAAAGTGAACAATCTCACATTTTCCCGCATTCTACTCCTTCTGTCAGATGTTTGCCTACTTGCTCAATCTATCCGCATTAGTCTGCAACCTATTTATGTACTCTTCACACTATACTTCCCTCTCCATCTTCAAGCCATTAGCAAATGAATTCTACCCATAACATCCTGTCAATGAGAATTTATGTATCCTCTCTATTCTCTTCCAGCCAGCCAATCTTTTATCGGTGTTAATATGCTACCCCAACAGCATGTGCTATAACTGTGCAAAACAATTTTTTATGTGTGATGCCTTGCCAAATACACTTTGGAAATCCAAGGGCAGTCCCTGTGTAGGCACCCCTTTATCTTCACTGCATTGTACTCCATTAAATAACTCCTACAAAATGATTAAATATGATTTCCCTTTCATAAAAACCTTGCCAACGCTTCCTGATTACGCTGTGTTTTTCAAAGTGCCTAGCTAAGGCCTCCTGGGTAACCAATTCAAAGTCACCCATGACAAATGTCAAGTTTCCTGTTCACTGTCCCCTCGCTCCTTTCCGATGGAACCATTCCAAATCGAGCAATTTTTGGAAAGTTAACACCAACACATCCAAATCTCACTCACACCTGAGGTGAAATCCATCAGGAGTATGTTCTCTTATGGATTGCTCCGGGAGCTAGGTCTTGTGAATAATTATCGCAAACTCAGTCAATTTCTCCCTGTCTCCTGGAGACGCTTGGTCAGGCTGGGATCTACAGTTTCACAGATGCTCGAGATGACCAACCTTTCAGTGTTACCCAGCTTTTACTGGTAGTCTCATTGAATATTAAGGGCAGCCCACTGACCCAGTCCTCAAACTAACGCACGCTGGAGCATGGAATCACAAGACAGTGATCGGAAAGGGGCGCCCTGTGCAATGACACCAACTCCTTCCCCTGGGATAGTGGAGCTACTGCATTGAGTAAGGCAGTTATTATTAACTGACATCAGAAGATACGTTTCAGAATACAAAAGACTGTTCCTAGGAGGAGTACTCCAGAGTTCTGCCTATGTCCAAGTTCCACATATTCCACATTCCACATTCCTGATAAATGGCTATACCCAAAACGTCAATTCTCCTGCTCCTTGGATGCTACCTGAACTGCTGTGCTTTTCCAGCACCACACTCTCGACTTTGACCTCCAACATCTCCAGTCCTCACTTTCTCCAAGTTCCACATATGTCCATCAGAGGATATATGGTACTGTGGTGACTGTTCTTAGTAACTACAGTAACAAAGTGCAATTAAGGTCAGCCTGATAGTCTATCATTTATCCCAGATCTTATGTAACTAGCTACTAAATAATATGTAACAAATGTATTTATTGTTCATCAGAAATGAGCCAGCTTTTGTCTGAAACCTCACATGGATCCTTCCGCAGTTAGTATGAGTAACTGGAACTGAAGCCGATAAGGATAGGTGGCAGTGAATCCACTCATGGTACCCCAGATAGTTCTAGCAAAAGAAGAGCAAACACCAAGAGACTGGCTGAACTGGGATCAAGCTGTCTGCCATTGTACAAGACTATGCTCTTTTTAAGATCAAATAACAACTGAGTAGAGTGTGTACCTGGGATCTTCTTAGTCTGTGCAGCCCACACTAGAGTGGTTATCACCAAGTTATTAAGGTCCAAATGCCCACTCAGCAAGGTTTAGTTCTGCAATGATTAGTAAGTAAAGTCACCATAATCCCACTGCTCTCCTGGGAGAGGGAGAGAGAGAGAGAGAGAGAGAGAGGATTGCTGGTGGTTTAACACCATGCCTCAGATGAGGGGAGAGGTGATGAAACCAGGACTGCTATGGTGACCTCAACTGGTGTGGGAATCGAACCTGTGCTGTTGGTGTCAAAGACCAACTGTCCTTTAGCCTTACTTTCTGCACCTTGATTTCTTTCTGCATTTTAAACATTGGTGACTCTGAACCTCCAAGTTTCTTTGGATATCCATCGTATTTAACTTCACTTCATCCGGAAAGTACGCTGATCTATCCCTTTTCAATCCAAAATGGGTAGCCTCACACTTGGTTGTATTGAAATCCATCTCCAACAGTTTTGATCATTCATTTGGTCTCGCGATATCCATTGATCAGTATTTGCAGCCATGACTTTGGATGATGAGCAATGTTTGCTTTCATATATTGGGGCTGGAAGGGGAGAGAGCTGCGGTCCAGAGAGAAGAAGTAAGCAGAGGGTGAGAGTCAGTGAGTGAGTGAGGAGAGAGGGAAAGATAGAAAGAAGTATATTTTGACGTCATCTGTTTGGCTTCTCTTCCACCTGTGATTCAGCTGTAGAGTTGGGAGAATTCAGACTTCGGTGGAGTTAACCTTTCAACCCTCGTGTTTTTGGCAAAGCTAAAGGAACTGATAGGACACAGCTGTACAGATTTGTCAGGTTCAGTTATGCAGTGCTGACTGGATTTGGAGAGAGGATTTTAATCCCTGACTCAGAGGGTAGGGGAGGAGAAGGCTCATTATCGTGGCTGAGACTCCAGGCAGCGATCTGCTGATGGAAGAATATTTCGAGTGGGCTACAGCAGAACAGACAGAGAGCGAGCACAAACTGGGAAGTGGGTTCATGAGCTGAGCCAAGATGCTAAAGCCAGACATAAATCAGACGGCGAGGTTGCTTTGTAGTTGGCTTTCCATCAAAAGCTGCGTCAATTTTCCCTGTGACATATTTATATTTCCTGCCTGAGCAACATAATTAAAGTACAAGATCGATCATCACTGGGGAAGATGTGGATTAGAATTTACTGCAGTGAAACAAATCCCATCAGAGGACAATTTGCTTTGCCAGACCAACACACACCAGCTCTCGAACACAATACAGAAGGGTACTGAGCTCTCCCATCAATGTTACCCACGTGTGTTGGCAATATCCCACCTGAGGATGCAATACTTACTGCATCAACACCTTTGAGCTGCTCTCACCCATAGCCAAATGTGACAGTATCTGACAATTTTTTTAATAGAAACCCTACAGAGTGAAAACAGGACCTTCAGCTCAACAAGTCCACACCAGCCCTCCGAAGAATAACCCACCCAGACCCATTCCCCTACCCAATATTTACCCATGATTAATACACCTCACCTACACATCCCTGAACACTATGGGCAATTCAGCATGGCTGATTCACCTAAGCTGCACATCTTTGGACTGTGGGAGGAAACCGGAGCACTCGGAGGAAACCCACGCAGACACGGGGAGAATGTGCAAAACCCACACAGACAGTCTCCCGAGGCGCTGTGAGGTGGAGGTGCGAACCACTGAGCCACCGTACTGCCAGCCATTTATAAAATGGAAACTTAATTGATTGACACAACAGAAAATGGATTCCTTGGAAGCACAAGGATCGATGTGGGGAACAAAAGACAGGAATACATATTAAATACTCTCGATGCTTTCCTCACAAATGACATGCTTTGAAAGACAACAGCAGAAAATCAAGATGCTCCTCACAAAATAGTATTAGAATGTTAACACCTAAAGACCAAATTTCAGGGTCTCAAGACCCTCCATTCTGTTCTACAGGCCATGAGAGATATGCTCTGCTCAAAGACAAAACATTTGTCTCTGTGGGCGGCACAGTGGTTAGAACTGCTGCCTCACAGCGCCAGAGACCCGGGTTCAATTCCCGCCTCAGGCGACTGACTGTGTGGAGTTTGCACATTCTCCCCGCGTCTGTGTGGGTTTCATCCGGGTGCTCCGGTTTCCTCCCACAGTCCAAAAATGTGCAGGTTAGGTGAATTGGCCATACCAAGTTGCCCATAGTGTTAGGTGCAGGGGAATGGGTCTGGGTCGGTGTGGACTTGTTGGGCAAAGGGCCTGCTTCCACACTGTAAGTAATCTAATTTTTCCTGTTTCCTGTTATGGACAGCCCAAACCTTACCAAAGATTCAACCAAAGAATGTCACCATCCTTTCCAAACACACTGTTTTTTTCCTTTTCTTTTCCTATTGGAAATCTCATGCAAGTGGATGAGAACCAGCTCCATCCATACAGCGGGAACTCACAATACACCAGGAAACCATGGAGTCGGTGACCTGAGCCTCCGAACTGGAGGAGATGGGAACTGGATAAAAATAAAGGGCACACGCCCAAGACAGAAGGGACCAAGGCAAGCTCTTCCATTTGGTGTTCTGTTCATCTCTTCTTCTGATGTTCTGTCGTTCAATGTCATTTACCTGGTAGAGGACAAACAATGCTAAGACACAACAGGTACATATCTGTGGCAGACTGGATCCATCAAAAATCCCAGTGGAAGGGAGGCTGCCTGATGAATTACAAGCCCACCATGCTCTGATAAGTCTTTGTCTGGGACAAAGGCAAGAGTATGAGTAGGCTATTCGCTTGACCATTCAATAGCTGTTAAACCTGCCTTCAACTTCACCTTCCCATACTAGTTTTGGACGGTTGCCTCAAATCTAATTAACGACTAAGATCTTTGGGGTTCCTACCCCAGAATTCAAGAAGATCCACAAGCCTCAAGTGAAAGCAATTTCTCCACATTTCAGTGTTAAACCACTGACTCCTTGTTTACAGTCTATGGCCTGTGTTCCTGGAACAAACACTTTCTGAGTTTTGGCAAGGGATCCAATGGCCACGCAAAAACATTACACTGGGGTCCACTCTCCTCTGTGTTTCTTTTTAAATCACTGCTCTCCCCTGAATAAGAAGCAAAAGTAAAATCCAATGACATCTTAGTCCTTCGATTGCTTACCCAAAAAATGGTTGCTTGGTTCACTGATGTTAGGTACAGTCGGTCAATCTGGAAATATTGGGGCTGCAATTTGAACTTCAGAACCTCTCAGTACCCAACAGTCTGCTGTAGAAACTGATGCACAACAATAATCTCTTGACGAAACCTGCGCCCACACCTCCCCCCTCTTGCGTCTCCATCCAAAGCCCCAAAGGATCATTCCAAATCTGGCAGAGATTTACTTGCATATCCTCGAACCTCATTAACTGCATCCATTGCTCCCAGTGTGGTCTCCTCTACATCAGAAAGACAGAGCACAAATTCGCGGAACGCTTCAGTGAACATCTCTAGTCTGTACGCACCACCTTCCTGTGGCCAGCCATTTCAACTCCCCCTCCTACTCCCCCCATGACATGCCCATTCTGGGCTGCCTCCACAGTTTAAACAAGGCCACCCACTACTGGAGAAAGAGCACCTCATCTTCCACCTCGGGACCCTACATCCACATGGCCTCGACATTGAGTTCACCAGTTTCCAAATCTCCTCTCCCCCCACCCATTTCAGATCCAACTCTCCGACTCGGCACCGCCCTCTTGACCTGATCGTCTTCCTTCCCAGCTATCCGCTCCACCCTTCTCACTGACCTATCACCATCACCTCCTACCTGCATCCACCTATCATCATCGCACCCACCTTTCCCCCAGTCCCACACCCCTCCCGCTTTTTATTTCTCAGCCCTCTTCCCCTCTTTTGGGTCCTGCCTGAAACGTTGACTCTCCTGCTCCTTGCATTCTGCCTGACCTGCTTTGCTTTTTCCAGCGCTACCCTTTATCGATTGTGCCAATGACAATGGCCATGATGGATCGACTGTTTACAAACACAAGTTACTGGACCGTAAGCTTGGCTGGAATCACAAGTGACAGTTTTGCAAAGCTTGCTGCTAATTATTAATCATTGACACCTCAGGAAATGAATGGAGTATCAATTGTTCTGTGTTTGATTATATGAGCCTGTTTATTATTGATGCTCACTGTGCTTGATTGGTTCAGCCTGGCTGTTGACACAGTGAAAAGTAAATACAGGGGCTTCAAGCTGAAAACATGGAGCAGACATTTAAAGCTGTGTAAATAAAACTTGTTACATACACAAAATCTGGTGTGATCTAGAATATAAGACACAATGCACATTATTATGACAGAGAGGAGGTGCAGTTAAATCACCTTGAGCTTGTCAAATGTGTTTTTTTTCTCTCAGAAGTATCTGAAGATTGTTACAAATAGTTTGCACAAACTGCTGAACATTTATGTGCAGGTTACTGATGCAGATGAGTGTGGCTGGTCAGAGTTTTACAGCACATGGCCTACCTTGGGATTTCTTGCGTACTTTCCTGTACGGGCATCCTTGACCAGGCTAATTTCCAGCAGGTCTGTTTCCTGGAAACAAAATGACACACACAAAAAAAGAGAGTTATCGAACAAAGTCATGCATAATGTACACAGCCCGATGCACCTTGACAAGCCAAGTCATGCTCCGTACAAATCTCCAATTCAGAAAGTTTATCACCAACACAAAGTCACAGAGCACATATTATGGAAATGCATGATTTCACTTTATAATCTGCCACAGTTTAACAGAGTCCCAAGGAATCTAGCTCACACCATTTAGCTCTCCATCAAACTGTCTTTTGTCATGAGATAACAGCATGTATTACCACATTTTTTCCAAGTACGGCATTCAAGTACAACTAACATCAGTAAACACAAAAATAATGTAAAAGCTAAATTTCTACACTGTTTAACTACCATTGAGTCAGGCAGTTATCACTTTAACAGCCCCATTACGTGAATCCTACCTTTGCAATGAATTCTATGTCTCGCAATACTCACAGTTTCTCAGGTATTGGAACACTGCCCACTTCAGCAAGACTTCAGGTTGGTAATTACCATCCAATGACAATCTCCAACAGGATCCAAATCATTGCCCACTGACATTACCACGGCTGAACTTCCCCACCTTCAGAGTCCTGGAGGTGACCAATAACCTGAAACTGAACTGAACCACCACAGAAATACTGTGGCAACAAGGGTAGGGAGGAGGCCGGGAATTCTCTGAAGAGCAACTTACTTCATAACTTCCAAAGCGTGTCTATCATTGTGATGGAATACTTGCATGGATGAACATAACTCCTTCATGAAACAAGGTTTGTTATATCAGGTCAGGCAGCATCCGAGGAGCAGAAGAATCGACTTTTCGTGCAAGATTCCTGATGAAGGGCTCTTGTCCGAAACATCGATTCTCCTCCTTCTCGGATGCTGCCTGACCTGCTGTGCTTTTCCAGCACCACACTCTCGACTCTGATCTCCAGCAGTTGCAGTCCTCGCTTTCTCTGAGGTTTGTCATATGAGGACTCTGGCTCTGTACTCAATTGAGCTTAGAAGGATGGAAGTGGGGAATCCGATTGAAACTTAGAGATAACTGAGAGGCCTGGATAAAGTGGAGAATATGTTTCCATGAGCAGGAGAGACGAGGACCTGAGGGCCCAGCCTCCGAGTGAAGGAATCACCCTTTAGTATGGAGATGAGGAGGAATTTCTTCAGTCAGAGGGTTATGAACATGTGGAACTCCTTGTGGAAGCCTGTGGAGGCCATGTCATTGAGTGTATCTAAGACAAAGTTAGATAAGTTCCTGATTGGGGGAGAAGGCAGAAGAATGCGGTTGAGAAACATATCAGCCATTACTGAATGGCGACCAGACACAATATTCTAATTCTACTCCTATATCGTATGGACTTATAAGAAACTCAATACCATCCAGGTCTAAGGTTACCTCGCAGCTCATACACCACCAGTGGCAGCAGTGTATATCATCGTAATGTCGTTAGCACTGCTGCCTCACGGCGCCAGGGACCCAAGTTCGATCCCACCCTCGGGTGACTGTGTGGAGTTTGCACATTCTCCCTGTGTCTGTGTGGGTTTTCTCCGGGTGCTCCGGTTTCCTCCCACAGTCCAAAGATGTGCAGGTCAGGTGAATTGGCCATGCTACATTGCCATAGTGTTCAGAGATGTGTAGGTTAGGTGCATTAGTCAGGGGTAAATATGGGATAATAGGGTAGGGGAATGGGTCTGGGTGGGTTACTCTTTGGAGGGGCTGTGTGGACTTGTTGGGCCAAACGGCTTGTTTCTACACTGTAGAGATTCTATGATTCGAAAAAATACACTCCCAAGAGCTGATGTGTCTCTCTTAACCGCACCTTCTAAACCCACAACACTGCCACTGAGAAGGACAATGGCAGAGAGTGCATCAGCACACCAATGTCTCCAGATTCCACCCTAAACCACAGACCACCCTGACTTGGGCCTTCATTGTCATTTCTTCACTGCCACTGGGTCAAAATCTCAGAACTTCCTTTCTGAGATTGTGGCTATACCTGCACCACATGTACTGCAGCAGATCAACTCACTATCACCTTCTTAAAGGCACCATTTTACAATAATTAACTATCCAATTTTACTAACTATCCAGTTATTCTTCACAGAGTTTATTTCTATCTAATGTCTGAATTCTTTGCAACTCTCTAATACTCAAGCACCAAACTGTCAACGCTCACTCTGATAAATAGCTTCTACTGAAGCTTAAAAATAACTCATCCACAGTAATTGTAACTCTCAAATATTTTTATACTCAGAGGATGTCAAGTGGTCTCAGAGACATTAAAATTGCTTTTACAGCGATTTTGAAGTAAACGTTTCAGGATAGCTCAGCGTTTGATGTTGCAGAAGGAGTTGATAACGTCACTGGAGCATTGAAAGCAGTGTCTGTTAAGAAAGAGAATGGGATGGTGGTCTGAACAAAAGCAACTAGCATTAACACAGCGACATGAAACAATGGAAAATATACAGAGATGCTCATGGGATGGTAACTGGATAATATCGGTCAGTGAGCCACGGCAAAACATAAATGGGTGGCCCAAATTTGAACCAAAGAGAACGGGCAGCTTAAACAAAGGAAAAGAGAGGGTGAGGTCTAGAGAACAAATTCCAAAGCTTAGGCACTGGATTGCTTGGCTGCCAATGCTAAAGTGAATGGAATCATGGTAGGATTGGATTTGGAGGAGTACTGAGTACCTAGCGGATTGGGGAAGGTCAATAACAGAGGCAATAGCAAGGTTATAGAAGAAGCTTTCTTCAGTTCCTTCATGGGATATGGGCATTACTGCCAAGGCCTGAAGTTGTTGCCCATTTTGAATTGTCTTGCTCGAGGGCATGCTCCAATCAACACCACCTTCCTGTTGCCAGACATTTCAAACCCCCCTCCTCCCCCACTCCCTTGGTGACATGTCCATCCTGGGCCTCCTCCACTGTCAAAATGAGGCCATGAGCAAACTTATATTGACTTATAAGAGACAACACCTAATATTCCGCCACGGGAGTTTATAGTCCCAACGGCCTCAACATTGAGTTCACTAGCTTCAAAATCTCCCCAACCCCCAACCTCACCCCATATCTGGTTCCCTCCCCCTCCAACCCACCTCCCTGACCTGACCTAACCTGTCCATCTTCCTACTCACCACTCCACCCTTCCCACTGGCCATTCACAATAATCCCCGAGCTGCACCCACATATCGCCATCCAACCTACCTTCCCCTCAGCTCCATCCCATTCCCATTTATTTATCAGTCCCCTTGCCCCTCTCTACTCCCGATCCAAAATGTCGACTCTCCTGCTCCTCCGATGCTGCCTGACCTGCCGTGCTTTTCCGGCTCCACATTTTATCGTCAATAAAAATCAACCAACTTGACCCACTGCAGGGGTCCCCCGGATTAGAGGTCACCATTCTATCCCTACTATCGCAGCCTCTCTGCATTAAGGAGCTACCTGCTGCCCCCTTAATGAACTCGTGCTGTGCAAAAACCCTTTGCCTCCGCAGTCCTACACTTTGTTTTTGGAGGCGAGTGCTCACTTTGGAGAGCAATCCTTCAGACATCATCTCTGTGATCAGTTTGTAAATCTGGATAACAACTGTTGTCTATCTGAAAATTAAGAGCTATCTTTGTCCAATGTCGGGCGTATGAGAGGTGAATGATAGCCTTTGTCTAATCTTAGTCCATGGACAGTGAAGACAATTTTGATGTTGCTGACAGACGACAAATTAAATGAAGTCCCTGGCGTACCCAGCTTGATACCGTAATAACCAATGCATTGACTGAGTCGTCAGACTGGAAGAATAAATCTGTATTTTAGGAATCCCATGTACTGTGGAAAAAATGATTCAACTGCCAGTCAATATTATGTGTTGTTTTAGGCAACACTAGCATCTGTCCTGGTGATGTGGACAGTCACCCAGATTTTGGATTAGTGGTGCTGGAACGGCACAGCAGTTCAGGCAGCATCCGAGGAACAGCTGTGGATTTTGCTGCTCCTCGAATGCTGCCTGAGCTGCTGTGCTCTTCCAGCACCACTAATCCAGAATCTGGTTTCCAGCATCTGCAGTCATTGTTTTTACCTCGTCACCCAGATATGCCCTATGCACAAAAAGCAGGTCAAATCCAACCAGCCCAATCACTGTATAATAGGTTCATTCTTAACCGTCAGCCAAAGCGATGGGAGAGATTGTTAACAATACCGCTGAGCACTAACCTGATCACTGAACTCAGTGTAAGTTCCACCAGCCCCACTCATCCCCTAACATCAGGACTGCTTTGGTCCAAGCGTGGACAATGGGGAAGTGAATCAGACCACCCTCAACAACAAGGCAGTATTTGACTGAGTGTGGCATCAAGGAGCTCGAGCAAAGCTGGTATCAGTGGAATTCTGAAGAGGAATGACACCTCGGGATATAGACACAAGACAGGAGAGTGACAAGGAGAAAGAAAGGACTGCAGATGCTGGAGAAAAGGGTGGCTCTGGAATAGCCCAGCAGGTCGGGCAGCCTCTGAGGAGCAGGAGAGTCGACGTTTTGGGCATCAGCTCGTCATCAGGAAGGGTAAAGTGGCTTGATCGAGTGGAATGTCGGAGCAGACTCAATGGGCTGAATGGCCTACTCCTATGCTGCTATGAATAGAACAAGTCAGCCATTGCAGACTAAGTTCCACCCAATCTGATAATATGTGAGGACATGGGTGGAAAAGGCAGAATATCTTAGGGTTTCTTTTTGGGTGGAGACCCTTATCCACATGTCTCCTCAAAGTCCAACTTACTGATGTAACTTGCACGTCATTGCTATCCTGCAAAAGTTATTTAAGACAAGAGCCTCTCCTTGATTTGACTCATGAGTGGTTCTTCTTCAACCACTACAAAACAAATAGGTCCGTGGACCGGGTAATTGAGAAAGAATGGTGAAAACACAATATCCTTTCCACAAGTTGGGAGTGGATGACATCTGGACCCCAAGTTAGGAATTCTGCGTTGTGAGAGTCATTCCAAGGTGCTCTCCTCTGCCTGCAGGTGGCTGCCTTATTATTAACACAAGCAGCAGCTGTCAAGTTTGACATAGCCGGCATGACAGGAAGGTTAGGGTGACTGGTACCAGCCAGGAGGACAATTCGTTTCACCCAAATGGGGGGCAAACATAAAATTCCTGTAGTAACCTCAATGTTGGTGAGCAGATAACAGTTTTGGCTAACGAATGGATTTGAAACTTGCACAAATGCTGTGCTATTTACAAGTGAAATTTATGATACACTGCTGTCAGCTCATCACAACCTGTCATCTCAAGCTATTACTGAAACATGGACAATGTGACATTGCACAGATACAACACAGGAGCTCCATTTCATAACTCAAGCGCAATCAAGATTGAGAGAGAAATAGAGAGGAATGGGGTGGGGGGGACGTGGAGAGAAAGAGAGAGGACAGAGCGAGAGTTAGAACTTTACTGAGATAGAGAAACACACACATACACAAACAAACAAAGAGAGAAAAACACAGAGAGAGAGACAGTAAGATGTTATATAAGATAATGTTAAAAATCAGACAACACCAGGTTATAGTCCAACAGGTTTAATTGGAAGCACACTAGCTTTCGGAGCGACACTCCTTCATCAGGTAGTAGTGGAGGGCTTAATCCTAACACACAGAATTTGTCGCAAAAATTTGCAGTTTGATGTAACTTAAATTATACATTGAAAAATTGATTGTCTGTTAAGCCTTTCAAGTGTTAGAATACAGTGATAGTTTCACTTCTTTCATGTGTAAATCACAAAACCTTATTTTTAAAAAGTTGCATTCTCGGGTTAGCTGTTAACAATGGTGATAGCTAGACAATATGTTGAAGGTGTTAGCCCCCTGTGTTCTCTGCCATGATGTTTAGATTGATTCTAATCTAAAAAGTGAGATAATGGAGTTTTACATGAATTCATGCAGTTTTTGAACAAAAACCTGTTGGACTCTAACCTGGTGTTGTGTGATTTTTAACTTTGTACACCCCAGTCCAACACTAGCATCTCCAAATCATGACTATATAAGATAATGGTTTTGAAAGTGTTAATAGTCATGATGCTCTGAGCCCTACCCAACCCAACAATGTCAAACGGCTTTTAGGCTGAGACAGTTGAGTTCTGTATCAGGACCCAATGGGAGCTGATATTTCCTGTATAGTTCATGACAGTCATTAGTAATTATGCCTGAACAGTTTTATAAACTGTGCCCATTAATATTCTGTAATAAACTACCTTGTTACAAAAGGCAAGTGCCTCATCTGTTTAGACTCACCAGTGATCACTTACTGCTGTTATCAGACAGGTCTAAGACACAGCAAGGAGGCAAGCAAACTACTGAAAGCAGAATACAGAGACAGTAGCATTGAAAAATATGACAATAGAGAGAGAGAAACACAGAGGTAGATGATAAGCTGTATTGTGGTTTTCAATGTGTTAGTCTTTTGAACAGATACTGCAGAATCAGGATCTTGTTGAATCAGATGTCTTGAAGTATATTAACAACACAGCTGCAAGATCACAGTTTTGTGTCGATACTGTGGCTTTAAGAGGTTATTTTGTCCTTTTGCTTTAAGAGAGATTGCAAAGTAGAATAGTTGACCTGAACCACTAGAGAAAACAGCTTGGGAGGCCTTGGGTTGTTTTTAAAACACACCTGAATGAGTGTGGCCAGCTCTCACTGAGCCAAATTTCTCGGTTTTGGTTTCTTCAGTAGCATCAGAAGCTATTGGGGTCTCCATAGAGTTGGAAGCTTCAGAGAATGTCTCCTGGCTGCTACTCTCTCTGAATTGTCTGTTGATGTTTTTGACCTCCTAGACTGGAGAACTGCATATGTGAGAATCTGTCTCTGAATTTTCCTTTTGTTTTGCCAAGGGTACAAGATGTTACTGTATTGGAACAGTTCATCAGTAATAGTTACGGTATCTCTTATTCTTTTGTGCTGGTCAAAACAACTACTTGCTTAAGTAGTTTGACCAGCACATTGCATCTGGAACATTTGCCTTGAAAAATAAGGGAAAGTTAATTATAGAATCCTTACAGGGTGGAAACAGGCCCTTCGGCTCAACAAGTCCACACCAGTCCTCCGAAGAATAACCCACCCAGACCCATTCCCCTACCCAATGTTTACCCCTGACTAATGCACCAAACCTACATCCCTGAACACTATGGGCAATTTAGCATGGCCAATTCACCCTAACCTGCACATCTTTGGAATGTGGGAGGAAACCGGAGCACCCAGAGGAAACCCACGCAGACACAGGGAGAATGCGCAAACTCCACACGGACAGTCACCCAAGGTTGGAATCAAACTCAGGTCCCTAGTGCTGTGAGACAGCAGTGCTCAACACTGAGCCACTGTGCCATCCCTCTAGGTTTAGGGTACTTTCTTAAAATTTTTGATGAAGTCTGGTCTGGTCCATGACATCTTGCATGAAACTGGGTTCTGTTTTTACTGATGCTACTGTATTCACAGGCTTAGTGTCTAAACACACTTCACTGGCTCCATTACACAGAGACAGTGATTGAAGGTGAGACAGAGTTTTAAAGATGGGTTACTGGGCCCAAAACGTTAACTCCGATTTCTCTCTCCAGATGCTGCCAGACCTGCTGAGTTTTTCCAGCAATTTCCATTTTTGTTTTTGAAGGTGAGGTGGATACTTTTATACCAGAACATCAAATGCCATAATGTTGTGGAACGGTTTGAAGATGTTACTGGGATGGTGGCTCAGTGGTTAGCACTGCTGCCTCACAGCACCAGAGACTCAGTTTTGATTCCACCCTTGGGTGGCTGTCTGTGTGGAGTTTGCACATTCTCCCTGTATCTGCGTGGGTTTCCTCTGGGTGCTCCGGTTTCCTCCCACAGTCCAAAGATGTGCAGGTTAGGTGAATTGGCCATGCTAAATTGCCCATAGTGTTCAGGGATGTATAGGTTAAGTACATTAGTTAGGGGTAAATGTAGAGTAATAGAGTAAGGGAATAGGTCTGGGTTGATTACTCTTTGGAGGGTCGGTATGCACTCTTTGGGCCGAAGGGCCTGTTTCCACACTCTAGGGATTCTATGATTTACTATTACTTAGAGACGCAGGCCTCTCTGGTCTGGGATCTAGGCCATATTGTGATAGCCCAGAATAAAATAAAGGTAAAGTCATTGTAGTCCTACTTTCTCATTAGAGAAAGAGAGAGAGACAGGCGACTAGTATTGTATTTACCCTGGGGGGGAGGTCACCTCACCTCAGGTGAGAGTTGACATTGAGTGAATGGGACTTCCATGGTAACCTTAAATGTGGCGGGAATTGAACCTGTGCTGTTGGCATCACGCTGCATTGTAAACCAGTCGTCCAGCCAACTGATCCCCCCTCGCCCCTGACAATGAGATTTGAAGCCAGAGCAGAAGTGAGAATAACCACAGACCAGTCCCTCCCTGGTACTTCGATATAAAGGAATCAGTCAGCAAGTGCTTTTGTTACACATCGCTTTGTACCTTCCCATTAACAGACTGGAGGGAGGAGCCCAGGGAAAACATTAAGCTTGCTGTAGGCATGACATCCCTTTGTGCTTCCACTGCTGTCAACTGCAGAAAAAACCCTCTGTTGATTTGCCTTCCAGGTAAAAATGGTTACAACTACAATGGAATAGATCCATGTTACAATAGAAAGATTCACTGTGGAAAAATTAAATCGGAAAGGGATACAAAATTTCGCCACGCCCCGCAAAACCTTGAAACAACAGCAGTTGTCTCCTTCAACACGATAGCATTCTCAGCTTCGAGGAGAGGATGGCTCCTTCCTGCAACCAACTCTGAACTGAGAACTTTTCCCATACTGCTCGACACAGCGCAGGAACTGACCGTCAGTTCGGTCGCCTTTATTCAGATCACATTTCGTTTTTGTTTTTGACCCCAGCAAAAGTATTATAACAAGAAATTGCTCTGGGCCATTCTTTCAGTTAGAATCTGGGTGTTTGAGTCTCTTTTGAAAAGTCGTCAGTCTTTAACTTGTAACCTCTGATCCTGTTTACTGTTTCTCTGCACCTTGCTTACCCCCTGACCTTCTTCAGGAATATAATACTCATTATTAGATTACTTACAGTGTGGAAACAGGCCCTTCGGCCCAACAAGTCCACACCAACCCTCTGAAGAGAAACCCACCCAGCCCCATTCCCCTACATTTACCCCTTCACCTAACACTGCAGGCAATCTCAGCATGGCCAATTCACCTGATCTGCACATTTTTGGACTGTGGGAGGAAACCGGAGCACCCCGAGGAAACCCACGTAGACACGGGGAGAATGTGCAAACTCCACACAGACAGTTGCCTGAGGCAGGAATTGAACCCAGGTCTCTGGCGCTGTGTGGCAGCAGTGCTAACCACTGTGACACCGTGCCGCCCCTAAATACATTGTCATTTTCTCAAAGCCATGATGTGGAGATGCCGGTGTTGGACTGGGGTGGACAAAGCTAAAAATCACACAACACCAGGTTATAGTCCAACAGGTTAATTTGCAAGTACAAGTTTTCAGAGTGCTGCTTCTTTGTCAGGTAGCTAATAGCATGAAGGAGCAGCCCTCCAAAAGCTTTATACTTCCAAATAAACCTTCTGACAGGACACTAATCAGCGTTGTCAAACATACACTCCACCATTTCAAAATCTGCACTGGATGCTTATAATTACTTTCACTTTATCTGAATGTTAAATGTGTATTAAATATGCAGTAATGGATCTGAACTTTAAATCAATAAATGCTTTCACTACATGTTAAAAATAACAGAGATAGTTTCGCTTTGCAATACAAGAGTCTACAATTCCGAGGAGCAACAAGGCACTCAATTAAACTCTGGACTAGCAGGAATCAGACGGCTAGAATTTTGGCAACATTCACCCTTTCTTGCTTTTTCAAAACTTCCCATAATAATATATTGTTTTGTGCCCTTCACTTCTTTAGAATCAGATCCAAAGCACTGGAAACCATACATAGCATGGTGAAGACTATAAGATTAGATTAGATTAGATTACTTAGATTAGATTAGATTACTTACAGTGTGGAAACGGGCCCTTCGGCCCAACAAGTCCACACCGACCTGCCGAAGCGCAACCCACCCATACCCCTACATTTACCCCTTTAACCTAACACTACGGGCAATTTAGCATGGCCAATTCACCTGACCTGCACATCTTTGGACTGTGGGAGGAAACCGGAGCACCCGGAGGAAACCCACGCAGACACGGGGAGAATGTGCAAACTCCACACAGTCAGTCGCCTGAGTCGGGAATTGAACCCGGGTCTCTGGCGCTGTGAGGCAGCAGTGCTAACCACTGTGCCACCGTGCCGCCCACGAAGATGAAGGAGCAGGATTCTCTACCAATGGTGCTGAGGTGGAGGTGCTCAAGAACTTCAAGTCCCTGGGAGCAAACATCACCAATAATCTGTCCTGGTCCATCCACATCGATGCTACAGTCAAGAAAACACACCAACGCCTCTATTGCCTCAGAAGGCTAAGGAAATTCAGCATGTCCACAAGGACTCTTACCAATTTTTATAGGTGCACCATAGAAAGCATCCTATTCAGATGGATCACAGCTTAGTACAGCAACTGCTGTGCCCAAGACCGCAAGAAACTACATTGAGTTGTGAACACAGCCTGGTCCATCACACAAACCAACCTTCCATCCACTTACTCCGTTTACACTTTTCACTGCATCGGGAAAGCAGCCAACGTCTTTCAAGACCACTCCCACCCCGGTTATGCTCTCTTCCATCGGCAGAAGATATGAAAGTTTGAAAGCACGTACTAACAGATTCAAGAACAGCTTCTTCCCTACTCTTATCAGACTTATGAACAGATCTCTCATATCTTAGCATTGATCTGTCTCTGCACCTTCTCTGTAGCTGTAACATTATATTTTGCATTCTGTTCTATTTCTCTGATGTACTTCTCTAAGATATGATTAGTCTAGTTAGCATGGAAAACAATACTTTTCACTGTATCTTGGTATATGTGACAATAACAAATCAAACAAAATCAAAACACTTTGTTGCTAACTTCTGCCTGTGAGTTTGTGCTTCTTTCAAAATTAAAATTTTTTTGACAATGTTTTCCTTTTGTTTTGTGGCTCTAAATTTAATTATGGCTAGGGCTGTTTTCCCTGGAACGTCGGAAGCTGAGGGGTGACCTGATAGATAAAATTATGAGGGACATAGATAGGATAAATAGACAAGGTCTTTTCTCTGTGGTCGGGGAGTCCAGAACTAGAGGGCATAGGTTTAGGGTACGAGGGAAAAGATATAAAAGAGACGTAAGGGGCAACGTTTTCACGCCGAGGGTGGTACGTGTATGGAATGAGCTGCCAGAGGAAGTGGTGGAGGCTGGTACAATTGCAACATTTAAAAGGTGTTTGGATGGGTATATGAATAGGAAGGGTTTGGAGGGATATGGGCCAGATGCTGGCAGTTGGGACTAGATTGGTTATGGATATCTGGTCGGCATGGATGGGTTGGACCAAAGGGTCTGTTTCTGTGCTGTACATCTTTCTGACTCTGTGGCTTTATGAATCCTTCTGATTCTGTTTCCATGTGAGTCCATATGTTAAAACAAAGAGAAGGCATTGTTACTATTTGCCTGCACCATCAAATAAATGAATTGGAGAGTGAAAAATTAGTCCCGAAAAATTAAAAAATAGCCCTCGAGGAAATCTGAAGAGGAGCCCTTGAGAAAGAAAATTATTCTGTGCCCTTGCTCAGTGTTCCGTTGGAATGATTGTGTAGTTTTCTGGAGCTGCAAACACTTGATGAACATGAAATGCTTCCAAAGTGAACACTGTTCCGCACAAATGCACATGGACTGAAATGGTCTCATAAATGACAATGTGGCGGAGTGCACAAAAAGATGTAGATGTGTTTCGTAAAGGTAACAATGCACAATCTCCCACAGTTTGTGCAATCATGCATTGGGTGAAAGGGTTACGCAGTGTTGAATGACATTTTGATTTGGATGAAGTTTAGCAGCCTGCTGTTGGATGAGACACACCAGCCTCACACAAGCCTGACTGCTCTGTTACACTAAGCCAGAAATGAACATTCTTATGGCTACTGTATTTACAATGCGAGCAAACTGCTCCTGATCATCCTCCATCACGGCCTGTGTGCAGGTTAAATGCGGGTATGGGTCTGCTCAGGCACCTCTTCTATTTCTGTGCTGAAACTACTTTCCATCCTCTCTCAAAGCACGGCAATAATGTTTGAAAGTGGCAGATATCGGATGACTCCTCAGGCGAGTTGAGAGAGAGCGAACGTGCTTGGTCACTGCACACAGCAGAGGTGTTCCCCGTTCCAGTTCTCTGCCACATCAGCATAGTGAATCTTAGCTGAAGCAACGCTCCACATCCTACAATTTTTGTCAATCTCCCTTACCCACTGTGTGAGGACACTGGAAATCAAGTCCCACTACTCCCAGAGCTGTTGCAAAAATTCACAATTTTAAAATGAAGCCACAAAATGACCCATTTCACCGGATTTTCAGACCTGGTTTGCTAGAGCATGGACAATTTCTCTGCAGTACTGCAGTTTTGTGTGCTTAGCAACAGTTATTATTTACTACAAATAATTAGACTGTAGCTACAGGTCAACAGCCAAAACCCATCAGCATGTAATACTGCAAATGAAATCACTAATCCCTTTATCAACGCCTGGACAGCCACACACATGCACGCATGGAGTCCAGTAGACTTTGCTCCCAAATTCTGTTGAGTTGGTCCTTGCCAACCCAGAGGTTTCTTCCTGGTTTTCCTTTTCCAAGTGTGCTCACTGATTTTCAAAAGGCACAGGGTGGCTGGTTCACTTGTACAAAACCTCTCGTCTATCAACTAAAAGTCACACCCTACAGCAACTGATTAAGTGACCTTCTTCAGGTTTAAAGTAAGCTTTGCCTGCAGAGAACAGAGAGCCAGTCCCTGCGCTGGCGAAGATCAAATCCCTCCTCTTTATCTTATTCCTTGCCCCAAGCTCTTCAACTACCAGACAATCAATCAATCTCAATGCAGCCTTGTTCATGGACAAGTCGTCACTGCTGCTCCACAGAACAACTGCTGCCACCCATACACACAACCCATCGGCGCCTGTCTGCAATTGTTTCAGTGCACAGGCTGATCAAACAACATCATTACTCTGCCTGCCATGACTCTCGAATCACTTGCTTTGCAAACCATTCTTTCAAAACACTGGTTTTATGAAAACAGTTCTTTCTCATTCCACTCTACAATTTAGAAAAAACACACAAACAATAGTGAGTTTTGAGAAGATATGTAGCTCAGGTTGGGGTTCTGGATGTAGGTTTGCTCACTGAGCTGGAAGGTTTCAATTTCAACGTTTCGTCACCATACTAGGTAACATCTTCAGTGAGCCTCCGGATGAAGCGCTGGTGGCCTGGCCCGCTTTCTATTTATGTGTTTGGACGTCCTTGGGTTGGTGACGTCATTTCCTGTGGTGATGTAATTTCCTATTCTTTTCCTCAGGGGGTGGAAAACGAACCTTCCAACTCAGTCAGCAAACCTACATCCAGAACACAAACAATAAAAAGGCACAGTTCTCACACCAGGAGGAAGAATATTCCCAAGGGTCAAGATTAAATCAAGCCCCTGATGACTATCTGGATGACTCCTGTTCAAAGACTGCACTATGGGCCTGGGTTGTAGATTAAATCCAGTTTAGTTGTATTTCTCTATTTGACATGTCTGTAAACTCTCTGGGTCTTGACTACCATGAAAACGCATCACAAGAGGATGCTGGGAGAGGAAGGGCCTGGCTGATAGCTGTTGGGACATGTGATGAATTGGGCGAGAAAGTATAGTCTAAAGACGCAAATCAAGACCATGGCATCGGGGATGCAGTGAGCAAATGTCGATGGACTAACAGAGAGGATAATGGATTCGGGAACTCAGGACTGGGCCTCATCGAAATCATGGAGTCATCCAGTCATTGAAACAGGCCATTCAGCCCACACTAGCTTTCCATCGAGCAATCCAGACCAATCACAAACCAGCGCCCTATTCCCAGAAATGCTGCTCGTGGGTTTACAGAAGGATGGGCAGGGCAGCAGTGGGAAATGAGACGCAAGACCGGTGAGCATGATGAGGGGGAGGGGAGACCCTGGCAGTTTTATTGCTGACCTGCTAATCCCAAGGCCCAGGCAATGTTCTGGGGACCCCGATTTGCATATCGTGAAATTGAATCCAATGAAATTCTCGAATTAGGAATGCAGCAATGACTGTGGACCCATTGCCGATTGCCGGAAGAACCCATCTGGTTCACTTATGCCGCTTACCTGGTCTGGCCTACATTTGACTCCAGACCCACAGTAATGTGGTTGACTCTTAACTGCCCTCTGGGCAATTAGGGCCATCCTAATGCCATGAATGAAGAAAAAGCAGAGCGGCATTCGCAAAGCCCTTTGACGGAACTGGCAAACAGAAATGCCAATGGGCGCCAGGCTGCGGAAAAAAACAGAACTGGTGCAGCATTGTGTTCAGGCACAGCGGGACACCCCGCTAATGGGCTGGAGGCTGCAATACAATGGGTGCTGGGCTGAGAGGAGTAGGACCACCACAGCCACTGGGAGAGGGAAGCACCCCCTCTGATGGAGCTGACAGGGTCCCACACCACGGCAGCGTAAATTGGAGATTGGCAGAATGTGCACCAAATTGTGGTCACTTCCATCATTAGCCACCCTGAGAAGATGTAGTCAAGGTAAAGATGATGTTTTTTTCTGGGCATAAAGATGAAAGCCCTTATTCGTGGCTCCAGTATAGTAACTCAGGGCCCCCCCGAGAAATTACGAACGAGGAAGAGGAGGAGGCCATTCAGCCCCTCAAGCCTACTTCAGCATTTAACACTATCATGGCTGATCTCATCTCGGTCTCAACTTTCTTGTTCTTGGAACACTTCCACCCATTACCACTTCAAAATCAGTCTGTCTCTTCCTTAATTTTACACAAAGTCCCAGCACCCACTGCATTCTGGGACAGTGAATTCCACAGACTCATTGAGATTTCAAAAACATTGCTTTGCTACAGACTGTGGGGCTGCAGAGAAAATGATCTATCATCTTAATCCTTGTTCAGAACAAAAGAAGAATTGGAAAATTTTGTGAAAGAAGATGTATCGCTGGCTTAGCCACTTGAACTAATTGGTTTGCATTTCAGAAAGCAGTTAAGAGTCAACCATTTACAATCGCCATTAAACTGGCTTTTAATTCCAAATTTTGCAATTGCCATGGAGTGACTCAAATCCAAGTCCCCAGCGTGTTAGCCTGGGTCCAGTGTCAATAGCACCGTGCCAATGCCTTCTCATTGAGGACAAAGGTGGTGAAATGAAGTTGGATCATAGGTCATTCATGATCTCTTTAAATGGCTGGTATGGCTGGAGGGACTCTGAAGAGTAGGCTACCCAGATCTAGCAGCACCACTCACAATCCCCTAACCGCACATTTCCCATGGCTAACTCATGTGATCTACACATGCCTGGACAACATGGGGCAATTTAGCATAGCCAATCCACCCTAATCTGCACACCTTTGGACAGTGAGAGGAAACCAGAGCACCTGGAGGAAACCTATACAGACAGAGGGAGAACATATAAGCTCCACACAAACAGTCACCAAAGGCTGGAATTGAAACTGGGTCCCTGATGTGAGGCAGCAGTGCTAACCACTGAGCCATGTTGGTACCAATTACCCACGCACCGATTGCCTGTGCTCCAATTTAGTTGCCTTTTTGGCTCATATTGGTTTTCAGTGGCGGGCCCCTTCTCAAACTTTAATAAGGAAATTATCTCTGCTCAGGACACACAAAATCCGAGGAATAACGAAGAGATCACATGGAGGGCTGTTATTTTGCCCTGGATTTGGTCCAAATATCCTCACCAGCTTTTCTGTTTTTCTGCATGTGACTGTGCCTGGTTGGGTGTTTCCTTCCATGATGGACATTAGTGAACAAGATGGCGTCTTACATGACAGTGCAACACCAGGGCCATAATTTCATGGCCGCCATCGCTGAGAGCTGCTTTCAATCCCAGGCCTTTCTTGTGATTAGCTTTTATTTGCACAAACGTTGTTCGGCAAAATACAATCAATAAAAATTAATCAGGAACAATGAGTAATCAAAGAACGAAAAAAAAGAGTCTCTATGATGCTTCATCAAACATTTTCAATCACATTAAAAGTGAATCCAATTAACATTGCACTGAAGCTGCATTTTCTCTTTGAAATGCTTTACACTGTTAAAAACAGGACTGCTGAATAGTTCAAGTGTGAACAATAATTACGGCAGATTGCTGTTTATAACTAAATAATGGAATTAGAAGGCAGCTTAATTAATAGGGCACTTTTAGTGCATCATAAAGCAAGCATTTGTTGGCTGCTTTATAGACACCTGCAAGGATGCAGCGTCACAGCAAAAAAAATCAAAATGATGATCAATTTTGAAAGCTTTGTCTCAATTGTTGGTTGGTGCAGAATTGCAGGAGAATATTAAGTTGAATTTGGGCATAGATTTTCCATCTCTTGGACAACAGGAACAGAAACTGGTAAAATGCCACATTGGTGCAGTCAGTAATACTCCAGAAAGCTGGGTAATGGGGGCTATAACTGGAGCCAATCTCTGCACACTTTTATTCACAAAGCCACAAGTTATAAACATGCACCTCTTCATCCAACATCCTGGCTTAGACTGTTCGTATGTATGAATAAATCTCCAGAAAACGTCAAGGAGCAGCATACGAACAAGTGGTAAACGATTAGCAAAGGTGCAGAAAAGATTCACAAGCATGTTGCCAGGCTCAGAGAGTTTGAGCTATAGGGAGAGATGAATAAGCAGGGGCTGCTTTCCCTGGAACGGAAGGGTGATCTTATAGAGGGTTATAAAATCATGAGGGGCCTGGATAGGGTGAACAGCTAAAGTCTTTGTCCCAGGGTACGGGAGTCCAAAACTAGAGGGCATAGGTTTAAGGTGAGAGGGGAAAGATTTAAAAGGGACCTAAAGGGCAACTCTTTCCATGCAAAGGGTGGTGCTTGTATGGAATGCGCTGCCAGAGGAAGTGGTGGAAGTGGTCTATGTGGGTTTCCTCCAGGTGCTCTGGTTTCCTCCCACAGTCCAAAGATGTGCAGGTTAGAGTGGATTGGCCATGCTAAGTTGCCCCATACTGTCCAGGATGTGTAGGTCACATGAGTTAGCCATGGGAAATGTGGGGTTATGGGTTATGGGTGGGGCTGCTGATCTGGGTTCAGATACTCTTTGGAGTCCCTCGAGCCTAACCTGTCATTTGATGAGATTATGAATGACCTGTGATCCACCTTCATTTAACCACCTTTGTCCTCTATGAGAAGGCATTGGTACAGTGCTATTGACACTGGACCCAGGCTAACACTCTAATTACAACACTTAATAGGCATCTGGATGGGTACATGGATAGGAAGAGCTTAGAGGGATAAGGGTCACATGCTGGCAAATGGGACTAGATTAATTTAGGATATCTGGTTGGCATGGGTGAGTTGGACTGAAGATTCTGTTTCCATGGTGTACAACTCTATCACTCTATGAATAATGTTCCTTGGAAATTAGTACTGAGATGTTCAGCTGAGTACAGAGTGTTTGATGCCATATGGAAATTACATAGTGCAAAGGTATCCAGTCTTTGGCATCAATATCCTGAGTCTCAACTTCTACAAACTGCAAGATAATGAAAATCCTCCCCGTTAGCCAGTATTTGGTATTGGCAGCATTGCTCCCCATGAACAAGTACTACCTTTGTAGCAAACTATGACTGGAGCGCAACACCAGTGCCAGACACTCATCTTAGATGCTCCATTTTGATTGTGTAAGTGTGAGAGAGAAAGGGTATGTGTCAGCAAGATTGAGAGTGAGAACGAATGAGTCAGCTAAAAAGAATGAGAGAAAAAAAAAACAAGCAAAAGGCTGAGAGAGAGGATGAATGAATTACTGAAAAAGGGAAATTAGCAAATGAGTGAGAGTGGAAGTAGCAAGTGAGTGAGAAAGAATGAGTAGGTAAAACAAGAATGAGTTGAAACTTTATTGCTGGAACAGCACAGCAGGTCAGGCAGCATCCCTGGATGCTGCCTGACCTGCTGTGCTGTTCCAGCAATAAAGTTTCAACTTTGATCTCCAGCATCTGCAGACCTCACTTTCTCCTCTAAAACAAGAATGAGCCAGAGTGCAAAAGAATGAGTGAGAAAGGAGAGAGAGAGAGAGAAAAAAAATGAGAATGGGAAAAAATGAGTGAGGGAAAAAACGAGCGAACAACTGTGAGAGTGAGCGAGTGAGTGTTTGAATGAAAGAGTACAAAAGAGAGAGAGAGAGAGAAAGAAAGAACAGGTGAGTGGGGGAGAGATTTACAACTTCCCACTGAGGTGTGACAGTAACTTGAGGACTGAGCTTTTGGATTGTGTGGATCTTTGGGAGTTTCGATGCAAGGATTTGTCAGTGCAGGGAGCTGAAGAATTACATTTGAATAAACCATGCCAACTCAATTCGATGTGATGGAGTCCAGGACTCTGACTGACAGAGCACCAGTGTTGGAACATGTGCCTGTAAACAGGAAAAACAACATGCCTTTATGCTTAATGTAATTTTAAGCCACTGACAATAATGAATTTGGCCTCTGTCTAACTTGAATTTCAATTTTGTGTTGACACATTTATGAGAGAGGGGAGCTCTGCTCTGGAAAAGGAGTACAGCAGAAAGAAACACAATATTCAAAGTTCAAGTGAGCTGCCTACACTCCTTACAAGCCATTCTCTTTCTCTTCAAGGGGAGGGGTTGACGGCAAGAAATGTTTGCAAAAAGCAACATGAGTTGCAACCGCCAAAGATCGTCCACAATTTTCAACGTCACATTCCAAACCCGACCGGAGGAGAGGTATCCCTTGGAGGGGGGAGGGGGATTTAACTTCTCATTCCACCTCCAACCCAATCCCTCTGCCTGCTGGGAGATACTACCAGTTGGGATTTGGTGGCCAAGCTGCTTAAACTGGTTCAGCTGGTGATGAACCCTCTACTTTCATGGGGCTTGCATGCATCGCTGGCTCAGGCCAACACTATGGCCTCTCCCTAACTGCACTCCCCCCCCACACACACACACACACACACACACACCCCTGTAGATATAGCGAGCTGCCGTCAGAGACGAACAGAGTCGACCTGGCGTTGAGAGCTGTTTGATGCATCTGTGTGGCCTGCTTGGTCAACTACATGGCCCTAGGCTGGAGTCAAATGCCGTCCAGACCAGGTTAGGATGGCAGATTTCCTTCCCTGAACAACATGAGTGAACCAGATAGACCCTTACTAATTGATATCAGATAGACCCTTACTAATTGATATCACCATAAGACGACAAGGTAAAGGAGCAGAATTAGGCCACTTGAATCTTCTCACCACTCGATCATGCCTGAGATGGGTCGTAACCCCATTCTCCTGCTTTCTCTCCATAATCCTTGATCCCTTTACTAACCAATAGTTCATCTATCTCTGTCTTAACACACTCATTGATTTGGTCTGCATAGACTTTTATTGCAGTGTGTTCCACAGCGTCACCACTCACTGGCTGAAGAAATTCCCCTTTATCTGAATTCTAAAGGGTTGTTCCCTTCAGGTTATGCCCTCAGGTCCTAGTCTCGCCTACCAGCGGAAACATCTTCTCAGCATCCACTATATCCAGGTATCTCTGTATTCTGTAAGACTCAATGAGATTCCCCCCACCCCCATCCTTCTAAACTCCATCAAGTGCAGACCCAGAGTCCTCAACCGCTCCTCATATGAATGGCCCTTTATCCCTGGAATTATTTTTTTAAACCTCCTCTGGATCCCCCCCAACACATCCTCCTTTGTATAGAGAGCACAAAACTGCTCACTTTATTAACCGCTCATCATTACGGAGTTTACAATTTCAGATTTAATTATCCAATTTAAATTCCACTAGCCACTATGATGGGATTTAAACCTGTATCCACAGAACTTTATTCTGGATTAGTGGTGCTGGAAGAGCACAGCAGTTCAGGCAGCATCCAAGGAGCTTGCTGTGCTCTTCCAGCACCACTAATCCAGAATCTGGTTTCCAGCATCTGCAGTCATTGTTTTTTACCTCCACAGATCTTTAGCTGAACCATTGGATTAAGAAGGTGACTAATATGCGAGCACTTCATCCAGATACAAAGCAGACTGGTGGGAATCACACCCTTAAGTTGGCTTTTTTCCTTTCCCCTTGCCCTACTTATTTCTGATGGAGTTTATTTGGGGAGACAGCAAATGGACTGAAAGGGACTGCAAATCCTCGGTGACTGTTTTTAAAAATTAAAGTCATATTACTCTTGATTGAAGCCATTCATACCTCAGGTGATCTTCACGTTAAGGTGGATTTTGGAACGTGGTACGGTTTTTGCATATAATCATTCCCACAAAGCAATCCAAACAGATTTTGGGAATTAACTGCAGGTTTTAGGAGTATAGACTTGATGGGTCTAAGGGCCTCCACTATACTGTATGATTCTGTGATACAGATGGAGATATTCAAGTAGAGTAGTTTTTGAGGGAAGGATTCAAACTGCCCATAGGTCCCAGAGCTTCAGGGAGAGAGTCAGTGAGCCACAGAGATGTACAGTGCAGAAACAGAGCCTTCAGTCCAACTTGTCCATGTCGACCAGATATCCTAACCTAATCTAGTCCCATTTGCCAGCACTTGGCCCATAGCCCTCTAAACCCTTCCTATTCCTATACCCATCCAGATACCTGTTAAATGTTGTAATTGTACCAGCCTTCACCACATCCTCTGGCAGCTCATTCCAGACACGCATCACACTTTGTGTGAAAAACGTTGTCCCTTAGGTTCCTTTCAAATCTTTCCCCTCTCACCTTCAACCTTTGCCCATGAGTTTCCCTACTCTGGGAAAAAAAGACTTTGACTGTTCACCCTATCCATGCCTCTCACAGCAATGCATTGTTTTGGAGAGTCAGGCAACTCATTGCTTGAAGTTTCAGGGCCTAGAGCAAGGCACAGAGACCCCAGTCTCTAAACAATCTCGAAACACAACGTCCCCTAGTGTTTTGACGAGAAACGAATGACTCCCTTCCAATAAGCGATGTCCAAATACCAGCCCCTCACATGGGACCTTGAGACTGCTGTTGCGCTTATAAATTCAACAACTCATTTAAGAGTTGACACACCACTTTCTCCCACACCTAGCAGTATTGTCCGTCCATTGTCTATCAGGCAGTCACAAATCCTTCCCTGCGCTAACGTCAACACCAAAGTCTGAGAAAGCTGTGAGATCTGATTAGGGAACAGAAATTCTCAATGGAACTCACAGTGGTGGTAGCAGCTATAAGGGATGGTTCCAGAATTAACCTTTCAAACCCATTCCGACTCTTTCCCTCTCCCTTGTGCTCCCTGTCCCTCCCACTCCCACCCCTAGGGATACGTCGCAGTCAGAAAGGTGGACATTTGTGTAAACATCTCGCTGTGGTGACTGCCAAAGGTACAATAGGGACAATTTTCATAACTGGCATTAAGCAGGAGGCTGTCTCTCCTCTGACTTATTCACTCAGGCAAACCGGTTGAATTATGAGGCCTTTTGCGCATCACTGGAGTGCAAAATTGAATCGACTGAACCCAGAGCAATGCTCGGTTTTAATGATGGCATATTTCTGAACCTCTCTCTGCACCAGATGAAAGATGGCACTGCAGCGGGCTGGCATGAGTGAAGCAACTAGGACAAAGAATAGCTGGAGGTCATTGCTGCTCTCCTGGTGTCATGAGCAAATGGGGAGAGGGGTTGACACCTTGTTACACTTCATGTAGAATTTCCCTACAATTTTGTGCAGGCCAGTAAACAGGACAAGCAGCGCAATTTTGTTCTCAAAGAGCACAACTCTGTCCCTTGAAAATGTAATATGTTGTAAAAGGTGCTCAGTAAGTTGTAGCTTCCTGAGATTTTCAATTGAGTGATGCAGCTTTATGTTTCAGACAATTCTGGAACAGCACAGTTGAAAGAGAAGGTGCTGGCAGAGTGGAAATTAGAATTTAGAATTAGAGTTAGCTTTATTCACAAGAGTACACAGTGAAACGTTTCTGAGCTGCTACTTTCAGCACCATCTGAGTTACAAAGGAACCTGGGTACAGATTCTTGAGAAATGTTAGTGGAAGTAGCAATCCAGACAGTTGGGTTAATGTCCTGAAAATATGGGTTCAAATCCCACAAAGGCAGATGGTGAAATTTGAATTCAATTAAGAAAAACTGGAAAGTTTTAAAATAAAAACTGGGATTTTTTTTTTAAAGAAAACATCACTGACATAGCTAGAATGTCACAGAGAACCACTGTACTCCAGCGTTGGAAAACACATGTGTCCCTTCATGTGCCTGAATAAGACACATCAAGTCTGGAGAAGATTCATTTCTGATTAGATTAGATTCCCTACAGTATGGAAACAGGCCCTTCAGCCCAACAAGTCCACACTGACCGTCCGAAGAGTAACCCACCCAGACCCATTCCCCCATCCTATATTTACCCCTGACTAATGCACCTAACACTGAGGGCAATTTAGCACCGCCAATTCCCCTGACCTGCACATCTTTGGATTATGGGAGGAAACCGGAGCACCCAAAGGAAACCCACGCAGACATGGGGAGAATGTGCAAACTCCACACAGACAGGCACCTGAGGCTGGAATCGAACCGGGATTGATTGCTGCTAACCACTGAGCCACCGTGCTGCCTCAAATTCTGACAGAGGTTTTCACAATCATGAGCAGGGCTGGATAGAGTAGATAGGGAGAAGCTTGCAAAAGGAACAGGAATAGGAAGGCATAGATTTAAAGCCATGTGCAAAAGAAATAAAGGTCATGTGAGAAAAAACTTTTATCCTCCCACAGTGAGTAGTTAAGATGTGAAATGCGCTGAAAACAAAAATAAAATGTTGGAAATCACTGTGGGGTCAGACAGCATCCGTGGAGAGAGAGCAAGGCAATGTTTTGAGTTAGATGAGAGTACAGGTTGTTGTTCCTTGAAAGTAGAGTCACAGTTAGATAGGACAGTGAAAAAGATGTTTGGTATGCCTTTATTGGTCAGAGTATTGAGTACAGGAGTTGGGAGGTCATGTTGCGGCTGTACAGGACATTGGTTAGGCCACTGTTGGAATATTGCGTGCAATTCTAGTCTCCTTCCTATCGGAAGGATGTTGTGAAACTTGAAAGGGTTCAGAGAAGATTTACAAGGATGTTGCCAGAGTTGGAGCATTTGAGCTATAGGGACAGGCTGAACAGGCTGGGGTTGCTTTCCCTGGAGTGTCAGAGGCTGAGGGGTGACCTTATAGAGGTTTATAAAATCTTGTGGGGCATGGATAGGGTAAATAGACAAAGTCTCTTCCCTGGGGTGGGGGAGTCCAGAACTAGAGGGCATAAGTTTAGGGTGAGAGGGGAAAGATATAAAAGGGACCTAAGGGGCAACTTTTTCATGCAGAGGGTGGTACGTGTATCGAATGAGCTGCCAGAGGACGTAGTGGAGGTGGTACAATTGCAACATTTAAGAGGCATTTGGATGGGTATATGAATAGGAAGGGTTTGGAGGGATATGGGCTGGGTGCTGGCAGGTGGGACTAGATTGGGTTGGGATATCTGGTCGGCATGGACAGGTTGGACTGAAGGGTCTGTTTCCGTGCTGTACATCTCTGTGACTCTCTGACTCCGTCCGAGCTGACATGAAGATATAACGAGCTGGTACAGACATGATGGGCCATAAGGCCTCCTTCTGCACCTTAACACTTGAATTGAATCCAGCCGACATCAGCAGGTCTATCCAGTTTTATTCTTAATGTGCCTTTTTTGTTGCAATTCAGTGTCTGTCTACACAATTTCAGGGGTAGTTAAGCGTAAAATGCGTTGCTGTAGGAGAGGAGTCATTTATTTATTTTTGGAGTCACATATAGGAGAGTTTGGGTAATGATAACAATCAGGCCCGAAGTTTGGATTATTACTGAACAAGATGAGTTTTTACAAGACAGTAGCTCCATAGTCATTATTACAGATGCTGGTTTTCACTTGGAATTTATCTAACTCATTAAAGATAAATTCCTCAGCTCTGGTGTACTTTCAGCTCCTGTTTCTGGATTATTAGCACAACCCAAAGGATTGCTGTTGGGTTAACCTGTCCAGTTAACACTCCAACCATAACACTACAGCACCCCAGGAATTAGCTAGCCACAAAAGTTAGCTGCTCATTGCTTACATCTTCAAATGCACACAATCTATTTGATAAACTCAGTGCACTGTCATTACAATGCACACGTTATTTACATACACAACTTTTAACAGTTGGGCGGAACGGTGGCACAGTGGTTAGCACTGCTGCCTCACAGCGCCAGAGCCCTGCATTCAATTCCCACCTCAGGCAACTGGCTGTATGGAGTTTGCACATTCTTCCTGTGTCTGTGTGGGCTTCCTCTGGGTGCTCCGGTTTCCTCCCACACTCCAAAAATGTGCAGGTTAGGTCAATTGGCCATGCTAAATTGCTAGGTGAAGGGGTAAATGTAGGGGAATGGGTCTGGGTGGGTTGCTCTTCGGAGGGTCGGTGTGGACTTGTTGGGCCGAAGGGCCTGTTTCTACACTGTAAGTAATCTATTTTTAACAGACTGTGCATCCTGCATTGCAACTAGTGAATACATCAGTTATCTTGTTGTGTTGGACTTGTGCAGAGGTCATGAACAACACCTCCACAATTAATTGCAATTCCTCCTCTTCCATCAAGCGAGTCAGTTCAAAATATAGAGATTTGCAGCTCTATTCCATCCATTATATCTGTTCATGCTGATAAAAGAGCACATCCCATTTTCCAGCTCTTGGTCTATACCCCTGCTAAGCATAGCACCTCAAGTGTATAATTAGGTTTATTTTTAAAATATTTAAAGAAGTGTTTCAGTCTCTATGATCCTTTAGACAATGAGTCCCCATGATCCTCTGAGTGAAAACATTTCTTCTCATCTTGCCTCCAGCCTTTGAGCTATTGCTTTTAATGCATGCCACATTTAGTGAGCTCACTGCTAATGGAACCAGATCCCATCTACTCACTCTGCTTAAGACTCTCATAACTGTGTCTCAACTGAATCTCCCTCAGCCTCCAATGCTCCGAAGGATAAAAGGTAAAGTTGCTATAGGCATGCTGTCTCATTAGAGAGAGAGAGAGATAAACGGTGGTGGTTTAACCTGAGGGTCACCATGCCTTAGCTGAGGGGAGAGGTTGAGAAGGAGAGTCCATCATGGTAATATTGAACAGTACAGCACAGGAACGGGCCCTTCGGCCCGCAATGTTGTGCTGAACTTGATGCCTGTCTACTTTGGATTCCAGCACCTGCCATTTTTTTGGATTCTCTACCAATCCTGGCAGCACGTTCCAGACTCCTACAACTCTCTGTGTTAAAAAAAAAACCTTGCCCCTCACATCTCTTTTGAACGTTTCCTCTCTCACCTTAAATGCATGCCCCCAAGTTCTAGACATATCAACTCTGGGGCAAAAGTTTCTGACTGTTAACCCCATCTGCACATCTCAGAATTGTATGGACTTCTATCAAGTCTCTACCTTCAGCCTCCGCCACCCCAAAGAAAACAACCTGTGTTTTTGTAGCCTCTCCTCAGCTGAGATGGGAATTGAACCCTATGCTGGTGACATTAATCCACATCGCAACAGGATAGAACCCAGCCAACGTAATCTTCTTTCAAACTAAAGTTCTCCATTCTCCTCATCTGTTTCCCTGGCGATCACATCTTTCTTGTGAAGTGATGACCAGAACTGTGTGTGCAGTACTCTAAGTGTTTTAGCTTACAGTGGATTAGCCAAGTAGTTATCATCTGGAGAATTGTTGCTTTGACGGTGCTAATACCAGGGTGTGTGCACTTTGAATGTGCTGGCCTGCCAATGTGCATGTCTGCTTCATTAGCTGATATTAGCTGTGCTGAAGATGTCAAGTGGCAAGAGACTCAACCTTCTGCTGCAAAGCACATGAGACCACTACTGAGCCACGGAATCGGGCTGGCTTGACTGGAATGAATTTAGTTTTCTGGCAACTGTTGATATTGTACAATGTACACATTGTACATGTGCATTAGAGAGATGGCCATGTTTTAAATATTATTTTGGAACAATGTCTACAATGAAGATGTTAACATCAAACTTCAGATTCATCCCCAGTTTCCTCTATCCCGTGCCAAATGGTTGTGTTTGTCTAAATTCTCACAGCGAGTCAGACCTAAGCCACCACAATTTTTGCTGCATAATATTTTCCGCACTTTGTGCAGATAGGGCTGTTTGCTTTTGTGTTATCAGCGCACTTAAAAGTTCCACACCGGTGTGAAGCGACAATAATATCCCAATTATACACTCGGCCCATTCCCTTTAAATTCCCTCAATAGTATGCTTTCAATGGTCACCATTCATATGGGGAAATACAATAGCCTCAAGGCTTGCCTATTCTTTATCCTAGCAGGATAAACAAAGGTGTAGCTGAGATTTTCTTGCTGGTGTGTATCATGCAATGAATATAACAGGTACAAGAGACAAAGGTTTTGTTAAGTGCACTGTGCGTTGTATTTGTGTTTGAAAGGATACTAATGATATTCATTGGGAGTAGATTTACTAATGATATAACACCAAGTGTGCTTCTTTACCAGCAACAATCATAATAATTTGATGGCAGAGGAATCATTTTGCAGCTGTCTAATGCAGTTTCCTGAAGACAACATTAACTGCCACAGCATTGCATTATGAGTGAGTCATTGCCTCATTCGTTGCCCTCCACATTAACAAGCTTATATGCATCAAAGCAGCTCGCTAATTCACTTCAATTAAAAAAAAAGAAAAAAGATACACACACTCCGCAGGTCAGGCACCACTGGCCGAGAGTTAATGTTTCGGGCCATTTCAGAGAGTTAATGTTGATGAGCTTTCATCAGAGAGGGACCTGAAATGATAACTCTTCCTCTCTCCACAAGATGCTGCTTAAGCTATTGAGTGTTTCCAGCATTTTCCAGTTTCTTATTTCAGTTTTGTTTTAAAGACCTCTGCTTTTGTGTCACTAAATGATGGCGATGTTTCTCAAGGTAACGTGATGTAACGTGAACCACTCACCCACTTTTGGCTTTTCAACACTGTTAGATCATGTGTATCACCACCAGATCATAGAACAGAATCACAGAATCCCTATAGTGTGGAAGCAGGCCATTCAGCCCATTCAGTCCACACTGACCTGAAGAAGAGGGAGGAAATTGGAGCTATAGGAGGAAACCCATACAGACACAGGGAGAACGTGCAAGCTCTACACAGTCAGTCATCGAGGGTGGAAATGGACCCAGGTCCCTGGCGCTGTGAGGCAACGCTGAGCCACCAAGCTTCCCCAAGGACTTTTACTACCACGCTGTTTTGACCTTCAACCAATCATAACCTCAACTTCAGCACAACTGCAGCAATTCAGTGATAACCACATCACAGGTGATTGTGTACTGTTGATACATCTCTCCCATGAAAGCAGGAAACTGACCAACACTTGTTGGCCTACAGTGCAGAAGCAGGCCATTCGGCCATCGTGTCCAAACTGACCCTCCAAAGAGCACCCCATGTAGACCTATTCCCTTGCCCCATCCTGTAACACTGCATTTACCATGGCTAACCCATCTAGCCTGGACACTATGGGGTAATTTAGCCTGGCCAGTCCCACCCTAACCTGCATAGTCTTCAGACTGTGGGAGGAAACCGGAGCACCCGGAGCTACGTTCGGCTGATGGTAGATGAAAGCAACATGGGGGGAGGGCATTAAGCGACATCGATGAGTAGGGTGCAGTGGCGAGAAAGGGGACTCTGACGTTGGTTGGGTCTGATGCAAGCGGGGGGGATGGTGGGTGGGGGTGGGGGGGGGGAGAATCGCCCCATCAGCAAAACATGAGGCCTGAAGAGAGGCCACTTCAATGTTGGTTTGGTCTGGTGTGGACTGCGGCGAGGCAATGGAGGAGGGATAGCAGCACAGGCATCATTGACGATGAACTGGTTCAAGACTGACGGATGCTCTTCAAGCTATCTGCTATTTTTGTTTCTTAATTCTTAAAACTGTTCAAAACAGCACTGAATCATGGCAACAGTGGTAAAGCTTTTCTGTTTTTCTCACTGTGAAATACACTTGACAAGAAAATCATTCTTTCAAAACGCATCAAAACCACTTCAATTTTGCTTCATTTAGATCTTCCCATTTGACGTACACCAGCCAAAAGTTGTGAGTTTCCTACCCACAGCCCCTTCAGTCTGTTTGTTATAATATCTGTCAATCTAGTTCTTTTTGAAAAACACACAAAAAAGGCACAGTTTCTTCTCCCTATCAGTAAACAAGAGGCGGTGCAGTCAATAATCCAACCACCCACACATACCTCTTGGGGACTATATGGCTGGAACACTGCAGGTCTATACAACACAGCGTACTCGAGCCACTGCCAATCACTGTCAAAGTCAGATGCTTGGCAGGAAATGTCAGCTGTCACGTCAAATACCATCTGATCAATAAATGCATTGAGAAATATGCCTTGGTTAACTTTCCCTCTCGATAGTCACTGACAGCAAAACTATGACTCTGACATGCATCATGGGATACCTGCTGTCAACCTGGCACAAGCTGCATTAACCCACAGTGGTGCAGAGCAGAGCAGGCTGGAGGCCCAGAGTGGAGACACAAACGGACAGTCAGCCCAGGCTGGAATTGAACCGGGCTCCCTGGCACTGTGAGGCAGCGATGCTAACCACTGAGTCACCATGCCACCCAGCTTGCAGCAACTTAATTCAACACAATTAATTGGCACGAGGTAATAGAGCCAGACTAAATGACAGAGCTGCTGCTAGCACATTGTAATGTAATGTGGTGGAGGCTGCAACATTTAAGAGGCATTTGGATGGGTAATGAATAGGAAGGGTTTGGAGGGACTAGGTGACTGAAGGGTCTGTTTTCATGCTGTACATCTCTAAGACTCTATGACCCTACCATAATATATCATTCGTGCTGTGGTTGGAGCAGCAAGATGCAGGTTCCAGACTGGAGCTTGACACTAGCTTGCCAGGTGACAGAGAAGAAAACATCCTTTGCACTGGCAACTATGTTGAAGTGGAGACAATTGCTTTAAATCAGGAGCAATAAGTACTTGAGCTACAGAGGCTACATGATGCAAAACTGTTAGCAAAACCGAGAGATCCATTATAACGCTTGAAATGAGAAAAATACAAGCCTCTGCACTCACCACAGGTATCTAATCTTTCAGTCAGTCTTACTCATTTCTGTGCAAAAAGTTATACTGTTTCAATTAAATAGTACTGATATTTGCTTCTATTCTTCTTAAAATTGTCTAGCAACAGTAGCTGAAGCGTAGCTTTGAAGTGCAACATGCTGTGGTGAAAGCAAATTGAATACTTCTGGGTACAATTAAATTACCAGCTCGAGGTCATGTACTTTTTCTGTGCACTGCTTAGAACTGTTTTTTTTTGAAGCAGCCAAGATTTATTCATATTTAGTGACTGACATTTGAAGGAACTGATCAAGGCGCCCAATTCCAGCACAGGCAAATGTGTGGCATGCTGGCTCAGTGCTGCCTCTCAGCACCAGGGACCTGGGTTTGATTCCAGCCTCGGGCGACTGGCTGTGTGGAGTTTGCACGTTCTCCCTGTGTCTGCATGGGTTTCCACCCGCAATCCAAAGCTGTGCAAGTTAAGGTGGATTGGCCATACCAAATTGCCCCATAGTGTCCAGGGATTACAGGCTAGGTGGATTAGCCATGGGAAACACAGGGATAGGGTAGGGAGGTGGGTCTGGGAGAGATGCTGTTGAAAGGGTCAGCGTGGATTCCATGGGCCAAATGGCCTGCTTCCATAGGGTTTTCTAAAACTTAAAACCATCTCAGATTTCATTAACTCCCTAGACTAGGTTAAACTAAAAGAACGTAAAGGACAATGTTTTCCCAGGCAATGAACAATCCAGAAAGGTCTTGCTGCAATCCCATGAGACCCATACACCTTCTAATGGCTTTAGCCTCTTATCAATAGCCCAGTCTGTACAGTCAATACAATCTGCCAAAGAAGCTGCTGGAGGATTAAATGTGCCTATGACCCCAGTCCCATTTTGAGTAGTGTAGGGGCAGGGAGCCAAGGATGTCCACAGAGGCATTGGATCCACTCACCGGTGAAAGAGCTGTACTCTTGGAAGAAATGGATGGACACTCAATTGTTCCAAACACATGTGGAATACTTTAAACCAGCTCACCCTTGGAGATCTCGCACTCTTTAATGCCAACAACAAAGTGCATTAATGTAAGTCCCTTCAATGCAGCTCCCTTTGGTGGACTAATGTCCCCTCAGGGAAGGAGATCTGCCATCCTTACATGGTCTGGCCTACATGTGACTCCAGTCCCCCAGCAATGGGATGGACTCTTAACTGCTCCATGACGTGGCCCAGGTAACCCATTCAATTTTATGAAACTTTCACACAGCCAAAAGAGAACAATGATACCAGGCAGACCACCCGACATCGACCTAGACACAGGAAAAGACATGACAAACAGGGCCCCGGTGATCCTATAATGTCTGCCTCTCACCAATTTCTAGGGCCTCGTACCAAACATGGGAGAGCTGCCTTACAAACTGGTCAAGCAACAACAGCCCGCATTGGCAGGAAGTTACAATTCCATAAGTATGGCTACATCCCAGACACCACCACGAACATACCTGGGGATGTCCTATCTTGCCAGCAGGAGAGACCATAGACACAATAATTTAGTGTTGGTAAGGAGTTTCCATGGGAGTCCTCAATATCAATTCTGAATGAAATCTTTTGCCATTGGGTTTTTTTTTAAATTCACTCTTGGGATGTGGGTGTCACTGGCTAGGCCCATTTATTGCCCATCCCAGAGGGCAGTTAAGAGTCAAACACATTGCTGTGAGTCTGGAGTCACATATAGGCCAGGCCAGGTAAGGATGGAAGTTTCCTTCCCTGAATGGATTCATGGTCATCATTTAGACTCTTAATTAATTCTAGATTTCCTTCCTTAAACAATACTAGTGAACCAGATAGGTTTTTCCAATAATCAACAAGGGATTCATAGTCATCATCAGAATCGTAATTCCAGATTATATTTAACTGAATTCAAATTCCACCATTTGCCATAGTGGGATTTGAACTTGGGTGCCAGAACATTAGCTGGGTCTCTGGATGAAGAGTCGTGCAATAATGGAGAAGGGGCGACACAGTGGCTTAGTGATTAGCACTGTTGCCTCACAGCACTAGGGACCTGGGTACGATTCCAGCCCCAGGTGACTGTCTGTATGGTGTTTGTACATTCTCCTCATGTCTGTATGGGTTTCCTCTGGGTGCTCTGTTTTCTTCCCATAGTCTGAAGATGTACAGGTTAGGGTGAATTGGCCATGCTACTATGCCCACAGTGTTCAGGGATGTGTCGGTTAGGTGCATTAGTCAAGGGTTAATGTAGAGTAAAAGGGGAATAGGTCTGGGTGGGTTCCGCTTTGGAGGGTTGGTGAGGACTTGTTTCCACACTGTAGGGATTCTATGATTAGAAACCTCCTGCTAATGGCCACGTATCACCATCAGCTTATGACCCAGTATTTCTCTGTTTTGAGCACCATCAGGAGGAAACACTGAGGGTGGCAAGGGCAGAACAGTTACTCTGGGCGGGGCACTTCTGTGTTCATCACTAAGAGTGGTTCAGTACCATCAACGCTGAGCGAGGTGGTCAAGGCTTAGAAAATGCAGTTGATAGACAGAGTCTGCAAGTGGCAAGAGAACCAACAAAGAGGAAGTATCCACATGACCTTGTCCCAATCAATCTACCTGCAGCTGGTGCATCAATCCAGGGAGGTGTTGATAGGGGTGCAGTCCTTATGTCTTTGTATTGATGTCTTTGTATCCTCCATTGTGGTGTGTGGTGCTAGCACCGTGCCAACTGGGACAGACTTCAGCAAGATCCAGTTACAAAACTGGGCATCTGTGAAGTGCTGAGGGGGTGCCATCTGTAGCACCTGAATCGCACTCCAACACAATGTCAATCCTCACGGCCTGGCATGTGCCCCCCAATCTACCATTGGCATCAAGCCAGGGGCCCAATCCTGGTTCAATGGAGAGTGCAGGAGGGCATGCCAGGCGCAGCAGCAGGCACCCTTAAAAAGGTGGCGTCAACCTGGCGAAACTATGACACTTGACGACTTGCTCGCCAAACAGGAGAAGAGCAAGTGACAAATAGAGTTCAGCGATTCCACAACCAACGGATCAGATCTAAGCTCTGCAGCCCTGCCACACCCAGCCCTCAATGGTGCTGAATAATTCACTGCAGTTGGAGCTTCCACAAATATCCCCAATCGTAAGGAAGTCTTGCACATTGGTGCAAAGAAAGGAAAAAACATGAAATATTTGCATCCATTAGCAGTCAGACGTACTGAGTGGATGATCCATCTTGGCCTCCTCCTGAGGTCCACAACATCTCTGACACCAGTCTTCAATTCAAGCCAATCCATGAGGTATCTACAAATGGCTGATGCGCTGGATACTGCAAAGTCTATGGGTCCCAATAACACTCTGGCAATAGTACCACAGAGCCGTGCTCCTGAACTAGCTGCAGCCCCTTCTCATGAATTACCAGCACAGCTAAACATGTACCTGACATCGGGAATAATGCCCATTGACATCTTCTGCATAAAAAGCAGAACAATCTCATTGTAGCCAACTGTTGCCCCTTCAGTCTACACCAAATAGCAATGTGATGGAAGGGGCCATCACAACAACTATCAAGCAGCACAGCAATAACCTGTTCAAGGATATGAGGTTTGGTCAGCCCCTGACCCCATTACAGTTTTGGTCCAAACGGGGCAGGTGAGAATGACTGCAATGGATATTAATGGAGTGTTTGACTGAATAAGGCATCTAGGAGCCCCAGCAGAACTAGACTCACTGGAAGTCGAAAGTGCGTTGCTGGAAAAGCACAGCAGGTCAGGCAGTAATCCAAGGAGCAGGAGAATCAAAGTTTCGGGCACAAGCCCTTCATCAGGAATGAGGCTTGAGGGCCGGGGGGGGGGGGGGGGTGCGCTGAGAGATAAATGGGAGCAGGGTGGGATTGGTGGGAAGGTAGCTGGGAATGTGATAGGTGGATGAAGGTGGGGGAGAAGATGATAGGGCAGAGAGGAGGGGTGGAGCAGATAGATGGGAAAGGTGATGGACAGGCCAGAAGGGTGGTGCCAAGTTGGAGACTTGGGACTGGGATAATGTTGGGGAGGGGAAATGAGGAAGCTGTTGAAATCAACATTGATCCTATGTGGTTGCAGGGTCCCAGGACGGAATATGAGGTGTGCTTCCTCCAGGCGGCGGATGGTAAGGGTTTGCTGATGAAGGAGGCCCAGGACCTGCATGTCCTTGGTGGAGTGGGCGGGGGAGTTGAAGTGCTCCCACGGGGCGGTGGGGTTAGTTGGCGCAGGAGTCCCAGAGATGTTTTCTGAAATGATCCGCAAGTTGGCGTCCTGTCTCCCCGATGTAGAGACCACACCAGGTGCAACGGATACGGTAGGTGACATTGGCGGAGGTACAGGTAAATTTCTGTCGAATGTTGAAGGATCCTTTGGGGCCTTAGATGGAGGTGAGGGGGGAGGTGTGGGGGCAGTTTTTGCAATTCCTGCGGTGGCAGGGGAAGGTGCCGGGGATGGGTTGTGGGCTGGTGTGGGGGCATGGACCTGACGAGGAAGTCGCCGAGGGAATGGTCTCTCCAGAATGCTGGTAGGGGTGGGGAGGAAAATCTATCTCTGGTGGTGGGGTCCGTTTGGAGGTGGCGGAGGATGGTGCAATGCATGTGAAGGTTGGTGGGGTGGAAGGTGAGGACTGGGGGAGGGGGGGGTGTTCTGTCCTTGTTGCATTGGAAGGAGTGGGGTTCAAGGGCAGAGGTGCAGGAAGTGGTTGAGATGTGCTGGAGGGCATCGTCAACCACGTGGGAAGGGAAATTGCGGTCTTTGAAAGGAGGCCATCTGGGATTTTCTAAGGTGGAATTGGTCATCCAGGGAACGTATGCGGTGGAGGTGGAGGAATTGGGAATACAGCATGGTGTTTTTACAGTAGGTAGGGTGGAAGGAGGTGTAGTCTAGATAGCTGTGGGAGTCAGTGGGCTTGTAGTAGATGTCTGTGGTTAGTCAGTCACCGTAGATGGAGATGGAGAGGTCCAGGAAGGGGTGGGAGGTTTCGGAGATGGTCCAGGTGAAAGGTGTTGGTGAAGTTGATGAATTGTTCAACCTCCTCGTGGGAGCACGAGGTAGCACCGATGCAGTCATTGATGTCGCGAAGGAACGGGTGGGAGGTGGTAACTGTGATTTTCTCCTCGAGTCACTGGAAATCAGGTGGAAACTCTCCACTGGTTTCAGTCATACTAGTCACAAAGCAAGATGGTTGTGGTTGTTAGAATTCATAGACAGAGAACATAGAATGTTACAGCACAGTACAGGCCCTTCGGCCCTCGATGTTGCGCCGACCTATGAAATTAATCTGATGCCCATCTAACTTACACCATTCCATTATTATCCATATATATGTCCAATGCCCATTTAAATGCCCTTAACATCGGCAAGTCTACTACTGTTGCAGGCAGGCCATTCCATGCTCTACTACTCTCTGAGTAAAGAAACTGCCCTAAACTACCCTATTATCTGTCCTAAATCTATCACCCCTCAATTTAAAGCTATGCCCCCTCGTGCTAGCCTTCACCATCCGAGGAAAAAGGCTCTCACTGAACATCCTATCTAACCCTCTGATTATCTTATATGTCTCTATTAAGTCACCTCTCAACCTTCTTCTCTCCAACAAAAACAGCCTCAGTTCCCTCAGCCTTTCCTCATACAACCTTCCTTCCATACCATCCTAGTAAATCTCCTCTGAACCCTTTCCAAAGCTTCTACATCCTTCCTATAATGCGGTGACCAGAACTGTATGCAATACTCCAGGAGCAGCCTTACCAGAGTCTTGTGCAGCTAAAGCATGACCTTGTGGCTCCGAAACTCAATCCCCCTACTAGTACACCACTAGTAACTGAGCTCCAGGATGAACATTTCCCAGCAACCACCACCTTCTGTCTTCTTTCAGCTTGTCAAGTTCTGATCCAAACCGCCAAATCACCCTCAATCCCGAAACTCAATATTTTCTGCCTACCGTGTGGAACCTTATCAAACGCCTTACTGAAATCCATACAAACCACATCAACTGCTTTACCTTCATCCACCTGTTTTGTCACATTCTCGAAGAACTAAATAATTTCAGCTCCAGGACATCTCTACCGAAGTTCGTCAGGGTAGTGTCCCAGATTCAGTCATCTTCAGCCAACTTCATCAATGACATCCCCTCTGGCGTAAGATCAGAATTGGGAATATTGACGAATGTTTGCAGATGTTCAGCACCATTCCTGACACTCAGACACAATCAGTGAGCAAAAGCAACAAGGCATGGACAATATCCAGGTTAGGGCTGATGTGACGCAAGTCATACTTGCCACCTGAGTGCAAGGCAATAATCACCTCACACAAGAGATAATCTAACCATTGCCCCTTGACATTACCATCATCACTGGATCTTACACTATCAACAACCTGGGGGTCACCATTGACCAGAAACTGAACTGGATCAGCCATACAAAGTGGCTACAAGAGCAGGTCAGAGGCTACAAATCTTGCTGTGAGCAACCCGCCTCCTGACTCCCCAGTGGCTGTCAACAAGGCACAAGTCAGGAGTGTGATGGAATACTCCCCACTTGCCTGGATGGGTGCAGCTCCAACAACACTCAAGAAGTTTGACACCATCCAGGACAAAGCAGCCCACTTGATTGGCACCACATCCACAAGCATCTACTCTCTCTCCCACCAATGCTCAGTAGCAGCAGTGCATACCATCAACAAGATACACTGAAAAAATTCACCAAAGATCTTCAAAAAGCACCTTCCAAACCCATGACCACTTTCATCTCGAAGGGCAAAGGCAGCCATTACATGGGAACACCTGCAAGTTCCCCTCCAAGTCACTCACCGTCCAGACTTGGAAATATATTGCCATTCCTTCACTGGTCGCTGGGTCAAAATCCTGGAATACCCTCCACAACTGCATAGTGGGTCAACTTACCAAAGTGGTAAGTGATTACCAAAGTGGACCAAAGTGATTCAGGATAGCAGCTCATCACCACAGTCTCAGTGGAACTAGGGATGGGCAATAAATGCTGGCCCAGCCAATAACATCCAAAGTCCCATGAACAAATTTTTAAAAAAGTTTTGATTTGCACTTTGGACAAATCTTTTGCTCAGAATGGAGTAGTTTTGTCTTTGCTGTGGATCTTGGCTAATGGATGCCTACACTCCGATCTGAGAACACAGAATACACTTGGGCAAGAGATGTTGCAACTTTGATGCCAAATCTGAAGGAACAGAGAATAGAAATGATTTATTCTCCTACATTCGGAGAAAATGTATATTTAAAATTTCTGTCGCATTATTCCAGAACAGCAGATCATTTTCTTAAAATTTTACAACTGAATTATGTCTTATTTTCACCTTATGTTCCAGTGTATTGTGAAATGCTATTCATCTAGTGATCTGCTCTGTCTTTTCATAGCCAAATGCCTCATCCTTGCCTCCCAACGCTATTTTTAACTTTGTCAACCACAGTTTTGTCTTTTAAATTGGTTACCCTGTGTAAGAAGATGCTGACAACATTATCAAAGAATTTTCACATCATCATCAGACTGTTCGTGCACAAATGGATCCATGTTTGATGGAAAGTATATGACAGCTAATAATGAACTGATTTAATTGTGTCAAATTCTGATGGATGATTCATGCTAATTCTTTCAGTGGTATTTGGCACTTTGTAAATATTTTTTTTTCCTGTCCCCCCGTTCATAGAATCCCAACAGTGTGGAAATAAGCCATTTGGCCCTACAAGTCCACACCTATTCTCTGAAGCCTATCCCACCCAGATGCATTCCCCTACCCTATTACTCTACATTTCCTCTGACTAATGCACCTAATCTGAACAAGTTAGCATGGCCAATCCAAGTAACTTGCACATCTTTGGCCTGTGGGCAGAAACCTGAGCACCCGGAGGAAACCCACACAGACATGGGGAGAATGTGCAAACTCCACACAGACAGTCACCCGAGGCTGGGATCGAACACAGGTCCCTAGTGCTGTGAGGCAGCAGTGCTAACCACTGAACCACCATGCCCCCATATTCTATCATTAAATTCCATTGCATTGGGAATCCAGGCAGATTTCCATTTCTGATTGATTCTAGACCATCCAGTAGAAATTGTGGCATTCTGGTCTGAAGTATAAACTTGGTGAGTGTCCAGGATGCTGGGTTATTGGCTTTCAAATGCGTCTCTGGCTTCACCTACTCTCCATAAAGTTCTTCAATCTGAAGGCCTTCCAAATTTTTGTGCATCTGAGTTCTGATGTCTGCACAGCTACTGTTGGCATCTGTGTCTCAATCTGGCAAGTTTTTCAGCCCTGACATTCCTAAATCTGCACACCTCTCTCCTTTGAAGGCACTCCCTTAAAACCAACCTCTTTGTCAAAGCCTTTGGGCATCTCAGCATCTCCTTTCATTTGACTGCTCTCCTGTGAAGCACCTCGGGATGTTTATAGGATTACACTAAAGCTGCAATGTCAGCGTAAATTGTTGTTGATATGGACATCTTGACAAGGTGCAGAAAGCAACCAAAAGCATGTTCCTTTCTATTTTCAAATACACTGACTAAAATAGTTTCACTGCCAATTTTGGCTGCCTATAACATCCATTTGCTGCCATACTGTGCTTGATGAATGAAAAGTATGAATTATGAAAAAATATTTCTTCCCAGAAGAGAGTATCATGCTTGCAGTTATACTTTTAACTCAGGCCAATCTTAGCATGCTCCAAGTCTAAGATACTTTGGAAAACAATATAAAGACTCAAAGAATATAAAGGAAGCATGAACCAACTGAAACAAGAAGGCAGGAGGGGTAGAAGGGACAATGAAATGTCCTAGGCCATTAACATTAAGGAAAATCCCAAGACTGAATATAAGGAGTCAGGAAAAGGGCAGATCCACTTAAAGTCAAAGAAGAGAATTTTCGCCTGGAGCTGCAGGAAGTGGGCGAGGTCCTTAACGAATATTTTGCATCCTTATTCACAAAGGATAAAGACATCATGGAGTCCCTACAGAGTGGGAAAATGCCCTTCGGCCCAACAAGTGCTCACCGACTCTCTGAAGAGTCGCCTACCCAGATCCATTCCCTTACCTTATTATCCTATATTTACCCCTGACTAACGCAGTTAACCTACACATCCATGAACACTACTTGCAATTTAGCATGGCCAATTCACCTAACCTCAAAAAGTGTACTGCTGGGAAAGCACAACCGGTCAGACATTCCTGATGAAGAGCTTACGTTCGAAACATTGACTCTCCTGTGACTCGGATGCTGCCTGACCGGCTATGTTTTTCCAGCGCCACACTTTTTGACTCTGATCTCCAGCATTTGCAGTCCTCACTTTCTCCCAATCCACCCTGACCTGCACATCTTTGGACTGTGGGAGGAAACCGGAGCACCTGGAGGAAACCCACGCAGACACCGGGAGAATATGCAAACTCCACACAGACAGTCGCCCGAGGGTGGAATTGAACTCGGGTCCCTTGTGCTGTGCGGCAGCAGTGCTAACCGCTGAGTCATTGCTGTGCTGGAAAAGCACAGGCCAGGCAGCATCCAAGGAGCAGGAGAGTTGACGTTTTGGGCATATGCCCTTCTTCAGGAATATGGGGCAGTAGCCCAAGGGGGCTGAGAGATAAATGGGAGAGGGGTGGGGCTGGGGGGAAGGTAGCTTGGAATGTGATAGTTAGATGAGGGTTCGGGTGATGGTGATTGATCAGAGAGGAGGGTGGAGTGGATAGGTGGGAAGGAAGATGGACAGGTAGGACAGTTCAAGATGGTGGTGCTGGTGTGGCGCTGGAAAAGTGCCACACTTTTTAACTCTGATCTCCAGCATCTGCAGTCCTCACTTCCTCCTCGTTGTTATAGCCTTACTGCGAAGACTATTCCAAGAATGCCAACCTTGAAGAAGTTTTCCCCCTCCCTTCACAAGGATCTCAATGAGTCTCTCCCTCTCTCTCTGCACACGCCAGTCATCTTCTCTGCACTGAAGCTCTTCAGCCACGTCCTGAAACAGGCATCAACATCGATTTCACCAGTTACCTCATCTGCCTCCACCTTATCCCAGATCCAATCCTCCAACTCGGCACCACACTCTTGAACTGTCCTATCTGTCCATTTTCCTTCCAACCTATCCGCTCCACCCACCGCTCTGAGACATCACCCCCCCCCCCCCCCCCCACCTTCATCCACCTATCACCTTCCAAACTACCTTCGCCCCAACCCCACCTTCCTACTTATCCCTCAGCCTCCTTTGGCTCTCCCTCCCAACATTCCTAATGAAAGGCTTTTGCCTGAAACATCGACTCTCCTGCTCCTCGGATGCTGCCTGACCTGTTGTGCGTTTCCAGCGCCACACTGTGGCTGTGATATAGCACAGCTTAGTAGCACCAATCCACCGAGTGTTGCTTGTTGTCTTGATAAAGGTTGGAGTGGGATGCATGTAAAAGGCACAGGGAAGAGAAATTCACTTATGCAGTGCCACTTCTAGAGTGATAATGAACACATTTCTCCCAAGTGTCCAGATGCAGGTGTAGAGAAAGGGTTGATTCCTATGTTTGAGCTCTGTAGATTACTCTCTCTCATGTGGCTTGTTACATACATGCCTGAATAAAAGATATTAGGGCCGTTTCGGGCTGTGAGAAGCAGTCTAATGGTTGAGAAAATATCTATAGCAACTCTCAGCTTGAAACAGCTGGTTTTGCACTTGGAATAATAGTGGCTTGTATGCCTTACAGAGCATTGATAGAAGGATAGACTAAGATAATGACTATGACTGTTTATGCAATTGAATATGAATTGGGTCACATGGTTTTATCAAGCGAAGCATAACAAAGGTTTTTGTATGCCTTGAGAGCTAGTTTTTGAGTTCAGCTACACTTTCCGGACAGACCGGGACTATAGGAGATGTACATTCTCCTGGTTAATAATCTATTGTTCTTCTTCACGGATACTTGCTGGGGTTACATTCCCAATTCTAGTCAAAGTTGATATGTTACGTGCTGGGTGAAAAACCTGGAACTATCTTCCCAGCCTTGGGTGTCTCTCCATCTCTTGGACACTCGCACTTTAAGAAGCTCACTTCAATGGTGGTAAAGGAAGGCTGATAACACCAGACCTTGGTCAGTCACACTTTTTAATCACAAAAAAAAAATCACACTGTCCAGTCACCGTATGGGATCAGCAACCAAACAGCTGTGATGTGGGATAGCAGGCCTGCAACAGCTTAACAGCAAGTATCAACTGCACACAGAAAAATATTCTCTCTCCACACACGAGACCATCTATAGGAATTTTAATGGCATATTTGTTTTATTAAAACAAAATCCCTGCAATATTGAATGACAAGCTTTCCAAGCTGCTGTCCTGCAGGTCAAGGTGGTGTTACGGGCTTGATAATTGGTGTTTGATCTTCATTCAAGTAGAATCTGTCAAGGTGATGGTAATCTCAAATATTAATGCATGATCAACTCTGCCACATAAAATGATACCCTTGGAAATATTCCTTTCATAAGAATTAGAGGCCAGTCATACTCATTATAGAAATACCACCTGCCAGTTCAGACTTATTTCAATGCATACAGCAGGCAAGGTGACTGACAAAACAACCAAATTCAGTGCCATTTTCAATTTGACATGGTTTTCACAGCAGCAGCTTATACAGACTACAATCACTCTCAGAACCACAATAAAACCAGCTAGCAAGTATCAGAACATTTATGTCTAGCGCAGAATCGTGGATATAAACTTTGTAAGAGATAATGATGTGTAAATCGTATCCCCGTTATCCAGAGGGCATGGAAACATGCCTGAATGACTAATGTATGGAATCAATCTGATATTTCATTTGTGGATTTACACGGTGACTTAGTATATCAACATCAGCTACTTTCACCTTCATGTTTCATAACAGTCCCTTAGCGTCTCAGTGGACATGGCAAATGCAAATCAAAACTGAATTAACCAAAGTTGAATAAACCCCAGAGCTAACTTTGAGTTGAGCTGAAATGCGGCTCTTCCTCTGAAGAGGAGTCATATTAAACTCGACCTTTTAAAGCTGTTCCACCCACAGCCAAACCTGCTGAGTTTCTCCAGCACTTTCCCAAGCCAATGATGTCAATGTACCTATGACCAGTAAATGATACAGGACAGGGATTGATGTAAGGAATTTCAGTCCAGTCACAGAGAGCTCAGGGTCAGAGATCGACGGTTCTACTGCAGAGATATCTTTACAATGTTAATTGCAGGAGCCCTTTCGTGGGAACTGCTCTCCGTCAGCACACTTTGGACCCAGTGCATTGTCAGAATTGGGTACAATCAACTTGGAGAAAGTGAGGACTGCAGATGCTGGAGATCAGAGTTGAAAGATGTTGCTGGAAAAGGGCAGCAGGTCAGGCAGCATCCAAGGAGCAGGAGAATCGACGTATCGGGCATAAGCCCTTCTTCAGGAATGAAGAAGGTGAGCCAAGCGGGCTGAGATAAAAGGTAGGGAGGAGGGACTTGGGGGAGGGGCATTGGGAATGCGATAGGTGGAAGGAGGTTAAGGTGAAGGTGATAGGCCGGAGAGGGGGTGGGGGCGGAGAGGTCGGGAAGAAGATTGCAGATCAAGAAGGCGGTGCTGAGTCCGAGGGTTGGGACTGAGATAAAGTGGGGGGAGGGGAAATGAGGAAGCTGGAGAAATCTGCATTCATCCCTTGTGGTTGGAGGGTTCCTAGGTGGAAGATGAGGCGCTCTTCCTCCAGGCGTCGTGTTGCCATGGTCTGGCGATGGAGGAGGCCAAGGATCTGCATGTCCTTGGCGGAGTGGGAGGGGGAGTTAAAGTGTTCCGCCACGGGGCGGTTGGGTTGGTTGGTGCGGGTGTCCCAGAGGTGTCCTCTGAAACATTCCGCAAGTAGGCGGCCTGGCTCCCCAATATAGAGGAGGCCACATCGGATGCAGTAAATGATGTGTGTGGAGGTGCAGGTGAATTTGTGACGGATATGGAAGGATCCCTTGGGCCTTGGAGGGAAGTGAGGGGGGTAGTGTGGGCGCAAGTTTTGCATTTCTTGTGGTTGCAGGGGAAGGTGCTGTGAGTGGAGGTTGGGTTGGTGGGGGGTGTGGACCTGACGAGGGAGTCGCGGAGGGAGTGGTCTTTCCGGAATGCTGATAGGGGAGGGGAGGGAAATATATCCCTGGTGGTGGGGTCTGTTTGGAGGTGGCGGAAATGACGATGGATGATACGATGTATCCGGAGGTTGGTGGGGTGGTAGGTGAGGACCAGTGGGATTCTGTCCTGGTGGCGATTGGAGGGGCAGGGTTCAAGGGCGGAGAAGCGGGAAGTGGAGGAGATGCGGTGGAGAGTATCGTCAATCACGTCTGAGGGGAAATTGCGGTCTTTGAAGAAGGAGGCCATCTGGGTTGTTCGGTATTGGAATTGGAACAACCCAGATGGCCTCCTTCTTCAGTTAAAAGGTATCTGGATAGGTATATGAATAGGGAGAGGCTGAATAGGCTGGGGTTGTTTTCCCTGGAGGCTGAGGGGTGACCTTATAGATGTTTATAAAATCATGAGGGACATGGATAGGATAAATAGACAAGGTCTTTTGCCTCAGGGTAGGGGGGGGGGGTCGAAAACTAGAAGGCATAGGTTGAAGGTGAGAGGGGAAAGATTTAAAAGGGACCTAAGGGGTGTTTTAAAAAATTCTCAAGGTCAGGTTCGTAGGAGAGTAGTCTGACACAGAACAAACGACCAAGAGGCGAGACTGCTAGAATATGGGCATTTTATTCCCCGCAGCGTCGCACAACGGGTCTGGCTTATACTCACTCTACATGTTACAAAAACTGGGAGCCGTCAGTTCTCGTAGAGCGGTTGCCAACAACCCACGCTCGGCGGTTAAACGTAACCCCGGAGCAGACTCTCCGAACTGGAGACTTTTCCGGCTGATATACTCTTTTCCAGATATAAACATTCATGTGAACAGCAGAAGATTCACACGGGACTAAGCAACACCTCCATTCCGGTTAGATTCACACATGTATTGGGACATAATTTTTAACCGTTTCACCACATTCCACTGCTTGGAATTTTACACCACATTCCACTGCTTGGCCCAATACATGTGTTACATTATGATTCACACATGTATTGGGACATAATTTTACACCACATTCCACTGCTTGGCCCAATACATGTGTTACATTATGCTTAATTCAGTTCAATTCGTTTCAGTTAATTTCAGTTCAGTCAATTCAGTGTAATTCAATTCAGCTCAGTTCAGGTCTGTTCAGTTCAATTCAATTGTGTTCAATTCAGTTCCGTCCATTTCAATTCAATTTAGCTCAGTTCCATTTTGTTCCGTTCAATTTGATTCACTTCAGTTCCACTCAGTTCAGTTCAGTTCAATCCCATTCAATTCTGTTAACTCCGCTTCAGCCTTTTGGACATGCCCACATCCTCCGCTGTACCCCAGGCAAGGGGTTCTTCGGCAGGACTGGGATCCTTTCTCAAACAAACTGCCACGTACATGCCCACATCCATGCCATCCCGGGACGGTCGGGACCTCCACAATTTGTTCTTCTGGTTTCTTAGTCGTTTTCCAAAACATTGTTCTGTATCAAAATCTCTCCTCAATTGCGATTGACCCTGCTCGACTACGCCAAATGTTTTAAAAAATTCTCAAGGTCAGGTTCGTAGGAGAGTAGTCTGACACAGAACAAACGACCAAGAGGCGAGACTGCTAGAATATGGGCATTTTATTCCCCGCAGCGTCGCACAACGGGTCTGGCTTATACTCACTCTACATGTTACAAAAACTGGGAGCCGTCAGTTCTCGTAGAGCGGTTGCCAACAACCCACGCTCGGCGGTTAAACGTAACCCCGGAGCAGACTCTCCGAACTGGAGACTTTTCCGGCTGATATACTCTTTTCCAGATATAAACATTCATGTGAACAGCAGAAGATTCACACGGGACTAAGCAACACCTCCATTCCGGTTAGATTCACACATGTATTGGGACATAATTTTTAACCGTTTCACCACATTCCACTGCTTGGAATTTTACACCACAAGGGGCAACCTTTTTCACACAGAGAGTGGTGCGTGTATGGAATGAGCAGCCAGAGGAAGTGATGGAGGCTGGTCCAATGACAACATTTAAAAGACATCTGGATAGGTACATGAATAGCGCTGAAAATGTGTTGCTGGAGAAGCGCAGCAGGTCAGGCAGCATCCAGGGAACAGGAGAATCGACGTTTCGGGCATAAGCCCTTCTTCATAAGCCCTAGGTACATGAATAGGAATTGTTTGGAGGGATATGGGCCAAATGCTGGCAAATGTGACTAGATTAGTTTAGGATACTTGGTCAGCGTGGATGAGTTGGACTGAAGGGTCTGTTTCTGTGCTGTGCAAATCTATGACTGTTCTTTATAAAATGGAGACACGGATGAACATGTTTCCTCCATCCCTCCCTCGGTCCTTGCTTAATTATTGCAGATTTTGTTTTTGTAACGTGTACAGTCTTCTTCAGACATAAAAACTGGATTTCTAATTTTAAATACTTCTTCAGCCAGTTAAATTATAGGGCTTCACATTTAGCCAAGAAAGTAAAGAAATAGATTACAGCTTTGCCCAGTTCCAAACATTTACAAGATGCAGAGAGGTTCTTATAAAATGATATGCAAGAGAAGTTTTAGTTTCCTCCGTAAAGAAAAATGTTCTTCAAAAACTAGCCAAATCTCCTTTGATAGCACCTTGCAAATGCACAGCCACTACCATCCAGAAGGACAAGGGCAGCAGGTATAGGGGAGCATTACATCTGACAGATTCCCCTTCAAGCCACTTTGTTATAAAATTGAAGGCGTTTCCTGTACCTTTAAGAGAGAGTGAGGGTTGCTTTGGCAGTGAGAGTTTGCAAGCACCTGTCATGTGACTAACAGTCTCAGAGGGTACTGGAAAACTGAAAATAAGTAACATTTGGCTGCTATGTTCACAACAGTTTGAATTTAACTAATCAGTTTAAATTATGAGCCAGGATATTAAAACCCAATCAAATTTGGAATTTACTGTTTTGACAACATCAAACTACTGAGACAATCCAATGTTTGGGGTATAAATAAGCCAGCATTTTGAGAGTTAGCTTGAGAGAGAGAGAGAGAGAGAGAGCAAACTGCCATCTCGAGAGAGAGACCAGGCGAAAGTGAGGACTGCAGATGCTTGAGATTAGAGTCAAAATTAGAGTGGTGCTGGAAAATCACAGCAGGTCAGGCAGCATCCGAGGAGCAGGAAAATCAACGTTTCAGACAAAAGCCCTTCATCAGGAATCAGGGCTCCTGCCTGAAATGTCAATTTTCCTGCTTGTCAGATGCTGCCTGACCTGCTGTGCTTTTCCAGCACCACACTAACCTAGAGAGAGACTGTCACTCAAACACTTTCTATCAAAGGTACCTTTCTCATACGAAACATCTTTGCAACAAGAAATCGAAGACGACCCAGGGAGATCTACAGCCAGAGGATGACAGCCGCTGTCTGGTTTTGAAAATTAAGTTGACATAATTTTAACAGGGGCTTTTATTGGATCAGTACATTGATACACAGTTGGAGGTGGATAATAAACCTTTAAGAGAAAGGTAGAGTTTTAGGTTGTTGTTGTTTAATGTTTTCTTTTAGAGTTTAAGAATAACATTGATATTTTTCTTTAAACAGTGGAATTTGGGGAGTTCTCTGTCTCTCATACTTTAACAGATTACGAGGCGAGGTAAGCTTTTCTGCGTGTTTGGTTTAATGAGCAGAAGGGTTCACTGCCGTGTTTTAACAACTTCCAAATATATTATTGTTCCTTCAGTGCTGCTGGGTCACAAACCTGAAAGTAACTTCCTAACTCCAGAACAGGATCGCAGGAACAGCAGCAGGCCTTTCGGCCCCTCCAGCTTGCTCCTCCACTGCAGTGGTTCAAGAGGTCAGCTCACCCACACCTTCTCAAGGGCAATGAGGGAGAGGTGATCATTACAGGTCCTAGCCAGCACTACCCACATCTCATGAATGATTAAATAAAAGCAAAGCTGAGAGTGCTGGCAATCAGACTGCGTTTCATTCTGGGTGTACCATTAAGAACTGGATTCTGATCAATCCCTTACAGCATAGCACTGTTGTGAATTTTGTGATTCCATGCACTCCGCTACTCTTAAGGCCTCTCTCCATGTGATTAGTGTTCTGTGTCCAGGTTCCAAGATGGTGGCAGAGGAGCAGTGCCACGTGCAGGCTCTTGCCCGAGGCTCATCCGTTCCCCTCTGTTCTCGTTCTTTTTTTCCTGCTCATTTCCTTTTCTTTGCAGCCTTTTGCGGTGAGTTGGTCAGTGGCACTAGCACAGCGGCGAGAAGGGGCCATACGCGGAATGGCAGGTCCTCATTGTGACCCGAGGGAGCAGCGGTAAGGATGTCTTCCCAGTGTTCAGGGGCAGTGAAGATCCTCCAGCAATTGGAGGGAGCGGTGGTGGGTTTTTCAAGATGGCGATGCCAGCAAGGAGACTTCTCAGAGGGCGTTTGGAGCGGGACTGCAGGCGAGGCGGCAGCCTGGTCTGGCTGCACAGCCAGGGACTCCTGCCCGCACTAGGCCCAGAGCAGGGGACTCCCCCCGTGCTCGGTCCTGAGCCGGGGACTCCAGCCTGCCCTAGGCCCAGAGCCGGGGACTCCAGCCTGCCCTAGGCCCTGAGCCGGGGACTCCAGTCTGTGCTAGGCCCGGAGCTGGGGACTCCAGCCTGTGCTAGGCCTGAAGTGGGAGACTCCCGCCTGTGCTAGGCCATAAGTAGGGGACTCCCACCTGTGCTAGGCACGGAGTCGGGCGCTCCAGTCTGCCCTATGCCCTGAGCCAGGGACTCCAGCCTGTGCTCGGCCCGGCGTGGGGGACTTCCGCCTGCACTAGGCCCGGAGCGGGGGAACTCCCGCTTGCGCTAGGCCTGAAGCGAGGGACTCTCGCCTGCGCTAGGCCTGGAGTGGGAAGTCCTGGCCTGGCAGCAGAGCAGGGTCTCCTGTTTGCATGAAGCCCAGAGCCGGGGATGACTGCCTGCATTTAGCTCAGACCGGGGAGTTTGGCCTGCTGTAGGCCTGGAGCAGGGATTCTTGGTTGCCGGGTGAGTGCGGGTTGAGCAGAACGTAGAGGCTGTTGGAAACATTAGTGATGGGGAATGTGGTGGAACGAGGGGCAGGTTTACAGGAGATTCAACTGTTGTATTTCCACTCCTCCATCACCTCCACCCCCCCCACCCCAACAAAAACTTCTGAAGGAAATTTAAACTTCTGGGACGATAGCCTAACCAAAAGCTTTTGCCGGCAGAGATTTATGGCTGTGTTAACAATAGGCAAAGCAGATCAAAGTACCTCTTGTTGCAACTTCTACCTCATGTTTGCTTTTGACATTGATAAAGATAAGAGCAACACAGGGCTACCCAGTGCAGCCTTAGGACTCCTGTTCCCTATAATTTTCCCTTCTGTGCACTTGGATACTGAAGTCAATTATCAATCGCCAGCCCACTCTCACCTCAGTGCCCATCTGTGTAGCAACCTGAAATGAGTTGGCACAAGCCTGCAATGCTCTCTAATGACAGTTCCACAAAAATAAACACACTCCCAATCTCGGTTCAAAGGTAAAGGAGGAATGTTGATGGAAAACAGGACGAGGTTAAAACAGATAAAGTGGAGGTAATAAATAAGATTGGCAGCAGAGAAGTCTCCCAGTCTGGGTGAGAAGAAGGAAGTGGGTGGAGAATTGCAGTGGTGCCAATCAGTTTCCCGTTCCGATTTCAACACCGAGGGGTTATCTGAATGACAAACGTTGCTCCTGTTCTCAACTGAGGAGAGAGGATAAAAGGTGCAGGGCACTCAGTCTAATGCTGGGGCACATGTCCAGCCAAACAAGAACAGCCACTTGGACAAATATGGACGAGCAAAAGGTGATCCAGCTCAGGTTGTTCACAAAAAACTACTATTTTTTTTTCTCCAGATGACAAGTCCTGACATTTCTTTCACAGACATGAGGTCAGGTCTTCCTAAGCTGGGCATGCATCAAATAAAGACCCTCTTCACATGTTTGCTGATTTATTGTGTTTTATATCAGCAACTGGTACAGGCTAGATGGGCTGAATGGCAACCTCCTGCACCACTATATGTCTATGGTTGTTTTGACATCGAGGATGCTGGCTTGCTCAGCCATCTCGAAGCTCCGCTAAACACAAATTTGATTCCCTCAACACTGTAATTTCACAAGGTCACAGATTCCCTCCAGTATGGAAAAAGGTCATTTAGCCCATCGAATCTGCACAAGCCCTCCGAACAGAATCCACACCCCCCCCCCCCCTCCAAAATATGGCGCCCACAGCTTTGTGTAGTTGAGAATTCCACACTCGCTGAGGGAAGGAATTTTTTCCGGTGTGCCTAGGTACAATTTACCAATATTTTCTCACATCTTTATACAAATTGGAGGTTTAAAGGTATGTTTGACGTTTTGGATATGCCAGTTAAGAAACCAAGTGGTGTTTCATTCCTTTCCTTACACAATAGATAACACGATGAAGCCCTGAGCTCTCAATACTGTCTTCCTGCAGCACCTGCCACGTCACCATAACAAATGCCTGAATGTTCCAGTCATGAGTTTGGTACAAACATAGAACATCCTCTCTGCACACAGTCCTAAACGGAGTGCTCATCTATACACAGAAACATCAAAAATAGGAGCAGGAGTAGACCATTTGGCCCTTGGAGGCTGCTCTGCTGATCATCCATTTCGGTCCCCTGTTCCCACTTCCTCCCCACAACCTTTCACCCTAAGAACTATGAAGAGTGTGGACATGGATACCACCATTACACCTCCCACCATGTATGTGGCAGGTACTCATGTGACTCAGCCAACGTTGTCTATCTCATACGCTGCAGGCAAGGATGCCCTGAGGCATGGTACATTGGTGAAACCGAGCAGAGGCCACCGCAACAGATGAATGGGCACTACACAACAATCAACAGACAGGAGGGTTCCCTCTCAGTTGGGGAACACTTCAGTGGTCCAGGACATTCTACCTCGAACCTTTGGGTGACCATCCTCTAAGGCGGACTTCAGGACAGGCAGCAGCGAAAAGTGGCCGAGCAGAGGCTGATAGCTAAGTTTCATATCCATAGGGAGGGTTCATGTCACACTACAGGTGACCACCATTGCACTATATATATATATATATATATATATATACACACACACACACACACACACACACACACACACACACACACACACACACACACACACACACACACACACACACACACACAGACCCCGCTTACACTCACACACACACACATATATATATATATACACTCTCTCTCACAGACACTCACAACCTCCCACCCCACACACACCTACAGATACACACACTCCCCCACTTACACATGCACCCTCTTCACAGACTTAGACCCCTTTACACTCACACACGTGGGGTGAATTTGTACTTCAGAGTTACATTGTACTTTGCTCAAAAACTGCATGAATCCATGTAAGACTCTGTTAACTCACTTTTTAGATTAGAATCAGTCTGAACATTATGATACAGACAGCAGCATACAGGGGGGCGTATACCTTCAACACATTACCTGGGCTGACACAAATTGTTACAGTTAACCTGAGAATGTAACTTTTAAAAAAAGTTTTGTGATTTACATATGAACGAAATGAAACTAACATGGTCATTCTAACAGATGAGAGACTTAACAATCAAGGTATTTTTTTCAATGTATAATTTTAGTTACATCACACTAAACTTCTGCTATAAATTCTGTGTGTAACAATTGTGTACTCCACACCCACCTGATGAAGGAGCGGCGCTCCGAAAGCTAGTGCTTCCAATTAAACCTGTTGGATTATAACCTGGTGTTGTGTGAGTTTTAACTTTGTACATCCCAGTCCAACACTGGCATCTCCAAATCTTAAATCTTTCCTGAAAACATTTATTGTTTTGGCCTTGCCCGCTTTCCAGGGCAGAGAGTTCTCCAGGCCCATCAGTCACTGGGTGAAGGAATTTCTCCTCAGGCCAAAACAGTCTACTCCGTATCCTTACGCTGTGTCTCCCTAGTTCTCCCCAGTCTCCCAGACACACACACTCCCACATGCATCCTCTCACAGACTTAGACCCCCTTTACACTCCTGTGTCCCGTGTCTCCCCAGTCATTGAGAATATGTTTCCTGCATTTACCCCATCCAGTTCCTGTTAGAGGGGGCACGGTGGCACAGTGGTTAGCACTACTGCCTCAGCACCAGAGACCCGGATTCGATTCCAGCCTCAGGCAACTGTCTGTGTGGAGTTGGCACATTCTCCCAGTGTCTGTGTGGGTTTCCTCCGGGTGCTCCGGTTTCCTCCCACAGTCCAAAGATGTGCAGGTTAGATGAATTGGCCATGCTAAGTTGCCCAGTGTTCAGGGATGTGTAAGTTAGGTGTCCTAGTTTAGGGTAAATGTGGAGAAATAGGGGAATGGGTCTGGATGGGTTGCTCTTTGGAGGGTTAGTATGGATTTGTTGGGCTGGAGGGCCTGTTTCCACATTGTAGGGATTCAATAAATGCGTTATAGGCTTCTCCGAGATTCTCCCGTCTTTTTCTCCATACTCCAGTGAATATAGTCCTGACCAATACAGTCTCTCTTAATAAGACAGTCTTGAAAATCCAGAAATGGGAATTCAGGAGCGGGAAAGATTTAGCAGTGAGAAAGAATCGATCACATGATTCATTTTGCCAAATTTATGTGGGGGAATGTATGATTTTAGGCATCGTCAGAACTGAAGATGATCTGGTTCAGTCGAGATTGTCCAACTCTCTGAAGGAAGAGTTAACTCACTGCCTTTCCTCCATGATTTCTGTCTGAGGACAAACTCTTCAGGACAATCTAGAAACATTGGTGTAAAGGACGGACCTCAGGCTCAGGAAACTAATATTCTGGAGTAATTTGGTGCATTAGTCTGGTGACTCTTACCAAATTGGAACGATAACACATACTTCCAGGATTCACAACTATTCCCTACAATCAGGAGTGCTTACTTTACTGCCCAACACCCAGTTAAACAATGGTGAACCCAAGGTTGACAAAATACAACTGCTACTTCATAATCCTGCTTAGATGCTCTACAGTACGGAAACAGGTCTCGGCCCAATAAGCCCACACTGCCCCTCCGAACAGTAACCCACCCATACCCTATATTTGCGCCAGACTAATTCCCCTAACATTATGTGCAATTTAGCATGGCCAATTCACCCGACCTGTACATCTTTGGATTGTTACCAAAACAGGAACTGTCCTCTCTGGGCATCTAACCTGGTTACTGTGATTTGGATTAAAACCATAATCATGTTTACAGCTGATTAACTGCTATTATATAGGGCAGATAATAAACACCAAGAGCAATTACACTGTATACTAATTAATACCATGGCAACAATCATTCAAATGCAGCAACAGCACAGAAGGTACAATAGATTTTAGAGTAACACTGTTTGCCAGTGACGTAATTTGTGGATTGACAGAAATACCTCACGTGTTCCTATTCTTTTACTGAAGACAATGGCAAGTTGTTTCCAAATCTGGAAACATGATATTGCCACTTGTAATATTCCCTTTAAACCGAGGAAGGCCAGTGTTGGAAAATTCTTCATATTCATTGTCAAGATCAAATGAAGCCAAATTGCTTACACAGTATACCAGATTTTGTTTTATTCGTTCGTGGGATATGAGCATCACTGGCTGGGTCAGCATTTATTGCCCATCCCTAATTACCCAGGGGGCAGTAGAGAGTCAACCACATTGCTGTGGGCCTGGAGTTACATGTAGGCCAGACCAGGTAAGGATAGCAATTTCCTTCCATAAAGGACGTGAGTGAACCCGATGGGTTTTTCCAATAATTTCATGGTCATCATTCAACTCTTTATTCCAGACTTTTATTTCATTGAAATTTCACCATCCGCCAGGGTCAAATTCGAACCCAAGTCCCCAGAATATTACCTGGCTCTCTGGATTAATAATCTAGCGATGACTCCACAAGGCCATGACTTCCCCTGAACCAGAGCAAAGCTCTCTCTAATTTTACTGCACTGACACACTTCAATGGGCGGCTCGGTGGCTTAATGGGTGGCACAGTAGCTCAGTGGTTAGCACGGCTGCCTCACAGTGCCAGGGTCCTGGGTTCGATTCCTGCCTGTCTGTGAGGAGTTTGCACATTCTCCCGGTGTCTGCATGGGTTTCCTCCGGGTGCTCCGGTTTCCTCCCACAGTCCAAAGATGTGCAGGTTAGATGAATTGGCCATGCTAAGTTGCCCAGTGTTCAGGGATGTGTAAGTTAGGTGTCCTAGTTTAGGGTAAATAGGGGAATGGGTCTGGATGGGTTGCTCTTCGGAGGGTTAGTATGGATTTGTTGGGCTGGAGGGCCTGTTTCCACATTGTAGGGATTCAATAAATGTGTTATAGGCTTCTCCGAGATTCTCCCGTCTTTTTCTCCATACTCTAGTGAATATAGTCCTGACCAATACAGTCTCTCTTAATAAGACAGTCTTGAAAATCCAGAAATGGGAATTCAGGAGCGGGAAAGATTTAGCAGGGAGAAAGAATTGATCACATGATTCATTTTGCCAAATTTATGTGGGGGAATGTATGATTTTGGGCATCGTCAGAACTGAAGATGTGGAGCTTAGGTGAATAGGCCATGCGAAACTGCCCACTGTGTTAGTCAGGGGTAAAGAAATGAGGTTTGGGTGGGTTTCTCTTCGGAGGGGCAGTGTGGACTTGTTAGAGAATCGAATCTAATACCAATCTCAGAACCGCACTGGGAATTCTTCCACATTATCCAGTCGTGTATGGATCCAAATGTCTTTCAAATGTTGTAACTATACCCACATCCACCACTTCCTCTGGCACGTCATTCCACACATGAACCACTCTCTGTGCAAAAGAATGTTACTCTTTAGGTCTTTTTTAAATCTTTCTCCTCTCACCTTTGAAATATGCCCACTAATTTTGAATTCCCCTGGCCTAAGGGAAAGATCATTGCTACTCACATTATCTAAGCCCCTCATGATGTCATAAATCTCGATCGGGTCACCCCTCAACTTCCTCAGCTCCAGTGAAAAAAGCCTCTGACTTTTTTTTTAAAAAGCCATACCTTCCATTCCCAGCAGGATCCTGGTAAATATCATCTGAACCCTTTTGTCTGAACAATATCCTTGATTTACTGTAGTTTTAAAACAAACCATATTTGTTTCAGTACAGTACAGCCTTAAAATGGAGCTGATAAAAATCCACACACATTAATGAGAAGGTTGGAGATTACTGTGGGATGATTCACAGATTGCTGAGATCAACAATAACCTGCCAGTAATGTCACTGGAATAATAATTCGGGGACCCAGGTTCACGGGTTCAAAACCCACCTCCACAAGTTACAGAATTTAAATTCAATTAAATAAAAATCCAGAATATAACGCTAGTCTCAATAATAAAATTAACAACAATTGTTATAAAATCCCATGTGGTTCACTAAAGCCCTTTAGGGAGGGAAATCTGTCATCCTTACTTGCTTTGGTTTACATGTGACTCCAGACGGGCAACAATGTGGTTAGCTCTTAGCTGCCCAGTAACATAGCATGAACAAGCCGCTCAGTTTAAGGGGAAATAGGGTTGGGCAACAAATCTTGGCCTTGCCAATGACTTTCAGTTCGCCGGCCCCCAATGCCTCATCTTCATCATGGACATCCAGTCCCTATACACCTCTATCCGCCATGACGAAGGCATCCAAGCCCTCCATTTCTTCCTCTCCCATCATCCCCATCAGAACCCTTCCATTGACATTCTAATTTTGGCTGAACTGGTCCTCACCCTCAACAATTTCTCCTTTGAATCCTCCCTCTTCCTCCAGACCAAAGAGATAGCCATGGGCACCCACATGGGACCCAGCTATGCCTGCCTCTTCATCGTGTATGTGGAACAGTCCATCTTCCGCTGCTACACTGGCACCATTCCCCACTTTTTCCTCCGCTACATTGATGACTGTATCAACGCCATCCCATGCTCCCACGAGGAGGTTCAACAGTTCATCAACTTCACGAACACCTTCCACCCTGACCTCAAGTTCACCTGGACTATCTTGGACACCTCCCTCCCCTTCCTGGACCTCTCCATCTCCATTTCTGGTGACTGACTCCACACAGACATCTACTACAAATCCACCGATTTCCACAGCTACTTGGACTACACCTCCTCCCACCCTACCCCCTGTAAAAATGCAATTCCTTATTCTCAATTCCTCTGCCACCGCCACATTGCTCCCAGGAGGACCAATTCCACCACAGAACATCCCAGATGGTCTCCTTCTTCAAAGACCGCAATTTCCCCTCCCAAGTGGTTGACGATGCCCACCAGCGCATCTCATCCACTTCCTGCACCTTCGCCCTTGAACCCCACCACTCCAATCACCATAATGACAGAACTCCCCGGGTCCTCATCTTCCACTCCATCAACCTCCGGATACATCACATCATCTTCCGCCACTTCCAACACCTGCAAACAGACCCCACCACCAGAGATATACTTCCCTCCCCACCCCATCTGCATTTTGGAGAGACCATTCCCTCCGTCACTCCCTTGTCGGATCCACACCTACCCAACAACCCACCCTCCTCTCCCAGCACCTTCACCTGCCACCACAGGAAGTGCAAAACCTGCACCCACACTTGCCCCCGCCTCACCTCCATCCAAGGCCCCAAAGGCTCCTTCCACATCCGACAGAAACTTATCTGTACTTCACACATGTCATCTACTGCATCTGCTGCACCCGATATGGTCTCCTCTACACTGGGAAGGCAGGATGCCAACTTGCAGATCATGTCAGAGAACATGTCCGGGTCACCCGCACCAACCAACCCCACCACCCTGTGGCTGAACACTTCAACTCCCCCTCCCACTCCCCCAAGGACATACAGATCCTGGGCCTCCTCCATAGCCAATCCCTAACCACCCGCCGCCTGGAGGAAGAATGGACCCTCCACTTCGGTACGCTCCAACCACATGGGATCAATGTGAACTTCACTAGTTTCCTCATTTCCCCTCCCCCCACCTTATCCCAGATCCAACCTTCCAACTCGACACTGCCCTCTTGGCCTGTTCTACCTGTCCATCTTCCTTCCCATCTATCCGCTCCACCCTCCTCTCCAACCTATCATCTTCACCCCATCTTCATCTACCTATTGCATTCTCAGCAACCTTCTCCCCAGCCCCATACCCCTCCCATTTATCTCTCAGTCCCCTTGGCCCATAAGAGGAAGGGTTTATGCCTGAAACGGCAATTCTCTTGCTCCCCAGATCTTGCCTGACCAGCTGTACCTTTCCAGCACCACACGTTTGGACTCTTGCCAGTGATGTCCACTTCCCATGAAAGAATAAAAAGAACGTATTTAAACCATAAAGCATAGACTAGACATGGGGAGGCCCTTTCTGGCCGGAGTGCGTGGTGCTAATACAGTGAATATCAAGAGTGAGATGGATCAGTTCACGATTAGTGCACAGATCTCTTTAGATCGAGGACACATGATCCCCTGAACTGGCTTTGATCACCTGAAATGATTGGAGAGGAACTTTCCCAGAAGTTGGTTGCCCACTGGCCCCAAGACTGGTTGTCTTCTGTCTCTACCTCAACCATAAGGGAGTGGTGGGGGAGGGAAGCAACTGCATCTGAAATGCCTTGTTACAACCTGATTTCTGTTTTTTTGTTCATTCTGTGATGTGGATGAAAGGAGACAGCATTAGCCAGAACACTGACAGGTTCCCCTTCCCCCTCCACATGCCCGAAACGTCGATTCTCCTGCTCCTCGGATGCTGCTGACCTGCCGTGCTTTTCCAGCACCATACTTTTCGACCCTGACTCTCCAGCATCTGCAGTCCTCACTTTCTCTCTGGCATCGAAACTGGCCAAGAGAAACAACAAGCATCATTTTCTTCTTTCAGTTTCAGAGAACAGAACAGCTCGGTTTTCCATTGTTAATTTCACAACTTCTCTGAAAGACATGACATTCCAGCCACCAGATCTCTCCCAGCCCAATCTGTCACCGGTTTGACAGACAGTTACTGAACGTTTGCCAACTATTTTGTCTGTGAATCTATTCCTGCCAACATCAATGCAAACTTGCTGCCAATGTCATTGAAGCCATGTTAATAGATTAACAGCAATCACTGTTGATCGATGTTTCGGGCAGGAACCATTCATCTCATGCCTGATGAAGGGCCTTTGCCTGAAACATCGATTCTCCTGCTCCTTGGATGCTGCCTGACCTGCTGTGCTTTTCCAGCACCACTCTAATCTTGCACCTCGAAATCTGACAGCCAACAGAAGAGACAAAACTAAGAATGTTCAGTTCTCTTTTGGGGCCAATAAGCATTGCTTACTTTGTGAATCAAATGGATCATTGCCTGGCTTCAACAGATAAGGACAAAAACGTTTCCGTCTACGTCCATGAGCCGGCCATTTGAGATGACAGACACATTGAGTTTTATTGATCATTTCATATGAAGTACTAAGCTGTCAGTTCATTCATCTCAATAATTAAGATTTAATAGAGTCAATAATCACAGCCATTGACAAAACAATCGATGTTTTTGTTTTAATGGACAAATTCTTTGTTCTTTTAAGTCAAATTTGTGGTAAACTGTCCTTGCAAACAGGCAGAGATAAATTACCCAGCTGTTACTGAATTGGAAGATTTGGGAGGTCAATGATAAAGGACACGGTTACCAGATCCACATGTGAGGTCAGTGAGTCGGATCATGAGGGGGATAGATAATGCGAACAGTAAAAGGTCTTTCTCCTAGGGAGGGGGAGTTCAAAACCTGAGGGGTAATATTTTTTAAGGTGAGGGAAGAAAGATTTGAAAAGAGACCTGAGGGGTAATATTTTTTACACAGAGGGTGGTTTGTATGTGGAATGAACCAGAGGAAGTGGTAGATGTTGGAACATTAAAAATACCTTTGGACAGGTACATTAATAGGAAAGGTTTGGAGGAATGTGGGCTAAATGCAAGCAAGTGGGATAGTTTAGTTGGGAAGCTTGGCCAGCGTGGACTAGTTGGACTGGAGGGTTTGCTTCTGTGCTGTGTGAGTCTATGACTGGGTTCGGAGATGAGCTTAATCTCTTTCCTTCACTGGCGCAGTGACGTACCTCACCTGCATCGCATGAAGACTGGGAACCTAGCAGACAGTGAGAAAGGAACAACAGCCTTTATATCTTTGGCAATAAAAATGACTGCAAAATGACCTTCCTTGAGAACGGTATTTCCTGACAATAATAATACAACTAGTGATGGTCCCAAAAAAATAGAATAGCATAACCTAAATACCGGTGTGGACAGCTGGCTTAAAGTAAATAGCAGCGAGCTGTTTGTTCTCCAGCTCGTTATAAAAGGTAACACAATGTCCTTGCCATTCCCTAACAGTCAGTGATCATGTTTCTCAAGGTTACAGAACTTGACACAATATGAGTATTTCCTCTGACCCTTGGATAGTTCTACGTTGGGAGTGAAGAGAAATAACAGAAACTATAACATCAGCTCTCTTAGAATTAGAATTATTGTCACACGAATTCAAATGAGTAGTGAAAGGTTTGCACGGTGGCAAAGTGGTTAGCACTGTTGCCTCACAGCGCCAGAGTCCCGGGTTCAATTCCCGCCTCAGGAGACTGACTGTGTGGAGTTTGCACGTTCTCCCCGTGTCTGCGTGGGTTTCCTCCGGGTGCTCCGGTTTCCTCCCACAGTCCAAAGATGTGCAGGTCAGGTGAATTGGCCATGCTAAATTGCCCGTAGTGTTAGGTATAGGGGTAAATGTAGGGGTATGGGTGGGTTGCGCTTCGGCGGGTCGGTGTGGACTTGTTGGGCCGAAGGGCCTGTTTCCATACTGTAATGTAATGTAATGTAATGTAATGTTTACAAGTCGCCACTTATAGCGCCACTTTGGGTACCAAGGTACCTGGGTAGAGATTCTAAAGTACCAATTCTTAGGGGAAAAAAAATTAGAAAAAATTAAGTCCAGCATTACAGATCATAGGAATAAATTTAAAAAGTAAAGAAATAAAAGGTTCAGAATAACAGTCCTTCCAACACAGTCGATGCTGACACTTACCCTCAAGTCCCCGCCTTGACTCCAGACTGTATCAGGCTTCACCTCCAGGCTCTCAAGTCCAGGAGACCACTCTGGAATCATCTCGAGACTAGACGTCCATGCTGAGGCCATGCCAGGCCACCACACCAGGCCTACGCTGAGGCCAAGGGTTGGAGCCTGCTCTGAGGCCCAGCATCCAGGTCCGCACGGAGGCCGGAGGTTCAGGACATCACCAAGAAGAAAGAAGGAGAATGAAAGCACAGGAGAAAAACAAAGAGAAAAGAATCCGAAAGGAATGGAGGAGCTCTGGCTGAGAAGTCCTATGTTGCCGCCATCTTGAATCTGAATATCTGCATTCCGCCCTGCTTCAGGTTTTCACGAACACAAGGTTCCACTGAAATTATTCACGATAACAAATCAATTTGCACCAAAGGAATCCGGAAGAGATGAACATGAATGGAAACTGGGATGGTTGGTTCTCCCAATGGTTAATCTGGCAATTTTACAAACTGTTGCAGCACTGACCCATAGGGACACGGCAGAACGTTCACTGCACAGAGCTGGCTGATCGAAGCTTGCACAACCTGAGGTCGGCTCGATAGATCTCACTCAAAAGGAGACACAAAAAGTGCGAAAGGTGCAGCAACGGAGATTAGCCAGCCAATCAGGAGTTTCAATTGTGCCACTTTCTATCAATAAGATCACATCTATAATGCTGCGGTTCACCTTGCAACACAGACATTTATAACTGCCCAGTTTGCTCTGATACCAAATGTTAGCTGTGTAATCTTTATCATAGTGGTTACAGTTGTATGATGGACGATAGTGCCATGGAAGCCTTCATTGAGAAAGGGGCATTAGCTCATTTGCACATCACTTAGATGTTTTTTATCATGGACTCTATCCAGTCTCATCCTGGAGATAAAATGGAGTCAATGAAGATGCTCCCTGCTCTATTCATCAAAACCTTCAGCTGAACTTACTGATGACATTTCTTCCAATGATGGTTTCGTCAGGGAGAATATCCACAGACAATCTGACCTCAACACTCTGGGTGTTGGAAGTCTTCACTTCAAACACCCAATCTCCACTGAACTGCCAGCCTCAATGTTCAAGCATTCACTATCTCAGATCGTTCAATTGTTACTTATGCGAAACTACCGACCGGTCGACAGTGAGAGCTCTGCATTTGTTTTTATGTAAACAAATCTGCCAGATGGTTTGCCCTGCAGGAAGGCGATCGCTGCGAGGAAATCATAAAATAAAAACTTCTCTCAGGGAAAATCTGATCATCGGGAGAGAGGAAGATGTTACAGCAACAGCGGCTGAGCAGATTTCCACTTTTAATGTACAGAGCATGGCCTTCAGAAATGCTTCAACAGTTACGTGTGTATCTGAGCTCCCAGGGGACTAGAATAATAACAGAGGGAACTAGGATTCAATCCATGGGTGGCAGGGGTCTTGCTCCCAGGAATCCATCTCTCTTCCATAATATCTGACTGGGTAAACCAGGGCTGTGTGCTGCAGGTGGTTGCCGTGGGTTGAACACACTACTCTTCCCAGCTTTGCGGACTTGAGAATTTGCAATATGTCCATGTCACGGAAATTATTGAATCCCTAAAATGTGGAAACAGGCCATCAGGCCCAATATGTCCACACCGACCCTCCGAAGAGTAACCCATCCAGACCCATCCCCCTACTACTCTACATTTACCCCCGACTAATACACCTAACCTATACATTCCTGAACACCAATTCACCTAACCTGCAGATCTTTGGATCGTAGGAGGAAACCGGAGTACTCCAACGAAACTCACGCAGACACAGGGAGAATGTGCAAACTCCACACAGACAGTCGACTGAGGCTGGAATCAAACCCGGGTCCCTGGTGCTGTGAGGCAGCGGTGCTAACCACTGAGCCACCGTGCCGCCCTGTGTCATGGGGCCAAAGTCCCAGCTGCACCATTTGAAGGTAGCAGGGTGGCGAAGCAGATGGTGGAAGGTGCGGGGTCATGGGAGCAACATGCTTAGAAACACAGGCCCATTGAAGAAAGGTGAGGTAAACTGTTAGCTACCCAATTGTGGCCTTTATTTTGAGGAGAATGAAGTACAGACATTGGGAGGTTTTGCGAAAACTAGAAAGGCACTAGTCCGACCACAGTGTGAATACTTTTGTCCCCTTACTCTGGAGAACGATATACTGGCCTTGGCAGCAGACCAGAGAAGGTTCACTAAGGCTGACCTCCAAGTATGGAGGGATTGTCTTCTGCGAGATTGAGTGAATTGGGATCGTACCCAGTGGAGTCTAAGAGAAAGAGAGGATATTTTACTGAAAAATATTCTTGATAGAGTGGAACAAGAGAAGTTATTTTCCTCGCGGGAGAGTCTAGGATCAGGGGCATAACCTCAGAACAAGAGGCTGTACCTTTGATATGGAGCAGTACAGCACAAGATGCCCTGTGGCCCACCATATGTGTGCCAACCACAATTCCATTCTAAATTAATCCTATCTCCCTGTGCACGGTCCATATCCCTCTGTCCCCTGTCTGTTCATGTATCTGTTCATGCTCGGTGCAGAGAGTTTCTGGAGCAACATAATGGATTATTTAACCTTGCCATGTTCAAGACAGAGAGATTAGGAGGAATCTCTTCTCTCTGAGGATGGTGAATCTATGGAATTCTTTACCGCACAGGGCTTTCAAGGCTGGGCCATTAAGCATATTCAAGGCTGTGACAGAGAGATGTTTAATTGGGAAGGAAATCAAGGGTTATGGGGATAGGGCAGGGAAGTGGAGTTGAGGATTTCAGCTTAGACATTGAATGCAGGAGTGGACTCTTTGGGCTGAATGGCCTTGCACCATCTGGCCTTGTGGTCTTAATGACTGGACATCGGCACTTTGGTGAAATGTGACTTCATCACCTGAACAGTGATCACAGATAATAAAAACAGCAAATGCTGGAAACCATCAGCAGGTCTGGCAGCATCTGCAGAGACCACTTTCAGTCCAGTACGATCTTCTTCAGAACTGAAGAGTTTTTTGCAAATGATGACTTTTAAACTGTTGACAAAGGCAGAAGAAGAAGAAGTGGAATTGAGGGTGATGTTATCCAGAGCAAAGAAAAAGAGAGCGCTAACAGTACTGAAGGAGCGAAATAGATGCAAAATAGGTGCAAATGATAGATGGGAATGGCAAGTGTTGAATATAGGTTGACTTTTCTGAGTACAAACCTCTGCAAATGAGACACAGGGGTGGGTGGTGGGGGGAAGGAATGAGATGTAATAAAAAAGGATGATATTATTCATGCCCTGAAGCTGTTGAACTCAATGTCGCATCCTAATGGTTGTAAAATTCCAAAGCAGAAAATGGGTTGTTTTTCTTCAAGTTTGCAATGAGCTAACGGCATCAGACCTAAAACAGAAATGGGAGCCAGATGGTGTCTTGAAATGGCAAGCAAATGGATGGTCAACATCATTCTCACAGAGTGGCCATCCAATCTACAACATAAAGGAGCCAGTGTGGTGAGCAGTGAATGCAGTAGGTTAGATCAAAGGATGTGCAAATGTAATACAGAATCCTGTAGGCAGAGGTGGAACGTGAGGATAAGGGGAAGTCCGATTGTTGTTCTGGGACAGGCAAGGAAGGCAAAGGGCACAAGCAGCTACTTTCCTCAATCACATCCAACAACAGAGCTCAGAAACTGCTATCACCTTTGTAAAGCAAGGGGGAAAGAGGAGGTAATGAATGTCTGGGATGGAGGGGCTTGGGGAACTGGCAAACGACGGATGATTCTTTGCAGGTTTGTCTTTAAGATGTACAAGACCCAAAGAAAACTTGCCTCCGAGCACAAAACACTGTCCTGAGAAAGGAAGCTTTGACATAGCGAAGAAAATCTCAACCTCTCTGATGTCTGTGCACTGAATCAGGTTGCTCTTTCGTTTAACTACTGATCCTGTGCTACCTCACAGGCTACGGTCAGGTAACAGCTTTAACTATTACGGACGGGAAGTCACTTTCATCAATATCTTGTGAGAGAATGTAGGACTCGAGGGACAAACTAGGAGGTGGGCTGGCCAAACCCTGCACATCATGTACACAGCCTGACATAACGGCAACAAGAACCAACAATTTAAACACCTATCTGCCTGACTGTCACTGTCAAGCCCATTACTGATAAACATGCAGCACAGTTACACAAACCAGTTGCAAATCAATAGTCAATGTCCAAATAAATCCTGACTGCAAAAAAAAATCTATCACACAGCAGACTTATAATCATTTTGCTTTGGACCTAATTTACTTTGAATCTGTGGCCTATTTGTTGCAAACACATTAATTACATAGGGACTCACACATATCAATATGCGCAAAAACCGAAAACAGATTCTTCTACGTATTTGGTGTTTGAGAGTAATGTTTCCCAGATAACTGTACTCACTGGAACAATAAAACCTATTCTCCTTATGGGTTTCAGATCTGCTATGACAGCTATACTTTGGACAAAACAGCCTGAATTCATATCCAAATAAAACTTTTTGCCCTGTTTAAATATTCATAATACCTTTCAAACTTATAATACCTTCAGGAGGGTTCTTGTGGTAATGGCCTTGCCACAGGGTTAGGGTTAGGGTTCAAGTCCCATTTGTCATAATATCTCTGATCAGGTTGCTGTACAAAATATTGAAAAACACTTAAATATGGGATTTTCTGGCATAGTGATAATATTCCTCTCTTGAAGCCAGGAGGGCCAGGTTTAAGACCAATGTGCTCCAAAGGAGTGTAAATGACATCTTTGCAATGACTGATTGGAAAGATCTACAATACGTTCAGGGAACAGATGTTGGGGAACAAAATCATGGAATGGAGATTCAGCAGTCCCACTGTCAAGATATTTATAAGATATAGGAACAGATGGAAGCCATTCAGCCCATCCAGTCTGTTCCACTAATCTACAAGATCGTGGCTGATCTGACAATCTCAACTCCCCCTTCCTGCCCTTTTCCCATAATCCTCGATTCCCTTCCCGATTAAAAATGTCAGTCTTAGTTATTCATACTGTTAAAGTATGGAGGGCAATTCAGCAGAGGGAAGGCAATATTGGCAAAACATCTTCTCTGACACCTATAATGGGTATGCTGGGTTTTCAACTGGGGATGATAGATGCAGGATTCAAACATTGGGCAGCTAGAGGTGTATCTTGCATGGGTGATTTATTTGAGGGAATCACAATGATGCCCTTTGATCAGTTAGCATGGAAATATGAGCTATCCAACAGGGACCTCTTTCGTTTTTTTTAAGTAAGGGATTTTATTCAAAAGAAGACTACACTTTTGACTGATCCCTACAAATCCGACATAGAGAGGGGGATGCTCAGTGTTAAAGTACACTTTCTGTCAGCACTTTATATCATCGATTGGAGGGCGGCCCCTCAGATGAGTTTGATCGACTCTGTAGGGTGTGGGAGAGAGAGCTAGGTGTTGAAGTTTCCTCAGAGACATGGGAGGATATTTGGGAAAATGCAAGAAAGATATCAATTTGCAATAGGATCCATGCTTTACGGTGGAAGATTCTCCACAGGGTCCACTTGACTCCAGACCGTTTGTCAAAATTTAAACTGGGGTATCTTCAACACGTCTTCAACATGATCATCTGTGTCTCTGCCTTAAATGTATGACCCCTTATTCTGAGATTACGCTCTCTGGTCCTCAACCTTCCCACAGAGGGAAAGACCCTTTCCGTCTTTACACTGTCAACATCCGTAACGCTTACTCAGTCTTTATCAAAACTAGAGAGAAAAGTGCTCGGATGTCCAGCAGTTTCTCAGTGGTCTTAAGTCAAACCTGGACCAATTTGCTCAATGGGAATGTCGTAGGTTTGGGTCCCTGCCCCCCGATCCCAGTTGTGTGTCAGTCAATGAGGTGCAATTTGGCATTGTTTATAAAGAGGAGCATGGTTTCCCTATCGGTGATGTGTATGCATCTCCATGGTACACAAGGCGGACTCTCCAATCAGACGCAAGGTGGCCTACTTGGCATTCTGTTGACCAGAGGTCACAGACGAACTATGATCCCATTAGCCAATGGTTAATATTCTGCCATTTTCTTCAGATAAAGGAAGAAAATTGGAAAGCGGGGGGTATTATGAAACTGCTGGTGGTGGAATGGATTTGTCTGTACTTGCCCTCATAACTCTCATTTAATATTTAATGCTAGGCATTATTACCCCACCATGAATTGGAACAGCTCACCACGTTACGTGTTGCAAGTGCTTGTTACGTTAGTCGAAAATGTCAGATATTTTAAGAGCATTTTTCAGACTGTATAAAATAAACAGATCAACAAGCGCATTAACGAAAACACATTTTGGAATTTCATTCTGATGCAAATAACAGAAAACAATGTTGCTGGCAAACGTGCCCTTTGCCTTTAACGACAGTGCCCTGTAAACTGCAACACGGTTAGAAATTCAGTAACTGTGATATTCTATACATCGCAAGAGACCTAATGGGGAGCTGAGATTACAAAGCTCTGCAGGCTGCAAACATTAGCCAATTTGCACTGAGACTGCTGAGCTCTTCGATTATATCATCACACATAATATTACAAATGAGAAACTGAGTTGCCTGTCTTCTGTACATTAATAAACCTGTCATAAATTCCATCTGTGGCTCTCGTTGTATCTGGGCCCTCTTCCCACCCTTCGCCATCACCTTGAACGCGAATTTGTCAATTAGTCAACATCGTCTGAAGTGCAAATCAGACGTTTGCTACTTTTTGCTACAACACAAATCGGAAAAAATTAAATGCCACTGTAACGGAGAACTGTCTCTGGGAAGCTCATACACTTGCGTTGCCGCTGTGGAATAATTTATTGTCATGGAAACAATGAACGAACGAATGGCATCTCAGAGCTTGCACCAATCTGGCAGCACGATGATCATTTTGTGGAATATGCCTTTTTGTGCATCTTCACCACGGTACAGCTGGAGTCTTTCACATCCCTGTTTTCTTCTGGTCTTTCGTTGTGAAAGAGAGAAAACAGACAATTCGAAAAGACTAAAGATAGGACCAACCCAGTCACAAGCTGAGAAGAAATCTGAAAAGGGACACCTGTGCAAACACTGTGCCAGATAAAAGTACAGATAAAAACAAAAGATTTTCAGTGAGGGAGGGGAGAGATGATGGCCTAGTGGTATTATCACTAGCTGATTAATCCAGGCAGTGTTCCAGCCACCCAGATTTGAATTGTACCACAGCAGATGGTGGAATTTGAATTCAGTAATAAAACATCTGGAATTAACAGACTAATGATGACCATTGTTTATTGTTGGAAAAGCCCATCTGGTTCATTAACGTCACTAAGGGAACAGAACTGTCATCTTTACTTGGTCTGGCCTACACGTGATTCCAGACCCACAGCAAACAATCAGGGGAAATGTAGAACAATAGAGTAGGAGAATGGGTCTGGGTCGGTTACTGTTGGAAGAGTCAGTGTGGATTTGTTGGGCCAAACGGCCTGTTTCCACACTGTAGGGATTCTATGATTCTGTAACTCTTAACTACCCTCTGAGCAATTAGGGAAGGGTAATAAATGCAGGCCAAGCCAATAACACTACATCCAATGAATTACCAGAAAAAAAGGATCAAGCTTGCATGATCACAGGATGTTTCTAAGCGCCTTACAGTCAGGAACTTTGGATGTGCAGTCACTCAAGTAATGCAGGAAATGTGGCAGCCAATCTGAGCACAGCATGCTCCCACAGATAGCAAAGTCTGACTGACTGGGTGAGCTGTTCATTTGTGTTTGCGGGATAAATAAAAGGCTGGGGTTAACTCGCAGACTCTGGTGAAAAGTAGTGCCATGGAGGTCTTGCACATCCAGTTGTGAGGGAAGCCAACATTCCTGACAGTGCGGCAATTCCTCAGGACTGGAGTTCAGGCCTCTTCATTAGTTTTCCATTCTCGAACGCAGAACCTCCTGGCTCTGAGACAGAGACGCTACCCACTGAGCTATGGCTGACAGTAAGAGTCGGTACTTTAATGAAAAATGTAAGCACAAAATTGATGACATCTTCATCCTTCAGCCCCCTCCCATAAACAGAGCTACACCACGCAATTGGACATCTGACATTCCGCACCACACTCAACTGAGTACCATTGCTGCAAGATGATCACCGACAATCTGCCCTGGACCACCCACATGGATGCAAAGGTCAAGAAGGCAAACAACGCCTCTTCTTCCTCAGGAAGCTAAGGAAATTCAGCATGTCCAAAAGGGCCCTCACCAACTTTTACAGATGCGCCACAGAAAGCATTCTATTTGGATGCATCACAGCTTGGTACAACAACTGTTCAGTCAGGACCATAATAAACTACAGAGAGTTGTGAAAACAGACCACTCCATCACACAAACCAACCTTCCATCCATTGGCTCCATCTGCACTTCCCGCAACCTCGGAAAGGCAGCCACATCATCAAAGACCCCTGCCAGTCCAATTCTAACCTCTTCCAACCTCTTCCATCAGGCAGAACATGCAAAAGCTCAAACACACGCACCAACAGGTTTAAGAACAGATTCTTACCCGCTGTTACTAGACGTCTGAAAGGACCTCTCAAACTTCAAATCTAATGTCGATCTTGCGTTTTGTGCACCTTCTTTGCAGCTGTAACTTTGTAATTCTTGGTCTGTTTGATCACCCTATGATCTTTGTATGATAAGATCTGACTGTACTGCACTCAAAACAAAACATTTATCTGTACCTAGGTACATGTGACAATAATAAATCAAATGAAAAATCAATAATCTAGACACTGGAACAGACGAAAGCCCATTCCCACCATGATCACAGCACCAATGCATTTGTCCAGGAATGCAGGGTTTTCAGGCAGTTCTAAAACGTTTGTTCATGAGTCTAGACATCACTGGCATGGAGACCAGTTTCCAAACTGTCCTGGAGAAGGTAGTGGTGCAGCCACAGTTTGAACTGCTGCAGTCCTTCGTGTTTAGGATCACCTGGAGTGCTGATGGACATGATTGATCCAGGGACATTGAAGGAACGGTGATAAATTTCCAAGCTGCGTGGTGTGGGGCATGGAGGAGAACTTGCAGATGGTGGTGTTGCCAAATGCCGGCTGCTCGTGTCCCCTCCCAGACAGTAAAGGTTGTAGGTTTGGAAAGCGCTGACAAAGGAGCTTGCGTTGAGTTGCTAAGGTGCACCTTCTAGGCTGTACACACTGCTGCTCCTGTGTTGTGGAGGAGCCAGTGTTGGACTGGAGTGGGCAAAGTTAAACATTACACAACACCGGGTTATAGTCCAACAGTTTCAGTTGGAAGCACTAGCTTTCGGAGCCCTGCTAACTGAAGGTTTTTGCGTGATTTTTAACTTTGCTGCTACTTGGCCAGTCCAGAAGGCCTTGAACTTTGAAGGTGATGGATGGACTGACAACGAGGCTACATTATAATAGATGGTGTCCAGCTTCTTGAGTGTTGTTGGAGATACACTCTTTCAGTGAACCCTCCATTCCCCCTTGTGACATGCCAACAGGATGTGGGGAGGGAGGAGATGAGCAGCTCACTCCGAGGCTCTAACCTGCTCTTGCAGTGACAGTAATTCTGTGGCTCGACCAATTCAGTTTCTGATCGATGGTAACTCCTCCCCAGATGTTATTAACATCAGTACTTTACCCCAGTGTCTGCCTACATCTTGGCTTCAACCAATGCTCACTTTATCCTTCCCTGTTCCTCAAAGTTCTCCTTCATTGTGGAATTGGGAGAGGACAAGGGAGATGACAAAGGAAAGTAGCAGAAGTAAAAGAAATCTACAGAGGATGGAATTTAAGATCCCACAATCCAAAGATGTGCAGGTGAGGTCAATCGCCCATTGTGCTCAATGATGTGTAGGCTGGGTGCATTAGCCAGGGGTAAATGTAGAGTTATACAGTAGGGGAATGGGTCTGGGTCAGTGTGGACTTGTTGGGCCAAATGGCCTGTTTTCACACTGTAGGGATTCTATGATTCGGGTGGCACCATGGCTCAGTGGTTAGCACTGCTGCCTCACAGCACTAGAGACCCAGGTTCAATTCCAACCGCAGTTGACTGTCTGTGTGGAGTTTGCATGTTCTCCCTATGTCAGCGTGGGGGTGCTCTGGTCTCCTCCCACAATCCAAAAGATGTGCAGGTCAGGTGAATTGACCATGTAAAATTGCCCATAATGTTAGGTACATTAGTCGGGGTAAGTATGGAGGAATGGGTCTGGCGGGGTACCCTTCGGAGGGTCAGTGTGGACTTGTTGGGCCGAAGGACCTGTTTCCATACTGTAGGGAATCTAATCTAGATTCTTCCAGGTTGACCATGGATAAAATCTTATCAACAAAAAAAAAGGAAGTGAAAGAAATCTTGGGATAAAAGTGAATCTCATGGAAAAGTGGGAGGGCTAATAAATGTATCCTTAGTCTCAATGGTGGTGGAAAAACTTTGTTGTTGGGTGTAAACAGATGCAATAGGACAGAGTCAAATACTTGGATGGGTTGACAACAAGGAAATACTGGAAACATTGGCAAGCCACAGCAAAAAAAGGAAGTGGATTCTGATCACATGCAATCCCGGAAGTCAGGAAGGGAATTATAAAGCTTGGAAGCTGCAATAAGACTGGAATGGTGCCATTCTAACACTGTGCTCAGAAAAGGAAAACACAGTCAACTCAACAGGAAAGAAAACAATCAAATGGCAATGGGTGTCTGGAGAGCATGATCTGTTCAAACATAATGAACATTTCCAAGGACAGGGGCTCATTAAAAACAGCCAACACAGATTTGGAGAGAATACGCCATATTGAATAATTTTAAATTACTTGAAGAGCAAATGGAAGAACATCTGGAAAAGAAATACAATGGATGCTGCGTACACGGATTGTCAACTTGATGAGATGCCACCTAGGTTTGTTAATTACATCAATGCACATGCAATTAAAGGGAGTGTGATAAAAATACAGACAAAGGGGAATCATTGCAAACTACATGTCCTTTGAATTAGATAGGCGGTGAGGTATCAGATGAGTGAGACTGCACATTTAGCTGGTACACTGGACAACAAAAAAATTACCTCAGGACTTTGATCAAAATAAAAGCAAATTACTGCGGATGCTGGAGCCTGAAACCAAAAGAGAAAATGCTGGAAAATCTCAGCAGGTCTGGCAGCATCTGTAAGGAGAGAAAAGAGCTGACGTTTCGAGTCTAACTGACCCTTTGTCAAAGCTGACTTTGATCAGATGGGCCAATAGGTTGAGGAGTGGCAGATAGAGTTTAATTCAGGTAAATGTGAGGTGTTGCATTTTGGAAAGGCAAATCTTGGGGGGGAGTGTTGCTGCACAAAGAAACCTTGGAATACAAGTTCATAGTTCTTTGAAACTGGAGCCCAAATAGATAGGATAATGAAGAAGGCAATTGGTATGCTTTATCTTTATTGGTGAGTGCATTGAGTATAGGAATTGGGAGGTCGTGTTGTGGCTATATATTGGATAAGCCACTTTTGGAATACTGTGTTCAATTCTGGTCTCCCTTCTATCAAAAGGATGTTGTGAAACTTGAATGGGTTCAGAAACAATTCACAAGGATGTCGCCAGGGTTGGAGGGTTTGAGCAAAAGGGAGAGGCTGAACAGGTTGGGGCTGTTTTCCCTGGAGTGTCAAAGGCTGAGGGGCAACCTTTTAGAGGTTTATAAAATCATGAAGGGCATGGAGGGTGAATGGACATTTTCCTGGGATGGAGGGGTCTAAAGCTAGAGGTTTAGGGTGAGAGGGGAAAAATATAAAAACGGACCGAAGGGGTAACTTTCTTATGCAGAGGGTGGTGCATGTATGGAATGAGCTGCCAGAGGAAGTGACAGAGGCTGGGACAATTACAACATTTAGAAGGCATCTGGATGGGACTAGCTTAATTTAGGATATCTGGTCAGCATGGAAGAGTTGGACCAAAGGGTCTGTTTCTGCGCTGTACATCCCTATGACTCTAAATACTTGACTGAACTTATAAATCAAATGCAATTGTGGAAAAGGCTCAGCTGAGTATTTTTAAGAGCAACGTGTATGTGGTTCATATACACGTTGTGCTGCGATATGCATTGGAAACATGGAAATGGGACAGCCATTTAAAACCACTCAACCACTTCCTGGATAAATACCCGCAACAGATCCTCGAAGTGACAAACTTGAGATGGCATAAGTACCAACACCGATTATACCAACATGGGGGTCAAGATGGACTCACAATGGTAACATTCTCAGAACAATTGATTCAAGGGCCTCCTCACAAATTAAGCCAGAGAAATGCAAGCCAGAGGAAACAAGAGCCAGAGACTGACCAACAAACTGGGCTGAAAAACTCTTGGAGAGACAATGATGGTGTCCAGTCATTCCTTCCTTTGCAGGAACGCACGGTTAACTTACAGCAGGAAAACAGGCCATTCTCGTTGCTGCTGTTCATACTAACCTAAAGCATCTTAATGAAATAGGAATGAAAACAGACATGGACAACATGGTTTGAATGGCTTTCTTCTGTGTTGTATCATTCTTAGGGTTCAAAGGATGATGAATAACCTGAAGGGATGAATTATACTGAGAAATACAATCCAGTTAAAGTTCTATTTCAGGATAAATACAACGTTCCCATCTCTCTTTGTTCATAAAACACTGGAAGTTTCAGCACAGCCAAACTCAATGATATCCTCTTGTTGTCCCTAATGGGCAGGTAAATATCAGGTAACAATGAAGGAGGCAATGGGCAAGTGGCGTTATCACTAGGCTATTCATCCAGAAACCCACGTAATGTTCTGGGCATCTGGGTTCAAATCCCACTGTGGCAGATTAAAATTATTTTCAAGAAAATGCAATTAAGAGTCTAATGGTTAATTGTCATCTAGTTCGTTAATGTCCTTTAGAGAAGGAAAAGTGCCAGCTGGCCTACATGTGACGCCAAACTCACAGCAAAGTGGTTGGCTCCTAACTGCTCCCGGGAAATAAACACTAGCCGAGCCAAAGGTGCCCACATCACATGAATAAATAAAAAAAGTTTTTAAAAAATCAGCAGCAATAGAACCAAGTGCATTTGTCTTTTAGACTCATAAGTCCCTACAGTGTGGAAGCAGGCCATTCAGCCCATCAAATCCACTCCGAACCTCCAAACAGCATCCCACCCAGACCCACTCCCCACCCTATCCCTGTAACCCTGTATTGCCCTTGGCCAATACACCTAGCCTACACAGCCTTGGACAATTCGGCTTTGCCAATCCATCTAACTTACACTTCAACATCACCAAACTCAATGATATCCACTTGTTGTCCCGAATGGGCAGGTAAATATAAGGTAACAATGAGCAAATGGCGTTATCACTAGACTATTGATCCAGCAACCCATGTAATGTTCTGGGCACGCGGGTTCAAATCCCACCATGGCAGACTAACTGTAGGAGGAAACCAGAGAACCAGGAGGAAACCCATGCAGACACAGGGAGAATGTACAAACTCCACACAAATAATTGCCTGAGGATGGAATGCGAACCTGGGTCCCCAGCGCAGTGAGGCAGCAGTGCTAACCACTGAGCCATGTTTTATTTCTTTCTCTGTCGACAGAGGTTAAAATGTGAGATTCACAGAGTCAATGAAGCAGGAAGCAGGGATCAATCTAGGACTATCGAGATTGTACGGTTTAGGATGCATGACAACCAATCATGTCAGCTTCATTATTTCTACGGGATTGACTCTTCTAAATGGACAGCGAGTCCGCAAGCCCAAACCCTCTCGCTTTGCAACGCTCCAAAGCCTAACTCTCCTACATTTACCTTCGATCATGGATGTTCACCATCGGAGACAGATTCCCTAACTGCCACTTACAATCAGATTAATGGCAGATGTATGATCATAAACATCTCGTAATTATATTAGCGCTGATGTATTTACAGGAATCGGCACAGACAGATGGCAAACTGAATAGAATTTATGGCTCCCGTAATATTTGCAGCAAATCTTCAGACTACTTTCAATTAACTTTGAGGGTCCAGATGGCTGTGACTGATTTCCACAGAGTTACAGCAGTTTGCTAAAAAGTCCTTGGAATGAAAGTGTTACGGTGCACCAGAATAACAACAGCTTAAGTGAAAAAAAAGTGGCCTAAAAAAACAAATTTCAAGAGTGAATTGGAAGATCTTTGAAAAAGAAACACAGCGAGCTGGGGGAACAGGAATAACAGGAGACCAACACCGAACGCTGGAGAAACTCAGCAGGTCTAGCATAATCAGTGGAGAGAGAAACAGAACTTTGGTTTCAAGCCTGGTATGGGTCTTTTTCAGAAGAGAATTGAAATAATTTGGAGGATAGTTCCTTCAAAGAGATGGCAGAAGCACAATGGCCGTCTTCAGTGCTGACTGATCCGACAATGTCGCTGCTGAGAATATAACATAAATAAACAAGATGGCGGCACCGGCCAGGTAGACAGTGGTCTGGAGATTCTGGGCCCGTCCACTCCAGGTCATCCACATCTCTCTTTCTCTTTCCTTTTTGTCTTTCCTTTCTTTCTCTTCTGGTCAGTGGCCGAAGAGGTGTCATTGTGGAGGAGGCTGGAGAGAGACTCATGTTGATGTGGGTAAAGAGCTGGGAACTCCTGGGGCATTGGCTAGACCTAGACCAGGCCCCCGTTTCAGCCTGGAGGCTGGAACACTTTACAGAAACCCTGGAGACGGGAACACTTACAGAAACCCTGGAGACCAGGAGAAAGACTGGAGCCATGTTTGGCGAGAAGGACTGTAAAGTCAAACATTCCTTACTTTACTGCCTTTATATTTGTCTGTTAATTGAACAGAAGATGAAGTTGTATTGAAGTAATTTTTTTCTTTCATTTTGTCGTCCAAAATGGCGCTGGATTGTGGCGACAAAACTGCATTTTCCAAAATACATGTGACAATAAAAACATTCATTTATTCAAAAAGAACAAGTAACTGAGCCATGTGCTTGCAAATGGAACTAGATTAATTTAGGACACCTGGTTGGCATGGACGAGTTGGATTGAAGGGTCTGTTTCCGTGCTGTACATCTCTATGACTTTAAGTGGCCCAACTTCACCTGTGGGATCAATACAAGGCTCAATGTTCAATGCGGAATATTTGGCATTTACTGTGTGTGGGAGCCTCTTCCACACAACAAAAGCTAGTGTGTGGGGTTTTTACGCTGTGGGGGTAGGAGGGATGCTATTGTGCTGCAGTTAGCTGCCACTCTGTTCTGGCTGAATAGGAAACTTTGCCACGCTTCCCACTGTTAGGGACTAGCCCAGGCCTCTCAAAGCATTCTTAAGCAGGCAGCCCAGACCATAACTTAGCTATCTGTTTCAGTAAGTGCACAGTGAAAATTACCTGGAGTAAGTTAGCTATGTTGACTACCAGGTTTTAAAACAGACAAACCTTTATTCACCGAATTACGGAATGAAACACAAAGAACCAAATACAGAATACCCACAGAACTCAGTCTATCCAAACTAGACTTAGTTATGCTGTTCCGAAACTACACAACAGTCCCAATAAACAAGCCCCTTAAACATAGAGTAAAACTGAAACTGGTCCAAGTTAGAAGGGCAGAAGGAGAGAGAGTCTAGCAGCCTGTTTCCACACAGCTCCACTGCTGAACTGAAAACCACAACTTTAGCTATCAGGATTGAACATTCCCCTTTCATTATACAGGTCACTACTAAAACTTGAAAGCTTTGGCCTAAAGTCTCATCTGTTTACATATAAACAAAAAGGCCTCCCAATACCTTTTTCATCTCTGTACCAACTCAGCCGATTTGGTGCCCATACGGTTTTATGACCCCAACTGAAAAATATCAAGGACACAATATCCTTGAGAAGAAGGACCAGCTTTTAGGAATAGGACCAGTTTTGTGACACTACCCGATACAGGTGCACTGGGAGGATTGACAGGTCAGGTTTGACCATTTAGTGATTCACAAGTCTTGTGCGTGCCATTAAGCCATTGAGAGTGTGAGAGGGTGTGTGTGTGAGAGAAGGTGTCTGTGTGTGTGTGTGTGTGTATGTATATGTGTGTGTGTGTGCACGTGAGAGAGTATGTGAGCGTGAGCGTGAGAGATTGAGTGTGAGAGAGAGTGTGCGTGAGAGATAGAGAGTAAGAGAGTGTGAGTGAGACAGAGTGAGTGCGTGAGTGAGAGTGTGAGTGTTATGTGTTTGTAAGAGAGAGTGAATGTGAGAGTGTGTATACACCTTCCTCTTCCTGTAAGTGAGTCAGTGCAACATGGTCCGCGATCATGCTGATTTCCTCCTTTGTTCAATGGGCTGGAGGTGATCATTGGATCTTGCATTTCAGGAGGGTAGTGGCTAAAATGACAACAATGCCCACTTGGCATGTGCAAATTGGCCAGGGGAGGTACAAGCAGCCAAATGGGTGCTCATGGGCAATCGGCTCCAGACTGAAACCTCAGTTTCAAGAAGGAATAATCAGAAATGAAGGTCGTGGCCATGTTGGACTTCCATTTTGAAGTATACAAGACTGGAGAGATGACTATGTTTCAGGTTGGTTTTTCCTTGGGTGGGGAAGAACATGATGTAGATGTGCTGTGGTGTTGGGCTGGTGTGGACAAAGACAGAAGTCACACAACACCAGGTTACAGTCTGAGAGGTTTATTTAAAATCACAAGCTTTCGAAGAACTGCCCCTTTTGTCAGGTGAAGGAGCAGCGCTCCAAAAGCTTGTAATTTTAAATAAACTTGTTGGATTATCACCTGGTGTCATGTGACTTCCAATGTTGGGAAAGGACAGTGAGGGGGGAGCAACAGGAATGCCTCCAGCATGGGCAGCAGGAAGAATCTTAGGAGGATAGAGTGCAACCCAAGGGGAGGAGAACGGAAAGTGCACACCATTGAGATGCCAGCAGTGGACTCACCCTGAAGCCACTCATCTCCAGTTACTTATCTTCCTTCCTCCATTACTGCACCCCTTTACGGATCAATGGTTATAAATCTCTCTTTGTCTGGTGCTCCAGCTCAGCAGCAACTAAATGCTGCATCAAGGATGTAGGCCTTGATCGCCGTGGCAACACGAGGCTTGCTTGATCGAGGAGGCGGCGATGGTAATTCCAGTTTGACCCACTCACAAACCAAGCGAGACAGACATCAGGTGGTGCCAGGCAGCAGACTGAAAAGGAATTGTCTGGTGTGTAACCCGAGTTGCAGTGCGATTGACAGAGCTAGCTGATAAAGTAAACCGTCACCCATCACTTTCAGTAAAACCAGAAATGGATCCCAAGACTTTGACCGAATGAGTTCACTCAAAATTTCAGTTCTCAAGGTGATGGGGACAATCGTGTGCTCTGAGGATTCTTCTGAAATGTGTACGGCCAAACTCAACTGGAACAAACAACAGGCTTGCTCACTGCCATCGCAGTCAAAACTAGGGGAGCATGCCCAATTAACACTCACAACATGGAGACAAATTTGAGAATTTTACATAAATACGCCGACCTGAAGTCACAAGACATAGAAGCAGAAGAAGGCCATTCAGCCCATCGAGTCTGCTCCACCATTCAACGAGACATGGCTGATCTGATAATCCCCAACTCCACTTTCCTACCTTTTCTCCATCCCCCTTAGTGATTAAAAATCTGTCTCAACCTTGAATATACTTAATAACTTGGCAATGAAGCCATCCTTAATCCAACTAGCTTTGCCTTGTCCACTGTGACAATCGCTCAGCACTGAGCAACTTTCCACCACTGGTCAGTTGTAGAGGTGAGCAGTGAAATGTTACCCTTTATTTTGTTAAAATGAATATATGTTGTCCCCCACAATGTGAGCTCTGTGCCTCATCGAGACTGAAAACCAATGTAAAACTTTGTTAAACAATTAAACACAATGTTAGATCCTGTCCGTGAGGTAGTACTAGCAATTGAAGGAGTGGAAGGAGATGGGTTTGGTCTCAGCCTTTGAATAAATTTTGCAAATAAATGAGACTGAAGTAATAATGAATTTACTCAGGAGACAGATTGGGAAATCATGTTGAGACCTCATAGCTCAAAAGCATTGTGACCATTTCCCTTCCCTCAAATGAAATATTGTAAATCTGCCGCAAAAGTGTGATCAGCTGAGAGATTCAATGTGTAATGAAGCTGTAGATGGTGATATTGAAAGCCATGTATTTCTTGGTCTGTGTCTGGCACAATCTCTGCAGTGAACTCACAGTGCAGTACACCACCAATCAACTGCATATTTTATGCTCATAAAGGGAATACCACCATCTGCATTTGCCCCTCCAAGCCCCTCACCATCCTGATCTGGAAATACATCGTCGTTCCTTCGCTGGTTAGAAATGTGGGAACTCCCTCCTTAAAGGGTCTACTTACAGCACATGGACTGCAGCAGTACAAGAAGGCAGCTCACCACCACTTTCTCAAGGGCATGAAGGAATGGAAATAAATGCTGGTCCAGCCAGCAATACTGACATCCCCTGAATGATTTTACTTTTAGGAAAAAAAACACCAGCCTTCAGGACAGCGGTTCCTGGCTACTACGGAGGCTTTGATCCATAAAGTTGACTTTATCGCTGAATCTCACTCATTTACGACTCCTTGAGGTGATGATCTTTCATGCAGGATGTTATCTACTTTGAGGTCTACTCCTATTCCAATCTCACCCAGTGGCAGAAGCCAGATTGGTGGGTCAATGCGCTAATTCCACTGTTTTTTTAAGTTGACAGCCAAAGAGCATTTGGGGAGATGGGGAAATGATGGTGGAAGAAGAGAAGCATGCTTGATTTAATCAAGGAAGACTCTTAAGAAGTAGAGAAGGTAATGGGTGCTGGCATGATAAATAGCCAGGTAAAGGCTCACTAATCCAGAATGACCAGCACTTACTGTGATTTGAAAATACTCGCTATCATTCCCTTCACTTAAAGCAAATACAACTGCACTTATTTATTTGTTTGCAACTTACGTTCCCTTTTCTGATTGTAAATCTCAATCTTTATTGGTTTCTTGATTCTGACAAGCCCAACGATTGTAACACACTAAGCCCTGCTGAAGCCAAAGTGGTTTTCCTTTAAAGTCACTTCATTTCCATAGGCATTTTAATTTATAGAGAGTCCCCTATGGATGTGTTTCTTATTTAAACTCTCCATTTGTAACGAACCACAAACTTGAAGGCCTCTTTTGGACAAAGCTGTTAAATTCATGAGTGTCCATCCCATAATGTGAAGCAAGTATTTGGCAAGGGTCTTGAGTAATTGAAAGCAAGCACGTGGCCAGTTAGCACTCTGGTCGATGGACCCTTCACTTGACGATGATGCCTACTCAGAGGCACTGATTTTTACCATGGCTTGTGAAGTGACTGAAAAGATTGATTTTTGACCCTGTAGATATTTGGGCACAAGGAAAAGCATTCCGGATGTGATGTAAGGTGTGTGACTATAAATATATATATATATTTATTTTAATATTTGGTTTGGAGGTCTTGAATTTTGAACTGGTGGCATATGGGATTTCTGTGCATCTGAAGAGGTTTGACAACTAACTTGTAAATATTTCTGTGGCCATGCTGACTTATTTTAAAACAGTCTTACAGAAATGGGGTTTTTCTTACATTCAGAGAGTTTACAACTAAACAAAGGAAACAATGTAGTGCATTAGCATTTCTGCTAGAAGATTCTGAATTCTGGAAAACACCCATAGCTCAAAACAGAAGCTTTTTAGTTACGGTTTTGTGGAAGTCTTAGCTGAGGTTGGATTTATAAAGTAGTTACTTCCGAGAAAGGGAGAAAGTTGAGAACTGTTTGATTACCTTCATGTAAGGAGTTTTGTTTTATAGTTCCAGACCAGAAGTATTTTCTTAACACTATAAGAGGTTATCTGAAGCTGAGAAAGTCTAAGCTCAGTTGTAAGAAGATTTAAGAAAGAGTCTCTCAAATTCTCCGGACTGGGAACTGGAGACTATAAAGTAATTAAGCCCCATAAAGGGAATTCTGTCTAATTGAGAGTACTGTAAGGGAGTGCTGTGGAGATTATTGAGATTGCATTTTACTGTGTATTTCTAAATCTTTTTGAACAAGAATTATACATAAATAATTTGGTCTATTTGGTTTTATTTTGTTCTATTTATAGAATATAGCTTTATTGCAGTGTCTGTGTTTCAGTGAGTGACCACCTCCGTAAAACTAAAAGAAAAGAAAGGAAATATGATCTATCAAGCCACATTTCAGTCTCAAATCAGATTTGTCCAGTAATAGCATAGCAGGTAGAGGGATCCTGAGGGCACTTTCTATCCTTCTTTTCCTACTGGCATTTTACCTCTTCATTAAAACATTATGGTGGTTGAAGAAGGCAGCTCAACACTAGCTTCTCCAGGGCAAATAGGGACGGGCATTAAATGCTGGCCCAGCCGATGAAGCCTTTGTGACATCTCGTCACTGTTGCAATGTGGATCCAAATTGTGCAAAGCAAGAGTTGAGAAACAGCGATTAGGTAATGACCAAATTTTTAAAAGATACTCAGTCAGGGGGATGTGGTCTTGCTGGCTGGGCTGGTATGTATCTCCTGCCCTTAATTGCTTGAGAAAGTGATGGTGAGCTGCTTGGGATGGTGGGACATGAACAGTACTGATATGGAGGGGATTTTGACCCAGTGACAATAAAGGAACAGTAATAACATTGCAATTCAGGATGGTGAGTGCCTTTCAGGGGAAAATTGTGCTGGTGCTGTTCCTATGTTTCTGTGGCCCTTGCCCTTATAGATTGGCTTGAAAGCTAGAGTCATAGGAGCCTTGGTAAGTTGCCGTAGTGCATCTTGCAGACAGTACACACTGCTGCCAGCATGTATCAGTAGTGAAGGGAACAAATGAAGGAGGCAATGGGTGTTTACCATATATATTTACTCATGGGCTAGAGCAATACACTTAGTAACAATAGGTGTCTGTTTCTCGAACAATAAAACATTCTGAGGCAGAAAAGTTAACTACAATGAAGATTTTGGTGCAAGTTGGGAGGATGGAAACAATACTGGGAAAATTGAGCACAAGGATTAAATTAATATTTGTCTAGCAATTTGCACTTTACATTAGCATATTGCAGAATGTAATTAACTAAACCCTGTGTTTAGACAACAGCAAAAATACCAAATATCTTCCCTCCAAGTCCGCTGCAAAATTATACTAAGGATCAGGGCCAAAGTCAGTTCAATCTTACTGTTTGTGTTTTAGTTGGACCAGAGTACCATTTTCCTGCACTCGCTGACCTACATGAACTCATAGATGAATATTATAGAAAGGGTTAACTAAACTGTTAAATGTTTGGGTGGTGAGGAGGCAGATGAGATTCAGTGCAGAGAAGTGGGAAATGATACACTTAGTTGGAAGAACATAATACAATGTAGGGGATGTGATTCTAAGGGGGAGGTGCAGAGGAGCAGAGAGATCTGGGGTGCATAATACACAAATCATCAAGGATGACAGGAACTGTAAATAAAGCATGCAGAGTTCTCAGATTATTAATAAGGACATCGAGTACAAGAGCATGGAGGTAATGTTGAACTTGTACAAGACCTCAGCTGATGCACTGCATGCAGATTTGGGCACTAGATGATAGGGAAGATGCAAATATGTGGGCGAAAAGAAGCAAATCTCTAGGGTAGTTCAGTGTATGGGAAGATTCAGCAACTAAGCGAGTCATTAGGGTACGGAAAGCACTGCCTTGAAATGTGGTGGAAGCAGGTTCAACTGAGGCACAGAAGAGGGCACTGGGTAGGAAGATGGGGAAAAAGGCAGGCAATTGGCAATAGATAATGGAGCTGGTGTAAGTACGACAGACCAAGTGGCCTCCTTCTGCACCACAACAATTGTGGGTTCGTTTGCACCGACAAAGCAAAACAGTCAGGATTAGGGTTAGAAAACCACAGGCCGAACAGGGGTTGTGAGGTATCACTTTGGAACAGGGTGATGTGGTCTATGTGCAGTGCCTTTGAGTGAGTTCACCTTTAAGGACTCTGTGTGCATGTACATACTTCGACTCTGCCTGGCAGTTAATCTGGTCTGGGCTGTCAAATTGCAGTTGCGGAAACCAGTTGGCTTGCTGTGATGTCTGCTTCACAACTTGTGAGTGTATTTTTCTGTTTTAAATAAACGAACTCATGGAGTTCATCAATTCCTGACGAGCAATTGATAATTAGATCACTTTGGTCAACTGCAAATAGTGGTGAAAAGCATCATGTGATGAAATCTATCATGCTTGAACAGTCAGTGAGTTACTCTACAGGTGAAACAGGGTGGTCACAATACTCTTGACTCACGCGAAAGTGCTTGAGATAACTTTGAAGTCTCAGAGAGAGTTGAAAGCACTGTTTTCTGGTAAGCTGCCCAACCCCTATTGAGAGGCCAGTTTAAACCATTTGAGAAAGTAAGTGTGTGCTGAACTAAAGGAAGCAAGAGAGGGTCAAAGGCACCTTGTCAGAATGTCCACCAAGTTGCCTCATCTAAATTGGGACACTGCAGACTTCTAAACAGAAATGAAAATGTTTGACCAGCATTCAGAGCTATGGTTTCTCGGTAGGGTGCATCCAATGCAGAAGAGCATTGCTTGGCAAATGAAAATGAGGAGAAAGTGAGGTCTGCAGATGCTGGAGATCAGAGCTGAAAATGTGTTGCTGGAAAAGCGCAGCAGGTCAGGCAGCATCCAGGGAACAGGAGAATCGACATTTCGGGCATAAGTTTCCTGAAGAAGGGCTTATGCCCGAAACGTCGATTCTCCTGTTCCCTGGATGCTGCCTGACCTGCTGCGCTTTTCCAGCAACACATTTTCAAATGAAAATGAGGGTCTACGTTGACTTAACAGATAGTCAAAAGAGCTGGAAGCTCCCCAAAAGATTAAAAGAGCAGATTAAAAGAGCAATTCAGAGTCAGATTAAATCTTCATCTTCAACAACTTGACATCTCGTTTAGACAGAAACCTACAGAATCCTTTAAGATCACTTTGTGAGCAGATGCAGAGTAAAGGGCTCACGGTGTGATCTTTCAGAAGGAAAACTAGTAAACAAAACAGTGGGTTGGTGAGTGCATTCACTGCTCCCCTGCCCTCCCCCCACACCCCTGCCATGAGAGCTTTCCAGAAAGAAACTGAAGAGTTATAGCTTTGAACAGTTACTGAAAGATGGATGCAGCTACAAAGTGATCCTCATTGGCCGTCCTGATTCCAAAGTTGACGCTTGACTCAATCATTAAACACAGCACAACGTATGGAAAGTGTGGCCTTCTGCAGGGTACCAGGAAAATGGGGAGCTTTCAAACGATTCTGCAAAGCAAGTGATGGAAAAAGCCACTGGCAAAGGCAGTGCACCAGAAGGAAAGCTGATGCAGCAGTAATGGAGTATGTGCAACAACACAACAAACTGCACATCAGGGGCAGCTTCTAGTTACAATACCGAATGTCTGGTGCCCTGCCAGAGGCATCAACCAACCAGAATCTAACCACCTACACAACAAGACAAAGAGTATGGCTTGGCATGGTGGCTCAGCGGTTAGCACTGCTGCCTCATAGCGCCAGGGACCCAGGTTCAATTTCAGCCTCAGGTGACTGTCTGCGTGGAGTTTGTACATTCTCCCTGTGTCTGCATGGGTGTGCTCTGGTTTCCTTTCATACTCCAAAGATGTGCAGGTTAGGGTGGATTGGCCATGCAAAATTGCCAATAGTTTTCAGGGATGTGCAGGCTAGGTGGGTGGTCCATGGGAAATGCAGGGTCATAGGGATGGGCTGGGTCTGGGTGGGATGGACTCAATGGGCCAAATGGCCTGTCTGCACACTGTAGGGATTTGAAATTTGTACACAGCGCTGGACCAGGGACCAGCGCACCATGACTTAACGCTAATCACATCGCATTGAATCAGGAGGATCTGCACAACAGGATCTGCAACAGACTACTTAAGACACACTTGCAGAACTGAATATGAAAAAGGGACAGAACACTTTCTCCTGAATCAGTGGCACTAAAATCTCAGCTCTCTTCCTGAGGAGAGAATGAAAATTAAAATTCAAGAGGAAAAGGCTGAAGAGCTAGCTCATGGTAAATCTAGACTTTCTCTCGGAGGGTGAAGGCTTTTAAGGGGACAGCTCTACCCAGCTCAGAAAGATGAGTGAGGAACTGAAATGGAAAAGGAGAGGAAGTAGAGTGAATGACAAGCTGTGTATCATTAAGCTGATGTAAAGATTGTCAGCTTGTAAGATGATCTGGAGCTGATGATGGAGTTAATCAGTCCCTGATGGGCAATTGATTTGGAGGCCAATATCATTAACATGAGACTGATGACCTTTGTTTAAACACTGTCATATAATACTCAGCACCCAATGAGAAAGGATATTGGACTTTAACTGAGTGTCTCTTTCATAAAGACTGTAGACATGCTGTATTCATTATGTTGGAATATCTACAAACTCCGCTATGATAGCAGGCAAGATGAACGCTATAACTGATGGTTAGTGAAACCACTAGTGCTCACAAATCCACACTTTTTGCTACCTTTTTAAGCTGGCGAGTACAATCTCCTGCCTGAAGATGTCACCACAGACATCCAGAGTGTCAAACATGTATATTCATATCCAGCTAAAAATACCCGTTCCTGGTTGCTATGGGTAGCACAATGACTGGTTTATGAATCAGCAACTGAATTTGGAAGTTCCAAATACTATCATCGCCGCAGTGCAATTGAAGTCAATGGATCACTGCATCAACATGTGCAAATTGTAGTACACTATTGTCAGCATTCACAGGAAGAATCCTCACCAAATGATTCTTGGAGAGGGTCATCATTCACCAGCTATTTCTAGTCAGAGACAATGACAGACAGCAAAACATCACTGGAGATGTTGGTGTCAGGGTAAGGTCACAAGACTGGCAATTCAGGATACCCAGGGCTATTCAAAAGTGGATGCTGGAAATCTGAAACAAACCTTCCAGAGCATGCTGGAGAAACTCAGCAGGTCTGGCAGCATCTGTGAAGAGAGAGAGAGGAAAAAAAAGAGTTCACGTTTCAGGTGTGGCAGACTCCTCCTCTGAATGAGCTGAAGGGGAGGTTCTCCAGCATTCTCCGTGTTCGATCCGGGTTAATGCTCTGGGACGTGGGTTCAAGTCCCACCATTGCAGCTGGTAAAATTTAAATGCGCTCAATCCAACTGGAATTGCAAGTCTCAGCAATAGTGCCCAGTGACAATGACCATTGATCATTGTGTAAACCCATTGATTTCCTGCCGTTCATGCCTAGTCTGGCCAGAAGCAAATAAAGAAAAACATCTCCTCACTACTATTAGAAGAGACTGGGGCACTTGAACTATTTGTTGGGACAGGTGTTGTTGGTAGGTAGAAGATTGGGGTTGAGGCTGGATGAGGTTAGGGGGAGGAGGAAAAGGGTGTCGTGGCTGAAATTAAAAGGTTGATGTCCATAAGAAAAGGTGGGGGTGGGGGTGGCGGGGTTGTTGGGGAAGTTGTTTGATATAACCAAGTCTTAACCTTCGAGTCATATTGATATCATCTCCTCTCTACTGTTCAATTGGTGGACTCATCGACATATGTCACACAGAATAATACTCCACTTTAAGTCATAGACTGAGACTCCCAGGTCTGGTCTCCTGGAAATACAAGGCAAAAAGGTGTCCCTTAGAGAATGTGGCATAGGAAGTCAAAATAGAGGATGCAAGTCAGTCGTTCAAAATGGTTGTCACCTTTGTCTGGTAACAGCTCTGGGAAAGCAAAGTACTGTGAACGCTGGAGATCTGGAATAAAGTCAGAAAGAGCAGGAGAAATGCGAGTTCTGAGGAAAAGTCCCATCAGACTTGAAACGCGAACTTTGTTTCTCTCCCCACAGATGCTGCCAGACCTGTTGAGTTTCTCCAGCCCTACTATTTTAACTCTATATTTCTCTAACCTGGCTGTACATCAAGCCTTGTGAGAAGGCACTGTACAAGCACCTCTTCCATGATGCAAATAACAAATTTGCTGTAAAGGGCACATGGCAAGTGCTTTAAAGTAGTCTCTAGTTACCTCCTATCAACTAGCCGAGAAACTTTACGTTGCCAATATCAGAAAATCTCTCAGAAGAGGCAAATGAATCACATCTACCAACGCCTTTGTGGAATTAAAGCTACGTTGAAAATTTGATTCAGTACTTTTGTATGAGGTTTACTTCATATAACAGGGTCATATAGTCCTGTGTCCAATGAATTATATTGACAACCAATTTATTGTGGTCGGTTGTACTTAGAGTGGTGAACTGGTGGGAATTGGAAGCTACAGATATTAAGACACTGCTGTTTACAGACCGAACGAACATGCACCCACACTCCCCTACAACTCCATAAAACAGATGACAACACTGGTTCACTTCTCTGGGCAATACACTGACCAGAGTTAACCAGCTTGGTTTAAAATTTAAACAAAGCCTGGCATTTGACCATCAATTATCATTAACTGATGCACCCTCCACACCAGTGTCCATTTGTCAATCTTTCAGCACCCTTGATCACGGAGTATAGATGTTGGTTTTCCAAGTGTACCGGGGCAGCACGGTGGCTCAATTGTGGTGAACACTGTTGACCCACAGTGTCAGATACCAGAGTTCGATTACTGCCTCAGGCACGTGTCTGTGTGGCATTTGCATGTACTCTCATGGGTCTGCATGGGTTTCCTCTGGGTGCTCTGCTTTCCTCCCATGGTCCAAAGATGTGCATGTTAGGGTGGTTTGGCCCATAGTGTCCAGGGATGTGCTGGCTAGCTGGGTTACAGGTTCAGAGGGTCAGTGCAGACTATATGGACCGAATAGCCTATATCTGTACTGTAGCAATTCTATGATTCCATGGTACACTTGCAAATTGCCCCAATGAGTGCAAGGCAAAACTATTCAAATAAATGCATCTTATTTTCAGCGATATTCAAGTTCTGTACTACCAAGTAACTGTTGGTCTATTTTCAAAACAGTACGACTTTACAGAAGCAAATCTGTTATCCCCACCATGGCATGGTTGTGAGAGAGACAGTGAACCCTTTGTGTGAATGAGAACATCGTGCGAAGAATGAAAGGCACCATTTCTTTATCAAGTAATCATTTGTTTGCACTCCATCTCTTTCACTGCCCCAGGGGACCTCTCCATTCAGGGAGACAGGAAGGTTAGCATCCTTATTTTACCGTACAGGAAGTTTTCACATATGTTCAGAGAAGGATTGCTCTGTGCAACTGATACTTTTGAAAGCAGCGCTAACCCCTGCTGTTTAAAATTAGCTCAAACTATGGTTTCATTTTCACATGACAGTTGCCCCCAGGAAACGCCTGAATTTTCAACTCAACACACCTTTGTGGCTTCTCTCCTGAGCCACATCTACTTACCTACCTGATAACAACAAGAGCTGAGGTTCAGACTTATCAGGGAATTGCCTCCCTCAGGGCATTGTGGGTCTACCGGCAGCATATGGACTGCAGCAGTTCAAGAAGGCAGCTCACCCCTACCTTCTCAAGGGGCAACTAGAGATGGGTAGTAAATGCTGGCCCACGAATGACTATAAAATAATTCAAGTGAGTGAACAGATGACGTATACTTACATCAAGTCTTCAAAAATCAATCGCAGGTTTCACATCTCCAAAAGCAGCATTCTTTGGGATGGAATTTTGTCGAGCAGTTTGGGCCAGGGTTGGTTAGGGTCAAAGGTCACTCAGACACTCTCATGAGTACTGACAGTCCAATGTGTCAAATCAGCAGTTATGTTATTTTACTGACTTAAGAAGAATTAAGAGTTCATGCATCGCAGCTTCTAAAAATGTCCTGTTTTCGGGCATCTCCGTGTTGTGCAAGGTTAATAGCTTGGAATAAGTCAATGTCCATTCCACTGATATTACAGTGTGTGGTCAGAGACAAGGACTTCTGCTCTAGATTTTGAATGGAGCAAATGTATCTCCACTAGCTCCTTCAAGTCCACGTCTTAGCCCATTGGTGTAGTGCAATAAATCTCACTGTATAAGAACAGTGCCTCTTCTGCAGATACTCTGTGCTGCTGTATCCTCTACCAGGAATCATTCGAAAGGCCTAAGGCAAAGCAAAGATAACGGAGGATTGATGCCAAACAACCCTTACCCAGTACCACATACTGGCAGACAAGACAGGTGCCCCCAACAACAGTCACCTGGGAAGATACCAGCCTCTGTTTAGCAGAGAATCGGATTTGAGACAGTCTGCCTATAACGAGTAGTGCAGAAAATGATTTGGCCTTGTTAAGGCCTTGTTAAACATCAGTAATCAGTGAATAATTGATAGATTTTAGCTGGGGAGGGATATGGAACCACAAAAGCCAATGGACTTCAAAGAATTCAAACGAAGGGTCGTTAGACCCAAAACCTTAACTCTGATTTCTCTCCACAGACACTGCTGAGCTTTTCCAGCAATATCTGTTTTTGCTTGAAAGATACAAAACAACTACAATCTAATAGAATGGCCAAAGGGATTCAAGATGATAATGACCTAAATCCTGTTGCTAATTTATTTGTTACTAAGCATGCCATTAATTAAACAGATAGTGTAATTTTTTGCAAACAGAAGTGTGGGGCATCTCAGTGATTACTAACAATATGTTTGTCAGTGGTGGAAAAAAGGTGGGAGAAAGAGAAATTCTGCTGGTCAGCGAATTAGTGCTAAATCAACTCTATTTTCAAGGTAAAGAGCTCGTTCAACATTCAATGATGCATACATCAGAAGTTAAGAGATGGTCTGTTTCTCTCGACTGATGCACCACTCAAAGTAGCCATGACTGACCTCAACTCCACTTTCCCACTCGATGCCTTGATTCCCCATTGGAATCAAGAACGATTGTCCTGGCCTTGAATGCACTCATCGAACAAGATTATTCCAAAGTAGGAGGCAAGTTCTGAAGGTGTTGGATTTCCCTCGACTTTGGAAGATTTTGAACATTATTTGTGTTTTCTTTAACAAATACTAAGGCACTTAATTCTAGCTCTTCTCTATCTAAGGTACTACCGTACATTAACTCACACGAGTTAGTCTGGACTTGCACAAATGGGAAAAGACCTATTATCGAATCTAATCTTTCCTGGATGCATGTTCACCACACCAGAAACAATGCAACACCCAACAATTACGTTAGTTCAGTACATACACCTTGCTGCCTTTTCCTTGTTGTGCAATCTGCTCACTTTCTCCGCTGAGTCCTTGGGTATTGTCACGTTTGAAAGGCTGCAGCTTTAAGCCATCACTCTCAGTCGCTGTAAACCAAATGTAACACTCAACTAGAGAACGTGCAAAGCAAAATTTGGCATCGTTTTAAACGTCTGTGCTCAGAAATCTGCAGTAAGCCCAATAAATACATTTTCATTTAGAGGGATAGGTAGATGAAGTGGAGAATTTTTCACTCGAAAGGATTCCTTGTTCCGCTGCTGGATTTAGAAATCTGAACAGAATTTGAAACAGAAAGGTAGGTATTTACGGATTTTGATGATGAATTGTCAGCACTCACGGTCATTGTCTCTCTGAATTTGACCACAGATGCGGGACTGGTTCAACGCAATCCAGATAAACTATTCAAATAAATAAATGACGTTCCCTGGAATCACCTCTTATTCCTCATGCGGCTCAGCAAATTCAGCATGTCCTTAAGGACACAGATGCACCACAGAAAGCATACCATCTGGATGCATAACGGCCTGGTAAGGGAACTGCTCTGCCCAGGATCGTAAGAAACTACAGAAGGTGGTGTGTACAGCCCAGATCCCCCACCGACAGCTAACTTTACATCCATGGACTCATTGCCATAGAAAGGCTGCTAACATCATCAAAGACCTATTTCACCTCAGTAATGCTCTCCCACAACCTCTTCCATCAGACAGAAGATACAGAAGCCTGAACACACGCACCAGCAGGTTCAGGAACAGCTTATTCCCAGCCATTATTAGAGTGATGAATGGACATTCTAACTTCAAATAATGCTGATCTCGTTAATCTTGATCTTGCCTCGCACACACCCTGTATGCTTCACTCTGTCGAGGGTTTCTTCACCCTATGATCTATATGGCCTTGCTCACTATGATCTGCCTATACTGCTGGGGATACATGTGACAATAAATCAAATCAAATCACGATCAGATTTTCTCTCACCCTGGTTTACAGTCATGCATCCCTTTGTCTGCCATCCTCACTCTCCATCACTCCATCTCCCCCATCCAATTGCTCCTCCCCAAACCCACTGATTTTAGCATATATTCCACCTTTTCCAAGTTACAATCAGTTTTGAAGAAGGATCACTGGACTCAAAACATTAGCTCAGCTTTCTCTATACAGCCCTTCGGTCCAACCCGTCCATGCCAACCAGATATCTCAACCCAATCTAGTCCCACCTGCCAGCACCCGGCCCCTATCCTTCCAAACCCTTCCTATTCATATACACATCCAGATGCCTCTTAAATGTTGCAATTGTACCAGCCTCCACCACTTCCTCAGGCAGCTCATTCCATACCCGTACCATCCTCTATGTGGAAACGTTGCCCCTTAGGTCTCTTTTGTATCTTTACCCCCTCACCCTAAACCTACGTCCTCTAGTTCTGGACTCCCTGACCCCAGAGAAAAGACTTTGCCTATTTACCCTATCCATGCCCCTCATAATTTTGTAAACCTCTATAAGGTCACCCCTCAGCCCCGACGCTCCAGGGAAAACAGTCCCAGCCTGTTCAGCCTCTCCCTGTAGCTCAAATCCTCCAATCCTGACAACATCCTTGTAAATCTTTTCTGAACCCTTTCAAGTTTCACAACATCTTTCCAATAGGAAGGAGACCAGAATTGCACGCAATATTCCAACAGTGGCCTAACCAATGTCCTGTACAGCTGCAACATGACCTTCCAACTCCTGTACTCAATACTCTGACCAATAAAGGAAAACATACCAAACGCCGCCTTCACCATCCTATCTACCTGAGACTCCACTTTCAAGGAGCTATGAACCTGCACTCCAAGGTCTCTTTGTTCAGCAACACTCCCTAGGACCTTACCTGCTGAATTTCTCCAGCAATTTCTGTCTTGTGTTCTGAATAAACTATTGTCTTTTTCAATACAGTTTCCTCCCCTTTTTATTGTCAATAAATTTGTCAAAGATTTTAAAGAAAAATCTCAAGACACAGTCTGATACAATTCTTCTTCTATTAACTTCAAGTTGCGGATAAGGGAAGATGTTTGTGGTTGCTGGAGGTCAGTCATTCAGTTCCAAGACATCCCTGCAGATGTTCCTCATGGTAGCGTCCTCAGCCTAAACATCTTCAGCAGCTTCATCAATCATCCCACCGACATAAGTCAAAAATGGACATGTTCGCCGAAGATAGTACAATGTTCAGCACTATTCATGACCCCTCCCATGCTGAAGCAGTCCATGTTTAAATGTAATAAGATCTGGATAATATCCAGGCTTGGGCTGACAAGTAACAGGTAGATCCGCACCACATTAAGTGCTGAGCAATTACCACTTTCAACAAACAGGATCTAACTCTTCCGCCTTGATATGCAATGTCATCATCATCATCATCACTGAATACCCTACCATTAACATCCTGGGGTTTACCACTGACCAGAAACTGAATTGGAGCAGTTTCTTCAATAATGTGGTTACAAGAGCAGGCCAGAGCTTGGGAATTCTGAGGCAAGTAACTCATTCCCTGATTCCATGCCCAAAACCGTCTACTGTATAAGGCACAAGCCTGGAATGTGATGAGATGCTCCCCATTTAGTTAGATGGGTGCAGCCTTAACAACACTGAAGCAGATTGACACTATCGGGCATCCTGCTTGACTGTTATGCCACCTAACATCTTCAACACACACACTCCTTCGTAATTGATGTTCAGTGGCAGCAGTATATATCATCTGCAAGATACAGTGCAACAATTCATCAAGGCTCCTTAGACAGCACTTCCAAACCCACAACCTTTACCATCTAGATGCATGAGAACATGGAAACCTGCAAGTTTCTCTCTGAAATAGCTCCACACAGGCAGGTATCCCATCACTAAGTCACCCTTCATTTACACGTACACAGTACATTGACTGTGACCAGCCAGCTCAGAACCAGTCCGTAGAGTGAGGGGAATCTCCAAGATCCCTGTCAGCTTGGGCTCCCTGATTGGACCAGGTTAACAGCCCAAAGCAGGGATCTCATTCTCATTGAGATCCACGTGGCCAATCTTGTTCCAGTCACTACACCCTTCAAGCCACACACCATGCTGACTTGGAAATATATCATTGTCTCTTCAGTATTGCTGGGTCAAAATTCCAGAGGTCCCTTCATTTAGATTAGACTAGATTACCTACATGGAAACAGGCCCTTCAGCCCAACAAGTCCACACTGACCGTCCGAAAAGCAACCCACCCAGACCCATTCCCCTAACCTATACTTGCCCCTGACTAATGCACTTAACACTATGGGCAACTTAGCATGACCAATTCACCTGACCTGCACACCTTTGGATTGCGGTAGGAAACCGGAGCACCCGGAGGAAACCCACGCAGACACTGGGAGAATGTGCAAACTCCACACAGACGGTCGCCCGAGGCGGGAATTGAACCTGGGTCCCTATCGCTGTGAGACAGCAGTGCTAACCACTGAGGCATCGTGCCTTCCAAACAGCACTGTGGGTAAAACTACACACCTAGAACTGCAGCTCACAAGAAGTCCACAATTATCTCATGAGGGATGGGTAACAAAGGCTGGCTGAACCAGTGACACCCACATCAAGTGAATGAATGAAAAAAAGGTGGAACTATCCCTTGTATCCAGCACAGTACAGGATACTCAGCCAACCTCAGGGAAAGGAATTCACTGCTTTTGGGGATTTAGCTGTCTGCAAACTGGCTGCTGTAAGTCCCGGATTATAAGAGTGACTGAACCTCAAAAGTACATCATTGGTGTAAAGTACTTCGAGCGGTCCTGTGATCCTAGAAGGTTGCTATGAAGATACAGGTCTTCTCACTTTCAAATCCTTTGAGATCACAAAACAACCCCATGAAGTATTCAAGTAACTGGGGTGCAGTGAAGGATTTGGGTCTGCCTTTAAAAATGGGAAGAACTTGGTATTTATGGAGCACCTATCACAATCCAAGTGCTGCAGTAGCATTTCGAAGAAATATTTCACAAAGAGACACAGTGGCCCTCTTGATCAAAACACCCAGAAAACCAAACCTGCACCTTGATTGTGTGACATACATCTGAACCAATCCCCACCTCTGGTGAAAACGATCCCATCGAGATCCCTTCCCCGGCTGGGCGAGGGAAAGCTGGGAAAATGATGAGCGTTAGCTCCACTTTGTGGCTATGACGGTCGACCCAGGGAAATGGAAAGCCCAAGGGAGGAATAAGGGTTAAAGAGACATGCGAGGCAAAATCTCACTTTTATTACCGAATAGGATGGAATCCTGTGGGAATAACGGGCCAACATGAACAAAGATCCAATGGCAAAGATGGCAGAATGGATCTTAATAGAACCTAAAACTCCAACAGCAGATAATAAACAGTTCATTATTCCCAAAATGTTTAGTAGACATTTCATGCAAGTTAATATGTGAAGGCAATATTGATTTACATCGCTCTCACTGGATTTCACTCCAGTAAGCAAGGAAAGAAATATTGATCATACTTACAAACAGGGAATAAAACTAACACAAGTAGCCAATCCTTGAAATAGGATTTTAATAAGAAAAAGGAACCATTTATCAAAAACAAAACTGTAGCCAGAGACAATGCTTGGTGGACAAAATGCTATTCACTTTCATAATTTAGTGTAGTAAAGAAATACATTGGTAACTCTAATGAGTCCTCTGGTGCATGTGTATGTTGGAAATCTGACAAATGGACGACTGGAGAGTTTTATACAGGAAAACAGGACAATGGTTAGGCCACTTTTGGAATACTATATTTAATTCTCATTTCCCCATTTTAGGAAAGATGCTGGGAAATTTGAAAGGGTTCAGACAAGATCTACAAGAACGTTGCCACGGTTGGAGGGTTTAAGCTATAGGGAGAGGCTGAATAGGACTGGGACTGTTTTCCCTGGAGCTTCAGAGTTGAGGGGTGACTTCATAGAGGTTTATAAAATCACGCAGCGAATAGACAAGGTCGTTTCCCCGGAGTGAGGGAGTCCAAACTGGAGGACATAGGTTTAAGGTGAGAGGGGAAAGATTTAAAAAGGAAATAACAGGTAACATTTTTATGCAGTCGGTGATGTGTGCATGGAATGAGCTGCCAGAGGAAGTGGTGGAGGCTGGTACAATTATAACACTGAAAAGGCATCTGGATGGGTATATGAACAGGGAGGGCTTAGAGGGCTATAGGCCAAGTGCTGGCAAATGCGACTAGATTAATTTAAGATATCTGCTCAGTCTGGATGAGTTATACGTTTCCATGACTCCATCAACCATGGCTTCACAATGCAGTCCCCATCTGGTTTGCACTCACTAATTCTCTTTCCCCAGGGAGCTGCTAACTCACCTGCTGCAGTGCATCGCTGACCATGTCTGTCAGGCGTTTGCCATTTACTGGCAAATCCTTCCTTTCTGAGGATTGACACAAAGGTCTCTTCTGTAAGATTCTTAAATCTTGAGCTCCTCTGTGCTGCTGACCGTGCCGAGTGGACATTTAACTACCAGCAGAATCTGAAGTTTTGACATGGCTGCTCTCCACGTGGCGTATGAGCTGCCAAACTGAATCCACACTGCGGCTCACCATGTTGCATTGCCATGCTGCATGGGCCAAGGATCATGGTCAAGGTTGTTAGCACCATCCTTGAAGTGTAGGAAGGTACATGGTCTACTGCGAGAGACCTCCCTGTCCAACCAGAAGAGCCCATTGCCATTAACAAGCTCTAACTTGACTCCCTGAGTCAAATAGTGTGGTGCTGGAAAAGCACAGCCGGTCAGGCGGCATCCGAGAAGCAGGAGAGTCGGCGTTTTGAGCATAAGCCCTTCATCAGGAATGTGCACTTCCTCCTTGGTTATTGCTTGCTAGCTCCTGGTTACAGGTTACACTGACATGATGGACATCGTTCCAGAGCGTTTTGCGGAGAACGAGATGTTAAGATCTCACCCCTTTCACGTCCACTGCTCTCAGCTCACAAGTCCATGAGACATTGTCATTGAGGGTGATCCTTACAGCACTCCTTCTCAGCACTAACCCTTTCAGTTTCATATAGAGCAAGGTTGATGGAGACGTCCCCAATGCAACGGGTAACCCCGGGTGCCAAAGTGAAATTCTTGTCAGCGGACGGGAGGGTGCCCTGAATGAAACCCTCAAGAAGGTGAATCTGTTACCGCCACACTGAGACAGGCGGGCGGTACACACGACCCATCACCACGTTCCCACTAAGTCGCCAGACTGTGTCACTGGGAGGCTCCATTCACATCGGTCGGCACGCCAACGTTCGACTTCTGGAAGTAAAGAATCTCGCAATCACCTCTATCAAACGAACAAGGGATGGCAAGGCAAAAATACTGCTGTTCCACTCTGCGGTCAAACCACGGCTTGGCCCCATCCTGATGTAACTGCGCTGGAGCTGTTCAGGCTAGGTTCATTAGATTAATTCCAGAAATGAAAGGCTTGTCTTATGAGGAGAGATTGAGCAGTTTAGGTCTATACTCTCCGGACATTAGAAGAATGAGTGAAGGTCTAATTAAACAGAAGAGACTTGGGAAAAGTTGATGGGCAGAGAGATCTGGGAGTGCAGGTCCATTGTACCCTGAAGCTGGCTGCACAGGTGGATAGAGTGGTAAGAAGGCATATAGTATGCTTGCCTTCATTGGCCAGGGTATTGAGTATAAGAGCTGGCAAGTCATGTTAACATTGTACAAGACATTGGTTCGGCCGCATTTAGAATACTGTGTACAGTTTTGGTCGCCACATCTACAAAAGGATGTGGGTGCTTTGGAGAGGGTGCAGAGAAAGTTTACGAGGATGTTGCCTGGTATGGAAGGTGTGAGCTATGAAGAGAGATTGAGTAGGTTAGGTTTATTTTCATTAGAAAAAAGGTGATTGATGGGGGACCTGATTGAGGTTTACAAAATCATGAAGGGTATAGACAGGGTGGATAGAGACAAGCTTTTTCCCAGGATGAAGGATTCAATAACGAGAGGTCACGCTTTCAAGGTGAGAGGTGGAAAGTTTAAGGGGGAGACACGTGGCAAGTACTTCACACAGAGGGTGGTGGGCGTTAGGAACACGTTGCCAGCAGAGGTGGTCGAGGCAGGCACGGTGGATGCATTTAAGATGCGTCTGGACAGATGCATGAGTAGGTGGGGAGCAGAGGGATACAAATGCTTAGGAATTGACCGACAGGTTTAGACAGTGCATTTGGATCGGCTCAGGCTTGGAGGGCCAAAGGGTCCGTTCCTGGGCTGTAAATTTTCTTTGTACTTTGTTCTTCTTAAAGTTTAAAAGATGCTAGGCAATGGCGAGGACTGCAGATGTCAGAGTTGACAAAGTGTGGCGCTGGAAAAAGCACAGCAGGTCAGGCAACATCTGAGGAGCAAGAGAGTTGACGTTTCGGGCATAAGCCCCTCCTCAGGACAGACACTGAAGGGGATTGACATGGAGAGAACGTTTCCTCTTCTGGGGCAATAATGAATGAGAGGTGATTGTTTTATATCTGCAACACCAAAACTGAAATGAGGAAGAAAGTCTTCTCTCAAAAGATTAAGAATCTGTGGGAGTGCGGTGAATACCCAGGATACTGAATAAATTTAAGGAACAGATAGCTAAATTTTTAATTAGTAATGGATTGAAGGGCTATAAGTCAGAGTCATACAGCATAGAAACAGACCCTTCGGTCCAATCAGTCCATGCCGACCATAATCCCAAACTAAACTGGTCCCACCTGCCTGTGCTCCACCCACAACTTTCCAAACATTTCTTATTCACGTATTTATACAAATATCTTTTAAATGATGTAACAGTAACCCCTTCCAACACTTTCTCTGGAAATTAATTCCACATGTAAAAAAAATTGCCCAAGTCTTTTTAAAATGTTTCCCCTCTCACCTTAAAAATATGCCCCCTAGTCTATAAATGGAGATAGAGAGAAGGCAGGAGAGCGGAATACAGGCCGAGGTAAGATCAGCCATGATTGTATTGAATGACGGAACAGGCTCGAGGGGCTGAATGGCCTCCTCCCTATCTGAGTTCTTATGTTCTAACACTCATTGGCACCACATTTATATTAGAGGGCAGGCTGACAGTAAAGGTTCGTTCACCATTGCATTTCCATTGGTGATCTGACCGGTGTGGCAATACAACACCAAGGAAGTCAAAGAAGCTGAGTACAACAGAAATGTGAGTCCATTAAACAGGTCATGATGCCGAAAATATATTCTTAATTATCCATTTCATTCTAATTAGCTTCAGCAAAAGACTGAATAAAATCAGGTCCCGTTCTCCAAATGTTCTGCAAGACACTGGCATGGAATGGTGCCAGCTCTCAAACATATTCATGTCAATAAAGCTTATAGTTGTTAAGTATTTTTATCAGCTGACCTCCATCATCTCTGGAACAGTTCCGTTAGCATCTGGGAGAATTCAAGATAGTTAACGCACGCCACTTGTCTCCCACGGGAATGCCGTTTTGCAAAACGAACATCAACAACTGCAAAGTTCTGAAACACACTTGAGAAGGATTACTTGTACATCAGGAACCCTGCATAGTAGGATGGCAGTTAGTAGAGACTCACAAACTGCTGGAAATCCATCAAAAGCCAGTTACATTTATTTGTGGAATCAGTTCCACACTCACGAGTCAATTTGAGAAAGCACTTGCATTGTGCAGTTGGATATACAGTCATTATCCACACTGCCCCCTCACCATTACACGTACAACACAAAGGAGCATCATTCGGCAATAATTGCCTTGGTCATTTACAAAGCTCATTGATCTGGGAAGTGGAAAGCAGTCCACTGGAACACCATGAGGGAATGTCTTAGATTGAGAGCTGAAACTGCGCCACATCACAGTGCCCTCAAAACTCCAATCTTCCATTCCATCCAGAGCATCCAAAGTAACTGAAGTCATTGATGATGGCCTCTATGGGCTGTTGCCATGGTGCATTTTGTTTCCTCTTCTCCTCTCGATAGCCTTCAATATGACCAATGATGCCTTGTTTCACCATTGTCTCTCCTCTCACCAGAGAAACACATGACATTCCACATTCCTGATAAAGGGCTTATGCCCGAAACATTGACTCTCCTGCTCCTCGGATGCTGCCTGACCTGCTGTGCTTTTCCAGCCCCACACTTTTTGACTTGAACATATGGCATGGTCAGTTTTTGCTACTCTATAGTATTATTGGTCTTGTTGTATTGCCAATAAAGTCTGCTCAGGCCAAGTAAAAGAAAATCATTTTATTTAAAGCATAACCAGCAGTAATAACATCTGTGGTTTCACCTTACCACAAGGCTGCGAGAGAGCAAGGGTCTGATCAAGCCATGTGACATTCCATCACTTCCTGTGATGATGCATATGGTATTTCATTTACATATGATACAGTAACCCCTTATTCTACAGCACACTTTACTTCAGCTCTTCTGTATACAGGGACGATGAATAGATTCTGGTTCCACTTAACAATACATCTTAACTGTGCTCTATTAATAAATTCAGAGTATCCCTGTTTTGGATTTCATCTGATTTATTGCTAGTGCTCTGGAGAGTTTTGTTGAACCCAGGCAGAAATGCTGCACAGAATTTAGCAAGTATCTCTTTTTCAACTAAATTACTGGTTGGTGAAGACCACTGTTAATAAAGAACTGTTCCAAAGTGAGAATTCCTGAGAGTCCCAAGGTGAAGCATGTTCAGAAAAGTTGGCCCACTCCAAAAGGTTTAATAATTAATTCTTGTTGCAAGATAGTCGAGCAAAACTTTCACAGGATCAGGGTGAGTCAAGTTTGAAAATTGATTAAGGAGTATTGTTCCAGGTCTTATCAGCTAAATTAATTTTACACAGGTAGAGGAATCAGGGATGTGTGAAATTCAATTTTTATTAAGTGTTTTAAGTTTGCACACACAGGCCATTGTGAATAAACCAGTGGCCAAATATAAAAAGGTTAAAAGTATGAAAGGTTCCAAAATGGAGGCAAAATGGGACTGCTCAGCCAGAGCTCGTCCATTCCCTCCATTTCTTTTCATTTTATTTCTTTCTCTTTCTTTTTCTCTTCTGTGTTTTATTTTCCTTCATTCTTCTCGATGATGTCCTGAACTCCCAGCCTCAGTGTGGACCCAGCGGGGTGGTCTGCTAGCTTAGTGTGGTTGGTCTCCCGGCCCGGTGGGGTTGGTCTCCGGGCCCGGTGTGGTTGGTCTCCCGGCCCGGTGTGGTTGGTCTCCTGGCCCGGTGTGGTTGGTCTCCTGGCCCGGTGTGGCTGGTCTCCCGGCCCGGTGTGGGAGTCTCCCGGCCCGGTGGGGTTGGTCTCCCGGCCCGGTGTGGTTGGTCTCCCGGCCCGGTGTGGTTGGTCTCCCGGCCCGGTGTGGTTGGTCTCCCGGCCCGGTGGGGTTGGTCTCCCGGCCCGGTGGGGTTGGTCTCCCGGCCCGGTGGGGTTGGTCTCCCGGCCCGGTGGGGTTGGTCTCCCGGCCCGGTGGGGTTGGTCTCCCGGCCCGGTGGGGTTGGTCTCCCGGCCCGGTGTGGTTGGTCTCCAGGCCCGGTGGGGTTGGTCTCCCGGCCCGGTGTGGTTGGTCTCCCGGCCCGGTGTGGTTGGTCTCCAGGCCCGGTGGGGTTGGTCTCCCGGCCCGGTGGGGTTGGTCTCCCGGCCCGGTGTGGGAGTCTCCCGGCCCGGTGTGGTTGGTCTCCCGGCCCGGTGTGGTTGGTCTCCCGGCCCGGTGGGGTTGGTCTCCCGGCCCGGTGGGGTTGGTCTCCCGGCCCGGTGGGGTTGGTCTCCCGGCCCGGTGTGGTTGGTCTCCAGGCCCGGTGGGGTTGGTCTCCCGGCCCGGTGTGGTTGGTCTCCAGGCCCGGTGTGGTTGGTCTCCAGGCCCGGTGTGGTTGGTCTCCCGGCCCGGTGTGGCAGTCTCCCGGCCCGGTGTGGTTGGTCTCCAGGCCCGGTGTGGTTGGTCTCCCGGCCCGGTGTGGTTGGTCTCCAGGCCCGGTGTGGTTGGTCTCCCGGCCCGGTGTGGTTGGTCTCCCGGCCCGGTGTGGCTGGTTTCCCGGCCCGGTGTGATCGGTCTCCCGGCCCGGTGTGGTTGGTCTCCCGGCCCGGTGTGGCAGTCTCCCGGCCCGGTGTGGCTGGTCTCCCGGCCCGGTGTGATCGGTCTCCCGGCCCGGTGGGGTTGGTCTCCCGGCCCGGTGGGGCTGGTCTACCGGCCCGGTGTGGTTGGTCTCCAGGCCCGGTGTGGCAGTCTTTATTTTTCTTATTTATTCCTGAGATCTATAATGCTGGACTTTTAAGTTCTATTTTTTTCTAAGTTACTCCCCCCACCAAGAATTTATATTTAAGATTCTGCATCTAGGTACCTTTATTGCTCAGATAATACGCTAAGTGGCAACTTGTAAACTTTTCACTGTTCTCATTTGACTACATGTGACAATAAAACTAATTTTACAATTTGAATTCTATTCAATGGTCAGCTTCAAGTTCATTGGTTCACGTTGTGAGCTGGCTCTGGGAGTTAGGTAAATATCACCCAGTAAATCACTCACCCAGTAGCTGAGTAGATTCTGGTCAGCTCAGCTTCCCCTTCGGAAATGTACACGATATATTGTAATTGCAGTGTTTGTGAGGAACTGTGTGCCCTTGGCCTGTGAAACAACTTAAGAGCTGACAGCAGGTCATTCAGCCCCTCTCGCCTGCTCCACTATTTGATACGATCATTGCTGATCTCACCTCGGGCTCAATTCCTGCCCACTCCCCAAAACCCCTCAACCCATTATTAATTAAAACCCTGTTCATCTCCTACTTAAAGTTACCCAATGTCCCAGCCTCCGCTGCACTCTGGGATAATTAATTCCACTGATTGATATCCCTTGGAGAAAAGTGACTTGTTGTCTTTGTTTGAAATCTGCTCCCCCTCCATCCTAAATCTATGACCTCCTGTTGTAGACTGCCCCACATGAGGGAACATGAGCTCTGCATCAATTAGCGACAAACAACATTTATTACTTATCATTTCCAGCTCAATTTTTGGTCCTATTTGGGTGGAACGAGCAAACAATTTACCACTTAGGCTGCTTCAGGCCAATTAAGGAGGGTTAAGGAAAGTCCACATGTTGCTTATGGTGGAGGATGAGGAGGTGGACTCTCTTTAAGTAGTCTTTCCTTATTTTTAACTTATTATTTAATTTTAAGTTAAAGAGAATGGTGCCGATGGCGACAGAATAGACTTTTCATGATGTTTTGTATTGAATACACGAGACAATTCAATTCAGATGGTTCGTAAACAGTTGGTGTTCTTTGACTATTGCCAACCAGCTTGGACTGAACACCAAATGGAAAGAGCTGGTTATCTCACTCTGGGCGGGCTGGTTATCTCACACTGGGCAGGCTGGTTATCTCACTCTGGGCGGGCTGGTTATCTCACTCTGGGCGGGCTGGTTATCTCACTCAATGCAGGCTGGTTATCTCACTCTGGGCGGGCTGGTTATCTCACTCTGGGCGGGCTGGTTATCTCACTCTGGGCGGGCTGGTTATCGCACTCTGGGCGGGCTGGTTATCTCACTCTGGGCGGGCTGGTTATCTCACTCTGGGCGGGCTGGTTATCTCACTCTGGGCGAGCTGGTTATCGCACTCTGGGCGAGCTGGTTATCTCACTCTGGGCGGGCTGGTTATCTCACTCTGGGCGAGCTGGTTATCTCACTCTGGGCGAGCTGGTTATCTCACTCTGGGCGGGCTGGTTATCTCACTCTGGGCGGGCTGATTATCTCACTCTGGGCGGGCTGGTTATCTCACTCTGGGCGAGCTGGTTATCTCACTCTGGGCAAGCTGGTTATCTCACTCTGTGCAGCCTGGTTATCTCGCTCTGGGCGGGCTGGTTATCTCACTCGGTGCGGGCTGGTTATCTCACTCTGGGCGGGCTGGTTATCTCACTCTGGGCAGGCTGGTCTCTCACTCTGGGCAGGCTGGTCTCTCACTCTGGGCAGGCTGGTATCTCACTCAGGGCAGCCTGGTTATCTCACTCCGGGCGGGCTGGTTACCTCACTCTGGGAGGGCTGGTTATCTCACTGTGGGCAGGCTGGTTATCTCACTCTGGGTGGGCTGGTTATCTCACTCTGGGCGGGCTGGTTATCTCACTCTGGGCGGGCTGGTTATCTCACTCTGGGCGGGCTGGTCTCTCACTCTGGGCGGGCTGGTCTCTCACTCTGGGCGGGCTGGTCTCTCACTCTGGGCGGGCTGGTCTCTCACTCTGTGCAGGCTGGTTATCTCACACTGGGAGTGCTGGTTATCTCACAGTGGGAGTGCTGGTTATCTCACAGTGTGCAGCCTGGTTATCTCACTCTGTGCAGGCTGGTTATCTCACACTGGGAGTGCTGGTTATCTCACAGTGGGAGTGCTGGTTATCTCACAGTGTGCAGCCTGGTTATCTCACTCTGTGCAGGCTGGTTATCTCACACTGGGAGTGCTGGTTATCTAACACTGGGAGTGCTGGTTATCTCACAGTGTGCAGCCTGGTTATCTCACTCTGTGCAGGCTGGTTATCTCACACTGGGAGTGCTGGTTATCTCACAGTGTGCAGCCTGGTTATCTCACTCTGTGCAGGCTGGTTATCTCACTCTGGGCGGGCTGGTTATCTCACTCTGGGCGGGCTGGTTATCTCACTCGGTGCAGGCTGGTTATCTCACTCGATGCAGGTTGGTTATCTCACTCTGGGCGGGCTGGTTATCTCACTCTGGGCGGGCTGGTCTCTCACTCTGGGCAGGCTGGTCTCTCACTCTGGGCAGGCTGGTATCTCACTCAGGGCAGCCTGGTTATCTCACTCTGTGCAGCCTGGTTATCTCACTCCGGGCGGGCTGGTTACCTCACTCTGTGAGGGCTAGATACCTCACTCTGGGCAGGCTGGTTATCTCACTGTGGGCAGGCTGGTTATCTCACTCTGGGCAGGCTGGTTATCTCACTCGGTGCAGGCTGGTTATCTCACTCTGGGCGGGCTGGTTATCTCACACTGGGCGGGCTGGTTATCTCACACTGGGCGGGCTGGTTATCTCACTCTGGGCGAGCTGGTTATCTCACTCTGGGCGAGCTGGTTATCTCACTCTGGGGGAGCTGGTTATCTCACTCTGGGCGAGCTGGTTATCGCACTCTGGGCGAGCTGGTTATCTCACTCTGTGCAGCCTGGTTATCTCACTCTGGGCGGGCTGGTCTCTCACTCTGGGCGAGCTGGTTATCTCACTCTGGGCGGGCTGGTTATCTCACTCTGGGCGGGCTGGTTACCTCACTCTGGGCGGGCTGGTTATCTCACTCTGGGCAGGCTGATTATCTCACTCTGTGCGGGCTGGTTACCTCACTCTGGGCAGGCTGGTTATCTCACTCTGGGCGGGCTGGTTATCTCACTCTGGGCGGGCTGGTTATCTCACTCTGGGCGGGCTGGTTATCTCACTCTGGGCGGGCTGGTCTCTCACTCTGTGCAGCTTGGTTATCTCACTCTGGGAGGGCTGGTTATCTCACTCTGGGCGGGCTGGTTATCTCACAGTGTGCAGCTTGGTTATCTCACTCTGTGCAGGCTGGTTATCTCACTCTGGGCGGGCTGGTTATCTCACTCTGGGCGAGCTGGTTATCTCACTCTGTGCAGGCTGGTTATCTCACTCTGGGCAGGCTGGTATCGCACTCTGGGCGAGCTGGTTATCTCACTCTGGGCGAGCTGGTTATCTCACTCTGGGCGAGCTGGTTATCGCACTCTGTGCGGGCTGGTTATCGCACTCTGTGCAGCCTGGTTATCTCACTCTGGGTAGGCTGGTTATCTCACTCTGGGCAGGCTGGTTATCTCACTCTGGGCGGGCTGGTTATCTCACTCTGTGCAGCCTGGTTATCTCACTCTGGGCGAGCTGGTTATCTCACTCTGGGCGGGCTGGTTATCTCACTCTGGGCGGGCTGGTTATCTCACTCTGCGCGGGCTGGTTATCTCACTCTGCGCGGGCTGGTTATCTCACTCTGTGCGGGCTGGTTATCTTACTCGGTGCTGGCTGGTTATCTCACTCGGTGCAGGAGGGTTATCTCACTCTGGGCGGGCTGGTCTCTCACTCTGTGCAGGCTTGTTATCTCACTCAATGCAGGCTGGTTATCTCACTCTGGGCGGGCTGGTTATCTCACTCTGGGCGGGCTGGTTATCTCACTCGGTGCAGGAGGGTTATCTCACTCTGGGCGGGCTGGTCTCTCACTCTGTGCAGGCTGGTTATCTCACTCAATGCAGGCTGGTTATCTCACTCTGGGCGGGCTGGTTATCTCACTCTGGGCGGGCTGGTCTCTCACTCTGTGTGGGCTGGTTATCTCACTCTGGGCGGGCTGGTCTCTCACTCTGTGCAGCCTGGTTATCTCACTCTGTGCAGCCTGGTTATCTCACTCTGGGCGGGCTGGTCATCTCACTCTGGGAGGGCTGGTTATCTCACTCTGGGAGGGCTGGTTATCTCACTCGGTGCAGGAGGGTTATCTCACTCTGGGCAGGCTGGTTATCTCACTCTGTGCGGGCTGGTTATCTCACTCTGGGCGGGCTGGTTATCTCACTCTGGGCGGGCTGGTTATCTCACTCTGGGCGGGCTGGTTATCTCACTCTGGGCGAGCTGGTTATCTTACTCTGGGCAGGCTGGTATCGCACTCTGGGCGAGCTGGTTATCTCACTCTGGGCGAGCTGGTTATCTGACTCTGGGCAGGCTGGTTATCTCACTCTGGCAGGGCTGGATACCTCACTCTGGGAGGGCTGGTTATCTCACTCTGGGAGGGCTGGTTATCTCACTCTGGGAGGGCTGGTTATCTCACTCTGTGCAGCCTGGTTATCTCACTCTGGGCAAGATGGTTATCTCACTCTGGACAGGCTGGTTATCTCACTCTGGGAGGGCTGGTTATCTCACTCTGGAAGGGCTGGTTATCTCACTCTGGAAGGGCTGGTTATCTCACTCTGTGCAGCCTGGTTATCTCACTATGTGCAGCCTGGTTATCTCACTCAGGGCGTGCTGGTTATCTCACTCTCTGCAGGCTGGTTAGGGCTGGTTATCTCACTCTGTGTGGGCTGGTTATCTCACTCTGTGCAGACTGCTATCTCACTCTGGGCAGGCTGGTATCGCATTCTGGGCGAGCTGATATTTCACTCTGGGCGGGCTGATGATCTCACTCTGGGCGGGCTGGTTATCTCACTCTGGGCATCCTGGTTATCCCACTCTGGGCACCCTGGTTATCTCACTCTGGGAGGGCTGGATACCTGACTCTGGGAGGGCTGGATACCTCACTCTGGGAGGGATGGATACCTCACTCTGGGAGGGATGGATACCTCACTCTGGGAGGGATGGATACCTCACTCTGGGCGGGCTGGTTATCTCACTCTGTGCAGGCTGGTATCCCTCTATAAGGTGGTAATTTCAGTCTAGTTTGTAGCCTCCAATTGATTATTCCTCGTATTTGACCAAATCTGCCATCATGCTCGATCATGTCAACATTCCCTCTGTGACTGGAAAGGTTTGAACCCATTCAGGCAAACATGAAGTGCTCTCTGCATGCGATTCAATGTTTTCAAATTCAGCTCCAGGCAGAAAGAAAAGGTAATTGAGCAGCAGATTGGTTGGTTGTTCATGATTAATAAACTACAGAATCTGAAACCAGCCTGTAAATACTGCAGTTCAAACATCTCTTGAACATCCTCTTGTGATAAACAAAGACAGGGGAGGGGAAACGGCTATATGTCTGCTGAATTACGCTCACGTGCAACAACACTAAAGACGCCTTCAAATCAGTGTCAAGAGACACAATGGAAGGAAGATGGGATGCACATTCTCATTTTTCTATCGGAGGGATGTTAACCTGTTATTCTTTCATGGAGCATGATAGAACCTTAAAATCAACTAAATAATCTGAAATTTAAATCTAGAATTGGTAATAGTGACCACAAAGCCACCATCGATTGTGGTAAAGAACTTATCTGGTTCACCAATGTGCCAGACCAAAGGAAATAAGATGAGCCTACTTGGGTTGGACTGTACAGAACGTGGTAGTTCTGTTCTTGTGCAATCCTGTGTTATGAGAAAATCGTGTAACAACAGCACGATTTAAACTAATGGGACTGAAATTGCGTTATAACTAATACACGGTCTAAAGGTTTGCGCTCTGGAAACAGTGTCCCCAATTCCTCAATTGTGTTATAGCAAATTTGTGTTCACGAAACGCGTGATAGAGCAGAACGGCCTGTATGTGGCTCCAGATTCACTGCAATATGATTGGCTCATTGCTGCTCTCTGAGATGGCTGAGCAAGCCCATAACATCAAGTCGTACAGAAAAATAAACCACACAGACTGCAGCAGGACAAGAAGGCAGCTCAGCACCACCTTCTCAAGGGTAATAAATGCTAGCATTGACAGTGATCCTGACATCCCAGCGAAGAAACAGAAAAATAACAAACAAAAGGAAGATAATCAATTCTAAATTTATAACAAAGCAATCTGTATTTGAAAATAATTCAGACATTTCTAATATTGCATGAACCATGAAACAGCAATAATTACAGGTTATTCATTGACTGTTTACAAAGTGATTCTATTCAATACAGTTATGTATTTTATGAACTTGTACTGCACAAATATTATTCCTGGAAAAAATTGCAGAGAGATATTTTTGGCCTTTTGCAGAGTTACATCATAGTTACCGAAGAACTGCTACATGTAATAAACAGGACTTTAAGTGAGTTACAAAACCCAGAGACAGACCAGAAAGTTACACCTCCTGTTGAAGTGATATCTTTGAGTGGAGAACGAAAGCAAATGCTGTGAGAGAAAAGATGTAGGAGCAAGCTAATATGAATTGCAAACATTCCTGGTTTGTTTCAGGATGTCTACAAGTATACTCCATGATTGAAATCGATAGTTTTTAATAAGCAGCTTTCAAACACTCCTACCTCATCGCTCTCACAAAAGTGTCCTCCCTTACTTAATTCTAAACTTAAATACCCAATCCTATCACAGCATCCATGGCCAACATTCCACATTCATCCTTTCGGAATCCAATCCTTATCACATCCAAAGATTTGTCCTCCCACCGTCCACCTCATCTGCTGTCCCGCACACTCCTATTCCTCATCTGTACACTCCCTTTGGTGTTATCTGCAGTAATATGGTTGGCAGCAATGCCAATGAATGCCAATTCTACCTGCCCACCACCCGTCTCAAACTTCCAGTGCCTCCAAACCATGACAGTCCTGAGACATCTCGCTTGGCTGTCGGAGGTCTGTCTTATGACGAAAGGTTCAGTAGGTTGGGCCTGTTCTCATTGGAATATGGAAGAGTACTGGGCAACCATATTGATCAATGCAAGATTCTCAGGGGAATTGACAGAGTAGATGCAAAAAGGCTGTTTCCCCTGTGTGGGAGAGTTGTTTAAGTCTGAGTGTTGGGAGGACAGGCGAGTGTGCATTGAATGGCTCCTCGCGTACATGCCCTACCTCTGGAGAAAACTCACACAGTTGCCCTCCAGTCGGCTCATGAAGAGTTTTGGGGTGAGTATGGGCCAATCATAGGCCTCAATACTGGTGTCCTGGGTCACCCGAAGCATGCAGCCTCTATTGGCCCTTAAGGTACACCAATCTCAGCCTACCTCTCTCGGTGGATCCATTGGTGGTAAGTATTTTTAATGCCCTTTTGTTCAGGTGGTTGGTGACTGAGGTTTGTGGGGGGGAGGCAGGGAGAATTGGGGATGTTTAGTGGGGGATATGTTCGGGGGAGAAGGGTGGAGGGTTCCGAGGCGAGGACAGGGGTTGGCTTGCAGAGGTGACTCTGTGTAGCTGTGTCTGACTGCTCCAGATCAGGCTAATTGGAGCCCACGCTTCCCCACCCTGCCCCACAACCAATCAAAACACACCATTAAGTAGGTTGCCATGGTTTCCCAGTCACAGAATCAGCCACCTTTCGGGGAGAGGCAGGAATGGCATGTTCAGACCTTCAGTGGTGAGGGACTTTGAGGTTTATGGGGCATTTAGACAACACACATGAACTGGCAAGGAGTAGAGGGATGTGGACCCTGTGTGAGCAGACAGGACTAGTTTAGGATGGAATTGTGGTCGCCATAGTCATGGTGGGCCGAAGGGCTGGTTCCTGTGCTGTCAGGTTCAATGGAGGTGATCAAGTGGGCCACCTGACAATGTTTTATCCTGAGATTACTTTATGAGGTAGCGAGAAGGGGGTGAGATCCCCTCCAGGTCCAATGCACCCATTCATCGTGTCACCCTCCCCAGCAGCTCCAGTGGAGCGGGAAACCACACCCTACCTCAAGAATAGAATGAATAGGGGGAAACGGGGTTAAATGGAAAATGGATAGGCACATGTGATTGGGACTATTTGTTCACATCGATAAACACCACAGACTGAGCATCCAGTGCTGAAACTGTGGTGTATTCCTACAATAAATCTAATCTAACAAGCCCATCTTGTATCTTCCCACACGGATTGAATATACTTCACAACTTCTCTCCCAACATTCCCCTTATCCACATTGAAATTCACCTGCTCAATTTGTTGAATGATCTCAGTTTTTCCCTGCAATGAAATACACTTGGAAACACAACAGATTGGCAAATTCCATATTTCAGACACTTCGAGCCAGAAACAGGGACAGGCGAGGGCTATGGGATACTGCTGGGTATCAGTGGTGCGGGTGAACGCTGAGACAGATGCTCGAGTGGGCTGTTTGGGGAAACGTGGTGCCAGTATGGAGAAGGAGCAGGTACTGGGAAACAATCCCTCACAGTCTGTAAAGGGGCATGGCCTCAAAATAAGGGGGAGCAGATTTAGGACTGAGCTGAGGAGGAACCTGTCCTCCCAAAATGCGTTGTGATTCTGTGGAATTCCCTGCCCAGGGAAGCAGTTGAGGCTACCTCTTTGAATGTTTTTAAGGCAAAGATGGAAGGATTCATGAACAGTAAAGGAGATTAGAGATTAGATTAGATTCCCTACAGTGTGGAAACAGGCCCTTTGGCCCAACAAGTCCACACCGACCCTCCGAGGAGTAACCCACCCTGACTAATGCACCTAACCGATGGGCAATTTAGCATGGCCAATTCACCTGATCTGCACATCTTTGGACTGTGGGAGGAAACCGAAGCATCCGGAGGAAACCCACGCAGACACGGGGAGAATGTGCAAACTCCACACAGACAGTTGCCCGAGGCTGGAATTGAACCCGGGTCCCTGGTGCTGTGAGGCAGCAGTGCTAACCACTGAGCCCAATTAAGGGTTATGGTGAGAGGGCGGATAAGTGGAGCTGAGACCCCAAGAAAATCAGCCATGATCTTATTGAATGGCGGAGCACACTCGAAGGGCCAGGTGGCCTACTCCTGCTCCTGTTTCCTGTGTTCATTTGAAATGAGCTAACTGTAGTTGGTGGGCTAGATGGAACACAGTCAGCATGTAAATAGCTATGGAGTGCCAGTCTGGATTGGTGAGACATGTAGGTGTGAGTGGGCATGACGATACAATTGGGTTTGTCCTCTTTTAACCATGTCCTCCTTTAGGTAAGGTTCCCTCTAGACACATCTGTCAAACTTCCATGTCTTGTAGCACTCCCACCATCCCCCATATCAGTACTTCTGCCTCAGCCTTGGTGACTGGGAGTTGCCTGGGTTACAATGACATGTAGCTGGAGATTGCTGACTACATAGTTTTAAGTTACTGCCTGCAGATTTCTGACTGTGGTTGGTTTGCTTGGTAAATATATAAGTGGCTTATAACTGGCTGTCAGAGACTGGTGGGCCCAACTAGACTTCTGTAAGTGGGTCAACTTGCCAGAAGGAAACTCTAGGTCTCTATGTGACTGAGTCTCCTGCTTAGGTTTGATGTGTTCTACATAACCCAGTAAAGCAGAAGAGTTTCAGGACTCTGGAGAAACCTTGCAATGATGATGTGGAACTGCTCCTCACTGGGCAGGTGTGGTTGGAGTTAGGGAGAGGGAGCAAGAGTATGAGAGAGACAGAGAGTGAGAGAAAGAGAGACAGAGAAGAGAGAATAAAACACATGGGGAGCTGGGTAGGAGGGTGGAGTCGAGCTATGTCAATGTCAGAAACTCATGTGCTGGATGGGGTGGATTGACCATGTTAAATTGGCCCATCGTGTCCAATGGGTGTGCAGGTTAGGTGGATTAGCTATTGTGAAGAAGGGTTTACAGGGATAGGGTGAGGGATGGGGCTGGGCGGGATGCTCTTTGGAGGGACAGTGCAGACTTGATGACCTCTTTCCGCATTCTATGATTTAGACCAGCTGGTGTTTAGAGGTAGAGTTTATGGAGTAATCTTTCAATAATGCAACAATAGAATGTGAGCTTGGTATATTTGTGAATATGATGTATTGTCGTATTCAGTCTTAATATGTAATAAGCCATGTTACAAAGAAACCTCAGCCCTGAAGGCAATTCAGGACTATTTCCTTGACTAGTCTGTCTTGATCCCAAACTCAGACATGTGGGCATAAATGTTCAGCACAACAGACCCAGGAGAATGCACATCTCAGTAAACATGAGAGCGTGGAGGTGCAAAGTACAGGCTGGAAAAGAACCCAATGAAGCATCAAAACTCCCGATGTTCTGGGGAGGCTCAGTCCCCCAGATTCCCATCAAAACTCTCTCATCCATTTGTTACTGGCTTCCTGTGTTATAATTGCCTCTTTGTCCCGAAATCCATAAGGACAAAAGCTATTTGCAAAAGCCAAGATTCAGCTTTACCAGTCGGAGCCATGTCGCCCCTGAGACATGTTTCAGTCTTCAGCACGTTGGCAAAGAGCATACGGTGAGAGTGTTGCCAACTTCCAACCTCCACACCATGGATTCTGCCAAGACTAACCAAAGAATGAGTCCACCTGTTTCCTCGAATCTTGTGTCGAACACTCAATTGACAGCACTCAACCAATGACCCTTGAAAAGTAGCCTCAAGACAACATGGAAATGTTCCAGTGATCTCCAGGGTAGGACAGGAATTTTCAATCCTTATTTACCAAAAGAAAACAGCTCCATCCAGCAAATTCCCCGATCCAATTCTTCACCAGTGGTTGACGTCTCTTTTTAAAATAGGGCTTCATTGCAGAACATTAAGCAGTTGGGAAGTAACAGTGCAGACAGTCATTTCAAGCCTTATGTTGCATAGTTTCAAATGGAAACAAAAGATGACAGGGTTGCTGGGTCATAGAGATGTACAGCACAGCACAGACACAGACCCTTAGGTCCAACTCGTCCATGTCAACCAGATATCCTAACTTAATCTAGTCCCGTTTGCCAGCACTTGGCCCATATCCCCCCAACCCCTTCCTACTCACATACCCATCCAGATGCCTGTAAATGTTGTAACTGTACCAGCCTCCACCACTTCCTCTGGCAGCTCATTCCACACACCACCCTCTGTGTGAAAAAGTTGCCCCTTCGATCCCTTTTAAATCTTTCCCCTCTCACGCTAAGCCTATGCCCTCTAGTTTTGGACTCCCCCACCCCAGGGAAAAGACCTTGACCATTTACCCTAACCATGTCCCTCATGATTTTATAAAACTCTACCAGGTCACCCCTCAGCCTCCGACATTCCAGGCAAAAAAACCCCAGCCTGTTCAGCCTCTCCCAATAGCTCCAACCCTGGCAACATCCTTGTGAATCTTTTCTGAACCCTTTCAAGTTTCACAATATCCTTCCGATAGGAGGGAGACCAAAACTGCACACAATTTTCCATAAGTGGGCCTAACCAATGTCCTATACAGGTGCAAATGACCTCCCAAGTCCTGTACTCAATGCTCTGACCAATAAAGGAAAGCATACCAAACACGTCCTTAACCATCCTATCTACCTGGCACTCCACTTTCAAGGAGCTATGACTCTGTGCTTCAAAGTCCCTTGTTCAGGGACTCCTCAGGATCTTACCATTAAGTGTTTAAAGTTTTAAAACAGATTTTAGAAAACATTAATGATTCTAAGGCACAACTAAATTGTCTATGGAAACCACTGATGGTGCAAACGGATTGTAGGTTTCGTCCATCATTTTATCAACACTCCATTCTCCGAAACTTCTAATCGCACTTCATTTACAGTCAGTTCTATGCACCAAATTTCCTGTTGGCACAGAGCAGTGTGGAACTCACACCAAAGCAAAACCACGTGTGTGAACGGACTGGGAAAATATCTGCCAACTATTCAACACGGTTCATCAAGCCCACTATGGATCGCTGTCTCACATTTTTGAAAAACTAATTACTTCCTGCACAATGTGGAGTGAGCAAATGCCATCCTGCGCTGAATGGGAGCCTTGCTATAAACAGTAACAAACAGATGGGAGCTCTGTGGCCACATGTTTTGGGTCGTGTGGCACAATAGGAGGAGATCAGTGCAGCAGGACTGGGAAATCTCGTCAAGATATTCACATACATCCCAATCTGTTCTCTGGCCAGGATTTGGGATTGGCACTGTTTAAATTCCTTTGTTTTCTTCCCGTTCATTCATTGGATGCAAATGTAGCTGGGAAAGACAGCTACTACTGCTCATTTCCCATCACTCCTCGCAAAGGTGATTGTCAGCAATCCTTTTGACAACTGAGTTACATTACAGAGGGGACAACCCCAATGCTGACGATCTAGCATAACATGTAGGCCAGACCAGTAAGAACAAAAAGTTAATGAACCAAATGCATTTTGTTTTAAATGACCATCCAGTCTTTTCATGAGCTCCCTTACTGATAAGATATATCACCAGAGCAGATGCTGAATAGACTGGGACTATTTTCCCTGGAGCTTTGGAGGCTGAGGGGTGACCTTATAGAGGTTTATAAAATCATGAGGGGCATGGATAGAGTGAATCACCAAGGTCTTTTTCCCCCAGAGTTGGGGAGCCCAAAACTAGAGGGTATAGTTTTAAGGTGAGAAGGGAAAGATTATAAAAGGACCCAAGGGGCAACCTTTTCACACAGAGGGTGGTGCGCGTATGGAATGAGCTGCTAAAGGAAGTGGTGGAGGCTTACAGCATTTGAAAGGCATCTGGATGGGTATAAGAATAGAAAGGAAAGGCAGCATCCAGGGAACAGGAGAATCGACGTTTCGGGCATAAGCCCTTCTTGACACTATGGTGGAATTTAAATTGGATTAATAAATATGGAACTAACAGTTAATCCCGAGGTGACCATGAAACCATTGACAACTGTCATAAAAACCTGAATGTCTATCATTTGATGCTGCACGTACCATCTTCCCAAAGCCATCAACAAGTCAACAGGTATGATGGAACACTGTCCACTTGCCTGGACAAATATAACTTCAACAACACTCCACAACTTTGACACCATCCAGGGCAACACAAACCACCAGATCGTGAACCATCTCATCACTTTTAACGTTTACTCCCTCTCCCACCAGTGCAGTGGCAGCAGCGTGCTTCATCAACTAGATGCACTGCAACAACTCACCAAGGCTCCTTCGGGAGCACCTACCAATCCACTGAACACTTCTATCAAGAAGGGCAAGCACAGCAGATACATGGGAGCACCACAATGTGGAAGACCCCCTCTACACCCACAGACCATCCTGACTTGCGACTGTATTGCCATGCCTTCAGTGTCAGTGGGTCAAAATCCTGCCTGTCCCTTTCAAACAGCAGTGTGGGTTTCTCTTCACCCCAAAGACTGCAATGGTTAAAGGCGGCAGCTCATTACCAACACCTCCAGGGTAATTATGGGGGAGTACCAATTGCCAATCTTGTCCATGAGGCACATATCCTGTGAAATAATTACTGCTTCAGTATTATTTTTCTAGGCAACACATATTAAACAAAACCTCCCCCTTTTAACAACTGAAAAATCCTCTTTGTGAGTATTTGCCACACTGCCACTTGTGTAGTCATTTCAACTATTAGCTCCAAAAAGTATTTGCCGTCTTGTCAGAACCTTGAAACTTTAATCGCTTCCTGGTGAACCCAAGTTAGGCATATTTTCCAACCTTGTTTCAAGACCAGACAAATTTGGTCTTTTCACCCAGAGCACGGGCTCCCACCTCCACCCCTGCATGCTGACCCAGACAAACGTTTGGCCTCTAGATGCTGCTTTCTGCCAGTTCCTGGCAGACTAACATGTCCAAGAGTTTCAATCATATAATCGAGGAGCAGCATTAGGCAATTCCGTTCCTTGAGCCTGCTCCACCATTTAATACGATCATGGCTGATCTCATCTCAGGCTCAACTCCACTTTCTTGCTCCCTGGAACACCTCAACCCATGACGAGTTAAGACTCTGTCCATCTCTTCCTCGAATCCACTCAATGGATCTCCAGCATCCACTGCGCTCTGGGGTAGTGAATTCCATAGATTCACGACCAGTTGACAGAATATCTCCTCATCGTTTTTTACATCTGCTGCCCTTTACCCTATAGCTACCACCTCTCGTTCTGAGCTACCTCCAACCTTTGCAACATTGTATGGTATTTCTTTTAAATTAACATCAGCCTTTGGGCCCTTTTGTGGTGCAGTGGTAGTGTCCAGACCATGGACCTAAAGGCCTGGGTTCAAGACCCACCTGCTCCAATGGTGTGTAACAATGTCTCTGAACGGGTTGACTAGAAGACTAGGTTAAACAACAAACAGAAAACACCTTCCTTAACTTCTTTAGTTAGCCATGAATCTTTCTAGGATATATTCCGTATGAACTATTTCCTTAATAACTGTTGGAAAACCTCAGCAGGTCTGGCAGCATCGATGTAGAGAAATCAGAGTTATCATCCTGGGTCCAGTGACGCTTCCTCAGAACGATCCTAAGGAAGGGTCACCGAACCCGAAACGTTAACTCTGATTTCTCTCCACATACGCTGCCAGACCGTTTGAGCTTTTCCAGCAATTTCTGTTTTTGTTTCTGATTTCCAGCATTCACTGTTCTTTCATCCTTCCCCCGCCCACCTTAATAACTGTCACTCTCTCTCTACTGTCTTATCTTTTAAGTTATTTATCTGGTCCTTTCTCATCAGCCCTGTTTTCATGTCCTGTAGTTGCCTTTATTTAAGTTTAAGACACAAGTTACCAGAGAATCCCCACAGTGTGGAAACAGGCCATTAGGCCCAACGAGTCAATACTGACCCCATGTCACCAGGAGAGAGTGAAGCCCATGACAGGACTGTGAGGGGGTTGGTTTGGGATGTTCCATTGTAGGGCCAGAGATGGGATGTCAGTGGGTAGCACAGGACAGGGATGGTGAAGCAGAGACATGCACACCCTCAGTCTGGAAACATGCAGTGTCAGAGAATACTTAGGGGTAGGGGAGGAGTTGAACAAACAATTGACTTTGTGACATTCCCCCATTACTCTGCACATAGAGATTTTCAGATGACAATCCAATTGCCTTCTGAAAGCCTTGACCTGAACTGGACATACCACACCCTCAACATCCATTGTGTAATGGAGTTCCTCCCTGGCTCACAATTGCTTCTTTTTGTCAATCGTCTTAAATATGCTTCTTGATTCTTGTGCCAATTCTCTCTCTTGCACCTTCTCTGCAGCTGTAACACTGTAATTTTCACTCTGTTCTGCTACCTTGATGCACTCTATGGGTTCTGACCTGCCTCTCGCAGAACGCAAAACACCTTTCACTGTGTCTTGGTACACGTGACAACGTCAAAAAATTGGGAACAAGCCCTCCCTTTCTACTCTGTCCAGGCCCCTTGTGGTTTTGAGCACCTCCATCAAGTACAACAAGAAATCCAAACAACTGGAAGCAACAGGAGGTTGCAGGAACAGCCCATGGGACCATCAAACATTCAGAGATTCCTGGGCCACCTGGATAGTTTGGTAACACCATAAGCAATGTTATCATCGAGTAAACAACAATACAGTTATACAGTGAACAGAGCTGCAGATTGAGAATGTAAGTTTGAGATATTCCCTCACACTAATCAGTAATAATGTTTCATGTGAAGCAGTATACAAGTCAGCATGGTCACAGGCTGGAACTTATAAGCTGGCAGGAGCTGTTGCAGGTTAAGATGCTCTAAACTTTCATAAGCTTTGCTGTAATTCATAACTCATTTGAAGTCGGATTTTATTTAAACCTTCAGGATCTCGCTGATCGCAAGTATTCCATTTTTCTTCCTTGTGAATTCAACCATAATTCACAGTCAGTTATTGGCACTGCTCCTCTTCGACCAGCTCCCCCATCTGACCTCAAAGGCATGTTGCCTTTGTACGTAAGAACTGAAGATACATCACAATCACTAACTGTGAGACATCACAGAGTATTGAGGAGCAAAGCTGCTTGCAAGGAATTCGGCCTCCAGTATTTGAACTGCACTGATTCCGGCTGAGAGACCGATATTGGATGCCTGTCTGGTGATGATTTTACCATTTTCAACCCTGTCTTCATTGTCTTCCGTGGCCTCACATGCTCCCATGCTCCTCCTTATCTCTCTAATCCGAGTGCTCCTCAACTCAAAACCTCTTGTGCATCCCCACTTCCTTCAGCTCTACCAGAGGTGGCCACGCCTTTGCCACTCACCTTTAGATTTTGCAATTCCCTTCCCCCACCTGGCAGACATGGACTGGTTCCAATTGGCCTCAAAAGGCTCCAATTTTCTCAGTTTACAAAGGGAGAGCTGGATTGTGGCACTTCGGTAGTGTACCTAATTCTGCACCAGGAGGACTGTATTCAAGTCCCAGTTGCGCCAGAGATGTTAGTAACACCTCAAAGCAGGATGATTGATTGATTGATTGCCACGTGTACCAAGGTACAGTGAAAAGCTTCATTTATGAGCTGTATAGGCAGATCATAGTAAGCAAGGATGTACAGATCAGACAGAGGCATACAGGTTACATTTCACAGAGCGTGTGCTTGGCGAGATCATTTGTTGGCAAGGTCAGCATTATTTGAGGCTAGTGAGTCCATTCATCGGTCTAATAACGGCTGGGAAGAAGCTGTTCCTGGACCCACTGGTGCCTGTGTTCAAGCTTCTGTATCTTCTGCCTGATGCAAGAGGTTGCCGGAGAGCATTGCCGGGGTGGGATGGGTCATTTAGCACAACGCTGTTTGTGGGAACTCGCTGTAAACAAACTGATTGCCTCACTTTCTATACTGCAACGGCCAAGCCCACTTCAAAAGTACTCCACTGACTGGAAAGTGCTTTGGAATGTCCTGAGGCGGTATACAAATGCAAGTCTTTTCCTTCAACTCAGTGTTGATTTTGTACTTAATAAAGCAGGAGGAAAGTCTGTTGGGATAGAGGCATACATCATGGGAACAGATCCTTCAGTCCACACCGAGCATAATCCCAAACCAAACTAGTCCCACTTGCCCATATCCCTGCAAACATTTCTTATTCATAAACTTATTCAAATGTCTTTTAAGCGTTGTAAGTGTATCCACATCCACCACTTCCTCAGGAAGTTCACTCCACGCATAAATCAACCTCTGTGCAAAAAGTTGCCCCTTGTGTTATTTTTAAAATCTTTCCCTTCTCAACTTAAACCTATACCCTCTAGTTTTGGATTCCCCTATCCTGGGGAAAAGATCTTGGTTATTCACCCTATCTATGCTCCTCATGATATCATAAACCTCAATAAGGCCACCCCTCAACCTCCTACACTCCAGTTTCTACCCTACTGTTGTTAGAGTACTGAATGGACTCAAACTCTTAACATTCGCCTGTACCTGTGTTTTTGTTTATGCCGCTGTTTACCTATTATTTACTATCTATGCTACTTAACTCTGTGATCTGCCTGTATTGCTCACAAGGCAAAGCTTTTCACTGTGCCTCAGTACATGTAACAATCAATCCAATCCAATCCCATCCCATCCCATCTAATCCCAACCCATCCCATCCAATCCAATCCAATCCAATCCAATCCCATCCCATCCCATCTAATCCCATCCCATCCAATCCAATCCAATCCAATCCCATCCCATCCCATCTAATCCCATCCCATCCCATCCAATCCAATCCCATCCAATCCCATCTAAAGATTTCATTTAACGTAGGGTCTAGTGCGAGTCACAATAGCAGAAAGAGATTTACATAACATTCCTTAACACAACACTGGACTGAGATAGGAAGTGAAATAAAGTCAACTAACAGGAGTTAATTAAATGGATATAAAAAATAATCTTCATGCTTGCAGAACAATTCATAATCAAAATGAATATACATTTCAACACAAGTCACATTTGCATAAATTAAACTTATGATTGTTTTTAGTTTCAAATACCCAAGAGGCCATTTAAATAAAACAATAACAATACTTCTTTTTCCATGACAGACTGGCAAATTCAATGAATAAAGAACAAGATTAGAACAGCACCCAGTGCACTGTGGTGGACAGCCAGAGGCTGGTTAAACCTGCAACAGAAAATAAAATCTCGACAACAAATGGGGAGCATCAACTTGCCAAAGGCTTACTTATCAGCCATCAAAATCATGCTATCAAAATGCAACCTCGCAAAGCTACTGACTTCCTGCACACTTTGTTCGTTTGCCATTAATTGCGGAGAAAGTGCTGAAGGAGGAATTTCTTTGTGAAGTTTCCCGTGTTTCTGCCTGATCTCTGAGCAAAGTAGGCCTTTCCATTGAGAATGGAGTGACAAGTCCAGCCAGGCTTCCGCCCGTCTGGGACTGTTGTTATGCACCTTCTTTGTTGCTGTAGCACTACATTGTCCATCAACAACTGTATTCTGAACTCTATGCTATTACCCTGATGTATTTATGTAGAGTAGGATTTGCCTGGTTAGCGTGCAACACAATACTTTTCACTACCAGTTCTGAGAAAGGGTCACTGGACCTGGGATGCTAACTCTGATTTCTCTCCACAGATGCTGCCAGACCTGCAGAGCTTTTCCAGCAATTTCTGTTTTGTTTCTGATTTCCAGCGTCCGCAGACATTTCAGTTTTTAATACTTTTCACTCGGTACATGTCAATCATCAAATCAAATCAAAATCCAGACATTGCAGGGGGTGTGCACGCCCAGTGTAAAACTCCAGTCGCGACAATGGTCTTCCTCGGCCAGACATCCACGTCAATTGGCTTCCCTTGTGACCCAATCCTGCCTTTTTGAAAATAGAGTCACAGAGATGTACAGCACGGAAACAGACCCTTCGGTCCAACATGTCCATACCGATCAGATATCCCAACCTAATCTCGTCCAATTTGCCAACTCTTTGCCCATATCGCTCTAAATCCTTCCTATTCATATTCATATATTCATACAGCCATCTAGAAGAATGGGAGACTGGTTAGCAAGGTTAGATCTCATGGAATACAGGGAGAACTAGCCATTTGGATATAGCTCAAAGGTAGAAGACAGAGGGTGGTGGTGGAGGGTTGTTTTTCAGACTGGAGGCCTATGGCCAGTGGTGTGCCACAAGGATCGGTGCTGGGTCCTCTACTTTTTGTCATTTACATAAATGATTTGGATGCGAGCATAAGAGGTACAGTTAGTAAGTTTGCAGATGACACCAAAATTGGAGATGTAGTGGACAGCGAAGAGGGTTACCTCAGATTACAACAGGATCTGGACCAGATGGGCTAATGGGCTGAGAAGTGGCAGATAGAGTTTAATTCAGATAAATGCGAGGTGCTGCATTTTGGGAAAGCAAATCTTAGCAGGACCTATACACTTAATGGTAAGGTCCTAGGGAGTGTTGCTGAACAAAGAGACATTGGAGTGCAGGTTCATAGCTCCCTGAAAGTGGAGTCGCAGGTAGATAGGATAGTGAAAAAGGCATTTGGTATGCTTTCCTTTATTGGTCAGAGTAATGAGTACAGGAGTTGGGAGGTCATGTTGTGGCTGTACAGGGCTTTGGTTAGGCCACTGTTGGAATATTGCGTGCAATTCTTGTCTCCTTCCTATCGGAAAGATGTTGTGAAACTTGAAAGGATTCAGAAAAGATTTACAAGGATGTTGCCAGGGTTGGAGGATTTGAGCAAAAGGGAGAGGCTGAACAGGCTGGGGCGGTTTTCCCTGGAGCGTCGGAGGCTGAGGGGTGACCTTATAGAGGTTTACAAAATTATGAGGGGCATGGATAAGATAAATAGATAAAGTCTTTTCCCTGAGGTCAGGGAGTCTAGAACTAGAGGGCATAGGTTTAGGGTGAGAGGTGAAAGATATAAAAGTGACTTAAGGGGCAACTTTTTCACACAAGGTGAGGGGGGAAAGATGTAAAAGTGACCTAAAAGGGGGCAGCTTTTTCAAATGGAGGGTGGTACGTGTATGGAATGAGCTGCCAGAGGATGTGGTGGAGGCTGGTACAATTGCAACATTTAAGAGGCATTTGGATGGGTATATGAATAGGAAGGGTTTGGAGGGATATGGGCCGGGTGCTAGCAGGTGGGACTAGATTGGGTTGGGATATTTGGACGGCATGGACGGGTTGGACCGAAGGGTTTGTTTCCATGCTGTACATCTCTATGACTCTAAGTATTGTAATTGTACCATCCTCCACCACTTCCTCTAGTTCTGGACTCCCCCACCCCAGGGCAAAGACCTTATCTATTTACCCTCGCCGTGCCCCTCTTGATTTTATAAACCTCAATAATAGTTTTGAGGTGGGACGGCAAACTAGTAAGGAAGGTTTGTACCCGCTGGTCTCTGCTGATGGGAGGAAGTGGTCTGGGGAGGGTGGTGGCCAAAGATAGAGATTCTTCCCTGGATCTTCAAGGGAGGGATGTTCAGGTTGTGTGATATTGCGTGCCCACCTCCAGTTGAACAGTTTAATGATTCACCTTGGCGTGGTCAAGATTAAGGAGAAAGTGAGGTCTGCAGATGCTGGAGATCAAAGTTGAAACTTTATTGCTGGAACAGCACAGCAGGTCAGGCAGCATCCTGTTCCCTGGATGCTGCCTGACCTGCTGTGCTGTTCCAGCAATAAAGTGGTCAAGATTAAACCACACTGGTGCTGGACTGGAGTTCACAGCTCGATCAGAGCAGAGAAAGAAAAGCAAGCTACCTTCCATCAATTGAATCAAATGCATCTTAATAACAGATCAATACCTTTTCTCACAGATCCTGGTTTTTAAATAAAACAAAGTTCCAGAACTTATTTTTTTAATTAAAAACAAAATCAGACATCAAAGTTAAATTGCCTGCCTCTATATTTCTAATCCAGTCACATAACCACAACACTGTCTTTACTTTTCTTTAATTGTTCACAGGATGAGCGCATCGCTAGCTGAGCCAGCATTTATTGCCCATCTCTAATTGCCCAGAGGGCAGTTAAGAGTCAACCACATTGCTGTGGGTCTGGAGTCACATGTCGGCCAGACCAGGTAAGGATGGCAGTTTCTGTCCTTAAAGAAATTTAATGAACCAGATGGGTTTTTCCAACAATCGACGATGAATACATGGCCATCATTAGATTCTTACTTCCGGGTATTTTATTGAATTCAAATTCCACCATCTGCCATGGATGGATTCGAACCCAGGCCCCAGAACGTTATCTGTGTCTCTACACTAACAGTCCAGCGATAATAGGCCTTCAACTCCCCATCAATGAATTCCGGATTTAATTATTTTTTGTTCTGCCCTTGGTCGGGAGCTCACCATTTTCAAGGATGTGTACAGTGGCTCCAATCTGTGAACGCTCGGGATAAATTAATCATTACGACACATCGGTTTCCTGTGGTATTGGCTCCAGGCAGTTATACTTTGATGTCTTCAAGTTGAGGGGCCCAGGGGAATGAAGCTGGCTTTTCAGGCAAAGCTACAGTGAGGTGTTTCTGCTGGACATGAACTTCAGAGCAGGCACCCAACCCTTGCTTGGTGTGGGCACTGGGACATCATAGCATTCTTGCAAATGCCAAGTCTGCCTGCAGATACCAACCCTCTGGCATTAGCCTGGAATCTGCTGTGAGTAATTCAGGAGAAATATCACTGGGGCATGACAGAAGAAGCACTCGCTTTCTCTGATGAGGCTTAAACCAAATGGAGACAGGGACATAAAAACAGGTTACTGAGGGAGGAAACGAAATGCTGGGAAGTGCAGTCCCACTGTAGTTAATCCGAACATGGAAGCTCCAGAAAAATAATTTGAGGAATGACAAGATTGCTCAGATGGTCAATTAACCTGATGATTTAGATACCAACCACAGCTTTATACCCACTCATAATCCTTATACCCTTGCTATGCTGAGCATTTTCAGATGCAGTAATGGTCCCTGATAGAAACCAAAGGAGAGCCGAGGTTGGGAGTGATGTTAAAGGGACCAGGTTTTTATACATCCAGATCGTGGTTTAAATCTACAAGCCGCAGGAGGCAGTTCCTGGCTAAAACCATTTGAAGTACTTCCCATCAAATTAAATCGATATTCCTGAAAGTGACACTTCTGTCACAAGTGTTTTCTTATGTAATGAACAGAAAAACACAGCTCAGAGAGAGAGTGATTTTTTGGTGAGTTTACTCATGGGATATTGGCGTCATTGGCTGGGCCAGTATTATTCACCCATTTCTAAATGGCCTTGAGAAAGAGGTGGGGGTAAACTGCCATCTTGAATCACTGCAACCTTTTGATGACAGCCAGTGTGCTGTTACAAAGTGGGTTCCCAGATTTTATTCAGCAACAACGATAAAGTTCCAAGTTAGGACGATACATAGCTTGGAGGGGATCCTTCAGCTGTCAGCGTTCCAATGGATCTGCTGCCCTTGTCCTATATGGTGCTTGTGACCAAAGGTGCTACCCAATGAGATCTTGTTGAGTTGCTGGAGTGCAACTTGCAGACGGTACACACTGCAGCCGCCAAGTGGCAGATGGAGGGCATTGTGTATCGGGTCAGAAAGAAATATCCAGGTGAAGGGAAGTATACTGCAAACATTTTGAAGTCAGGTTGATAAATGCTGAAACGTGAAGATAAAGTTCAATAAGAGGGTCATGATGACTGACCCTTGATCTGAGGAGCAGAAGGACAGTCATATGTAAGGAGTACAGGGCACCCTCGATTATCCGAACAACACGGGCAGGGACTATTTTGTTCGGATAACTGATCATGCTCCCTTTGCTCCATCCGCTACAGGGTACCTACTCCCTTCAGCATGTCACTCGCACATTCCTGCCAAGGCCTCTGTGCGTTTGCAGGCTGTCGGTGGCGGTTTAAAGATCAGGCTCTCGGTCAGGGCGCCTGGCATCAATCGGTGGTGGGTGTGTTGCGAGGAAGGGAAGGAGGGACGAACTGTTCCTGAGGTCCCCAACCCACCACAGCCGTGGGCAGGCCAGGCAATCATCGCTTCGGCCAGTGTGGTCACCTGTCACCCTGACTCCCCGCAGACGTCATCTCACGATCTCTCCTCCCTGGTCAGTGAGCAAACAGCGTGCCCGAATGGGGCCTTGAGACTAGGTTCCCTACAGTGTGAAAACAGGCCCTCCAACCCAACCAGTCCACACCAACCCTCCAAAGAGTAACCCACCCAGACCCATTTCCTTACACTTTCTGCTGACTAATGCACCTAACATTATGGGACAATTTAGCATGGCCAATCCACCTAACCTGCATATAGAGTCATGGAGTCATACAGCATGGAAACAGACCCTTTGGTCCAACCCGTCCATGCCGACCAGATATCCCAACCCAACCTAGTCCTACCTGCTAGCACCCGGCCCATATCCCTCCAAACCCTTCCTATTCATATACCCATCCAAATGCCTCTTAAATGTTGCAATTGTACCAGCCTCCACCACTTCCTCTGGCAGCTCATTCCATACACTCTGTGTGAAAAAGTTGTCCCTTAGGTCTCTTTTATATCTTTCCCTGCTCACCCTAAACCTATGCCCTTTGGACTCCCCGACCCCAGGGAAAAGACTTTGCCTATTTATCCTATTCATGCCCCTCATAATTTTGTAAACCTCTATAAGGTCACCCTTCAGCCTCCGACGCTCCGGGGAAAACAGCCCCAGCCTGTTCAGCCTCTCCCTGTAGCTCAGATCCACCAACCCTGGCAACATCTTTGTAAATCTTTTCTGAACCCTTTCAAGTTTCACAACATCTTTCCGATAGGAAGGAGACCAGAATTGTACGCAATATTCCAACAGTGGCCTAACCAATGTCCTGTACAGCTGCAACATGACCTCCCAACTCCTGTACTCAATACTCTGACCAATAAAGGAAAGCATACCAAATGCCTTCTTCACTATCCTATCTACCTGCGACTCCACTTTCAAAGAGCTATGAACCTGCACTCCAAGGTCTCTTTGTTCAGCAACACATCCTAGGACCTTACCATTAAGTGTATACGTCCTGCTAAGATTTGCTTTCCCAAAATGCAGCACCTCGCATTTATCTGAATTAAACTCTATCTGCCACTTCTCAGCCCATTGGCCCATCAGGTCGAAATCCTGTTGTAATCTGAGGTAACCTCCTTCACTGTCCACTACACCTCCAATTTTGGTGTCATCTGCAAACTTACTAATCTTTGGATTGTGGGAGGAAACCCACGTAGACACGGGGAGAATGTGCAAACTCCACACAAGTCAGTTGCCCGAGGCTGGAATCGAACCCGGGTCCCTAGCACTATGCTAACCACTGAGCCACCATGCCGCCCCCAATCTTGCTTGGATAATCCAAAATTCGGATAACTGATGTTCAGATAATCAAGATTGCACCATAAATGGAAATAAGGAAAATGAAAAGTGGAAAAACACAGCAGCTCAGACAGCATCGGAGGAACAGGGGAAGGTCCTGACCCAAAACATTGACTTTCGTCCTGTCTGACCTGCTGTGTTTTTCCAACTCGACATTTTACCGACTCTGACTTCCTGCATCTGCAGTCCTCACTACCTCCAGACCCATAAGGAAAATGAAGATTGATCGCTCAGCCTGCAGGGGAAAGCAAAGCAATGGGAGTTTTGGAAAGTGAACTGGAGAATCTTCAATCCATGGTTGTGAGCAGCAGTTGCTTGGTGAGCTTTACTTTTGAAAGACCTGTCATCTATTATTCAAATAAACATATTTAAAGAAAACAAAATTGATTTCAACTCAGCAAAATGCCAAAAGCCACCTGCAGGGAGGAAGTACAGAGCAGTGCTGCCCTCAATAACACACCATCACTGCCAGCCCAAATGGACAGGACTCAAGACAATGTACAGTTATATAGCGCCTTCCCCAAGCAAAGCGTTTTCATGCGAATGCAAACTTCAGCCAACCTGCAATGCAGCAAGCCCCCACCCCACACAAACTGCAATGTAAAACCTTTCAAATGGAACAGCATCTGGATGGGTACAGGGATAGGAAGGGTGGAGAGCGATACGGGCCAAGTGCTGGCAAATGGGAATTGATTAATTTAGGATATCAAGAGGGTTATGGATAAGGTGAACAGTCAAGGTCTTTTCCCTGGGATGGGGGAGTCCCAATCTAGAGGGCATAGGTTTAAGGTGAGAGGGGAAAGATTTAAAAAGGGACGCAAGGGGCAACTATTCCATACAGAGGGTGGTGTGAGTATGGAATGAGCTGCCAGAGGAAGTGGTGGAGGCTGGTAAAATTGCAACATTTAAAAGGCATCTGGATGGGTATTGAATAGGAAGGGTTTAGAGTGATATGGGCCAAGTTCAGGCAAATGGGACTAGATTAATTTAGGACATAGAATCCCTACACCATGGAAACAGGCCCTTTGGCCCAATAAGTCCACACTGACCCTCTGAAACGTAAGCCACCCAGACCCATTTCCCACTCTGTTACTTTAAATTTACCCCTGACTAATGCACCTAGCCTGCACACTATGGGGCAATTTAGCATCGCCAATTCACCTGACCTGCATATTGTCAGACGGGGTGGAGGAAACCCACACAGACTCAGGGAGAACGTGCAAACTCCACACAGACAGTCACCCAATGCTGGAATCGAACCCAAGTCCCTGATGCTACGTGGCAGCAGTGCTAACCACTGAGCCACCGTGCCACCGCACATCTGATCAGCATGGACAGGTTGAACTGAAGGGTCTATTTCCTTATGACTCGATCATGGTCATTTTTGAGAAATGTTTATCGAAGGATAAGTCTTGGTCAGTCCACCAGCAATAACCCCCCTGTTTGTCTTGGCAATAGTAACATCCTTTGCTAACATCCAGAATGAAGTGTAAAATTAATGGAGGGGTTTGCATCCAGTTACTAGAGGGCGCACATACAATGCACAGGGTCAGCATGGATTGTACACTGGAAGTACCTTACCCATGGATACAACAGAACACATTCCAATAACCTCGTGAATTAAGCATTCGACTATAGCTAACAATATAAGCTGTGGGCACTTGTGGCACAGTGGTAGTGTCCCTACCTCTAAGCCAGGTGACCCAAGTCCAAGCCCCACCTTCTGAACAGGTTGATTAGAAAATACCTATAAACTGCAATCAGGGAATGCTAGGTGCATTCACCATGTTAACATGAAAAGGGGTCAGCGAAGAACTTACAGGGAAAAGCAGTGGGCAGTGATTATACAGTTAATGGTAGGGCCTTGGGTAGTGATGGAGAACAGAGGGACGTAGGCATTCAAGTACATAATCCTTTGAAATCTGTGTCACATACAGACAGGGTGGTTAAAAAGGCATTTGGCACACTTGCCTTCATTGCTCAGACCTTTGAGTATAGGAGTTTGGAATTGCACAGGATATTGGTGAGGCCTCTTCTCAATACAGTTCTGGTCGCCCAGATCGAAGAGGGATATTAGGAAGCCAGACAGGGTTCAGAAGAGCTTTAACAGGATGTTGCCGGGTATGGACGCTTTGAGTTGTAAAGAAAGGCAGGATGGGCTGGACCTTTTTCTCTGGAGTGTCAGAGGTGACCTTATAAAGATTTCTAAAATGATGCGGGGTATAGATAAAGTTAACGGTAGGAGTCCTTTCCCTAGCGTGGGGGATTTCAAGACTAGGGGGCACATTTTTAAAAGGTGAGAGGAGAGAGATTTAAAGAAGAGGAGCAAATCTTTTTACACAGAAAATGGTTCACATGTGGATTGAACGTCCTGAGGGAAGTGGTTGATGTGGGCACAATTAGAACGTGGATTAATACATGAGTAGGAAAGGTTTGGAGGGATATGAGCCAGGAGCAGGCAGGTGGGACTAGTTTAGTTTGGGGTTATGTTCAGTGTGGACTGGTTAGACCAAAGGGTCTGTTTCCGTGCTGTATGACTCTGAAAACTTGCAACAACTAAAACAGACACAGTACCCGGTTTGGTGATACTACCAACAAACTATTACTGCAAAGAATCCTTAAATGCCTGGGGACCTGTTTGTTCCCTTGCTCTATTTTAATCCCACTGTGGTAGATGGTGGAATTTGAATTCAATAAAAATCTAGAATTAAGAGTTTAATGATAAACTGTGCAAAGCATTGCTGAAAGTCAGGACAAATCCGCAGAGTTCATTAATGTCCTTTAGAGAAGGAATTGCCCATTCTAGCTCATGTGACTCCAGACCCACAGCAATATGGTTGACTCCTGACTGCCCTCTGGGGAGTTAGGGATGGGCAGTAATGCCGGCCTAGCCTGTGACGCCCTCATCCCAAGGACAATTTTCTTTTACAAAAAAAAAATGCACAACGAATAGCAGCCTTTGGAGCTCTAAGTCACTGGGAAAGATGGGTGTGTTTCGAGTATGGCACAAGTGGCTTGGGCACTTCAAGGTCATCACACTCACTGGAAAATATTTCAAAAGCCAGCAAACCATCTGTTTCCAAGCAAGCTGCTAACCCAACCAGAACCCCTCAAACAGGAAAACAAACAAACAATAAAAAAATCAATTCCCCTTGGAGGGAGCGGATTTACTCTCAGCAGTCATACTCACACAGATTATCGAAGGTGCATATTTCAGGGACACCAATCATAGAGAGATGGACAGCACCGAAACGGACCCTTCGGTCCAACTTGGCCAGGCCCACCATATATCCTAAGTTAAGCTCGTCAGCACTTGGCCTATATCCCTCTGAACCCTTCCTATTTATATACTCATCCAGATGTCTTTTAAATGTTGTAATTGTACCAGCTTCCACCACTTCCTCTGGCAGCTCACCCTCAGCATGGAAAAGTCCTTTTTAAATCTTTCCCCTCTCACCCTAAACCTATGCCCTCTAGTTCTGGACTGTCCCAACCCCAGGGAAAAAGACCTTGTCTATTCACTCTATCCAAGCCCCTCATGATTTTATAAATTTCTATGAGGTCACTCCTCTGCCTTCGATGCTCCAGGGAAAACAGCCCCAGCCTATTCAACCTTTCCCTGTGGCTCAAATCCTCCAACCCTGGCAACATCCTTGTAAAATCTTTTCTACGCCCTTTGAAGTCGCCGAAGTCGCAGAGGTTAATTGGGGCAATGATGACAGTTACGCAGAAATTGTGTGTGCATTTGATTTTCGTAAGCCAGGGTTCAAAGACAAGAATAAAAAGATACAGAGAATACTTGGGTACCACTGCTCCCATGTACACACAAACACACACACATTGCTAAAAACAAAGTCTCATGCTCCGTGATAATGGGTTAATATGTAATGACCATCTGGATGTGAGCTAAGCTTGGAGCAGGAATATCAGTGTGTTTAGGATGGACTGCAATTAGAAACTGCAGCTGCTATCAGTCTTGGCAGGACTTCAGCTGGATTTTCAGATAACTGCATTTAACCGAAATGTTTTTATGATGTATATAGATAATTGCGAAAGAGAGAGTGCACCGGATGACGTGAACAGCTCCCCCACAAGAAATCTGCCATTTTCTTGAAAATCGCAGGCGTTGAAAACGATCTGCAGAATCAGCTGCCACAACTTACAATATATCAAAGTCTTTCACATCGGTGGAGGTGACTAAAAGCAACACGGGGGTTCCACACTCCAAACGGTAACTGTAGGGTCGCATAATGTCACACAGTTAAGGCAAACCAAACAGATTAGCAAAATGAAGGATTACCAGTGTCAGAGCCTGCCCTGGGAGAAGATAACATGACAGTCTCCCTTTTTCTCTCTTTTTCTCTCTCTCTCGAGTTTGATTTGCTGCATTTTGCACCTGTAGTTAGCCTCCTTCATCTAGGACCCAGCCCTCCTTAAGTAGTACATAGGGATCAAGTGGAGTCCCTCATTAGAAAATCATAAAATACAGTTTAAAGAGTCAATTGTGTTCGTTTTGTAGTGTCATGACCTCAGAGTCTGAAGCGGGTCTCCTGATCCAGAGAATTGAGCCCATAATCTCAGCTAACACCCCAGTGCGCCACACGGTTGGAGGTGATGCCTTTCAGAGCACGTGCCAAACTGAAACCCCACCTGCCCTCTCACATGGTACAAACCAGACAAACAAAGAGGGCTTTCTCCCAGGCAACCCACCCAACCCAACCCATCACCTGACTGTCTGCTTGTTGCTAATTGTGGGATCTTGCTGCCCACAAATCATTATGGCTCCTCATTATGAGGGAGAAGGGACATCAGAACATTTTGTTTTCCCACCCAGAAGCTGGTGGGAATCTGGGGTGCTGTGCCTGGGAGTATAGTTGACAGGAGAAACCTCAACTTTTAAAAAATACTTATTGCAATAACATTCAAGGCTGTGCAGCAGGTGCTGGAAAGTGGGATGAGTCTGGATTCAGAGTCGAGAGTGTGGTGCTGGAAAGTGGGATGAGTGTAGATTCAGAGTCGAGAGTGTGGTGCTGGAAAAGCACAGCAGGTCAGGCAGCTGGAGAATTGACATTTCAGGCAAAAGCCCTTCGGAGTAGTCTCTGGTCACTGCAGGCTTGATGGGCCGAAGGACCCCATGTGCCCTGTATATACACTTAGAACAGTGATATTTCACACGTTTTTCAGTGGCCGTGGGAGAGCTTGACACTTGCTTTCTAAATACAAATCCTTTCTTTCCTTGTTTCTGTACAAATAGTGTCCATGTTCCCAGCAAATAGCCCTGATACATCCATTTGGCAGCGCATCAGCATTCTTGCAGTTGCTTATGAGAACGATTCGAGGAGATTACTGGTCAGAATGGACGTCCCACAGTCACAGTATTAGATTTAAATGAGATGGCGAATTGTATATGGCAAACAGCCAACTTTCCCATGGCAATCCACCAACCCACTGCAGCCTGGGAATAAGAACATGTTTGGAACGGTTTCAGACAAGTGTGCCATAAATATGGAATGTTTTCAAGTCAATGAGTTGCTTTCACTTTAGTTCAATTCAAAAAGATGCTCAAACTGCCTCGGAAAACACATTTCTGGAAATATTCTCCAGAAGTTGCTTGCAAAGTGATTTTGAACATGCAGGGTATAACCAGATGCACAAGAGTAGGCATAAACATCAGCCCGCTTACAGATACTGGTCCCAAAGGAAATTCTATCAAATAGTGATACGTTGCAAACTAGAAAAAGAAAAAATCCAGAAATTCAAATAATCGTTCACAACAGAGAAAATAGCCATACACAGACCCAATCATAGGCTTAACATGTGTAAATAGTTGCAAGGCAAAATGCAGGCAAATGAGCCACAATACCTAACTACTCCATTATGAGAAAGAAATACAGATCATGTGGATTAGCACATGCACAATATCTGCTTGGAAATCATAAACAAATACAGGGTAGTTATAGAATGCTGTTTCTAAGAAAAGAAGTCAACCCTTGCAAGATTGTCATTTGCACTGGAACTTGTCCACTGATCTGATTTATTCACAAGGCAATCCCATTTACACTTCACATAAGCTTCACCACTTCTCGACAAATGACTCCAGCAAGCTGCTGGAGAGATGCTCATTCATTAAAATTACCTGGCCTACAAGTTGATATTCTGCAAGCTCAGAAGGGTCAGGAATTGTCTGTAGTCACATACACAGCCTGTCGATTACAATACTGTACACTGCGGGCCACTTCCCGTCATTACTGTGTGATTTAATGGAGCACTCCAAGTCATCGAGGGGTGAGAATTTCAACAATGCTTTCCCAATCATGGCTGCGCTTACAAATCTCTTGCTCAATGCTGATTAAACCACCTTCAAACACTGCACACTAACCAGCATAACCTTGAATAAACAAAACTTATACCACTCTTAATGTCTGTGTGTCTGGTTGGGAATATCTTTACTTCAGTAGAGGAAGGACTACTCCATACTCTGTCCCGTGACAGAAAAAAAAATGTTATTGTATCTGAGTTTAGCTGCCATTACAAGGACAGCAATTTGATCCCCATTATCTCATTGATATTTTGCACAGACATGCTACTTAGTGTCCCAATTTAAAACATGAAACCTTCCTTTTCTTCTGCAGCCCTTCTTGATGGTGACAGCTCATGCCTGCTGCCTGTGCCCACGCATGTGCCAGGAGCTCTCTTCAGCCTTTCTCAAGTAATATTCTTGACCATCATGGTGAATGCTGGAGGAACAGCCCACCATTGAAGGGCATCATAGCCCAATTACACATACATTTGATTTGATTTATTATTGTCACATGTACTAAGATACAGTAAAAAGTATTGCTTTGCGTGCTAACCAGCCAAATCCTACCTTACAGCAGTACATCAGGGTAATAGAACAGAATGCAGAATATAGTGTTACAGCTACAGAGAACGTGCAGAGAAAGATCAACCCTAATATATGAAAGGTCCATTCATAAATCTGATAACAGCGGGGAAGAAGCTGTTCTTGAATCTGTTAGTGTATGTTTTCAAACTTTTGGATCTTCTTCCAATGGAAGAGGATGGAAGAAAGTATAATCGGGGTGGGAAGGGTCTTTGATGATGTTGGCAGCTTTCCCGAGGCAGCGGGGAGTATAGATGAAGTCAGTGGATGGAACGCTGGTTGGAGTGATGATCTGGGCTGCGTTCAGAACTCTCCGGAGTTCCTTGCGATCTTGGGCAGAGCTGTTGCCACACCAAGCTGTGATCATCCAGTTAGGAAACTTTCTAATGGTGGATCTATAAAAATTGATTTGGAGATGCTGGTATTGGACTGGGGTGTACAAAGTTAAAAAATCACACAACACCAGGTTATAGTCCAACAGGTTTAATTGGAAGCACATTAGCTTTCGGAGCGACGCTCCTTCATCTGACTATTACCTGATGAAGGAGCGCCCCCCCGAAAGCTAATGCTTCCAATTAAACCTGTTGGACTATAACCTGGTGTTGTGTGATTTTTAACTCTATAAAAATTGCGAAGAGTTGTTCTGGATATGCTGGATTTTCTTAGTCTCCTGAGGAAGTAGGGGTGTTGGTGTGCTTTCTTGACTGTAGCAAGATGATGGATGGAGGGGGTGGGGTGAGGTGGGGTCATCCTGACCTCCGGCTGGGAATTCAGAGGCGTGTAAGCCTCCTCAAGCTTTGGAAGAAAGCACAGCCCCTTCCATCGAGCGACCTGCTGTTGGGCACAGAGTGTCTGAGCAGGAGACAACTCCTCCCTCGGTCCACAACTTAGCAACCTTACCACATGGCACGGGCTCTCTCCTTATCGGTGACAGGAGTTTCTTTAAAAGGAGAAGCAGCGTTGGGAGATAGGAGAGGCCCTTAAGTCACGACGAGTTGGCTGCTTAAATCCCTTAACTGGGTCCCCCAGGTCAGGAGAGACACTCACCAGCTCTGCCTAAGACTGGCACCATTCCACAGGTCTAAGTGACAAGCAAGGTGCCTCACCCACTGTTCGATCTGTCAGGCTACAGCCAGAAACTGGCCACTGATTCCAACTGAATCCATGAAATTGTATCAGGAGGTTGGCGATGGGCTTGAATGATGTAGTTGGTGTATTTCCCTTCAGGGGAGACATAGGCCAAATTTTGGCCCTTATCGACCGCCAACTCCCCCACCATCACAGTTAGACACAATCTTCCTCACCACTCTATTGTTAGCTGTGCTCCCAAAACATACTGTACATGCCTCCACTAATCACCAAAGACTTGCATCCAGCTAGCGCCGATCACAACCACCGGACGTTTCAATGAGCTTCCTTCAAAACGTGTGAAATTCACCCCAAAAGCACTTTGAGGCACGTATCCACTGGCCAGAAGGAGGCATGATGTGGCGCAGGAAACACAGCAGCCAATTTGTAATCTGCAAGGTCCCACAAATAGCCATCTGACGGTGATCAGATGAGCTTTTTCCATGCGACGTTGAACGGTTGGCAAATGTTGACCGGAACATTTGGGGATAGGGAGAGAAGGTAAGCAGGGGTGCTGGAGGGAAAGGGAGAAAGGGAGACAGACAGAGAACAACCTCCCCTTTCGTCGAAGTCGTACCCTGAGATCTCTCACATCCAGAGGTGAGGGAAGATATGTTATGTTGCAGTTGTACAGCACAACGGCAAGGCCACACTTGGAGTATTGTGTTCAGTTTTGGTCACCTCCTATAGCAAGGGTGTTATTAAACTGGAAAGAGTTCAGAAGGAATTTACAAGGATGTTGCCTGGACTCAAGGGACTGAGTGAGAGGGAGAGGTTGGACAAGCTAGGAGTTTTTTTCTTTAGAGCGTAGCAGACTGTGAGGGGATCTTACAGAAGTGTATACAATCATGAGATGACTTAGAGGAGCCGGTGTTGGACTGGGGTGGACAAAGTTAAAAATCACACAACACCTGGTTATAATTCAACAGGTTTATTTGGAAGCACTAGCTTTCAGAGCGCTGCTCCTTCACTGCTCCTTCAAAAGCTAGTGCTTCTAAAATCGTGAGAGACATGGATAGGGAGAATGCACTCAGTCTTTTCCCCAGGGTTAGGGAATCAAGGACGAGAGGGCATTATTTAAGATAAGAGGGGAAAGAATAAAAGGGAACCTGAAGGACAACTTTTTTACACAGAGGGTGGTACGCAGCAGAAGCTGTGAGCAGAAGTGGTTGAGGCGGGTACATTAACAACATTTAAAAGGCATTTGGACAAATACATGGATTGGAAAGGATTGGAAGGACATGGGCCAAGTGCAGGGAAATGGGGTTAGTGTGGACAGTCATTTTGGTCAATATGGACCAGTTTGGGCCAAAGGGTCTGTCTCTGTGCTGTCAGACTCTATGAGGCCCTGGTTTAGTGCGGTTTCTGAAATGGGGGCCCTCCACACCTTTCTTTTGTGTGCTCAGTTTGTTGCTTTGCTACCTGTGGCACTGCTGACAGCCACACTCTTCCCCATGTCCCGATTAGCTGCTATGCTTTACCCCAAATTGTTGCCATCCCAAGTTAAGTTAGTCACCGGTGCTGATTATCACTGCTTTCACCCCAGTGTAACTTCTCTCCATGTCACCCATGTGCCTCATACGGGTTTGCCTCATGCTGGCTTCTAATCTCTGCTAGACTTGCTCCAATGCTTCACTGGGTCTTTGCTTCCCCCAGATATCTGATGAGCTCCTGAGCCTCTCCCAGCTCCTTTGCAGTTTGTATTCTCTCAAATATATGCGCACTGTACACATAGTACATTCAACCCTGGGTTTCGACCTCCAGTCACTTCATCTCTTTTCTGGAAACAGACAGCAAAATCCTTTTTCTGTCTCCATTATCTTGTATGGCCCAGTGACTCAGTGGTAAGCACTGCTGCCTCGCAGCACCAGATTCGAGTCATCCGAGGGTGAAATATCTGTGTGGACTTTGCACGTTCTCTCAGTGTCTGCGTGGATTTCTTCCAGGTGCTCCGGTTTCCTCCCACAGTCCAAAGATGAGCAGGTTAGGGTGGATTGGCCACGCTAAATTGCTCATAGTGTCCAGGGATGTGCAGGATAGTTGGGTAAGCCATCACCTCCTTCCAAGGCCCCAGTGGATCCTTCCATATCCGTCGCAAATTCACCTGCACCTCCACACACATCATTTACTGCATCCGCCGCACCTGATGTCGTCTCCTTTACATTGGGGAGACAGGCAACCTACTTGCAGAACTTTTCAGGGAACACCTCTGGGACACCCGCACCAACCAACCCAACCGCCCTGTGGCTGAACACTTTAACTCCCCCTCCCACTCCGCCAAGGACATGCAGGTCCTTGGCCTCCTCCATCGCCAAAGCCTGGCCACACGATGCCTGGAGGAAAAGCGCCTCATCTTCTGCCTGGGAACTCTCCAACCACACGGGATGAATGTAGCTTCCTCATTTCCCCTCCCCCCACCTTATCTCAGTCCCAACCCCCGGATTCAGCACTGCCTTCTTGACCTGCAATCTTCTTCCTGACCTCTCCGCCCCTACCCCCTCCCCGGCCTATCACCCTCACCTTCACCTCCTTCCACCTATCACATTCCCAGCGCCCCTCTCCCAAATTCCCCCCCCACCACCTTTTATCTCAGCCCGCTTGGCACACCAGCCTCATTCCTGAAGAAGGGCTTATGCCCGAAACGTCGATTCTCCTGCTCCTCGGATACTGCCTGGCCTGCTGCGCTTTTCCAGCATCACACTTTTCAACTCTGGTCTCCAACATCTGCAGTCCTCACTTTCTCCTAAGCCATGGGAAATGCAGGGTTACAGGGATAGGGTGGGGGTGGGGGTGGGGTCTGGATGGATTGCTCTTTGGAGGGTCGGTGTGGGCCAAACCTCTTCCTGTACTGCAGGGAGGGGGATCTAGGAGTTCAACTACACCTTCAGAATCAAATCCTCATTTCTATTTAAGGGATTCAGAAAGTCTAAAAAGAAAGGCAGTTAAGAGAGTCACAAATGGTTGACTGTGCTTGTGTTATTAATCTCAGACAAGCAGTGTACCTTTAAGACACACGATGACACGCAAAGTTCCAATGATAGTCCTTGCCTGATCTTCAGTGACACAGTTCAACAGAGTCAGTGCACTATCTAGCCAGCTGTGCACAGTCATACAGTCATGTAATGTAGCTGCAATATAAAAAGTCGAAAGCCTAGGCTAAGTGCACGTCTGAGATCTTGAAGCTGTATAAATAGTTAGCGTTGTTAATAAACTACAAGATATCTGTCCTAGCAAGAACCATGTCTTTGTGGTATCTGTTGCGACACAGTGGCTCAGTAGTTAGCACTGCTGCCTTACAGCATCAGGGATGCGGGTTCGATTCTAGCCTCAGGCTATGGTCTGTGTGGAGCTTGAACCTCCTCCCTGTGTCTGTATGGGTTTCCTCCGGGTGCTCCACTTTCCTCCCACAGTCCAAAGATGGGCAGGTTAAGTGTATTGGCCATGCTAAATTTCTTATAGTGTGCAGGCTAGGTGGATGAGTCAAGGAAAATGGAGGGATGGGTCTGGCTGTGGTGCACTTCTGAGGGTCAATGTGGACCTGTTGAACCGAATGGCCTGTTCCTACACTGTAAGGAGTCTATGTTCAATGGGCTAAGACATAGAGAAGTACTCAAACCATCTCACACAGGCGATGGTGGTTGACCCAAGAAAGATCGTAGAGTTGCTGTAGTGTTTACCTTAATTTTAGCCCTCCAGGCAGATCTTAAACATAAACTCTGGTGGATTTGAGCGGTAAAACCTAGCCAAGGTTGGGGCAGTGCAATCAGGAGTGGGCCTGGAGTGACTGCAAGTCAAAGTTAATACCTGGAGGCTTCCTGCCTCTATTTCTGATTAAGGGCTTTTGCCCGAAACGTTGATTTTCCTGCTCCTCGGATGCTGCCTGACCGGCTGTGCTTTTCCAGCACCACTTTGACCTATACTCTGGTTTCCAGCAACTGCAGTCTTCACCTTTGCAAAGTTAATAGAGACAAGTCGATAAAAATCGCAGAACCTGCTGGAAAGACTAAAGTTCCAGAAATGCAAGTTAATTTTCACAAATTGGAGTCGACCATTCGGCCCCTCAAGGTTACTCCACCAGTGGACTAGCCCATGGCTAGTCCTTAACTTCAACACCATTCCCCTGTATTGCCTCCGTATCTCTTAGCATCTTTAGCACGTGTACTTTGCTTCCAATCTCTCCTACCCAAAATATTAACAGCTAAAAAAGGCATATGTACATGCTTTGGGTTGGAACTCCTAAGTAGCCAACTTGAAGAAGATTAACTTTGGATTGTTCAGCCAGCACTCAGCATTCAGACTTTAGCTTCTGTCCCAATGTGTGGCTCTTCTGTACAGATATCGTGGCAGCTACCAATGCCAGGGAAAGGTGAAACAACATGGGAACGCACGCCACTGCGAGACCACTCAGACTATTACTTTCTCCACATCAACTGAAGGAGGAGTATTCCCCAGCTGGTAAACATACCCATAGAACAATCCCTTCCACCTTCTGTGAGGGACAGGTGCTTGTAAAATGGTTTTGAATAAAGATGTTCATGGTGTGATAGTGACTGATAGGGTGGGGGGAGGGGGGTGGAAGTGAAGTTAATCTTGGAAATTAAACCCAGACTACCCGACTCAATAAACACACAAAACATTCGCCGGTGCCAGAATTTGAAAGCTTGAGTTACAGCTTTGGAAGTTAAGGCTCTTGTGGTGCAGTGGCAATGACCCTACCTCTGAGCCAGGAAGCCCAAGTTCATGTCCTATCTGCTCCAGAGGTGTGCGACAATATCTTTTTGGTCACCCTGTTACAGGAAAAACAGAGTTAAACTGGAAACAGTGCACAGAAGATTTACAAGGATGTTGCCAGGGCAACTAGGCCTGGAGAGATTGGCCAGGATAGGACTTTGTTCCTGAGAACAAAAGGAGATAATGGGTGACCTTATTGATGTGCATAGAATCATGAAGAGCATAGATAAGATGATACAGCCTTTTTCCCCAGGGTTGAGGAATTGAAAACTAGGTTTAAGGTGAGAGAGGAAAGATTTCAGAAGTGCCTGAGGGGCAACTGTGTCACGCAGGGAGTGGTGTGTATGTGGAGGGGGCTGCCAGAGAAAGTAGTTGAGGCAGGTACAACAGCAACATTTAAAACATTTGGATAGGTACATGGATGGGAAGGGTTGAGAGGGAAATGGACCAAATGCAGGCATTTGGAATTAGCTGAGCATTGACCAGTTTGGGCCAAAGGGCCTGTTTCCACACTGTATTACTTACTCAATGGCTCGGAACAGGTTAATTGGAAAATTTAAAAACCAGCACATTCAGAGACAGGAAGCAAATTCCAACGACCTGGATGATGCAGGTTTACAAAAAGAAAATTAGATGTCAACCTGCAAGTGGGATTACTGCCTTTCTGGGCAAATGAAGTGCATTTCACGTATCCAGCAGATTTATGGAGGAGGTGGTGGTGGTGAGTTTAGGCCCAGTCAGAGATCTGGCAACATCAGTAGCTGCTGCATTGGCAAGGTGGGAGCAAAGCAGACTCATGGCGCTGCCAGAGTTGAGTTTGGGTCAATGCGGTGCCCAGTGACATCTGCATCGGTGAGGTCGATCGAGGACTCATAATGGTGAGGGCATCAATAGAAGCAACACAGTGCCAAAGAGTGGCGACTTCTGTTCCATGGTGGTGCCACAGTAAGGGGGACATGTGCCTGGTCACCAGTCCCACGATGGGGCACCTAAGAAAGGAAGGAGGAGAACACACCTCCATCTACATCACCGGAACACAGATGAGATGGTCAAGAAGGCACAACAAAACCACTTCTCCGTCAGGCAGCTCAGGAAATTTGGCATGTCCATAAGGACCCTCACCAACATCTACAGATGCACCAGTGAGAGCATACTTTCCGGGTGCATAATGGCCTGGTACGGCAACTACTTTGCCCAGGACTGTGAGAAACTACAGAAAGTGGCGTGCACAGTTCAGACAATCACAAAAGCCAACCTTCCATCTGTAGACTCCATTTACATGATTCACTGCTGCAGAAAGGCTGCCAATATCATCAAAGATCCCTCCTACCACAGTAGTGCTCTCCTACAACCTCTTCTGTCAGGCAGGAAATACAAAAGCCTGAATACATGCACTAACAGGTCAAGGAACAGCTTTTTCCCAGCCATTGTTAGACCGATGAATGGACTCTCTAGCCTCAAATAATGCTGACCTTGCTAACGCTGATTTCCCCTTGTGCACATCCTGTGTAAAGTAACCTGTATATCTCTGTCTATGTCTCTCTGATCTGTACATCCTTGCTTACTATGGTCTGCTTGTACTGCTCATAAACAAATCTTTTCACTGTTCTTCGGCACACATGACAATAAATCAATCAATCAATAACAAGAAGGACTGTAAAGTTCAACAAGTTTTCTTTATTTTTTTTTCATTTTTCTGCCTTTATATTCTATGTTTGGCTTATTTTTCCCTTTAAGATGTCACAGAGAGTGGCGACACTACTTAACACTTTCCGCTGTATTTTGTGACATAAATCGAAACAATCATATATTTTTAATTCTTCTTTCATGGGAGGAGGGCAAGCTAGGTATTTTGCAAAATTTATTCATGGTGCACGTGTCATTGGCTGGTCCAGCATTTATTACCCATCACTAATTGCCCAGGACAATTAAGAGTCAACCATTGCTGTGGGTCTGGAGTCACATGTGGGCCACACCCGGTAAAGATGGCAGTTTCCTTCCCTAAAGGACATAAGTGAACCAAAGAGGTTTATAATGACAATTGGCAATGGTTACATGGTCACCAAAAGACAGGCTGTATTTTGTTAAAGGTTTTAATTGAATTCAAATTCCACTACCTGTCTGGATGGGATTTGAACCTGTGTTGCTGGATTGCTCACCCAGTGAGGTTACCAAACCACCACCCAACTCTCCAACACCACCTGTTCCTCTATCTGCTCGCCAACATTTCACAGGCCTAAGAAAATTCTGGAATTATGCGTAGGCCTGACTGGGTAAGGACAGGAAATATCCTTCCCTGAAGCCTACGAGTGAACCAGATAGGATCCTTATGCAAGAATGATGACAGGTCCCATGACTGAGACCAGGTTTTAATTCTGGATTTAATTCATTGCATTCGAATTTAAATTAAATTAAACTGCCTGAATCCGAATGCCAAAAGCATTTCCCTGGCTCTCTCGTGACATTATGACTACTGTACCTTCTACCCTCGAGTGCAGGGTAGTCATACATTTAGATTAATTAATGTTATTATGAATGTTGTTTAGTGTATTTCTGTGGCAGTAGATGTCCAAAGATGCTTCAAAGAACCACACAGAATGGAACCAAGGCAAGACTGAAAAAGACTATTCACTCCATTGTAACTGTGCAGATGTCTAGCATTCAACCAGCCCCACGCTCCTATTTTTTTTCTCAAAGTCCTGGAAGTTATTATCTTCAGGTAATTATCCAATTTCCTTTTGCAAGCCATGATCGAGCTTGCCTCTGGCACGCTAACAGGCAATGCATTCCAGGTCCTAACCACTCGCTGTGTAATCAGAGAAGAAATTAACACTGAGCTGAAGGATTAGAAAGGGTCACATTCTGCAGGACTTCATGGGACACATTTGTCAGGCAGGCTGTGTGGGTGATCTGCGCTGATGAAACTAATTGAGCGATCAACGCGAGATAAGTTGTTAAATAATTAGTTGCATCTGCTCAGTGTCATACCTGCAATACTCTGAGCGATGGACAACCTGCTCGTTGCTGATAATGGGTAAACAAAACTTGAAATGTCTACCTCGTGGCTGCATTTCTAATATAAGATGCAAACAATTGTACTGAGGCACAGAATATGCTGCTTGGAGAGGGATTCATCACCTTGAGAGTATAATTGCTGAACTATCGGTAACACTGCACCTCAAATGCAGAGTATAAACAATCTGTAATGTGTATATTGAGTAGATTTAAAATAGTATGAGTGCCAGACTGGGCGCTGTCGAAAGGGATTAACTTAACCACCTTACAGAGGAAATAGGAGAAGACCATTCGGCCCTTCCAGCCTGCTCCACCTATCAATATGATTGTGACTGGGTGGCATGGTGACTCATTGATTAGCACTGCTTCCTCAGAACACCAGGGACCTGGGTTCGATTCCAGCCTCGGGTGATGTCTGTGTGGAGCTTGCACACTCTCCCTGTGTCTGTGGGGGTTTGTTTCAGGTTCCTCCCACAGAGCAAAGATTTGCAGGTTAGGGTGGGCTGGCCATGGGAAATTGCCCATAGTGCCCTGGGATGTGCAGGCTAAGTGGACCAGCCATGGTAAATGTGGGGTGATAGGTTAGGAGGTGAGATAGGATGCTCTTGAGAAGGTCGTCGTGGACGCGATGGGCCAAATGGCCTGATTCCACATTGTAGGGATTCTGTGATCCAACACAGTCCCTTTTCTTCTATTCACTCATGGGCTGTGTGCGTCACTGGCTGGACCCAGCATTTATTGCCCATTCCCAGTTGCCCCTAGAGAAGGTGAACTGCCTTCTTGAACCACTGGAGTCCATGTGCTGTCGTTGACCCACAATGCCATTTGGACGCAATTCCAGGATTTTGACCCAGCGACAGTGAAGGAACAGCGAGATATTTCCAAGCCAGGAATGTGGGTGGTTTGGAGGGCAATCATAGGTGGTGGTGTTCCCACTTTCTCCCCCATACTCTTTGATCCCTTCAGCCCCAAGAATTTTTTTTCTTTCTTTTTTTTATTTTTTCTCCAGCATCCATGTTGTGTGTGTGCAGGTGTGAGACACAGTGAGGGACACAAGGTGCACGAATCTTTATTCAATTTCCACCACCAGGAAGATAGGAAAACACCCGAGTGGCCAGTGACAAGCAGTGTCCTTCACATCAAAGGGCAATGCTGTGTGATCAAACAGTGAAGGGGAGGCAGGGATTAAATCAAAATAAGAGTTGGAGGGAGAAATAATGCGCACCACTCCCTGCAGCGCCCACCTCTCCATGAACAACTCCAGGGTGTTGGTGGACACCGCGTGCTCCTTCTCCAAGGAAGCCCCAAGAATTATATCTGACTCCAACAGAGGGGACGCAGCTGTTTTTATTTTCAATGTCAGTAAACATCAAGCTCATTTCACAGCGCTGTGGGGAAAGAATGGAGGAGGGGGATTACTCTTCCAAACAGCCAGTGCAGACTCAATGGGCTGAATGGTCTCCCGTCCTGCCCTATTCCATGAGTCTATGAGACATGGGCGGAGCACCAAAGGCTTGGTTGACAATGGTATCTAGGGGGAAATGGACGTGGAGGAGACACAGAGGTTTATGGAGGGAATTACTGAAGGCTGGGGGCACACATGAGCAAATGCTGCGAAAGTCCAAGAGGGAGATCTCAAGTGTATATGCGCACGACCGAGCAATAACTAGTCAGAAAACTGAAGACATAGACTAAAAGCAGACGATGTTGGAAACATTCAGCTAGTTTGACTGCATCCGTGGAGAGACAGGATCAGACAAGGCTCACATGAGATCACAACCCCTGAAACATCAACTGTTTTTCTCTCCCTGGTTTCTGCCATACCGGAGTTTCACCAGCAATTTCCGAAGGGACATGAGTGAGCTGCTAAGAAATGCATTGGCAGCTAAAGGCAGAAAAATGATACCGCCCAGTTAGATAGCAGGGGGAACAGATTTGCTCACAATATTCCAAAAATGGCTTAACCAATGTCCTGTATAGCTGCAACATGACATCCCATCCCAAAATCAATGCATTGAACCAATAAAGGAAAGCATACCAAATGCCTTCTTCACTATCCTATCTACTTGTAACTCTACGTTCAAGGAACTATGAGGGGTCGCCCATTTCAAGAACTGAGATAAGGATCAATTTTTTTTCTGAGGTTGGTAAATCTTTGGAATCCTTTACATCACAACACTTCCATGCCAACCAGATATCCCAACCCAGGATTATCTGATCAGCAGAGTATACTTGATGAGTAGAATAGCCTACTCTGGTCTTACATGTTATTGCCATTTCATTTAACTTTACGTTTCCCTGATCTGTAGTTGCTCAATGCAACATTTTTCTACTTTGATTTCCTATCCCATCCCCATCCACTACCTATGATTTGAGCATTTAGAAGTCGCAGAGTTAGTTATGGCCCAGAAAGAGGCCATTCGGCCCATCGAGTCTCCAGCAATCCGGTCAGTGCTGTTCCCCCCCCCCCCCATGTAAACCTCTTCACGTTATCATTAAGTTGTCCATCCAATCTCCTTCTGAAACCATTGACCATCTCCACTTCCACCACCCTCATGGACCGCGAACTCTGGGTGCTTGATATTTGCAACTTGAGAAAAGTAGTTCTTCACATTCTTCACTAATCTCTAACCTTTAAACGTGAATAATTTAAATCATGTATATAACCCTTGTGTATATTCAGGGCTGAGACAGACAGATGTATGATCTGTCGGGAATTAAAGGTAACAGAAGCAGGCAGAAAAGGGATGGGAGGAATGTCGAATCAACCATGATAGCATTGAATGGTGGAGCAAGCTTGAGGGGCTGAATGGCCTACTCCTGTTCTATAACTAATGGATTTATGAGCCCCTTATTCTGAGATTATGTCGTCTGGTCCAAGACTCTCCCAGAAGGTGAAACAAATCTCTCAGCTTCTACCCTGTCAATTCCCCTAGGAATCGTATGTCTCAAAAGAACATATAAGGAAAATGCCATCCATTTGTCCTAATGTTCTCAGCTGTTATAGGTCATATGTTTATTTAGCCTGAGCTTATGCCTCATATTTAGACTGGTGTTTCTTAATCAAGTGTTTTACAATCACCAACGACATCAACATCCTTTTTGGTTGACAAAATCTTACAAAGGATATTACTACGTAGCATGCAAGTTAGTTTGGTTTGCATTATGATCTTATTATTTATACACTGCTATATTTAGTTCAGGCAGAAAAACATTGCCGCTTCTGATAAAAGGGTTTGTTTTCCTGTGGGATTTCTTTTCAGAGCTCAGATCGTTTGTCTGGCCAACGTGGGACTCTGGGAGGAAGTCCCAACATCTTGGAAATGATCAACAGAAAATCACAACAGCAGCAGACTTTCCTGGAGATTCATTTTTCATCCCTGAGCTGTTCAAAGGAAAGGCGTTTGAGTCGTGAGTAATATTGAACAATGATCATCAGGAAATAGAATCATCTGCATCTGGTTCCAAGACCCCATTATTACATTGGGTTGGTATTCTGAAGTCAAGTTTTACAAGTTATTGACTGGAAGTTATTTCAGTAAAAATGTCACAAAACCTGACAGAAGGAAAGATTGAAAAATAAATCAAGTAATGAAAAGGTCTGGCAAAGCAAACCGAGTGTGGAAAAGAAAATGTGAAGATGTATCAAGTGGCCAGGAGAAAAAAGGCTATTGGGGCAATAATTTATCAAACAGCAGCACGGCACATTGCTAGCTAATCCACTCACTGAATGAAGGAAAATTAATTCTGGGTGGAAAAAAAAACAGGCAATAACAACACGACAAACGACAATATGCTGTATGGAGTTGACAGCAAAGCTGTACAAGAGGTATCTCAACTTTGCCTCAATCACAAAAAGAAAATGATCCACCCAAAAGATCATTAAAAGAGAAAGTCAATGTAACTATTGTATTATGTCAACGATACAATATATTTATGCTTAGAGCGACAGACAACGTACAATGACAGTCGTTGGCCCAATAGCTCTTCTGGCATTCCTGCCTACCTCACTCCAATATCATTAAATACATTAGTCCAGTTCTTGACCAAAGAAGACAAAGTTCATCATCATCACAGAAGGGGATATTGCAGGTGCTCAAAGGTCACAGAAAGGCAATGAAAAAATAGGCTGTTTGAGCAACAAGTGTAGCTTGAATTTTAAACACATTTTTGAGATGTTAGAAGGGCCTAACGTTGTAGATCATGAATGCTTATAGTCCAATCAGGCTCAGATTCAAGCTGCAACTTTGTGTTGGTGGCAATTGCCTAGCACCAATGGGCGTCACAATTTCAGAATTCTACAACTACCTATCTACAGCTACAGTTCAGATGGATTAAATTCGGACTGAGCTCGAAGTTGATTGAATAGCCCTCCCATGCTAACTCACAGATAATCATGAGGCAACCTGGAAATGTTGGCTTATACCTCAATGCAGTGAGGTTGGACAGCTGGCTTACACAGTGCCTCCTTCACCAGGAATGGAGAGGCAGATGCAGGGCCATGCAGCGCTATCGAGTAGTCATCTACGAGCTAGATCTGTAGGGAATGTACTGAAGGTCACTGCAGGTGAACCCAGTGTCAGACTGAAAGGAAGCCCATGAGGATTTGGACTCTTGATTACAGCCACACGATTCTGTAATTAAAAAGTCACTTCATAGTAAAGGACTTGAACATGACTGACCAGAACATGTTGTCAAAGCTCTTGGTCTTGCACTTTTTTTCTTATTTCATCCATGGGATATGGGCATCGCTGCCTGGGCCAGCATTTATTGCCCATCCCTAGTGCCCTGGAGAAGGTGGGGGTGAGCTGCCATCTTGACAGTCCATGTGCTTCAGGTAGACCACAATGCCCTGAGGGAGAAATTTGTCCCTAAGATTTAGACCCAGGGACAGTGAGATATTTCCAAATCAGCATGATGAGTGGTATGGAGGGGAACTCACAGGTGGGGACGGTGTTCCCTTATACCTGCTGCCTCTGTCCTGCGAGATGTATATGGTTGTGGGTTTGGAAGGTGCTGACCCAGGATCTTCGGTGAATTCCTGCAGAGCATCTTGTAGATGGTACACACTGCTGCGACTCAGGACCATCACAAGAATGCTAAATTACAAACAAACAAATCACAATGTTTCATTCTATGGGAGAAAAGGTGGCGAACAAGCTGGGGAGAGGCTTAGCCGAAGATTGGGGTTGCCAAGTTTCCTGTCACTGTAATCCAAAAGCTGTGGGAAGCTTGAGTTTGCAGAGCCCAATACAAATATATGCTGCTTCTAGGCAGCAAAACCAAGCTGTTCTCTGGAAGGATCACTGGAAGGAGCACATCCCTGTTTAAGAAGGGCGGTAAGGACAAGCCCAGGGAACTATAGACCAGTGAGCCTGACGTCGGTGATGGCAACGTTGTTGGAGGAATCCTGAGGGACAGGATGTACATGTATTTGGAAAGGCAAGGCATGATTAGGGATAGTCAACATGGCTTTGTGCGTGGGAAATCATGTCTCACAAATTTGATTGAGTTTTTTGGGGAAGTAACAAAGACGATTGATGAGGGCAGAGCGGTAAATGTGATCTGTATGGACTTCAGTAAGGCGTTCGACAAGGTTCCCCATGGGAGACTGATGGGCAAGGTTAGACCTCATGGAATACAGGGAGAACTAGCCATTTGGATACAGAACTGGCTCAAAGGTAGAAGACAGAGGGTGGTGATGGAGGGTTGTTTTTCAGACTGGAGGCCTGTGCCCAGTGGAGTGTCACAAGGATCGGTGCTGGGTCCTCTACCTTTTGTCATTTACATAAATGATTTGGATGCGAGCATAAGACGTACACTTAGTTAGTTTGCAGGTGACACCAAAATTGGAGGTGTAGTGGACAGCGAAGAGGGTTACCACAGATTACAACAGGATCTGGACCAGATGGGCCAATGGGCTGAGAAGTGGCAGATGGAGTTTAATTCATATAAATGCGAGGTGCTGCATTTTGGGAAAGCAAATCTTAGCAGGACTTATACACTTAATGGTAAGGTCCTAGGGAGTGTTGCTAAACAAAGAGACCTTGGAGTGCAGGTTCATAGCTCCTTGAAAGTGGAGTCGCAGGTAGATAGGATAGTGAAGAGGGCATTTGGTATACTTTCCTTTATTGGTCAAAGTATTGAGTGCAGGAGTTGGGAGGTCATGTTGCGGCTGTACAGGACATTGGTTAGGCCACTGTTGGAATATTGCGTGCAATTCTGGTCTCCTTCCTATCGGAAAGCTGTTGTGAAACTTGAAAGGGTTCAGAAAAGACTTACAAGGATGTTGCCAGGGTTGGAGGATCTGAGCTATAGGGAGAGGCTGAATAGGCTGGGGCTGTTTTCCCTAGAGCGTCGGAGGCTGAGGGGTGACCTTATAGAGGTTTACAAAATTATGAGGGGCATGAATAGGGTAAATCGGCAAAGTCTTTTCCCTGGGGTCAGGGAGTCCAGAACTAGAGGGCATAGGTTTAGGGTGAGAGGGGAAATATATAAAAGATACCTACGGGGCAACATTTTCACACGAGTGGTACGTGTATGGAATGAGCTGCCAGAGGAAGTGGTGGAGGCTGGTACAATTGCAACATTTAAGAGCCATTTGGATGGGTATATGAATAGGAAGGGTTTGGAGGGGTATGGGCCGGGTGCTAGCAGGTGGGACTAGATTGGGTTGGCATATCTGGTTGGACCGAAGGATCAGTTTCCATGCTGTACATCTCTATGACTATGACTTGAAACATTAACTCCAGGATTTCTCTCCACAAATGCTGCCAGACTGGCTGAGCTTTTACAGCAACTTCTGCTTTTGTTTCTGATTTCCAACATCTGCAGTTCGTTCGGTTTTTATTTTCGAAAAGAGGTTAGAACTTGTTATTCTGAAGCCAGTTAGAATCCCGACAGAATGAAAGCAGGCCATTCAGCCCATTGAGTCCACACCGACCCTCCAAAGTCCATCCCACCCAGTTCCATCCCATCCCCATAAACCTGCATTTCCAGTGGATTTCCCAGCTACCCTGCACAGCATGAGTGTTTAACATGGCCAATCCACCCTAACCTGCACATTCCTGGACACAATGGGCAATTTCCCATTGCCAATCCAACCTAACCTGCAAATCCCTGGACACAATGGGCAATTTCCCATGGCCAATCCACCCTAACCGGCACATCTTTGGATTGTAGGAGGAAACCGGAGCACTCAGAGGAAACCCACGCAGACACGGGGAGAATGTGCAAACTCCACACAGACAGACAGTCACCCGAGGCTGGAATCGAACCCGAGTCCCTGGCGCTGTGAGGCAGCAGGGCTAACCACTGAGCCATCATGCTGCCTGTTCCTTAGCAATTGTCAGGGAAATGGCAAAATGGATGTTGGATGCGGCAGGAAGCCTGTGCTGGTGTTAATGCTCTGGCTTTACCTATTTTCACCTTGCACTGTTCAAGCCGTGATCCACTACTGCTGAGTATGAGGATCCAAAGGCAGTGGTCATGGTAACCATTATTGGGACTAGCTTGGAATTCTGGACGGATTCACGGAATTTCCAATCTACCAGCTGCTGAGGTGGAGTTTAAACAAATCGCGTGACATTATCACTTTGACAACATCTCCACAGAACCAGGGCCATTTCACTCCCTGAAACATAAATGAAAATGTGAACTGTGAAGCTGGTTTTTCAGGAGCTGAGTGGGATTTTTAAAGAAGTGATGGAAGATTAAAGCCATGGGAACACACACAATCTCACGGGTCTGGAACTGACTGTGTCTAAATGAATGGATTCTGAGTGAGTTAAAATCGAGCCCTTTGAGAATCAGGACGATTGCCCAAGTGGAAAATAAACACCAACAGATCCAAACAGCCTGTTGTAATTTCTATCTAATTCCTTCATTGTCTTCTACATGCCAATTATTTCAGACAAATACCAACCACTTTAGCAACAATCTATTCACAAGGACATTTTCTGTTTGTTGATTTTGCAGAGCTGATGATACCCACAGAGCTGTAATCAATTTGCTGGTGATGTTTGCTCGCGTCTGAGCACACTGCATGTCAACGTGACACAAAAACGATGCTCCAAATGTTCAGAAGGATTTGGTGCTCCTCCACACCGTGGCTTGAGGAACACAGGATCGGCACGGTGGCTCAGTGGTGAGCACTGCTGCTTCACAGTGCCAGGGACTCGGGTTCGATCCCAGCCTCGGGTGACTGTCTGTCTGCATGGAATTTGCACATTCTCCCTGTGTCTGTGTGGGTTTCCTCCCACAGTCCAAAGATGTGTAGGTGAGATGGATAGGCTATGCTAAAATGGTCTTAAAAGCTAAAAGCGTGCAGGGTAGATGGGTTAACTGCAGTAAATGTGGGTTGATGTGGGATACTCTTCAGAGGGTCAGTGTAGACCCGATGGGCCGAATAGCCTCTATCTGCGCTGTGGGGATTCTATTCTATACTGGAAGCACCTCCATTAAACTGCCTTTGCTCCCCTTTTAAAAAGGCAGGAGATGGACGTTTTATTCCTGCCTTTCATAATCAGTGGATGGGAGTGCCATTCACTGTCAACACAAACTACAATCATACCCTAATCTAAAACACTCATGGAACAGGGAGGCTCAGCATGAGGCCATTCAGCCCATTGTGTCTGCACTGACTTATCCAAAGAGCAACCCGACTTCAGCTCAGACAAAAGCAGGAAGTGCTGGAGAAGCCCAGCAGGTCTGGTGGAGAGAGGAACAGAGTTTCAAGTCCAGCAGCCCTTCTTCAGAGATGAGTCCCTGGACTTGGACCATTGGCTCTGTTTCTCTCTCCGCAGACCTGCTGAGCTCCTCCAACAATCTGCTTCTGATTTCCAGCATCCGCAGTTTACTTCTGCGTTTGATTTGTCTCACTCGCTCACTCCTTCCCTGCCAACCCTGTTGTTGCTGTCCACAGGGACAGTGGAAATAAAATGCAAGTCAAAAGAGGTCGCGATACAGCTCCAGGGTGTGTTTGACATTTTGGTTACTTGCTCTCATCACAACTCCTGATTTAGCACTTAATGCATTTTGACTCTGGATAGCACATTACTGGCCTGTGCTGAGCCTATGAATGTTGAGGTACAGTGTTATTTACAGTCCAGCAAGTACATTTTCCAAATGCAACAATCCTTTCCAAACCGTATTCAATACATCAGTACATGAGTCTGCATTTATTTTTGCAATGCAGCAGCAAGATAGACATCGCAATCTCTTTCCTCTTCATTAGCAACGAGCAGGTTGTCCATCCACTCAGGGTACTGCAGGTATGACACAGAGCAGATGCCGCTAATTATTTAACAACTTATCTCGTGTTGGTCGCTCAATTAGTTTCATCAGTACAGATCACCCACACAGCCTGCCTGACAAGCCGCACTGCTGGAAACAAGATCCGGCAGAATAACCAGGCATCATTCGACTTGAGCCACCAGCGGTTATTAAATCAACTTCAGCAGTGTCATCATTTAACAAACGCTTCATCATAGTGAAGCATACATTCGCATGGTCCTTTGTGAAGTGTAAATCCACCCATCTCAAAGACATAGAGGCATACAGCATGGAAACAGACCCTTTGGTCCACGCTGACCATAATCCCAAACTAAACTGGTCCCACCTCCCTGCTCCCAGCCCACATCCTTCCAAACATTTCCTATTCATGTACTTATCTAAATATTTTTCTAACTGTACCCACATCCATCACTTTCTGTGGAAGTTCATTCCACACATAAACCACAGTGTGAAAAAAAAGTCACCCCTCATGTCTTTTCTAAATCTTTTCCCTCTCACCTTAAAAATATGCCACCTAGTCTTGAAATCCCTTACCCTAGAGAAAAGACATTTGCCATTCATCCTATCTATACCCGCCATGGTTTTATTAACCTCTATAAGCTGACTCCTCAACCTCTTACACTCCAGGGAAAAAGTCCCAGCCTATCCAGCCTCTCCCCATAACTCAAACCCTTCATTCCCAGCAACATCCTGGTAAATCACTTATGAAGCCTCTCCTAGCTTAATAATATCCTTCCTATAACAGGGTGACTAGAGATGGACACATGACTTCTTGGATTTCAAACACAGTAGGGTCAATCGCATGACGGGCCGTGAGAGAGAAAGCAAGCACATCCTTTCAGAACCAAATATTCCAGAATATCGGACATAACCTCCAAATACGCCAGGATCATTGTGAGCAGGCACAGAAGTGATGAAGAAGGCAAACGGAACGCTGTCCTTCAGAGCGAGAGGATTGGAGTACAGGAGCATGAGGTCTTGCTGAGGAGAGATCACACCTAAAGCATTGTGCGCAGATTTTGCTTTCTTATCTGATGGCTGGATTCTGCCTCATGGAGACAGTCCAACAAATATCTTCCAGACTGATCCTGGACTTGGCAGGACTGAAGAATGAAGAGAAACTGGATCGGTTAGCAATATATTCATTGGAGTTTAGAGGAAAGGGAGGTATATCTCTTGGAAATCTATAAAATTCCAAAAGGACTGAAAAGGATAAACACAAAGGATATTCACAATGGTTGGAGGGTTTTGAACCAGGGATCATTTCAAGAATACATGGTTAGCCATTTAGGATTGATATGAAGAGAAATTTCTTCACCCAGAGAAAGCAGTGAGACTGTAGAATTCTCCACCTCAAAAAGCATTTGAGGCTACTGGTCTCAAAAAAACTGTGACATAGAGTTTTTAGGTCTAAAGGGATCAAAGGTTTTTGGGAGAAAGTGGGTAACAGGGGACTGAGTGGGGCAATCAGACATGATCATGTTGAATGGCAGTGCAGGCTTGAAGGGCTGAACGGCCTCCTCCTATTCTCTATATTTTTATGATGTGGGAGGAGCAGTCAGTAAAACAGCAGCTCTTGAATGGTGCGGCTGTCAATCCTTCTTCCTGACCTGCAGCTGATGTGGGGGGATTGCTACGTAAAGCAATCAGTACCTGAATGGGTTAACTGACTTACTAACAAAGGAGCTCCACCCATTAGAACATAAAGGACACATCCTGAGAAGAGCTAACCAGTTCTTCTGTGCTTGCTACAAATCATGCAGCATTCCCTAAATAATGCTAGCTGCACATTGCTAAAACTGTAATGTGAAGTTACTCTTGAATTAGGCCTCATGCCTCACAAGAGATGATCAAATATCTTGAATGGACTGGAAATAGCCAATAATTACCATGTAATAAATGTTTACCGTTTAACTAGTAAAATAGAATATCTTTGGATTCTCTTTCACTCTATTCACCAAAGCTATCTCTCATGATCGTTGCAAAAACTCACCTGGTTTCCTAATGTCCTTCAGGGAAGGAAATCTGCTGCCCTCACCTGGTCCAGCCGACATGTGAGTCCAGATCCATGGCTAAGTTGACTCTTTACTGCCTCCTGAAGTGGTCCCAGCAAGCCACTCATTTCAGGGGTAATTAGGGATGGGTGGCAAATACCAACCTGGTCAGCGATACCCCCATCCGAAGAGAGACTTGAGAAAAATTGGATCGGAAAATTAGTTGATGAGTCACACAGGACGGAAACAGGCCCTTAGGCCCAACCAGCCCATACCAAAGTAATCCCAAACTGAACTAGTCCCACCTTCCTGCTCCTGGCCCATATCCCTCAAATTTTTCCGATACATGTACTTATCTAAGTGCCTTTACCAGCATCCACCACTTCCTCAGGAAGTTCATTTCATACACGAACCACCCTCTATATAAAAGATTTGCCTCTCATGTCTTTTTTAAATCTCTCCCCTCTCACCTTAAAAAATATGCCCCCTAGTCTTGGCATCAGACAAGTGCTTCCAGAATAATCTAGAAGTGTGTCGATTTAGAGGACATTCACAGATGTAAGAAACATTCAAATTGCAGGTCACCAGAATAATAATGTTGGAAACAATAGATTCTTGTAACAGATCACAAGGTGCCACACGCTGATAACAGAGGAATGAGTCCAAAAGCATTTTGATTTAAAAAAAGCATGACAAAATATTTTAAAAGCCTGGCAGATTATGCAGCATCTGTGGAGAGAGAATCCACGATAACCTTCCAAATGAGCGACCCTGCAGCAGAAGGTTAACTTTGAAAGTGAAACACACTGTCAGACGTACAAGTGGCTTGATCTGCAAAACATTTCCTCGCATTTTTCAGCCTTTACTTGTCAAAATTTACTTAGCAGAGGAATGATGAAATGGCGATGACATTAATCTGGCCGAGAGCTGAACCAATATGTACTTTGTTGCACAGCATTTGCAGGCAAGATAAGCTCATCATTTTAAAAGATTAAAATTTACTGTCTTAAATTATAGAAGAAGTTCTGTCGCTATGATTATTAAAGGTGAAGGTTTCTGGCTGTCGTCCATCATAAAGCAGCAAAGAAGTCTGCTCTGTGAAAACAGTGTTTGAGAAATGGACCTGTAATCTTCTAGTTCTCTGTGAGAAAACGCTGCTGTCTTTGGCATTCAAGAGAAAAATTAATGGAGTGAAACTTTCTCCGGCAAACTGCAGGCAGCACAGTTTGAGATGTTCAATCCATCTGTTTCAATGTGTGGAAAAGCATGGAGTATGTGTCTTGACCTTTACACTCAAGGTCCTTACTCGAGGGCCTGGGTTTCCCATGTGGGGTCAGGTCGGGATTGAAGGCGGCTCTGACGTCATCTGACAACTTATCCTTTGTTTTAAAGTGCTCATCCTACTTACAATGTGGAGGAGCCAATGGTGGATTGGGGTGGACAAAGTTAAAAATCACACAATACCAGGTTATAGTCCAACAGGTTTATTTTGGAAGCACTAGCTTTCAGAGTGCTGTCTCCACATGTATTCAGACTGGGTTAAGACAGCAGATTTCCACGTGTGATACAAACCACAATGGCCACATTATGATCAAAAGGCCACTATACTGTTGTTCAATTTAAATTTCATCATTAGCTATAGTAGGATTCAAACCCAAATCAGCCTGGTTTTCTGGATTACTAATCTAGTCACTATACCAGTACATCACCACCTCCCCGTATTCTGCAACATCTCTGTTCCATTGGAACGTAGGCTAATTTATAATGGCTAGGTACCTTCTTTGTTTTTGGTCCTGCACTCATCGGGACACAATCACAAGAACATCAAATCTCAATGGGGACAACAATTTACACTTCACGAGAAGAAAGTTTTAATTAGTTGGTCAAGGCATTGGCACAGACAGTGCACCAGGAAAGCACAGAAAATAAGAGTGGGTGTAGACTATTTGGCCAATCGAGCCCACTCCACCATTCAACATGGTCAATGCTGATCCTCTACCTCAGTGCCATAGTCCCTCCCCCTCCCTAGACCTTTAGCTTCTCGATGTATTTATTTCTTGCTTAAGTATATTCAGTAAAATTGCCTCCACAGCCTTGAGTGGTTGAGAATTCCATAGATTGACTCTTTGTGTGAAGAAATATCTCATCCCTGCCCGATAGGGCCTAATGCATATCCTGATAGGGTAACCTCTTGTCCCCTTTCCAACCCCCTTCCTGGGGCCTGTGCAGACAGCCAGGATGTCCAGCCCTCGCTGAATTTTAGATGCTTTAATATGATTTTCCTTAGTTCTTCTAAACTCCATGAAACACAGGCCCTCTGACTCTTCATACAAAAAACTTATCATCCCAGGTCTCGGTCTGGTGAAGCTTTGTTGTAATCCATCTACGGAACTGTAGCTTTTGTTTAAATACGTCATGCTGGGAGTTGGACCCGTGCCCCACAGCAGTAAGTAGGCCTCTGGATTACTGTGCCACCATCTTCCCCTGATTCCGTGTCGTTATACAAAGGTAAGAATTGAACCGATGAAGCAGCGCACCCAAAGAGCACCGGAACAGACTCCTCGGTCCAACTCTGATCGGTCAAGTCTTGCCTTGTGTAACACACAAGGGAACGGCTATTCCCGAACTTTTGTTCTGTTGAGAACAGCGCATGGTGTGTGCACATGGAGCAGAATCATCTCAGGGTCTGTTTCCGTACTGCATGACTCTAATCGATGGAAGATTTGTGACAAAATGTCAAGCCCATCTGATAGTTTTCAAATCATCCTGTTCAGATATGTTGTGACACATCAAGGGAACAGGTGGGACTTGAACTGGTGCCCTCCATATCGGAGGTAGAGACACTACTCCCCATACCACAATCTCTCAATCTGAGATTTAAATATTTTCCAATCTATCTGTTGGGTGATGTGAGGACACACCCTCTGGAGCAGATTGGGCCTGAATCTGCATCCACAAATAACCACTCCCTCCACCACCACACAGTAGCAGCAGTGTGTACCATCTCCAAGGTACACTGCAGAAATCCACCAAAGATCCTCAGACAGCACCTTCCAAACCCACGACCACTTCCATCTTGAAGGACAAGCACAGCAGATATATGGGAACACCACCACCTTCAAGTTCCTCTCCAAGCCACTCACCATCCTGTATTGGAAATATATCGTCACTCCTTCAGTGTTGCTGGGTCAAAACACTGGAATTTTCTCCCTAAGGGTCTCCACACAGCAGGTGGACTGCAGTTGTTCAAGAAAGCAGCCCAATACCCCTTTCTCAAGGGTAACTAGGAATGGGCAATAAATACTGGCACATCCAAATAAAGCCCAAGTCGCACGAGACAATAAATAAAAGATCCAGGCCTCCTGGCTCAGAGCTGGAAACACTACAACTGTATCACAAGAGCCCTATTGATAAGGTGTATGTGTTTTTACTCAAACTGTCCAGAAAGGTCCCGGTGCTTGAACATGAGCCTCTCTGTCCCAGATGTTGAAAGATGAACACTGGGCCACAAGAGCCCTATCAATCCCAGAATTTTAACCTATGCAGAAGCATCACCACACATCTCTGGAGCAAGTGAGACTTCACCCAGGCCTCCTTATACGGAGATAGGGACACTTGCACTGTGCCACAAGAACCCTTCAATCCCGGAGTTATCCCTTTTCTTTAAATTCACATCTGGAACTGAGTTGGGATTCGGACCAGTGTCCCCACAGTAGGAAACATGCCTCAGGTTATTAGCCCAGTGATTATCAGTGTGCCCCTATCTTCCCCTGATTCTGTGTTATTACACAAGTTAAGAATTGAACCCATTAAGCAGCGCACTACTGATATCACATAGTCAGAGAGTTAAAAAGCACAGAAACAGAGCCTTTGGTGCAACTTGTTCATGCCAACCAGATATCCAAAACTGATCGAGTCCAATTTGCCAGCATTTGGTCCATATCCCTCTAAATCTTTCCTATTCATATACCCATTCAGATGCCTTTTAAATGTTGTAATTGTACCAGCCTCCACCACTTCCTCTGGCAGCTCATTCCATACACACACCACCCTCTGCATGAAAAAGTTACCCCTCAGGTCCCTTTTAGATCTTTCCCCTCTCAGCTTAAACCTATGCCCTCTAGTTTTTCACTCACTTGCCCCTGGGAAAAGAACTCGTCTATTTACCCTATCCATGCCCCTCATGATTTTATAAACTTCTATAACGTCATCTGTCAGCCTCCAATGCTCCAGGGAAAACAGCCCCAGCCTATTCAGCCCTTCCCTGTAGCTCAGATCCTCCAACCCTGGCAACATCCTTGTAAATGTTTCTGAACCCTTTCATGTTTCACAACATCCTTCGATAGCAGAGAAACCAGAACAGAACACAACATTTCAAAAGTGGCCTAACCAATGCCCTGTACAGCTGCAACATGACCTCCCAACTCAACACAGTGGCCAACGTAGGCAAGCATGCCGAATGCCTTTTTTAACCACCCTGTCTACCTGCAACCCCACTTTCAAGGAACTATGCACCTACAACCTTGGGTCTCTCTGTTTGGCAACACTCCCTAGGACCCTCCCATTAACTCTCATGCCATGGTTTGTCTTACCAAAATGCCACACCTCACATTTCTCATCTGCCACTCCTTGGCCCATTGGCCCATCTGATCAAGGTCTCCTTGTACTCTGAGGTAACCTTCTTCACTCTCCTCTACACCATATATTTTGTTGTCTTTAGCAAACTTCCTCCTATGTTCACATCCAAATCATTGATATAAATGACGAAAGGAAGTGGACCCAGCACTTGCGGGATCCTTGCAGGACACCACTGGTCACAGGCCTCCAGTCTGCAAAACAACCTCCACCATCACCCTCTGTTTCCTACCTTTAAGGCAATTTTGGTATCCAGTTGGCTAGCTTCTCCTGTATTCCATGTGATCTTGCTAACCAGTCTACTGTGTGGCATCTTGTTGAACACCTTACTGAAGTCTATAGGGACAATGTCTACTGTAACCAATATTACAAGGGGAGGGAAACGGGGATTACTTTGGGTAGGGATTTCCCAGTGGGATTCTGCCTGCTGCAGTGATGTTGGAGGAGGGGGTTGGTGGGAGCAGGGGAAAAGGGATGGAGCATTGGAGTGGGGGAGGTGGTGTCAGGTCTGTATTGTGTGGGAAACCATTCTTGGTTTACTCAAGAGTGGGGTGTGGGTGGGTGTTCAGTGTTAAGTTAAAAGATGATGGGTGGGCTCTCCAAGTTGGGTGGATCTCCAGTAATGGTGCAGTCTTATAGGTAAGTAAGAGAAGGACAGGATAATTCAGAGGAGACACCCTCTCTCCAACTGGTTGATAAAACATGAAGCTCTCTTTTGGAGTTAGGTCCCCACTGGATGCATGTGGGGATGGTGTGCGCGGTGAGGAGGGATGGGGAGTGAACCTTTTGACAGGGCAAACAGTGCCTGTACAGGCAGGGAATCCCCATTCCCTGCCAAGACTGCTACGGCGGCTGATTCTCAGTATCTGCCCGAAACTCAAAACACTTCAAAGGTTTTCTGTTCAACTCAAACATACCATTCTCTGTTCCAGTGCAGTGAGAGTTATTCAGACCTGGAATACAGAGCTAGCATGAACAGGAAGGGGCTGCTTGGCCTCATTTGGCACTGTAACCATTCCACGATTCTGTGAATTCCTGGCGAAGAAATACCAACAATGTCGATCCAAAACCACTCTGAAAACGTGGACAGCCAGTCCCTCATACCGCTGCCAAGAACAAACTGCATCCAGTCCCAAGATATTTACTGAGGAGCCGAGAGATAGAAGGCTACAAATTAGGAGCAAGCGTAGGCCATTCGGCCTCTCCAGCCTGCTCATTAAAGACCTTGGCTGTTCTGGTCTGGAGCCTCAGCTCTACTTTCTGTCCAGCCCCAGGACCTTCAATTATTAATCAAGAATGCCATACCAGCCAGGAATTAAACCTGGGCATCCTACATTCCAAGCAAACATTCCACCACTGATGCATGACTTTAAGGCCTCAAATCCTTTAATCCATTGTTTATGGAGCGCTCATAAGCCTCACTTCAGGTGGTTAAATTGAACACCAAGCATAATTCCAATCAAAGCAGATGGTAACGTGAGCAAGCCTTAATTTAATCCATTAAATATTGAAATTAAGTAAAGGCTCCTTTTAGGCTGATCAAAGATCCCTGCTTGGAAGTCACGCCTGGCACTCACGTTGGCACCGACCCTTGCTTGAAGCAGATTTTTAGTGCTCCTGGGGCTCTTTTACTTCTGAAAGTCTAATCCCGGTTGCTCAATAACTGCAGGAACACTGGACAGAAGTGGGGGTGGGGACAGCAGGAAGGAAGACAGCTTATTCTCCACTCATCACGGAGCAACTCCTGCTGGGGTCTACCAGATATAGCTCGCAGAGATTCAAGGACACTGGGTAAACCAGGCCGTGAGAAACCCGTCCCACTGGAGTTGGACTTACTGCTTGAAGCTGGTTTGAGGACTCTCGAAAGAGAAAGGGAAGTGATTGGTGCTGGACACTATCGCTCAACACAAATTAGGGTGGGGAGGAGGAAGCCTGGTGCAGGCTGGGTGTCAGTTTGAGCTATGCACCTCAAGAGGTGACCACTCTGCAAAGAGTGTGGTATAACATATCAACATAGCACGGGGCTTCCAGCTGTGTAAATTCAGGGGGTGTTTTCATAGCTTTTCAGGTACATTAGTCAATGGAGATCTTCAATATTATTTCAAGTGCATTAATAAAATTCAGGGGAATATCTTATGTTTGTTCAAATGCATTAATAAATTCAGGGGAATATTTTAATATTTGTTCAAGTGCATTAATAAATTCAGGGGGATATTTGATATTATTTCAGGTGCGTTAGTAAATTTGGGGGATGTTTGATATTCGTTCAAATATGTTAATAAATTCAGGGGGATATTTGATATTACGTTGTAAATTCTGGGAAATATTTGTTTTTTTCCTGCAGTTTACGCCATTAATTATTTACTAAGTAATGTATTGTCAAAAAGCCTTTTTGTTTATGCTGTATCCATTCAACAATTCCAGTAAAAATTAGGTTTGCTGTACTTGTTGGAAATGATGATATGGATATATGACATCGAGGCTTATGAAGACAGTACACTGAAGGCACAAAGTAAGGATCCCTACCACAAAAACTGCAGATTCAAAAGGCCAGAAGGACAATTTGCATTGGTAATGAACATGCTCCCCTTTTTAGGATTAGCGATTGCTACTTGAAGGTTACGGTAAAACCAAATGGAAGAGCTTTGCTCTGGAATTGTCTGTGCAATGTCTGTGCAAGATTTTTGGGTACCATCAGTTGGAAAATTATACCAGCCCCTAACACTGCGCCTTTCACCTTGTTGAGATGAAAATGAAAAATAAGAAAGCTCTTATCATGAAATAGACTGTTAGGTTTGTACGTTAAAAAGGTTATGATATCAGCACAAGAGCCTGAATTGTATTGCGATCTTGCTAAGAGTCTTAAATAGACTCCTGTATGGAGGTACTTTATACCCTTGAAGAAATATTACGTCTGAAGGTGTCTGAGAATGAGGCAACACTGAGGCAAATCAGAGGATCTGGGAGATTGAAAATTTTGATGAACTGAACAGAGAGGGAGAGGCCTTATCTATCTCTTAAAAGAAAAATCATTTCTAGCTTGACTCTTACTGGATACTCTCATTTCTCCTGAGTATATAAACCTTTAACTACAGGCATTCTCACCTGTCATACATTTACTTAGATATTGATAACCAGCAGATAAGAAACTGACATCAGTTGAGTGAAATGCACTTTACACGCGGAAATGAAATTTCCATCTCCTGGGCTGTCCACACTAGAGCCCTTCAAATAAAAATTATTCCGTAAAGATCTATAAATTTGAGTCCTATTAAATATGAAAGCCATGGGACGCATAATGGAGGAAGCAATTCACGCGCATTGTTGAACAATAGCAAACCCTACAATGCACTGTGTTCAATATCCATTAGAAAGCGTACAGGGATTTGGTTTTGCTGATTCAGTTCACTGGACATTTTCCCTTGTATCTTGAAGGAATACAAAGCTTTCAGTATGTTGATGTTGTCTGCTGTAGGATTATGAGAAACTGTCTAAAACGCTATTCCTTAGGAGGATAACCCACTTAAGAAAATTGCGTTTCTATTCTTAAACTTCAGTCACCACAAAAATGGAATAACGAGATCACTGCTATCAATTAAAGGTTTTGGTCCCACTGTGACAAAATACATCCTCGAATCAAGATCCAACGTTCTATAATCTATTCAAAAGATATTTAAATCAGTCAATGATCATTTCAGGCCCTTTTAATTAACAGATTAATTTTAAAGCTCACCACAAGATTAATGAAGTCATCTGAAAAATATTAATTGCTGGAGTTTTATAGTGGAGGTAAGTGATTTAAGCTACCTTAAAAATGTTATTAACATATTAAGATTATATGCTGGTATGTACTCTGACACCGTATTATGCTTTTATTAGCAATGTGCCAATTAATTAGCGTTGACTTCTTTTAACTGTGCAGAAGCTCCAGGAGAATAAAAGGTGCTTCATCACATTATTTACAGAATTATCCCAGTGGTTTTTTGACAACATTTAATATACCTTTGTCGAGCAGACAGCCACGAAATAAAGAATTATAAGTTGCAAAAGAGGATGCATGTATTCATTGTCAAATATACATTCCTACCAAAACCTGTGTCAATTCAAAAAATTAAACAAAGAATTCTAGGCTACAGTCAGAAAGCAAAAATGCTGTGTTTTCTTTGGATTTGCAGAAATTTCAACAGGTTGAGCAACAAACTTGGTGTTGCACTTATAATTTTAAAGGCACAATTGCTACTTTTGTATGGAACCTGATGCTCCAAAGTGATAGGAATTGTTCCCTTGCATCCAAGAAGTTCTTAGCAAAGCAATGGGCGGCACAGTGGCACAGTGGTTAGCACTGCTGCCTCACAGCGCCAGAGACCCGGGTTCAATTCCCGCCTTAGGTGACTGACTGTATGGAGTTTGCACATTCTCCCTGTGTCTGCGTGGGTTTCCTCCGGGTGCTCCGGTTTCCTCCCACAGTCCAAAGATGTGCAGGTCAGGTGAATTGGCCACGCTAAATTGCCCGTAGTGTTAGGTAAGGGGTAAATGTAGGGGTATGGGTGGGTTACGCTTCGGCGGGTCGGTGTGGACTTGTTGGGCCAAAGGGCCTGTTTCCACATTGTAATCTAATCTAATCTACTTCTCTTTCAGCAGCTTACTCCCACCTGCATTTTGGACACAACACATGGCCCTCGCTGCTGCAGTAAAATCATCAGCAAATTCATCAACGACAGGGTGTCCTTTGATCCAGACGCACCTTCTGAGGTTTTGTACTTCTGATCTGGTTATGTAGAAGTCACACTAAGTTTAGGGAGCCTGTACCTTACATGCAAAAGGATCCCTGGCTTAAAAAAAAGGGTTTGACTGAAAATTGGGCAAGTCATTGTCCATGGTGGGTCCCTAAGACTGGTGTTAGGTTCTTAAATAAGCAAGTTAGGGGTCTGTGATGAGTCAACAAGAAGTACTGATCTCTTAAGACTTTTCCCAAGGTTAGCGACTGCAAACGAGACCTGTTTTTAAAAGATGCCCACCTGTGGATCAAAGTGAATTGTGGAGTTCAAGTCAGATTCCACTTTTCACTTCGATAGCCCCAGCGTCCTGCTCAGTACGTTCCTGCCCTGTTCAGAACAGAGAATCGTAACTCTGAGGTGCGACAGTCACCAGGAGCATGTGTGCAGACTGCTGCCTGAGACTGAGGGCCCACGGATGCCGACCTCACAAGACTACGTGGTCAAGCCAATGGTCAGTCCATCAATCCAATGCTCAGGTGCTGAGGAAGCTCTGCACTGCAAGGAGTTGCTGTCTTTCAGGTGAGCTGTGTAAACAAGGTACTGCCTCCAACCTCAGGCAGAAGATCCCAGGCCAGACTTTGAAGATGTCTTGACCAACATTTGGGCATTGACCATCACCCACCCAATGTTGGCAATCTGACTGCTCACCTCCCTGCCATGTGTAAACTGGCTGCCGTGTTTGCTAGCACGATCTTAATGACTTTACTTCAGTGAGTGTGGAACCTCTTGAGATTGGGATTGGCACTGGAACTCTCTTCCCCTGGAGTACAAATTCCAGTCAGGAATACTAGGACTAAAAGTCAACCAGAACAGTGGACTAGAAGGCTAGTGACGTGAGTTAATGGAGCAGCTTTAATTGCAGGATAAGATCTGAAATTTGATCAAGAGATATAGTAGGGTCCTCAAACCCAAAGAGAAGGCCATCTTTGATTTTGTACATTTTATTATCCACTGGGAGGGCGGGGGTGGGGCAGGAGGCTGCAAGGATAGGAAGTGTGGTGTTTCGGGTTGCTATGTCAAGATGAACAGTCAGGATTCTGTGTAATTTTAAAAACTCCATGTTCCAAATCTGTGCTTTCAAGCCAACGGGTTTAACACTTGGATTTTCCCTTTTTCGAGCCAAGTCTGAAAGCGGGCAAATGTCTAGGACAAAGAAAATAAATCAGGACCCACACAGTTAAGCAAGCCCACCAGCCCTTCCAGCAACCAAACAGCTGATTGGCTGTCGGCGTGCTTTCTGCAAGACCCAACACCCTCAAGCAGGAAACCCTGCCCTTCCCAAAGCTTCTGGCCAATCGAAGGTGAACAATGCCAGAACTTAAGCATCATCACATCGGCCCCAAGACGGAGAGGCAGAATCGGGAAAGGTGGGTGCTGTTTGGAGTGGAGGGGGCCAGAAGTGAAGTCTGTTGGGGTGGCTCTCAACACAGATCCCTCAGTCTTGCACAAGTTGCCACAAACCACTCCAAAGTAACATCCCACCCAGAACAATACATCATTCTCCTCTCAACTGGAACTGAAGCAGTTACAGGGATCAAGTGAGGACTGCAGGTGCTAGAGAAGCGTCCTTGGAAGAGGTTTCGCATTCGGTTATCATCAGCATCCTTGGATGAAGGGGTTTTGCTCGAAACATCGACTCTCCTGCTCCTCGGATGCTGCCTGACTGGCTGTGCTTTTCCAGCGCCACACTTTCTGACTCTGAAACGCTGACTGTCCAGGCCATTTACAGACGCTTAAGTGGTCACTAATCGTCCACTTCTGGGCTTCAATTGTGAGCAGGGTAAGGAAGGTTCACTTGGGCCTTCCTACTCAGATTGTAATCGCTGTGGTGGCAGGATGGCGCTACCCCCCCACTGCCTACATGACCAACTCTTCCCTTCCCACCACTTTACTCATTACTCTTCAGAAGGGGAAGACCTAGGCCCTTCATTTTGCAAACACTGGGTCAGCACTGATTGCCTGTCCCTAGTTGCCCTCGAGAGGTTGGCAGTGAGCTGCCTCCTTGAACTGCTGCAGTTCCATGTGTTCAGTCTGTCCACGATCGCTCTACAGACCACGTGCCTGCCTTCCCACCTATTTAGTGTCACTGAAGTCCAAAGGGTTGTTTAATTTAGTGATCAGAGACTTTTATTTGCAAAAGAGGTTAGCAGACAATTGCCTGATTGGCGAAAGCAAGGACTGCAGATGCTGGAGATCAGAGTCAAGATTAGAGTGGTGCTGGAAAAGCACAGCAGGTCAGGCAGCATCAGAGGAGCAGGAAAATCAACGTTTCGGGCAAAAGCCCTTCATCAGGAATGAAGCAGAGAACCTCCAGGGTGGAGAGATAAATGGGAGGGGGTGGGGCTGGGGAGAAGATAGCCAAGAGTACAATAGATTAGATTAGATTAGATTAGATTACAGTGTGGAAACAGGCCCTTCGGCCCAACAAGTCCACACCGACCCGCCGAAGCGAAACCCACCCATACCCCTACATTTACCCCTTACCTAACACTACGGACAATTTAGCATGGCCAATTCACCTGACCCTGCACATCTTTGGACTGTGGGAGGAAACCGGAGCACCCGGAGGAAACCCACGCAGACACGGGGAGAATGTGCAAACTCCACACAGTCAGTTGCCTGAGGCGGGAATTGAACCCGGGTCTCTGGCGCTGTGAGGCAGCAGTGCTAACCACTGTGCCACCGTGCCGCCCACAGTGGATGGAGGCGGGGATGAAGGTGATAGGTTGGAGAGGAGGGTGGAGCGGATAGGTGAGAAGGGAAGATTGCCAGGTCAGACAGGTCATGAGGATGGTGCTGAGCTGGAAGGTTGGAACTAGGGTAAGGTGGGGGGGGGAGGGGAAATGATGAAACTCATTTCCAGATTGATCAAGCGCTCAGGATATTTTGCTCAGCTTGCCTTCTGTTTGCCCTGCTTTTTGAGAGTTTGTTTTAATGAAAGACCTACATTAGTACCTGTTTTCGCCAACCAAAGGAAATCCAAAGAGGAATTTTTGCTTTCGTGAAGAAAGGCAAAACTTTTCCCATATAAATTAATGCTTTTTCGCTGTACACCATTTCGGCTTGTGAAAGGTTTTGTAGGAACACTCTACTTTCAGATAGTGGGAATACCTGTATTTCATTTCATCATTAACAAGGAGAGCCAATGGATTTTAAGAAGAAATAACAACCACAGTCATTTCTTGTTTGATGGCTGCCATGGATAGGATGGTGTAATGGCTATTTTCCAACTCTCTCTCTGTGCTGCTTTTCCAGGAACAATCTACTGTAAGTACCTTGGTATAGTCCATTAAAAAAGCTCAAACATCCGACTCACCACCACATTGACTACTTCTGATTGAACCATTCATCATTGATGACTCACCAATGTGTCCCACATGGCCACAAGAAAATTACTGATACTTTAGAACCGAGAGGCTACAATGTATAGAAAAAAAAAGTAATAAAAGCCAATGGACATTTCACATAATGAACATCAAAATCCTGACAGGAATAATTATCTATTTCTCAAAAGTCAAGGAAACGTTTCCCAGTTGCGACAACTCTCGTTTGAATCTTCAAGGCCCAATGGCCTGTTTCTGTGCTGTAAAAATACTTTGCAATGGCATCTTCTGGTCATCTTTAAATATACAGAGGAATCTTGATTATGCGAATTTCGGATTATCCGGACAAGATTGCGAGGTCCCAATCCTTGGCTAAACGGTTTTATCCAGCATTCAATTATCCATACATTCGATTATCCGAACAAAATACATCCCACCCATGTCGTTCGGATAGTCTCGGTTCCTCTGGATTATTAAATCAATTGATAAGGTTCAAATGCTCTCTCTTTATGAAAAAAACAAACTTCAGTTTGCCTGCAGGTACCTGGGAAACTTGCAGCTGCTGGTATAATATCGAATGCAAAACCTCTTCCACTCAATCCACAGCCCAATTGGTACCAAGATTGGGGAAGGGTGGGGAGCTTCGTTCTCATAATAAGGAGCAGTGCCTGTTTCAGTGGACACCACGAGGCACATACATCACAGACAGTTCTCACTAATTGTAGAATCATCGAGTCCACACCGACCTTCCAAAGAGCATCCCATGCCCACCTCATCCCTGCATTTCCCATGGATCATCCACTTTGCCTCCACATCCTTGGTCCCGAGTTCAGCTCCAGCCTCGGCTGCATGGCGTTTGCACATCCTCCCAGTGCCTGCTTCAGGTGCTCCGATTTCCTCCCGTAGTCCAAAGGTGTGCAGGTTAGGTGGATTGACCTTGCTGTTGTTTTAAGCAGGTGGGTAGTGGATATTCCAGCAGTGATGCTGCTGGCCCAACAACTTAGTTTGAAACAAAACAGAATTTATTTGCAATATTACCGAGTGAAACACAAACAGAAGAGACCAGAATATAGAATAACTTAACCAATAGTAAACAGGGGTGTGTAAGGCAGGTGGGTGAGCCCTGGGAAATGCAGGGTTACATGGATGGGAGAGGGGTGCGGGGTCTGAGTGGCTTGCTCTTCGAAGGGTCGGTGTGGACTCGGTGGGTCGAAAGGCCTGCTTCCACACTGTAGGGATTCTATTCTAAGGACATTGGAACATTGAGAAAACTGTCAGGTTGCAGATTGCTGGCGAGGGTAGATCTTGAAGTGCAGTCGAAATTAGCCACATGTCTAATCAGTAATCAGATCCAGGGCTCTGGAGGAAAGGCAGGACAGTGGAACGGAGGATAATCAGATCAGCTTTGATCTGACCGAGTGCCAGAGCAGACTCAATGGGCCGAACAGCCGATGTCTGCTCCTCCATCTTTTGGTCCGGGAAAAATCAGGTTAACAAGTGTCACGTGATTCATAAATCTTCGCGGTGTCATATTTTGTTTTTTATGATGAGCGCTTGAATGAAGTGGCTTGGGATGTTTCATGACATTAAAGGTGCTAAGTAAATACAAGTGGTTGTTGCCATAGCAATATTCCCAACCTGCATGTGAACGCTGCACCGATCTGTCGTCTTTCACAGACAACAAGTGATTAATTGCTTCATGTCAGCCTTTTCCAGAGAGGACTTGAAGAACTCGCATCTTCCTGTCTTTACCCATCTGTTCTTTTCTCATCACTGCTTCAATCATTCCAGATCTTTTGTATTCTTGTTCGAAAACCCTCAAACTTCGCTGACATAATCCTTTTTTAAAAAAAATCAACGTTGGCGAAGAGTTTGGTGGAACTTTGACATTTGTCCTTCGGTTAAGAGGAAGAGGCAACATTAAATGTTATTAAAAGCACATTCCAGGGGCTGTAGAACCAAAAGTGTGTAGCATTTTCAAATTGACATGTTTATGGTGACGGGGCAAGCCCATGTGGGATGCTGCTCGGAGGGTCAGTGATGACTCGATGGGCCGAATGGCCTGCTTCCATACTGTAGGGATTCTATGAAGACGGAGGAACGAACTTTGGGTTTCCTCAAAAGAGGCAGAGAAACTAATGGTGCAATCCAACAACAACTTGAGTGCACGTAGTGCCTAAATGATAAAACTTTCCCCAAGGAGCTTCACAGGAATGCTATAAGCCAAATGTTGACTGCGAGCCACATGAGGAACTATTAAAGCCTCTGCCTTAGCATGTCAGCATTGCAATCTCCGCATCCCACTGATGTTTATAAACGCAGCTTGAGCCAAAACTAGTGAGATGAGAGTCCTGATTATCAAAATATTTAAACAGAATTGATCTCAAGTTGAGGTTGAAAGGTTATAGAGTCACACACGTTTGACAGTACATACCACTGTGACCACAATGGTCATCAAAAACTTGTCTATTTTCCAGCACATGGCCCTAGACCTTGTATGTTATGGTGTTTCAAGCAGTCGTAGAATCACACAGCACAGAAACAGCCCCTTTGGTCCAACCAGTCCATGCCGAATGTAATCCCAAACTAAACTGGTCCCAGTGCCTGCTCCTGGCCCATATCCAAACCTTTCCTATCTTATCCAAATGCCTTTTAAATGTTGTAATTGTACCCACATCCATCACTTCCGTCAGGAAGTTCACTCCACACGCAAACTACCATGTTTAGATTACTTACAGTGTGGAAACAGGCCCTTCGGCCCAACAAGTCCACACCGAGCCCCTGAAGCACAACCCAACCAGACCCATTCCCCTACATTTACCTCTTCACCTAACACTATGGGCAATTTGGCATGGCCAATTCACCTAACCTGCACATCTTTGGACTGTGGGAGGAAACCGGAGCACTCGGAGGAAATACACGTAGACACAGGGGAGAATGTGCAAACTCCACACAGTCAGTCACCTGAGGCAGGAATTGAACCCGAGTCTCTGGCGCTGTGAGGCAGCAGTGCTAACCACTGTGCCACCGTGCCGACCATCTGTGTGGAGTTTCCACATTCTCCCCGTGTCTATGTGGGCTTGCTCCAGCTTCCCCTCACGGTCCAAGCTGTGCAGGTTTGGGTGGATTGGCCATGCTGAATTGCCCTTAGTGTCGAGGGATGTGGAGGCTAAGTGGGTTAGCCATGGGAAATGCAAGGGTAGGGGGTTGGGACTGGGAGGGATACTTTTCAGAGGGCTGGTAGGGACCAAATGGCCTGCGTCCAAACTGCAAGGATTCTACTGTCCTTTAAGTCAGTGAGTTCCAGATAATCACCATGCTCATAATGACATTTTCCTCTAATCCCCTCTAAACCTTACTTTGAAATGGTGACGGGTCCCGCCCATTGACTTCTCTACAAAGAGGTAAAGTTTCTCCTTATCAACAGTACATACAGTCCTCAGAACACAAAGATTCTCTTCCAGAGTATGGTTAAAAGCCAATTAGTGTCCACGTCAGAGTACAAAATGGATGAAGATTAGATTCCCTACAGTGTGGAAACAGACCCTTCGGCCCAACAAGTCCACACTGACCCTCCGAGGAGTAACCCACCCAGACCCATTTCCCTCTGACTAATGCGCCTAACACTATGGGCAATTTAGCATGGCCAATCCACCTGACCTGCACATTTTTGGACTGTGGGAGGAAACCGGAGCACCTGGAGGAAACCCACACAGACACGGGGAGAATGTGCAAACTCCACACAGACAGTCACCCAAGGCTGGAATCGAAAGTGGGTCCCTGGCACTGTGAGGAGCAGTGCTAACCACTGAGCCACCATACCACCCCCAAAAAATATGAAACTGTTGTTCATAAGTCCGAGCAACTGCTCGCGTGTCAAATCTTTAAGTTCATTGTTAACGTGGGATCTCATCTGTAAGTCGGATGTTTGAAACATGGACACCACCCGCCCAGCACTTGAAATCAGGGATACTCCAGAGGCCAGAATTAGACAAACAGGAATATTCTCGAAAGTTGTAAGGCTGCATTTCACAGAGATGGGGAAAGACAAGGCTACAGCCATACCCAAAAACAAAGCAGGTTGACAATGGTTACTGCTAATGATTAATCATTAGCACTTTCAAGGCTGAAATAGATTTTTAATCAGTAAAGGAATGAAGGGTTATGGGGTAAAGGCAGGGAAAGGTAAGTTGAGGATGATCAGATTAGCCATGGTCTCACTGAAAGGTGCAGCAGTTCAATGGGCTGAATTGCCTAATTCTGTTCCTATGTTTTCTATTATTGTGCTACAGAAAGTACTTTATGCAAAAGAGCTCTGGAGTGCCCTGAGTTTGTGCAACTCAACAGAGAAACACAAGTTCTTCCTTCCGGATATTTTACTTTTATATTTTTGGGAGACTAAAGTAAAAACCAAAACAAATGGGTGTTCTGTCCACTGGTGGCAAATGAGCTCTGTATTTATACTGGGAAGGTTGGAGGGTTTGAGCTATAGGGGAAGGCTGAACAGGCTGGGGCTGTTTTCCCTGGAGCGTTGGAGGCTGAGGGGTGACCTTATTATAGAAGTTTATAAAATCATGAGGAGCATGGATAGGGTAAATAGACAAGGTCTTTTCCCCTGGGTAGGGGTGGTCAAAACAAGAGGGCATAGGTTGAAGGTGAGAGGGGAAAGATTTAAAAGGGAGCTAAGGGGGAACCTTTTGATGCAAAGGGTGGTGTGTGTATGGAATGAGCTGCCACAGGAAATGGTGGAGACTGGTACAATTACAACATTTAAAAGGCATCTGGATGGGGAAATGAATAGGAAGGGTTGAGGGGGATAGGGTGAAATGTTGGAAGATAGGACGAGATACATTTAGGATATCTGGTCGGCATGGATTAGTTGGACTGAAGGGTCTGTTTCCATGCTGTACAGCCCTATGACTCTACAAGTGCCTAAATCAACATACTTGACCTCAGATATATATCCGCACTAACAGGATTTTATTCACAGAGTGCAAACTAATTTTTTTTTTAAAAAGAGTCCCTACTATTTATTTGTGAGTGAAGTGAACAGCTCCATACACCACCGACCTGAGATTACTGATGTTAGTGACTGTCAGAGTGTTAGGGTCTCCGTGTACAAAAACACCTATCTTGTCATCAAACAGGTGCTGAGAAAATAAAAAAACAGACATGGTTCCAATGCTTTTCATCATCTGTTTATCAGGACAAATGCAAAAATGCCAAATTTCAAATCACCACAAGAAGTTATGCGGCAGGAGGAGAAAGTACTTACTGGTTGACAGATTGGCCGAGATGTTGCGGTAGAGAAAAGCATTACTGAATTGGTCCTGATTTTTGAGAATTTTTGACCACCTCCCACTTTTCAGCAATATTCACATCACTTAGTCATAGAGTCATTAACCTGGCTTACGAGGAGAGGCTGAGTAGACTGGGATTATATCCATTCGAATTTAGAAGAATGAGAGGGGGGGATTTTATAGAAACGTATAAAATAATGAAGGGAATAGATAAGATAGAAGCAGGGAGATTGTTTCCACTGGTAGGTGAAAGTAGAATGAGGGGGCATAGCCTCAAAATAAGGGGGGAGGGGGAGAGCAGATTTAGGACTGAGCTGAGGAGGAATTTCTTCACCCAGGGGGTTGTGAATCTGTGGAATTCCCTGCTCAGGGAAGCAGTTGAGGCTACCTCACTGAATGCTTTTAAAGGTAAAGATGGATTTTTCTACAGTAAAGGAATTAAGGGTAATGAGGAGGGTGGGTGTAGGGGTGGGGGTGGTGGTGGTGAGTGGAGCTGAGTCCACAAAAAGATCAGCCATGATCTTACTGAATGGTGCAGCAGGCTCAGTGGGTCAGATGGTCTCCTGCTCCTAGTTCTTACGTTTTTCAGGTGGACTGTTTAGTGAAGCCAAAATGCAAATATTTACATTGTGAGAACAACAAGTTTAGGCATTGAAAACGTGTCATTTCCAGTGTTTAGTGCTGCTAATTCACCCTGTACATCAAGGGCAAAATATTCATTCCATCCTGTTTAAAGTTCCAATATCTGGCAACAAATGGGAAAAAAATGGCAAAACGTTATGTTGATGCATGTGCTTTAATGTGTATTTATTCACAATTGATACCCATGGACAAATGGAGACAAGTTGCTCCTGACAGCTACTAAAGTTAACAGGTAACGTCGACTGCAAACAATCTGCTATCATACGATATTAAGACTTGTGATAATGATACTTGCTCCGACCCAAGCCTCTTTCATCTGGCAAATGAATTTGCTCTTCAGAACAGATTATAGAAAGGCTGTGGGTCACCTTTACTGCATCGGATTTGAAGTCACTGCTTATTCATAGAGTCATAGAGATGTGCATGGAAACAGACTTGGCCCAACTCATCCATACCAACCAGATATCCCAACCCAATCGTGTCCCACATGCCAGCACCCAGTCCATAACCCTCCAAACCCTTCCTATTCATATACCCATCCAGATGCCTTTTAAATGTTGCAATTGTACCAGCCTCCACCACATCCTCTGGCAGCTCACGTACCATTCTCTGCGTGAAAAAGTTGCCCCTTAGGTCTCTTTTATATCTTTCCCCTCTCACCCTAAACCTACGTCCTCTAGTTCTGGACTTCCCCACCCCAGGGAAAAGACTTTGTCTATTTATCCTATCCATGCCCCTCATAAATTTTGTAAACCTCGATAAGGTCACCCCTCAGCCTCCAACGCTCCAGGGAAAACAGCCCCAGCCTGTTCAGCCTCTCCCTATAGCTCAAATCCTCCAACCCTGGCAACAGCCTTGTAAATCCTTTCTGAACCCTTTCACATTTCACAACATCATTCCGATAGGAAGGAGACCAGAATTGCACACAATAACATGGTCAAATCCCACTTGTATGAAGACTTGGGACATTTTCATTGACTGGGAGAGATGGTGACCTAGTGGTATTACCACAAGAGGATTAATCCAGAGACCCAGGTAATATCCTGGGGAGCTGGGTTTGAATCCCGCCATCACCGATGGTGGAACGGAATTAAAATCTGGAATTAATAATCAATTGGTGGGAGAAAATTCCCACCTGGTTCAGTGATCTCCTTTATCAGCGGAAACCTGCTGTTCTTATTTGATCTGAGTTAAACGTGACTCCGGGGGGATCTAAGATGGCGGTGATCTGAGAAAATCACACTGCAGAGCTTCGCATCGCAGCAGGAGCAGGACGGTCCTTTAACCCACCCAACCCAGGTCATCGGGATTTCTTGGGATGTTGGAAAGATTGTGGAGCCCCAAGAAACATTTAAAAATTGACTTACCTGTATTTTCAGCTGTCCAGAAATGCCTAAAAAGGAAGGAAGAGCATCTGAGGCCAGGTCTGCAGCTCAGCCTGCAGCAGCCTCAGAGCAGATTACTCTCCAGGACTTGGTGAACCAGCTCTCGAAATCTCACGAGATGTTGGGGAAACAGATTGAAGAGAAGCTGGCTCCAGTCTCTCTCATGCTGCAGAAGCATGAGCAGCAGCTGGGAGACCTGGAGAAGAGGACGGATGAGGTGGAGCACAGGGTCACAGTGGTGGAAGCTGATGCCAGTTCATTCAAGGATGAGATCCAAGCCCTGAAGACGCAGGTTCTTAATTTGCGTGACCAAGTGCATGATCTTGAAAACAGGGGCAGGAGAAAAAACATTCGGATCATCGGTCTGCATGAGGGTAAGGATCGTGAGCGGCCTGCAGAATTTGTTGAAGATTGGCTTCCGAAATTCCTTGAGTTGGAGACTGGCATAAGAGGATTGAAGATAGAGAGGGCTCACCGGATCGCAGCACGGAGGTCAGGTCTGGGTCAACGCCCTCGTCCTTTCCTGGTGCGGTTCCATCATTACCAGGATAAGGAGAAGGATCCAAAGGCCCTAATTTACGAGGGGTCTAAGATCATGTTTTTTCAGGGCTTGTCAGCGGCAGTGATCCAGACATGAAAATTGTATGATGGTGTCAAGAGAAGATTGAAGGAGCTTGGGATTCAGGACTCCCTGAGATATCCGGCAGTGCTTCGGATCACCTTAGATGGTCCATGCATCTCTTTGACACATCGGAGAAGGCAAGAGACTTTATGGACAAACTAACTTAAGTTAAACAATTGTAGTATGTATAAATATTATTGCTTGGTTATGCGTTTATCATTCTGTAAAAGAAATGGAGGAAATCCGGTTGGAGCTTTGTTTTTTCCCCTTTTTTTTCCATCTATTGATAATAATTTGGTTCAAACTATGTCTGGCGGTGGTTAAGATGTACACTTTAAATTTCTAAGTTAGGATATACCAAAGGATGGGTGGGGTATTTATTCCCTCATTTTTTTTATAAAAGAATGTTTTTTTATTCATATTGATATTCTATGGGGTGTTTATTCTTTTTAGCTTGTGCTTGCGATGCAGCTGTAGCTGGGAGAAGTGAAGGTGAGATGGTGAGATGCCTATTTATGGGCAGTTCGGGATGGGTAGTTGCCCCCTCCGGGCAGGGGGTGAGTTCCCCTACTCAGCGCTCTTGGCGCTTTATATGTTGGTTTGTTTTCTGGTTTTTGTTGTTTTTTATTTTTAATAATTTTGTATGTTTGTTAAATGTAGTGGTTTTAGTTCATGTAGTTTTTATATTTGGTGGATCATGCGACACTAAGGCTCAGCAATTTGTGGTTCGGGTTCCTCCTCTCTGGAATTTAAATGTAATTGCAGAAGATTATGGCTAATGATTTGATTAAATGGTGTACCTGGAATATCAAGGGAAGTCACTCACCAATTAAAAGGAAGAAGGTACTCTTGAGTCTGAGAAAGGAGAAGGTGGATATTACTTTATTACAGGAGACACACTTGGATGACAAGGAGCATCTGAAATTACAGCAGAATGGCTTTGACTGAGTTTATTTTTCATCATTTAATACCAGAAGTAGGGGAGTGGCTATATTGGTTAGGAAAAATCTCTCATTTAAATTGTTGGAATGTGTTAAAGACACATACGGGAGGTTTGTAATTCTTAAAGCCTTGATAAAAGGGGAAGAATATGGCATTTTAAATTTTATTGTCCCCCAGCTCATCCTCTTAAATTCTTGGTAGATGCTATTTCTAAACTGATAAGTCTCAAGTCTCGGCACATCATTATAGGGGGAGATTTTAACTGCCTCATGGACCCCACAGTAGACAGGTTGCGTAAAGGTCCCTCGATACCCTCTGCACAAACTAAACAGTATCGGGTTTGTGTGGGGAATTAGGGTTGGTGGACGTCTGGAGGTGTCTCCACCCTACAGGTAGGGATTTCACGTTTTTTCCGATCCGCACAGATGTCACACGAGGATTGATTTTTTTCTGACCGCTGCGGTAACCCTGGATCTGGTGGCATCCTGTACGATTGGTAATATTGCCATCTGATCATGCTCCAGTGTACCTCATGGTTAAAATTAAGGATGTTACAGTGGATTCAAGGTACTGGCGAATGGATCCCTTTATTCTCACGGACAGCAAGTTTGTGGAGTATTTCTCTAGGGAATTTCGGGCATTCCTAGACATCAACATACACTCGGTTGATAGCTCATCTGTTCTCTGGGAAACTGCCAAAGCTTATGCCAGAAGGTTAGTTATTTCATATTCCACAAGTAGGAAGCGGCAGAAGGGTGAGCAGCAACGTCTCCTTGAAGCACGGTTGAAGGCAGCCGAGAAGGCCTATTTTGACAGACCCTCGTTGGTCAAACTACAGAGGATTACGGCACTGCGGTCTGCAACAAATTCCGTGCTCACACAGACGGCAAAGAAGGAGCTGGCTTTTGCAAAGCAAAGGTTATACAAGCATGGTGACAAGCCAGGCAAATACTTAGCACACCTTGCCAGAAAGAGAAGTGCCCCACAAACCATTACAGCGATTAAGGAAGGGTCTGGGAACCTAACATGTGATTCTAAAAAGATTAATGTGGCGTTCCAGAGATTCTACTCTAAGTTATATCAGTCTGAAAATTGTGAGGAGGGGCAGACCAAAATGGAATTCTTTTTTAGGGATCTGAAGCTCCCGGGTGTGACTCCCGAACAACAGTCCTTTCTCAATACCCCATTATCAGAGCAAGAAGTGCAGGAAGCTGTGAGGCAGCTTCAGAGAGGAAAGGTGCCCGGTCCTGAAGGACTTCCCAGTGAATTCTATAAGGAATTTATAAGTATACTGTCAGGTCCAATGCTGAATATATTTAATGATTCATACAGTCATGTTTGTCTCCCACCATCTCTGAGAGAGGCCAATATTTCACTTATCCTTAAAAAAGGGAAGAATCTGGAAGACTGTGCTTCACACAGGCCCATCTCGCTCTTAAATGTGGACTTTAAGATCCTCTCTAAGGCTCTTGCGTTAAGGCTGGAGACTGTGTTACCCTCAATTATTAAAGAGAATCAGACGGGCTTCATAAAGGGTTGCAGATCCTCCAATAACATTAGGAGGCTGTTTAACGTAATTCAAGCATGCCAACAGCAGTCAATACAGGGATTGGTGATTTCTTTAGATGCAGAGAAGGCATTTGACCGAGTTGAGTGGCCGTACCTTTTCTATACTCTAGACTGGGAGAAAGTGAAGACTGCAGATGCTGGAGATCAGAGCTGAAAATGTGTTGCTGGAAAAGCGCAGCAGGTCAGGCAGCATCCAAGGAGCAGGAGAATCGGCATTTCGGGCATGAGCCCTTCTTCAGGAATGAGGAAAGTGTGCCAAGCAGGCTAAGATAAAAGGTAGGGAGGAGGGACTTGGGGGAGGGGCGTTGGAAATGCGATAGGTGGAAGTCTTGCGGTTGCAAGGGAAGGTGCCAGGAGTGAAGGGTGGGTTGGTGGGGGGTGTGGACCTGACAAGGGAGTCACGGAGGGAGTGGTCTTTTCGGAACGCTGATAGGGAAGGGGAGGGAAATAAATCCCGGTGGTGGGATCCGTTTGGAGGTGGCGGAAATGACGACGGATGATATGATGTATATGGAAGTTGGTGGGGTGGTAGGTGAGGACCAGTGGGGTTCTGTCCTGGTGGCGATTGGAGGGCCCCAAGGGATCCTTCCATATCCGCCACAAATTCACCTGCACCTCCACACACACCATCTATTGCATCGCTGCACCCGATGTGGCCTCCTCTATATTGGGGAGACAGGCCGCCTACTGGCGGAACGTTTCAGAGAACACCTCTGGGACACCCGGACCAACCAACCCAACCACCCCGTGGCTCAACACTTCAACTCCCCCTCCCACTCCACCAAGCTCATGCAGGTCCTTGGACTCCTCCATCGCCAGACCATAGCAACACGACGGCTGGAGGAAGAGCGCCTCATCTTCCGCCTAGGAACCCTCCAACCACAAGGAATGAACTCAGATTTCTCCAGTTTCCTCATTTCCCCTCCCCCCACCTTGTCTCAGTCCCAACCCTCGAACTCAGCACGACCTTCCTAACCTGCAATCTTCTTCCTGACCTCTCCGCCCCCACCCCCACTCCAGCCTATCACCCTCACCTTGACCTCCTTCCATCTATCGCATTTCCAACGCCCCTCCCCCAAGTCCCTCCTCCCTACCTTTTATCTTAGCCTGCTTGGCACACTCTCCTCATTCCTGAAGAAGGACTCATGACCGAGACGTCGATTCTCCTGCTCCTTGGATGCTGCCTGACCTGCTGCGCTTTTCCAGCAACACATTTTCAGCTCTATACTCTAGACCGGTTTGGTCTGGGCGAAGTTTTCATAAGATGGGTAAAGGTTCTCTCTACAGTGTACCTCTCGCTGCGGTCATTACCAACGGGGTACGATCAAGTAATTTTAATATTTCTAGGGGCAGCCGGCAGGGCTGTCCCCTTTCATCATTACTTTTTACGTTGGTGATTGAACCGTTGGCAGAGGTCATCTGTGGCGATCTCAATATATCAGCTCCAGAAGTGGGGTCAAAATTACATAAGATCTCGCTGTATGCAGATAATGTTCTAATTTTCTTGACAAATCCAGCAGTTTCAATGCCTTGCCTGATACAATGCATTCATGCATTTGGCGCTTTTTCAGGGTATAAGATTAATTTTGCTAAATCAGAGGCTATGCCTATGGGTGGTCTTACGAAAGAGTTGGCTCTTGAGAGTGACTATAGATTCCCATTTGGGTGGTCACAGGGGGTTTCGTGTATTTGGACATATTCATTACTCCACTTCTGGATTGGCTGTTCAAAGCCAATTTTACTCAATTATTTGAAAAAATTAAACAAGATCTCCAAAGATGGGAGGCACTTCCCATCTCATGGTTGGGTCGGATAGCACTTATTAAGGTGAATATTCTCCCTTGTTTGCTATACCCTATATGGATGCTCCCCCTGATTTTCAATAAACAAACACTCAGGAGACTGAACAGTTGGTTCAGCTCCTTTATCTGGCACCGTAAACGGCCACTCATTAAATTAGCCAAACTGCAGTTGCCTCACAGATTGGGGGGAGTAGACCCTACGGACATTAAAAATTACCAATTAAGCTCACTTTTGACCTACGTAGGTAATTGGGTTTGTGGGGACCCTCTTTCAATATGGCTAGATTTCGAAGCCTCCCTGGCAAGGTGCCCTCTTACCAGTTTGCTGTTTTTGGACAAGGTGAAGACAGTTAGGGAAGATTGCCATAACCCAATAGTCATCAATACTGTTAAAGCATGAAGGGCAATTCGGCAGAGGGAAGGTAATATTGGCAAAACATCTTTGTTTACATCTTTAGTGGGTATGCCGAGTTTTCAATCAAGTACGATAGATTCAGGATTTAAACATTGGGCAGCTAGGGGTATATCTTGCATGGGTGATTTAGTTGAGGGAGATGTAATGATGTCCTTCGATCAGTTAGTACGGAAGTACGAGTTACCTAATAGAGACCGCTTTCGTTTTTTTCAAGTTAGGGATTTTATTCAAAAAAGGACCACACTTTTGACTGATCCCTACAAATCTGACATAGAAAGAGGGGTACTAAGGGCGAAGAGTACACTCTCTATCAGTACTCTATATCACCAATTGGGGGGTGCCACCTCAGATGAGTCTGATCGATTCTGCAAGATGAGGGAAAGAGAGCTGGGTGTTGAAGTTTCTTCAGAGGCATGGGAGGATATTTGGGGGAATGCAAGGAAGATATCAATTTGCAATAGGACCTATGGTTTACAGTTGAAGATTCTCCACAGGGTCCACTTAGCCCCAGACAGTTTGTCAAAATTTAAACCAGGGGTATCTTCAGCATGCCCCAAGTGCAAGGTCTGTACGGATACTCTTACCCATTGTCTTTGGTCTTGTGACAGGCTTCAAACATATTGGAGCGCTGTAGTGGGTGCAATGGAGAGGATTTTAGGTGTAAGGGTGGAGAAGGACCCTATTTCGTTCCTTTTGGGCCTACCCACTATATTTCCTGCAGACTCGCATAAGGAAAAACTTTTCAATATTCTTACATTCTGTGCAAGGAAGAATATCTTGCTAGGTTGGATATCAGAAAATCCCCCAGGCCTGTCGGGTTGGCGGAAGATTGCTATGGAGCATATTCCCCTGGATTTTCTCACAAGTATGGTACACCTCAAAACTGAGAATTTTTACAAGACATGACAACCCTTTTGAAATACCTGGACACAAATTTATCTGCCACACTAACAAGGGCTTTTATATAGCCGTAACGATTGTTTCATGAGTCCAATATCCAGGGAGGAGGAACTGTGAATGTATGAGTGTTTTGTTTGGCTGGGCTGAGTTATTACTATTTATTTGTTTGTTGTTAGGTATTTATTTAGTTAGTTAGTTAAACAGCTAGTTTAGGTTTTTTTAAATTTTATACTTCTCTATATATGTTTATACATTCGTATAGGAGGGTGGGTTGGGGAATTTTTTTTATTATTTGGGTTTAGTTTTGTACTATTTTGAATTGCATTGTTTTGTATTTGTTTTGTAATATTTAAAAACCAATTTTTTCTTAATAAAAATATATTATTAAAAAAAAGTGACTCCAGACCCACAAAGTGGTTGACTATAACCTGTCCTCTGGGCAATGAGGGATGGGTAATAAATGCAGCTCCAGCCGGTGATGCCCAATAATGCATTTTAAGAAGTGTAACATTTGTTATTGAAGAAAATATAGTTACTTTGCTAAACATCAGGATGTAATGATTGCATTTAAAAAATTAATTCCAATTGCTCCACATGAAAGACCCAGAGAAACAGACACTCCAATTACCAATTCCACCTCTCTACTATTTGCTTTCTCACATCTTTCTTGTAGTGCTGGTCAACTTGTCAAAAAACTGAGGTGCTTTAGCTTTCTACTTGCGATGTCGGACACCTGGGACGACTGTTTGGAGATTTTAATTGAACTCAGTGCTGATGACGGGAATCATTTTGTTCAAGTTATGGAGCTGGATAGTGTGAGATACCATCCTCAACAGATGCTGCTCAGACAATATAAATCTTTGGAATTACAACCACATTTGAATTTGGCCTGTGTGCAGTTTCCAAAACAGTTACGTGTTTCAGTAAAGATGTTTGAAAATGAGGAATATAAAAGATGGGTAGAAACTTTTTAAAAAAGGACCAGGATTAACAGTGAATCTGGTATCTCAAGTACAGATGGCAACAGTCCATAACTTTGATTATTTTTCTTCTCTTCAGAAGAGCTACAGATGGTGATGTTCCTTTGTTAACAAACTATACTCATGCCAGGCCACAACACATTCTGTTAATAATGCTGATGATCTGACGATAATTCACTCCCTAGTGGTCCAGTTAATTATTTCATAAGGCTCACTTCTTTGAATATTTTTGGCTGTTGCTTCTGTGGTGAGTACAGAAGCTACCAGTGTAGGTAAATTATATACCAGAGATCCCCCTGTGGCGCAGCACGCATCTCACTGAAAAAGACAGCTTTTCTCACATTGATCTCTCTCACTGTCGTGTTGCTGTCTCTCTCTCTCTCTTTCTGTCTTTAAATCTCCGTTTCTCAACCCTTTCTCTCTCTCGCCTGCCTCTTGTCTCTGCTTTCCTTCTCATCCTGCCTCCTTCTAATTCTTCCTCTCTTTCATTTCCCACCTTTCGGCTGAGAGATGATACAGGGTGAGGCAAGGCTTGAGGGAGAGAGGTCATCCAGGTACTGGTGGACTTCATTTTCCAGACAAGCCGGACAGCTAAATGTGGCCTTTAAGAGATTGTCTTTGCCCCATCATGAATGCGCTCCCTGTCACATCAGGTCCTCTACCCTCTCAAGTTACCACTCTTCCCTCTCCGTTCTCTGGGTGTCACTCTCTACTCACTCTTCTCAACTCTTAACCCTTGAATTTACCCACCTCTCCTTGCCTTCACTCTCTGTGTACAAATTGGCTGCACATTACATACGCCTTCACTTCAAAATCATTTCATGGGTTTGCAAAATATCTCGAGATGCCAGGCAGTGGAAAGAAGTGCAAGTCTTTCTTTTACCAGGAGCGGGAGGGAATTGAAGATTTTCTGTATGACCTTCTCACTCAGATGTAGACGCACACAGATGCTTTTCACGCCACTATGAGTTATGAAACCTTGCAAACGATTCACTTCTAAAGCCTCATTCCGAGCACAGAAATAACAGTTACCGAGAAAATAAAATGGAATCTAAAAATGTTTACGCAAGCGTTTTGGATGATTTGTGCGATGTTCGTGTGTAATTACAAAGAAGCATTTTTCTTCTGACCCGGCACCATTAACACATAAATAAACCCATCAGTGCACCTCCAACAAGAACAATGTGCACTCAATACACTTTTGTTGCAATCTCACTCCAGACATCAAAGTTAATATGCAATATGTGGACAGATGAAAATATAATTAGCTTCCAATGTTATCAATTTCTCAAATTGTAGTTTTGGCATTTTTCTGTCGAGTTGTTTTATTTTATTTTCATGTATCTTCTCAAATCTCATCGCAAATGAAATAAATTGAATTTCTATAGTGTTCCAAAGAGCTTAACAGCCAAATTAGCTTCAGTTAGGAGGTTAGATTGAAGAGGTTAGGACTGTTCTCCCTGGAGAGTTGATGACTGAAAGGACATCTGTTCGGAGTACTCAAAATCAAAATCATGAGCGGGCTAGACAAAATAGATAGGGAGAGACTTGCAAAAGAAATAAAGATTGAGACGGCAAAGATTTAAAAGCGATGTGTAAACAAAACAAGGGTGACAGGAGAGAAAGAAATATCACCGAGTGAGTACCTAGGGTCTGGAACGCAACGCCTGAAAATGTGGCAGAGGCAGGTTCAATTCAGGTTCTGAGGAAGGGTCACTCGATCTGAAACGTTACCTCTGATCTCTCTGCACAGATGCTGCCAGACCTGCTGAGCTTTTCCAGCAATTTGTCTTCAATTCAGATATTCAAGAGGGACACTGGACGGTTACTTGGATAGAAATGGTGTGTAGGGATATGGGGAAAAGACAGGAGATTGGCACTAAATAACAGAACCCTTGCAGGCACAATGGGCTGAATGGCCTCCTTCTGCACCTTGTGATCCTGTGAAATGCTTCCTGGAGTATCACTCATTCATTGGCGGTCCCTCAGAGATGGGGATGACTCTCTGCCACTCTCAGGGCAAGTCCATAGAGGACTGTATAGAGGCTTCCACTGGCTCTGTCGACTTGGGGCAAAAGGTGGTCACGGGAATGGGTGGGTGGGGCGTTGATGTGGCAGTGTGCTCCTTTCCCTGTTGTCACCTGGCTTCCACTTTCCCCCGACGGCAAGTCTCAAAGTGTTCAATGCCTTCCCAGATGCTCCTCCTTCACTTTGGGACAGTCTTGGGCCAGTGATTCCTTGGTGTTGGAGTGTGATCGCTCAAGTGTAGTCACTGTTGGGAATGAAGCCCAGACAGATCACCTTGGTAGCACAAATAACCTGATGGAACATGCACTAGACCAGGTTTCAGAATACAAAGCCGTAGTTTTCTCCATATTCTGGTCAATTGTACTTATCCACATTAGGTTTGTCAGATTTCTGCATTACAATACTGCATTCCTCTTGCAGTAATTATGCAGCGATTACAAGGTTGGGATTGGGGTCGAACAATGGCTCATGTTCGAACATTGGAACCAAGTCAACATCCAGTGGCTGATCTCACAATCTGAGGCAAATAAAATCTACAGCAACACCGGTGGCTGAACAGCTGCAATGGCTCACCATGAGAAAAACGAGGGAAGCAACTATGGACTAGGGTCTAGCTAACTCACCGAGCCAACTCCCAGTTCCAAGCTACAGCTCTGCCAAGATAACATGACTCCATCTGAATGGCTTGGTGGTATAGAATTGGAGTATTATTGGGAAAGACATGCTTTTAAAGTGTTTGATCCTGTCCAGAAAAAATGCCAAATTTCCAAAAGGGAATAACAATCTGCACTGCATGAGAAACTGAGTGCTGATTAATCATGGTACTGCCCTCGAAAACGCACCAAGAAACTATTGTCCCCAGTGCTTTTGATTAATTCCCAGCCACATTGCTTTTCACTGCGAGAGACCAGGTCCCACATATGAATATATTCACATTCCAGCAAGGCATGATAATTGTGAGCTTGACTGATAGGTTGATTTGTCAATATAATTCCCATCACCCTCAGCAATGTTCATACAGAAGATCGCTTCCCGCTCTGCCCCAGTTTGAAACTTGCCATTCTTGTATCTAGAGCTGAAAATGTGTTGCTGGTTCTTGTATCTAGCCTAATGAGTGTGAGATTAGAAGCTTCAACCACATGCCTTTTAACAAACATGTTTCATTTTATTTGATTTTGTTGCTGATTTGCCCTGTTTTTTTTAAAATCGTCAGTGTTTATTACTGGAGAAACCCTTCACCACCACAATAGGTCAGTTTGTATCTCCGGCTTCACAATAAATTAATTGTGAACCTTGATTTAAATACAGATTGCTCCCATGAGGCTCACTAATTCACACAAGCAGCCCTTGATGACAGAGAGGTTCAGCACATTGGAACTAATTTGACCAGCTTACCTGTCTTCCACACTGACCAGCAATATTGAATTTACGGACTAACCTCCAGCAATCTCCCTGTCCAGGCTGGCACTAGTCTTTTTTTTAAAATGCTGTATTTCTCTTGAACTGGGACATGGGTGTCATTGGCTAGCCTATTTGTTCACCATCAACACCTGTCTAGATTAGATTCCTGCAGTATGGAAACAGCCCCTTCAGCCCAACAAGTCCACACCAAGCCTCCAAAGAGTAATCCACCCAGACCCATTCTCCCTGACTAATGCATCTAACACTATGGGAAATTTAGCATGGCCAACTCACTCTAGCCTGCACATCTTTGGATTGTGGGAGGAAACCCATGAAGACCACAGGGAGGACGTGCAAACTCCACACAGGTGGTGGCCAGAGGTGGGAATCGAACCCGGGTCCCTGGCATTGTGAGGCAGCAATGCTAACCACTGAGCAACTGTGAAAATAAGCTACCCTCTTGAACCACTGAAGTTTGTGGATGCCAGTGTGACTCACATAGAAACATCAAAAAAATAGGAGCAGGAGTGAGACCTTCAAACCTGCTCCACCATTCAATATGATCATGGCTGATCATCCAACTCTGTCCCCTGTTCCAGCTTTCTCTGCACATTCTTTGATCCCTTTAGCCCTAACAACAATAACTTACTCCTTTTTTTTTTAAAGGAGAAAGTGAGGACTGCAGATGCTGGAGATCAGAGCTGAAAATGTGTTGCTGGAAAAGCGCAGCAGGTCAGGCAGCATCCAAGGAACAGGAGAATCGACGTTTCGGGCATAAGAAGGGCTTATGCCCGAAACGTCGATTCTCCTGTTCCTTGGATGCTGCCTGACCTGCTGCGCTTTTCCAGCAACACATTTTCAGCTCCTTTTTTTTTAAAACATGCAATGTTTTGGCTTCAACTGTTGCCTGTGGCAGAGACTTCCACAGGCTCCCCACTATCTTGGTGAAAACATTTCTCCTCATTTCAGTCCGAAGTAGTTTAACTCTGTATCCTTAGACTGCGGTCTCCCTAGCCATCGGGAATATCCCTCTCACATTTACTGTAGTCTGGTCCTGTTAGGATTTTATCGGTTTCTCTGAGATTGCCTGCACCCCCGCCCCCTCTCCTTCACATTGACAGTGAAGGAACGGCAGTGTATTTCCAAGTCAGGATGGTATGTGGCTTGGAGGGGAACTTGTGAATGGTTGTGTTTCCATCTGTGGGCTACCCTCATTCTTCCAGTTGGTAGAGGGTCTTATGGTGCTATCAAAGGGCACTCGACAAATTGTTGCAGTGGGTCTCCTACACACTGCCACCACTGTGCACCAGTGGGGAGGGAGAGTGAATGTTTCGGTGGGGGGGGGGGGGGGGGGGGGGGGGGGGGGGGGGGGTGGACGTTTAAGGGTGCCAATCAAGTACTCTGAATGGTGCCAAGTTTCTTGAGTGATGTTGGAGCTGCAACTGTCCAGGCAAGTAGAGAGTGCTCCACCGCACTCCCAGATGGTGGGACAGGATCTGGGGAGTCAGGAGGACAGTTACTCACCACAGGACTCTCACCTGTTCCTCTAGCTATCGTGTGTAGAAGGTCTGATTGCACCCCCCCCCCCCCCCCCCACCCCTGGCCCAGGGCTTGGAGGCATGAGATGTATCTAGAGGAGCAAAGGGCAGCATGATGGCTCAGTGGTTAGCACCGCTGCCTCACAGCACCAGGGACCTGAGTTCAATTCCTCCCTCGGGCAACTTTCTCATTGTCCCTGTGTCTGTGTGGGTTCCCTTCAGGTGCTCCACTTTCCTCCCACAATCCAAAGATATGCAGGTCAGGTGGATTGGCCATGCTAAATTGCCCACAGTGTTCAGGGATGTGTAGGTTAGGTGCATTAGTCAGGGGTAAATATAGGATAGTATGGGAACGGGTCTGGGTGGGTTACTCTTCGGAGGGTCAGTGGTGGGCCGAAGGGCCTGTTTCCAGACTGGAGGCATTCTGTGATTCAAAGCTCATTGTAACTCAGTTCAGCTTCTCTCTCAGTTTGCTTTGGAGGTTCTTCATGATATTGATGGGTAGCAGCACAGGTCAAGAGACTCGTTTTACCTGGGGAGCCAAGTCTCTGCGATAAGAGAGAGTCAATCGACCCACCATCAACATGCTGGTGTGACTGACTGGATAGACAATCAGTGATGGAGATGGCTGGCTCTCATACTACCACATCCTTCCATTTACAATAGATGCCTTCAAGAAGTGCAGTTGCTGGACTCGCCCATCAGACATTGATTAGTGAACAATTGCCAGCAACAAAATCAGCACCGTTGTCATATCTCATGCAGCCGAGCAGCTACAGAGACATAGAATAATTTACAAGATTAAAAGGATGCCACCAATCCACCAGAGGCGAAATGTTGATACAGATTATATCACTAAAGGCAATATTACTTCACTGCACTCACACCACCCATTAAACTAATATAGCAACCCATCACTGGCATTGCTGATCGATCTCATAGATGGTTGTGACAACCAAATAGTTTACTACTGCCATCTTGGATTTATTTACTTCAACAAAATACAGCCCAGCAATCTGCAAAGGCAAAACTCTCAGCTCCTTTTCGCTTCTTTTCCCACACGTGTCGATTCTTCTAAAATTATTCAGAGAGATGCAGATTTCGAAGTAAAGTTAAACCTGGCTCTTGATATTGCAATCAATCTCTCGAATCTCAGGATGCTATCCTTTGACTGGTGTGAGACACCTGCTCCAGCAACCCTCTCGCTCCCTCTCTCCCCAGCCAATACGGAGTGATTGGAAGAATGTATCTCGGAGTCTCTCTCCTCTCTCTGTATTCCCCATCCAGCCCAAACACTTCCATAAGAAATACACACACAAACAGGCCATTCAGCCCCTCAAGCCTGCTCCACCATTCAATAAGATCATGGCTGATGTTCCTAACATCCACTTTCCTGCCCTTTCCTCAATTCCCCTCCTGATCAAGAATCTATCTCAGCCTTAAATAACACAAGGACGGTGCCCTCACAGCTCTTGCTGTAACAAGGAGCTCCAAAGACTCTCAACCCTCAGAGGGAAGAAATTCCTCTTCATCTCAGCCTTAAATTGGCACCTCTTTATGCACTCTGGTCCGAGACTCACCGTGGGGGAATCATCTTCCAACCGCAATGAGAAATTGAAATAAATAAATCGTATTTAGGCTACAAAGGGAGGTTAGCCAGCATCGAGAACCAATGATACTCCACAGTCAAACAATATGCTCACTTTTCTGCCAATGTCAGTCCCCAAATCGAAGTCAAGTGTGGCCATGACAAATCGCTCAGGCCTAGACACATCTGCGTCAACCAATCAGCAAAGGTCGCCAACAGGAAAGTTTGACCAGCTCCACCAGGCTTTGTTTCAATCCCTTCCAGCACTTCATAGACTTTGAAAGGAAGTGCTCAGAATGCAATGTGAATCTTTGCAAACGCAAGTTACATGGGATTTATTTTTGTCACAAACTTGAAGGAATTAAACAGCCTTCTCAAACAAGAATGCCCTCTCTTTCCAGAGCTCCAATTAAAGTTAAAAAAAAAACAAATAATGCAACAAAGTTATAAGATGAAATATCATCATCTTTCTACAGCTGTTATTTCAATCACCCCGAGGCACAAATGTAAAGCAATATGCTGATTATAGGCAGAATTTTTGTTAAAGGATTTTGGCAGTGTTGTATGGCACTGACCTATTAGAAGTTAAATATTGCAGCTTATAAAACACCGAGTCAGTCTGGGTCAGTTTATGTTTAAAAGAAAAAAGGCAACCCATCATTTTTATGCAAAATCTCTCAAAGATTCGTTCTCTGAATTTTTGGGATGGAGGAATTATTATTACTTTGCATTTGCCTCAAGATTCATTGCTGCTTCTGATATTCATCATTCATTTTTATTTTTCCTTTAGAGTTTAAAAAGAAGAATTCTCTGTCTGATCAGTGGAAGTTATTCAAAGCAATATATTTAATGGGGTGCATGTAGCAAAAGGCCTTAAGCTAGTCAAAAACTTCAATTGCTCATCCATCAATCTTTTTTTTTTAATGAGACTAGCCTTGTCAGCCAACTGTTGTCACAGATGTCTCCCTGAAACAGTTTTCAATATTTTTTGTTGTTCTTAAAGTAAAGGAACACTTTCATTTGCACCCTAAAGATATCCCTATATCTTAGCTGGAGTCTCTCGAGGGATAGAATTTACTGTCTGCAAGGCAGGAATTTGGGAACGTTAAAAATAGAAACAGCAAAACATCATTTGCATTTCACAGAACTCTCACATTAATTTAAAGCTTTACACTTGGAATTTGTGGCTTCGTGGTTCATATCGACATTTTCCAGATTTTTATTTTGCAGTCACGGTTTATACAGATTGTTTAGGCTGCTGCCACAAATCAACACTGAAGGATAATCATCGAGAATAAACACAGAATGTTGAAGATGGGAAGTAACAGAAGGGGGTGCAGTCGTTCAGTAACCCAACGGGAACACGAAGAGTAGGTTGCCACTTGCAGCTTTGCCAGATCACAGTTAACCTGCCTTTCGGTAAACATTAACCTGCTCTCAAGGAATCAACAACAATCCAGCATTTTGCTCCCCTCGATTTAAACACACAATGTACAATTTCTCCAGATCAACCACAACATGACTTAACGTAATCAGAATATGTTTACAACTAACCAGTTCAGAAACACCTATTCTGTTTTTATGTTATTTTACTCCCACATTCTTCAAGAGCTAAACTATTTCTATTTTAGTCTCATAGACCTACTAGAATGAGCATAACTACCCGAGCACTGTCTTTAAACTTACTTTTGAGCATAATGAAAGTGGAAGTATTTTGTTTCTTGTCAAAGAATATTTGCATAGTCAATATTGACTTAATTTTTCAGACTTGCGCATCTTATACAGGTTTTAGACCAAGAGACTTACAATCTGATTCCATAACGATTGTGTGGTTGAAAATCATTTGAATATTTGCTCGCCCTAAGTGCATTAGCAAATGAGCCACTGCTTACCTGCAGTAAGGTCTTGTCAATAGAACGGGTTTAATGTTCTCACCTTATTTTGATCTGCCCAGTAAAGGAATAATCCCTGTGGGTCCACTTTCAAAGTAACAGGAGTTACAGTCGTGGAATCCTGGCAACAAGAGAGAGACACAAAAGTTATGATACTTGTTGCAACCACTGAATCTTCAAAGAAGGTGTTAATGATCAACACCGATAGCATCTGGGTGAAAAATTTGAAAGGCATGTCACATGGCTATTCATATTTAATGCTTCTTCAACTTGTATTTCTCCTGTCAAAGTACTTTCAGACACATTACTGCAGAAATCAGAACCAAGTCATGGTGCAATTTATTTTTTTTAATACATGCACAACATTGAGCAGTAGAGTCACAGCTGTACAGCATGGAATCAGACCCTTCGGTCCAATACGTCCATGCCGACCAGATATCCTAACTTAATCTAGTCCCATTTGCCAACATTTGGTCTTTATCCCTCTGAACCCTTCCTATTCATGTACCCATCCAGAAGCCTTTTCAATGCTGTAATTGTACCAGCCTTCACCACTTCCTCTGGCAGCTCACTCCATACATGCACCACCCTCTGCGTGAAAATGTTGCCCCTCAAGTCCCTTTTACATCTTTCCCCCTCTCACTTTAAACTTATGCCCTCCAGTATTCACACAGTTAATGTCTCAGCCTTCTTCAAGTTTTCGGAACACAGTTAACTTTGTCAGCAGTGGTTCTGAAGTCTTTGATATCATTTTGGTAAATAGCAAGAGTTAACTGCAGCCCATTTTCAATAAGTAACGTTTATTGATTATTATCTTCAAGTTTATTTTAGAGGGGAAAGTTAACATTATAAGAATTTTTACATGCATGCCTGCTGTGGTCTTAAGCTTAGCAGGAACATATTGCTCCCTCAACCTGTTGATGGGTTTTATCACTGCAGCTACTCTGGTCACCATGAATGCTCTAAAGATGCAGCTCAAGATGCTGGAAAGAGAGACACCAAGTAACCATTGACCCTATAAAATGGAAAAGAATACTTTATACTGATGGTCCTTTTAATGACGCTGTGGCTGCTTCACTAGCACCCACTTCAATTTTTTTTTAAATCGTTTTGTTCTTAAAACTTTCCCCCAGCCTCAACAACCCACCCGCTGTCAGTTATGCGTTTCTTGTTTTTCATTATAAAACAATAATATGCGCGGCTGTTAATGCGATTGTGAATGCATTGTTACACATCAGATTTCAGAACCGCAAACACGCCACTGATTTGCATCACTCCAATTAAAAGCAATACATCACACTGGCTGATCTTACAGGCACTGAGGGAGCTGTACAGAGCCAGGGTTTGCACCTTAGGGTCAGCACAGAGCTGAATTGGTGCAGTCCATATCTGCCAGTTGTCCCATTAATACAGTACAACACACAGATCAAAGGACATGAACAGTCACAAATTAATGCTAACCTGAGGTACAGACCAAGGACACATGCACACACACACGCTCAAATATATTCAGACCAAAGATACAGACTTGCTCAAATACGCACAGACCAATGGCACAAGCACACACATGCTCAATATATACAGACGAAAGATACAGACTTGCTCAAATATGCGCAGACCAAAGCACCCACACTCTCCAATATCCACAGACCAAAGCGTGCACCCACACACATACACACACAAACATACACAGACCATAGCACACACACCCAGACAAACATACACAGATCATAGTGCGCACACACATATACACAGATCATAGCACATACACACACAAATATACACAGATCACAGCATTCACACCCACACAAATATACACAGATTGTAGCGCACACTTACAAATATACACAGACCATAGTGCACACACACAAATAGACACAGATCACAGCACCCACACGTAAATATACACAGATTATAGAGCACACACTCACATACGCACACCTACATAGATATACACAGATCATAGCACACACACCTACATAAATATACACAGATCATAGTGCACACACACATACACAGATCATCATACACACATATATACATACACACAAATATACACAGACCATAGCATTCATACCCACACAAATATACACACACCATAGCGCGCACACCCACACAAATACACACAGACCATAGTGCACACACCCACACAAATACACACAGACCATAGTGCGCACACCCACACAAATACACACAGACCATAGTGCGCACACCCACACAAATACACACAGACCATAGTGCGCACACCCACACAAACACACACAGACCATAGTGCGCACACCCACACAAATACACACAGACCATAGTGCGCACACCCACACAAATACACACAGACCATAGTGCGCACACCCACACAAACATACACAGATCATACAGTACACACAGACCACACACACGTGTATACAGATCATGACACACAAACACAGATCACACACACACAGATCACAAACACACATATACACAGATCATAACACACACAAATATGTGCAGAGCAAACACACACATATACACAGTTCATAACACACATATACACAGATCATAACACACAGATCATAACACACACATATACACAGATCATAACACACACAGATGCACAGATCATAACACACACAAATATACATAGACCAAAACACACACACGTTGAGATACAAACAGCTGATGATATGCTGCCAGCCTGGATCTGATCTCCAGACTGAAAATGGGCAGGAAACAAAGCTTCCTAAATGTTGGACACGCGCACGTCTGTAGAAATAAAAGAAAAGACACGAGTTGCGTCGAGGCGAAGCGATAACCCGGAGAGGAATAGCTCCGTAAGGCGCGGAGAGGCAGAGAGTGCGGGGAGCGCACAGTGAGGAAGGGTCGAGGCCAGTGTACCCACAACCGCGGCTGGTGCTGGGGCAAGGCATGGGCTGAGACACAGACAGAGACAGAGACAGAACCAGCACCGGGCTATTTTTAAACCCGTCTCTCCCAGCTCCCTGTGGCCGGTGAGAGATTGCGGGGAGAGTCGCACTCCCTTGCAGGGGAGGCTTCAGGGCAACAGCAGCCAAACCTGCTACTTACAAACACGCACAGAGAGAGAGAGAGAGAGAGAAAACAGGGATAAACAAACAGATAAAGGGGGAAATACTCTGCAAATATTTGGACGAGAGGAGGAATGAAAGTAAATGAGGGAAGCAGTCAGCTACAAATAAAACACAGGTTTGGTCAGCTACAAATAAAACACAGGTTTGGTTACAGGAAATATTAAGCAGCTGCTATATTCCAGGCTCAATACTTACATCATCCCATTTCATAAATTTGCTTCCCTTCTTTAAGTTCTCGGGTACGCTGACAGGTTTGAGCTGAAGGGCGTGTACACCAGCCTGAGCCCCAGCCATTGAGATACATTTAAACTTCTCCAAGTCCAGGTGGTGGAGGAGGGGAGGGGGTGATTATAAACTGATCAAATTAAACATCCCCATACACACAGTGTGTGTGGGGGGGGAAATAACGTTAGTCCAGCTGGCAGTTCCCTTTTCTTTAATGTTCTTCCTTTGACCCCATCCTGCAACAGCACCACACACAAACCCCCTCCCCAGGACCACTACCACTCAATCAGTTGACAGACATCAAAATAAAAACAGCCCCAGTGCTACACTGAGATAGCCAACTGACTCAGTTCTCTCACGTTGCCTCAATGGTCTTGGGAGCAGAAGCCAGTCACTGAGGGGAGGATCAGTGTTGAAAGCTGCAGCAAGACCCCTGAGACGTTACAGGCACTAGACACTTAACATTATATTTTTTAAGGAAAAGCCAGTGACTTGACTGTCTCTGCGTCCAGCACAGCTCTCTCTCTCTCACAAACACTGTGCACACATGTATTGAGTGTACAGCGACTCCTAGCTAACAGTCATTGTCACGACCAATAGTATTAGAGCTCAGCACATTCCTACTCAACAGCAAAACATCCTTAACTTGTGGGGATTTTATAGTAGCACATCCCCTTTCCATACTTGTATCCATCATCTATTCATAAGACACACCATGGGTCTTCAAGGGGGTTGCCCAGGGTTGAGGGAGGTTTGAGCTACAGGGATAGGCTGAATAGGCTGGGGCTGTTTTCCCTGGAGCGTCAGAGGTTGAGGGGTGACCATATCACAAGAGATTTATAAAATCTTGAGGGGCATGGATAGGGCAAATAGCCAATTTCTCTCAAGGTGAGGGGGGGGGGGAAAGATGTAAAAGTGACCTAAAAGGGGGCAGCTTTTTCACACAGAGGGTGGTGTGTGTATGGACTGAGCTGCCAGAGGAAGTGGTGGAGGCTGGTACAATTACAACATTTAAAAGGCATCTGGATGGATATATGAATAGGCAGGGTTTACAGGGATATGGGCTGAATGCTGGCAAATGGGACTTGATTAATTTAGGATATCTGGTCAGCAGGGATGAGCTGGAACAAAGGGTCTTATTCCATGCTGTACGTCTCTATGGCTTTTTGACTCTGATGATCTAACATCAAGCTAAATGTTTGTGAGAGTTGACATTGGCCTCCCTTCCTTACCATGTAGACCACAAGCAACATGAAACAATGAGGTGGTCATTTTGCTTCTGGAATGGCTACTTTTGTGACTGTATTCCATGCTGCACAGCTCTGGGTGTTAGCTCAGTTCGGTAGTTTTCTGAATCAAAAAACGAAAGAACGGTGGGTGCTGGGAATCAGAAACAGGAACAGAAATTACTGGAAAAGCTCAGGGGGCCTGGCAGCATCTGCGAAGATAAATCAGAGTTAATGTCTAGTGACCCTCCCTCAGGACTGATGCAGTTGTCCTGTCAAGTTGGTTAGCATGCTGTAGAGTGGCAGAACCTCATGGCTCAATGAAATGATGCCCTTCGGCTGACTGTCTGCTACAATTAAATAATGTTTCTTCCACCACCACCACCCCCACCCCGCCTTTACTCCGTAACTTTTGACTCCCTTCCTGATTAAAAATCTACCTCACCTTTGAATGTATTTATAAAGCCAGAGAATCACAGTCTGTGACCCGACCCTTCAGTCCAACCAGTCTATGCCGAAAAATCATCCCAAACTTACCTCGTCCCAACTGCCTGCTCCTGGCCCATATCCCTCCAAATGCCTTTCCTATTCATGTACTTATCCTAATGTCTTTTAAACATTGTAACTGTACCCACATCCACCACCTTCCTCTCAAAGTTCATTCCACACACAAATCACTCGTGTAAAAACTTCGTCCCTCCTGTCTTTTTTAAATCTTTCTCCTCTCACATTAAAAATATGTCTTGCAATACCCTACTGGAGGGGAAAGATACCTGCTGGTCACCTTTATCTATACTCCTCATGATTTTATAAACATCTGTAAGGACACCCCTCAACCTCCTACACTCCAGTGAAAGAAGTCCCAGCCTGTCTTTATAACTCAAACCTTCCATTCCTGGCAACATCGGGGTAAATCTTTTCTGAATCCTGTCAAGTTTAATAAATATCCTTCCTACAACTGGCCGACCAGAACTGGACACAATACTCCAGAAGAGGCCTCACTAACATCCTCTACAACCTTAACATAATGTCCCAACTTACAACACAAAATAAATTCACTTGGTCCATTATGCCCATGCTGATCCTTTGAAAGACCTTAGGCGTCGTTCCTGTGTTATTTTTGTCTGTAACCCGGAAAGTGCCTCATCCTCAAAAACCTGCCCAATCTCCTTACAAAATTAATGATCGAGCCAACGTCCAACACCTTTTCAGGCCAGCCATTCTGAATCCTGACAAGGTTTTCAGTGAGAAATGTCCTTATTTTTGCCTCCAGATGTTTTCCCACTAACTTTAACTCCGCAACCTTTAGTTCTTGACACACTCACTGGAGGAGATAGCCTTCCTCTCTCTCTCTCCTCCCATCTTGTGAATCTCTATTACATCATCTCTCAGAACAATGCTGTGTAACATAGTTGATTGCCAGAAGTGAATTTGAGGATTACCTGTGTAACTATCTAGTTAACAGGAATGAACCTGGTTTTACACCCCCAGAACAATTTCATTAAATTGCTTGAGGAGTAGACAAACCTGAGTCAATTATGTTATGCTTTACTAAGCTGCTGATTTTAACCTCACAAGTGCACCTGAAAAATATCAGCACAAGAGATCACCCCAACTAGACTCAAGTCTGTGGGGATTCGTGGCAAAACACAGGCATGGCTAAATAAACTGGCTAAGAGGATCGGCTGTTTAGAGAGAAACAAATCAGATATCTGGGGGCGGTAGAGCGTGGGACGTCCCATGGGCCAGTGTTGGCAGCTACTGTATGCTGATTCAAATATACACTGAAACTTACATTAATGAGCTCAATGTGAATGGGTCAAATTTGCAAATAGAGAAGCAGAGGAATTGAAGATGGCAGTTTAGAAATACAGGCAAATAAAATATGTGGGTGGACTGACAAAGGTAGACAAAATGTAATGCGGATAGAAATGTGCAAAATATGAGCTAAAAAGAGAAATTGCTGGAGAAACTTAGCGGAGACAGAAATGAGTTAACGTTTTCAATCCAATCGGCCTCTTCATCAGAAGGGGATTCAGGCTGGTTTCAAAACATTAACTCTGTCTCTCTCTCTCTCCACAGACCTGCTGAGTTTCACCAGCACTTTCTGCTTTTGTTTCAAAATTCTGGCATCTGCATTTGCTCAGTGGTTAGCACTGCTGCCTCACAGCGCCAGGGACCTGGGTTTAATTCCTCCCTAAGGCAACTGGCTGTGTGGAGTTTGCACATTCTCCCTATGTCTGCGTGGGTTTTCTCCCACAATCCAAAGATGTGCAGTTAGGTGAATTGGCCATGATAAATTGCCCATGGTGTTAGGTGCGTTAGTCAGGGGTAAATATAGGATAGGGGGAATGGGTCTGGGAGGGTTACTCTTCGGAGGGGCAGTGTGGATTTGTTGGGCCATAGGGCCTGTTTCCACACTGTAGGGAATCTAATCTAATCTTTTAGCTTGGGATGCAAACTGCTATTGTCAGAGTAGGATCAGGTCTTCCGGGCCTACTGGTGTGTGTGTGTGTGTGATCCAAAGTTTTTAACATTGGACTTACAGTTCCCAACCTTTCCCAGTCAGATCTCATTGACATGAGAAAAGCAGGTGCGAAGAATTAAGTCAAGCAAAGTCAAGCAGTGTTGTTCTTATGGGGATAAAAGGCTGATCATTATGCTGCACTTTATGGTTTTGAATGATTATTTTAACGAGAAGCATGATTATGCTCATGTTGGAGTTGTATAGCTACACTATGGTTGGAGATAATGCTTTTGATTTGAGGAACAGGTTTATAGCAGTAACCATTACAGTTTCTAATATTGTTGAGAGATGATAAATTATTCCAAATGTGCTTCTGTGAGTTTCTTTTTGATCATGAGAATCTACGGCCAGAAACTTTGTCTTAATTCTGCTCATCTCAAATTGGGGTTTATTTCAGAAATGACAGCACTGACAAAATGATAGTTAAAATAAAGAGTCAAAATGATAATTGAGTGAAACTATTTCAATTTGTCTTCTTATTTTTGCATTCAATAGACATATTTCAGTTGTTATTTCTTTCAAATCATAGAGTTTTTACAGCAGAAAAAAATGCCCTTTGGTCATCAAACATCCGTCTATTCACATCCCCCATTTAGCCTTTATCCTTTCTCAAAGGCACATTTATTTTTATTAGAATCCTGACAATGTGGAAACAGGCCATTAGGCCCAGTAGGTCCACACCGACCCTCCAAAGAGTAACCCACCCAGACCCTATATTTACCCATGCCTGATAACCTCCACTATGGGCAATTTAGCATAGTCAATTCACCGAACCTACACATCAGTGGACTGTGGGAGGAAACTGGAACACCCAGAGGAAATCCACGCAGACATGGGGAGAATGTGCAAACTCCACACAGACAGTCGCCTGAGGCCGGAATCGAACCCAGGTCCCTGGTGCTATGTGGCAGCAGTGCTGACCACTGAGCCACCGTGCCATATGGCAATTAGTTTTAGAAATGCTGATTTTCTTTTTACACAGAACACAATAGATTCTATTTGGTGCAATTGTCTTTCTGAAGAGGCTGCTCAGGTAAAAATAGTCATCGACCCCTAACCTATAGCATCCCTATCATCTTTCAAAGGATGTAATCGGAGTTGTATATGTGTAAAGATGACCTGTATTTTGAGGGACCTGTTAATCTAACTCAGCATCTGCCATGCCCTCTTAAAACTGCATCCTTGTGTCACGATAGTTGCTTTTGTGAACAAGGACAGTTAAAATTGGGGGTCCTATACGGAAGGTATCAGTTGAGTAGAGTTTATGGCCATACTCACTCCATAGGGTAGTCTATGTGTCACAACCTGAACACCTTCCTCTCTGATCAAGGTGAGGAAACAATGAAAAATCACAAACTTTACAACCTGGAAGGCCATTAACTGAAAGGTCATCCTTGGAAATATATAACAAAGCAGTTGATAAGCAGTAGGTCCTCATGAACAAACCATGGCCCATCCTGTCTTAAAAGAAGCATGGGACGCACGCACCAAACAACCCCATCATCCTGTGCTGACCACTTCAACTCCCCCTCCCACTCCGCCAATGACATGCAAGTTCTGGACTCCTCCACCACCAAATCAAAACCATTTGCTAACTGGAGGAAGAACACCTCATCTTCCGCCTCGCGACCCTCCAACCAGAAAGCATCAACATCGACTTCACCAGTTTCCAAATCTCCCCTCCCTCCACCTCCTCCCAGATTCAACCTTCCAAATCAGCACCACCCTCTTGGCCTGACCATCGTCCTTCCCACCTAACTGCTCTACCCTCCCCACTGACCTATCACAATAACCTCCCACCTACATCCACCTATCACCTTCCCATCCACCTTCTCCTCAGTCCCCTGCCACCCTGTGTTTATCTTTCGGTCCCTGTTCCCCCCTCCACATTCCTGATGAAGGGCTTATGCCTGAAACATCGACTCTCCTGCTCCTTGGATGCTGCCTGCTCTGCTGTGCTTTTCCAGTGTCACATTTTTCGACTCTGACTCTCCAGCATCTGCAGTCCTCACTTTCTACCAAATATATAGAATGCAATGATGACATAATAGCAACAAAGATTCTCAAAAATTCTTTGAGAAGGTGACCAAACAGGTAGATGAGAGTAAACTGGTTGATGTGGTGTATATGGATTTCAGCAAGGCGTTCGATAAGGTTCCCCACAGTAGGCTATTGTACAAATGCAGAGGAATGGGATTGTGGGAGATATAGTAATTGGCTTGCTGAAAGAAGACAGAGGGTGGTGGTTGATGGGAAATGTTCATCCTGGAGTCCAGTTACTAGTGGTGTACAGCAAGGGTCGGTGTTCGATCCACTACTGTTCATCATTTTTATAAACGACCTGGATGAGAGCATAGAAGGGTGGGTTAGTAAATTTGCAGACAACACTAAGGGCGGTGGATAGTGACGAAGGATGTTGTAGGTTACAGAGAGACATAGATAAGCTGCAGAGCTGGGCTGAGAGGTGGCAAATGGAGTTTAATGCGGACAAGTATGAGGTGATTCACTTTGGTCAGAGTAACCGAATGCAAAGTACTGGGCTAATGGTAAGGTTCTTGGTAGTGTAGATGAGCAGAGAGATCTTGGTGTCCATGTACACAGATCCTTGAAAGTTGCCACCCAGGTTGACAGGGTTGTTAAGAAGGCATACAGTGTTTTAGCTTTTATTAACAGAGGGATCGAGTTCCGGAACCAGGAGGTTATGCTGTAGCTGTACAAAGCTCTGGTGTGGCCACACTTGCAGTATTGTGTACAATTCTGGTCACCGCGTTATAAGAAGGATGTGGAAGTTTTGGAAAGGGTGCAGAGGAGATTTACTAGGATGTTGCCTGGTACGAGGATGTTGCCTGGACTTGAGGCTGTTTTTGTTAGAGAGAAGAAGGTTGAGAGGTGACTTAATAGAGACATATAAGATAATCAGAGGGTTAGATAGGGTGGACAGGGAGAGCCTTTTTCCAAGTATGGTGACGGCAAGCACGAGGAGGCACAGCTTTAAATTGAGGGGTGATAGATATAGGACAGATGTCAGAGGTAGTTTCTTTACTCAGAGAGTAGTAAGGGTATGGAATGCTTTGCCTGGAACGGTAGTAGATTCACCAAATTTAAGTACACTTAAGTCGTCATTGGACAAGCATATGGACATACATGGAATGGCATAGGTTAGATGGGCTTCAGATTGGTATGACAGGTCAGTGCAACATCGAGTGCCAAAGGGCCTATACTGCGCTGTAATGTTTTATGTTCTATAAAGTGTGGCCACCCTCCAAGGTCTGCATTAAAGAGTTGCAGTGAAGAAAAATTGGCTTGCTGCTTAATGATTTGAAGATGCTGGTGTTGGACTGGGGTGGATAAAGTTAAAACAATCACACAACACCAGGTTATAGTCCAGCAGGTTTATTTGGAAGCACTAGCTTTCAGAGTGCTGCTCCTTCATCAACCACCTGATGAAGGAGCAGCGCTCCGAAAGCTAGTGCTTCCAAGTAAACCTGTTGGACTATAACCTGGTGTTGTGGGATTTTTAACTTGGTGCTTAATGATTTTTTATGCATTAAAGAGACACCTTTCATCATTGGCATCATTGCTACCCTCACAAATTGAACAATAAAATACCAAAGTCTATTATTATAGAAGGTAGCCGATTTGGTAATGAATTGTTCATCCACCCTTCCAATAAATTTCCCAACTGGTGAAGCCAAGAATTATCCCTCTGTTGCCTGAATCACAAAATTGTTAAGGAGACCCATCATGCCTGTTCTCGGTCTTTGCTTATCTCCTGTCTTTTCTCTCTATCCCTGCACAACACATCTATCCATCCTAACATTCATCCAATGCCCAGTTGAATGCCTCAAAGTGCCTTTTGAGTAGTGATGGGAGAAAATATCCTTCATAGGCAAGGGCACTCTGAAAGTTGACATCTCGTTTGAAGGTGTGGCATGATGTTTTGAACAGGGTAAACAAAACGACACTCATATTTCAAAGGGAATCTGGCAGCTGGAGATTGATGAGATCTCCAAGGAAGTAATGTAGACCCCATGGTCCCTTTGGAATGTTCCCCTGCAGATGTCCTGCTGAAGTTAATGGTGGTGGAACTGTGGAGGTCCTGTTGCATTTGAGGGACGTAGAAATGCAAGGTTTCACATTTGTTGTCGTCTCTTCCGATGTATCTATATTCTTGTGAGGGGAGGGTTGGGGGAACGAGTGGGCAACACTGCAATTGTTTATGGAGGGGCTTCCCAAAATTGGTGGTGGTGTCGCCAGCAGGGGTCGCGAGATGAAATATTGGGGTCACGAGGGTCAAAGCAGCAATGTCCTTCCCCTCCATTCGACCAAATAGGATGCCCCTCCCCTCTTCGCAGGCTGCTCTTCCCAATCTCTGCTCGCTCTCACAGGTCCTGCTGTGGGATTGCAGCAACGTTCAGGCTTCGAAATGGGGTCACGGTGAGAAAGGTTTAGCGTACAGTCACAACAACTCCAACGTCCCACCACCTTGACTACATGCCCACCCTGAGGCAAGGAAACAGGGCATCCCTTCTCCTACCCCACTCCCAGCCTATGAATCTCTTCAGGGTCTGAACAGCTTGTCCTAATGTGACCGTCATTCCTGTTTTACTTAGTGAAGTTTTGCGAGTTCATTCATCAATCATGACAGGGCTTGGGTAGGGTGAATAGCCAAGGTCATTTTTCTGGGATGGGGGAATCCAAAACTAAAGGGCACATATTTAAGGTTGGGGGGAACAATTTGAAATGGACCTGAGGAGTAACTTTTTCGCACAGAGGGTGGTACGTGCATGGAATGAGCTGCCAGAGGAACAACATTTAAAAGGCATCTGGATGGGTATATGAATTGGAAGGGTTTAGAGGAATATGGGTCAAACACTGGCAAATGGGATTAGGTCAGATTGGGATGTCCAATCAGCATAGATGGGTTAGGCCAAAGGATCTGTTTCCATGCTGCATGACTCTATAACTAAATTGTTTGTCTTGGTATTCGGAATTGTAAAATTGTACTGGTAGACCAAGCCGGAGGTGCACAGGTGTCATAAAATTCAGACCTCCAAGATTAGTCTTGCCTCAGGAAACATTAATGTCATCACAGGATCTCTCAAAGGCCCTGTATGTTCCAGCTTCCAAGATTAGACTCATGCTGTAATTTCCCATGTTCTCATGTATGCCCCTGATCAAAGATCTTAGCTTCTGCTCATGGATAATCCACTACATTATAATTAGGCCTGATGGGAGATCAGCGTACGAATAATGTTCTCAGACACAGCATTTTCAGTACACAGTCTTCAGCACGGATTTTATAATCCATCCATCCAGTCCATGCCGAACATAATCTCAAACTAAACTAGTCCCACCTACCTGCTCCTGGCCCATGTCCCTCCAAACTCTTATTCAGGTACTTAGCCTGATATCTTTTAAAAGTTGCAACTATACCCGTATCCATCACTTTCTCTGGGAGTTCATTCCACAAACTAGCAAGTGACCAAGATAGGTTACACTGTACAAACAAAGTGCTACTTATTGTGTTCTGCAATAATCCAGTGGAAATATTGAACCAACAATTCTCTGCCATTATATAAAACAATACACAAAGTATCAGTCAAGATGACACAACGGATGCAGTGAAAATCCACAGTTTGAGCACTGGGTGCTAACTCAGTGTTAGATTCCTTTCTGATGAAGGGCTTTTGCTACCTGACTTGCTGTGCTTTTCCAACACCACACTCTCAACTCTAATCTCCAGCATCCGCAGTCCTCACTTTCGCTTCGCTTGTCAAAAACAGAATGTTACAGCTTAGGAGTGGCTCAGTGGTTAGGACTGGTACCTCATTGCACCAGGGACCTGGGTTCAATTCCACCCTTAGACGACTCTCAATGTGGAGTTTGCACATTCTCACCAGGGACCTGGGTTCAATTCCACCCTTAGACGACTCTCAATGTGGAGTTTGCACATTCTCACTGTGTGTGCGTGGATTTACTCCAAAGATAAGCAGGTTGGGTGGATTGTCCATACTAAATTGCCCCATAATGTCTAGGAATGTGCAGGCTAGGTGGATTAGCAATGGGATGCAGGGTTGCAGGGTGGGATGCCCTTCCACACGATAGAGATCCTGTGCTTATGAATTTGCAAGAGTAATTCTCATATCCACAAGGGAAAAAAAACAACCTGAAGAGGTTTGAAAAACAGAACTATGCTATGGGCTAAACATGGAAATGACTAATTAAGAAAAAATATTTCCAACACTTAAAAAAAACTGTGTCATGCTTTTTGATCATGTTATAATGTTAGCTTTTCATATTGAATTTCAATAACTGAATTTTACTTTCAGTTCTGTTGCACCAAGTTTTATTTGTCACTTCCAACAGGATCTGTCCATTAGATGGTGCTGCACTTCATTAAACCTTCAAAAGTGCTGTCTGCAATAGCATCATCCACCATTTTAACTCTGTGCAACATGTATAATTCCACTGACACAAAATAAGGGATTAAGCAAGGTATATATGTATTTGAGTTACACGTGTCTCTAAAGCAGAGTTACGTTTCCCTTGATCTGACTTGTAATCATAGCTTTTATGAAAAAAAATCTGAAAATCCTAGCTTCTGACCAGGGAGAGGAATGCCTTAGAGATTTTTCATAATTTGATCTTGAATCAAATAATTCTTGCATCAGAAGGAGGCCATTCAGCCCATCATGTCTGCATCAGCTTTAAGCTTCAACAATTTACTGAGTGTCATTCCCCAGCTTCTCCCCCTTAGCCCTTTATCAGATATTAGTTCCAATTCCCATAGAATGCTTCAATTGAACCTGGCCCCACCACACCCTCAGGCAGTGCACTCCAACTGGTTAAAACAATTTTTCCTCTGGCCTTTGTTGCTTTTTTTAAAGTCTGTGCCTTCTGGTTCTCGATCCTTCTACATAAGAACTTATCTAAACACTTTAGAATTCCCATGAAATCTCCTCTCAACCATCTCTTCAAGAGTAACAGCTCCAGTTTCTGTGCTCCAACTATGTGACTGAAATTCCTCTGTTAGTTTGTGTCGTTTTTAACCTTGCGTGACCACTTAAGCATCCTCCGTGGCCTTCGTTCTGCACCTCCTGCCTCAGCTTGGGGTTCACTTTGAAAGACAATATTTGGTTTTCCTCTGGTGGTCTCCAATCATTCTCTTCAGCTCACTCAGAAACTCAGGTGGAACAAGTCCGGCCCTTGTGTGAACATTCTTGACCCTATATGACCTTGGAAGTATTCCAAGCACCCTTGGGTGCCCAGGAGATAGGAATGTAAAATTGATCTTTTGCATCTCTGCAAGATGCCCAACACTCCCTATATGGAGTGTTGAAACATTCAAGACTTTTTAATCAAATGGACAGCTGACTCCCTGGAACTATTCCTGTAAATCGTTTCTGAACTCTGGGCGAGAGGGGAACGATATAAAAGGGACCTAAGGGGTAGCTTTTTCACACAGAGGGTGGTGCGTGTATGGAGTGAGCTGCCAGAGGAAGTGGTGGAGGCTGGTACAATTACAACATTTAAAAGGCATCTGGATGGGTATATGAATAGGAAGAATTTGGAGGAATATGGGCTGGGTGCTGGCAGGTGGGACTAGGTTCAGTTGGGATATCTGGTTGAAATGGACGAGTTGGACCGAAGGGTCTGTTTCCATGCTGTACATCTCTATGACTCTCCTCATGCCTTTGCATCCTTATTCAATGTAGCGCCCAGATTGGTCACAATACTTCAGTTGGGCGAAGGCAGTATTCTACATAACATAACATCTTTGCCCTTCCACTCCCACCATTAGTAATAAAGCCGAAGATGCTGCATATTTGATTAACCACCTCCTCACTAACTTGCAATAACTTCTCTGCAAATGTATCCTCAGCTGGTCATGCACTCCTTTTAGAATTGGACTCTTTATTTGCTAGTGCCGCTTTGCATTCTTCCAATCAACCTGAATCACTTCACTCTTCTCAACAGCAAATTTCATCTGCCAACCATTCACAATGCAATGTGGCTGAATCATACCTGACCTCTGAAAGGGTCTAACAAGGCACTCAAATCTACTCAAAAAGGTGTCTCGCCAACACCTTTTCAGGGTAATTAGAGATGGGCAATAGAGATGGCCTTACCATTGACGCCCACATCATGTGAATGAATTCAAAAAGGACAGCCTGATCAGTAACTTCCCTTTAAGGTGATATCTAAAGCAATCATTAGGGTGTATATACTGTAATAACAGGCCAACACTGTACTTTTCCTAATTCTGCGCTGTTCAGCAATCCTACTTGGCTAATAAATAACTGCATGACTACAGCATTAATGTCTAAAATACTTTGCAATGAAATTCAGCGTGTCTCTCATTTATTGCAAAGGATCTCTTCAGAGCGGAAGTTTTATGGCCTCGGCTTATACATCTGAAGTCCTGCAATCTTCTTTAGTGAAGATTAACACAAACACTTATTTTAATGGATCTGTGATGTTCCAATACTTTAATACATTTCCACTCAATTCACTCCTGAAAAAATCTTTATTAATCTATTTACTGTGCAACTAGTTAAATTTTTATTGGGCCTCCTTTCAAATCAGTCTTTTTAGCTCCTCTTAACAATTCCCCAGTAATGTTTGCATAACTCATCTCAGTCGTATTGCTTTTCACCTTAATATTTTCCAAGTTACCTTCCAATTTTTTTCGAACTTACTTTGTGTAGTTTTTAGACCTCTTGCATGCCGGTTTCTGCCTCTCCTTGGCTCACTTTGGAGGACAACATTTACTTTTTTTTTCTGTTAGCCTCCATTGGTTGTCTTCAGCTCACTGACTCACCTGTAAACTCAAGTTTAGATTAGATTAGATTAGATTCCCTACAGTGTGGAAACAGGCCCTTCGGCCCAACAAGTCCACGCTGACCCTCTGAAGAGTAACCCACCCAGACCCGTCTCCCTCTGACTAATGCACCTAACACTACGGGGCAATTTAGCGTGGCCAATTCACCTAAACCTGCACATCTTTGGACTGTGGAAGGAAACCGGAGCACCTGGAGGAAACCCACAGGAGACACATGGAGAATGTGCAAACTCCACACAGACAGACACCCAAGGCTGGAATTGAGCCTGGGACCTTGGTGCTGTGAGGCAGCGATGCTAACCACTGAGCCACCATGCCGCCCACATTTGGAACATGTCCAGCCCATATGTGAACATTGTTTGAGTCAACATGACATTGGATGCATTTCAAACACTCCTGGATTCTTAGGACACTGCCACGGAAAGTAGGCCCTTTCCACTCTTGCATGACACCCAAAAATTGACAGGGGTGCTATCGAGTACAGCTACTCAGTTTGAGTCTTGAAACACTCAAGAACTTTCAATCACTTGGACAGCAGACTTGTTGCAGTGCTGGATGATCATCCTATTTTGCATCCAAAGCACTAATCCAAGAAATTCTCCACTTTGACTCCTCTCATCGGGCGACAGAGAAACTCAAGAGGATTTTGTCAGCTCTGATTCATTCTGCAGAAGTTGAAGACTGTATAACGAATGAAACGTTACACAACCGGCAAACCTAAAAATGTGGCAACACTTTAAGCAACACCTTGTTTGAGTGACCCAAAGATGGAGATTTTGAATTATTTAAAACGGTCACCACAGTTACGTACATTATACACATTATACATAAATTAAAGCAGGACAATGTCTGAATGCTTTTGGAAACATCATTGTGTCTTTGCTGTTGATGTGTGACATGCTCAGATAAAATAGTGTTTATTTGTCAATGTTCTTTTGTTACTCCATATCATGGTGGCATGTAGTTCTGCAGTGCAACATTTTCTTCCACTTGGACCAACAGGGGCCATAAGATATCCCCTCAATATGTGGTTCCCATGTAAGTCAGATCCAGGGTGTAGGGCAGTACTGTACAGACAGAAGGCGCTGCTTTATCCCTGGATCTTTCACTCTGGATAATGCAACAAAGCTATGTGAAGGAGAATAAGGATTCATGAGAGATGCAGTATTGTGTCAAGGCTTCTGGAGTATTGCCTGCAGTTCTGGTCGCCCTGATATAGGAAGGATATTAGTAAGCTGGGGAAAAGATTTACCGGGAATATTGCCAGGATTATTGGGTTTGAGATATAACAATTGACTGGAAACACTGGGACTTTTCTCACTGGGACACGGGAGGTTGAGGGAGACCTTGTTGAGGTTTATACAGTCATGAGGGGCATAGATAACATGAAAGGCCACAGAGGGTGGCGAGTGTGTAGAATGAACTTCCTGAGGAAGTGGTGGATGGAGGTACAATTATAATGTTTAAAAGACATTTGGATAAGGACATGAATAGGAAGGGTTTGGAGGGATATGGGTCAAGTGCAGGCAGGTGGGACTAGTCTAATTTGGGAACATGGTTGGCATGGACTGGTTGGACCAAAGGCTCTGTTTCCATGCTCTATGACTCTGACTCTATGACTCTAAGTTGGAAAATGAGGGCATTTTTCAGAAGGAAAAGCACCATCAACATGCTGCAGCCCAGATGGGGAGGTGATGCCTCATGGAATTGTCTCTAGACTGTTAATCCAGAGACACTAGCTAATGTTCAGGGGACACGGGTTTGAATCCAGTCGTGGTAGGTGATGACACTTGATTTAAGCTTGACTGAAAATTTTAGATTTTAGATTAGATTAGATTACAGTGTGGAAACAGGCCCTTCGGCCCAACAAGTCCACACCGACCCGCCGAAGCGCAACCCACCCAGACCCATTTCCCTACATTTACCTCTTCACCTAACACTACGGGCAATTTAGCATGGCCAATTCACCTAACCTGCACATCTTTGGATTGTGGGTGGAAACCGGAGCACCCGGAGAAAACCCACGCAGACATGGGGAGAACGTGCAAACTCCACACAGTCAGTCGCCTGAGACAGGAATTGAACCCGGGTCTCTGGCGCTGTAAAATCTTGAATTCAGAGTCTAATGATGACCATGAAAGCATTGCCGATTGTTGGGAAAAACCCATCTGGATCACTAATGTCCCTTAGGGAAGGAAACTGCCATCCTCACCTGGTCTGGCCTACATGTGACTCCAGACCCACAGCAATGTGGTTGCCCTCTTGATAATTAGGGATGGGTAATAAACGCTGGATTAGCCAGTGGTACCCTCATCCTGTGAATGAATCACAAAGCAAGGTTCAGCCAAAGCCACAAGTTAGGATTTCTCTAGCAATGCGTTTCAACTGAACTGAGTGGCCTAAAATTGTCTCTTAATGACTGTAAATGCCACAGGGACTTGGATCTCTCCTTTTTAGTCCCAATTGCAGATTAATCTTATATAATAAACCAAAGAACTGCAAGTGCTGGAAATCTGAAACTGAAACAGAAATAGCTGGAGAATCTCAGCAGGTCTGGCAGCATCTGTGGAAAGCAAGCAGAGTTAACATTTCAAGTCCACTGCCCTTCCTCAAAACAGCTTAACACTTTGACCTTTTGACGCTTTTCCTGTTCTTTAATAAAAGTCAAGGACACAAACTGAGGAAAGCCTTCACAACATCTGATGCTTCCTCATTCAATCGTAACAAGATGTTACCTAAGTACGGACGTTATCATTCAAGCATTGTTAAGGCATCATTTGGCATTAAGGATGGGGAGGGCGTTCTTTAGATTCAGCTTTGTAATTGCAGCTGAAATCATAGCCACAGCTGAGGATGGAAAGTGAACATATTACAAATGTGGTGATTTACTTACAATGAACTTTCACCCTTCTACCTACATACCCTCAACGTAGTATGCAGTTCCTCCCACTACGTTGAGTCCTGGGGGTTGAGGTGAGAGAACATGCCCGAGAGTGGAACCCATTGGCCTTCCACACTTTGGCTGGGTGATCCTGGGATTGTTTGTGTCAGGAGTGCACAGAGATGCTGGCGAAATGCAGCTCACCCTCCCCAGCTTGGACTCCCACAGAGTTGGGACCGCAGGCTGAATGGAAATGAGGAGGAGGGAGGGGCCTCTTCTGGGAGTCTCTGCAGTGTCGATGATAGGAGTCGTGCTGTGAGGGTAGTGGCCACTTATATGTGACTCCTCCTCCGATGGATAACGTCCTGTCTCCTTGTGAGGAAGGGGCGACTTTGTTGAGGTCACCCTACCTCTGTTGTCCTGTTGCTGGAGCAGAGTATGAACTGCTACAGTGAGTAAACTAGAGGGCATGATACAGATGGCATTGGTGTACTCTTCCAACCTTCTCTTCCACTTTCCAGAGTGTCTCCTGAAAACTGTCCACTGTCCTGTGTCAACATTATTAACAGGCAACACCACAAAGTCTCTCTCTTCCCTGGGGCTTACCAGGAGCCGACAAGGCTCGAACTTTCTCTCCCTGAGCCATCTGCATGGAGGTGGCAGGGATGTGCTCTTGGCTCTAATCCAGCAGAAATACCCACCTGGTCCAACGGGAGAGAGACCTGACTGACAGATATAAACAGGAGGATCAGAGGTTCTGTTTACTCTAGGAGTCAGCTCTGAGCTAGCTGGGTCAGTGGCATGTACTGTGCACGTGTAAATAAAGGGTGACTTGGTGACACAATACCAGCCTTTGTGGAGTTATTTCAGTGGTGACAAGAGTGGGATTAATGACATAACCATGCAACAGTACTGAGTAGCTGAAGCCCAACTGGACTTCAAATGGGCATTGCAACTGGCTTTATCATTGGAAAATGTGGCAATTGGAGCTTATGAGTTGCAGTGTATTCCAGTGGAAATGGACACTCTTACCAAGCTTGGGGAACACCACTTGAGTGATGGCAATTGCATAGCCACGCTCAGGAAATATCCTGATCAGAGGGACTCTAGGTCAGCCCACAGCAAAACCTCAAAACAAAGCCATGTCTTGGCCAAATGGTTAACATTTTCTCAAGAATCAGGGTGGGTAGGGCATTGTTGTTGCTGCCAGTATGCAGTCTCAAGACAGCAAAAGAATCTCACTAGGTCTGAATTGAGTAAGAGAACTCATCGGCCAGTATCCAGGAGAGTGCATACCCTGGCAAGGTTTGGAACAGTTAAGTTGCTTAGCAACATCCCAAATTAGAACCAATCAATATATATATATGGTTGAATGGTCAACCAATTCTAATGGAGGATAATACCAACGCGGTTGTATCAGTGATTGTGGAACCAGTCTTTGCCAAAATTCACTGTGGACTCCAACCGTCAAGTTTGTGTTAGACCGCAGCCAAGCTGAGAACCTCTACTGGGGAACCCCTCCAGATTAAGAGTAGGACCCTCAGCATTGATTTGCCTGATGCTGTTTCAAAGCTGATCCTGTCGAGATTGTTATCAGATGGAAGAGAAATGAGCAGGATGTGTTTCACTGTGTATATGTGCTTGTCACAGCTGACATGGAGATGGTCGATATGACATCCCTGAAATAGCTGAGAGTTCCATGCTGCATTTGACTTTCATTAGCACACAATGAAAATCTAAGGGGAAGAAAATGAAATATCTGGATGCAAAACAGATTCCAAATTAACTTGGGCATATCATTGTCACAATCCTATAAAAAGAGATGTGAATTCCTAATAATCATCTCAAAGGATGACAAAATATTTAACGTTGTAAGATTTTTACTGTAATAAACACATTAAAAACATAATCGACTGGCAGACAACCAACCCAATAAACTACTGAAAAGATATATCCCTTCAACTTGTAATATGACTAAACACCCTATGCCACATTTATGCATCACGCCACAATCTCTGCAAAATTGTAGGAACTTATCCAAAAATACCCTCAGCCTCAAACAGACTTGATTTCCCACATTTCACTGACTCATAGTGCCCAGTGTCCGTCAAAACTTGTTTCCATCGGTTTTCTGAAAGTCTGCAAAACGACTTCTAGCAGCAAGGTCCATTTCTGTGACCTTTCTCCTGAACACATGTTGGATGAAGTGTTCAATGTCCTTAAATCTCTACAGACTCCAACTCTTTAATCACCAAATAAACTCCTGTCAGCACCCTCTCTGGTGACAAACAGAGTAAAGGCCACTGCTTCCTTCTCCTTTTTCCAGAAGCCTCTCTCTCTCTCTCTCTCTCCTTTTGCCTGTGGTCTCTGAATCAGCAATTCTGTCAGTCTGTCAGCTCCTCCCAGTGGAAAACATGACTTTCAACAGGGCATGCTCAGAGCTCCTGTTTCCTGGGCAACAAGGCTTATTGGCAGACAGGCATTCTCATCATCATAGAGTCCCTGCAGTGTGGAAACAGGCCATTTGGCCCAACAAGATAACATTGAATCTCTAAAGAGTAACCCTCCCAGATCTATTCCCCTACCCTCTCACCTTATAAATATGCCCCCTTACTTTGAACTCCTCTGCCCTTGCCATGCATGTTATCTATGCCCTCATGACTTTAGAAACCTCAATAAGATCTGCCCTCAACCTTTTACACCCCAGTGAAAAATGTCCTAGACTTTCCAGTCAATTTTTATATCTCAAACCTTCCATTCTCAGCAAGGTTTCTGGTAAATCTTTTCTCCAGCTTAATAACATCCTTCTTATAAGAGGGCAACTAGCACTGCAGACAATATCCAGAAATCTTGGCACTATACTGCATCGAGGAGAAAGTGAGGACTGCAGATGCTGGAGATCAGAGCTGAAAATGTGTTGCTGGAAAAGCGCAGCAGGTCAGGAAGCATCCAAGGAGCAGGAGAATCGACGTTTTGGGCATAAGCCCTTCTTCAGGAATAAATCCTGCAGATTTCTGAAGAAGGGCTCATGCCTGATACGTCGATTCTCCTGCTCCTTGGATGCTGCCTGACCTGCTGCGCTTTTCCAGCAACACATTTTCAGCACGATACTGCGTCTCTCATGAATCCTTATTCTCCTTCACATCGCTTTGTTGCATTATCCAGTTTTCCAGAGTGAAGCATCCAGGGACAAAGCAGTGTCCTCTGTCTGTACAGTACTGCATTACACCCTGGATCTGATTTAGATGGGGACCACATATTGAGGGGATATCTTATGGACCCTGCTGGTCCCAGTTCTCCCAGGTCACAGTGGCTAGCACCACTACCTCACAGCACCAGAGATCCAGATTCGATTCCAACAAATCCACATGGAACCTCCAAGAAGTAACTCATCCAGACCATTCCCCTACTATTCTCTATATTTACCCCTGACTAATGCATCCCTGAACACTATGGGCAATTTACCTTGGCCAATTCGCCCAACCTGCAAATCTTTGGACTGAGGGAGTAAACCAGAGCACCCAGAGGAAACCCACACAGACAGTCACCTGAGGCTGAAATTGAACCTGGGCCCCTGGTGCTAACCACTGAGCCACCATGAACCACTGGAGAGACTGAAAAGCAGCTTTTCAGTGACTTGACAGAGCAATTTCTAAGATGGCTGAACATTTCCATGACTGTATCTTACAAATTCCAAAGCCATTAACAATGACGTCAGCCTGTCCAGATGAACCTCTCACCTCAGAGGAACATGAATGAACACATCTCCTGACCCATTCACAAACATCCAGATCTGAGTTCAACCAGCTGCAGAACAGCCAGGAGGTGGAACCAGTTTGAAAAAGTGACTCATTCAGATTTAATCTCCTCATGCCTGAGGAACAGACTGGGAATCAACTTGCTAAGACCATATCAGCTTGTGAGAAGAGATCTCGTGATAAATCAACTAACTCTCATTGATGTTTGAGGGAAACTGCTTTCCCCCTAGGCCACACAAGACATGCTGTAGGACCCTGAGTGAGTGTGAAAACTGCACCATTTTTTTGACCTTCTACTTATTATAGCATTTTAAGCATCAACATGGCTGCTGCTGGCTCCAGAGGGAGAGATGCAAATTGTCTGTCAATATCTTTAAGTCAGCTTCATACTGAATCCAGAGGGACCATCAAAGTTAGCATAAATTCATTCAAAAGTCATTAATGTGAAAGGTCCATATACCGCTGATTTTTATTGGACTTGTTAAAAATACCGCAATCCATTGTGGCACTTTGGGACTCAGCAACGTGTGAAGGTGAGCTGCAATACTTTAATTAGTTTTATTTAGACTTGGTATTAAGAACAACAAATTCGATTCTTCCTGTTCTGAAAGAAAATTTACATGGAAACCTGGATATTTGGCTTTTACAATCACAGCATGTAAGTGGTTGAGCACTCACTGAATTGGTAAGCCTGTCCCTTTAAACATTCCACTTGCAGTCAAAAGGGCAACAAGAGGAGAGCCACTCACACCCTCCTCACTCAATCATAGCACTGACGACATTTTCTGTGCATTTTCAGCAATGAGCAAAAAACCTTTTGACACTCAGGAGTCAACGGTCTGCAGAGTTCTATGTTCTTGTTGAAATCTTCTGCTGTTTTCACACGTCCAGAAAATCACCAGGAGCCAAGGATGCTTGAATGCTTTTGTTTAAGGAACAAAGGGCTGACTTTTTGACAGAGATTGGTTTGGTGTTAATGTTGGGGTCGAGATTAGAGTAGTGCTGGAAAAGCACAGCAGGTCAGGCAGCATCAGGAAGGGCTTTGCCCGAAATGTCGACGTTCCTGCTCCTCGAATGCTGCCTGACCTGCTGTGCTTTTCCAGCACCACTCTAATCTTGACTCTAATCTCCAGCATCTGCAGTACTCACTTTCGCCTTGGTGTTAACTTTGTCCGGTTTGCGGCAGGTTTCTAATGTTACTCTCTGCAACTCGCCTGATTAGCCATGGCCACACCCAGGGGGAGCAGTGCTCAATGTATCCTCCCTCTCATTATTGTGGAACCTGAGAACCCTGATGCTGTGTCATCCTGAAAGCTCAGCTGTGCATTCCATGTAATGCTACCAGTCTGCCCCACTAGCTACCTGAAGGAGCCGCACTCCGAAAGCTTGTATTTTCAAATAAACCTACTGAACTATGACCCAGTGTCATGTGACTTTCAAATCTGAAGTTGACTTTCACAGGGCAATGAGCAAGGGAGCAACCAATCTCAAATACTTCTCAGGGCACACGGGTGGCATGACTTACATTCCGAAAACAAGTGAACCTTCGTGAATCTAATGTTATTTAAGAACCAAGTTACACAGCTCACCCATCCTTAGCTTCATCACATCTTGGAACCCTGTCAAAGGGAGTGCGACTCTTTCCCAATGGAACCCAACATCTTCTCTGTTCAACACGGGACCATCCCAGACAGTAACATTTTCAACTGGTTCAATACATTCACTTTTATCCAGCATTGACAAAAACAAGCTAACAAAAGCTGCATTCGCCCCTGGGAACAAACAGGCACTGCTTAATTTTCAAGGTTTACAGCCAATGAGCAACCAGTTCACACCTACTGAGTTCATGAGAAAGGGCCGCTGTCCCCAAACTGCTAACTCTGCTCTGTCTCCACAGTCGTTGCCAAACCTGCTGAATGTCCCCTGTAATTTCTGTTTGTGTTTCACATTCACTGCGTTGAAGAAGCCCTGTGTGGCTTGTTGCACTGCGGTGCTCTGACATGCAGAAGGTGATACAGGCACCTCCTGTTTTTTGAAAGTTCACTTCACACCACTTTGCTTTTACAGAACACCTACATTAGTCCCTGTTTTCGCTGACTGAAAGAAATCCGAAGAGATCTTTCGCTTTTACGAGAAAGGGCGAAATGTTTCCCATATAAATTAAATGCTTCTTCGTTTTATGTCATTTCAGCTTACGAAAGGTTTCATAGGAACAATCTACTTTGGGATAGCGGGGGAATACCTGCATTTCTCCTGCTGCTGTCATCAGCTCTTGTGGCGCATTGGTAATGATCTTGCCCCTGCACCGGGAGGACAGGCTCATGTCCTATCTACTCCGGTGCTGTGTAATAATCTCTCTCAATGGGTTGATTAGAAAAATAGATTAAATGAGACCAAAAGGAGCGCTCCCCTTGACTGAGAACCTGGCTTGGGGTCTGCCCGAAACAATAAGTGAAGTTTGGACCACAGTGAACTTTTTGGGTCAAACGGAAGGGGCAAGATACCAAAAGGGAGGGCAACGGAAGGGAGGCAGAGACGTTATGGGCAGCACTGTCTTTGCAAAGTGAATGAATATGAGGAAAACACGTGAGGAGACTGAAGGTGCAAGCTGCTCCAAATCAGGGGCTTGGTCCCTCTTCCTGTGCGTGGTATCTGCATGACCAGGAAAATTGCAATGCATGCAAAAGGCAACATTAACCCGTGGAACCATACTGTAAGTGGGCCAGAGATTTCCTCCAAGCGAGTCCTCTGTTGGCAGAATGGTGGAGAGGGTTACAGGTGGTGACTGACCATAGATAGTACATCGAGATGTTGGAGACTGGTATCCTGGATGGAGTTCTAGAGGAGAAAGCAGAAGAAGAGAGAAGCCAAATACTATTTAAATGGAGAAAGGTGACCGAAAGCAACACTGCAGAGGGATTTGAGAGTCCTGGTGCTAGCATCCAAGTTCAGCGGCTAATTGGGAAGACAAATGGAATACTGGTTTTTATTTCAAAAGGAATGGATTGTAAATGCCAGGAGGCTTTGCTCAAATTATACAAAGCACTAGTCAGACCAAAGCTGGAATACTGTGAACAGTTTTGGGGTCCTTACTAAGGAAAAATACTCTGGCATTGAAGGTAGCCAAGAGAAAATTCATTTGGCTGCTACCCGGTATGGAGGGACTATCTTATGAGGAGAGGTGGAGTGGGTTGGAACTTTTCTGTTTTGAAAAATAGGAAAATGAGAGGGTACCTTACCAGAACACACCAGATTCTTAGGGAAGGTGACCTCAGGGTCAATGATGAAAAGGCAGCACCTTCACAGTAATCTTAGCCAGTGTGGGAATTGAACCCACACTGTTGGCATCACTCTGCATTACAGGCCAGCTATCCAGGCAAGTGAACTACGTGACTCTTCCTGAAGATATAACTTGTAGTTATAACACAGCAGGCTGGCTCTGAGGCAGTCATAGTTTGTGATATTTAGCTGTCATTAAAATCTGTGCAAAGTTGCAATCTAAACCTCATATCCAGGATGATTCACTTGAGAGGCTATTTTCAAAGTTGATTTTAAAAATCAATTCGGAGTGTCATTTACTTTGGTGCAGCATCAATCAATTGCTGAAAACCCAGAGATTAAGTGATGCATGCATGGTAATTTAATGTTGTTTTCTTCAGTGTCTTATTTCACTGCACAGTACAGAGCAAGATGCAAAGTCGCATTTCCCTCTCACGTTGTAACCAATTTCTCTGCTGCTTTATTGGATTTGGTGGCGATACTGAAAAGGATGGATGGAGTGTGGTTCCTCCAGCCCTTAAAGGCCTTTTGAAGCAATCATGAAGTTCAATGGGCTGTGCAAAATCACAGCGATCCATCATTTGAGAGAAAGTGAACAAATGGCGCATGCAATAATTTATCCTGTCTCCTCTCTCTATTTGTTGATTAGCAGTTTGCAGTCTATTATCTGGCCAAGCCTTCCCTGCGCTGATTACTTATTTAGTTCCATTTGGCTACACCCAAGTGACTGCCTAATAAGTAAATAAATCTACTAATTGAATAGAAAACACAAAAATCCAAAGCCATTTTCTGTCTGAATAACTTTATTGTTTTTCCTGTGGTGACTGGAATACATATTCAGCCACCTGGTTTACTGACCAGGTTCAATAAACTTGCTTTCACAAAAAAGTGCGAAAAACCTATTCTAGGAGTTGAATGTGGAAACGTTAAAAAATATACAAGGTTGGTAAGGGTTAAGAAAAGATTTACAAGGATGTTACCAGGGCTGGAGGATTTGAGCTATAGGGAGAGGTGGAATAGGCTGGGGCTGTTTTCCCTGGAGCATCGAAGGCTGAGGGGTGACCTTATAGAGGTTAATGAAATCATGAGGGGCATGGATAGGGTAAATAGATAAAGTGGGGTGGTGGAGTCCAGAACTCCACCATAGGTTTAAAGTGAGAAGGGAAAGGTACAAAAGGAACCTCAGGGGCAATGTTTTCACACAGAGGGTGGTACGTGTATGGAATAAGCTGCCAGAGGAAGTGGTGGAGGCTAGTGCAATTGCAGCATTTTGATTGGGCATGGACGAGTTGGACTGAAGGGTCTGTTTGCATGCTGTACATCTCTATGACTCTATGCCTCTATGGCAGACAGGCAAGGCATATCGGACCTCCAATTCACACATGCCATGGCAAACTCGCTGTGCTGTCTTCCTAATGTCAAACCATCTTGCAATATGGCAGTATTAATTCTTCATTTTGAAGGAGGAGATATCTGATGGTGACATCCCAGTGGACATACTTATATTGACCCTCCAGATGCTGTTCTGTGGATCCCCTAAAGAGTGGAAGGAGACCATTCAGTCCATCAATTGTGCACTGACCCTTCAAAAAGTACTCCCACCCATTCCCTACCATATCTTGCATCTCCAATAGTTGCTCCACCTAGCCTACACATCCCTTGACACTATGGGGCAACTTCGCATGACCAACCCACCTCACCTGTACATCTGTGGACTTTGGGAGGAAATCAGAGCAAATCCACATAGTCACAGGGAGAATGCGCAAACTCCACACAGACAGTCGCCCGAGGCTGGGCTCAAACCCAGGCACCTGGTGCTGTGAGGCAGTAGTGCTAACCACTGAGACACTGTGCTGTTCAATGGAAGATGATGCATTAACATATAGCAATGGAGATATAATGTCACCTTACCTCCCAAGAATAAAAGGGGAAAGAAAGTATAGGAAGGAACATAGGAGCTGGAGTTGGCCATATAGCCCTTAATGTCTGTCATGTATAACTCCATTCAATTGTGGTTGGATATCTCCTGATTCCATTGACCTCCCTTGGTTCCATGACCTTTAGTACCTCCTTAAATTAAAATCTGTCAATCTCAGTTGGTAAATTTTGAAGCAATCATGAGATTCAATGAGCTGTGCGAGATTCTACGATCCATCATTTGAGGGTAAGTGAAGGAATGGTGCGTGCAATAATTTCTCCTGTCTCCTCTCTCTATTTGTTGATTAGAGGCTCACAGCTCTGGCCAAGCCTTCCCAGTGTTGATTGCTCCAGCCATGTCAACATCTGTGAGAAGAGTTCCCATGTTTGCACTGAGCTCTGTTGAAGAATTGTCATTGACCAACATCATGGCAATTTGGGGTCTTCCAGCCATGTTATGGATGCCATCAGCAGAGGAAATAATTTCTCTGCTTCCTCCCCACCTGGGGGCTGGTTTTCTGTCCTGGAGCTGGGAGGCACTTGTATTCTAGCTTTGCAAGCCTAACATTTGAAAATTGTTGTCCACACCGGACAGGGATAGGTGAGTGATTAGAAGTCAGGTTGAGCAGTCCCAGATATAATGAGGTGGGTGCTATGAGAGGAGGCAGACTGGGTGAAAGGCATACCTCAGAAATGTGGTACTGCGTCCAAATTTTTTTAAGGTAGAATATAACTGAAAACATCCCTCCGCCACTCACCTCTCACCCACATGATTCACCCATGCCAGCCCATGCCACATCATTCCACCTCCTCCGTCCCATGGCTCTTCTTACCCTTCATACCAACATTAATAGAGATTTATCATGCAAAATATTTCATTCAATTGCAGAATGTCTCATAGCAACTAAAGCTGGGAATCATAGACCCACTTCAGAGTCTATCGACATTGTATCTGTTCAATCAAGCTCTGAAATGGTAGGCAACCGACTGTGATAATGGATTGTGCTGAAATCAATCATGTGCTACTAATTCAGTAATGGAAACCATCACAGAGAGAAACACAGCAATGAACACAGTAGATATTTTTGCAAAGATTTAAAAAATATAGCTTTTAAATGCTCTCTTATAGTTGCTTTTGACAGCTTCTCTTAACACTTGTGATGGGTCCATCAGGCAGGTCCTCTTGGTAGCCCTGACAGCATTTTTGTTGACAGTTCAAATGAATTTATGCACATTCAAGTTTCGTTTTAAGAATTCCAAAATTCATGTTTCCTGTCTCATGCTGCCATTTGATCTCATCCAGCTGTGTCCTACAGTGATAACCAGATGGGTGCCTTACCTCTCCAGAGGAATACACCAGCTGTTCCACAAAATGTGCCGCCTCTGACCAGGTCTAATTTGCATATTTCTGGTTTCACATGCCTGGGAAACAAAACCCTGACAGCTTCGATGGCATAAATGGTCAACTCCCATTGTGTTTTATGTAAGTACCAACACTGTCCTGACACCAGGAAAATGGATGTGCTGTGTTCAGCAATAGGACTCAGAATTTCTGGCCATTTTTACCATAATGGAGAGACTATCTGTCAATGCCCAAGTCCAGGTCCAAGGCTTCTGGACATTTTTCTTTTCTTTTTATTCATACATGGGACATGGGAATCACTGGCTGAGCTAGCATTTATTACCCATCCCTAATTGCCCCAAATAAGGTGATGAAGTGCTGGCAAATGCGACTAGATTAATTTAGGATATCTGCTCGACATGGACAAGTTGGACCGAACGGTCTGTTTCTGTGCTGTACATCTCTGTGAGTCTGTGAATCTATGGTGAGCTATCTTCTTGAGCCACTGCACTCTCTTTGGTCACCATTCCATTAGGGAAGGAGTTCCAGGATTTTGACCCAGTGACACATGCAGGAATGGCGGTATGCATCCAAGTCAGGATGGTGAGTCGCTTGGAGAGCAACATGGAGATGGTGTTCCCATGTATCTGTTGCCCTCATCCTACTAGATGGTATCAGTCATAGGTTTGGAAGGTGCTGTCTCAGAAGTATTATTGAATTTCTTCAGTTCAGCGCATAGATGGATATGTTCTGATGCTGCTGACTGATGGTGGGAATGAATGCTTGTGGATACGGTGCCAATCAAGCAGGCTGTTTGTGTTGAATGGGGCCACGGAAAACAACATAGAGCAAGTTAAAAGTGAAACAAAAAACTGTGGATGCTGGACATCTGAAACAAATAAAAACAGATATTTCTGGAGAACTTCAGCAGTTCTGGCAGCCTTGTGGAGACAAAGCAGAGTTAATGTTTTGAGTTCTTCAGAACAAGCTACTTGAGTGTTGTTGAGGTTGCACTCAATCAGGCAAGTGGGGAGTAGTCCATCATACTCCTGACTTATTCCTTGTAGATGCTGGACAGGCTTTGGGGAGTCAGGAGGTGAGTTACTCGCTGCAGGATTCCTAGCCTCTGATCTGCTCTTGTAGCCCACGGTATATGTATGGCTAGTCCAGTTAAGTTACTGGTCAATGGTCACCCCCAGGAAGTTGATAGTGAGGGATTCAGTGATGGCAATGCCATTGGATGTCAAAGAGAAGCGGTTAGATTCAAACATTTGAGATGGTCATTGTTTGGAATTTGTCTGGCATGAATGTTACTTAAGATTTGTCAGCCCAAGGCAGGATATTGTCCAGGGTTTGCAGCGTTTGGACATGGAATGCTTCAGGATCTGATGAGTCACAAACACTGCTGAATATTGTGCAGTTATTGGTAAGCATCTCCATTTCTGACTGTATACCACTGTGCAGCCACCTCTGCTTGGTGAAGGGATGGAGTATAACCAGGAATGGTGATGGTGGTGGCTGGAATATTGTGTAATTCCATGAGCTGGACCAGTCTGTGAGACAGCCCACTCAACTCTGGCACTAGCTGTCAAACAAAGAAGACGTTGTAGGGTTAACAGGGCTGTGTTTGCCACTGCCATTTCCACTGCCTGGATTACATCAGGTGGTCCACTTAATTTCATTCATTTTTTGTGACATGTTAGTGATTGATACAACTGAGTGCTTAAGTCATTACAGAGGGCAATGAAAAGTAAGGCACTTCACTGCAGTTTTAGAATCAAAGTTTTCCATCCCTCATTTGATTGGATCTGACCTGATTTATTATTGTCACATGTACCTAAGTACAGTGAAAAGTTTTGTTTTGCCTGCAGTACGTAACGCACAAAGACACAAAGATCAGAGAGTGATAGGACAGAGTGAGGAATAAAAATTTACAATGCAAAGGAAGGTGTACAAAAAGCAAAGTTGAAAATCACGCGACACCAGGTTATAGTCCAACAGATTTATTGGAAAACATAAGTTTTTGGAGTGCTGCCCATGTGTATCTGATGAATGAGCAGTGCTCTGAAAGTTTATATTTTCAAATAAACCTGTTGGACTATAATCTGGTGTCGCGTGATTTTCAACTTTTTCCACCCAGTCCAACACCAGCTCCTCTCCATCATTACAATAAGCAAGATCAATATTCGATTTGAAATTAGGGAGGACCATTCAGAAGTCCAGTAACAGTGAAGGAGAAGTAGTTCTTGAACCTGTTGGTATGTGTGTTAAGCTTTTGAACGTTTTGCCTGAAGGAGGAGGTTGGAAGAGATTATAACCGGGTTGGGAGGGGTCTTTGATCATGTTGGCTGCCTTTTTGCGACAGTGAGAAGTGTAGATGGAGTCAATGGATGGAAGGTTGGCTTACGTGATGGACTAGGCTACGTTCACAACTTTCTGTAGTTTTTTATGATCCTGCAAATGCATGAATCAGATGGGGTTTTAAATAACTGTTAACAATATTTCACAGTCAGCAATAGACATGTAATACCAGAATATATTGAATTCAAATTCCACAAACTGCTTTGCTGGGATTTGAACTTTGGTCCAAGGACATTATTTTGGTCTCTTGATTATAATGGCAGTGACAGCACCATGGCACCATTACCTCACCAGTAACATATTTGCCAATATAATGTAGTTATTTATATGCTGAAATGCTCATAACTCTGCATCCCTTTTATTGTATATTTTATTTCTATTCTAAAGTTTGTCTGTAACTATGCATAGAATTCTGATTGCCTTATTCTTGCACGACCATCAGAATTCAGTACTTGTTACTTTATTTCATTCACTATTGGCATTTTTCAATTAGCCATTTACTTGTTTTTCTCCCGATCCATCCACAAAGATCAGAGAATCCCTACAGTGTGGAAGCAGGCTATTCAGCCCATTAAGCCCACACCGACTCTCCGAAGAGCATTACACCCAGACCCACCCCGCCTTACCCTATAACCCTGCATTTCCCATGAACCTGCACATCCCTGGACAATATGAGCAATTTAGCATGACCAATCCACCCAAATCCACACGTCTTTTAGAGCCCAGGGAATAATCAACAAAGTTGTTGTTTCTGAGGAAAGGAGCAAAAAAAGTAAAGATCAGAATCTCCTGAAATATGAAATTGACTGACAACTTTTAACTTATCAAAATTTAATTTGAAAAACATTTTTTTGCAAATGTGTAGCAAACCTTCAAAGATTGGAGTCTGAAGCTAAACAGTGCTTGTGACACCTGTCATCATTTATCTCCTTAAATTATCTTAAAAATTTCAACGACTTGATCCCCTAAGCTTGTGTGTATGGCTGTGCGGTTCCCCGTGCCTGTGTGGGTTTCCTCCGGGTGCCTCCGTTTCCTCCCACAGTCCAAAGATGTGCAGGTTAGGTGGGTTGGCTATGTTAAATTGCCCCATAATGTCCAGGGATTTGCAGGCTAGGTGGGTTAGTCATGGGAAATGTAGGGTTACAAGGATAGGGTGGTGGGGGGGGTGTGGAGTCTGGATGGGGTGCCCGCTGGAGGGTTGGTGTGGACTCAACGGGCCGAATGGCCTACTTCCACACTGTAGGGATTCCATGATTGCCTATTCCAGTCAAACTGCAGTTATAATTTAACCCCTATGACTTTGTTTGTCAGAATTTTAAGTTGCATTCAACTGATTTATTTGACATGAAAGGAATAATAGGCCAGAAATTTCTGTTGAGATGCAGAAATAAAGATCTGGAATTTACAAATGCAATCTCTAAATCAGAAGATATTTGCTCCTTTATACATTAGGTAGCACGGCCTAACTTTAACCATTAGAAACAAATACTGTTAACTGTTGAATTGTCAGCATTGTAAACGAACAAACAATTGTTCACATATATTGCCTCCACAACCAAAACACAAAAATGGACCATATATAATGTTTCTGTATCTGTTGTAGCTTGTCACAGAAATGTTTTGCAATCATGTCCTCTGCATGTGGTCGAAACTCAGTCCAGTCCCATTCACTCCAGATTCAACGGTCAGGAAAGTACATTTCCCATTGTTTACGTATTTATTTATGTGGACCTTTGCTGCTTCATGCTAGTTTTGCCTTATCCAGAATCTGTTTCTTCAAATAGAAACGTATGTCTTTCTAAAACGTCTGAGAAAAGGCAGAAAGCCTTGCACTCATTCTGTGTCATTATCGATCACAGGATACCCTTCAGCATTTTACAGGCAATTAAGTTAATTTATGAAGTACACTCGCTGTTACAATGTAGGAAAGGCAGCAGTTACCAATTTACAATTAAATGAATGACCCCCCCATCACCTTTGCTTATAATGATATTGTATCATTGGTATGATAATAGATTTAATACCTTAAAAAAACATGATTTGGACAACCATCTGATGAAGGAGCAGCGCTCCAAAAGCTAGTGCTTCCAAATAAACCTGTTGGAATATAATCTGGTGTTGTGTGATTTTTAACTTAAAATGCATGGATTTTTTTGCGGAGTATTTGGGCTTTGTTACTCTTTGAAAAATCGGAGGGGCTAACTTTCACTTTCAGTGATGGTGTCAGTCAGCTGAGATTTCACCAGTCATCAAATTATAGATTCACACAGTGCAGCAAAGGCCCTTCGGCCCATCGAGTCTGCTACTACCACTGCAAGTGTGCTCATCCCAATTTCCTGCTCTTGTTCAATATCCTTGAATGTTATGACATTTGAAGTGCTCATCCAAATATTTATTAAAGGTTGTAAGGTTTCCAACTTCCACTAGCTCCCCAGACAGTGCACTTAAGATTCCTACCACTCGTTGTGTGAAAAGGATTTACTCAAATCCCCTCTGAATCTTCTGCCCCTTACCCTAAAACTATGTTCCCTTGCAATTGACCCCTCAACCAAGAGAAACAGCGGCTCTCTATTCAGCCTGTTCATACCCCTCATAATCTTATACACGTCAGTCATGTCCACCTCTCAGTCTTCACTGCACTCGTGAAAACAGTCCAAGCCTATCTTGTCTCTCCTTGTAGCTCAATTTCTCCATCCTGGTGAACCACCTCTGTACCCTCTCCAGTGCTATCACATCCCTCCTGCAGTGTAGTGACCAGAACTGCACACTGTGAAATCTGCTTCTATGGTGGAAATAGCAGAGCAATAATTTGTGATTTGGAAATAAAATCTGTTGACAAAATTATGTCATCGGGTAAAACACACTATCAACACTGACCTTAAATATCTGCGTGTGTGGGCGGGTTAATGGGAAATGTGATTTGGGACATCTCCAGACTGGGTATTAATGTGACTGGGTCTTGGATGTGGGGAGGGGAACAGTGTCTTGGATCAGTGGCAGTTCAGTGCACCATCAGTGCTGGGTCATTTACTGTTTGGGATATTCATAAATGATGTTGATGGGAGTTGGGAGGCTTGTTAAGTAAGTTTGTGGGTGACACAAAGGTTAGCCAGGTGATTGACAGTGAGGAGGAAGATGTTAAGATCAATAGCAGATGGAATGTAACCCTGATAAATGGGCAGTGGTTATTCTTTGGAAGAAGGAACAATACAAGGGAGTACTCAATGAGACACCAGGAACAGAGAGATCTTGGGGTGCTTCTACACAGATCCCTGAAGGGGGCAGAGAAGGTTAGAAGGGTAGTTAAGAAAGAATATGGAATCATTTGTCCATCTCAGTTGTGGCATAGGTTATAAGAGCAGGGAGGCCATGTTGGAGTTGAACAGAATTTTGTTCAGGTCATAGCTGCAGGAGCATGAGCACTTTTGGTCACTGCATGGTAGGAAGGGCATGATTGGGGTGCAGGAAGGGGTGCAGAGGAGAATCATCAGGATGCAGCCTGCATTTCAGCTTTGAAAGGAGGCTGGATAGGCTCAGACTGTTTTCTTTGGAACAGAGGAGGCTGAGGAAGGATCTGATTCAGGTGTATAAGGTTATATGGGAAATGGATAGGATGGATAGGAAGCAGCTATTCCTATTTTTTAAATGATTTTTTTGGTCTTAGCGAGGTGCCCTGGGCATTAACTTTGTTTTGCTAACAAATGGTAAGCGTGTGAAAAACAAGCCTCTAGCGTAGTCCCCCAGTCTCTGAACATTATTGTATGCCACTTGGTGCTACTGTTGGTGAGTACCGTAAGACCATCTATCAAATGCCAATGCCAGTCTAATGCTTTTTTGTTAGTTCAGCACCTTTTTATTTTAATTAAAATGTTTTACTGTGTATAATTGTTATGAGCTGAAAATGAAACAAATTTAAGCACAATTTCATAGATATGCAGCTCAAAAACACAGTGGCTCAGTGGTTGGCACTGCTGCCTCACAGTGCCAAGGACCTGGGTTTGATTCCAGCCTTGGATGTCTGTCTATGTGGAGTTTGCACATTCTCTCTGTGTCTGTGTGTGTTTCCTCTGGTTTCCTCCCACAGTCCAAAGATATGCAGGTTAGGGTGAATTGGCCATGCTAAGTTGCCCATAGTGTTCTGGGATGTGTAGGTTAGGTGCATTAGAGAAGGGAAATGGAGTGGGTCTGGGTGGGATACTTTTCAGAGAGTTGGTGTGGAGTTGTTGGGCCAACTGGCCTGTTTCCACACTGTAGGGATTCTATGATCTATAATTTTCATACTTAATACCTTCAAATCAGACAACATCCTGGTATATCATTTCTGTACCCTCTCCAAAATCTCCTTATCCATTTGATAGTGTGGTGACCAGAACTATACACAATATTCCAAAGGTGGCCAAACCAAAGTTCTGCACAGCTGAAGCAAGACATATCAATGTTTATACTCTGTGCCTCAACCAATGAAAGCAAGTGTTTCATATGCCTTCTTGATCACCTTACCCACTTGTGTTGCCACTTCAGGGAACTGTGAACCTGTATGCCTAGATCCCTCTTTATGGTGATGCTACTAAGGGTTTTGCCAATTACTGCATACTTCCCTCCTGCTTAAGATCTTCCAAACGCATCACCTCACTTTTGTCTGGATTAACTCCATCTGCTATTTCTCCACCAAGTCTGCAACCTACTTGTATCCTGCTCGATTTTCTGGCAATCCTCCTCACTATCCCCAGCTCCCCCAATCTTTGCAGAAACAGTAAACTTAGTAATCAGAGCACCTACATTCTTCTCCAGATCATTTATACACATTATAAACAACCAGAGTCCCAGTGCTGATCTCTGCAGAACATCACTGGTCACAGATCCCCAGTCAGAAGAATATCCTTCCATCACTATTCTCTGTCTCCTATGACTAAGCCAGTTCTATATCCATCTTATCAGCTTACTGTGGATACAACATGACTTCACCTTTAGTGTCAGCCTGCCATAAGGGATCTTGTCAAAGTCCTTGTCAAAGTCCATATGGACAACATCTATCACTCTGCCCTCATCTATGCCACTGCCTCACAATCAAGTTTATGAGATGTGGCCTTCCCTGCACAAAGCCAAGCTATCCATCACTAATAAGTCTATGTTTTCCCAAATGTGAGTAAATTCTATCCCTAAGAATCTTCTCCAATAATTCCCCTACCACTGACAAGCTCATTGGCCTGTAATTTCCAATTATCCTTGTTGCCCTTCTTAAAAAAAAAACAATATTGGTTATTCTCCAATCCTCTGGGACCTGTAAAGAGGAGACAAAGATTTTGTATAACGACCCAGCAATTTCCTCCCTTCCTTCCTCATTATTCTTGGATTATCCTGTAAGGTTCTGGGGACTTGTCTACTGTAACGCTTTTTAAAACACCCAACACTTTCTCTTCTTTTATGCCCTAGAATATCAAAATACCCCAGCCAAGATTCCCCATGTCCTTTGTGAATATTGATGCAAAGCATTCAATAAGGACCACACCGACTTCCTCCGGCTCCACGCATAAATCCTCTCCTTTATCCTTAAGTAGGCCTACCCCTTTCCCTAGCTACCCTCTTTGCTTCTTAAAACGCCTTAGGATTTCATTTAATTCTGATTGACAAAGATATTTCATGGCCCCTTTTAGTCCTCCTAATTCCTTGTTTGAATTCTTTCCCGCTATCATTGTATTCTTCGATGGCTCTCTGTATCTTCAGTTTCCTAACCCTTACTTACATAGGTCTCCTTCCTCTTTTTAACGAAGCTGTCAGGTTCTCTTGTTGTCCAAAGTTCTGGAGTCTTGCCTTCCTTATCCTTTACTTTCACAGGAACATGCTGGCCCTATACTCAAATCAATTGGCCTTTGAAAGATTTCCACATGACAGATATGGATTTGCTCTCACACAGTCACCTCCCAATCAACATCCTCCAGTTCCTACCTAATGTAGTAGTTAGCTGAAAATGTGTTGCTGGAAAAGTGCAGCAGGTCAGGCAGCATCCAGGGAACAGGAGAATCGATGTTTCGGGCATAAGCCCTTCTTCAGGAATGAGGAAAGTGTGTCCAGCAGGCTAAGATAAAAGGTAGGGAGGAGGGACTTGGGGGAGGGGCGTCAGAAATGCGATAGGTGAAAAGAGGTCAAAGTGAGGGTGATAGGTCAGACTGGGGTGGGGGCGGAGAGGTCAGGAAGAAGCTTGCAGGTTAGGAAGGCGGTGCTGAGTTCGATGGATTTGACTGAGACAAGGTGGGGGGAGGGGAAATGAGGAAACTGGTGAAATCCGAGTTCATCCCTTGTGGTTGGAGGGTTCCTAGGCGGAAGATGAGGCGCTCTTCCTCCAACCGTCGTGTTGTTGTGGTCTGGCGATGGAGGAGTCCAAAGACCTGCATATCCTTGGTGGAGTGGAAGGGGGAGTTGAAGTGTTGAGCCACAGGTGTTCTCTGAAATGCTCCGCAAGTAGGCGGCCTAATGTAGTAGTTAGCCTTCCCTCAATTCAGTACTTTCATCTGAGGACTACTCTTATCCTTATCCATAAATAGCTTTAAACTTACACAATTATGATTACTGTTCCCGAAATGCCGCCCTCCTGAAACTTCGATCAAGCCTGCTTGGACTATTTACATATTGTTTCAAAACACCATCATGGACACACCTAACAAACTCCTCCCCAACCAAGCCCCTGGGACTAAGCAAGTCACAGTCAGTATAGGGGAAGTTAAAACCAGCCACCAGAACAACCATGCTGTTGTTACATATTTTCATAATCTTTTACACATATCTGTGTCCCTGTCACCCACTGGCTGTTGGGAAGCCTGTAGTATGATCCCAATAGAGGAATTTCACCCTCCTTATTCCTGAACTCTTACTATATAGCCTTGCTGGATGAGCCTTCCAAGGCATTCTGTCTCAGTACAGCTGTGATATTCTCCCTCATGCAACTCCTCCACCTCTTTTACATCGTGTTTTATCTCACCTGAAACATCTAGATCCTGGAAATGTCAAGCTATTGTCTTGTTCTGCTTGCAACTAAGTCTCAGTAACAGCCACAACATCACTGTTCTATGGTCTAATCCAAGATGTAAGTTCACCTGCCTTATCGATCATATTCCTTGCACTAAAATAAATACACTTTAGACCGTCACTCCTGCCAAGTTCAGTAACCTCTGCTTGCCTGTTTTGCCTCTTAGTCTTACTGGCTTATGGCCAGCACGATGGCTCAGTGGTTAGATTAGATTCCCTACAGTGTGGAAACAGGCCCTTCGGACCAACAAGTCCACATCGACCTTCTGAAGAGCAACCCACCCAGACCCATTCCCCTACATTTACCCCTGACTAATACACCTAACACTACGGGCAATTTTAGCATGGCCAATTCACCTGCAAATCTTTGGACTGTGGGAGGAAACCGGAGCACCCGGAGGAAACGCATGCGGACATGGGGAGAATGTGCAAACTCCACACAGACAGTTGCCCGAGGCGGGAGTTGAACCCAGGTCCCTGGTGCTGTGAGACAGCAGTGCTAACCACTGAGCCACAGTGCCGACCCGCAGTTAGCACTACTGTCTCAGCTCTAAGAACCTGGCTTGGATTCCACCTTTGGGTGACTGTCTTGTGTGGAGTTTGCACATTCTCTCCATGTCTGCATGGGTTTTCTCTGGTGCTCCAATTTCCTCCCACAGTCCAAAGATGTGCAAGTTAGATGGACTGTCCATGCTAAATTGTCCATTGTGTTCAGGGATGTGTAGGTTAGATGGATTAGCCATGAGGAATACAGGAATGGGATGAGTCTGGGTGAGATACTCTTCAGAGGGTCAGTGTGGTCCCAGGAATAAAATGATTTACATATGTGGAACGTTTGAGGACTCTGGGTCTATACTTGATGGGGGTTGGAAAGATGTGGGGGGGGGTTGAATCTTATTGAAACATACAGAATACTGAATGGCCTGAACACAGTAGATGTTGGGAAGATGTTTCCATTGATCGGAGAGACTAGGATCCGAAAGCACAGTCTTAGAGTAAAGGGAAGACCTTTTAGAATGGAGATAAGGAGAAAGTTCTTCAGCCAGAGAGTGGTGGATCTATGGAATTCACAGCCACAGAAAGCTGTGGACTCCAGGTCATTGAGCATTTTAAGACTGAGATAGATAAGTTCTTGAATCTCAAGGGGTACAAAGGTTATGGGGTGAAAGCAGGAGAATGGGGTTGAGAAGTCTATCGGCCATGATTGAATGGTGGAGCAGACCCAATGGGCTGAATGGCCTAATTTCTGCTCCCATGTCTTATGGTCTTGTGGACTCGATGGGCTGAATGGCCTGCTTCCACACTGTAGGGATTGTAGGATTACTGGCCATAACCTTTGACTCCTTCTCAATCATTTTACTTTCTGATGTACTGCTCTGCTTCTCATCCAAGCCCTGTCACATTTCTGAAAAAGAGCCATATTGGACTCAAAACATTAACTCCGATCCTCTCTCCACAGAGGCTGCCAGACCTGCTGAGTTTCTCCAGCCCTTTCTGTTTTAACTCCTAAGCAGTCTGGCTACCTTCATCTCACTTCGTTCAAAACCAGCTCATTACTGTCACCCACTTTAAAAGCCAGGACAACATTAGAACTGCCCCTTTCCCAGTGAAAGGCGGTTGAAAACAATTCATGTCACACCTGTTTAACAAACATTGAAGAGAAGGCTCCAATAACGTTTGCCTAGTTCAGGAATCAGGCACTTAAGTAGAAATAGAATTTAGTATTGACTCAAAACAGGCAAAATGAAATTTCTTCTGACATTTACTGTCCTTGAAGAAGCTGAGCTCATTGATTGCAGGGGACTGGTGCTTAATACATGTTGTAGCTAATTTCAGATTGGATAAAACTCATTTGTGATTGTGATTTTCCAAGGAGGGAGTAAGTTCATTGTCCAAAATTACACCATTGTTTGTTCGTCCTTACATCTCTTCTCAAACCATGACAAAATTACAGGCAAGTGTATGAATTAGGAGCATGAGTAAGTCACTCAGACACTTGAGAGCACTCCAGCATTCAATACGATCATGGCTAATCTGCAGAAATTCACCGAAGGTCCTCAGACAGCATGACAGTTCCAAACCCACGACAAGAGGGACAAGGGCAGCAGATACATGGGAAGGCCACCACCTTCAAGTTTCCCTCCAAGCCACTCACCATCCTGACATCACCGTTCCATCACTGTTTCTGTGTCTACATTCTGGAATTCCGTCCCTTAGGGCATTGTGGGTCAACCCATAGCAGGTGGACTGCAGCAGTTCAAGAAGGCAGCTCACCTCCACCTTCTCAAGGGGCAACTAGGGACGGGCAATAAATGCTGGGCCCAGCCAGTAACACCCACATCCCACAAATGAATAAAAAAAGACATCTGATGACTCCACATTCCCATCTATTGCTCCCCAAGAAAATTGCGTCCTCTTACTCATCAAGAAACTATCTACCTCAGTCTTAAAAATATTTGAAGGTTTTTTTATCCCCCTTTTGAGGGACAGAGCTCCAAAGTTTCAAGTGAGAAAAATATTTCTCCTCTACTTCTATCTTATGTAGGCAGTCCATACAGGTAATATATCCTGGCAATGTCGTACAATATATAAAATGGTGAGATAAATTAACCATCCTCTTGTTCTTTGCCAGGTATAAAATGGATTTATGGTACTCGATAAACGACTTTGAGCTAGCAATGAACGTAAGTCTAACCACAGTCTTTTTTGTACTATATTCATACATTTTATTGGGAAATATTTTATTTCAAGCTGATTCAATTATAACTGGCAGCCATTTAAATTTCAAAAGCTATGGCGATCATAAGAATTGTGGAGTGTACCAATTGATTTTGGGAAGACCTTCACAGGAGATCTCATCCAGGTTCCTCACCATGGACCATATCATTCAAAAGAGGGTCTAAATTCTCATTGAGAAGACCATAAGAAATAGGAACAAGAGGAGACCGCTCGGTTCCTTGGGCCTGTTCTGTCATTTAGTAGGATCCCACCATTCTCCATAAACCTTGATTCCTCAAAACCACGACATTGCATTTGAGGCCAAGCTGCTTTACATACTTTCCAAATGGCGTATCCATTGAGAATCTGAACCAAACAGTGCAGAAAAACCGTGGCTTTAAAGATTTTTATTGTCAGGACTGCTGAATTAGCAGATGACCACAGATAATCTAATTCTGCCCATGAGAATGTTGACGGAATTTGGATTTCCGTCTGTGCTGGGGACTCAATGAAGGCAGACGCTACAGCAAATAGGATCATAGAGTCATAGAGATGTACAGCATGGAAACAGACCCTTCGGTCAAACCCGTCCGTGCCGACCAGATATCCCAACCCAATCTAGTCCCACCTGCCAGCACCCGGCCCAGATCTGACGACTGATTACACTGGAATAGCTGCATTACTTGGAGGAGGGGATTGGTGTGATGTGTCTGGAGGGAAACCAGCTGACGATACATACTTTGGTTCTGCACTGACATACCAACGATATCGAATCAGATGGAATTTTACAGCAGGTGTTAAACCCAATAACTACGCTCCTCCTAAGTCACTCTCCGACCTTGCGTCATCTGACTCTGTCATCATACCACATTGTGAATCTGTGTGTCTTTGGCTGCCAGCTGAGAGGGCTGCCGTGTCTGCAATGGCTGAAATTTAAGCTGGAAAGTACCTCTGCCAATCCTCGCAATGCTTGCATCATGGAGCCACTTCCTGTTTCAGCTCACTGTGCACAACATGCAAGCTCTGTGGGACTCAGAAAACATTCCAGGAAATACAAAGGACCGAAGGGACGACTTTTTCACACAGTGGGTGGTACGTGTATGGAATGAGCTGACAGTGGAAGTGGGTGGAGGCTGGTACAATTACAATATTTAAAAGGCATCTGGATGGGTACATGAATAGGAAAGGTTTAGAAGGATGTGGCTCAAATGCTGGCAAATGGGACTGGATTTATTTAGGATATCTGGTCAGCATGGATGAGTTGGATGGAAGGGTCTGTTTCTGTGCTATACATCTCTATGACTCAAAATACAACCAATCTAAATGTTCGGCTCCATCTCAGCTAAAGCAAGCAGCCTCATGGCCCATGGGTGTGAAAATTTGGTATTGGCAGCTACAATATAGATGGGAGAAAGTGAGGACTGCAGATGCTGGAGATCCTGAAGAAGAGCTTAGCCCAAAATGTTGACTCTCCTGCTCCTCGGCTGTGCTTTGACAGCACCAAACTCTTCGAGCGGAAATATGGCTGGGCGGGTACATTTTTGCGTAGAATGCAATGTTGGGCCGGGGAGCTGCAGGAGAAATCAAATCTGGAGAGTAACATTTTTTGCTGAATGTGAGTGGTGAGCAAATGGAAATATAGAATAATCTTGCCTGAGAAAAGCAGAGAACTGAGTCATTGAGTACATTGTGAGAGAGAGAGAGAGAGAGAGAGAGCAGTCATGGTGATGACGAGAGAAATCTTAACCTTGTACACAATACAGAGATTTGCTCTCCTGTTATTCTGATTCACCAGGATGTGACTGGCCCTGTGATCTTTATTACCACTTGCACATGTTATGGCTTCTGCTTTTCATTTTGAAAGGAGGAAATGTCAGAGGGACCGCTGTTAAATAATTCAGGATGTTTGACTATGCAAATTAAAGCAATTATAATCTTCTCTGTGTAGCTCCCCTCTGTAAACAATTTCCTGCTGAGCAGTTAAAGCTAAAGAAGGGATCACAAATCATGCTGCTGTTGGCTTTGTGATCGATACTGACTGTTCGCATGAGATTTAATCATTAATGCCTCGTATTTACATTCATTTTCAAAGCTCTATCTGAAATAACTCCACAGAGGCTGGTACCCTGTCACCAAGTCACCATGATTCACACATGACTTTAGTACTGCATCACTTAGTACTGACAGCACCAGATTGTCAGTATCTCTGACGTTTAATTTTTTTATATATGTCAGCCAGGGCTCCCTGATTGGACCAGATTAACAGCCCCAATCAGGGAACACATATTCTATGAGGTCCGCCTGGCTGACCTTGTTACAATCACTATGCTATCATGTACTGCATCTTCAACTACCCAGATATTACCACTGGTAGCACCACCTTCCTAACCTCCAACCCCCTCAAAATCCTGTCTGAGGCACAGATAAGTTTCTGAGGGGTCTTGAGAGGGTAGAGGTTGAGAAGATGTTTCAGCTAATGAGGGAATATCGACCAAGGGAATATCATTACTGAGTAAGAGGACTCTTGGAAATCTGGCGCTTTCTAGGGAAGGGGGTGGTTACTGATTCTCAATCCCCCACTTTTCCCTCTGATTGCCCTCACCCCCAAACCCTGACCTACTCCCTTCCTGCGATCCCCACCCTGCGATCCCCTCATAATATCCACTCCCCTTGTCAGCAAAGTAGCCATGGACCTGACCCTCCATCCCAGAGTTTACTGGCCTCGGACCAGCAAGGGGAGGGGCTTCAGGGTCGAGGTGACTGATAGATAGAGAAGCTCTTGACTGGAGCTGGACATGGTCAGCTGTCTTGATGGAAAAAGTGAGGTCTGCAGATGCTGGAGATCAGAGCTGGAAATGTGTTGCTGGAAAAGCGCAGCAGGTCAGGCAGCATCCAGGGAACAGGAGAATCGACGTTTCGGGCATAAGCCCTTCTTCAGGAATGGGGAAAGTTTGTCCAGCAGGCTAAGATAAAAGGTAGGGAGGAGGGACTTGGGAGAGGGGCGTCGGAAATGTGATAGGTGGAAAGAGGTCAAGGTGAGGGTGATAGGTCAGACTGGGGTGGGGGCGGAGAGGTCGGGAAGAAGATCTCAGGTTAGGAAGGCGGTGCTGAATTTGATGGATTTGACTGAGACAGGGTGGGGGGAGGGGAAATGAGGAAACTGGTGAAATCCGAGTTCATCCCTAGTGGTTGGAGGGTTCCTAGCCGGAAGATGAGGCGTTCTTCCTCCAACCGTCGTTTTGTTGTGGTCTGACGATGGAGGAGTCCAAAGACCTGCATATCCTTGGTGGAGTGGGAGGGGGAATTGAAATGTTGAGCTACAGGGTGGTTGGGTTGGTTGGTCCGGGTGTCCCAGAGGTGTTCTCTGAAACGCTCCGCAAGTAGCCGGCCTGTCTCCCCAATATAGAGGAGGCCACATCGGGTGCAGAGGATGCAATAGATGATATGTGTGGAGGTGCAGGTGAATCTGTGGCGGATATGGAAGTTTCCTTTGGGGCCTTGGAGGGAGGTGAGGGGGGAGGTGTGGGCGCAAGTCTTGCACCTCCTGCGGTTGCAGGGGAAGGTGCCGGGAGTGGAGGTTGGGTTGGTGGGGGGTGTGGATCTGACGAGGGAGTCACGGAGGGAGTGGTCTTTACGGAATGCTGATAGGGGAGGGGAGGGAAATATATCCTTGGTGGTGGGGTCCGTTTGGAGGTAGCGGAAATGACGGCGGATGATGCGCTGTACATGGAGATTGGTGGGGTGGTAGGTGAGGACCAGTGGGGTTCTGTCCTGGTGGCGGTTGGAGGGGCGGGGTTCAAGGGCGGAGGAGCGGGAAATGGAAGAGATGCGGTGGAGGGCATCGTCGACCACGTCGAGGGGGGAAATTGCGGTCCTTGAAGAAGGAGGCCATCTGGGTTGTGCGTTTTTGGAACTGGTCCTCCTGGGAGCAGATGCGGCGGAGTCGAAGGAATTGGGAGAATGGGATGGCGTTTTTACAGGGGGCAGGATGGGAGGAGGTGTAGTCCAGGTAGCTGTGGGAGTCGGTCGGTTTGTAGTAGATGTCCGTGTTGATTCGGTCGCCTGAGATGGAAATAGAAAGGTCGAGGAAGCTGTCTTGATGATGAGTAGGCTATTGCCAATGCTGCTCCAACACTTGATGCAAAGAGCACTACATCTCAGCTGTGTTTGAGTCAACTCTGTTCTTGTGGCACAGTGGCACCTTTGAATCTGGAGGCCCAGGTTGATGTCTCACCTACTCTATGGCACACCAGTAGTGCCCTGACCTCTGAGTCCAAAGATCCCACCTTCCCTTATTTAATACTTACTGGCACAGCAGCTTGGGTTCAGGTTCGGCCTGCTCTTGCTTAGTTCTTACAGGCACAGTGGCAGTGTCCCTATCTCTGAGCCTGGAGGCTTGGGTTCAAGTCCCACCTGCTCTCTTATTTTAAACTCTTGTTAAGCAGTGGTACTGTCCCTACTTCTGAGTCCAGAGATGCTGGTTCAAGTCTCACTTGCTCCAGAAATGAAGTCGTAACAGCACTTGGGGCGTCACGGTGGCTCAGTGGTTAGCACTTCTGCCTCACAGCGCCAGTGATCCAGGTTCAATTCCCACCTCAGGTGACTGTCTGTGTGGAGTTTGCATGTTCTGCCCGTGTCTGCGTGGGTTTCCTCCGAGTGCTCCGGTTTCCTCCCACAGTCCAAAAATGTGCAGGTTAGGTGAATTGGCAATGCTAAATTGCCCGTAGTGTTAGGTGCATTGTCAGAGGGAAATGGGTCTGGGTGGGTTACTCTTCGGAGGGTCAGTGTGGGCTGGGCCAAAGGACCTGTTTCCGCACTGTTGGGAATCTAATCTAATCTTCTTCAGATCGGAAGAGTCATTGGACTCAAAACATTAACTCTGTTTCTCTCGTCACAGATGCTGAGCTTCTCCAACAGCCTCTGTCAGAATAATTGCATATTGCTGTTATGTAGTACACAGCCTGTGAAATCCAAGCGCTCGACAATAAAATACAATAACGGCCTCCATGCAGACTTCACCCCACCCCAATCATAGCATTGGGATTATAATCTGGCATATCTATAACAAATAAATGGATGTGTATGAAGCTCTTGAGTGAACAGCGTTTAAAATTCAGCAACATAGCAAAGCTCTTGCATGCTAAAGTTGACCTCTTGGCTGCAATATCCATCTTTTGTAAATACGCGAGGACATGAAGAAACCACTCATAAATTACTGACCCAGTGTCAGTGAAGCATTTGGTTCATCTATTAGTGTGGCAAGGCTTCGTCTGTAATTGTTGAGGAGAAAGTGAGGTTTGCAGATGCTGGAGATCAGAGATGGAAATGTGTTGCTGGAAAAGCGCAGCAGGTCAGGCAGCATCTAGGGAACAGGAGAATCGACGTTTCGGGCATTAGCCTGAAGAAGGGCTAATGCCCGAAACGTCGATTCTCCTGTTCCCTAGATGCTGCCTGACCTGCTGCGCTTTTCCAGCAACACATTTCCATCTTCGTCTGTAATTGGCCTCATTCTTGTGTACACCTCCACTCACATCATCTCTTCCTTTGTCTGTGTGTCTGCTGCTTGTATTCCCCAGACCTTGCCTTCGATCCTCTTTGTTGATTATAAATGCCTGATATGAAATCAGCTTTGAGCCTTTGCAAGTCAGTTCCCACAGGGGAGCGAGGCCATCACACCGAGCTCTCTGCTGTAATTGTGAGAAATTTGGCAATCTTGGTGCAGCTAGCTGGGTCTGCTGTTGGCTGGCATTGAATTCAGCCATCAGCTTCACAAAGGAATTGTTCACCATGTAGCTCAAGTAAGCGATAAGTTGGTGACATCGATCAGAAAGGCTGTAAGGGCGGTGTTATGTTTTAGAAATTTTGACAATTTTGTCATTTGAAGATGTGGGTACAGTTACAATTTCTAAAAGACATTTGGATAAGTTCATGAATAGGTAAGGTTTGGAGGGATATGGGCCAAATGCAGGCAGATGGGACTAGATTAGTTTGGGATTATTGTGGACTTGGACTGGTTAGACCTCAGGGTCTGTTTTCGCGCTGGATGACTCTATGACATGATAACAACAGGCCCCATTCACCCAAATTTTGCTGGGTTAGCCGAAATAAAGGTGAATGAAATGAGGAGAAAACACAAGCAGTCAAGAGTATGGTGCTGGAAAAGCATAGCAGGTCAGACAGCATCTGAGGAGCAGGAGAATCGATGATAAAGACAAGAGCCCTTCAACAATGAAGGGCTTTCGCCTGAAATGCCCATTTTCCTGCTTCTCAGACACTGCCTGACCTGCTGTGCTTTTCCAGCACTACTCTCTTGACTCAAATTTTGCCAAGAAAACATAAGTAGACTGGAGATGGCCTAATGATTAGAAAGGTCACTGGTTTTAATATGATAACGTGGATCTACTTTCACTGGAATCTGCAATTGTCATAGAATTGTGTTGTGTAAATATCATAGAGTTGATTGGATGACATAAACCAGGAGCAAACCAGAACTGAGGCTAGAGCTAATTAAACATACGAGATAAACTCCTTTCGAGAGACACAGAAGCAAGTCTCAATGAGTTAAACTGATTAAACTAGCTGTGGTAGATGACATGTTTTTGAAGCTTCCAAGTGGTCAAAGCTGATCATTTGCAAGAGACCGGACACTGTGAACTCGCAGTTTCTTTACATGGAAAGAGTACACAGAAAGCTTGCCTCAGTCTGTAGTCAGCCAGCTCAGGGAAGGGGTTGACTGATCAATGACTAGAAGTTGGGACAGAACATGCTTCCTGATGAAAGGCTTTTGCCCGAAACATCAATTTTCCTGCTCCTCGGATGCTGCCTGACCTGCTGTGCTTTTCCAGCACCACACTCCTGATTCTAATCTCCTGCATCTGCAGTCCTCACTTTCACCTGGTCACCTGTTATGGTCTGGTCTGATTTTTTTAATTCATCTATGGGATGTGGGTGTCGCTGTCTGGGCCAGCATTCATTGCCCGTCCCTAGGACCCCTTGAGAAGGTGGGGGGTGAGCTGCCTTCTTGAACCGCTGCAGTCTATGTGCTGTGGGTTGACCTGAGGGAGAGAATTCCAGGATTTTGGACCAATGATAGTGAAGGAACGGAGATATGTTTCCTCTGGTGAGTGACTTGGAGGGGAACTTGCAGGGGGTGATGTTCCCATGTATCTGCTGCTCTTGTCCTTCTAGATGGAAGTGGTCATGGGTTTGGAAGGTGCTGTCTGAGGATCTTTGGTGAATTGCTGTGGTGCATCTTGGAGATAGCACACATTGCTGCTACTGAGCATCGGTGGTGGAGGGAGTGGATGCTTGTGGACGGGGTGCCAATCCAGTGGGCTTTGAATCAGTCCTTGTAAACAAGTTCACCTGTGAATGTAAGCTTTATATGGGTGAGATTTTTGCAATACTTTTGTGGTGCACTTTGCTTTAGTAACATTTTCCCTTGTTAGATCTGCCTTGGGTTACTGATATCCAGAGTTAACCCAATAGACCAGGGAGAGTGGGAGTAAAAGCCTATCATCCTCATGAGGATCTAAGAACTTCGGGGGAGCAAATCCCACCCATCAAGAGGTACCAGCCAGTCAAACGCCAGTGGCTCCGTTGAGAAATGGCGCCACTGGGAGAGGGTGGCTGAAGATAAAGCACCAAGTTAAGGCTGGGAAATGGCAGATGGCCCTCAGCCACATGGGAGTGATAGTTGGAGAGGTATTTTCAGGAAGGGGTTAGAAGAGGGGGGAGGACCGAGGGTTGGGAGCAAAGTGGGGGTCTCTCAGTGGGTTCTTCCCTTTGCTGATGCCAGGTCCCTCAATCAGGCTCTGAGAGCTTTGGAACAAGGCCGTTAACCTCAACCCGGGATCCCACCGAAGCTCCGTCATTTTGAAAACCAAAGTCAATGGAAGGTTGAAGGACCAGCTGGAAATAATTTTCTCAATTCAATACCCTCTCCTGAGGCAAATTCAGGATAACGGGCTAGTTGGGCCTTGTCCCAAACGTGTCAGCTACCCCTGTGTCTGCTTGTGGTTTTCAGTGAACCTCTGAATTGCTGACTCCACGGGGTCCTTTCCTATCTGACGCCGATACATCCTGGACTCCAACTGTCCCTGCTTGCTAGTTTGCCAAGGGGCATTCCTTCCTTGATCAGCTGTGGAGATGTGGTGGTCAGGTGGCCTCCAACCAGTGCTCTCGACTCAAGCCTAGATACAATACCCACCGGGGCACCCATCTGAGTGAGTGCAGGAGACGGTCTTGATGGTTCTTTGAGGGATCTGTGACACCTACCTCCAAGACGGAGGAGGCAATGTCTTACTGAGTCTCCCTCTGGACAATGGAGACTGTGCGGGTTCCACTGATGTCACAAAAGAGGGAGTGCGTGATGAGGAAAGGGGTAGAGATTCAAGGTCATTATAAGTACATACGTTGTGTGCACTTAAGGGACAGCAATGAACAATCTTTCTTGCTTGTGTTGCCAAAACAGGGAGGTCTTGGTATCTCGACAGAAATGGCAGTAGGCCACAACAGTCAGCCAATGATCCTCCCCTCACAAGGCGTGGTGAGGAGACAGATGCCGGGCACTCCATCCCCCATCTTGTCTCTTTTGGCCGCCTGGAATGAGAGAGGGAGCCCTTGAGTGAGATGTAAATGTCAAGCACTGGTACAGGTGGAGGAAAGGTGATAGAAGATCATAGACTCCCTTGAATGCAGAAGGGGCCATTTGGCCCATTGAATCCACACTGACCCTCTGAAGGGCATCCCACCCAGATCCAGGCCCAGCACCCCCCACTCTATCCCTGTAACTCTGCATTTCCCATGGCTAACCCATCTACCCTGCACATTCCTGGACACTATGGGCACTTTCCCATGGTCAATCCAATTTAACCTGCACAACTTTGGATTATAGGAGGAAACTGGAGCATCTGGAGGAAACTCATGCAGACACGGGGAGAATGTGCAAATTCCACACAGACAGTTGCCTGGGGCTGGAATTGACCCTGGGTCCTTGCTACTATGGGGCAGCATTGCTAACCACTGAGCCAAGGTGTCCCGGGTGAGTCAGTAGGTAGCACAGAGGGCCACACAGGGTTAAAAAGGTGGTGGGGTTGGAGGGGTTGCAGGGAATGGGTGTTTGAGGTGCAGTGAGAGGGAGTGAGGAAAGATGTTGCACTAAACAGTGAGAGTGGTGATCATGAGCTTTGGTGGGAGGTGTGTGTTGTGTTAGGGATAGAGTGAGTGTGAGGTACCGGAGAGTAGATGGTTGCACTGACACTGGCAGTGGAGATGTTAACCTCCTTGTGGCATTTCTCTGTATACCTCTGGACCGTGGAGGTGGCACTTTCCTGGGTGGCAATCTTGAACCAGACTGGCAGGGTCTGGTGACGTGATCGCCTCTCCCAGTCCTAAAGTAAGTGCAGAGCCAAACTCTGCACCACGTCCTCCCCCATCCAAGCATTCCAGATCACCATTATCAATTCAAGGTGCCAATCTGCCTCTGTCCACCATCTTCCCGGTAATTCTTCACACAGAGGATCCATGCAGGGCCGCTCCAGACTGACCTGGTGATTGAGAAACAATGTTAGCACAGAGGATCACTGGAGGTCCTGACAATGGTGAGTACTTTCACTTCTGGCCAGTGGGGAGATAGCAGGAGCTGAATGTCAAAGTGGTGCAGTACATAGCTAATACAGAGAGTTTCAGAGAACAGTATGAGAAATCTCACTAGGCCTTGTGGTGACAAACCCATTATGGAACAACATTGACACCTCACTAAGTTCTGGTGAAATTTAGCCCTATATTTCCAAAATGTTTATTTCCCCATAACCAGTGATAGCCTTCACCTCAGTCTCTTCAGCTTCGAGAGTCATAAAGTCATACAGCACATAATAGGGCCCTTTGGCCCATTGTATCTGTGCTGACCCATCTATACCAACTCCACATTCCAGGTCTGGGCCCATGTCCTGAATATTATGGCACTTAATGTGCTCGCCTTAGTACATTTTACAGGTTGTGAGATTTCCCGCCTCAACTATACTCCCAGGCAGTACACTCCAGAACTCCCACCACTCTCTGGGTAAAAGAGGTTTTTCTCAAACCACTAAAGGGTAGCACGGTGGCTCAGTGGTTAGCCCTACTGCCTCTCAGTGCGAGGAACCTGGGTTCGATTCCAGCTTCAGGCGACTGTGTGGAATTTGCACGTTCTCCCGATGTGTGGGATTTGCTCCAGTTTCCTCCCACAGTCCAAAGATGTGCAGGTTAGGTGAATTGACCATGCTAAGTTGCTCCATAGTATGGAGATTAGGTATATTAGTCAGGGGTAAATGTAGGATAGTAGAGGGGGGTGGGTTACTCTTGGGAGGGTCGGGGTGGACTTGTTGGGCGAAATGGCCCTTTTCCACATTGTAGGAATTCTGTGATTCTAAATCTTGTGCCGTTCACCTTAAAATAATGCCTCCTCGTTATTCACCCTTCAACTCAGAGGAAACAGCTGTTTCCTATCCATCCTGCCCATCCTCCTCATAATCTTACACATCTCAACTTCCTTTACTCTAAAGTAAACAATCTAAGCTTGTTCTTCCCAGCCTCTCTTCCCAGCAAAACCACTCCATCTTCGGCAACATCCTGAACAATCTCCTCCACACTCCCTGCGTTTGTATATATTTTCCCCTTTATTTACAGTCCCCTTTTATACCTCTCCTATTTGAAGGTGAATCACTCATCTGTACAGGATTTGGATATTTACCAAATCCTGCTCGATTCTTAACACTATCCCAAATCTTCTTTGCCTCTTCTGTAGCTTGGATAAAATCCACTGACTAATTGATAATCAACTGTCAAGTGTGTGGTGCTGGAAAAGCACAGTAGGTCAGGCAGCATCCGAGGAGCAGGAGAATTGACGTTTTGGGCAAAAGCCCTTCATCACGATTCCTAATGAAGGACTTTTGCCCGAAATGTCAATTCTCCTGCTCCTTGGATGCTGCTTGACTTGCTGTGTTTTTTCAACACTACACTCTTGACTCTAGTCTCCAGCATCTGCAGTCCTCACTCACGCCTTGATGTTAACCAACTGTGACAGATGGTTGATGCTAAATCTTTTGGGCCTAAAATAATTAAGAATTAAAGCAAACTAATATAATTTAAGTGCTTCTTTTGCATTCCCATAATTAGCAGTGTTTTGGATTCAGCCCAGGAGTTCAGAATCTGAAATAAACACCCAGGTTTTAGTAGGGATACACAAAACTTCTCAATGTGTATTTTCTCTGACAAGACATGCTGCTTGCCCCTTAGAATAATGATTTAATTTATAGTGAGAAAGGGGAACCTTTTCAAAATGGACCTTTAATCACCATCAACTTCACAACATCTGTTTCCACTTGGTTATTTGAATTAACAGTCTGCTGTTCAAGTCATTAATCATCTGACAAAGGCATTGGATGTGATTCCACAAGATATGTCTCTCACACATGTTGCCAGCAAGGGTATCATTTTAATTCATTCCTGTGGGCAAACTAAAAGTGGAGAATTGTCAGCCCATTTCCCCCACCAATGGCATCCAGGCTGGGATACTTGGTCTCAGGATAAGGATCGGCTATTTTAAGTTGACAAGAGAATCATTTTAACTCAAAGTCTTGTGAATCTTTGGAATAGTCTCCCCAAAAGAGAATTTTTTTTATTTATTCAGGGAGAAATTAGTCTCTCTGTCTAGGCTAGAATTTATTGCCCGTCCCTTGTTTCCCTTGAACCGCTGCCCTTAGGGAGGGAATTCCAAGATTTTGACCCAGTGATGCTGAAGGAATAGCGATATACTTCTAAGTCAGGATGGTGAGTGGTTTGGAGGGGAACTTGTTGGGGAGAATCTTCCTGTATACCTGTTGCCCTTGTCCTTCTGGAGGGTAGTGGTTGTGAATTTAGAAGGTTCCGTCTGAGGAGAGTTGTCGTAGTCTTGGCCCGTGGATGATTGTGTTCAAGGCTGAGACTTTTGGCCTCTAAGAGAATTAAGGGATTGGTTGGAAAAGCATTTCAGTTAAAGGTTGGTCATGATCTAATGGAATAGTGGATCCATCTTGAGAGGACCTCTGGCCCACTCCTGCTCCTATTCCATTTGGTCTTAATTTAAGGACGGATTGCACTTAAATTGGAAGGGGACTAATATATTGGCAGGGAGATTTGCTAGAGCTGCTCGGGAGGATTTAAACTAGAAAGGAGGAAGGGAGATAGTGAGGAAAGAGATCAATCTGACACTGGTACAGTTGAGAACAGAATTGAGTCAACAGGCAGGGCAGGCAGGGACAAGATAGGACTAATAAATTAAACTGCATGTATTTCAATGCAAGGGGCCTAACAAGGAAGACAGATGAACTCAGGGTATGGTTAGGAACATGGGACGGGGATATCATAGCAATTACAGAAACATGGCTCAGGAATGGACAGGACTGGCAGCTTAATGTTCCAGGATACAAATGCTACAGGAAGGATAGAAAGGGAGGCAAGAGAGGAGGTGGGGGGGGGGGGGGGGGGGGGGGGGTTGGTATTTTTGATAAGGGATCCTCCCTCAGCTGTGCTGAGGGAGGATATTCCCAGAAATACATCTAGGGGAGTCATTTGGGTGGCACTGAGAAATAAGAAAGGGATGATAACCTTATTGGGATTGAATTATAGACCCCCCAGTAGTCAGAGGGAAATTGAGAAACAAACTTGTATGGAGATCTCAGCAAGCTGTAAGAAAAATAGAGCGGTTACGGTATGGGATTTTAACTTTCCAAACATAGACTGGGACTGTCATAGTGTTAAGGGTTTAGATGGAGAGGAATTTGTTAAGTGTGTACAAGACAATTTTCCGATTCAGTATGTGGATGTACCTACTAGAGAAGGTACAAAACTTGACCTACTCTTGGGAAATAAGGCAGGGCAGGTGACTGAGTTGTCAGTGGGGGAGCACTTTGGGGCCAGCGACCATAATTCTATTAGATTTAAAATAATGATGGAAAAGGATAGACCAGATCTACAAGTTAAAGTTCGAAATTTGAAAAAGCCAATTTTGAGGGTATTAGGCAAGAACTTTCAAAAGCTGATTGAGAGCAAATGTTCCCAGGTAAAGGGATGGCTGGAAAATGGGAAGCTTTCAGAAATGAGATAACAAGAATCCAGAGAAAGTATATTCCTGTTAGGCTGAAAGGGAAGGCTGGTAGGTATAGGGAATGCTGGATGACTAAAGAAATTGAGGGTTTTGTTAAGAAAAAGAAGGAAGCATATGTAAGGTATAGACAGGATAGATCGAGTGAATCCTTAGAAGAGTATAAAGGAAGTAGGAGTATACTTAAGAGGGAAATCAGGAGGGCAAAAAGGGGACATGAGATGGCATTGGCAAATAGAATTAAGGAGAATCCAAAGAGTTTTTACAAATACATTAAGGACAAAAGGGTAACTCGGGAGAGAATAGGGCCTCTCAAAGATCAGTAAGACAGCCTTCGTATGGAGCCGCAGAAAATGGGGGAGCTACTAAATGCGTATTTTGCATCAGTATTTACTGTGGAAAAGGATATGGAAGATATAGACTGTAGGGAAATAGATGGTGACATCTTGCAAAATGTCCATAATACAGAGGAGGAAGTGCTGGATGTCTTGAAATGCATAAAAGTGGATAAATCCGCAAGACCTGATCGGGTGTACCCTAGAACTCTGTGGGAAGCTAGAGACGTGATTGCTGGGTCTCTTGCTGAGATACTTGTATCATCGATAGTCATAGGTGAGGTGCCAGAAGACTGGAGGTTGGCTAACGTGGTGCCACTGTTTAAGAAGGGTGGTAAGGACAAGCCAGTGAACTATAGACCAGTGAGCCTGATGTCGGTGGTGGGTAAGTTGTTGGAGGGAATCCTGAGGGATAGGATGTACGTGTATTTGGAAAGGCAAGGACTGATTAGGGATAGTCAACATGGCTTTATGCTTGGGAAATCATGTCTCACAAACTTGATTGAGTTTTTTGAGGAAGTAACAAAGAGAATTGATGAGGGCAGAGCAGTAGATGTGATCTATATGGACTTCAGTAAGGCGTTCGACAAGGTTCCCCATGGGAGACTGGTTAGCAAGGTTAGATCTCACGGAATACAGGGAGAACTAACCATTTGGATACAGAACTGGCTCAAAGGTAGAAAACAGAGGGTGATGGTGGAGGGTTGTTTTTCAGACTGGAGGCCTGTGACCAGTGGAGTGCCACAAAGATGCTGGGTCCTCTACGTTTTGTCATTTACATAAATGATTTGGATGCGAGCATAAGAGGTACAGTTAGTAAGTTTGCAGATGACACCAAAATTGGATGTATAATGGACAGCAAAGAGGGTTATTCAGATTATAAGAGGATCTTGACCAGATGGGCCAATGGGCTGAGATGTGGCACATGGAGTTTAATTCAGATAAAGGCGAGGTGCTGCATTTTTGGGAAAGCAAATCTTAGCAGGACTTATACACTTAGGTAAGGGAGCATTGCTGAACAAAGAGACATTGGAGTGCAGGTTCATAGCTCCTTGAAAGTGGAGTCGCAGGTAGATAGAATAGTGAAGAAGGCGTTTGGTATGCTTTCCTTTATTGGTCAGAGTATTGAGTACAGGTGTTGGGAGGTCATGTTTGGCTGTACAGGACATTGGTTAGGCCAGAGTTGGAATATTGCGTGCAATTCTGGTCTCCTTCCTTTTGGAAAGATGTTGTGAAACTTGAAAGTGTTCAGAAAAGATTTACAAGAATGTTGCCAGGGTTGGAGGATTTGAGCTATAGGGAGAAGCTGAACAGACTGGGGCTGTTTTCCCTGGAGTGTTGGAGGCTGAGGGGTGACCTTATAGAGGTTTACAAAATTATGTCGGGCATGGATAGGGTAAATAGGCAAAGTCTTTTCCCTGGGTTTGGGGAGTCCAAAACTAGAGGGCATAGGTTTCGGCTGAGAGGGGAAAGATATAAAAGAGACCGAAGGGGCACCTTTTTCATGCAGAAGGTGGTACGTGTATGGAATGAGCTGCCAGAGGAAGTGGTGGAGGCTGGTACATTTAAGAGGCATCTGGATGGGTATATGAATAGGAAGGGTTTGGAGGGATATGGGCCGGGTGCTGGCAGGTGGGACTAGGTTGGGTTGGGATATCTGTTTGGCATGGACCGGTTGGACCGAAGGGTCTGTTTCCATGCTGTACATCTCTATAACTCTATGACTAATGCTTCCCCCCCCACCATTGACAGGCTAGAGATTCTCCATCACCCATCTTTGCTTCGTCAGAACAGCTTAGGTAACAGTGAGATGGTGGTGAGCGTGTGAGGTGAAAATATTCATACAATGCCATCGGTTCGGGAGATCTAAGATTTTGATTTTGTGACAATGAAAGAATGGCCAGGTATTAACCAAGTAAAGACAGTGTGTGTCATAGTGGGAAGGAAGAGGAGTGGAGAAGGTTGTGGGGGGCATGTCGGACAGTTTGCTTCTTCTGGGGGACAAATGAAGAGTTAACCTGAAGGTGAAGCTAACCTCTAGTATCTACTGCCCTCATACTTCTTGATGGTGCACACTATAGGTGTGGGTGGTGTTGTCAAAGAACCCTTGGTGATTTGGAGTAGTGAATTCTATTGGTAGTCCACATTGCAAGCATTTTTTTTAGATTAGGTTCCCTACAGTATGGAAACAGCCCCTTCGACTCAACAAGTCCACACTGATCCTTTGAAGAGTAAACCACCCAGACCAATTCCTTTACATTTACCCCTGACTAATGGACCTGACCTACACATCCCTGAACACTATGGGCAGTTCCTGATGAAGGGCTTTTGCCTGAAACGTTGATTTTTCCTGCCCCTCGGTGCTGCCTGACCTGCTGTGCTTTTCCAGCACCACTCTAATCTTGACTCTAATCTCCAGTACCCACTTCTGCCTAGCAATTTAGCCTGGCCAATCCACTTAATCTGCACATCTTTAGACTGTGGCAGGGACCCAGCACACCATGGGGAAACCCACACAGACACAGGGAGAATGCACAAAGTCCACACAGACAGTCGCCCAAGGTTGGAATCGAACCTGGGTCCCTGGCACTGCCACTGAGCTACCATGCCACCCCAATTGAATACACTATACAAAGCCAACACTGTGTGATTTACTGGCATTGAGATGGGGTGCTTATTCACTAAATAATTCTTTGGCTGAGGGAATGAGCCCTTCGTAGGACTTAAAGCAACAGCCTCATCAGCATGTGGAACAGCACACCAGAAATAAAAGAAAATCAATCAACATCATCACTAATAACTGTTATTCCAAGAATTCTGTACTGGCAAACTGATCTAATGTCTAATCGTATAGACGAGACGGTCCTTAGACAGCTATTACTGAGATTCGATTGAACTTGAATGTTTCTCTTGTAATAATTTATTCAGAAGGTCATAAAATTTGGCAGCTTGTTTTTCATTTCATTGCTGAATAGAGATATCAACTGTTACCAGGTTACTTTGTTACTTAGGAGTCACCAGTCTATTTAGTATAAGTTGCACGCATTCTCTAGTCTGGAGTCAGCGCAGAGGTCAGTGCAGAGAAACAATTCAGAGGTTAACTGATTCTTCTTGTCAAACTCATCTGAAGTTCTTTGCCTCATCTCGAGTTTATCAGTAACAGTGTTTTAAAATATGGCAGACCAATGTCAAGAGAATTTCACCATCTGGTTTGTGAAGCATCAGTAGATGCAGCTGTATGCTTTGCAGTAACCAAGTTCCTAACGAAAGCCACTTCTGCAGAAATTCTTCAAACTGCAGTGTCAACAAGTTCAACAAGATGGGCACAGATTTAAAGTTTCTTCACAGAATTCAAATGGAAACTGTTGAAAGGTATGTAAGTAGCACAAACTTTTTTTAATTTCAAAAATATACTTTATTCATAAAATAATTTGATGGTCTGTACAGTTGTTCATGCCATACATATGTAATCATGTACATACAGAGATCAAAACTTATCATTTTTATACAGGTCTGTACATTTTTCAATCATATGCCCATATAATTAGCTGAGGCGTCAGCAGAGCCTGTTCTTCATTAGGCAGGCAGACTTTACACAGTGGTCTTTCCCCACCGCGCCTTGGCGGCAGCTGCCCCAAGCTTCAGCGCGTCCCTCAACACGTAGTCCTGGACCATGGAATGTGCCAGTCTGCAACACTCAGTCGGGGTCAACTCCTTCAGTTGGAAGATCAGCAGGTCTCGGACCACCCAGAGAGCGTCCTTCACCGAGTTGATGATCCTCCAGGCACAGTTGATGTTCGTCTCGGTGTGCGTCCCGGGGAACAGACCGTAGAGCACGGAGTCCCGCGTCACGGCGCTGCTCGGGACGAACCTCGACAAACACCACTGCATTCCTCTCCAGACTTCCTCTGCGTAGGCACATTCCAGATGGAGGTGTGTGACAGTCTCGCCCCCCCCCCCGCAGCCGCTTCGAGGGCAGCGTGCGGTGCGGCTGAGAGTCCGGGCGTGCATAAAGGATCTCACAGGCAGAGCCCTTCTCACCACCAGCCAAGCCATGTCTTGGTGCTTGTTGGAAAGTTCTGGCGATGAGGCATTCTGCCAAATGACTTTGACAGTCTGCTCAGGGAACTGCTCGATAGGATCCGGCCTCTCCTTTTCCTGAAGGGTCTCAAGGACACTACGTGCTGACCACTTCCTGATGGACTTGTGGTCAAAGGTGTTTTTCTTTATAAACTTCTCCACGAAGGACAGATGATATGGAACGGTCCAACTACTCGGAGTGTTCCGCGGCAGCGAGGCCAGGCCCATCCTTCGCAACACCGGGGACAGGTAGAACCTCAGTACGTAGTGACACTTGGTGTTTGCGTACTGGGGATCTATGCACAGCTTGATGCAGCCACACACAAAGATGGCCATCAAGGTGAGGGTGGCATTGGGTGTGTTTTTTCCTCCGTTGCCCAGATCTTTATACAGTGAGTCCCTTCGGACCCGGTCCATCTTTGACCTCCATATAAACTGGAAGATGGCCCGGGTGACTGCAGCGGCACAAGTTCTGGGAATAGGCCAGACCTGTGCCACGTATAATAGCAATGACAGTGCCTCACACCTGATGACCAGGTTTTTTCCCGCGATGGAGGGCGACCGTAGCTTCCATCTGCCCAGTTTCTGCCTCACTTTGCTGATACGCTCCTCCCAAGACTTGGCGCATGCCCCAGCCCCTCCGAACCAAATACCCAACACCTTCAGGTGGTCGGTCCTGACGGTGAAGGGGATTGAGGATTGGTCGGCCCAGTTCCCGAAGAGCATGGCCTCGCTCTTGCTTCGGTTTACCTTGGCCCCCGGGCCCGTTCGAACTGGTCACAAATGCACATGAGTCTGTGCACGGACAGCGGATCCGAGCAGAAAACGGTGACGTCATCCATGTACAGGGAGGCCTTAACCTGCAGGCCCCCACTGCCCAGAATAGTCACCCCTCTCAGGCTCGCATCCTTCCTGATGGACTCGGCAAATGGCTCTATGCAGCACACAAACAAGGCAGGAGAGAGGGGGCAGCCCTGCCTGACTCCAGATCTGACTGGGAAGCTATCTGATTCCCACCCGTTGATTGAGACTGCACTGACAATGTTGGTGTAGAGCAGTCTGATCCAATTGCAGATTCCCTCCCCAAAGCCCATTTTGGAGAGAACATCTCTCATATACACGTGTGATATCCTGTCAAAGGCTTTCTCCTGGTCCAGGCTGATCAGGCAGGTGTCCAACCCTTTGTCCTGCATGTAGGCGATCGTATCCCTGAGGAGTGCGAGACTCTCAGCGATCTTCCTGCCCGGCACAGCACAGGTTTGGTCAGGGTGAATCACCGACCCTAGAGCAGACCTGACCCGGTTGGCGATTACCTTTGACAGAATTTTGTAATCTGCATTCAACAGTGAGATTGGTCTCCAATTTTTGAGTTCCTCCCTCTCCCCCTTCCACTTGTAGACGAGGGTGATGATGCCTTTCCTCATGGATTCGCTCATGGTACCTGCCCGAAGCATACTGACATACACCTCCAGCAGGTCCCGGCCAATCAAGTCCCACAGAGCGGAATAAAGCTCGACCGGTAAGCCGTCGCTTCCGGGAGTTTTATTCTTTTCGAAGGACTCGAGGGCCTTGGTCAGCTCATCCAGAGATAGCGGCTGGTCCAGCCTCTCCCGTGTTCTGTCGTCTAAGACCTCTGTGATAGAGGACAGGAACGACTGGGTAGCATAAACAATGCAATGAATATTGGAAAGGTTAGATTCAATGGTTGGAATAAATGTTACACTTGTGAGTGCAGACATGTCAAGTCTGCTTCTCACCATATGTTACTGTCTCTTGAAATGTAGTGAAAGGGTGATTTTAACCCTTGGTCCCTTCTTAGTTAAGATGAGACTCAGGTTTCTATGTTTAAATGTTCATTCTTGCATTCATGGGAGATGTGCGCATCAAAGATGGTGCACAACATTATTACAAAAACAAGGACACTATTTCCGCCAATAACAAAGTTCCAATCAACTATTTCCACAGACAATTCTTTCCAATCAAAAGGTTACTCACCCATACCTCAATCCAACATTCACATAGTCTGCATTCCAGTTTAGTATATGTGATGAAGTTAACAAATCATATTCAAACTATGATTTGGAGGTGCCGGTGTTGGACTGGGGTGTACAAAGTTAAAAATCCCACAACACCAGGTTATAGTCCAATAGGTTTATTTGGACGCACTAGCTTTCGGAGCGATGCTCCTTCACAACTACCTGATGAAGGAGCAATGCTCTGAAAGCTAGTGTGTCCAATTAAATCTGTTGCACTGTAACCTGGTGTTGTGTGATATTCAAACTAATACACTATCCAGTCATATCATAATGTGTTCAATTGTCTAACTGTAGTACATCTTCTAACTGTGGGTACATACTTGTGATTATTAGTAAACCCCTCTTTCCTCTTTCAGTAGTGGTCCACAGGGGATGCTTTGTCTAATATGATAAAGGAAAACCATGCCCATGTCTAACTCGGTAAGGTTCTTTACTGAGCAAGAACTCGTTTACAGCAAATTCACAAACAGTTACAGGCTATATTGACAAGATGGATATTGTTACAGGGACTATGAGGAGAGCCCAGATTTTAGGTCTCACTCCTTCATAAACTGCTCTCCCATCTAGTTCTTATAAGACCATCATAATGGGTAGTGCTTAAGGCAATCTTCCGTCATAACTCTTTTAGACCCTTAACCAAAAATTATTAATTCTTTTACAGAAACAGATAGGAGCCGCAAAGACTTTTAAGGGATATGACTATTCCCTCTGACATCGCTGATCCCAAAGGATAGTCATGATGTTTTGTGAGCTGTGTTTAAACTGGTTAGAGTTCCCCTGCAGTGAAATCTTATAATTAGTCACGTTCATAAGACAATTGAAAGCTAAACACTAAAAACATATCTGTGGTTTGACATCTGTTTGCAAGTCATTTGTTCCAAGTCTCAAAAAATGTTTGCTTATAAAATTTGTTATGAGCCCTGTAGAGCATTAGAACTTTTAAGAAGATATTCAATCATTTACTTGACCACAAGGAGATCTAATTTTAAACATTTATTTTAGTCAACTGAACGCATTATTGACTAAAAACTACTTTCTTTGCATTGGTAACTCATACTTTAAACTGGAGAAAGTAATGTTTCTCTGTTTCTTCCTGGCAACTCAGGGCTAACTCATTGTAAACCTAGAAACCATTGCCCTTGTCTCCAATGGAGAATACCTCATAATAAAAATACCTCATACGTTATTCTCCATAAATCAATCTTAGCTTTCCATGACTCTAATAATTTAAAACACCCAAGCTTACTATCAGGCCAAATGTAGTACAGGACATATGACCCTCTTCAGCGCCTTAAATGTAAAGGTGCAGTCCCAAGATAGAGTAATCTTATAAACATGTTACAAACCCATGAAGGAATACATGGCTTTCCTTTCCTATCAAATTGCTTCACATGCTTAATAAAATACGATGCTTTGAAATTGATATCTAGAAAGAATTTGACAGAGTTAAAGAAAATCCCGTTTAGAGACATGCATATACACACACACACACTGACAGAAGCAAACACATATGTACAGGTACATACGCACACATGCGTGCACATAGACAGAAGCAAACACGTGGACACACACAGTCGTGCACACAGAAACACTTGCTGTAGCTTCTTCTTAGACAGTACATCAGGATACAGGGTGACTTGTTTGCACTGTGGTTCAATGGGTTCTGTGATGACTGGTAAATCTGTTACATGTTCTGCTGACTTGGCCACACATGGCCTCACAGTGTCAGGGACCCAGGTTTGATTCCCACCTCAGGCAATTGTCTGTGTGGAGTTTGCACATTTTCCCCGTGTCTGCATGGGTTTCCTCGGGATGCTCCGGTTTCCTCCCACAGTCCAAAGATGTGCAGGTCAGGTGAATTGGTCATGGGAAATTGCCTAGAGTGTCCAGGGATGTGTAGGTTAGGTGTACTAGTCAGGGGTAAATGTAATGTAATAGGGTAGGGGGATGGGTCTGGGTGGGATACTCTTCGGAAGGTGGACGTGTTGGGCCAAATGGCCTGTTTCCACATTGTAGGGATTCTATGATAGACAGTCAGCTTGTTCTTGAAGGGTAAGGTCAACAATGCACTTGAAGATTGATGAAATCCCCCTTGTGCTTTGACTTTGGCCTTTGTATGTTCCCAATGAAGTCTTTCAATGTGTTTAGAATCTCTCCTGATGTTCTTCTCCATTTTGGTCACTAGCCAGGGACTCCCATGTCTTGATGGGGATATTTGACCTCTCCAGGAATGCTCTGAGGTCATCTGTAAAGAATTTCTGTTGTCCTCCTAGGGGTTGCCTTTTGTGACCAAATTCTGAGTGGAACAGTTGTTCCAGGAATCAGGTATTAGGTACACCAGTAACACTTCCAACCCAATGAAGGATGTTGAATCATTAGTGCCTCAATTAGCTTGCTATGACAGAGTGGCAATGTCACTGGATTCATAACCTACTACCCCAGGCGAAAGCTCTGGGGATGTAAGTTCATATCCTACCATGGTAGCTCACGACATTTGAATACTTTTTAAAATTGCAGTTAGGAAAGTATCTAGCTGGTCTAATGGTGACCTTGTAACCATTGTCAGTTGTTGTTAAAAATCCATCTGGTTTACTAATATCCTTTAGGGAAGGAAATCTGTCATCCTTACCTGGCCTCGATTTGGAGTATTGTGCACAACATTGGGCCCCAGATCTCAGGAAGGATGTACTGACCCTGGAGCGGGTTCAGAGGAGATTCATGAGAATGGTCCCAGGAATGAAAAGCTTAACATATGAGGAACGTTTGAGAACTCTGGGTTTATATTCGATGGAGTTTAGAAGGATGAGGGGGAGATCTAATTGAAACTTACAGAATACTGAATGGCCTGACTGGAGTGGATGTTGAGAAGATGTTTCCATTGCGAGGAGAGATCAGGACCCGAGGGCACAGCCTTAGGGTAAAGGGAAGACCTTTAGAATGGAGATAAGGAGAAACTTCTTCAGCCAGAGAGTGGGGAATCTATGGAATTCACTGCCACAGAAGGCTGTGGAGACCAGGTCATTGAGTATACTTAAGACTGAGATAGGTAGGTTCTTGAGCATCAAGGGGAACAATGGTAATGGAGAGAAAGCAGGAGTATGGGGTTGAGAATTGTATTAGCCATGATTGAATAGGGAAGCAGACTTGATGGGCTGAATGGCCTAATTTCTGCTCCTAAGTCTTATGGTCTTAGGGTCTACATGTGACTCCAGATCTGCAACAATCTTGTTGACACTTAACTGCCCTCTGGGCAATTAGGGGTGGTGAATAAATGCTGGCCTGGCTAGTGGATGTCCACACCCTGTGAAAGAATAAAGGACAAATGTTGGCTTCACAAAGGATGCTGGTGTTGGGCCACTTTACTTGCCTCTGGATTTGGAGGGCCTGGTGAAGACACCATTGGTGGAACTACTCAAGGGTTTTGAGGCTCTTGCTATTGGTTGTCCAAGATTCTGAAACACATTCTAGCTGAGACAGGGGTGGTCATTACTGCTCAGTCAGCTATGACCTTAGCTTTGGGCTTGAGTGCCTATCCCACTCTTTCCCTCAATCGGCTAAAAAACTGAGTTGGTGCATGGGGTGCGATGATGAATTTCAATCTCCATGTTTGCTTTCGTTGAGGAAGAAAGTTTGGACTGCTGGTGCTGGAGATTGGAGTCGGGAGTGCGGTGCTGGATAAAGCAGGTCAGGCCGCATCTGAGGAGCAGGAGAATCGATGTTTCGAAGGGCATGAGCCCTTCATCAAGAAAGAGGCTTGTGGGCTGGGGGGCCTGAGAGATAAATGGGGAGGGGGTGGGGCTAGGGGGGAAGGTAGTTGAGAAAGCGATATGTGGATGGAGGTGGGTGGGAAGGTGATAGGTTGGAGAGGCGGGTGGAGCAAATAGATGGGAAAGATGATGGACAGGTCAAGAGGGCGGTTTTGAGTTGGAGGTTTGGGACTGTAATAAGGTGGGAGAGGGGAAATGAGGAAACTGGTAAAATCCACATTAATCCCATGTTGTTGCAGGGTCCCAAGGCAGAAGATGAGGTGCTCTTCCTCCAGGCGGCGGGTTGGTAGAGTTTGGCGATGGAGGAGGCCCAGGACTTGCATGTCCTTGGTGGAGTGGGAGGGAGAGTTGAAGTGTTCAGCCACAGGGTGGTGGGGTTGGTGGGTGTGGGTGTCCCAGAGATGTTCTCTGAAATGATCCACAAGTTGGCATCCTGTCACCCCGATGTGGAGGAGGACAGTTGAGGGAGGTTCCCAAGATGCGGAAAATAGTCCATTTTTTTCAGGATCTTTTTCCTGATTCTAAACATTGAGTCACAGAGTCACACAGCATGGAAACAGACCCTTAGGTTCAACCAGTCCACATCGACTGTGTTTCTAAATTAAACTTGTCCCACCTGGCTACATTTGGCCCATATCCCTCTGAATCTTTTCTATTCATATGTTTATCCAAGTATCTTTTAAACGTTGTAACTGAACCCACATCCATCTCTTTCTCAGGAAGTTCATTCCCCACACAAAGCACTCTCCATGTAAAAATGCTCCCCTATGATCTTTTTAAATCTTTCTCCTCTCACTTTAAAATATGCCCCTGAGATTTGAACCCCCCTACCCTAGGGAAAATTGTCATTCACCTTCCCTATGCCTCTCATGATTTTATGAATCTCAGTAAGGCCCGCTCTCAAATCTCCAAGCACCAGTGAAAGAAGTCGCAGTCTTTTCAGTCTATTTTGACATCTCAGAGGTGTTGTGCTGTGCAAGTTGATTGAAAGTGAATCTTGGTCTTCCCTGCATTCATTGAGAAACCTATCTGCTTCAGAGAATGAGTCAATAATGACTGGGACTCAGTTTTTGATAGAACATGAAAATAAGTAGCAATTACAAACTGGAGATTAGTGCTTGATGGTGGAATGACTTTGCTTTTGGTTAGAAGGAGGCGTGGGGTGAACAGCTTCCTCTAATGTTTGGCTCTGATGTGGCCAGCATTTAGATGTTCCTTCCCACACAAGTAACACTCAGTAATTAAACTCCCCACAGATTACTGTTGCAGTTGGTGCAACCATGCAGAATTCTGAGTAATTGATTGTGATCTCACACAGATTTCGTTTCTAACAGGTTGGTGCATGGCGCTGGTAACTTGGAGATTGCACTGTGCTAATAGAATAGGGGAGAGCTAATATTTCAGCTGAGCGATTGTGACAAGACGTTGTAACTGATCATTTTCGATTGGTACCTGAGAATAACTAAGCAAGGCATTCTCCCTCACTGCAAGACAGATAGATCAAGATGTCTCATTTTTCTTCACATTGTTCCAGCTGGGGAGTGAGGGGAGAGCTAGAGGTAAAAACTGAAACTGGTGCTTGCTAAATCTCTTGAGATTACATTGAGAACCTAAATAGCTTGGTTAACTGCACCCTTTGTGTGCTACAGGTTTGAGATAGGAAACCCTGTGAGAGACATTTTAAAATGTAGCTAAATTGGCTGGTTCCATTAACTTCTCATTTTTATTTCAAAGTTGTATTTGCTGACCTCCCATCAACTGCAGGGAGCACACTCACTGCCTCTGATGTCAGGGACGACTATGCCACGTATCAGTTTGCATGGGAGAATATTAGGATGGCACGGTGGCTCAGTGGTTAGCACTGCTGCCTCACAGTGTTAGGGATCTGGGTTCAATTCCACCCTAAGGTGACTACCTGCGTGGAGTTTGCACATTCTCCTGGTGTCTGTGTGGTTTCCTCTGGGTTCCTCCCACAGTCCAAAGATGTGTAGGTTAGGTGGATTAGCCATGGCAAATATTTGGTTGAGGGGTGGGATGCTCTTCAGAGGATCAGTGTGGACTTGATGGGTTGAATGGCCTGTGCCCATACTGTTGGGATTCTATGAATATGACTATGTGTGATGATTAGGAGTGGGCCATTTGGCCCTTGAGCCTGCTCTATTATTCAATTGGATCATGGCTGATCCAATATTCCTCACATCCATTTTCTTGCCCTTTCCCTGTAACCCCTTGATTCCCTGACTGATCAAGAATCTATCTATATCAGCTTTAAATATACACAAGACTCTGCCCTCACAGCTCTCTGTGGCAAGGAGTTCCAAAGACTCTCGTCCCTCTGAGAGAAGTGTTTCGTCCTCACCTCACTCTTAAGTTGGCTCCCCTTTACTGGTGACTAGGCCAGAGCCTTGTTTTCCAATGTTCACTATTACCAGCAAAACAATGTTAATGTCCAGGGCACCTCTCATGCACAATAAGGCCAAATGATCATAAATAATAGGAACTGGAGTGGACCCCTCTAGCCTGTTCTGCCATTCAATAGAATTATGGCTGATCTGACATTCCTCATGTCCACCTTCCTGCCCTTTCCCTGGAACCCGTGATTCCCTGACTGATCAAGAATCTACCTATATCAGCCTGAAATAGGAGAAGGACTCTGCCCTGCTTCCACACTGCCTCACACACCCAGTGCCCACTGCAGTGTACTGCTTGCCTTGCATGAGGGAGCAGGGCAACTAGTGGACAGCAGACAACAAGAACTCTGAAGCAGGGCAGCCGGTGGGGATACAAGTGGGGTGACTGGAGAGGTAGCTAGTGATGGGGAGGTTGAGCACTTGAGTAACAAGAGGGGCAGCCAGTGGAACAGTAAGTGGAGATGGAGGCAGTGCGATGTGGAGAATCCATCTCCAACAACTTTGATGGTACATCTCAAGACCTTGAGGTGACAACTCTGCATAGTCCAGGTTTTGGAGGCATGCAGAAGAGTTGGAAGGGTGACTGCTGGATGCACAATTGTTGGTTTGAATGCTACGGTCATTGAAGACTCTCGTCTTTAGGTGTGCAAAGAGGACGCTTACCAATTGGATGCAGGTTGGATTTCCACATTGATGTCAGCTTCAATGAGAGGTGGCTGCCCAGGGAAGGGATATGATCCACATTCAGTAGCAGAGGTCATAAGGGAGGGGTGGACTGGGATTTGCTCTAGGAAGGGTTGGTAAAGGACTTGGATCTTCTTGAGGTTAAGGCGTGGACTGATTCTTCAGTATGTTTACGTGAAGACATTCCCAGCCTAGTGATATGGAAAAGGGCTCTCCCAGCCTCCAGCCTCATCCACATTGCAATAGCTCCTGGATAGCCCAGCACCATGGAAACAGGGCACCACTGCTGCTCCCGCTCCCTCCGTGCAACAATTCAAAGATGAAATATCCCAAGCAAATGCTTAAATTCAGCACAAACTGCCTCCCGAGCCTGATCCTCAAAGCTCAGTTAACAACTAAAAGATTCTGTTGCAGACCAAGTCTGACACTACTCCAGGCCTTGCATGCTGTACCACAGTAATTTTTCTTCATCCCCTGATTTTCTGGCACACATGGATGCCCTGAAGGCAAGAAAATCACACGATCACATCCCCCTTGAGGCAAATTGTCAGCGTGATTTGCTATTGTTTTACAAACACAAAATTTGAGCCAATGAGTTATTTATGTGAATGACATCTGAGCTGTAGAGGCATTGATGAAACTTCAAAAGTAGATTTTTCTAGATGTTTATAGCTTTCTTGGGATGTTTGTGCCCTCTTTGCTCCTGGGGTTCGGAGCACAGTTGTGGTATTTATGTTGCCAATCACGTCTGAACTTATGAATACAGATCATTGCTAGCAGCCATACTATCGAGGTCAGTCAGACCGTAATGTGTAACCATTTGTAAATCTCAGGCTCCAGGTCAGATATTGCCTTTGCTGCTGATTTTCATCAAATGTTTGTTTGATATCTGCAGCTGAGTTTGACATCTTATATTTTCCCATTCACATTTTCTCTTAAGTTACAACAGCGGCTGTTAACAGCTTGTTAGTTGTACTGTTAGGACACACAGATGCAGAACAAGTTTTCCTTAAGTATCTGGAGCATTTGTAAAGATGGGTTGCTGGGACACTTGGAGTTGGCAGGTACGGAGAAGGTAAGGTAGGTAGCCAACAGCTTTTTTCCTGTACAGGAATCTAAAATTAGAGGGCATAGGTTTTAGGGGAGAGGGGAGAGATACAAAAGGATCCAGGGGCAATTTTGTTCACACAGAGGGTTGTGAGTATCAGGAACGGGCTGCCGGAGGTAGTGGTGGAAGCGAGAACAATTCTGTCATTTAAGGAACATTTAGTTGGGTACATGGGATAGGTATGGAGGGATATGGACCACAGGTAAATGGAGCTAGTTTAAATTGTGAAAACTGGGCGGCATGGGTAGGTTGGGCCAAAGGGCCTGTTTCCACGCTGTAGACCTCTATGACTCAATATGTAATGTTGCAGTCTGTAACATTAATCAGTATTAGTATGTCATTTCATACTTCACAAACTGGCTTATGATTGAGTTGACAGTGGTTATAATCCCAGGGTTCTTCAGTTGCTTCACTTTGGGACATCCTGAAGTCACGAAAGGTGCTATATAGATCAGGCTTTCTTTTTAAATTGTTATGTCAAATACATGCTAGGTACCAAACTGGTTATTCAGTACAATGGGTTTGAGGATACACTATTCTATAAAAGTGTTATTGCCATCTAATGGAAACTTATAATGAGAACAGAATTAGGGTGGCACGGTGGCTCAGTGGTTAGCATCGCTGCCTCACAGCGCCAGGGACCCAGGTTCAATTCCATCCTCAGGTGACTGACTGTGTGGAGTTTGCACATTCTCCCCATGTCTGCGTGGGTTTCCTCTGGGTGCTCCGGTTTCCTCCCACACTCCAAAGATGTGCAGGTCAGGTGAATTGGCCATGCTAAATTGTCCACAGTGTGAGGTGCATTAATCAGAGGGAAATGGGTCTGGGCGGGTTACTCTTCGGAGGGTCGGTGTGGACTTGTTGGGCCGAAGGGCCTGTTTCAACACTGTAGTGAACTTAATCTAATAACCCATTGGCTTACAATGGCTGAATGGGTGAATCCCCAATGCTGGGTCTAGATTAGAGTGGTGCTGGAAAAGCACAGCAGGTCAGGCAGCATCGAGGAGCAGGAAAATTGACATTTCGGGCAAAAGCCCTTCATCAGGAATTTCCAATGCTACCAATGGAGGTATGGAAGGAAATGTGGTTTGTGGCTGATGATGAGGAATTGTAGGAGGATGGTGTGGTATACAAGCATTTCCATAGATTAGATAGTATGAATAACCTGTTTCTGTGCTGTGGACTCTGTGCAAAGGAATACATGATGAACTGTAAGACCTTGGGAAGCACCAATGATCAGAGGGACATTGATGTGCATGTACATCAGCCCTTCAAGGTATCAGGAACGGTGGATGACGTGGGTAAAAGGTCACATGGCATACTTGCCTTATTAGTTGAGGCCCAGAATTGAAGACTCCGGAGTTTATGCTGGAACTGTATAAAATGTTGGTGAAGCCACAGCTGAAGTTGTAGTGATTGTAACGAGATCAGCCAGGTGGACCTAGATAGAATAGGGATCCCTGATTGGGGCTGGTAATCTGGTCCAATCAGGGAGCCCCAGCTGACAGAGATAAATGGGAGTGTCAGAGCTTCTGTTCACACTGAGAGCTGGCTCTGAGGGAGCCAGATCAGTGTCAAATACAATACACATGTAAACAAGGGGTAACCTGGTGATGGGATACCGGCCTCTGTGAAGTTATTTCAAGAGTGTTGCATGCAGTTCTGGAGTCTGCATTGTAGGAGATTGTAATGTGATAACATTGTAGAGGGAGCAGAGGAGATTTACCAGGATGTTGCCTGGGCTGGAGAGTTTCGGTTATGAAGAGAGTTTGGACAGTCTGGGGCAGCTTTCCTTGGAGCAGGGGTGACTGAGAGAGGACATGATTGAAATGTGTAAAATTATGAGGGGCATAGATGGGAAGAAACTTTTGCCACAGAGGGGGGGGGGGGGGGAATCAAAGACCAGAAGCATAGATTTAAGGAAAAGGGGCAGGAGATTCAGAGGAGACATGAGAAAAGCAAACATTTCACCCAGAGGATGGTGAGAATGGGGAAACTCATTGCCTGTAATGGTGTGAGAGGCAGAAACACTCATCACATTGAAGAAGTGTTTAGATGGCCAATTGCACTATCAAGGCATGCAAGATAATGGGCCAAGTGCTGAACAATGAGATGGAATAGTTTGGTGTCTATCCTAACAAGCATGGACCTGATAGAGTGGTGGGTCTTCTTCTGTGCTGTAGATCTCTATGAGTCTGTGAGTAATTTTCCAAGAAGCTATACAATGACATCTGTGTTACCATCCTCAAAAACACTGGCTCATTACATGCTTCAGAAAAATCTGCCCAAAAAGGCGCAACCAACAATTTCTGCTTCACGGCAAGTTCACAAATGTTTAAGGTTCGCACCTGTGATCAACCTGCCTTGCTTACAATCAGGAACACAACTCCAACCTCTTACAAAATTGCTAAAATATTGTTCTTGGAGAAGAACCTAATGACAAAAATAAGTTAGAGAGTCATAGAGTCATGGAAACAGACCCTTCGGTCCATCCAGTCCATGCTGACCATAATCCCAGACTAAACTAAACCCAACTGCCAGTGCTTGGCCCATATCCCTCCAAACATTTCTTATTAATTTCCTTATCCAAATGTCTTTTAAACATTGTAACTGTACCTGCATCTACCACTTCCTCTGGCAGTTCATTCCACGCAGGAATCACTCTCTGTGAAAATAAATTGCCTCTTTTTAAAATTTTCCTCTCTCACCTTAAAAATTCGCCGCCTTGCTTTGAAACCACCCACCCGAAAGAAAAAACCTCTACCATTCACCTTATCTATACCCTTCATGATTTTATGAACCTCTATAAGGTCACCCCTCAATCTCCTACGCTCCAGTGAAAAAAGTCCCAGCCTATCCAGCCTCTCCTTGTAATTCAAACCCTCCATCCCTGACAACCCTCTCCGCTTGTTATATGGCTTTTAGGTTTTGAATATAAAATCTATTTGAAATGTTGCTTGTTTTTTTTGTGATCCCACTGTGTGCGTGGGCTATGCTTAGAAAGGGAAATTCATGCTGTTAATAATTTTTATTTTGAAAATGGAATTACCTCACAAAGTCTCACGTAACCTGTGCAAATGTTCCAAAACTATGGATGGCGAAATATAACAGGGTCCAGAAATTGAAAAATCTGCTTCCTTACAAACCATAACTAGACCAACAAATGTTGCCAAAACAATTGGAAATGTAAGTGGTATCAGTGGACGATAGTTGTGCAAAGTTAGTGTAGCTGCTTCTGTCACTTTGATAAAGCACAAACTGAAAATCAGGGACACATGGCCAATGCTTTTTCACCTTGCACCCATCAGGACACACACACAAGAATGCTTCATTTCAAATGATCACAACAATTTATATTGCAGGAAAATAAAAATATTTTGATGTGAGATTGATCTCACATCAAAATGCCAGCATGTGTTGGGTGGCATTGATGGAATTGTCAAGAAACGATACTCTGCTGGTGCTCTTGCCAGATTATTAATCTCCAGAGGTTTAGGTAATGATCTGGGGTCCTGGGTTTGAATCCTGCATGGCAGATGGTGGAATTTGTAGTCAATAAAAATCAGGAGTTAAGAGCCTGATGATTGGTGGTTGTCAGGGAAAACCAATTTGGTTCACTACTGCCTTTTAGGGAATGAAACTGCCATCCTTACCCAGTCTGGATGATATGTGACTCCAGATCCACAGCAATGTTGTTGACTCTCAGCTGCCCATTGGGCAATTAGGGTTGGGCAAGAAATGCTGGCCCAGCCTACGAAGCTCATATCCTCTGAATGAATACAAGAAAATCGGTGTTGGCAATGACGCCTTGGACTATGTCAGTGATTTGCAATTAGACATTGTGATGGGGTCTAACAGGTTTTCTCAAGTCAGCAGGCCTGAGCTTTGAGTTGGGAAATGTGTGCAAGACCTGAGGAAGGCAAACAGGAGAGGGGCCAAAGGCCCTCAGTACACTACTGTATTACTGCACCTCTTCCTGACTCCATGTGAAACTTAGCTAAAGGAAAGGAAAGGCAATTTTTTTTTAGGCCCTTTTGTTAGGCTATTCTATAACTGGGAATATGTGTGCTTTCCCAAATTCCATTCCAATTTGCAGAGTCCTAACAAACAAGGGACCCCTGACTGACACACCTAAGGGTCCTTGGTAGCTGGCACTTTCCCAGTGAGAATGTGTGAAAGGGGAGCTTGCTACCTGGTTGAGGAAAATTGATTTTCCTGTATGAAATTCCTTCTTGACACCTTTTCCACTTTCCCCTAATTTTTCATTGTAGGCCAAGCTGCCTGGGGACTGGTGGTAATTATGACACTGTTAAGAACGCACTTAATCCTAAATGCACCAACAGTAACTTTTTCAGCCATCTTTATTGCAGAGCTATTGGGCAAGTATGGCAAGGTGGCACCAATGCATTGGCTTCCAGCGACCAATCTAGCAGTGAGGCCACCAACAGTGCATCTGTGAATGGATAGGGTATGTGTGACAACAACCTCCTGACTGACTGACATGTTTCACTGTATATATGCTTGATGCAAAAGCTCTTGTCCAATTTACCTCAAAACAATGGCAAGCATTGATTGGCTCTGTATTTTTATTACAGCAAGATCTGTGCTCCGGTATTCAAGGGGCAATTACAATTCTCAGTGAGGTTTAGCATTCAGCTTGATGTGTGAGCCCAACCACAGAGTATTTAGTTATCTTGAAAATGATGCAAATTTTATTCCACTTGGAGAGTCTCCTGCTGATCAATTTTCTGCATCCTTGGTTCATGTCCAATATATTTCTGGCTCTTGGACTTGATTTTTTTTCAATATTTAAAACTTTTGAGTTTTACTTTTTATTAATATGAATTGGAAGTGAGAGTTACAATTCCCATCTCATGAATTCACAGTGCAAATTTGATCTGAGCAAAAATCTGATACGAATTAACAGCTGGACAAGTGATACATTTTTGCTGCTAGATTTCATAAGTTCACTTAAATTTGCCAGTGTATGTGGTGGGGACTGGTACAATTACAACATTTAAAAGGCACCTAGATGGGTATATGAATCGAAAGGTTTAGAGGGATATGGGCCAAGTGCTGGCAAATGGGACTAGATTAATTTAGGATATCTGGTCGGAATGGACAAGTTGGACCGAAGGGTCTGTTTCTGTGCTGTACATTTCTGACTCCATGTGATACTTAGTTTAGATTTCTTACAATATGGAAACAGGCTCTTCAGCCGAACAGATCCACAACAACCCTCCAAAGAGTAACCCACCCAGACCCATTCCCCACCCCGGCTAATGCACCTAACAACATGGACAATTTAGCATGGCCAGTACACCTGACCTGCACATCTTTGGACTATGGGAGGAAACTGGAGCACATGGAGGAAACCCACGCAGACACGGGGAGAATGTGCAAACTCCACACAGTCGCCCAAGGTAGGAAGTGAACCCGGGTCCCTGGCGCAGTGAGGCAGCAGTGCTAACCACTGAGCCACCGTGCCACCCTAAGCTTGTTTTTTTGCTATGACATAGATTCAGAGTCAAGTTAATATGCAAAGGAAGGATGATGCACATCATCCATTCTTGAATAAAGTAAGCATTTATTAGAATTTTTATTTTTAATATAAATTGAATAATAAATCCATTTCTGCCAACATGTTCAACAAGGATGAACTTAGAGGCTGTTCACTAGATTCATTTAAAAAAAAAAATCAAACCAATAAAATAAATTAAAGAACGGCAGATGCTGGAAATCTGAAACAAAAACAGAAATTACTGGAAGGAAGCAGGGGGTCTGACAGCAGCTGTGGGCAGAGACACAGAGCTAATGTTTGAGTCTGGTGACCATTCTTCAGAATGGAAACAATTCAGTAGGAGGTCTTGTGCTACAGTGGTAGTGTCCCTACCTGAGTTCATGTCCTACTTTGTCAGAACCCTATAGTTTTGAGCCACATGCTGGCCAGTTACTCTTGTGTGCAGAAGTGGCGATTGATTGGAAAATGAATGAAGGTGGTTCACGACCCAAGGAAGGCGCATTACCACACCGAACACAATCATGGAAGTTCATGGTCATCATAGCCATCTTAAAACCTGGTCCCTGAAAAGTGAAGGACATCGAGTTTAACGTTATTCACCTTGGGCGTGACTGTCCCTCTCTAGAAGTCAGGAAAGAGTTGGCGTAAAGGGGAACTAATTGAGCAGGTTGACCCCGGAGAGAAACTCACCCATTTCATGTCACCTCCTTAATCGGGCTCTAATGGGAAGGCCAGCGGGTGAGCTTCTGGATCGATCACCAATTAGGGCCCTTTGGTGCTCAATGCTTGGTGTGTGAAGGGTCTCAACTCACCATCTCCCTCATCATCTGCCTTCCCAGTGGAGGAGATTAGTGGCTAGTTTCCCGAATGTGGTGACCTGCCTGCCAGGTTGAGGGGTGTCTCCAGATGACCCAGGGTGGGGGGGGGGGGCAATCAGAGGCTCGGTTCAGGGGCAAGCGGGTGGCTGCTGATAGCCAACCCCAATCCTTGCCCCTCACCTCCCCCGGGGCTGCCTTTCCTCATATGCCACAGCTCACGAGAAGAACATAAAAGGTACTTCCCTACTCACTCAAGGAGATTCCTCGAGGAGAAGACCTGGATCGGGGTGGAGTTTACAACAAGGAAATTGACCACCAATGGCAATCTGGGTCACCAGTATCGAGGTCTGTGATTCGCTGAGAAACTCACTTATGTCTATGTGTTAATGAGCCGATTTGTTGGTGGCGGTGGGGTGGCAATTGGATGAGCTTTATCAGTGGGAGGGGAAGCTGTAAGAGACACTACCTAATATATCCACCACTTAATCCAAAAATGGGAAAAATCCATCCTTTGTCGTCTTTTCAACACGTCTGTAAAAATAACGAGGCTCTTTGGTCCATCAAGTTGATTTGGGTTTTTTGAAAAAGTAACAAAGAGGATTGATGAGGGCTGAGTGGTGGATGGGATCTATATGGACTTCAGTAAGGCATTAGATAAGGTTCCCCATGGGAGACTGATTAGCAAGGTTAGATCTCACGGAATACAGGGAGAACCAGCCATTTGGATATGGAACTGGCTCAAAGGTAGAAGACAGAGGATGGTGGTGAAGGATTGTTTTTCAGACTGGAGGCCTGTGATCAGTGGAGTGCCACAAGGATCGCTGCTGGATCTACTATTTTTTGTCATTTATATGAATGATTTGGATGTGAGCATAAGAGGAATTGTTAGTATGTTTGCAGATGACACCAAAATTGGAGGTGTACAGTGGACAGCAAAGAAGATTACCTCAGATTACAACGGAATCTTGATCAGATGGGCCAATGGGCTGAGGAGTGGCAGAAGGAGTTTAATTTAGATAAATGTGAGATGCTGCATTTTGGGAAAGCAAATCTTAGCAGGACTTATACACTTAATGGTAAGATCTGAGGGAGTGTTGCTGAACAAAGAGACCTTGGAGTGCAGGTCCATAGCTCCATGAAAGTAGAGTTGCAGATACATAGGAGAATGAAGAAGGTGTTTGGTATGCTTTCCTTTATTGGTCAGAGTATTGAGTACAGGAGTTGGGAGGTCATGTTGTGGCTGTACAGGACATTGGTTAGGCCGCTGTTGGAATATTGCGTGCAATTCTGGTCTCCTTCCTATCGGAAGAATGTTGTGAAACTTGAAAGGATTCAGAAAAGATTTACAAGGATGTTGCCAGGGTTGGAGGATTTGAGCTATCTGGAGAGGCTGTATAGACTGGGGTGTTTTCCCTGGAGAGTTAGAGGCTGAGGGGTGACTTTATTGAGGATTAAAAATCATGAGGGGTATGGATAAGATAAATAGACAAAGTCTTTTTGCTGGGTTGGGGGAGTTCAGAACTAGAGGGCATAGGTTTAGGGTGAGATGGGAAAGATATAAAAGAGACCTCAGGGCCAACATTTTCATGCAGAGGGTGGTGCGTGTATGAAATGAGCTGCCAGAGGAAGTGGTGGAGGCTGGTACAATTGCAGCATTAAAAGGCATCTGGATGGGTATATGAATAGGAAGCGTTTGAAGGGATATGGGCCAAGTGCTGGCAAATGGGATTGGATTAGGTTGGGATATCTGGTCAGCATGGACGAGTTGGAGCAAAGGGTCTGTTTCCATGCTGGACATTGCTATGACTCTATGACTAAGTCTATACCAGCAAAAAATACACACGTATCTACACTTGACCCACTTTCCCACAATAGGGCCATAGCTTTGAATGTTATGACATTTCAAGCAATTGTTAGTACTCCTTGAATTTCTCTTAAAAGAGTTTATTTTTAAACTCTTATATCTGTACTGTATGGTTTGTTGACTCTAGAAGCACACACCATTGCAATTTGTGATTTTTTTTCCTTCTCACAAATTCTAATCACACTGTGAGTGGTTTCTTGGACACCATTGTTTCATGATTGTGAGATCAATTCACGTGACTTTTAAATTACTAACATTCTGGACTCTCTGGTTTTCTGCCCTTGGGCATCACTGATATAACCATTGTACATACAACTAAGGCTTTGGCACATTGCAATAAAATCTCTGTGATAAAAATAAAACCTGCTGTTTTTCTCTTGAAGCTGTTGTATGGTTCTGTGCAAATAGTTCCATATCATCAGGAAGACACAATGTAGTTGTCCTACTTTACAAATCAGACTTTTACCAACTGTCAGTAATTTGTTATGCTAACAGAGGGGTTTTCTTTACCACAATTACTGTATAAGTGAGAAACTGAAAAACAAATGTGTGCAGGAAGAAAAATGCAGATGGGCAGCAGCAGAAAATTAATACCAAATGCAAATTTAAAGTTTTTGTAAAAGTTTTCCTCTGTTAAAATGCTGCTTAAAAACCAATGTTTGTATTTTCTTCCACAAAAAGAGAACAGTTAACATTTTGGCTGATGAAGGGTCACTGGATCGAAATGTCAGCTTCGTTTATCTCTCTCCACAGTTGTTGCTGGACTTGTTGAGCTTCTCCAGCAATTTCTATTTTTGTTTGTTTCAGATCTTCAGCATCTGCAGCTCTTTGTGGTTATTTTCATTTCCTTTACTTGGTTAAAAATCTCAAGTTGCTCAGTGTTGATTCGTGTTTGATAACATTCACAAATTATAGAACATTCACAAGTCATAGAGCTGTACAGCATGGAAACAGAGCCTTTGGTCCAATTCATCCATGTCGACCAGATATCCTAAATTAATCTTGTCCCATTTGCCAGCATTTGGCCCATATCGCTCTAAACCCTTCTTATTCATAAATCAATCCAGATGATTTTTAAATGCTGTAATTGTACCAGCCTCCACCATTTCCTCTGATAGCTCACTCCATACATGCACCACCCTCTGTGTGAAAAAGTTGCCCCTAAGGTACCTTTTAATCTTTCCCCTCTCATGTTAAACCTGTGCCTTCTAGTTTTGGAAACCCCCTACCATGGGGAAAATACCTTATCCATGCTTCTCCTGATTTTATAAACCCCTATAAGGTCACCCCCTTGGCCTCCGACGCTCCAGGGAAAGCAGCCCCAGCCTACTCAGCCTCTCCTTTTAGCTCACACCCTCCAACCCTGGCAACATCCTTGCAATGAAGAATGCTACATGAATACAGTTGTTGTTATTCCTCTCCTTTCAAATATTTCAAAAGTATTTTCACAAACTCCTCGAGGGAAATTGTATATTACAATTTTTTTTTAGTTCAAATTTCTCAATTTGCATGAAACCAATATTGAGATGGAATTCCCTGCTGTGCTGTACAGTGTTCTCCTCCCATCAACATTTGATATGAAGATGCGATTTTCATTGGATTGGCAATGTAGGAACTTCAGTTATGCAGCAGACACTTTGTTGATTTCATGTGTATCAAGGAAAACTGCACATTTTGATGCTCAGTATCCTGCACTAAGTTAACATGTGGTGTGTTTGCTTGGATAGCTTGCTGGGGTTGACCAATGTTGTGGGTTCAATTCTCAAACTGGTTGAGGTTACAATGTCTCTCCCTCTCAATCTCACCCCATGCCTGAGGTGTGATGAACTTCAGGTGAAACCATCCCCAGTCGTCTCTCTCTCTCTCTCCACAGTGGAGAACAGTCTATCCTATGGTAAGACTATGTTGACTTTACCTTCCACTTGTAGTATCTCCTCACAATTTAGCAGACAGCAAAGTGCCTCATATCTTTTTTTCTCTTTCGAAAGTACCTTTATTAGGATCATCGAACTGTACAGCATGGAAACAGACCCTTCAGTCCAGCTTGTCCATACCGACTAGATATCCTAAATTTGCCTAGTCCCATTTGCCAGCATTTGGCCCCATAGCCCTCTAAACCCTTCCCATTCATATATCTATCCAAATGCCTTTTAAATGTTGTCATTGTACCAGCCTCCACCAGCTCTGGCAGCTCATTTAATACATGTACCACCCTCTGTGTGCCCCTGAGGTCTCTTTTATATCTCTCCCCTCTCACCCTAAACCTATGCCCTCTAGTTCTGGACTCCTCCACCCTGGGGAAAAGGCCTTGATTATCCACCCTATCCATGCTCCTCACGATTTTATAAACCTCCGAAAGTCACTCTTCAGTCTCCGAAGCTCCAGGGAAAACAGCCGCAGCCTGTTCAGCCTCTCTCTATAGCTCAAACCCTGGCAACATCCTTATAAATCTTTTCTGAATCCTCTCAAGTTTCACAACATCCTTCCTATAAAGGGCTCCAGCCCGAAACATCGATTCTCCTGCTCCTTGGATGCTGCCTGATTGATGAGGACAGAGTGGTAGATGTGATCTATATGGATTTGAGTAAGGCGTTCGAGAAGGTTCCCCATGGGAGACTGGTTCGCAAAGTTAGATGTCATGGAATATGGGGAAAACAAGCCAGTTGGCTACAGAACTGGCTCAAAGGTAGAAGACAGAGGGTGATGGTGGAGGGTTGTTTTTCAGACTGGAGGCCTGTGACCAGTGTAGTGTCACAAGGATCAGTGCAGGGTCCACTATTTTTTGTCATTTATTTAAATGATTTGGATGTGAGCATAAGAGATAAAGTTAGTAAGTTTGCAGATGACACCAAAATTGGAGGTGTAGTGGACAGCGAAGAAGGTTACCGCAGATTACAATGGGATCTTGATCAGATGGGCCAATGGGCTGAGAAGTGGCAGAAGGAGTTTAATTTAGATAAATGTGAGGTGCTGCATTTTGGGAAAGCAAATCTTAACAGGACTTATACACTTAATGGTAAGACCTGAGGGGGTGTTGCTGAACAAAGAGACCTTGAAGTGCAGGTTCATAGCTCCTTGAAACTGGACTCGCAGGTAGATAGGATAGTGAAGAAGGTGTTTGGTATGCTTTCCTTTATTGAGTATTGAGTATAGGAGTTGGGAGGTCATGTTGCGGCCGTACAGAACATTGGTTAGGCCACTGTTGGAATATTGCATGCAATTATGTTCGCTTTCCTATCGGAAGGATGTTGTGAAACTTGAAAGGGTTCAGAGAAGATTTACAAGGATGTTGCCAGGGTTGGAGGATTTGAGCTGTAGGGAGAGGTTGAATAGGCTGGAGCTGTTTTCCCTGAAGCTTCAGAGGCTGAGGGGTGACCTGAGGGAGGTTTATAAAATCATGAGGGGCATGGAAAGGATAAATAGACAAAGTCTCTTCCCTAGGGCGGGGCAGTCCAGAACTAGAGGGCATAGGTTTAGGGTGAGATGGGAAAGATATAAAAGAGACCTCAGGGGCAACTTTTTCATACAGAGGGTGGTGCATGTTTGGAATGAGCTGCCAGAGGAAGTGGTGAAGGCTGTTACAATTGCAACATTTAAAAGGCATCTGGATGGGTATATGGATAGGAAGGGTTTGGAGGGATATGGGCCGGGTGCTGGCAGTTGGGACTAGATTGGATTGAGATATCTGGTCGGCATGGAGGAGTTGGACCGAAGGGTCTGTTTCTGAGCTGCACATCTCTATGACTGTAATTCCATCACGGCCAATCCAACTAAGCTGCACATCTTTGGATTTTGGCAGGTAACTGGAGCACCCGGAGGAAACCCACAAGACACAGGGAGAATGTGCAAACTCCACACAGTCACCCAGGGGTGGAATTAAACCCACGGCTCTGGTGCTGTGAGGCAGCAGTGCTAACCACTGAGCCCCTAAGAAGATAACCAAGAGAACTGAAAGCAGCACTACCTGTGTCCAGTGCAATGATTGAAAGCAACTTGTCTATTCTTGCCTCTTATTAATGATTTTTGACAATCAATTACTTTCTACATTTTGGAAAATGATGCACTAAAGTCAATGTTAGTTGCCGCTTTGTTTTATTTCGAGAACTCAGTTATGGTCAAGGGACATTACAGTGAGCACGCGTAGTGCAAAGAATTATTAATACAACTTAATGAGTGAGAATTTACATCTACCAATAAATCCACATACAGCAAGGAATGATAGAACAGCTTGCTGCTGAGGCCCCAAGCTCTCTAGGAATTGCAATGGGATCTATGATCTATGGCACAGGTCTGAATTGCAATTCAATTGCCCTGCTTCTCTTATTCTCCATCTCACCCTCACCTGAAGACAAGGGCCTGGACTACCTCTGTGCTACAGTATAGTGAATTGATAATATCTATCATTATTCATTTGTGCAAACTTCAGGTCAACTTCTCCATCATAAATGACCATGTCTGGATCATAATAGAAACTTCCTATGTAAATTTCTTGACTGGAATTTCCTTTTTCGTTTTTCTTTGTCATACCTTTTCCATTTCCATTTCCCTAAGCTCCTTGTCATTCAAATCCAGGAGTTATTACTTCTATCCCCTGCAACTTTATAATAATTAAAAGATTGAAACAGTTTCTACCCGACTGTTAGAATACTGAATGGACTCAAACTCTTAACATTTATTTGTACTTGTGTTTTTGTTTTTGCTGCTGTTTACCTATTATTTACTATCTATGATACTTAACTCTGTGATCTGCCTGTATTGCTCGCAAGACAAAGCTTTTTACTGTGCCTCTGTGCACATGACAATAAATTAATTAAAATAAATTAAATTTAATATTCTGTTCTGTAGATAATTTTCTCCTTGTTTCTCTTTGTGACTGAAATAACTGCAGAGGCCAGTATCCCGTCACCAAGTCACCCCTTATTTACTTGTGCACTCCACTGGCTGTGACCAGTCAGCTCAGAGTCAAACCCTGAAGTGAAGAGATTCTGAATCCCCTGTTTATGCTGGCCAGCCAGGGCTCCCTGATTGAGGTTGTTAACCTGGCTTAATCAAGGATCTCAAAGTCGATGAGATTCACCAGATTCCAGTCACGACAGTGACATTGCTCCTGTCGATCACCATTAATCATGCCCCAAACGCCGACTCTCCTGCTTCTTGGATGCCTCCTGACCTGCTGTGCTTTTCCAGCGCCACACTTTTCAACTCTGATCTGCAGCATCTGCAGTCCTCGCTTTCCTCTTAATATTCAGTTTTGTGCAGCCTGACACAAGTTAATGTCCTGGACATTCAGAAACGTTCAAGTGTTAAAAATGTTGGGATATCTGCTTGACATGGACGAGTTGGACCGAAGGGTCTGTTTCCGTGCTGTACATCTCTATGATTGTACTCTCAGCTGTAATTGTCTCATGTGTAGGCTGGCAAAAAAATCTCTGCTCCTGCAGAGCAGTAATTCAGGGAGATGTTGGCACAATGGTAATGCCATTAGACAAGTAATCCTGAGGGGGAGAATCAACGTTTCGGGCAAGAGCCCTTCATCGGGAATGGGGGCAATTCATCATTCCTGATGAAGGGCTTGTGCCCGAAACGTCGATTCTCCTGCTCCTTGGATGCTGCCTGGCCTGCTGTGTCCTCACTTTCTCCTAAGTAATCCCAAGGCCTAGTTAAACTTCTGGGAACCTGGGTTCAAATCCCATCACAGCTTCTGGCTGTAATTAAATGCAATGAAAATCCTGGAATTGTAAAACAGCCCATTGTTGCAAAAACCCCTCAACTCCATGGGTGAAGGAGATCTGCCCTGGTTATCGGGTCTGGCCAATAGGTGACTCCAGACCCACTGTCACATGCTGGTCTCTTAACTACCCTCCGAAATGATCCAACAAGTGACTTGGTGGTTAGGGATAGATATATTCCTGATGAAGGGCTTTTGCCCGAAACATCGATTTTCCTGCTCCTCGGATGCTGCCTGACCTGCTGTGCTTTTCCAGCACCACTCTAATCCAGAATCTGGTTTCCAGCATCTGCAGTCATTGTTTTTACCTTGGTGGTTAGGGAACAAATGCTGGGTTTGTCCGCAATGCTCACAGTCCATGAAGGAATAAATTAATCAGGCACTGAGAAAAAAAACAATTCCTAAGACTGTTTGCATGTGGAAGGTAACAAAATGCACACTCCCGGGTCGAACTGATGAACATTTGAGCCCCATCTACAGATCGGATACTTCAGCTGCTTGATGCAGGCCAAAAATTCTCAGTTAAAAATCACACAACACCAGGTTATAGCCCAACAGGTTTAGTTGGAAGCACTAGCTTTTGGAGCGCTGCTCCTTCATCAGGTGGTTGTGTAGTACACAATTGTAAATCACAGAACTTATAGCATTTATTGTACTCCTGATGAAGGAGCAGCGCTCTGAAAGCTAGTGCTTCCAAATAAACCTGTTAAACTATAACCTGGTGTTGTGTGATCTTAACTTTGTACGCCCCAGTCCAACACTGGCATCTCCAAATCAGAAATTCTCAAGTTGCCATAGGTGACTTTTGTGCTGTTTGACAGATTTGACAGCATTCTTGAGAATCCTGGCATATCTTGCAGCAAATGGAGAGGGAATAAAGCTTGTTTCCAATTCTTGCTGCTATTATAGCTGTTTTCGGAGAGCCTGTGGAGAAGGGGTACATGCCTACCAGATGGGGGTGTCTGGAATGCAGGGGAAAGGCTGATTTCTGACACAGGAGTGCCAACGCATGCATAATAACACCACAATGTCATAAGCCTGCTTGTTTGAGTCGTGCCTTGATTGCAACCTATTGGTTTCTGAGCTGGGAGAAAAAAGTGGGGCACATTTGGATACATAAGCTGCAAGAATGAACATTTGAAGGCGGGGTCACTCTCTGAGGCACTTTGACCTCGCCCGCAGAGGCTTGCGTAGCTGCGAAGGAAGAGGTTGTGCCAGGCGAGGGAGCGGGAAGGGGGAGTTTGAAATAGAGACTTTTGGGTTTTCTTTAACCCGAAAAAAAACTTTACGTGCGTCTTCTTTGCCCCGGGGCCTTGCCTCCAGGACTTTCCGGGCCGTTGCAGACAGGGTCTCAGCTGGAAGATGGAGGGTTGCACGGGGGCCTGGAGCTTGAGCGTGCCGCTGCTGTTGCTGGCCGGTGCGGCCCTGTGCCAGCCCCAGGCGGGGACAGAGGCTGCCCTGGCGGTGGAGCAACTGGGCGACACGAACTGGACCCTGATCCTGAGCGGCGAGTGGATGTTGCAATTGTAAGTGGCAACATGGGAATGGAACGTGGCCCGGAGCGCGCGGGGCGGGGAAACCCCCGCCGTATGTATCCCCGGGAAGGGAATCCCCTGCTTCTGGGGGCGCGCGCGAGCGCGCGGCGGGACAATGACCCGGCAGCAGCCGGGGAATCCCCTCCTGCTCAGTGACAAGTGAGTGCAGCAGCAAAGGAGAGCGGCAATGAATGCAGAGCACTGGGCCCTCATTCTCCGGAAACTCTTGCACGCTGAATCATCATTTGGGTTGCATGTATTTCTTTGTTTTTGTTTGGGGGGGGGGGGAAACAGTGTTGCAATTGCAAGCTCCAGTCTGCTGTTGCAAACCATTTTCTGGATTAGTGGTGCTGGAAGAGCACATCAGTTCAGGCAGCATCCGAGGCAGTGGCAAACCATTGGCGACATCCTCCCGCTGTTGTAAAATCATTGTGCCCACCCATGAGGGCTCTCAACTCCCTCACCCCCCCCTTTTGCATTTTCCCTCACCCCCCCCTTTTGCATTTTCCCTCACCCCCCCCCTTTTGCATTTTCCCTCACCCCCCCCCTTTTGCATTTTCCCTCACCCCCCCCTTTTGCATTTTCCCTCACCCCCCCCTTTTGCATTTTCCCTCACCCCCCCTTTTGCATTTTCCCTCACCCCCCCTTTTGCATTTTCCCTCCTCCCCCCTTTTGCATTTTCCCTCCTCCCCCTTTTGCATTTTCCCTCCTCCCCCTCTTTGCATTTTCCCTCCTCCCCCTCTTTGCATTTTCCCTCCTCCCCCTCTTTGCATTTTCCCTCCTCCCCCCCATTGCATTTCCCTCCTCCCCCCCCCATTGCATTTCCCTCCTCCCCCCCCCATTGCATTTCCCTCCTCCCCCCCATTGCATTTCCCTCCTCCCCCCCCCATTGCATTTCCCTCCTCCCCCCCCCATTGCATTTCCCTCCTCCCCCCCCCATTGCATTTCCCTCCTCCCCCCCCATTGCATTTCCCTCCTCCCCCCCCATTGCATTTTCCCTCCTCCCTCACCTTTGCATTTTCCCTCCTCCTCCCCCCCTTTGCATTTTCCCTCCTCCTCCCCCCCTTTGCATTTTCCCTCCTCCTCCCCCCCTTTGCATTTTCCCTCCTCCTCCCCCCCTTTGCATTTTCCCTCCTCCTCCCCCCCCTTTGCATTTTCCCTCCTCCCCCCCTTTGCATTTTCCCTCCTCCCCCCCCTTTGCATTTTCCCTCCTCCCCCCCCCCTTTGCATTTTCCCTCCTCCCCCCCCCCTTTGCATTTTCCCTCCTCCCCCCCCCCCCTTTGCATTTTCCCTCCTCCCCCCCCCCCCTTTGCATTTTCCCTCCTCTGCTCAAATGTGCACTTCTTTCCCTTCCTCACTTTTGGAAATCGTGGTGCCGTGCCCACCCCATTGCAAATTCAACTTTTAAACCCCTTCCTGTAGCGTTTGTGGCCTGCCCTCTCCACCCACCCACCCCGCCCCACTGCAGGTTGCAGATTTTCTCCCGTTCAAGTATTTTGCCTGTCGCAGAACATGCATGAAGATTTGGGATATGAGAATGCAAAATAATAAGTGTTTTCAATCTGCCTGTTCAGATATGTTATAATACACTCCTGGAGCAGGTGGAACCTGAAGCCAGGCCTCCTGGCTCAGAGGTAGAGATACTACCGCTATGGCACAAGGGCCCAAGTGACATAATTATGAACTTCCTTGGGACTGCACTTTCACAAAGGTTTGTGGTCAGGTACTCTTCCTCCATTACTTCAGCTGTCTTCTGCTTGCCCTCAAAATATTTTGGGCCAAGTGTGTGTTCAAAAAGGGGTTGTTTTTCAGCAAAATCAACTGCACTAAGAAGGCAGCTGAAAACCTCTGTGATTTTTCTCCCCTCACCCCCCTTTGTTTTTCATTTGATGATTCTGCTTGAATATCCCTCAGTCTTGTGCTTCATCAGAAGCAGGAGTTGAATATTCGGCCCTTTGAGCCTGGTCTGCCATTCAATAACGACCGTAGTCTTAACTCGGCATTCTGTCTTAAACCCAGTAACCCTTGACTCCCTTATCCGTTGAAAATCTGCCTATCTCACGATCAGAAATGCTGAGTGACCCAGCTCTGTAGAAATGCCCAAAGGCAAACTATACACTGAGAGAAGAAACTGGCTGATCTCTCCCTTTAGAAGGGCTCATGCCTTGAAACGTCGATTCTCCTGCTCCTTGGATGCTGCCTGACCTGCTGCGCTTTTCCAGCAACACATTTTCAGCTCTGATCTCTCCCTTAAATGGGAAACCTCATTTAAAAATTTTATTTCCTGTGTCGTGTCTTTTCATGTAATTTTAATAAAAACTCTGCCACAAATATATATCTGTAACATGCGCTGGTGAGATATGAAGGAGATAAATCTCATGCTGAGTGGGCTAGTGTTTGATAGTTCTTGTAAAATAATCCGGTAGGAAGCTTGTTCAGGGTAAAACTTTGCAGAAATGCAAAGTGTGGGATTTGCTTTTGTAACATTTTTAAAATTTAACAATAGCATAAAAGTAGTCAAAGGTGCTTTATAAGCTAATCTTCAATGAGGCAGTTATTTAATGATATAAGTGTATCTGTTCTCTGATTTCAGTGAGCATATGGATTTTATTGAGGCTCTGTCACGATGAGGATGCTTTGGACATGTTGTCTGGTGGTATCGGGCATTTCAGAAATGCAGTCCAGTCGTGCAAACAAGAGTGTGCGAATAAAAATGAACAAATGTTGCCATTTTTCTATATCAGGCTTGCTTTCATGCGCTGTCATTCGAAAATTGAAACAGCGACAGTTTATAATCGTCCGGTGCCTTTCACATCAAGAAGCCTCTGGCATTGTTTCACAGGAGTGTTATGTAACATCGGAGTCCCATTAGGGAGATGTGGAGTCTGATGACCAGACGCTTCGTCAAAGGGACAGATTGTAAAGAAGGAAGTGGACACTGAGAGATGTCTAGAGAGAGAATACCAGAGCTTTGGGATCTGTATAGGCAAAAAGGAGAATGGAGATCTTGAACTCAAGGACAAACCAGAGTCTGGATAAGATGGATACAAGCTCACAGTGAGTGAGGCTTTTGGCTCACTGGCCTTCAGTCAGGGCATTGAGTATAGAAGTATAGAAGTTGAGAAGCTATGTTGTAGTTGTACAGGACGTTGGTGAGGCCGCATTTGGAATATTGTGTCCAGTTTTGGTCCCCTTGCTATAGGAAGGATGTTATTAAACTGGAAAGAGTGCAGAAGAAATTTGCAAGGATGTTGCCAGGACTCAAGGGTCTCAGGTTGAATAAGATAGGACTTTTTTCTTTAGAGCAAAGGCAATGATGTCTCACAAATTTGATTGAGTTGTTTTTGAAGAAGTAACAAAGATTGATGAGGGCATAGTGGTAGACGTGATCTATATGGATTTCAGTCAGGCGTTCAATAAGGTTCCCCATGGGAGTCTGGTAAGCAAGGTTAGATCTCATGGACTCCAAAGAGAACCAGCTATTTGGATACAGAACTGGCTCAAAGGTAGAAGACAGAGGCTGGTGGTGGAAGGTTGCTTTTCAGACTGGAGGCCTGTGACCAGTGGAGTGCCACAAGGATCGATGCTGGGTCCACTACGTTTCATCATTATATATAAATGATTTGGATGTGAGCATAAGTGGTATAGTTAGTAAGTTTGCTGATAACACTTTGCAGATCCTTCCAAAAGGCCTTGGATAAGGTGCCTCACGGGAGACTGCTGAGTAAGGTGAGGGCCCATGGTGTTCGAGGTGAGCAACTGGCATGGATTGAGGATTGGCTGTCTGACAGAAGACAGAGAGTTGGAATAAAAGGTTCTTTTTCGGAATGGCAGCTGGTGACAAGCGGTGTCCCACAGGGCTCAGTGTTGGGGCTGCAGCTGTTCACTTTAATATATTAATGATCTGGATGAAGGGACTGGGGGCATTCTGGTGAAGTTCACTGATGATATGAAGTTAGGCGGACAGGCAGGCAGGACAGAGGAGGTGGGGAGGCTGCAGAAAGATTTAGACAGTTTAGGGAGAGTGGTCCAGGAAATGGCTGATGAAATTCAACGTGAGCAAATGCGAGGTCTTGCACTTTGGAAAAAAGAATACAAGCAATAAATTATTTTTTAAGTGGTGAGAAAATTCAACAAGCCAAAGTACAAAGCGATCAGGGAGTGCTAGTCCAGGATTCTCTAAAGGTTGGTTTGCAGGTTGAGTCAGTGATTAAGAAAGCAAATGTAATGTTGTCATTTATCTCAAGGTTTGGAATATAAAACCAGCAGTGTGCTTCTGAGACTTTTTAAAGCTCTGGTTAGGCCCCATTTAGAATACAGTGTCCAATTTTGGGCCCCACACCTCACTGGCACTGGAGCGTGTCCAGCGGAGATTCACACGGATGATCCCTGGAATGGTAGGCCTAACATATGATGAACGGCTGAGGATCCTGGGATTGTATTCATTAGAGTTTACAAGGTTGAAGGGAGATCTAATAGAAACTTACAAGATAGTGCATGGCTTAGAAAGGGTGGACGCTGGGAAATTGTTTCCGTTAGGCGGGGAGACGAGGACCTGTGGACACAGCCTTAAAATTAGAGGGGGTCAATTTAGAACAGAAATGCGGAGACATTTCTTCAGCCAGAGAGTGGTTGGCCTGTGGAATTCATTGTCACAGAGTGCAGTGGAGGCCGGGATGTTGAATGTCTTCAAAGCAGAGATTGATAAATTCTTGATCTCGTGGAAAAGTGAGGGTAAGTGGAATTGAAATTCCCATCAGCCATGATTAAATGGCAGAGTGGGCTTGATGGGCTGAATGGCCTTACTTCCATTATGGTCTCAGGGACACCAAAATTGGAGGTGTAGTGGATAGTGAAGATGGTTACCTCAGAGTAAAACGGGATCTTGATCAGATGGGCCAATGGGCCGAGGTAGGCAGATAGAGTTTAGTTTAGATAAATGTGAGATGCTGCATTTTGGGAAAGCAAATCTTAGCAGGACTTATACACTTAATGGTAAGGTCCTCAGGAGTGTTGCTGAACAAAGAGACCCAGGAGTGCGGGTTCATAGCTCCTTGAAAGTGGAGTCGCAGGTAGGTAGGATAGTGAAGAAGGCGTTTGGTATGCTTTACACTTACCCTCACTTTTCCAGTAGCCTTTCATTCCTTGCGCGATCAAGAATTTATCAATCTCTGCCTTGAAGACATTTAACATTAGTCAGTGTAATGAGTACAGCAGTTGGGAGGTCATGTTGCGGCTGTACAGGACATTGGTTAGGCCACTTTTGGAATATTGTGTTCAATTATGGTCTCCTTCCTATTGGAAGGATGTCGTGAAACTTGAAAGAGTTCATAAAAGATTTTCAAGGATGTTGCCAGGATTGGAGGGTTTGAGCTATAGGGAGAGGCTGAATAGGCTGGAGCTGTTTTCCCTGAAGCGTCGGAGGCTGAGGGGTGACCTTATAGAGGTTTACAAAATTATGAGGGGCATGGATAGGGTAAATAGGCAAAGTCTTTTCCCTGGGGTCGGGGAGTCCAGAACTAGAGGGCATAGGTTTAGGGTGAGAGGGGAAAGATATAAAAGAGACCTACGGGGCAACTTTTTCACACAGAGGGTGGTACGTGTATGGAATGAGCTGCCAGAGGATGTGGTGGAGGCTGGTACAATTGCAACATTTAAAAGGCATTTGGATGGGTATATGAATAGGAAAGGTTTGGAGGAATATGGGCCGGGTGCTGGTAGGTGGGACTAGATTGGGTGGGATACCTGGTCGGCATGGACGGGTTGGACCGAAGGATCTGTTTCCATGCTGTATGTCTGTATGACTGAGGGAGGCTCTGACAGAAGTGTATAAGGTCATGAGAGGCATGGATAGAGTGAACGCACTCGGTCGTTTTCCCAGGGTTGGGGAAATCGAGGACTAGAGGCCATCAGTTTAAGGTTAGAGGGGGAAGAATGAAAGGGAACGTGAGGGGTAACTGTTTTATACAGAGGGTGGTACACAAATCGAATGAGCTGCCATTAGAAGTGGGTTAACAACATTTAAAAGGCATTTGGGCAAATACATGGATAAGAAAGGTTTAGAAGGATGTGGGCCAAGTGCAGGCAGATGGGCTCAGCGTAGATGGACATTTTGGTCGGCATGGATCAGTTTGGACCAAAGGGTCTGTCTCTGTGCTGTAGGACTCGATGAAAGAGATCAGCGACTGAAGTGACATATGATTTTATCAAAGAGTTGGGAAATTGCTGAAATTTTTGCCGTTTCATTTTGCAACTGTTTTCTGCTGAAATGGTTTGTGTTTTGTCTGATGGGTCCTCCCCACCGCTCATCAAGATGTAAGATCAGTCTGAGAGATTTGTTGCCACTGTCCTGTTTCTTGATGAGGATCTACTTGGTCTGGCATGGTGTGGTCGAGGACTACTACTTGGTAGTCCAGTGAGAATCAAGGAAGGATACAACACTTACATGAGTTGGAAAAAGCCTGAATGTATTCATTTACACTTTGGGCTTAAAACCGAGCCACAAATGAGGTGGTACAGTGTGTTCAGCTCTTCACAAATGTTTTTATTCAGCCATGTGATGGTGAAGAGGAAAATCAGGGCTGGTTAGGGTGAGTGGGGAAAGATATAAAAGGGACCTAAGGGGCAACTTTTTCACAGAGGGTGGTGCATGTATGGAATGAGCTCGAAACGTCTATTCTGCTCCTTGGATGCTGCCCGATCAGCTGTGTTTTTCCAGCACCACACTCTCTACTCTGCTAGAGGAATTGGTGGAGGCTGGTGCAATCACAGCTTTGAAAAGGCATCTGGATGGGTACATGAATAGGAAGGTTTTAGAGGGATATGGGCCAAGTGCAAGCAAATGGGACTGAATTAGGTTAGGATATCTGGTCGGCAGGGTTGGAAGATTTGAGCTATAGGGAGAGGTTGAATAGGCTGGGGCTGTTTTCCCTGGAGCATCCGAGGCTGAGGGGTGACCTAATAGAGATCTATAAAATCATGAGGAGCATGGATAGGGTAAATAGACAAAGTCTCTTCCCTGGGGTGAGGAAGTCCAGAACTAGAGGGCATAGGTTTAGGGTGAGAGGGGAAAGATATAAAAGAGACCTAAAGAGCAACGTTTTCACGCAGAGAATGGTACGTGAGCTGCCAGAGGATGTGGTGGAGGCTGGGGCAATGACAACATTTAAAAGTCATCGGGATGGGTTTATGAATAGGAGGGGTTTGGAAGGATATGGGCCGGGTGTTGGCAAGTGGGCCTAGATTAATTTAGGATATCTGGTCGGCATGGACGAGTTGGACTGAAGGGTCTGTTTCTGTGCTGTACATCTCCATGACTAAGTGTTCGAGAGCAAATGTGGGTGAATTTTACTTCTTTGTTTGAGTATGTGACAATAATTAACTGAGGTATTCGATTTCACCCCCCCCCACCCCAACCAACCCACAGACAGTCTATTTAATTCCTGAAAGTGACAGGAGGTTGCGGCTCCTGCTAGTTGTCCCAGAGTTTATCCAGTCAGAGTAAGAGTCAGACTAAAAGTCAGAGTTGCTCATGGTTGCGAAAAGTGTGGCCCTGTTGTAGAGTTTGTCATTCTGTTTATCCGTGCCTCAGCTTTTGGGGACACGTTAATGAAATGTCTGCTGCAGTACGCCAAGGAAGAGGTCCCCCTCTTGTTTCACCAATGTGGGGAATTTGGAGTGGCTTCATTTTCAAGTTGCATTATTGTGGCTGAATTGTACTTGTGGGAAAATATCATCACTTTAATGGATAATTTATTCCTGTGTTTGCGTGTGTAGAAAACTCAAGAGTAGAAACGGGTTATCTTTCAGAGATCTGCTCGAACCGGATAATGGAGTGGGTGCAGTATATTTAACTCAAGTGTGACTCCACCCCCACAGCGTTTATTTAAGATTGGTGCTTGACAATACAGAACCTTACTTTGTGTTTACCTTTTCGAAAACATAACAAGTATGTGCATTTTTTTAAAAAGCACCTATTTTTTTCTAAAATGTTAAAAAAAGCTAAATTAACACTGTCATTTCAGAACAATATTTTGCTTGCTCTGAAAATATAACCTTATTGCATCCATTCCTTTTGAAGGTTGTGATGTGGTTTAGCAGTTAACTATGGAAAATAAGGCTAAGTGATTTGAAAGCTTTGGTAGCATGATTTGGAGATGCCAGTGTTGGACTGGGGTGTACAAAGTTAAAAATCACACAACACCAGGTTGTAGTCCAACAGGTTTAATTGGAAGCACTAGTTTAAAATTGGAAGTACTCCACTACCACCTGATGAAGGAGCAGTGCTCCGAAAGCTAGTGCTTCCAATTAAACCTGTTGGACTATAACCTGGTGTTGTGTGATTTTTAGCTTTGGTAGCAGGCTTTGTTCATTATGCAGCATTATGGGCAGAAGACAAGACAGGAGATAAGATTAGATTAGATTCCCTACAGTGTGGAAACAGGCCCTTCGGCCCAACCAGTCCACACCGATCCTCCGAAGAGTAACCCACCCAGACCCATTTCTCCCCTGACTGATGCACCTAACACTACGGGCAATTTAGCGTGGCCAATTCACCTGATTTGCACATCTTTGGGTAAGATAGTCTAAGTTTTCATGGAATCCTTACAGTGTGGAAACAGGCTATTTGGCCCAACAAGTCCACACCGACCTTCCAAATAGCATCCCACCCAGACCCATTCCACTACCGTATTATCCTATATTGTCCCTAACTAATGCACCAAGCCTACACATCCCTGAACATTATGGTCAATTTAGCTTTGGCCAATCTACTTAATCTGCACACTACTCCCTTTCCGACATGACCACCCTCGGCCTCCTCCATTGCCAAAACAAACCACAACGCCTATTGGAGGAACAAGCCCTTACCTTCCACCTGTGCAGCCTACAGCCCGGAGGATTCAACATTGAGTTCCCCAATTTCAAATAACCTCCCCCTCCCCATCCCCTGACTCTCTTCCCAGCCCCTCACTCTCCCTTCCACTGCTCCCTGTCATCAACCAGATTCGTTCCTCCCATTGACCAACCAGGTCGTACCCTCTACCTGTCTTCACCTATCCCCACTTCACCATCCTGCCCCCACCACCCCCTTTATCTGCAGCTCCCCCTGCCAGTCACCTGTGGACAGCAGCAGAAAACCAGAACACCTGGAGGAAACCCACGCGCACACGGGGTGTTCAAACTGCACACACAGCCATGACACCCCCCCTGAGGCTGGAATCGAACCCGGGTCCCTGGTGCTGTGAGGCAGCAGTGCTAACCACTGAGCCACCGTGTCGTTAAATGTTTTTAAGCTCAGAGGTGGGGGTGGTAATGAAAGATGCAGAACCCAGCCTTGAGACTTCACTTTTGTGATCTCGCCAGTATCCCTCTGAGCTGAGAGCTCTCCCTAGTTGTTGACCCCCTTAACGATTAGCATATTATTCCCAGTGAGCTTCTTTCTGCAGTGCGGCTGAAAGATTTTATACTGCCTGCAGTCCACCCTTTACAGGTTACAAAGCAGACTCATCAACGTTAGCAGCAATAAACAATGGGTTTATTTTTAAACTGAGCTATTTTCATATTTTGACTCCGAAAACTTGACATCCACTTGTATGGCCGCAGTGGTGAATGAGAACGGTCCGTGCTGCACCGTCGTTGCATGAGAATGGTCCACCTCTTGTTTTCAGTCAGTACTGTATTGTTTTAGCTGTGAGCTGATTTATGAATTGAAGTGCTGTGATGTGCATCGTCAAAGGTGAGGTGCTGTTTAATGGGACAAGGTCTATATGGACTTCAGTAAGGCTTTCGATAAGGTTCCTCATGAGAGACTGGTTAGCAAGGTTAGATCACATGGAATACAGGGAGAGCTAGCCATTTGGATACAGAAGGTAGAAGACAGAGGGTGGTGGTGGAGGGTTGTTTTTCAGACTGGAGGCCTGTGACCAGTGGAGTGCCACAAGGATCGGTGCTGGGTCCTCTACACTTTGTCATTTACATAAATGATTTGGATGTGAACATAGGAGGTATAGCTACTAGGTTTGCAGATGACTCCAAAATTGGAGGTGTAGTGGACAGTGAAGAAGGTTATCTCAGATTACAACAGGATCTGGACCAGATGGGCCAACGGGCTGAGGAGTGGCAGATGGAGTTTAATTTAGATAAATGTGAGGTGCTGCATTTTGGGAAAGCAAATATTAGCAGGACTAATACTCTTAATGGTAAGGCCCTAGGGAGTGTTGCTGAACAAAGAGACCTTGAAGTGCAGGTTCATAGTTCCTTGAAAGTGGAGTCGCAGGTAAATAGGATACTGAAGAAGGTGTTTGGTATGCTTTCCTTTATTGGTCAGAGTATTGAGTACAGGAGTTGGGAGGTCATGTTGCGGCTGTACAGGACATTGATTAGGCCACTGTTGGAATATTGCATGCAATTCTAGTCTCCTTCCTTTTGGAAAGATGTTGTGAAACTTGAAAGTGTCCAGTAAAGATTTATAAGGATGTTGCCAGGGTTGGAGGATTTGAGCTATAGGGACAGGCTAAACAGGCTGGGGCTGTTTTCCCTGGAGTGTTGGAGTGTGAGTGGTGACCTTATAGAGGTTTATAAAATCATGAGGGGCATGGTTAGGGTAAATAGACAAAGTCTCTTCCCTAGGGTGGGGGAGTCCAGAACTAGACGGCATAGGTTTAGGGTGAGAGGGGAAAGATATAAAAGAGACCGAAGGGGCAACTTCTTCATGCAGAGGGTGGTACGGGTATGCAATGCGCTGCCAGAGGAAGTGGTAGAGGCTGGTACAATTACAATATTTTAAAAGGTATCTGGATGGGTATATGAATAGGAAGGGTTTAGAGGGTTATGGGGTGGGTGCTGACAGGAGGGACTAGATTGGGTTGGAATATCTGGTCAGCATGGACACGTTGAACCGAAGGTTTCCGTGCTGTAATTCCCTATGACACTAAGGTAATAACACCGGGCTAGCAAGCCAGAGAATGTGTATGCAATGAGCTGCCAGAGGAAGTGGTGGAGGCTGGTACAAATGCAGTATTTAAAAGGCATCTGGATGGGTATATGAATAGGAAGGGTTTGGAAGGGTATGGGCCAAATGCTGTCAAACGGGACTAGTTTGGTTTGGGAAAGTTGTTTAGTGTGGAGGAGTTAGACCGAAGGCTCTGTTTCCATGCTCTGTGAGCCTTGTTTCTAAAAACAAAGGGCAGCACGGTGGCTCAATGGTTAGCACTGCTGCCTCACAACACCAGGGACCCGGGTTCGATTCCAGTCTCGGGCGACAGTCTGTGGAGTTTGCACATTCTCCCAGTGTCTGCTTGAGTTTCCTCTGGGTACTGTGGTTTCTTCCCACATTCCAAAGATGCGCAGGTTAGGCCGCAGATTGACCATGCTAAATTGTCCCATAGTGTTCAGGGATGTGTAGATTAGGTGCATTAGATAGGAGTAAATGTAGAGTAATAGGGTCGGAGAATGGGTCTGGGTGGGATACTCTTCTGAGGGTCGGTGTGGACTTGTTGGGCCTGTATCCACACTACGAGGATTCTATCTTCCATCTTGTTAAAGTGTTCACTAATCCCCTTTTTAAATAAAGCACTGGTCTGACCTCCATGTGCGTCCAAACCTGCACACCATAGTTGACTATTAACTGCTTCTCGAGGGTAGTTAGGGACGGTCAACAAATGCTGGCTGAGACGGTGACACCAAGATCCCGCGAATGGATGAACCAAGCGGCTGGTTCAGGCAAATGTCCTCGGTGAGCGGGGCTGGGATTTGGATCAGCTACTGAGACTCTCTCTTTGAGTTTGGATTTAGACAGTGTCCTTGCCCCTCCGCGTGACTCAAGAGCCTGTAGTGAGACCTAAAAGGAATGATTGTGCCATGAGGGGACGTGGTGGTTGTAATGTTACTGGATCAGCAATGCAGGAGCCCAGCTTCATGATGGGAAGGCCTAAGGTCAAACCTCACTGAGTGCGAGTTGAATTCAGTTACCACAAACTTCTTGAATAAAATAAGCTCACCAAATCAAAGAGCCCCTACAATGTGGAAACCGGCCCTTCGGCCCAACAAGTCTACACCAACCCTTTGAAGAGAAACCCACCGAGACCCATTCCTCTACTCTATTGTCCTATATTTACCCCTGACTCGAGCACCTAATCTAGACATCCCTGGACACTATAGGCAATTTACCATGGCCATTTCACCTAATCTGCACATCTTTTGAATTTAATGCTTCTTCATTTGTTATAAAAATCAGAGGGGCTGAATGGCCTACCCCTGTTGCCAGCTCTTTGGTTTTACAAAACAAAAGGCAGGTGTGAATCAATCGCTGGTTTAAGTAAAACTCCACGTTTGAACATTATGCTTTGATTTGGTTTCTTTTTGTCATTCCCTCCCACAGTCATGCCCCATGGTGCCCAGCGTGTAAGCAAATCCAGGCAGACTGGGAGGATCTCGGGAAGTCTGGCAGGGAGCTCGGCATCCATGTTGGAAAGATAGATGTCACTCGGGAGCCAGGTATGTGGAGGGTTAGCCTCTTTATCAAACACGTGTGGCTTACTCTCTCTGGGTGTGGTTTGTGAATCCTTGCATTGTAGAGGGGTCGTAGGTCGAGCACGCGGGCCGGCAGCCTCTGAGACAGACCGCAGTGGTGGCTGTGGGGAGGACCCTCTAGTGCATCAGCCGTGGGTCCAAATACCAGCCATGAGATGGAGACCATGCTAACAGGCAGTTTGACGGGATTGTGAGGCCGTTCAGCCCATTGTGTCTGCACCAGCTCCTCCAACGAGTGCCATTACCCACTTCCCGTACACCATTTCTATCTGAATAACCATCCAATGCCCCCTCGGATTCCTCAGTCGAAACCTATCCCCACCATGTTTCCAGGTGATGCATTCCACATCTCCAACAACTCGCAGGGTTAGACTGTTTCTCTCGCTTCACCATCGCTGCTTTTACGCATCATATCAAGTCCATGCCTCTAGTTCTGCGTTCCTCTTTACAAGTGGGGAATCTCTGTCTCTCTCTGTCTCTCTCTGTCTTTCTTCACTCTCACTCACTCACTCACTCCTCCATCACCACCACCATAATATGGCGGACACAATTGTACACAATTCTCCAGCTGAGGTCGGGCGGACCTGGTACAGTGTAGGAGGATATTCAGCCCATCGTCCCTTTACGGGTTCTATGACCTACTCTATTGCGAACATTCCTACTTAGTAATAGTTAATGTGCCTAAGGGTTCATGTTACCTGACCATAGTTATGTAATAAACCACACCTTGTTGAGGAATAAAACAGTTTCTACAAAGGCTAATCCATGGTCCATCTTCCAACACTGACTACAGAGCAACTCTTGGCCTATCTCTACACTACCCTGACCGGGGCAGCATGGTGGCTCAGTGGTTCACTGCGCGAGGGACTCTGGTTCGATCCCAGCCTCGGGTGATTGTCTGTGTAGAGTTTCTCCCTGTGTCTGAGTGAGGTTCCGTCAGGTACTCCTGTTTCCTCCCACAGTCCACAGATGTGCAGGTTGGATTGGCTGTAGGAAATTGTCCGCAGTGTCTGGTTAGATAGATTGGCCAAGCTAAATTGCCCAGAGTGTGCAGGGATGGGCAGGCTAGCTGCATGAGTCATGGGAAATACAGGGATAAGGTAGTGGGGTAGCTCTGTGCGGGATGCACTTTGGATGGTCGGTGCAGACTTGATGGGCCGGATGGCCTTTTTTCCACACAGCAGGGATTCTGTGATTCAATGATAAGGCGTGAGTTGTCTAGGTGGATAGCAAGGTTTATTCTCTAGGTCAGGGCACCCCCTCACTGTTCTAAGAAGGGCCCCAGCTCTGAGGTTCTTGACCCACCAACATGTGCTCTTTATCTGTCGATGGATGTTGTATAGTAGGAGGAGTTCTGTGGCCTGAAAGCTGAGGCTGGTAATTGGCTGGGTGCCTTGCGTTTGGACCACTCCGACCCTCTGTCCACTCACAACCAACTCCTGCAGTGACATAGCACCAATTGTCAAGCAGGGCCTGTGGTGGGGGGGGGGCGCAGGGGGGGGGGGGCAGGGGGCAGGAGGGAGCAGTTTTCGGGAACTGTGGACGCTGGAGATCTGAAATAGAAACGGAAATTGCTGGAGAAACTCAGCAGGTCCGGCAGCACCTGGGGAGAGAGGAAAAACAAGCGGTAACAATTTGTGTCCGGTGACCCTTCAGGGCTGCTTTCTCTCTCCACAGATGCCGCCAGAGCTGCTGAGTTTCTCTAGCAGTTTCTGATTTTTGTTAGCGAAATGTTTGTGTCCTGAAGTGTTTGTGTTCAAATGGGGCGAAGAGCGGATGGGACTGAGCTGCAAACGTGTCTGTGGCTGTACTGATTGATTTTAACATGCTCACGCCTCCTGGAGGTGATTGGGAGGGTGGCGTGGAATTTATAGAGATGTTGGACTCCTTGTCTAATGATGTTGCCCTCTTTTGGGGTATTTTGTGGCCAATAGAACATTACAGCGCAGTACAGGCCCTTCGGCCCTCGATGTTGTGCCGACCTGTGAAACTAATCTGAAGCCCATCTAACCTACACTATTCTGTTTTCATCCATGTGCTCATCCAATGACCATTTAAATGCCCTTAAAGTTGGTGAGTCTACTACTGTTGCAGGCAGGCCGCTCCACGCCCCTAATACTCTCAGAGTAAAGGAACTACCTCTGACATCTGTCTTATGTCTATCATCCCTCAGTTTAAAGCTATGTCCCCTCGTGTTAGCCTTCACCATTCGGGGAAAAAGGCTCTCACTGTCCACCCAGTCTAACCCTCTGATTATCTTGTATGTCTCAATTAAGTCACCTCTTAACTTCCTTCTCTCTAATGAAAACAGCCTCAAGTCCCTCAGCCTTTCCTCATAGGCCTTGCCCTCCATAGCAGGCGACGTTGTGGACTTTCTCCAGGGATCCGGGTCAGAAACCTACCCACTGAGAGCTACTGACCAACCAGAGCAAGGCAACTCTCTGCTCAACACCCCCACCCAGCAGTGGCTGCTGTGGGAATGACACCCACTGGATTCCCTTAAGATACAGGAGCAGAATTAGGTCGCTCGGCCCATTGAGTCAGCTTCACCACTTGTTCATGGCTGGTATATTTCTCAACCCCATTCTCCTGCCTCCTCACCTTAAACTTTGATCTGTTAAGGCCCTGCATGTAAGTAATATAGGGAGGGTTCTGGGGTGGGGAGGAGGTTTGTATGGGAATGAGGGAGGGGCAACTGGATTGTGGGTGGTAATTGAAAGGGGATGATCTCTCCCTGATGCCACCTTCCTCAGAGGGTCATCAATCTGTGGAGTTCACTACCCCTGAGTGCTGTGGATAAATTTAAGGTAGAGAGAGCCAGATTTTTAATTAGCAAAGGTAATGTCACCATTGTCTTAACAGCCCATAGTCCTGCACTCTCATTGGAGAGCGACATCTTGGGGTGGTTTAAACTGAGGATATCCGCACCTCCGTGACGGGAGAGCTTGAGAAGGAAAGTCCTTCATGGTCACTTCAGCTGGTGGTGGGAATTGAACTCCCACTGTGGACATCACTCTGTACAACAAATCAGCTGTGCAGCCAATTGAGCTAACCAGCTCCTTATTTAATTAGTAACGGGTTCTGGGGAATGGGCAGGAAAGTGGACTTGAGGCTGAGGTGAGATTGCTGTGATCAGACTGTATGGGGTAGCTGGTTGGAGAGGCCTACTCCTCCTCCTAGCTCCCATGTCAATCGCTGTTCCTTGGTACCGCGTGTAGAGGAAGACAATGTTCAAAGCTGAAAAGTACATTGCTTAACACTGCAGTTTAGTATTTGATTTTTATTCAGAGGTGTACCCAAGTTTGGGAAGTGCTCACGTCTAAGCTACAGAGGGCACTCCATAAAGCATTTAATATCGTCTGCGCTGTAGTGTGGTACGTTTGGAGGTGGAAGGGTGCTTTGAGAATGAATCCATCACCATCCTGCTTCTGTCAAAATGGAGGGCATCCTGTCAGTTGCCAATGAAGGTCCTAAATGGACAATTAATGCCACCATGGTCAATATTAACCCAACAGCAGCTGGACCGGTCTTCACCAAAGGATGTCCACAAGCAACCAGACCCCTGTGGACTGGCTGTGAGCAGAAGTGGGGAGAGTGGATTCCTTCTTCCAAAAGGCACTTGTGCCCGATTGAGGAAGCTGGCATAGGGCAGTGGCTATCCCTTGCGATGCACTGTCCCACACCCCCCAGCTCCTCCCTCCCTTTCCCATCTGATTCCCTTTACTCATTAAACTTCTGCCTATCTCCTCCTCCAGTTTATTCACTACACTCTTCCACAGATTCATGACCCGTTGTGAGAGAAGTAATTCCTCCTCATCTGTGCTTTAAATCTGCCACCCCCTTATCTGAAACCTAGGACCTGTCATTCTAGGTTGCCTCACAAGGGGAAACATCCTGTCTCCATCTACAGAGGAAACTCCAATATCCAAAGGACACTGGCGGGGAGAATTTTGATAGGTTAATTGAATGCCGGATAACATAGTTTTGCCGAGCATCGGGATCTTTCAATCTTGCTGGATAATCCGAAATTCAGATAATCAAATGCTGAATAATCAAGGTTCCTCTGTTAATCCCCTTCAGCATCTCATGTAGCTCAGTTAGATCTCCTCTCATTCTTCTAAACATGACTGAGAATATCTCCGATCTGCTCAATCTCTCCTCATTTGACAAGCCTTTCACCTCTGGAATTAATCTAGTTGAGTCTTCTCTGAGCTGCCTTGGATGCAGTTAAACTCTTCCTCAATTAAGGAGACCAGAATTGGCAGCAAGGTTTGCTCGTGCTGCAAGGGAGGGTTTAAACAAGATTGGCAGCGCGTAGGGATCCTCAACAGCAGGGAGGCAAGTGTGAGGCTGGAAGGAGATATAGTCATCAGAAATACTAAGTTAAAGAGATGGGTCAGGCTGGAACACGGCAGGGAGCCTGTTGGATTAAATTGCATCGACCTCAATACAAGAGGGCTGACAGGTAAGGGCGATGAACTGAGAGCGTGGATAGGTACATGGGACTGGGATTACAGAAACATGGCTAAGGGAGGGACAGGACTGGCAGCTTCATGTGCCAGGTACAGGTGCTTTAGGCAGGACAGAGGTGGAGGAAGGAGGGGAGGGGGAGTTACATTTCTGATTAACGCGAGTATCACAGCAGTAATCAGAGATGAAGGATCATCCAGTGAGGCTTTGTGGGTGGAGCTGAGAAATAAGAAGGGGACGGTGACATTGAGATTGTACTACAGGCCCCCAAATAGTGAATGGGAATTAGAGGAACAAATATGTAAGGAGACTGGGGAGACTTGCAGAAGCAATTGGGTTGTCATAGCAGGGGATTTAAATTTTCCTAAAATAGACTGGGACTGCCATAGCGTTAAGGGCTCAGACAGAGTGGAATTTGTTAAGTGCGTTCAGGAAAGTTTCCTCAAGCAGCATATAGAGGGTCCTACTCAGGAAGGAGCAAAACTCGACCCAGTCTTGGGAAATAGGGCAGGACAGGTGAGGGAGGTGACAGGGAGCACTTTGGGACCAGTGACCATAGTTCTATTAATTTTAAAATAGTTATGGAGAGGGACAAAACTGGTCCACAGCTTCAAGTTCTAAATTGGGGCAAGGCTGGAATTAGACAGGAGCTTGCAGGAATTGATTGGAGTAGTTTGTTTGCAGGCAAAGGGACCTCCGGCAAGTGGGAGGCCTTTAGAAGTGAGATAGCTAGAGTTCAAGGTCTATATATTCCTGTGAGGGTGAAGGGCAAGGTTGACTGGAATACGGAACCCTGGATGACAAGAGACATTGAGGCTTTGACCAGAAAAAAGGAGGAGGTTTGGCTCAGGTACAGGCAGCTGGGATCACGGGAATCCCCTGGAGGTATACAGGGAATATAGGAGTTTACGGAAGGAAATCAGGAGGGCGAAAATGGGGCACGAGATAGCCTTGGTTGAGAAGATTAGGGTGAATCCAAGGAGGTTTTTAAAGTATATTTAAAGAAAAATATACTAGAGAGAAAGAATAGGGCCCCTCAAGGATCAAACTGGACACGTGTGTGTGTGTGTGTGTGTGTGTGTGTAGAACTGCAGGATATGGGCTATGTTCTCGATGAATATTTCTCTCTTTATCGTGGAGACAAACATGAAGATTTGAGAACTAGGGGAGGTTAGTGGTGTGACCTTGGGGACAGTCCATATCACAGTCGATGTATTAGAATGTATGAAGGTGGATAAACCTCCTGGTCCTGATCAGATATATCCAAGAACGCTGCAAGAGGTCAGAGAAGAAATTGTGGGAGCCCTGGCTGATATTTTTGCATCATCTTTGACCACGGGTGAGATACTGGAAGATTGGAGGGTAGTGAAGATTGTGCCATTATTCAGATAGGGCTACAAAGGAAAGCCTGGGAACCATGGGTCAGTAAGCCTCACATCTGTGCTGGTTAGCACTGCTGCCTCACAGTACCAGAGTCCCAGATCCAATTCTAGCCTCGGGTGTGGAGTTTGCATATTCTCCCCGTGGCAGCATGTATTTCCTCCAGGTTCCTCCCACAGTCCAAAGATGTGCAGGGCAGGTGAATTGGCCATGCCAAATCTTCCATAGTGTTAGGTGCATTAGTCAGAGGGGAATGAGTCTGTGTGGGTTACTCTTCGGAGGGTCAGTGTGGACTTGTTGGGCTGAAGGGCCTGTTTCCACACTGTGGGGAATATAATCTAATCATAGAGATATACAGCATGGAAACAGACCCTTCGGTCCAACCTGTCCATGCCGACCAGATATCCCAACCCAATCTCGTCCCACCCGGCCCATATTCCTCTAAACCCTTCCTATTCATAAACCCATCCAGATGCCTTTCAAATGTTGTCATTGTACCAGCCTCCACCACTTCCTCTGGCAGCTCATTCCATACACGTACCACCCTCTGTGAAAAAGTTGCCCCTTAGGTCTCTTTTATACCTTTCCCCCCTCACCCTAAACCTATGCCCTCTAGTTCTGGACTCCCCCACCCCAGGGAAAAGACTTTGTCTATTTACCCTATCCATGCCCCTCATGATTTTATAAACCTCTATCAGGTCACCCCTCAGCCTCTGACGCTCAGGGAAATCATCCCCAGATTTGGTCTGAGTTATAAGGAGAGGTTGGACAAGCTAGGACGTTTTTCTTTTAGAGCGTAGGAGACTGAAGGGGGATCTTATAGGAGTGTATAAAATTGAGAGGCATGGATAGGGTGAATATGCTCTGTCTTTTTTCCAGGGTTGGGGAATTGAGGACTAGAGGGCATCGGTTTAAGGTTAGAGGGGAAAAAATAAAAGGGAACCTGAGGGGCAACATTTTTTACACAGAGGGTGGCACACATATGGAATGAGCTGCAAGTGGAAGTGTTTGAGGCTGGTACATTAACAACGTTTAAAAGGCATTTGGAAAGATATGTGTTGGAAAGGATTAGAAGGATATGGGCCAAGTGCAGGGAAATGGGTTTAGTGTGGACAGACATTTTGGTCAGCATGGACCAGTTTGGGCCAAAGGGTCTGTCTCCATGCTGTAGAATTCTGTCTCTATTGTAGGTACCATCTCCTCGTTGCCTTGTACAGTTGCAGGCGCACTTCCTACTTTTATATTCCATTCCTTTAGCAATATAATTCCTCCTTTTCACCTGCTGTAACTTTGAGGGACAGCCTGATCCCTCAACACCGAAGTATTTTCACGTTTCTCTCCATTTTGCATGATAAATTGTCTTATTTGTCTGACCAAAATGGCAAACCAACCACTTACCTTTTGAAATCTTTCATTGTTTGCAATGTGTGTACTTGCAGTTTGATTCCATCCCTTTCAAACACAGTGCATGCGACTGTCAGAGCCAATTCTGGTCACCCGTTTATAGGAAGGAAATTATTAAACTGGAGAGGGTTCAGAAGAGATTTACCAGGATGTTGCCAGGAATGGAATGTTTGAGTTATAAAGAAATGCTGGAACTCTTTTCACTGGAGTGTAGGAGGTTGAGGGGTGATCTTAGAGGTTTATAAATTAATGAGGGATATGGATAGAGTTTATGGTAGTTGTCTTTTCCCTCGGATGGGAGAGTTCAAGACTAGGGGGGGTGACAGGAGAGACATTTTTAAGGTCGGAGAAGAGCGATTTAAAAAGGACATGAGGGGCACATCTTTTCGTGTGTGGAATGAACTACCAGAGGAAGTGGTGGACATGGGTACGGTTACAGCATTTAAAAGACATTAGGATGGATACATGTATAGGAAAGGTTTAGAGAGATATCGGCCAGGAACAGGCAGGTGGGACTAGTTTAGTTTGGGATTAGGGTCTGCATGGACCGAAGGGTCTGTTTCCGTGCTGTATGACTCTGAGACCTTCAGAATGACAGTCCCGCTGACAAGAACCAACTTGATAAAATCACAACTTGAATCGGAAAGTATCCGGGCTTGCTAATCGTTGCAAAACCTTGTACGTTGCAGAAGGAATAACTTTGCTGTAATCTGCACCATACAGCGTCTCTTAGAATCTGGATGAGCAAATTAGTCTAATCAGTCTTGAGAATGTTCTGTAGAAAAAGAGGAAATCTTAATATGTGCACTTCAGTTGATGGAACATGTTTGTGTCAATTGGGTTAATTTAAGAAATGAATTTGCAGAAAACTATCCTGCTTGAAGTGTCACTCCAGGCACTCGAGTATAAAAACCGAGGTGGTACATTGCAAGTCAGGGAGCACTGCTGTATAGAAGGGGCAGTCTTTCAGGTTAGAGAACGGAGGGCCTGTACGCTCTCCAGTTGATGTAAAGAATCCCTTAGCACTGTTTCGAACAAGAGGTAAGGTTGGGAGAGGGGGATTTATCCCCAGAATCTCAACCAATGATTATTTCACCATCACCAAAACAGGCTGGCTGGTTATTGAAAAGGTAACGTTGCTATAGTCCCAGAGGAGCACAAGTCATGCAGCATGGAGCCAGACCCTTCAGCCCAACCAGCCCATGCTAAACACACTCCCAAACTGTACTAGTCCCACTTGCCTGCATCTGGCCCATGTCCCTCCAAATCTTTCGTATTCATGTACCTATCCAAATATCTTTTTAAACATTGTAATTGTACCCACATCCATCCCTTCCTCAGTCTGGATGTAGGTTTGCTCACTGAGCTGGAAGGTTTGTTTTCAGACGCTTCGTCACCATATCAGAAAACCTCATCAGTGAGCCTCCGGTGAAGCGCTGGTGTCACGTCCCGCTTTCTATTTATGTGTTCAACTTTCTTTGGATTAGTGATGTCATTTCCTGTGTTGGTGATGCCACTTCCTGTTGTTTTTCTGGGATCCAAATCGATGTGTTTATTGATCGAGTTCCGGTTGGAATGCCTTGCTTCTAGGAATTCTTGTGCGTGTCTTTTGTTTGGCTTGTCCTAGGATGGATGTGTTGTCCCAGTCGAAGTGGTGTCCTTCCTCATTCCAACTGGAACACTATCAACAAACCCATCGATTTGGACCCCATCTACCACCCGCTGAGTAAAAGAACAGGAAATGACATCACGAACCCAAGGAAACCTAAACACCTAAATAGAAAGCAGGACATAACACCAGCGCTTGACCGGAGGCTCACTGTTGACATTATCTAGTATGATGACGAAATGTCTGAAAATGAACCTTCCAGCTCAGCAAGCAAACTTACATCCAGAACCTCAATCTGAGCTACAAAAGTTGCTGACTTCCTCAGGAAGCTTATTCCATACATGAGCCACCATTTGTGTTTTAAAAAAAATTTACCCCTTGTGTCTTTTTAAAATCTCTCTCCTTTCACCTTAAAAATGTTCCCCCGAGTCTTGAAATCCCCCATCCTGGGGAAAAGACAATTACCATTAACTCTATCTGTACCCCTAATTATTTAATAAACTTCAATAAGGTGTTAAGACGGACCCGCGGGGTCCCGTCTTTGCGTGTTCTTTCGGAAGGAGAGACTCACACTGGCAACTATGATTAGACGCCGACAGCAGTTTATTCACAGAATCTTAACTGATACAACGAATCTACAGGCATGCATTCGTTGGAGAAGGCGTTCTCCCTTCCCGTTCAAAGTTGACACAATTATACTTTGCGCTGCCTGGAGTCCCCGGTCAGTTCGCCTTCCCCATTGGTCCATTCATCTGCGCGCGTTGGGGATCCGTCCTCCTATTGGCCGCATCGAAGTGCCTGTCCAGCTCCTGCTGTGCTTGACAATGGCTCAGCCATCCCCGGGAGCGGTTCCGATCCCGTATTCAATAGTTCATTGTTTCAAGGAATTACTATGCGTCTGACAGGCTAGCCATTTTCAATAGTTTTAGTTTAACTAAATTGTCAATTACACTTATCAACTTTAGACTTAAATAGAGCCATTCACACTCACTAGTTACAGGTTCCGATAGAGCAATTCACACTTGTCTAACAGTTACAGATTCCGATCAATTTCTTTATTAATCCCGAGTTTCGATGGGGCAATTGATACTGGCTGGTATTTACAGGCTCCAAGATTTAATTAACATTATGCATATCCCTTACAAGCTCCAGCAGTCATGCAATCGCCTGCAGCAGCTCGCTTGGCTGTTGTTAACCATTTCAGGGCTGGAAGTGTCACCCTCCCTAGCCCTACATTAAACACCGCAGTGAAATCTCCCCAACAAAGGTCACCTCCCAACCTCCCATGCTCAAGTGAAAAATGTCCCCGACTGGTGGAGAGTTTAACCTGAGGGTCGCCATGTCTCAGGCGAGGGGGAGAGGTGGAGAAGGAGAGTGCTCCATGGTTAACTCAGCGTTTTGTATTTCAAAAATATATTTTATTCATAAATATACTTACACATACACTGTTACTGAAACAGTTCGGTTCTGTAGAGTAGTATATGAAGGAAACAAACCCAAGGCATTTCTTTCTTCAACAAGATTATATTTACATATATTTGAGGCATCAGGAGGGTCTGATAACTGAACAGGCCTCTATTTAACTTCAGCAGGAAGACCTCAGACAGTGGTCTTTCCCCACTGCGTATTGGTGGCTGCTGTCCCAAGCTTCAGTGTGTCTTGCAGCACGTAGTCCTGGTCCTTGGAATGTGCCGGTCTGCAACACTTGGTCAGGGTCCGGTGTGAGAATCGAACCCACACTGTAAGCAGCACTCTGCGTCGCAAACCAGCCGTCCAACCAACTGAGCTGGTCATTGTCACGTGGTTAGCACAGGGTGGCATGGGCAAGTAGGACCGAAGGGCCTGTTCCCGTGCTGTCGACCTCTATGACGCTTACCTCATGGTTGCTCATGAGGGCTTGTTGTGTGCACTTCTTGCATTACCACTGTGGTCACAACTCCACAGATGCTTGAATTTTAATTTGCTCTGAAGCAGGCGGTCATAATAGACGCTATGAAAATGCAGTTTTTGTAATCTGGAACTCCTGTTTAGTAAAATATATTAATCAGACTGCATTTGTAAACACTTGTAAAAAAAAAAAACTTTATTTGCTAGTGAAATAATGAAGTAAGCGGACTGTAACAATCCAGAGAAATCTTTCAAAGTGTATTGATGTCATTTAGACTATTGGGACATGTCCTATGATTTATCTCAAATAAATTGGTACAAAATATAAACTGAGGATCAAATTGCTCTTGTTTGTGATATTGGCTTAATTAGGCAAGGCTGTATTGGAAATTCTGGGGACGGTGATGTTTCTGTGTTCAGATCGGGCTCAACAATTAGAAGGCCTTTGTGCAAGGGAACTGTTCTGCAAAGAACATGGATTTATGTTGCGTTTCATTGTGCCCTCCAGCAGCTTCACAGCTGAGAACGTCCTTAATGAGCCGTACTCCCTGTTGTTAAAATACAGTAGCGGTTTGTGGGAAGCACATTGTGGTGCTGTGGTGGTAATGACATTGGGCAAACAATCCGGACCTGGAGGGAAAGACCAACAGAACATCCAACCAATATACTGGAGCTCCATTCTGCAGTACACCAAGGGAGTTGTGGAAGTAATGTGGGCAGAAGGTATTGAAGTGTTTGATCAGCTATGATTCTGTTGGACAAAGAAACATAGAGATAGGAGCAGGCCATTCAGCCGTTCCTGCTGCATGGTCATCCAGCTGTTCCCTGTTTTCTCCCCATAACCTTTACCCCTAAAGACTATATTTAATAGTCTACCGAATCCCCCATTCAGCCCATTGACCAATACGCTGAAGAGCGTCTCACCCAGACCCACCCCATCTCTGTAAGCCTGCGTTTCCCACGGCTTATTTAGCATGGGCAATTTAGCATGGCCAATCCACCCTAACCTGCACATCTCTGGACTGTGGGAGGAAACCGGAGCTCCCGGAGGAAATCCACGCAGACGCTGGGGAGAATGTGAAAGCTCCACACAGACAGTTGCCCGAGGCTGGAATCGAACCCGTGTCCCTGGCCCTGTGAGGCAGCAGTGCTAACCACTGAGCTGCCCATAATAAAGGCGATATTTATCTCCTTAAGTGGTGGAGCAGGTTCGAACCTGTTCCTTTGTTTGAACAAGTTGATGAGAGTGAGGTTTAGTCTCCTGGTGTATCTCACAAATTATTTGTTTCTTTCTCCTTCTGGAGAAAGGAGAAACTGAAACTGAGGTGAAAACGAATAGACTCTGTAACTAAAAGCTTGACCTCCTTAATGGTGACCATGACAACGGTCAGATATGATTGTTGTAGAAAGCCCAGGCCCTTTTCACTGATGTCCTTTATAGGGAAGGGAATCATGCCATCTTTACCTGGTCTGGCCTACACGTGACTCCAGAACCATGTGGTTGGCTTTTGAGTTGCCCCCTGGAAGTTACCCTCACAGGGCACTCTGCGATTAGGGCTGGACAATGAATGCTGACCTTGCCCATGACAGTCTTAACCCATGGGGAAAAATGAGACGTTAATAATGTTTCTCCCAGTGTTAGGATTCATCACATCCAGTAGCTGGTGGGAGTGATCTGTTTTCAGGAAGCCTGGCTCTGGGGGGTGTGACACAAACTGGACGTTTGTCAGACACCTATCGGGCCACATCCTGCACTGATAGGATCTTGACCCTCCCTCTCGATCTGAGTGTTCCTGAACCACGTGGACTGGAGCAGCTCACCAGGGACAGGGGAGTAACAGCTGGGCCAGCCAGTGATGCCCACATTCCCGGAAGTGAGCTCATCTGCTTTGTTTCATGTTAATGTTTTGACCTCAGAGCTCCTTAATGAGAGGCCAGGCAATCCTCATTGTGGGGGATGGAGTACCCAGTGGTTTCCTGCTCTGCGAGAAGTTGGGAAAGCCATCTGTAGGTTTGATGCTGAAGATCCTAAACTTACTAATCAGCCCTTTTGAAGAGAGAGAGAGAGAGAGGCGGAAACACTAACATCTTTTAAACTTGGGTTTGAATCGGACTCTGCATTTTCGAGAAGCTTTCTTTTAATGCTTGTGGATACAGACGCTGTTCAGAAAATGAAATGTTGATTTGTAGGAGGAAGCATGCAGCAGAAAGGGTAAATAGCTAAGGTCTTTTCCCCAGACTAGGGGAGTCCAAAACTAGATGGTATCGGTTTAGGGTGAGAGGGGAAAGGTTTAAAAGGGACCTAATGGGTGACTTTTTTCACACAGAGTGTGGTACGGGTATGGAATGAGCTGCCAGAGGATGTGGTGGAGGCTGGTACAATTACAACATTTAAAAGTGAAAGATCGCACAGCACCAGGTTATAGTCCAACAGGTTTATTTGGAAGCATAGTTCTTGGAGCGCCGCTCCTTCATCAGGTGGTTGTGGAGGACACAATTGTAAGACACAGAATTTATAGCAAAATTGTGTGCAATTCTGTGTCTAACAATTGTGTCCTCCACAACCACCTGATGAAGGAGCGGCGCTCCAAAAGCTAGTGCTTCCAATTAAACCTGTTAGACTATAACCTGGTGTTGTGTGATTTTTAACATTGTCCACCCCAGTCCAACACCAGCAGCTCCACATCATAACACTTAAAAGATGGGTGTATGAATAGGAAGGGTTTAGAGTGATATGGGCCAAGTGCTAGCAAGTGGAACTAGATTAGGTTCAGATCTCTGGGTCGGCATGGATGAGTTGGACCGAAGGGTCTGTTTCTGTGCTGTTTGATTCCATGCTGTTAACAACAGTGCTTTGACTTGAGACTCTGGCTGTAGAGTAGGCTATTGGCCTGTTCAGTTGTTGATGCCAACATGCTAACTCTGCACACCACCCCCCCCCCCCCCCTCCCCCCCCGGCCAAAAAGACACTCAAAGCGTGTGATTCTTTGAAGAAAGCGGCTCAGTTTGGGATTAGCGGCCACCAGTCGCTTCAGAGCAGTCACTTCAAGGGTTCAGTCAAAGTTGCAGCTACTGCAGTTGGGTATGCGAGTGTGCCCAGGGATACACACAAAAACAGCGGGTCCGGCAGGGTCTGTGGAGAGAGAAAGCAGAGTGAGCCTCCCTCAGAACAGCGGACACGAAACATTAAGTCTGATTTCTCTCCACCGATGCTGCCGGACCTGCTGAGCTTTTCCAGCTTCCAGCGTCCACATTTTCTTTTGGTTTTTATTTAGTGGCTGGAGTTCCTGCTGAGTCTGTGTACAGTTGCGCCACCTAGTGTTGTGGACATCATCGGTTGAATGTTTTCTGACCCTGAAGCGGGAAGATTTCATGGGAATTGGTCCTGTGACATGACCATCCTTGAGGTGCGACTCTAACTGCAGCACTGCCACACGTAATTGTATTCCTGTATCTTCACTTACAACGCCATTGTATTTATTTTTGTAAATGTATCTTGACTCAAGAGTTGCAGAGACTTAGAGCACAGAAACAGACCCTTTGGTTCAATTTGTCCATGCTGACCAGATATCCTAAATTAATCTAGTCCCATTTGCCAGCACTTGGTCCATATCCCTCTAAGCCCTTCCTACTCATCAAAGATGCCTTGTAAATGTTGCAATTAAACCAGCCTTTACCACTTCCTCTGGCAGCTCATTCCATACACGTACCACACTCTGTGTGGAAAAAGTTGCCCCAGAGGTCACTTTTATTCCCCTCTCACCCTAAACCTATGCCCTCTGGTTCTGGACTCCTCCACCCCAGGGAAAAGACCTTGTCTGTTTATTCTATCCATGCCCCTCATGGTTTTATAAACCTCTATAAGGGACCATTGCATTGGAGACACAGCATGCAGGTGCTGTGGACAAGGACTGGGACTGAATTGACCAACCCCTTGCCATCGCGCTTGTCGTGTATGTGTTCAGGCACCAGTCACGTCACTTGAACCTATAAGCACCCACCTCATGACTCATAGAAGGCTCCACAGGACGGAAAGTGCAGTCATAAAGGAATCCCGGTATTGTCTTCTCTGACCTCGATAGTTGTTAGGGGGTGAAACCGAAATACAGTGACCGTCTAATTTTTCTTTTTCCTTCAAATCAGGTTTGAGCGGCCGCTTCTTTGTCACCACTTTGCCAACCATTTACCAGTGAGTACAGTGATTGCCTTTCTTGTCCTTGCGTGGGGCTGGAACGTTCATTGACTCGAGTAGAATTTACGCTGTTATCCGCTTTTCCAGGCGCTCCGATAGTTTCCCTTGATCCCCGTATTCTTAAACCGACTCGTCCTTTCAGCTCGGTGGCCTCGTGCTTATTGTGTAAGAGTGCAGTAAAATTCATAGGGACCCTTGTGGTACAGTGGTAGTGTCCCCACCTCCTGAGCCAGGATGTCCAGGTTCAAGTCCCACCTGCTCCAGAGGAGTGTTATGAAAATCTTCTGTATTGTTTGATTTTAAATATATCTGAAGCAAGGTTCTTGTTATTGGGCACTCCTCTGACATCAATGCCTCCTCTCCCTACTCCCATTCCCTGCATGCGTCCGTTTTACCTGAGAGAATAAGTGACCACTTTACTTAGCATCTTCCAAATCCACAACCACTTCCATCTGGAAAGATAAGGGTGGCAGGTACTTGCAAACGCCACCACCTACAAGTTCCCCTCCAAGCCCCTCACATTCCTGAGTTGGAAATATATTGCCGCTCCTTCAATGTCGCTGGGTCAAAATCCTGGAATTCCCTCCCTGAGGGCATTGTGGGTCAACCCACAGCAGGTGGACACCAGCGGTTCAAGAAGGCAGCTCATTCCAAACCTTCTCAAGAGCAAGGAGAAGATGGGCATCAAATGCTGGGCCCAGCCAGAATCTCTTGAGATTACATAAAAGACCCATTGGTCTGAAGTGATTTGCAACAGATCTGGCTGAAGCCATCAGTGTTTTCCCCTCCTGTCAAGGCAGACATTTGTGACAGTTGTCATAGACTGTAGAGGGTGAGCCAGTTCTGTTGACATACCAATGCTCCCTGTTCCTGGGGATAAAATGGCCGAATCCTCTCGTGGTGGTTGCTCCACGTTCCCAGGGGTGAGGTAGAGTTCATGGATCAGCAGCTTTCCTGACCACAGGGAAGGCAGGATTGGTGAACGCAGTGTGAACATTCATGATGCGAACTCTCCATTATTTATCGTTTTGCTCATTTGTACACAATCAGCTGCTGCACTTTGAGCCCCCTGCCCGCACTTTAGTTATGGTTTTCTGCATGACTGGAAATTGCTTGACTGTTTCTTTTTTCAATGGACCGAGCTTCATATTTCAAACCCACCCTTTGTCGTTGTTTCCCTCTTGTCAGTGCCAAAGAAGGCGTCTTTCGGAAATATCACGGAGCAAGGATGCTGGAGGATTTCCGGAGTTTCATTAAGGAGAAGAAGTGGGAGGCTGTTGAGTCGATTAGCGGGTGGAAATCTCCGTCTTCTGTTGTGTAATGACTTCATTTCTTGCTCGCAGAAATAAATACTTGACACTGGCAGCCCACTTGGTGGTAACGCCACTGAGTCAGATGTGCCGCATTATTTCCAGAGAAACGTACGTTCAAGCCCTGCTTGTTATGGGTTGCACTTCCTCCACTCCACACAAATCAGGCCGATCGGGGAGTGAGCCCTGATGCTTTGCTGGCTTAGTCCAGACTGGAGTTGGACGTGAGACCTCGACAGTCTGTTTAGCTCGTAGAGCAGGTACTGCGCTATTGGGGGAATGCGGCACCGTCAGAGGTGCTGACATTGAGATGAATTGTTGACCCAAGACCCTGTGCTCCTTGTCTGAAGAGGGGTTAGTGAGGAGGTCCTCCTGTCCCTGTCACCCTGAGCAACAGCTAATTAGTTAATTACAGCGTCAATTCTTGAACATCCCTTTGGATAGTTGTGTTTCATAGAATATGGGCGACACGGTGGCACAGTGGTTAGCACTGCTGCCTCACAGCGCCAGAGACCCGGGTTCAATTCCCGCCTCAGGCGACTGACTGTGTGGAGTTTGCACATTCTCCCCATGTCTGCGTGGGTTTCCTCCGGGTGCTCCGGTTTCCTCCCACAGTCCAAAGATGTGCAGGTCAGGTAAATTAGCCATGCTAAATTGCCCGTAGTGTTAGGTAAGGGGTAAATGTACGGGAATGGGTGGGTTGCGCTTCGGCGGGTTGGTGTGGACTTGTTGGGCCGAAGGGCCTGTTTCCACACTGTAATCTAATCTAATCTAATCTAATAGAATAGAATCCCGACAGTGTGGAAACAGGCCATTTGGCCCAACAAGTCCACACCAACTCTCCGAAGAGCACTGCTCCCAGACTCACACTCCTACCCCTATCCCTATCCCTATCCCTGTACCCTGGCATTGTCCACGCATGGTCCACCTAACTTAAACATCCCTGAACACTATGGGCACTTTCCCACGTCAGTCCACCCTTACCTGCACGTCTTTGGATTGCAGGAGGAAACCGGAGCACCCGGAGGAAACCCACGCAGACACTGGGAGAATGTGCAAACTCCACATAGACAGTCGCCCGAGGCTGGAATCGAACCTGGGTCCCTGGCGCTGTGAGGCTGCAGTGCAAGACACTGAGACACTGTGCTGCCACTTTTTCAAGTTTATATGTTAATCCTGTTCCTCCAGTAGGCTACAGCACATTAAAGTGGTGCAGCTCACCATCATCTTCTCAGGGAGAACAGGTGCTAGCCTTGTGGATGAGGCTTGGATCCCATTGGCAAACTGGGTACATTGGAGTGTCACCTACACCTTCCAAACCAACCTCATTGCTTGTAGGGGACACTTAAATCCTGAGGCAGTGCCAGGACAGTAACCGTGTCAAGGCAATTTTTTCCTCTCCATTTTAGAGGAGGGTCCTCCCGTCACCTTGCCCTCTAATGGATTAGCATCAAGTACCACAGGAAGAGGCCATTTGGCCCATAGCCGACCCATTCCAACACTGTCGCCCTGCCCTGAAGCAGAGTTTGTTAGCAGACGGAGGAGCGGGGTTGATTCATTCCTGCCAATTAATTTACTTGTTCTGTTCTTTCCTCGTCTTCCTTTCAGAATGTCTGGGATGGCTGGTCTTTTCCGACTCTCTGTCTGGATCAGGGTGAGTGCCAGCGACGGTATGGAAGAATGATCACATTTTGTCGTCTGTTCCTTACGGGGGGGATATTGTGATTGCGAGAGTGGAATGTTCTTGCAGACCGATACCTGTCTGTCATAGCTCGGGCTGCACGTAGCTACCTGCCAGTGTCCACCAATCTTAAATTTGCACCAGAAGTGAGCCGACGTTTTGACTCTTGGGCAAAATGTAAAGGACAAGTGTACTGTAGACGAAATGTTGGAGGAACTCAGACGGTGCAGAGGGACAAACACCGTTAGCATTTTGAGCCCAATGTTACTCTTCTTCAAAAGAGGTTGAATCCACCACCTTCACAGGGAAGTATTCAGTTCTGAAAGAGAGTCAAACTGGACTCAAAGTGTTAACTCTGTCTCTCTCTCTCCCCACGGATGATGCCATACCTGCTGAGTTCCACCAGCGTTCTCTGGTTTTGTTTCAGGTGTCCAGCATTTGCCTTGACGTGAGCATAGTTTAAAAAAATAAGTAGTGCACTGATTTACCACTGGTTACCCTGGGGCTGACTAAAATTCGGTGCAAATGCTCCTTTGATGTTCTGATGCGCAGGTTTAAATATTTCCTTCAGAATTCCTTCCCCTGTTTTATTCTGATGGTTTTGTCAAATGAGTTTGTGTTTGATCTCACTGGGTCTGAGGCGATGTGTGAATAGTGGCTTCTCTGAGGCGCAGAGTCCTCGGGAACCTTAATAAGGTCAGCAAGTTGTATTTTGTAATGTCTTTCTTTTAATTGAATCCGCAAGGGAGGTCCCTGAATGATACCGGAGCCTAGGAGTCGTAAACAAACGTAGGATGAGGGTGCACATATTGTCCTCGCTGTTAGGATCCAGGAGAGATTCAGTCGTAGAGTCAGACCGCAGGGAAACAGACCCTTCGGTCAAACCAGTCCATGCTGACCATAATCCCACCTGCCTGCTCCTGGCCCATATCCCTCCAAACATTTCCTCTACATGTAATTATCTAAATGTCTTTTAAATGCTGTAACTGTACCCACATCCAACACTTCCTTTCGAAGGCCATTCCTCACACGAACCACTCACTGTGAAAAGAACTTGCCCCACGTATCTTTTTTTTGTAAATGTCTGTCCTCTCACCTTAAAAAATATACCCCATGGCCTTGGAGTCCCCACCCTGGAGTAAAGACACCTGCCATTCACCTTCTCTATACCCCTCATGATTGTATAAATCTCTGAGGTCCCTCCTCAACTCCCAGTGGAAAAAAGTCAAAGCCTTTCCTTATAGCTCAATCCCTTCACTCCTGGCAACATCCTTGTAGATCTCTTCTGAACCTTCTCTCGCTAACTAATATCTTTCCTGTAACAGGGTGACCAGAACTGGAGACAATATTCCAGAAGAGGTCTTTGTGTACGGTCTGACCTTGTGTCAGATCGAGGTTGGTCTGCACATTGGCCACGTTTACTTGCCCTCTTTTCCCCCATCATGCACTGCAGAAATTCACCAAGGCTCCTTAGCCAGCACCTTCTGGATGTATGACGACTGCCATCTAGAAGGACAAGGGTGGCAGGTATATGGGAACACTGACCCCTGTAGGTACCCCTCAGACCACTCCCCATCCTGACCTGGAAATATATCGGTCGTCCCTTCAGTGTCACTGGGTCAGAATCCTGGAACTCCCTCCCTTGTGAAATTGTGGGTCAACCTACAACACATTGAGACATACACTATAGGAGAGGCCCTTCAGTCCATTGAGTCTGTGCTGACCTATCTACTCTTTACCCACTTTCCAGCACTTGGCCCACAGTGTTGAATGTTCTATTTCATCTGTGCAGGTTTTAAAAATTAAGTTTCCCTTCTCTACCCCCCCCCCCCCCCCCCCCCCCAGATAGTGCGTTCTAGACTCCCACTGCCCTCTGAGTGAAAATCCTTTTCCTTAAATTCCCAATAAACCGCCTGCCTTTCATCTTAAAGTGATTCCGCTTGTTATTCGACTAACAGGGACAAGCTGCCCACTGTTCAGCCTGTCCATGTCCCACGTAATCTTACACAGTTCCCCAGTCACGCTTCTCTGCTTGAAAGAAAACAACTTGAGCTTACCCAGCGCCTCTGCGTGGCTGAGATGCTTCATTCCCTGGTGAATCTCCTCTGCCCCCTCATCCATGGACTGCAGCGGTTCAAGAAAGGGCAGCTCTCCCCCACCTTCTCCGGGGCAACTAGGGACGGGCAATAAATACTGACACAGCCAGCGGTGCCCATGTCCCACCACGATGTAAAGCAGCAAGGTCTCAGTTCAATTGTCACAGCAATGTTTTGCTGGAGCGAGTGAGAGGAATTTCCACCATCTTGTAGGTTATGTCTCAGGCATAAAGATCTCACTGTGAAATGCCCCAACTCTGATTTTTAACTGCAGGCCTTCTGTTTTCTACCTGGATTCAACCTGCAGCAGAAATATGTTATCCGTGTCTTCCACATTCAATCCGTGCGATTATCATGGAATCCCCACAGTGTGGGAGCAGGCCATTCAGCCCATCGGGTCCACACCAGCCCTCTGAAGAGTATCCCACCCAGACCCACCTTCCTATCCCTGTAATTCTGCATTTCCCATGGCTAATCGACTTGGCCTGTGCATCCTTGGACACGATGGGGCAATTTCCCATGGCCAATCCACCATAACCTGCACATGTTTGGACTGTGGGAGGAAAGCGGAGTGCATGGAGGAAACCCACGCAGACACGGGGAGAATGTGCAAACTCCACACATCCTGACCTGGAGAATGTCGCCCGAGGCTGGAATCGAACCTGGGTCCCTGGCGCTGTGAGGCAGCAGTGCTAACCGCTGAGCCACCGTGCCAATCTATTGGGATCACCTGTGAAACCTTCTGAAACATCTGTTGACGTACTGTCCTCTCACTTTAACCCTCTAACTCTCTCATTCTGTTAACTGTGTTGCCCTGTCTCCAGGCAAGTCTTCACTGTGTGCTTCACAAACCTGAACAAGCATATCCTTCCAAACCTTACTGGAGGATTGTATGGGACCCTGGCTGATGTCTTTTTCTTCTCGTCCTTGCATCCTGCTGTCTGTTTGCAGTGACACTATCTGCGCTTTCTATTCTAAAACAGGAAAGATCTCGCTGAATGTTATTTAAATGGAGAAAGTCTGCAGAAAGCTGCAGCGCAGAGGTATTTGGGAGTCATAGCGATGCACAGCACGGAAGCAGACCCTTCGGTCCACCTTGTCCATGCCGACCAGATATCCTAAATTAATCAAGTCCCATTTGCCAGTATTTGGCCCATATCCCTCTAAACTCTTCCTATTCCTGTACCCATCCAGATGCCTTTTAAATGTTGTAACTGTACCAGCCTCCACCACTTCCTCTGGCAGTCAAGATTAGAGTGGTGCTGAGAAAGCACACCACGTCAGGCAGCATCCGAGGAGCAGGAGAATGGGCGTATCGGCCGATAGTTGAAAGAAGGGCTCAGTTGATCAATCTGGGATGTGCAGGGAAGATGGGCTCAACCATCTCCATTGGTACCCTAATGATTCTGAGATTAATAAGCTTTTCTGTGCTAGTGGTGGGTAATGGGGCTACACAGAGCAACAGAGACCCAACTGTGATCTAATTGAATAGCAGCACAGACTAGATGGACTGAATGGCCTTTCTCCATTTTTCTCATGACTCCTGCATCCAAGCAGATGAAGAAACAGGTCAGCCTGGAAAGAGTCTCTCTCATTGGGATTCTGATATCTTATGTTAAAATCCTTTTCGTTCAAATCTTTATTATCCCTTGCTTGAGCACCAGAAATCTTTCAATAGGCTGGAGCTGTTTTGCTTGGAGCGCGGAGGCTCAGGACCTCACAGAGGATTATAAAATCATGAGGGGCATGGATAGGACAAATAGACAAAGTCTTTTCCCTGGGGTGGGGGAGTCCAGAACTAGAGGGCATAGGTTTAGGGTGAGGGGGAAAGGTATAAAGGGGACCTAAGGGGCAACTTTTTCACACAGAAGATGGTGTGTGTGTGGAATGAGCTGCCAGAGGAAGTGGTGGAGGCTGGTACAATTGTAACATTTAAAAGTTAAAAATCCCACAACATCAGGTTATAGTCCAACAGGTTTATGTGGAAGCACTAGCTTTCGGAGCGTCGCTCCTTCATCCTGTAGCTAGTGTTATCTTGTATTATAAATTCAATATGCTGTGATCTAGCCCCACTGGTTACCTCACAAACGTGCAGCGCTCCGAAAGCTAGTGCTTCCAAATAAACCTGTTGGACTATAACCAGATATTGTGTGGTTTTTAACTTTGTCCAATGAAGGGCTTTTGCCCGAAACGTCGATTTTGCCTGTCCTCGGATGCTGCCTGAATTGCTGTGCTCTTCCAGCACCACTGATCCAGAAACTGGCTACTGCACATCATGTCTGACATTGAAAAGGCATCTGGATGGGTACATGAATAGAAAGGGTTTAGAGGGATATGGGCCAAATGCTGGCAAATGGGACTAGATTAATTTGGGATATCTGGTCGGCATGGAAGAGTTGGACCGAAGGGTCTGTTTCTGTGCTGTACATCTCTATGACTCTGAATGAATTATTAAGAATAAAACAGAACCTGACAATCTCGAAACGTTGATGAATTCACCCCACTGGGCCTGATGCTGAGGCCCATTGGTTTTGTAACTGATGGAGGGAGAATGGACTCTGTCTTTGTTGTAAGGTAGCCCTCTGCTTAAAAACCTCCCGCAATGTGGCGTGAATGTTTGTGTCTTAGCGTCACGGTCGATCTTTGCGGAAAATGGTGACGTTAGAAATTTGGTTAGTACAATGATGTCCAGTTTATCTTTCATATCCAAAGATTGGATTCTGCACTCCCCGGTACAGACCTGTGCGATGGAACTAAACTGCAGAGAGAGACAGAGAAACTGGCCCATCTCTTAGAGCTCTTTCATCTCTTCAACACATCTTTGATTTAATGCTTCATATCAAGAGAATGCATTATGAAAATCAATGCAGTTTGGATGCCTCTAGAGCATTGCCTGAAGGGATGATATTGAGTAAGCACACCCTGGTTAAATTCCACAGTTGGGATTCTCAATTGGCTTTCTTAAGATCTGTCAATAACGTGGATTCTAAATTTTTTAAGAGCGTGAGTGTGCCTTTGAAATGCACAAGTCGAAACAGCAAATCTTTTTTGAATTTAATTTGTGGGTGGAATAATTGACAGGCAGCTTTTTCTTTGATGCAATGGGTCCTTCTTTCAGTTCCCCCTCCCCCTGTCTGGTTTCTTCAAACTTCTGAATTTTTGTCTCTTTCAACGGAAACACAAAATGGGAGCAGGAGGAGGCCGTTCAGCCCTTCGATCATGGCTGATCATCCAACTCGCACCCCAGTTCCTGCTCCACACCCTTTGATCCCTTTAACTTTAAGAACTGTATCTAAGTCTTTCTTGAAAGCGTTCAAGGTTTTGGCCTCAACTGCTTTCCGTGACAGAGAATTCCACAGGCTCGCTGCTCTCTGGTTGAAGACATTCTGAAATGGCCTGCCCCTGTATCCATAGTCTGTGAGCCCCTCCGCCCCCCGGATCTGGACTCCCTTGTCATCAGGAGCATCCTTGTTGTATTTATCCTGTCTAGTCCTGTTAGAGTTTTAGAGCTTTCTGTGAGATTAGTGTCAATGTAGCTGCTAAAACCGATTCACAGTAAAGAGATTGCAATTGGAGCTTTTATGATTCAGCAGAAACACCGCTCCCTCTGAACCTGGAGACCTGGGTTCAAGTCCTCCCGCTGCTCCAATACCGCGAGGGATGGGGGCGGCACGGTGGCTCAGTGGTTAGCACGGCTGCCTAATAGCGCCAGGGATCCGGGTTCAATTCCAGGCTCTGGTGACTGTCTGTGTGGAGTTTCTCCCCGTGTCTGTGTGGGTTTCCTCCGGGTGCTCCGATTTCCTTCCACGATCCAAAGATGTGCAGTCAGGTGAATTGGTCATGCTAAATTAACCATAGTGTTCAGGGATGTGTAGACTAGGTACATTAGTCATGGAGGAGAAAGTGAGGACTGCAGATGCTGGAGATCAGAGCTGAAAAATGTGTTGCTGGAAAAGCGCAGCAGGTCAGGCAGCATCCAAGGAGCAGGAGAATCAAGAATCAGGAAGGGCTTATGCCCGAAACGTCGATTCTCCTGTTCCTTGGGTGCTGCCTGACCTGCTGCGCTTTTCCAGCAACACATTTTCAGCTACATTAGTCATGGGTAAATGTAGGGGAATGGGGCTGGGTGGGTTACTCTTTGGAGGGTCGGTGTGGGACCAGATGGCCTGTTTGCACACTGTAGGGATTCTATGATTTACAAAACGGTAACTTTAGCACAGGGTTTATAATGTGCTGCTCAAATATCTGATTTGGGGGTTTGAAAACTGCTGTGATCCCAGAGCGGCAGAGCAAGGGAGGTTCCCGGTGGAATCATCGGCGTTTTGGTTTGATTTGATTTATTATTGTCACATGTACCCAGGTACAATGACAAGTTATTTTTTGTTGTTTTGCACGTGGTACAGGCCGGTCATGCCATACACGGTGCGTAAAGCTAATAGATCAGAGTCGAGAGTGTGGTGCTGGAAAAGCACTGCAGTCAGGCAGCATCCGAGGAGCAGGAGGAGTCGACGTTTCAGGCAAAAGCCCTTCATCCCAATGTTCCTGATGAAGGGCTCATGCCTGAAATGTCAATTGTCCTGCTCCTCGGATGCTGCCTGACTTGGCTGTGCTTTCCCAGCATCACACTCTTGACTCTGATCTCCAGCATCTGCAGTCCTCACTTTCTCCTAATTGAACAGAGCGGGGAACACAGTGTTACAGCTGCAGAGAATGTGCACAGAGAGCGAGATCAACATTAAATTTGAAATTTTGAGAGGTCCAGTCAAAAGTTTAGTAACAGCGGGTAAGGAGCTGTTGGTACGTGTGTTTGAGCTTTTGTATTTTTCTGCCTGATGCAAGAGGTTGAAAGAGATTATATCCAGGGTCGGAGGGGTCTTTGATGATGTTGGCTGTCTTTCTGAGGTAGCGAGTATTGTAGATGGAGTTGGTTTGTGTGATGGACTGGGCTGTGTTCACAACTCTCTGTAGTTACTTACAGTCCTGGGCAGAGCAATTGCTGTACCAAGCTGTGATACACCCAGATAGGATGCTTTCTGTGCTGCATCTGTACAAGTTGGTGAGGGTCCTTGCGGACATGCTGAATTTCTTTAGCGTCCTGAGGAAGGAGGGGCGTTGTCCCTTCTTGACCATCGCTTCAACGGGGCAGTCTGGGACAGATTGGTGATCTGTCACTTGCCACTCTCGACCACAATCTAAGTTTTACCTGCAGTCAGAAATTTCCGCGGGCATTTATTTTTTAGGACAGCGATCGGATTGAGTCGTGTCTCGATCTCAGTTAGACCTTGGCAACTGTTAGAAGAGAAGGAAGATTTCAAAAGGGGGCCTTGAGGCTGTCGGAACGGGAGGCACCAGCAGGGGGCCACAGTGTGCACTTTTGCAAACACCAGCAGAGAGAGAGAGAGAGACCGATCTGTCCATCTAGCCTGCACCTTTTGATCTGTGGAGTCTGTATCTCGGAATTGGTCACTGGCTGAAAGTGCGACAATAAACAGTGTTCTAGACAACTTGTTCAGAGACGTTACATTACCCCTTTGAAGCAGGTGTGACTTGAACCTGTGCCTCCCAGTTCAGAGAGAGGGACACTACCCATGTGCCACAAGAAAAGCTGAACACAACTGAGCAACGAGCTGTAATTTCCTGACACTAAGTTTAACAGCAGTTAATCAGACCGTGGACTCGCTGCCATTGGGTCGACTTGTTGTTTGGCTGGGTTTAGGGTCAGCATGGACTGGTTGGACCGAAGGGTCTATTTCCGAGTTGTGTGTTTTTGGTGCCCCATGTGGCCAGTTGCTGGCAGACTAGGAAATCCAGGGCACCGGTGCCCACTGCTGTGGCCAGAGATTTTGGTTTTTGTTCTTGCCACCAGCTGGGTGAAGTGAGTGTCGGGAATGGGTCAGTGCCAGGCGGGCACCGAGGGGATTGTTGTGGCACGCCTCGGACGTGCCCCGTCCGGTGCAGGAGGGAACTCGGGAATGGCTCGAGGAAGATGACGGTGCAGAGGAGCCGGTGTTGGTCTGGGGTGGACAAGGTCAGAGGTCACACAACACCAGAGTATAGTCTGACAGGTTTATTTGAAATGACAAGCTTTCGGAACGCTGCTCCTTCATCGGGGAAGCTCCTGTCGAGCGCTTGTGATTTCAAATCAACCTGTTGGACTATAATCTGGTGTCAAAACGTGTGGTGCTGGAAAAGCACAGCAGGTCAGGCAGCATCTGAGGAGCAGGAGAATTGACATTTCAGGCAAAAGCCCTTCATCAGTACATTCCTGATGAAGGGCTTATGCCCGAAACATCGACTCTCCTGACCTGCTCTGCTTTTCCAGCCCCACACTTTTTGACTGTGCCTCTCCAGCATCTGCAGTCCTCACTTCGTCCCATAACCTGGTGTCGTGTGACTTCTGACAAGGAAGATTAGACCAAGCACGGGAGACATTGTTGGAGTTGCCAGTTCCCAAGCGAGATGCTGAGCTAAGGCCTATGTGCCCGTTCTGGAAGCTGCTTGGTGTCGTCTCGTTTTGGGGCAGCATTGTTCCCTGTCTGAATTTGCAAAAACTGGAATAGGTTTTTGTACCTTCTTTTCGCCTCAGGCTACTTTTGAGTGTGGCTGATGGCCCTACCAACCCAACTATCAGAGGATGTCCACTGTGAGTGGGAGCCTTTATTCCTTTTGGAGACAATGTCTTCGAGGGTACGGGAGTGGTTTCAAGACTAGGTGGGAAAAGAAAGATTTAAAAACAACATAAGGGGCAACTTATTTTCTACACAGTGATTTGTGTGTTGGAATAGACTTCCAGAGAAAGTGGTGGATGCGGTTACAGTTTAAAAGACATTTGGATAAGAGCATGAATTGGGAATTTTTGGAGCGATACAGGCCAGGAGCATGAATTGGGGATGTTTGGAGGGATACGGACCAGGAGCAGGTGTGGCTACTTTAGTTTGGGATTATGGTCAGCATGGACTAGTTGGGTCGAAGGGTCTGTTTCCATGCTGTCTCACTTTGATTATTTTGTGTGTGTACGTGAGACCGAAATAAGAGGCCTTTTAATTGCAAGGTAGTCATGAGTAAATCCAGCAGGGAGTTCCAGAGAAATTCCTTTTGTGCCGGAGAATGTGGAAATCGTTCCCATGAGAAGCAGTTCAGAAACATGACACGATTTTCCGTTTTTAGAGGAGTAAGCAGACATTGGCGGGGTGGGGGGGCGCGGTAAGGAATAGAAGGATATGTTGATGGGTTGTGAGGCAGCTTGTGCATAAACATTCTGGTGTTCAACGGGATGTGCCAAGAACTGTGTAATTTTCAAAAATGTATTTGTTTTGCGGGATGGGGGTGTTGCTGGCTGGGCCCAGCATTTATTGCCTGTCCCTAGTTGCCCCTTGAGAAGGTGGGGGGTGAGCTGCCTTCTTGAACCACTGCAGTCCACCTGCTCTGGGTTGACCCACAATGTCCTTATGGAGGGAATTCCAGGATTTTGACCCAGCGATAGTGAAGGAATTCCCAAGTCAGGATGGTGATTGGCTTGGAGGGGAACTTGAAGGTGGGGGTGCTCCCATGTATCTGCTGCCCTGGTCCTTCTAGATGGAAGTCATTGTGCGTTTGGAAGTAGCTGTCGGAGGATCTTTGGTGAATTTCTGCCGTGCATCTTGTAGGTGATACGCACTGCTGCTGGTGTTGGTGGGAGTGGATGCAATGCCAGATTATACCAGAAGGTGTACCGATCGCTTTGAAACTAACAAGATTGTAAAGAGGATGTTGGCAATCTGAACAGATTTCTGTCAGTGCCCATTTAAAGTTGACTGGCTCAGTGTTAAAAACCCGAAAGAAATGGAAATGAGAAAGAAAAGCAGAAGTTGCCGGAAAAGCTCAGCAGGTCTGGCAGCGTCTATAGAGAGAAGCCAAGAGTTAACATTTCGGATGGTGTGACCAGAACTGGTTCTATGTTTCAGCTTTATGAACAAAACTCTGACACTATATTTGTTTAGTGTCAAGAGTGTCAGTTCCACGTTGTTTGCCTCAGACGTGCCGCCCTGTGCCCCGCTTTCAAAACCTTTGCCCCATTTCCTCCTCTCTGTCCGGAAGCTTCCCGACCGTCCTCTGGTTGCTGCTGCCCTTGCTCCCTCTGTTCCCAATCCTGTCCTCCATCTGTCCCCCTTTTTAAAACCTCCCAGTGCCCCTGTCTCTCCTGTTCTGAGGCTTTGGGCACCACCTGCTGGTGGAAGGTGGTCAGTGCTGGTGGTTATGCCTGCACTGACCAACCTGTGCCACTAGATGGAATGTGGCCAACCTGGTGTAATTTTAACATTTAACTGTGTTGGCATTAGAATGATACGTTGTATTTCTTTTATATTAATCGCAAATTTAATTTTAAACAATCCTAAATAGATAAGCATTTCAAAATGCGCACTGTTTTATCACAGAATGATGGAGAATCATAGGATCCCTGCAGTGTGGAAGCAGGCCATTCAATCCATTGAGTCCACACTACTCCTCCAAAGACCATCCCACCTAGACCCACCTGTGTAACCCGTGCATTTCCCATGGCTATCTTGATATTTAAAGTTGCTTTTAGATAATAAATATCCTAAAAAGCTTATCTGTACAGTGTTTCCACTATATTTAGTGTCACTAGAGCTCTATAGCTCAGAGAAAAGCCCTTCAGCCATTTTAGTCTGTGCCAGTCAAAAACACCCACCTAACTCTCCGAATCCCATCTTCCCGCATTTGACCCACAGCCTTGTATACTTTGGCATTGCAAGTGCACATCCAAACACGTCCTCAATGTTAAGAAGGCTTCTGTCTTTACCATCCTCACAGGCAGTAAGTTCCAGATGCGCTCTAGCTGAGACAAATTTCCTCACATTCCCTTTAACCCCTTGCCCCTTTCCTCAAAACTAAAAAAAAACCTGGTTTCACTGAACCAGTCAGCACTGGTTTTAAAGTACAGCTCTGTTGTATTTGAAAAGGTTCAGATGATGGAACTCTGTCGAAGGGCACTGGTGTAAGTTAAACGCTTGTGTTAGAGAGTGGAAAGTTAGTGACAGTTTCTGATTAAATGTTAGGCTACAATATTATGCTCGCTCTTGTTTACAGTTGTTTGTACAGAGTAATAAGCATCTTCTGTGTAAATTTTCAATCAGTTTCTCGACCTGTCGTATCTCTCTCTTGATCTTTCAGCAAATACACGGTTACTTGACTGAAACACTGGGCATACCAGCGTGGGGTTCATATGTTATCTTTGCGGTTGCTACGCTATTGGCAGGCCTCATTCTCGGCCTGGTAAGTCAGTGCATACCTACAAATGTCGAATTGAAATAGGGTGTTTAATGCGTGAGTGGCTGAGACTCATCGAGTACGGTTGATTGGTGGCGCAGGTTATAAATTGAAATTTTTTTTGAAGTATGAAAGGTAGTGGGTTGGGTGAAATAAATCAGGCCGGGGGGAAGGGGAGAGGTCAAATGAAAGCTGCTTTTTGAATCATCGCTGTGCCTTTCCTGTGTGTCTGTTCTCAGTGTGACACAGCCCCCCATTTCCCCATCACCTCTATTTCGTAACTGTCTGAGCAGACCAGGTGCTGCCTTATCACATTCTCTCTCTCTCTCCCTCGCTCTGTACCTCTATCACTCTATATCCCTCTCTCTGTACCTCTATCACTCTATATCCCTCTCTCCTTCTCTCCCTCTCTCCATCTCTCTCTCTCTCTCACTGTTCCTGTATCACTCTGTATTCCCCCCCCCCCCTTTGTTCCTGTATCACTGTATTTCCCCCCCCCTCCCTCTCTCTGTTCCTGTATCACTCTGTATTCCCCCCCCCCCTTTGTTCCTGTATCACTGTATTTCCCCCCCCCTCCCTCTCTCTGTTCCTGTATCACTCTGAATCCCTCTCTCCCTCCCTCTGTACCTGTATCACTCGGTATCCCACTGTATCTGTAACTATCTCTCTATCATTAACTGTCTCTGTCTCTCTATTGTCTCACCCTCTTTCTTGTGCGCCCCACCCCCATGCTCTCTCTCTCCCCCATCCTCTCCTCACGCTCTGTCACTCTGATAGTCTGCTTCACGTGCCGGAAGCGGGAGACTTGCATTGTTGAGGGGGAATCAGAAATGAGCTCATCTGGTCTTTGCCACAGTTTGGTTTGTGGGATCTTGCTGTGCGGCCAATTGGCTCATGGCTCTTCGGGAAAACTCAGTCCGCTCTCATGCCCTCTGGTGGTGATCCTGAATAGTGAAGCGGGCATGGTGCTGCCACAGCGCCTCCCTGTGGCTCGATCGTGATCCTTGAGGTTATTTTCGGCAGAGCTCAGTGTTACTGCCCTGGTGTATGGACGTGCCTGAGGGAACCAGCCAATAGGATCCAAAGAATCTCTACAGTGTGGAAAGAGGCCATTCAGTCCATCAGGTCGAAGAGCATCCCACCCTATCCCTGTATTTACCATGTGGACATCAATGGCTTGACCAGCATCTACTGGCCATCCCTAATTGCCCAGAGGGCAGGTAACTGTCAATCACATCACCATGGGTCTGGAGTCACATGTAGGCCAGACCAGGTAAGGATAGCAGTTTCCTTCCCTGAAGGACATTAGTGATCCAGATGGGTTTTCCCAACAATCAACAATGGGTTCATGGTCATCATTTAGCATCTTCATTCCAGATTTCTTGTTGATTGAATTTGACCCCAGGTCCCCAGAGACATTCCCTGGCTCTCTGGATGAACAGCCCAGTGATAATCCCACAAGGCCATTGTCTTCCCCTAGCGAATTTACTCAACAACTGAGCATCCTCAGTGTTCCCTCGAGAAAATTCCAGGGATCCCCAACCCTGTTTGATTGAAAGGGCTTTCCTCATCTCCGGTCTAACTGGCTTTTTCTGAGGCTGTGATTTGAAACTTGCAAAAGAACTGTAGTTATTCACACATAATATAACTCTGACCACTAGGGAATTCCTACCCTGAAAACCTCTCTGTCTCTCTCTTTCTCTCTCTCTCTGTGTCTCTCTCACTCACTCGGTCTGTCTTTCTCTCTCTGTTGCACTGTGGCTCTCTTTCTCTCACTTACACTCTGTCCTTCTCTCTGTCTCTCTCTTTCTCTCTCTCTCTCTCTCTCTCTGTGTCTCTCTCACTCACTTGGTCTGTCTTTCTCTCTCTGTTGCACTGTGGCTCTCTCTCTCTCTTTCTCTCACTTACACTCTGTCCTTCTCTCTGTGTCTCTCTTTCTCTCTCTCTCTCTGTGTCTCTCTCACTCACTCGGTCTGTCTTTCTTTCTCTGTTGCACTGTGGCTCTCTCTCTCTCTTTCTCTCACTTACACTCTGTCCTTCTCTCTGTCTCTCTCTCTCTCTCACACACTCTCTCTCCCTCACGCTGTCTCGCGTTCTGTCTCCCTTGCGCACTGTCTCTCTCTCTTGTGCGCTTGCTCTGTCTCACTCTCTCACTCGGCCTGTCTGTCTCTGTTGCACTGTGCCCCCCCCTCTCTCTCTCTCTCTCTTGCATTCTGTCTCTCTTGTGCTCTGTGTGTGTCTCTCACTTACGCTCTGTCTTTCTCTCTCTCTCGTGCTCTCTTGCGTTCTCTCTCTTGCACGATGTCTCCCTCTCGAGTTCTCTCTCTCGTGCACTCTCTTGCACAGTCTGTCTTGTGCGCTCTCACTCTCTCATGTGCGCTCGCTCTGTCTAGCGTTCTGTCTCTCGCTCTGTCTCTCTTGCTCCGTCTCTCATTCTTGTGCACGGGCACTCTCTCTTTTTGCTCGTGCTCTCTCTCTTTGTCATGTGATTTTTGTTGAATTACCCGATTGAGTTTCTTTTTGAATGCCATTTTGTTTTCCTCGCTGCCACACTGCTGAATGCTGAGTCCCAGCCTGCACTCATGGTCTAAGCTCGACCCTGACACACTGAAGGGTTTTACGGGGGGAGGGCAGTCTGATTGTAGGGAGAGGGGAGGGGAGCAGGTGTGTTAGGGACACAGTGGTAATCTCAATAACAGGTGTTACATGGTGAAATTGGCAACACTGGGCTGAAAATCATTTTCATAGAGTCCGTACAGTATGGAAGCAGGCCATTCAGCCCATTGAATCCGCACCGACCCTCCGAAGAGCATCCTGTCCAGACCCATCACCTTGTCTAAGCAATGTAACCCTGCATTTCCCATGGCTAGCCCACCTCACCTGCACATCACTGGATACTAGGGGCAATTTAGCATGGCCAATCCACCCTAACCTACACATCTTTGAACTGTGGGAGGAGGAAACCCACGCAGACACGGGGAGAATGTGCAAACTCCACACAGACAGGCTGGGATCGAACCCGAGTCCCTGACGCTGTGAGGCAGCAGTGCTAACCACCGTACCATCCCAGTTTCCCCATCTCAAAGGTCTTTATAAATTGGTGAGATTGGCCATGTGATTATTTCCTTCAGGCGGTACTGTGCTAACAAACTACTGGAAGAATGGGATCTTTTGGACAGCTTAAAACGTTTTGAATTCTGTTCGGGTTGTAAATGAAACACTTTTACTTGGTTCCCCCTCTTCGATGTGCAGTCTGTTTTTTGATGTCACATCTTGATATTTTTCAATCTGCTTTTTCAGGATATGCTTTGCATTTATTCTTGGTTAAAGATTTTTTTTGATGCGCTTTCTCAGAGTTAGCGCTGTAAAAAAGACTGTCCAAGTGGATACAATGCGCACTTCTTTAAATTTCCTGCTCACCATCAATCTGTTTTTGTGTTATTCCAGTTTCTAGTCCTAATTGCCGACTGTATATGTCCACCCAAAAGGCAACAAAAATATGAGGTAACAGGTAAGAGATTTGCAAATTAACTTAGACCTCTCAACCTTCAAATCTAATGTTGATCTCGCTCTCTGTGTACCTTCTCTGTAGCCATATCACTGTATTCCTCTTTGTTCCATCAACCTGTGATCCTTGTATGGTATAATCTGACTGTACTGCACGCTAAACAAAACTTTTCACTGTACTTAGGTACATGTGATTATACTAAATCATTTACTGATCAGTTTTCTCTTCTACGGTGAATTTGTAACCGTGCCAGATAGGTTCGTTGGTTTAGTGTAGGAGAAAGTGAGTACTGCAGATGCTGGAGATTAGAGTCGAGAGTGTGGTGCTGGAAAAGCAAAGCAGGTCAGGCAGCATCCGAGAAGCAGGAGAGTCGACGTTTCGGGCAAAAGCCCCTTCATCAGGAATGAGGCTGGGAGCTCCGGGGGTGGAGAGATAAATGTGAGGGGGGGTGGGGCTGTGGAGAAGGTAGCTGAGAGTGCTGTGGGTGGATGGAGGTGGGGGCAAAGGTGATAGGTTGGAGGGGAGGGTGGAGTGGATAGGTGGGAAGGAGGATGGGCAGATGGGACAGATCTTGAGGGCGGTGCTGAGCTGGAAGGTTGGAGCAGGGATTAAGGTGGGGGGGGGGAAATTAAGAAACTGGTGAAATCCACATTGATGCCATGGGGCTGGAGGGTACTGAGGTGGAAGATGAGGCGTTCTTCCTCCAGGCGTCGGGTAGTGAGGGAGCGGCGATGGAGGAGGCCCAGGACCTCGATGTTCTCGGCAGAGTGGGAGGGGGAGTTGAAATGTTGGGCCACGGGGCGGTGGGGTTCATCGGTGTGGGTGTTCCAGAGATGTTCCCTAAAGTGCTCTGCTAGGAGGCGTCCAGTCTCCCCAGTGTAGAGGAGACCGCATCGGGAGCAACGGATACAATAAATGACATTGGTGGATGTGCAGGTGAAACTTTGATGGAGGTGGAAGGCTCCTTTGGGGCCTTGGATGGAGGTGAGGGAGGAGGTGTGGGTGCAGGTTTTACGGTTCCTGCGGTGGCAGGGAAGGTGCCAGGATGGGAGGGTGGGTTGTTAGGGGGCGTGGACCTGACCAGGTAGTCACGGAGGGAACGGCCTTTGCGGAAGGTGGAAAGGGGTGGGGAGGGAAATATATCCCTGGTGGTGGGGTCCGTTTGGAGGTGGCAGAAATGGCGGAGGATGATGCGATGTATCCGGAGGTTGGTGGAGTGGAAGGTGAGGACCAGGGGAGGTTCTGTCCTTGTTGTGGTTGGAGGGGTGGGGTTAGAGGGCGGAGTGGCGGGAAATAGATGAGATGCGCTGGAGGGCATCATCAACCATGTGTGAGGCGAAATTGTGGTCTCTAAAGAAGGAGGCCATCTGGGATTTTCTAAGGTGGAATTGGTCATCCAAGGAACAGATGCGGTGGAAGCGGGGTTGGGGGGAAGTGTCATCTAGGTTGCTGTGGGAGTCTGTGGGTTTGTAGAAAATGTCTGTGGTTAGTCACCGTAGATGGAGAGGTCCAGGAAGGGGGGGTGGGGAGAGGAGGAGTCAGAGATGGTCCAGATGAATTTAAGGTCGGGGTAGAATGTGTTGGTGAAGTTGATGAACTGCTCAACTTCCTTGCGGGAGCACGAGTGGCGCCAATGCAGTCAGCAGTGACGCGGAGGAAGAGGTGGGGAGTGGTGCTGGTGTAACCATGGGAAGATGAGCTGTTCAACATAGCCAACAAAGAGACAGGCATACGGGTCCCATACGGGTCCCTTTGGCTATCTCTTTGGTCTGGAGGAAATGGGAGGACTCGAAGGAGAAATTGTTCAGGGTGAGGACCAGTTCAGCCAAACGAATGAGAGCGTCAGTGGAAGGGGTACTGGTGGGGACATCGGGACAGGAAGAAACGGGTGGGGGGGCTTGGAGGCCCTGGTCATGGTGGATGGAGGTGTAGAGGGGTTGGATGTCCATGGTGAAGATGAGGCATTGGGGGCCAGGGAAACGGAAGTCTTGGAGGAGGTGGAGGGCATGGGTGGTGTCCTGAACGTATGTGGGGAGTTCCTGGACCGGGGGATAGGACAGTGTCGAGGTATGGAGTTGAACTCGGTGGGGCAAGAGCAGGCTGAGACGATAGGTCGGTCAGGGTGGTCAGGCTTGTGGATCTTGGGAAAGAGGTAGAACCGGGTGGTGTGGGGCTCCTGAACTATGAGGTTAGAAGCTGTGGGTGGGAGATCCCCTGAGGTGATTAGCACCCCCACACTCGACATTATGTTTGTGTGTTGTTTGATTTTGCCTTGCGGAAATGCTGGATTAGGATAAATTTTGTTTTTGTGCATTCCAAAAAATCTGTTTGTTTCTCCTGTGGTTCATATCTCACTCGGAAACACAGGATACAGTTTTAGCCTGCAGTTGGAAAACTTTAAGGATTATATTTAAGGAAAGACAAAGATCCGTTACTGTGTGTTTTGTCTCGCACTGTAAGTCTTGATTCTGTCCCACATTGGTTGACTATTGAGGTAACTTGCACCCGTCTGGTAACACTGAAGGATTTACTGCATTCACCTCTCCTTCCTTCAACCTCTGTTTACACGAATAATTTAACTGTTTTGTCTGAAAATTTGGTTTCGGTTTAGACATCACTTTGGCTTTCTGTCATTTTCGACAAAGGCGCTGTTGGTGGTAAATCATATTTTTCTCCATCTTTAGTGGATAGTGCCTTTTCTGGTTGGGCTAAGTTAGGAATAAAAACTGTGAAAGATTTACCTGTTGATAATGTTTTTGCATCTTTGACCTTATAGAGGTTTACAAAATTATGAGGGGCATGGATAGGGTAAATAGGCAAAGTCTTTTCCCTGGGGTGGGGGAGTCCAGTATCAGAGGGCATAGGTTTAGGGTGAGAGGGGAAAGATATAAAAGAGACCTAAGGGGCAACTTTTTCACACAGAGGGTGGTACAGGTATGGAATGAGCTGCCAGAGGAAGTGGTGGAGGCTGGTACAATTGCAACATTTAAGAGGCATTTGGATGGGTATATGAATAGGAAGGGTTTGGAGGGATATGGGCCGGGTACTGGCAGGTGGGACTAGATTGGGTTGGGATATCTGGTCAGCATGGACGGGTTGGACCAAAGGGTCTGTTTCCATGCTGTACATCTCTATGACTCTATACTTAGGTGAAACGTTTTCACTTCCTAAATGCCAGTTCTTTAGAAACCTCCAAGTTTGCTGTTTTTGTCTGTAGTTCATTTCAGATTTTCACTGCCCTTCCTAATGATTCTGATTTTGACGTCTTTATGGAACTGCTTTCTTCATTAAAGGGGGCATAAAGTATGTATGTAAGTTAGCTCGCTGAGCTTGAAGGTTTGTTTTCAGACGTTTCGTCACCATTCTAGGTCACATCATCACCGGAGACTCTCACTGATGATGTGACCGAGTATGGTGACGAAACGTCTGAAAACACAGCTTCCAGCTCAGCGAGCTAACTTACATATTTATCATGAGCGTGAGCTACAAATCTTCTCAAAAGTCGCTAATCCATAAAGTATGTTCAGATTCTCTTGACTCTATTAACACCATCTGGGAGGCATATTTGGAAGAGTTAATTCCGAGTGATGTATGGGATGAGATTTTACAAAGAGTGCATAGATCTTCTGTCTGTGCAAAACATGGTTTTACTTAATGCAAAATTCTCCACCACACCCACTACACCAAAGCTCGACTTGCAGAAATATTTCAGGAGATGTGTCTGTCCTATAATCGGTGTGAGCAAACTCCAGTAAATTGTGTGTACATGTTCTGGCTTTGTCCTTCTTTAAGTAGATAGGACATAGGACATCACAACGCAGTACAGGTATTGCGTTGACCTGTGAAACCAATCTGAACCCGTTCTATCTGACACAATTCCTGCACGAGTAGATATTGGACTGATATCTTTGACACTGTATCTAAGGTATCTGATGAAAATCTTACTCCTAATGCTATTACCGCTTTGTTTGGGGTGTTACCCTCTTTACCTAATCTTGTTTCCTCGAAAAAAGATACGATAGCATTCACTACCCTATTAGCCCGAAGATTGATTTGTTAAATTGGAAATATCTAACTCTGCCTACAAATACACACTGGGTTAGAGATGTATTATACTTTCTTAAATTAGAGAAGATTAGATTATCCTAACTTGGCATCTCTAACAAATTTGCAAAAATCTGGAAACCTTTTCTTTCAAATGTTAAGGGTGTTGTCTTTTTAACTGTTCCAGAGTGAGGTGTCTTCTGATGTGACAATTGTTTATTTCTCTTTCCCTTTCTCTTTTTGCTTTTGCTAATGCAGTTATCTTACCTCTGGTTGAATTTATTATGGTTCTGTGCTTTGTAAATGTGTTACAACACGGGGTAGACCCTTCTGCTGATTTAAACTGGTGCCACAGCACAGGGTAAACCCTCCTGCTAATTTAAACTAGTGCCACAGCACAGGGTAAACCGTTCTGCTAATTTAAACTAGTGCCACAGCACAGGGTAAACCCTTCTGCTAATTTAAACTGGTGTCACGGCACAGGGTAAAACCTGCTGCTAATTTAAACTGGTGTTACGGCACAGGGTAAACCCTGCTGCTAATTTAAACTGGTGTCACGGCACAGGGTAAACCCTGCTGCTAATTTAAACTGGTGTCACGGCACAGGGTAAACCCTCCTGCTAATTTAAACTAGTACCACAGCACAGGGTAAACCCTTCTGCTAATTTAAACTGGTGTCACGGCACAGGGTAAACCCTTCTGCTGATTTAAACTGGTGTCACGGCACAGGGTAAACCCTCCTGCTAATTTAAACTAGTGCCACAGCACAGGGTAAACCCTTCTGCTAATTTAAACTGGTGTTACAACACGGGGTAAACCCTTCTGCTAATTTAAACTGGTGCCACGGCACAGGGTAAACCCTTCTGCTAATTTAAACAGGTGTCACGGCACAGGGTAAACCCTCCTGCTAATTTAAACTAGTACCACAGCACAGGGTAAACCCTTCTGCTAATTTAAACTGGTGCCACGGCACAGGGTAAACCCTCCTGCTAATTTAAACTGGTGTCACGGCACAGGGTAAACCCTCCTGCTAATTTAAACTAGTGCCACAGCACAGGGTAAACCCTTCTGCTAATTTAAACAGGTGTCACGGCACAGGGTAAACCCTTCTGCTAATTTAAACTAGTGCCACAGCACAGGGTAAACGCTTCTGCTGATTTAAACTGGTGTCACGGCACAGGGTAAACCCTTCTGCTGATTTAAACTGGTGTCACGGCACAGGGTAAACCCTTCTGCTAATTTAAACTAGTGCCACAGCACAGGGTAAACCCTTCTGCTAATTTAAACTGGTGCCACGGCACAGGGTAAACCCTGCTGCTAATTTAAACAGGTGTCACGGCACAGGGTAAACCCTTCTGCTAATTTAAACTAGTGCCACAGCACAGGGTAAACGCTTCTGCTAATTTAAACAGGTGTCACGGCACAGGGTAAACCCTTCTGCTAATTTAAACTAGTGCCACAGCACAGGGTAAACGCTTCTGCTAATTTAAACAGGTGTCACGGCACAGGGTAAACCCTTCTGCTGATTTAAACTGGTGTCACGGCACAGGGTAAACCCTTCTGCTAATTTAAACTAGTGCCACAGCACAGGGTAAACCCTTCTGCTAATTTAAACTGGTGTTACGACATGGGGTAAACCCTTCTGCTAATTTAAACTGGTGCCACGGCACAGGGTAGACCCTTCTGCTGATTTAAACTGGTGTTGCGACATGGGGTAAACCCTGCTGCTAATTTAAACTGGTGCCACGGCACAGGGTAGACCCTTCTGCTGATTTTATACTAGTGTCACGGCACATGGTTAAACCCTTCTGATTTAAACTAGTGTCACGGCACAGGGTTAAACCCTTCTGCTAACTTTAACTCTGTGCTGTGACACTAGTTTAACTCTTCTGCTAACCTAAACCTGACATAGCTCACCTCGCCTCGTAATCTGTAAAAATATCAGTGACCAAGAACTACCAAATCCCACTAATTAGAGAAAAAATTAACAATTTATTCTTTAACTCCAAGAAAAAAAGAGAACATTAACCAACAGCTGTAAACCTCCTTTGTCTTAACGATTTATCTATCTCCCACGCTACAGCAATATACTGATATGTTAAAACCTCCTGATTAGAATTTACAAAACATTCAACTTTCAAAATCAGTCAGCTGTGTCGATTCTCCTCTGTGGATGTTTCTGGGTCTTCTCTTCGGTCTTTTTGCTGCACAGATTTCACATGAACAGGTACCTTTCAGACAGCGATTCCACAGGCCGTCTGTGTTTGTTGTTGCTCTTTGCAACTCTGGCTAACTCTTCAAAATGGCCAATTTTGATACCCCCAAAACATCGGATTGTCTCATTGGTTTGATGTTGTCAAAACAGTAAAATTCAAATTCGATTGGGTTTTGGTATCTTGGGGTATAATTTAAACTGACTGGCCAAATTCGAATTTGTTATGTAACATAGCAACAGCTCAGCTAATTGTTTCACAGCCAAATGTTACATTTTACAATTGTTCACTCTATGCTTGTTAAGTCCTCATCAGCTTTCACTCTCTCTTAAAGGTACGGTACACATCTACAACTTGTTGTTGTAATGATGTAGTTAGAGTCATAGAGATTAGTGCATTTTGAGAAGATTTTTAGCTCAGGTTGAGGTCCTGGATGTAGGGTTGCTCGTTGAGCTGGAAGGTTCATTTCCAGAAGTTTCATCACCATGCTAGGTGACATCATCACTGAGCTTCCGGATGGTGGTATGTCCTGCTTTCTATTAGGACAACGACAAGCCAAACAGAGACACGTGTGAGAATTCCGAGAAGCATGGCATTCCAACCGGAACTCTATCAACAAACACATTGACTTGAATCCGAGAAAAAGAACAGGAAATGGCATGACCCCAGGAAATGACGTCACCCCAAGAAATTACATCACCAACCCAAGGAAACCTAAACACATAAATAGAAAGTGGACCATGCCACCAGTGCTTCATCCGGAGGCTCACTGATGGTGTCGCCTAATATGGTGACAAAATGTCTGAAAATGAGCCTTCCAGCTCAGCGAGCAAACCTACATCCAGAGTCATAGAGATGTACAGCATGGAAACACATCCCTTCGGTCCAACTCGTCCATGCCGACCAGATATCCTAAATTCTAGTCACATTTGCCAGCATTTGGCCCATATCCCTCCAAACCCTTCCTATTCATCTACCCATCCAGATCCCTTTTAAATACTGTAATTGCAACCAACTTGCACCACTTCCTCTGGCAGCTCATTCCATACCCGTACCACCCTCTGTGTGAAAAAGTTGCCCCTTAGGTCTCTTTTATATCTTTCCCTTCTCACTCTAAACCTATGCCCTCTAGTTCTGGACACCCCCACCCACCCCAGACTTTGCCTATTTACCCTATCCAAGCCCCTCAGCTTCCAACGCTCCAGGGAAAATAGCCCCAGCCTGTTCAGCCTCTCCCTATAATAGCTCAAACCCTCCAACCCTGGCGACATCCTTGGAAATCTTTTCTGAACCCTTTCAAGTTTCACATCATCTTACTGATTTTACTGGCTTGTTCTCTTTGAATTGTCGGGGCTAGTTTTGATATCCATCCGGCTGCCCCAGTGATGGGAGGGTGGGAATGACCAATGGACTTTTTCCTTGTGAAGAGCGCGATTATATGATTTTGATCTGTATTGTCTATGTCCAGACATGTGTTCTTCGAATCAACAAACATCTGTCTGCCGTTGATAACTGTCCTTGCTGTTACCAGAAGCTGGAACAGGATGTTGCTAATGTTGCTCTCCAGAAGTGGTAGTGTCCTGCACTCTGGAGTAATACAGTGCATGTCTGTGCCCGCATGAGTTGAATCCTTTGTCCATTGGCAGGCAAAGACTGCTGGTTCCAGTAAAGAGCTTTCTCTCGCTGTATACCCTGTGAACAACAGTTCAAGGAGTAAACAGTGATTTGGAGATTGGTCACTACTTTGCAGTGGAGGAGCCGGTGTTGGACTGGGGCGGACAAAGTCAAAAGTCACATGACACCAGGTTACAGTCCAACAGGTTTATTTAAAGTCACAAGCTTTCGGAGCATTGCCTCTTCAGGTGAAGTGGAGGGAGGTGCACAGGCACAGCGTATATAGGTGGAGAGGCAATGGCAAGATAGTTCCAGGTGGTTCAGAGTATCAACAGCTAAGTACAAGTAGTGAGAGTGAAGTGTCGACACCGGTGAAGGGATGAGCTATGAACCAATTAATTAAGGCAGAGAGATAATCAGCAGCTATCAAAAATAAGATGGTGCTCGAGACAACCGGTTGGCTGGGATAACATGTTGGGTATCTGTTGCATGGTGGGGGTCAAACAGGTAATCAAATGACCCCATTACCTTGATCACTTGTGATTAATTTTCTGCCTGAATTAGTTTGCACAGGTTTGGATTATTTGCTACTTTGTTAGACCCTTATCATGCGACTCTGATACCAATCATGTTAACCCAGCCAGTTAGTTAGTCTCTAGCCCCATCTTATTTTCAATGATTTGTCATTATTTCTCTGCCCGTAATTAATCAGCTCATTGATTATTCTTGTACTGGTTATTCAGCCGTCAATAATGTATTCGCACCGTTTCTATTACAGTCGTTTCCCCACCCCACCCCCCTCCCGTCCCGTCCCCATGGAGGGGGTTGGTTCCAAGGCGTACCACGGCAGCCTGAAACCGCGGATAGACGTGAACCTATTCATTTAAATGGGAAATGTACCTGCCCGGCAACCCCTGGTCCCTGGTTCTGGGATTTACAAATGTGCTATGGTTGGGCCGCGGTAAACCGCGGGTATCTGAAACCACAGTAACCGGACCTGCGGATACAGCGGTCGCCCACTAATCTGTTAGCGCTCTTGATTACCTACGAAGTCTTGTGATTCAGCCTGCTGACAGTCTACCCTCGGTTTTTGTATGTATCTGTCGACATTACTTAAATACCTGGAATCGTGGATGCTTTGGAGGGGGTTCAGAGGGAAGTTCACCAGGATGTTGCCTGGTATGGAGGGCACTCACTATGAAGAGAGGTTGAGTAGATTAGGATTATTTTAATTGGAAAGACAAAGGTTGTGTGGGGTGGGGGGGGGGGGACCTGATTGAGGCCTACAAAATCATGAGAGGTGTCAACAGGGTGGGTAGCAAGAAACATTTTCCCAGAGTAGAGGACTCGATTACTAGGGGTCATGAGTTCAAAATGAGAGGGGAAATGTTTAAGGGAGATATGCGTGAAAAGTTCTTTAAGCAGAGGGTGGTGGGTGCCTGGAACACGCCAGCGGAGGTGGTAGGGATAGGCACGAGAGCATCATTTAAGATGTATCTCGCTAGATATATGAATGGGCACGGAGCAAAGGGATACAGATCCTTAGAAACTCGGTGTCAGGTTTAAATAGAGATTAGATTAGGTTACTTACAGTGTGGAAACAGGCCCTTCGGCCCAACAAGTCCACACCGACCCGCCGAAGCGCAACCCACCCAGACCCACTTCCCCACATTTACCCCTTCACCCAACACTACAGGCAGTTTAGCATGGCCAGTTCACCTGACCTGCACATCTTTGGACTGTGGGAGGAAACCGGAGCACCCGGAGGAAACCCACACAGAAACAGGGGAATTGTGCGGGAATTGAACCCGGATCTCTGGTGCTGTGAGGCAGCAGTGCTAATCACTGTGCCACCGTGCTGCCCACAGAGGATCTGGATCAGTACAGGCTTGGAGGGCAAAAGGGCCTGTTTCCGTGCTGTAATTTTCTTTGTTCTACCTTGCCATCACCTCTCCGCCACTATATTCTGTGCCTGTGCCCTCCCTCCACTTCACCTGATGAAGGGGCAGTGCTTCAAAAGCTTGTGATTTTAAGTGAATCTGTCGGACTATAACCTGATATCGTGTGACTTCTGATGACAATGGGGAGTTAGTGACCTACTGAGGAGGGGGCTGAAGGGCAAGGAGGAGATGGGGGGTGGAGGGGGGCAGTCCAGTGACCATTGTGTGTTTGACTGACCTTTCTGAATCAGCAGAGATGTTGGAAGCGGAAGATGAGGACTCCGAGGAGCTGGAGAAGAGGGAACTGGATCCCTCCGAGTGGGAACCGCACGGCTCAGGAGCTGAGGATGAAGACAACCCTCTAGACGCCAAGCCCTCAGGAGACGAGTCGGCTTTTGAGGAAGATCAGCCGCCGTCTGACAACGACACAGACGGGGGGCTCCGCAAACGAATCATCCCGGAAGATTCCTAAGCTCTCCTTTTACAGGCACGTATGCCACTAGCTCGGACTCCGACCAAAGAATTGTGCTTCTGTGGACTTTCTGTCCCTATTTTGTTTTGTCTTGGATTTTGAAATTTGGTTTGTTTGGATTCACTTTTCTTTCCTCTTTGTGACAGATTTATCGGCTATGACAATCTTGATCTATTGTTAACTGAATATAATGTGCAGGCTCTGCCTGTAACCTTTTTTTTTCCAAAAAAAAAAGACAGTGGTTTTTGTAGGTTAATGAATGTTTTCACATTTTGTACTTTGTATGAAAAAAAGGGCAGCGGTGCTCCAAGTTTCTGTGAGCAGAGGTTATCTCTAAAGCAAATAGTGCCGCCTGCTAACTTCATACTGGAACCTTGGCCAAAATGGGTAGTGCCCTGGTTGCACGCGTGCTCGCTCTCTTTCTCCCCCCCCCCCCCCCCCTCCCCTCACTTCCTCTCTCTCCTGCTCATTTTCTTACTCCTGCCCTCTCGCGCTCTCTCTCCCTTTCTCTCTCTCTCTCTCTCTCTCTCTCTCTCTCTCTCTCTCTCTCTCTCTCTCTCTCTCTCTCTCTCTCTCTCTCTCTCTCCCTTTCTCCCTTTTTATCTCTCCCTCTCCCTCTTTCTCTCCCTCTTTCTCTCCCTCTTTCTCTCCCTCTTTCTCTCCCTCTTTCTCTCTCCCTCTTTCCCTCCCTCTTTCCCTCCCTCTTTCCCTCCCTCTTTCCCTCCCTCTTTCCCTCCCTCTTTCCCTCCCTCTTTCCCTCCCTCTTTCCCTCCCTCTTTCCCTCCCTCTTTCTCTCTCCCTCTTTCTCTCTCCCTCTTTCTCTCTCCCTCTTTCTCTCCCTCTTTCTCTCCCTCTTTCTCTCCCTCTTTCTCTCCCTCTTTCTCTCCCTCTTTCTCTCCCTCTTTCTCTCCCTCTTTCTCTCTCTCCCTCTTTCTCTCCCTCCCTCTTTCTCTCCCTCCCTCTCTCTCTCTCTCTCTCTCTCCCTCATGTTTTGAATAGGAGTTCTACTTCCAGGTAAAGGTTGGCATGTTTTAACTTGCCATTTTTAGGTGTATACTCCATTCAGGAGCACGGTGTCAAACACTTGCTGCATCGGATTCAAACAGTGGGATTTACTATCGCGGCTGTTGGCAGACGTTTTTCAAGATGGCCTCAAAAGTATCATGAGGGGGAGTGAGTGTGCCCGCACTGAAGGAGGGCAGGAGTTGTCTGTCTGTGTGTCTTGGTGCTGGTTTTGATATTTACGTGAGAGTGGAAAGGTCAAAATCGCTGTCTGCCGTGCCGAGTGAACACTTGGAGTGGTACTGAGTGACCTGCCACCCCCCCCCCACCACCACCACCAAACACATGCACCTAATCACTTGTTCCCTTTTACTCTGTGAACATGATTTGTAGGTGCCGGGTTGGGGTTGGACTGGGGTTTACACAGTCAGAAGTCAGATGCCACCAGGCTACAGTCCAACAGGTTTATTTGAAATCACAAGTTTTCAGAGCGCTGCACCCTCATCCCGCTGAACGTTCCGAAAGCTTGTGATTTCAAATAAACACATTGGACTAGAAGACACAGTGAGGACTGCAGATGCTGGAGATCAGAGTCAGTAATGTGAAGCTGGAAAAGCACCGCAGGTCATGCGGGGAGTCAATGTTTCAGGACCCATTTGATTTTCCTGCTCCTGTGATGCTGTCTGACCTGCTGAGCTCTTTCAGCTTCGCCCCGACTGATGTTGGACTACAGCCTAGTGTCATGTGACTTCTGTCTTTTAACATAAGGGTTAATGCCTTGCCTTTCGAATAGCAGGAGAGAAATCGGCTCGGAACACTGTTGTGCTCTCCTTACCATAACGTGGCCGCTGATCAAAACGTGTGGATTACTGTCTGAATCTTGTGCGTTCTTGGGGAAAAGCCTCTTCCTGGAATTATGCCAAACCCCCTTAACCTACCATCCTTTGTAAACCTGCACATGTTTTGTCTGCTGGTGCAATGTTATGGGATGGCCGGATTTGACTCACACAGGGCCCTCACACCCCAGCTCCAACCTGGGTTAGAAACAAATGGATTCCTTTTATATTCGAGGGATCTTGACTCTCCACAGAAATGGACACCGGGCTTTTGATTTCAGCAACGTTTGTCGAGATGTCTTTTAAAATACAGCAATACACTGCAATATTAAGTTTTCCAGTACAATTTGGGAAAAGTTGAAAAGATTGTCGCTTGGGTAGGGGACAGATTTATAACTGTACAGTGTTTTGGGGGATTATATTGTAACTACTGTTTTGAAACAGTTGACTTTTATTTTGATACTCTGAGCAATATATTGACAACTGCACGGCCACAATGATACATGCATTTCTGTTAGATTTAACAGGTTCCGCCATTTGTACATAACCGTTCAGTATCCCCTGATGAAAAGTTCAGGCCTGCAGTGCAGAATTTTTCACTATTTTTGTAAAAAATATTTTTTTTGGATTTGTATTACTGCGGGGGTATGGAAGATTGTATTTTAAAATTTACCTTTTGTATTTTATGTGAATGATGTTGAAGGTGGATCTCTCTACTTTGTTTGTGAGTTGAATGCAGAAGTACCTGCCTAATTTTGTATTTATTGCTTTGCCCGTAGTTTGGCCGGTCTTGTTTACAATTTAGTGTGAGGCATGCGAGAACTTCATTGAATCCCGACGGTGTGGGGACATTTGGTCCATCAAGTCCACACCGATCCTCCGAAGAATATCCCACCCGGACCCATTCCCCTATCCTTTCCATCTACGTTCCCCTGGCTAGTGCACCCGACCCACACATCCCCTGAATAATATCGGCAATTTAGCACCCTAACCTGCACAGCTTTGGGCTGTGGGAGGAAACCGGAGTAATCCCACGCAGACACTGGGGAGAATGTGGAAGCTCCACACAATCGCCCGAGGCGGGAGTCGAACCCGGGTCCCTGGCGCTGAGAGGCAGCAGTGCTCACCACTTTGCCGCCCTTATGTCTGTCTACACCCGTGTGTCACAGTGGGCACACGTTAAGGTTTTAGTTTGAGATTCTCGACTGCAACACTTGTCTATGAAACCGGTGGTTTGTTCTGAAAGGCTCTTGTAAAATTCCCTTTCTTTGCACTGTGCCGTGTTAATCGAAGGATTTACTTGAAGCTCAGAGCAGCTCGCTGCTTCAGAAGGTTGCAAAGTCAGGTGAGATGGACATGGTGTGCACCACGATGTTAAATTGCACAGACATCTTTCACTCGAGTTTTAGGTTCAGTCAATAGCTACACTCGCGAGAAGGCAGAAGGGATGTGGCATGGCGAGTTGTGTTCAGTTTTTGCGAGGGAGGCGACCACGCAATTTTTACAACGCGAGTCTTTATAGAAGTGTCAGTTTGTTAACAGAAGATGCAATAAATGCATGCCTTTTGTACCTTTTCTGTCCAGCTTGATTTGTATGTACAATGCATGAGGATGAAGCGGGTTGTCCAAGTCAGCCGGCTTCACCCTATCTCGGCTCATCGGCTATGGAAGCCCTCGTCCGTGACTTTGCTCCCCAGGCATGAGCATCCCTGTGCAGCCAGGCTGGTGTTCCAGTTTGTACCCTGAGTGAACCCACCTGCCTCTTAACTCGCACCACACTGCACCCTCCACTCCCCTCCCCACCCCCTCACTCCTATACTTGCAGATTGGCATTGTCTCGCTCTCAGTGTGACAACCTTTCTACCAAAATGTTGCGTCTGCTTTCCAGAGCCTCAGCCCTCCTGATCTCTGTACTCCCTTCCAGCCTCACACATCTGCACATCTTGGTCTCTTTGACATCCCCGTTGTTAACTTGTTCTCTTTTGGTGGTCATGCCCAGAGTTGTGTGAGGCCTTACATAGAACATAGAAGAATACAGCGCAGTACAGGCCCTTCGGCTCGATGTTGCGCCGATCCAAGCCCACCTAACCTACACTATCCTCCATATGCCTATCCAATGCCCGCTTAAATGCCCATAATGAGGGAGAGTCCACCACTGCTACTGGCAGGGCATTCCATGAACTCACGACTCGCTGAGTAAAGAACCTACCCCTAACATCTGTCCTATACCTACCCCCCCTTAATTTAAAGCTATGCCCCCTTGTAATAGCTGACTCCATACGTGGAAAAAGATTCTCACTGTCGACCCTATCTAAACCCCTAATCATCTTATACACCTCTATCAAGTCACCCCTAAACCTTCTTTTCTCCAATGAAAACAACCCCAAGTGCCTCAGCCTATCCTCATACGATCTTCCTACCATACCAGGCAACATCTTGGTAAACCTCCTCTGCACCCGTTCCAGTGCCTCCACATCCTTCCTATAGTATGGCGACCAAAACTGCACACAATACTCCAGATGCAGCCGCACCAGAGTCTTATACAACTGCAACATGACCTCAGTACTCCGGAACTCAATTCCTCTACCAATAAAAGCCAGTACGCCATATGCCTTCTTCACCGCACTATTTACCTGGGTGGCAACTTTCAAAGATCTGTGTACATGGACACCAAGATCCCTCTGCTCATCCACACTACCAAGTATCCGACCATTAGCCCAGGACCTTAGGCCCTGCGATATCTTCCTCTAGACTTCTTCTGCCTCCTTACCCCTCAAAAGGTGTTGCTTAAAACCTTTGAATCGTCTGTCATAATGGATTGTCATCATCAGTGGCCCATCGCAGACAGGGATAACTCTGTGCCACTTTCAGGGTGAGTCTGTAGGAGGCTGTATAGACCAATGCAGCTACCGCAGGCCGTGTTACACTTGGGACAGAAGGTGGTCATGGGAAGGGGTGGGTGAGGCATTGGTTTGGCAGCTCCTTTCCCTATTTCCCCTCGGCTTCTTTTTTCTCCTATGTCAAGTCTCGAAGTGCACGACACCTTCCTGGATGCTGCTCCTCCATTTTGGATGGTGTCGGGCCAGTGATTCCCGGGTGTCTGTGGGAATGCCACACTTCCCCGGTGAGGCCTTGTGGGTATGCCTGAAGCGCGTTCTCTGTCCCACCTGTAGCTCACCTGCCGTTTTGGAGCTGGGAGGAGAGCACCTGCTTGGGGAGTCTCGTATTGGCCATGAATATCTCTGGTTGACTTGGACAAGATGGTGGAGAGCCATCTTCTAGAACCGCTGCAGTGTAATGGGGATAGTACATTGACAGGGCTGTGGGGAGGGAGTCCAGAATCTCCATCCAGCAATGGTGAAAAACAGCGGTGATATAGTTCTAAATTAGGATGGTGCCTGGTTTGGAGGGGAAGTTGCAAATGCAGGCGTTTCTGAGCATCACCTGCCCCCTCAAAACTAGGATAATTAATACTGAAAATCCGTGCTCCAGAAGTAGCAGTGCACTTGGCCAAATATTTTCTAATCCTGGAGCAGATGCGATTTGAACCCAAGCCTCTTGGATCATAGATAGCAACACTACTACTGCACCACAAGAACCCTTCAGTGCACTGGCCCAAGCTGTTCCAACATGCACCTACCTGGACAGTTCTGATGCACTTAACCTGAATGCCGATCCAGGAGTTGGGGCAGCACGGTGGCTCAGTGGTTAGCACTGCTGCCTCACAGCGCCAGAGACCCGGGTTCAATTCCATCCTCAGGCAACTGTCCGTGTGGAGTTTGCACATTCTCCCCGTGTCTGCGTGGGTTTCCTCCCACAGTCCAAAGATTAGATTAGATTAGATTACCTACAGTGTGGAAATCGGCCCTACAAGTCCACACCGACCCTCTGAAGAGTAACCCACCCAGACCCATTTTCCCTCTGACTAATGCACCGAACCACTATGGGACAATTTAGCATGGCCAATTGTCCTGACCTGCACATCTTTGGAATTTGGGAGAAAACCGGAGCACCCGGAGGAAACCCACACAGACACGGGGAGAATGTGCAAACTCCACACAGACAGTCGCCCGAGGCTAGAATCGAACCTGGCCAGCAGTGCTAACCACTGAGCCACCGTGCCGCCCCAATGTGCAGGTTAGGTGATTTGGCCATGCTAAATTGCTCCATAGTGTCCAGGGTTGTGCAGGCTAGGTGGATTAGTTATGGGAAAAGCAGGGTTACAGAAATGGGGTGTGTCCAGGTGGGATGCTCCTCAAAGGGTTGGTGTGGACTCAATGGGCTGAATGGCCTAGCTTCCATGTTGTGGGGAATCTATGATGAATTCTAGACTAAAAGCGGAGAAAGTGAGGTCTGCAGATGCTGGAGATCAAAGTTGAAACTTTATTGCTGGAACAGCACAGCAGGTCAGGCAGCATCCAGGGAACAGGAGATTCGACGTTTCGGGCACAGGCCCTTGATTCGACGTTTCGGGCACAGGCCCTTGATTCGACGTTTCGGGCACAGGCCCTTGCGGAGCGATCGCTCCGCAAGGGCCTGTGCCCGAAACGTCGAATCAAGGGCCTGTGCCCGAAACGTCGAATCAAGGGCCTGTGCCCGAAACGTCGAATCTCCTGTTCCCTGGATGCTGCCTGACCTGCTGTGCTGTTCCAGCAATAAAGTTTCAACTCTAGACTAAAAGCACCTAGTCCAACTCTTGAATAACTCCAGAACTGATATCCCATTCACTCTGCAAGACTGCACTCACTTCCCCACCTACCCACTCTACCAGTTACCTGCCCCTCTGCTAACACTCCCACCAGACTTTAAACTGACTGTATAGCAGTTGGTTTCTTGGAAAGGATGCTGGCCAGTTTAGCATAGCCTATTCACCTAACCTGCACATCTTTGGACTGTGGGAAGAAACCGGAGCACCTGGAGGGAACCCACACAGACACGGGGAGAATGTACAAACTCCACACAGACAGTTGCCCGAGGCTGGAATCAAACCTGGCGCTGTGAGACAGCAGTGCTAACCACTGAGCCACCATGCCATCCCAGCATTGTGATGGCAATTTCTGCTCTCCAGAAACCTTTGTCTTTGAGGTGAATTCTTTAACCACGGTTCTCTCAGTGGCTACAAAAACAGTACTTGAATAAGTTTTATTCTGCCATAGCAGGTGATAGAATTAGTTATCAATACAAGTCTGGAATGAAGAGTTCAATGATCATTATGAAGCTGTTGTCAATTGTTTTACAAACCCATCTGGAACACTAATGTCCTTGAGAGAAGGAAACTACCATCCTTACCCAGTCTGGCCTATATGTGACTCCAGACCCACCACAATGTGGTTGACCTTTAACCTCCCCTCTGGGCAATTAGGGATGGGCAATAAATGCTGACCTAGCGTGTGAATTAATGAAAAAAAGTCCTTTATGTGTCTGAGGAAGGGTAACTTGACCCAAAATGTTAACTCTGACTTCTCTCCACAGCCCGACTTGCTGAGCTTTTACAGCAATTTTTGTTTGAGCTTCCATGCGTTAAGCTTTGTGAGAGATGAGGTAAGCTGTCAAGGAAAGTGCATTCTTTATCATAGAACATAGAAGAATACAGCGCAGTACAGGCCCTTCGGCCCTCGATGTTGCGCCGATCCAAGCCCACCTAACCTACACTAGTCCACTATCCTCCATATGGCTATCCAATGCCCGCTTAAATGCCCATAATGAGGGAGAGTCCACCACTGCTACTGGCAGGGCATTGTTTCCATTTTTCTTCACAAGAAACGCCATTGAATCTGATGAGTCAATAAAAAGATTAAATGCCTGTTCAACTTATTTCCCGTCTAGAACCTTGGAATACATTTAGTGAAGAAAATCCTTTAATTGTCTGAAGAGAACTGGAATTGAATACCTCCCAATACCTTTTACTTTCTTATATCTTGTTTTATCTGTTGTAGACACAACGGAGTGATGCCCATCTCAATAGATTTGGAGAAGATTTATTTTGTTCAAAATTGAAATCTGTTTCACTTTGAGTCAAGTTGGTATTCTGGCTGGTGGATGTGGGCTTACATTAATGTGTAGTCTCTCCTACACAGGACACTTTTCAAATTATATCTCCATCTATTACTATTGCAGATTCAAAACTAAACCGAGCACCATGGGTGACTTTCATGTGAATATGAGAAGATGTGATGTGGAGGGGCTGGTGTTGGACTGGGGTGGGCAAGGTCAGAAGTCACACAACACTAGGTCATAGTTCAACAGGTTTATTTGAAATCAGATGCTATTGGAGTGTTGCTCGTTCATCGGTGTTCCTCTGAAAACGTGTGTTTTTGAATAAACCTGTTGGATTATAACCGGGCAAAATGTTGTGTGAATTCTGATTTATGAGAAGATGGGAAGATTTTCTTTGGTCACTCTATTTTAATCAACATTTTCTGGGTGCTACATTTATGTCCCTTTATTCTCCCTTCCAAAATGAACAACTTCATATTTTCTCACATTATACGTCCTTTGCCAACCTTATCCCCCTTACTTAACCAATCTCTGTCTATTTTGTTTTGTGGCCAGTGACAAGCAGTGCCCTTACCATCCTATTTATTTTTTTTTGTTATATATATAATATATATATTTTTTAACCCCCACACTGCCACCTAAGTGCGGTGGTGCTTATTTTTCCCCAGCACCCATGGTGTGTGCGTGCAGGTGTGAGACACAGTGAAAGACACAAAGTGCACGAATCTTTATTCAAATTCCACCGCCAGGAAGATAGGAAAACACCCGGGTGGCCAGCGACAAACACCGCCCCCCACATCAAAGGGCAGCGCGTGCGACCAAAACAGTGAAGGGGAGGGCAGGGACCAAATCAAAACAGAGCCGGAGGGAGAAATAACGCACCCCACCCCCCGCGGCGCTCCCCCCCCCCCTGCCGAACAACCCCAGGGCGCCAGCGGACCAATCTCTGTCTAAACTGTTTGTGTCTCTCTCACAACTTGCCTTTCCACCTATTTTGTATGCAAAATTGGCTACAGCACATTGGCTTCCTTGCTCCACGGCATTAAAATGTCATGTCAACGATCGTGGTCCCTCTGTCTTGTTCTTGTAGCCACAGGTGGTGGTTAGTCCAGTTCGGTTTCTGGTCAATGGTAACCCCAGGATGTTGATCACAGACCTGTAAAATCAATTTCCTCTTGCCTTTGCAATCAACGGTGTCTTAAACCTAACAGAGGCCAGTGCTTGGGGCTCTTGAATGGACTACCTACTCAGAATGTGTCTACATAAGTTTTTTGCAACTGTAGGTGAACGTATGCTTGCTTCTCTTTTGCGTTGGCATGTCAATAAGCAATGATGTACTCCACTGTCAACCTGAGAGTTAAACGTTAACTATGTAGGAGGACAGAGTGCAGTGTATTGTCGTGTCCAGGCAGACTGTATTTGCCTGTACCACAAGCCCAATTGAGAAGAATGCTGAGCAAACCAGTGTGCATTAATGATTTCGAGCAACATGCAAAGGAGATTCTTCCGAAAGCAGTATATGATTATTACCGTTCAGGAGCAGATGAACAACAGACATTAAGGGACAACGTGGCTGCTTTCTCAAGGTATTTTTTAGAAGTTCTTGATCATCTTGATTGATTTTGTCAATGTTAGCGTTTCGAAATTCTGTTAAACCTAAGGCAATTTTCTTAAAAAAACTAAACATCAGGAAAGATTGAATGGATAAAACAATTTGCATTTTGAGTCTGTCTGTTTGGGCATGTAAACGTATACATTGATTTGTAGCCTCTCTTGATATTTTATGGGTTGGTTAGAAATCACAGTTTTTACACAGCAGTGGGTGCTCCGTGCTAATTATTGACATTGTTCTGAACTTCAACTTTGGTACTACCTGTTTCATGTTTGAAGCCTTGGTAAGATACTGGCTGGAATAATTTCATGTGCAGACATTAAAATGGTTTGGTTGCAATTGCCCCCAATTTGTGCATTGCTGACCACTTTGTCCAATAGTTTAGCTGGAATTACAAGTCAGGTACTGAAGGGTCTTAACTCCGTTTGGTGGCTGACTTTGGCCCTTTTCAAGCATCCAGCAACGGGAGACAAATGAACATTTAGCTAAGGACAATAAAAGTAAATTTAGTTGATCCTGCAATTGTGAATAAAATACAAGCACCGTGAGAAAGGAAGAGTAAATTAAAACTCTGAAATGCTGACACAACTGGAGCCCAACGGCTGCTCCTCTCAGGATTCCGCCCTCAATCCAGCTTTTCCAAAATATTGTTAAAGCAATTTTGCTTCCTGCTCCTTTGCTCATGCTACCTCAAACTTCAAACAAATATTGTTTCATTGGCGTTGCTCCTGGGAGTGTTGATGGCTGGAACATCATTCCCACAATATTGCTCGGTACTACTGCTTGAGCTCTTGACCTTGTCTCAGATGGTTGTCTTTCTGCCCTCATGCTTTCTTGCCAGCGATCCCCTCCCCCAACTGCTTGAACGTTCTCCCCTCGGACTTTATTAAGTTGTCGACAGCCTTTGGAACCGATCTGGTCCAGTTCGGTGTTGCCTCCAGTTCAGAGAGTTGCAGGTCGAGAACCATTCCAGAGACTTTGGGCCGACCAGGAACGGGCAGCCCGGTGCAGTGCAGAGGGAGTGCTGCACTGTCACTGGTGCTGCCCCTGCCTCCCTGCCCACTCAGGGGAAGACTCCCAGTCGATTATTTCAAAGAGCAGAGAAGGTTTCCTCAGTCAATATCTATCCCTTGACCAGTGTCGTAAAGGTGGTTCATTGGGTCATCATTACGCTGTGTTTGGAGGGGCTTGCTATGATGAAAGTGGTGTGTTTTCTATAAAAGGTGTAATACTCTCATCCAGCAACTTCTGTGGTCCAGCCCCCACCTGGTTTTCTAGAAAATCTAAAGTGCTCTGTACCCTTCTCCCTGAAAGGGAATTTCGTGCTGTGCTGGTGTGAATCTTTCAAACAACTCACAGAGTGGCACGAAGATGATAACACTGACAGTGGAGCTGGCATTGTATTGACATGTAGAAGGATCATTTAACCAACACAGAGATTGCTGGAGAAACTCAGCAGGTCTGGCAGCATCTGTGGAGGGAGAAACAGATTAACGTTTCAAGTCCAGTAAGACACTTCTCCAGAACTTATAAATAGAACATAGAACATAGAACATAGAACATAGAAGAATACAGCGCAGTACAGGCCCTTGGGCCCTCGATGTTGCGCCGATCCAAGCCCACCTAAACTACACTAACCCACTATCCTCCATATACCTATCCAATGCCCTCTTAAATGCCCATAAAGAGGGAGAGTCCACCACTGTTACTGGCAGGGCATTCCATGAACTAACGACTCGCTGAGTGAAGAACCTACCCCTAACATCAGTCCTATATCTACCCCCCCTTAATTTAAAGCTATGCCCCCTTGTAATACCCGACTCAATACGCGGGAAAAGGTTCATACTGTCGACCCTATCTAACCCCCTAATCATCTTGTACACCTCAATCAAGTCACCCCTAAACCTTCTTTTCTCTAGTGAAAACAGCCCCAAGTGCCTCAGTCTTTCCTCATACGATTTTCCTTCCATACCAGGCAACATCCTGGTAAACCTCCTCTGCACCCGTTCCAATGCCTCCACATCCTTCCTATAGTATGGCGACCAAAACTGCACACAATATTCCAGATGCGGCCGTACCAGAGTCTTATACAACTGCATCATGACCTCAGGACTCCGGAACTCAATTCCTCTACCAATAAAAGCCAGTACGCCATATGCCTTCCTCACCGCACTATTTACCTGGGTGGCAACTTTCAGAGATCTGTGTACATGGACACCAAGATCCCTCTGCTCATCCACACTACCAAGTATCCGACCATTAGCCCAGTACCCCATCTTTTTGTTATTCTTCCCAAAGTGAATCACCTCGCACTTAGCTACATTGAATTCCATCTGCCACCTTTCTGCCCAGCTCTGCAGCTTCTCTATATCCTGCTGTAACCTGCCACATGCTTCCTCACTGTCAACAACTCCTCCGACTTTCGTGTCATCCGCAAACTTGCTCACCCAACCTTCTAACCCCTCTTCCAGGTCATTTATAAAAATGACAAACAGCAATGGTCCCAAAACAGATCCTTGCGGAACACCGCTAGTGACGGCACTCCATGAAGAAACTTTGCCATCAACTACTACCCTCTGTCTTCTTCCATCCAGCCAATTCCTAATCCAAACCTCCAACTCACCCTCAATGCCATATCTCCGTATTTTCTGCAGTAGCCTACCATGGGGAACCTTATCAAACGCCTTACTAAAATCCATATATACCACATCTACCGCTTTCCCCTCATCAACCTCCTTCGTCACCTTTTCAAAGAATTCAATAAGGTTTGTGAGGCACGACTTGCCCTTCACAAAACCATGCTGACTATCCTTGATCACATTATTCCTATCCAGATGTGCATAAATCCTATCCCTTACAATTCTCTCTAAGACTTTGCCCACAACAGAAGTGAGACTCACCGGCCTATAGTTACTAGGGCTATCCCTACTCCCCTTTTTGAACAAGGGAACCACATTTGCTATCCTCCAGTCTTCTGGGACTACTCCTGTAGACAAAGAGGACATAAAAATCAAGGCCAATGGCTCTGCAATCTCCTCCCTTGCTTCCCAGAGAATCCTAGGATAAATGCCATCAGGCCCAGGGGACTTATCTATTTTCACCTTTTCCAGGATTTCCAACACCTCTTCTCTACATACCTCAAAGCCATCCATTCTACTTATTTGTGCCTCAGTATTCTCATCGACAACAATGCCCTGTTCCTGAGTGAATACTGAAGAAAAGTATTCATTCAGTGTCTCCCCAATCTCTTCCGCCTCCACACGCAACTTCCCCCTACTATCCTTGACTGGACCTATTCCTACCCTAGTCATTCTTTTATTCCTAACATACCTATAGAAAGCCTTAGGGTTTTCCCTAATCCTATCTACTAAGGACCTTTCATGTCCCCTCCTTGCTGCTTTTAGCTCTCTCTTCAGGTCCTTCCTGGCTACCCTATAACTCTCAATCGCCCCAATTGAACCTTCACGTCTCATCTTGAGATAGGCCGCCCTCTTCCATTTAACAAGGGATTCCAATTCCTTATTAAACCACGGCTCCCTCGCACGACCCTTTCCTACCTGCCTGACAGGTACATAATTATCAAGGACACTCAATAGTTGCCCCTTGAACAAGTTCCACATATCATTTACACTCTTGCCTTGGAGTCTACTTTTCCAAGCCACACATCCTAAGTCATGCCTCACCGCATCATAATTTCCCTTACCCCAGCTATAATTCTTGCCCTGTAGTACACACTTATCCCTCTCCATCACGAGTGTAAAAATCACCGAATTATGGTCACTATCCCCAAAGTGCTCACCTACCTCTAATTCTAACACCTGGCCTGGTTCGTTACCCAGAACCAAATCCAGTATGGCCTCACCTCTTGTTGGCCTGTCTACATATTGTGTCAGGAAACTCTCCTGCACACATTGAACAAACACTGACCCATCTAACGAACTTGAGCTATAGCTTTCCCAATCAATATCAGGAAAGTTAAAGTCCCCCATAACAACCACCCTATTACTGTCACTCATCTCCTGAATCACCTTCCCAATCCTTTCTTCAATGATTCTAGGACTATTCGGAGGCCTGTAAAAGACTCCTAACAGGGTGACCTCACCTTTCCTATTCCTAACCTCAGCCCAAACTACCTCAGATGGCAAGTCCTCATCCATCGTCCTTTCCACCGCTGTAATACTATCTTTGACAAGCAATGCCACACCTCCCCCTCTTTTACCCCCACCTCTAAACCTACTAAAACATTTAAATCCCGGAACCTGCAACAGCCAATCCTGTCCCTGTTCTAGCCATGTCTCCGTAATAGCCACAACATCGAAGTCCCAGGTACCAACCAACGCTGCAAGTTCACCTACCTTATTTCGTATACTTCTTGCATTGAAGTATACACACTTCAAGCCACTTCCCTGTTTACAGGCACCCTCCTTGGAAATTGATGCCATGTTCCTCACCTCCCTACACTCCAGGCCCTGCACCCTGAAGCTACAATCTGGGTTCCCATGCCCCTGCCGAGTTAGTTTAAACCCCCCCCAAAGAGAAATCCACAGATTTCTCCAGTGACCCTTCCTCAGTTCTGATTTCTCTCCACAGATTAGATTAGATTAGATTACATTACAGTGTGGAAACAGGCCCTTCAGCCCAACAAGTCCACACCGACCCGCCGAAGCGAAACCCACCCACACCCCTACATTTACCCCTTACCTAACACTACGGGCAATTTGTATGGCCAAATGCAGAAACATAGGAAATACAAGCAGGAATTCTGCCTATTGAGCTTGCTCCACCTTTCAGAATGATCACAGCTGATCATTGAACTTGGTTCCCATGTTCTCTCCACAGCCTTTGATCCCTTTAGCCCTTTAGCCCACGGTGGCAGTGGTTAGCACTGCTGCCTCACAGCGCCGGAGATCCGAGTTCATTTCCCGCCTCAGGCGACTGACTGTGTGGAGTTTGCACGTTCTCCCCGTGTCTGCGTGGGTTTCCTCCGGGTGCTCCGGTTTCCTCCCACAGTCCAAAGATGTGCAGGTCAGGTGAATTGGCCATGCTAAATTGCCCGTAGTGTTAAGTAAGGGGTAAATGTAGGGGTATGGGTGGGTTGCGCTTCGGCGGGGTGTTGTGGACTTGTTGGGCCGAAGGGCCTGTTTCCACACTGTAATGTAATGTAATGTAAATGTAATGTAAGAACTGTGTCTAACTCCAGACAGAGCGCTGTGAAGTGACTATCTGAAGGATGTGGTGCTGTTCCTTCAGTTTGCATTGATGTTTGATCAGAGGTACATAGGAGCAGGGCAAGGACAGAATTCTGTATCATGAACAAAATGAGCAAAATTCTGTGGACAATGGAAATCCAAAATAAAGACGGAAAGTGTCAGAGAAACTCAGCAGGTGTATCTAGAGAGAAACAGAGTCAATGTTTCGAATCCGGTAGTGACTCCGATAGTGCCCATAGTGTTCAGGGATATGTAGGTTAAGTCCATTAGTCAGTGGTAAATGTAAGGGTATGGGTCTGGGTGAGTTACTCTTTGAAGGGTTGGTGTGGATTGGTTGTGCCAAATGCCCTGTTTCCACACTGTAGGGAATCTAATCTAATTTTAACAATGGCCCATACTCTAGGGCCACTAAAACCAAGGTCTCCAACTATATATGTTCCTAGTGGGTGCTATTGGTCAGGACGAGAGGGTTTTGAGAATTGACTCAGTGATTGATTTCCCTTGTAACCAAAGGCTGTTGCCTGCTCTTCTAAAACTATCAGAGTCCCATAAAAGCAACCAACTACATTTCTTAATGAGGAGAGATTCCATTGCATCATGATGATGCTGTCACTTTCAGAGGTTATTTTGTCCTGTTTTCTTTTGTGAAGAAAGGTTGTAAGGCAGAGGTGCTGAGCTGACTAATGAAGACTTGCGTAAACAGTTTGGGAGGCCTTAGGTTTTTTATAACAGCTCTAGTGGGTGTATCTGGCTCCCACAGTGATCCAAATTTCTAGGTTTTGGTTTCTTCAGTAGCATCAGAAGCTACTGGGGTCTCAACAGAGTTCAAAGCTTCAGTGTCTGTCTCCTGGCTGTTATTGTCTCTGAATTTTCTCTTGATTTCTTTTCCTCCTGGGTTGGAGAACTGCATGTGAGAATCTGTGGCTGAATTTTCCTTTTCGCTTTTGCTAAGGGTTGTGTGTATGGGATGTTACTGTATTGGAACAGTTAATTAGTAATAGTTACTGAATCTATTATTCTGTTAAGTTTTCCAATAGAGTTAAGTTATGCTAAATTCCTCTTTCTTTGGTTGTATTTTAATTACAGGGTTTAAATAAACTGTGTTTTGCTTAACGTTGAGTAGTTTGATGAGTCGCTTCTGGAACACCCACTTCACATCTACCTTTAAAAATAAAGAAAAGTTAGGGTCTAGGCTATCTTCTTAAAATGTTTTGCAGGTGTCTGGCCTGATCCATAACACCATGTATCCGAGAGTTACCAATGATCACTGCCATAGTGTGGCACAGCTCATCTCTCATCCTTCACCAACCAGCCACTCTATCACTTGATAAGGAATGATTGAGTGAATTTGGAGAATTTGGAGGTGCCGGTATTGGACTAGGGTGGATCAAATTAAAAATCTCATTCTTCAGGTGGTTGTGGAGATGACTTATCATAAGACACAGAATTTATAGCAACAGGATTGCTGTGCTATGGAATGCAGTGTTAAACAACTTTAGCTGAAGTCTTTTATCTTTCAGAATGATCATGTTAGTTTTGGTTCCTTCAGAAGTAAATCCCAGCACTATTTTAAAATTACATTTTCAAGGTAGATTTAACGATAGGTGCCATCTCAGCTCAGATAATGCTCAGATTGAAGGTGTGAGGTTAAAGTCTGTCTGTGTCAGATTGTTAGGTCAGACTGATTCTATTTCTATAGTGGGATTTACGGAATCTTACAGGGATTTATGCAGTTTTTGAGCAAAATAAAATACAATTCTGCAAGTACACATTCACCCCACAAACTTTTCCATGTGTGTGTGCAGGGGTGACTGAGTGAGTGTGTGCAGGGGTGACTGAGTGAATGTGTGGGTGTGAGTGTGTGTGTGTGTAATGGGGTATAAGTCTATGAGATGGTATGGGTGTGAATGTGGGAGGTGTATGTGTGAGTGTATGCGAGAGAGCTTGTTTTTGAGAGCAGATCTGTGTGTGTGTGACTGTGTAGTGCAGTGAGGTCATCTGTAGTGTGACGTGAACCTAAGGTCCTGGTTGAGGCCATCCCCATGGGTATTGAACTTTGCTATCAGCCTCTGCTAAGCCACTTTGTGTTGTCGTCTAAACCTAAATCTGCCTTGGAGGATGGTCACCCGAAGGTCTGACGTTGAATGCCCTGGACCACTGAATTGTGCCCCGACTGGGAAGGAACACTCCTGCCTGGTGATTGTTGTGTGGTGTCCATTCATCCATTGTCGTAGCCTCTGCTCAGTCTCACCAATATACCATGTCTGAGGGCATCCCTGCCTGCAGTGTATGAGATAGACAATGTTGGCTGAGTCACATGAGTACCTGCCATGTACATGGTGGGTGGTGTCCCCATGTGTAATGGTGGTATCCGTGTTGACATTCTGAAACGTCTTGCATCGTCTGCTGTGACAGTGTCGTGATCAATGTTGTCCTGTAGACTGGGCAGTTTGCTGCAAACAATGGTCTGTTTGAGATTTGGTGGTGATTTAAAGGCAAGAAGTGGAGGTGTGGGTAGTAAGTATTGTTTAACCTCTCTAATCAATGGTCATTGACACTTTTCTGTTTCCCCAGCAGCCCTCTGCATAATCACTGGGATAATGACCAGGCATGCGACTAGTCTCTTAAAACAATGCTCTGGGTGCCTGACTCGGTTAGGGTGATCGCTTTGGTATAGCCTACAGAGTCTGAACTGTTACGGTAGCATTGATGTATGAATTGGAATAGTGCTATCTGAAGAGGATTGCACATGGAGGAGATGGAGCAGCAGGTGGTGGGACTGCCCTCTCTGATGACGGACTACATGTTTAAGTTGGGGGCTAGCAAGAACTGTTCAGTACTTTTGACGAGGCTATTGACCTGAAATGTTACACAATCCCCCTCCTAGATAAACACTGCTTGTTCCAGCCTGCACTACTCCCTTGTGAAGAACAATGAAGACATCGATCTAACAGCATATGACAGCCTAACAATGTGGGTTTATAGACCAAAATGGAGTCTCCCTTCTGACCCAGACAAAACGCCACACTTGAAGGAACTGTTACTTAATGTCAAAATTAATAGTTCTCTTGAACTCATTGCTCAACCAAATATCAAACTATATTGCCAGCCTTCAGTGTTTTTAATAGTCCCACTGCAACAATGAGATAGTTCCTCAAAGGCATCACCATAGAAATGCCCACAGAAGGAGGCTATTTGGCCCTTTGTATCCGTGCTGCCTGAAAAGATGCTATCCAAGTCATGTTCCCCCCTGCTCTTGGACCATAGACGAGTTGGACTGAAGGGTCTGTTTCCATGCTGTATGTCTCTGTGACTCTATGCCTCTCAGATATCCTAAAATGATCTAGTCCCATTTGCCAGCACTTGGCCCATATCCCTCTCAACCCTTCCTATACAGGTAACTATCCAGATGCCCTTTAAATGTTGCAGTTGTACCAGCCTCCACCACTTCCTCTAGCAGCACATTCCATACACGTACCACCCTCTGAGTGAAAATGTTGCCCCTTCAGTCCCTTTTAAATCTTTCCCTTCTCACCCATGTGCTCTAGTTCTGGACTTCATTAACCATGGGAAAAGACTTTGTTTATTTATGCTATCCATACACCTCAAGATTTTATAAACATCTATAAGGTCACCCCTCAGCCTCCAACACTCCAGGGAAAACAGTCCCAGCCTATTCAGCTTCTCCCTGTAGCTCAAATCGTCCAACCCTGGCAACATCCTTGTAAATCTTTTCTGAATCCTTTCAAGTTTCACAACATCCTTCCGATTGGAAGGAGACCAGAATTACACACAATATTCCAAAAGTGGCCTTACCAATGACCTGTACAACTCCTAAACGCCTTCTTCACTATCCTATCTACCTGCAACTCCACTTTCAAGGAGCTATGAAACTGCACTCCAAGGTCTCTTTGTTCAGCAACACCCCCCAGGACCTTACCATTAAGTGTATAAATCCTGCCCTGATTTGCCTTCCCAAAATGTAGCATCAGACCTGAGACTTGGCATATTTAATGATATCCATCTATCCTTGAGGCAGTTATTATCAGGGATACTTGCAGCTCCCTTTGCTTCCATACACTTCACCAATAGGGGATGTAACACAGTCCAAAAAAAAGTAAAATTAAATAGGCTTCCCTTGCCTGCTCATTGACCCAAACAAATGGACCCATCTCCACTTGGATAGGAGATCTGAAGCTATCGTTTGTAACCACGGCTCTTTGGACTGAAACTATTTTCTCTTCAATTCAAATATTGTAATGTTATTTTTATTAAGGAATTGTAAACAGGATGTGCTGAGAGATGGTCTAGCAACAATCATCAAATAAAATCTTCATGCAAGTAATCATTCTCTCCAATGCAGCTGTTGCTTTATTAGACCATAAAACATAGGAGCAGAAATTAGGCCATTCGGCCCATCGAATCGGCTCCACCACTCAATCATGGCTGACATCTTTCTCAACCCTATTCTCCTGTTTTCTCACCATAACCTTTGATCCCCTGGGCAAATCAAGAACCTATCTGTCTCTATTTTAAATATTGGTTGACTGCAGGGTTTTAAGGCAATTGGCTGCAAAACTCTCAGGTGGACAGCATGTTGGTTGTGCAGAATGTGCCTTCACCTGTATTTTTCCTTTAATAGAGCAAACCCTCTCCTGGTGCAGGTGAGCAGGCTGACTTGGGAAGCCTAACTCAGTCTTAACAATTGGTTTCGGAAGCAGAAACAATCCATTTTGAGACGTCTGGTGGGTCGGGTTCCAACCATCTGTCATTCACTTCCAGAGGAGGAACACATTCTGGTGAACACGTCACATTCACATCTCCACAGCTGGTCAAGGAGAAAACACCCCAGGTCGCTGGCATTCTGATGTTGAGGTGCCCAGGGTTGGACTGGGGTGGACAATGTCAGAAGTCACACGACACCGGGTTATACAGAGTACTGGGCTAATGGTAACATTCTTGGTAGTGTGGATGAGCAGAGAGATTTTGGCATCCGTGTACAAGGATCCCTGAAAGTTGCCACCATGGTTGATAGGGTTGTTAAGAAGGTATAAGTTGTGTTAGCTTTTATTGATGCAAGGGTTGAGCTTCAGAGCCATGAGATCATGCTACAGCTGTACAAAACTCTGGTGCGGCCGCACTTGCAGTATTGTGTATAGCTCTGGTCGCCGCGTTATAGGAAGGATGTGGAAGCGTTGGAAAGGGTGCAGAGGAGATTTACCAGGATGTTGCCTGGAATGGAGGGAAGGTCTTATGAGGGATTTGAGGCTGTTTTCATTAGAGGGAAGGAGGTTAAGAAGTGACTTAATAGAGACATACAAGATGATTAGAGGATTAGATAGGGTGGACAGTGAGGACCTTTTTTCCTCAGATGGTGAAGGCTAACATGAGGGCACATAGTTTTATATTGAGGGGTGATAGATATAGGACAGATTTCAGAGGGATGTTCTTTACTCAGAGAGTAATAAGGGTGTGGAACGCCCTGCCTGCAACAGTAGTATCCTCGCCAAACTTAAGGGCATTTAAATGGTCATTGGATAGAATATGGATGAAAATGGAATAGCGCAGGTTAGATGGGCTTCAGATTGATTTCACATGGCGGTGCAACATCAAGAGCCAAAGGGCCTATACTGAGCTGTGATGTTCTACGTTCTGTAGTCCAACAGGTTTATTTGAAATCACAAGCTTACGGAGCACTTCCCCTTTGTCAGGTAAAAAGAAGAAAAGCATGTAGAATTTATAGGCAGAGAGACCAGAAGATCATACAACTGGTGTGAGTGGAGTGTCGACAGGCCGAATAATAGGTCTCCGCGGGTGATCAAGAGTGTCAGACTGTGTGAGTAAAGTGTCAACAGCTGAATAACAGGTGAAGGGATGGCCTATAATCTGATTAATTGAGGCAGAGAGATAATTACAAAAAATTAAAAATAGGGTGGTGGCTGGAGCATCATCTGCTCACCTCAAAGTAGACAATGACCCTGTGTCTTTCTGCAAATGCACAGACAGTTACAGGAACCTCAGGCAGGTTTACCAGAGATGCTGAGGAAACTGGATTGAAGATTGGAGGATCAGTACTGTGTTCCAATATTTATGCATCTGCCCTGCTCCATGGACAGGTTGGTGGTTGCTATGGAAACCCAGGCCCAGCAGAATGCTCAGTAGCTGCTGGAGGTACAGGGATACTCCACTCCACTGCTGTAGTTATTCTGAACTTTTTACTCCTTTATTTTTCTATTTACTTTTCCCTAAGAATCTGTACCCAGGTACCTTTGTACCTAAGATGGCACCATTGGTAGCGACTTGTAAACTTTTCACTGTACTCATGTGACAACAAAACTAATTCTCAGAAATGTCTAAGGAAGAATTGGCATCCTTCCAATTCTTGGGTGCTTCCCATTAGTTTTTTTTTTTAGCCAGTGTTCATTGGCAGCGTCTGGGCTACACTGGCAAGACAAGCATTTACTCCCTACTGTGATTGCCTCTGAGAGGCTGGTTCAGCCACCGGGTGCCACTGTTTAAGAAAGGTGGTAAGGACAAGCCAGGGAACTATAGACCGGTGAGCCTGACCTCGGTGGTGGGCAAGTTGTTGGAGGGAATCCTGAGGGACAGGATGTACATGTATTTGGAAAGGCAAGGACTGATTAGGGATGGTCAACATGGCTTTGTGCGTGGGAGGTCATGTCTCACAAACTTGAGTTTTCTGAAGAAGTTTGATGAGGGGAAAGTGGTAGACGTGATCTATATGGACTTCAGTAAGGCGTTCAACAAGGTTCCCCATGGGAGAATGGTGAGCAAGGTTAGATCTCATGGAATACAGGGAGAACTAACCATTTGGATACAGAACTGGCTCAAAGGTAGAAGACAGAGGGTGGTGGTGGAGGTTGCTTTTCAGACTGGAGGCCTATGACCAGTGGAGTGCCACAAGGATCGGTGCTGGGTCCTCTACTTTTCTTAATTTATATAAATGATTTGGATGTAAGGACAAGAGGTATGGTTAGTAAGTTCGCAGATGACACCAAAATTGGAGGTGGAGTGGACAGTGAAGAAGGTTACCTCAGATTACAACAGGATCTTGATCAGATGGGCCAATGGGCTGAGGAGTGGCAGATGGAGTTTATTTTAGATAAATGCAAGGTGCTGCATTTTGGGAAAGCAAATCTCGGCAGGATTTATACACTTTATGGTAAGGTCCTAGGGAGTGTTGCTGAACAAAGAGACCTTGGAGTGCAGGTTCATAGCTCCTTGATAGTAGAGTCACAGGTAGATACAATAGTGAAGAAAGCGTTTGGTATGCTTTCCTTTGTTGGTCAGAGTATTGAGTACAGGAGTTAGAAGGTCATGTTGCAGCTGTACAGGTAATTGGTTAGGCCACTTTTGGAATATTGTGCGTAGTTCTGGTCTCCTTGGTATTGGAAAGATATTGTGAAACTTGAAAGGGTTCAGAAAAGATCTACAAGGATGTTGCCAGGTTCGAGGGTTTGAGCTATAGGGAGAGGTTGAATAGGCTGGGGCTGTTTTCCCTGGAGCATTGGAGGCTGATGGGTGACCTTACAGAGGTTTACAAAATCATGAAGGGCATGGATAGGATAAATAGGCAATGTCTTTTTCCTGGGTTTGGGGAGTCCAGAACTAGAGGCTATAGGTTTAGGGTGAGAGGGGAGAAGATATAAAAGAGACTTAAGGGGTAACCTTTTCACGAAGAGAGTGGTACATGTATGGAATGAGCTGCCAGAAGAAGTGGTGGAGGCTAGTACAATTGCAACATTTAAGAGGCATCTGGTTGGGTATCTGAATAGGAAGGGTTTGGAGGAATATGGGCTGGGTGCTGGCAGGTGGGACTAGATTGGGTTGAGATACCTGGTCGGCATGGACAAATTGGGGTCGGTTTCCATGCTGTACATCTCTAAGACTCTATGACCCTAACTGAATGGCATATTTGGCCATTTCCTAGGGTAATCAAGAGTTAACCACGTTGTTGTGAGTGCAGAGTCACATGTAGGCCAGAACAGGTCAGGCTGGTAGATTTCCTTCCTTAAAGGAGCCAACCATGTTCTGCAACACTCTGGGTCATCTGCATTTTATTTTACAGTTTATTTATTACTCACTCTCCAGGTATGATGGGATTTGAACTCATGTTAACTGATCTTGGCAACTGCTCGATTCCAGTTCCCTGAGGAAAACCATTGGCGACCTCCCAAAATGGGAGGCCAACGGCTGATGCCAATTATCCTCTGGTGTAGCAAATCGTTATGCCATGGACCAGAACTGCACATGGATTCTAATTCTCCTATCTGTCTTCTTAGATGGAGTCTATGTCCCAGGGTGCTCAGGGACGTGTCAAAAGTGGATTTGTCGGTGACTGTCTTGGGTCAGAGAATCAACATGCCCATTTGTGTATCTGCCACTGCCATGCAAAGGATGGCACATCCAGAAGGTGAAGTGGCGACTGTGAAAGGTAATTTTTGTTGTCAGCTGAGTTCTTTTCAAAGTGACTTGCATTGCAATGCTCATTACATAATCATTTCCTTCATACATTGTCAACGATCCAATGGGAAATTTGCTGAATCTCAGGGCCTACCTTGATTGGCGGGAAATTGTTTCCAGCGCGGTTCACCCGTAACAGCCAAAGATCTCATGGAATTTCCAGCACTAATGACTCCCAGCACACATGAAGTTTCTGCACCATTGTTTGTACTCGTTTTCAAAAAAAAAGTCATGCTCAGGTTACCAGGCCCACCCTCAAAACTCGTCATAGATTGTCCTGCAGAGGGTGAGTTTCTGTAATACCCATTTAATAAAATAAGTGTATAAGAAATAGGATTGGAGTAGTCCATATGCTACTTTGATTCTGCTCCACCATTCCAGTCTTCCCCTTGACTCCATTTAAGTGCCAGCTCTCCGTAACCCTTGACTTGCCCATAGTTCAAAAATTCCATCTCAACCTTTTCTGTGTTCAATGACCCTGCCTCCGCAGTGCTCTTGTTTTGATTAGATTAGATTAGATTACAGTGTGGAAACAGGCCGTTCGGCCCAACAAGTCCACACCGACCCGCCGAAGCGAAACCCACCCATACCCCTACATTTACCCCTTACCTAACACTACGGGCAATTTAGTATGGCCAATTCCCCTAACCTGCACATCTTTGGACTGTGGGAGGAAACCGGAGCACCCGGAGGAAACCCACGCAGACACGGGGAGAACGTGCAAACTCCACACAGTCAGTCGCCTGAGTCGGGAATTGAACCCGGGTCTCTGGCGCTGCGAGGCAGCAGTGCTAACCACTGTGCCACCGTGCCGCCCTGTGTAGAGGATTCGAAAGATTCATAACCCTCTGAGAGAAGGAAAGCCCATCCATTTGCTGATTAAATGGGACTTGGTGAGGCTCTTAAAAGGGAGACAATTTTTAGGCCCGAACCCATAAAAGAAAGCTGAAACTAATGTTAAGCCAGAAAATATAATGAAGAGTTACGGGTAAGGTGAAAATGGAGTAAATGAGATTACACACTTCCAATTGTTGGCCACTATCAGTCTCCATTAATAGCTAGTCACCCTCCTAGCCAGATCGTTAACCACTCCTTTGTCTGTCCAACTGTTCTTCTCTCTCTTTGGCTTCTATCCCCACCTATTGTTTTCTTCCTGCCCACAATCTCCCACCATGCCCCAACCCTATATTTTGTATATAAACTGACATTTTCCTTCATTTCTGAGGAAGGGTCACTAGATCTGAAATGTTAACTTGGAGTTCTCTTCACAGGTACTGCGAGACCTGCTGAGCTTTTTCAGAACCCTCTGTTTTTGGACATCATAGAATCTGAGTTTCCTGATTGGGGCTGTTAACCTGGTCCAATCAGGGAGCCCTGGCTGACAGATACAAACAGGAATGTCTCCTTGGAGAAGGAGCACGCGGTGTCGGCCAACACCTTGGAGTTGTTCAGGGAGAGGTGGGCGCCGCAGGGAGTGGAGTGCATCATTTCTCCCTCCAATTCTATTTTGATTTAGTCCCTACCCTCCCCTTCACTGTTTTGATCACACAGCACTGCCCTTTGATGTGAAGGACAGTGTTTGTCACTGGCCACCCGGGTGTTTTCCTATCTTCCTGGTGGTGGAATTTGAATAAAGATTCGTGCACTTTGTGTCTTTCACTGTGTCTCACACCTGCACAAAAAAAAGAAAAAAAAAGAAAGAAAAAAATAAATAAAAAAAAACAAACAGGAATGTCTGAGGTTCTGTTCACTCTGAGAGCTGGCTCTGAGGGAGCTGGATCAGTGTCGTACATGTAAATGAAGGGTGAATTGTGATGGGATACTGGCATCTGTGCAATTATTTCAAGGGAAATCACAATTAAACCCACCAACCCATGCCAGTTCTGGGGTGGCACAGTGGCTCAGTGGTTAGCACTGCTGCCTCACAGCGCCAGTGAACTGGGTTCAATTCCTGCCTGAGGCGACTGTGTGGAGTTTGCACATTCTCCCCATGTCTGCGTGGGCTTCCTCCAGGTGCTCTGGTTTCCTCCCACAATCTGAAGATGAGCAGGTTGGGTGGATTAGCCATGCTAAATTGCCCATAGTGTTAGGTGCATTAGTCAGGGGTAAACGTAGAGGAGTGGGTCTGGGTAGGTTACACTTCAGAGGGTTGTGTGGACTTGTTGGGCCAAATGGCCTGTTTCCATACTGTAGGGGACCGAACTTAATGATGTGGGACCTGCAGCCTCTTTTAGCAGTTTGGTTTCTCTGGGGCTGAAAGTCTGCTCATTGCCATAGCAAGGACTCAAGCAGCAGTTATAAGTGTGAGTGAGTGTCCGTGGTCACAAGGTTGGCTTGGGTTCAAACTGTTGAGCAGTGAAGCAGACTTACTGAGCTAAATGACCTCCCCCTTCTCCTGTCTCTTTATGTTCCAATTTTCGGATCCCACAGGAGAACGAGCTGGCTGGTACCGTATTGTACCATTATTCAGTACAAACGTAACTGCCTCAATGTCATGTCTGCAGTTGAATGACATTGCATAACCCAAGGCTGGCTCTTAAAAAAAAAATATTTTCAATCATTGAGCACCGCCTGAAATGTAACCATAAATTGGGCCATTAATTATGTCTCTTTACTCATTAAATACAACATTATGCAGGACTTTGCAGTAATGGTTCAACAGAAAAATTTCCTAACTGTGTCTTAGTGTGGAAAGATCACTAATCCTCTGTGAAACCAGGAATGTATACTAATAACACACCTCAGAAAAGAATTTCCTTTTGTTACAAAATGTGTCAGTTGAGTAGATTACGTACGTGCTTGAGTACTCTCAGAGAAAGCTTTTTGCTGTATCAAATACAACAGACATACAGATTACCACCACCTTCTCAAGGGCAATTAGGATGGGCAATAAATGCTGGCTTGGACCCACACCCTCTGTAGGAATTAAAAAAGGATTAAAATCCTCCTCCATAGTCTGCATATGAGTCTCAGTTCATTTTCGAAGAAACTAGGAATATTATCGTTGCATGCGATGCTTGCTTTCATTTGGCTAATTAAAAATAAAAGAATTGTTATTTCAGCTTTGTAACCATAAGGTTTGACTAGATTCTGTACAATATGGAAACAGGCCCTTCGGCCCAACAAGTCCACACTGACACTCCAAAGAGTAACCCACTCAGACCCATTTCCCTCTGACTAATGCACCTAACACTATGGGCAATTTACCATGGCCAATTCACCTGACCTGTACATCTTTGGAAACTGGAGCACCCGGGGGAAACCCACACAGACACGGGGAGAATGTGCAAACTCCACACAGACTGTCGTCCGAGGCAGATGTTAACTCCGCTGGCCCACTTCACACACACACATGCATCCACACACACACACATGCACCCATACAGACACACACATACACAACAAACACACACACACACACACACAGACATGAACAGACAGACATGGACACACAGACACGAACACACACACATCATCAGACAGACACACACACAGACTCACACTCACGCAGGCACACACACTCACAGACGCACTCACACAGACACAAACACACACACACGCACTTACACAGATACACATACACACAGACACAGACATGCACACACGCACATGCATGTACACACAGGCACACATGCACACACATACACACGCACACACAGACGCATTCACAGACAGACACACACACACTCACACAAACGCACTCATACAGACACACTCACACAGACACACATACATACACACACACTCACATAGACACACATACACGCAGACACAGACACACAGACACACACAGACATGCATGCATTACATGCATGCACACACACACATGCAGACACACGCACACAGTCACATACACACACAGGCACATGCGCGCACACACACACACACAAGCATGTGCACACACTTACACAGACACACAATCACAGAAACACCCGTGCACATACAAACACAGATGCACACACACACAATGATAACACACACAGATAACTCACACACAGATACAAATGCACACACGGATAAGACACAAATTAATATGTTAATGAAGGACAGTTAAACTTAACTCTAATGTTAAGTTCACACTTCAATATGGACTGTCCTTTAAAAAGGTATTTTAATCACAGCCTTGCTAACTGTAACATCTAATTGTAAATGTAAAAGTGATCCTGACTGTGAGACTTGTATTGAACCAGGAGGTGGCTCTCTCACACCATGAATGATGGCATCTGCCCAATCATTGAATCCTAAAATGCAGAAGGAGGCTATTGGCTCCACCATCCCTCTGCTGGCTCTGTGAGTCAATTTCACTTACTTGCTCTTTCTTGTAGGCTCTGTAACCTACTTCCCTTTCTGCTGTTCATCCAATTCCTATTTTGAAAGTTATTATTGTGTTGACTTTCTTCCAAAAGAAGAAGTGATAGGAGCAGAAGGAAGCCATTCAGCCCATGGTGTCCACTCTGTCATTCAATGGCTGACCCTCCAATCCAGTTCCTTGCCTTTTCCCTATGACCCTTGATTCCCTTATTGTCTATCTCAGCCCTGAATACACTCAACTGCGCACAGCCTCCACAGCGCTCAGGAGTAAAGAAGTCCATAAATTCACGACCCACTGAGAGAAAACTTTTCTCGCATCGCTGTCTTAAATGGGTGACCTCTTCCACTGAGAATCTACTCTCTGGCCCAAGACCCTATGTCATGAGGAAGCAACCTTACTCTGTAAAATCCTCTGAGAATCTGACTTATGCAGCATGGGGAGGCACCGTGGCTCAGTGGTGAGCACTGCTGCCTCACAGTGCCAGGGACCTGGGTTTGATTCCCGCCTTGGGTGTCTGCCTGTGTGGAGCTTGCACCTTCTCCCTGTGTCTGTGTGGGTGTTCTCCAGTTTCCTCCCACAATCCAAAGATGTGCAGGTTCGGTGAATTGGCCATGCTAAATTGCCCATGGTGTTAGGTGCATTAGTAGGGGGTAGGGGAATGGGTCTGGGTGGGTTACACTTTGGAGGGTCAATGTGGACTTGTTGGGCTGAAGGGCCTGTTTCCATACTGTAGCGAATCTAATCTATACTTGATATAAAACAACTGTTAGGTTATATGATCTACATAGGGGCAGATACCTTTCAAAGTAGATACAAATTCCCCCACATGATCAATGCAATGATTGCAAAGCAAGATTTAGCATTTTCAAACTTTTACTACAATTTTTAAAAATACTTATTTGTGGGCTTTGTGTGTCGCTGGCTGGGCCAGCATTTAATGCCCATCTCTAGTTGCCCTTAAGAAGGTGGTACTGAGCTGCCTTCTTGAACCACTGCACCCCACCTGTTGTAAATAGACCCAGTGTGCTGTTAAAGAGGGAATTCCAGGATTTTGACCCACAGGATGGTGAGTGGTTTGGAGGGGAACTTGCAGGTGGTGGTGGTGTTTGCATGTATCTGCTGCCCTTGTCCTTCCAGATGGAAGTGGTCATGGGTTTGGAGAGTGCTGTTGAAGGATCTTTGGTGAATTTCTGCAGTGCCTTCTTGTAAATAGTACACACTGTTGCTACTGAGCGTCAATGGTGGAGGGATTGGATGCTTGTGAATGTGGTGTCAATCATGTTTCATGCTTTACCCAAAGTCTGTTTACCATCTTCAAGGCACAGGTCAGGAACTTGATGAAATGCTCTCCAATTGCCTGGATGAAAACATCTCCAACAGCACTTATGAAGATCAATATCATCCAGCACAAAGCAGCCCATTTGATTGGCTTTCCAATTACCATCTTAAATGTTCACTCAAACTTCCAGCAATGCACAGTGGCAGCAGTGTATACCATCTATAACATGTCTTGCAGCAACTTAGTTACTCTCATTTGTAACACTTTCCAAAACGCCAACTCCTAAAACCTGATTAGATTAGATTAGATTAGATTACAGTGTGGAAACAGGCCCTTCGGCCCAACAAGTCCACACCGACCCGCCGAAGCGAAACCCACCCATACCCCTACATTTACCCCTTACCTAACACTACGGGCAATTTAGTATGACCAATTCACCTAACCTGCACATCTTTGTGACTGTGGGAGGAAACCGGAGCACCTGGAGGAAACCCACGCAGACACGGGGAGAACGTGCAAACTCCACACAGTCAGTCGCCTGAGTCGGGAATTGAACCCGGGTCTCTGGCGCTGCGAGGCAGCAGTGCTAACCACTGTGCCACCGTGCCGCCCACATAGGACAAGATAAAGCAGATGCATGGGAGTGCCACCACCTGCAATCTTCTCTCCAAGCCACACGCTATTCTGACTTGGAAAAGATCACCATTCCTTCAGTGTCGTGCCGGAACCTCCTACCCATTGGGTGTATCTCCACCAAATAGACTGTAGCAATTCAGGAAAGCAACACACCACCACCTTCTCAAGGAGGGACCTTGGTGAGGCCTCTTCTGGAATACCGTGTCCAGTTCTGGTTGCCCAGTTACAGGAAGGATATTATTAAGCTGGGGAGAGTTCAGAAGAGATTTACCAGGATGTTGCCGGGTATGGAAGGTTTGAGTTATAAAGAAAGGCTGGATAGGCTTTCAATTTTTTCACTGTAGCATAAGAGATTGAGAGGTGACCTTATAGAGGTTTATAAAATAGTGAGGGGTATACATAGGGTTAATGGAAGCTCTTTTCCCCAGGATGGGGGATTTCAAGACTAGGGGGCACATTTTTAAGGTGAGAGGAGAGAGATTTGAAAAAGACGTGAGAGGCACATGTTTTATACAGAGGGTGGTTTGCGTGTGGAAATAATTCCCTGAGGAAGTGCTGGACGCGGGCAAAATTAAAACGTTTAAAAGGCGTTCAGATAAGTACATGAATAGGAAAGGTTTTGACGGATATAGGTCAGGAGCGGGCAGGTGGGACTAGTTTTGTTTGGGATTATATTGGACTGAAGGGTCTGTTTCTGTGGATGACTCTATGACTCCTTAAGGGAACCACTAGCTGGCCTAGCCCACGATGCCAACATCATGTGAATAAATTTTTTAAAAGATGTAGTTGCCATCCATGAGAATAGATGTGGGATCGAGAAATGCAAAGACAGGTCAAAGATATTATAATACTCTGTCCTCCACCTCAGATGCTTTTCCTTCAGTGTATAATTATTATTTTCTTGTCAATCGCACCTAATGGCTCAGAAAATCAGACAGTTGCAATTTAAGTAGACACAAATTTCCAAGACAAACAAAAATAAAACAGAAATCACTAAAGAAACTCAGCAGGTCTGCTAGCACCTGTGGAGAGAAAACAGAGTCAATGTTTTGAGTTCAGTGACCTTGCTTCAGGACTGAAGGTATTTAGTTAAAGGTGGTATTTATACTGATGACAGAAGGATCGTGGAAAGAAGTGGGCAGATGGGTGGAGACAGAAACCAGGGAAAGAGAGAGAGAGAGAAAAAAATTCCAAGCAGTTGGTTGCACCCACAAAACTTTAACAATGCATAAAGCTTCTTATAAAGAATTGCTACTTCAGCTGGCTGAGTCTGGTAGAATTCTGGTATCTGTATAGAGATTCTTGGATGGTGCTGCAATGGACTGGAGAAGAGTAAGAATGATGTCCTGGTCAATATTTATTCTTTTAATAACAACAACTCACAAAAAACAATGTTGTTATGGCCTCGTTGCTATTTATGTGAATTTCCTGCACATTCAAATTAGCTGTTTCTCATACAATAGTAAAAGCTTTCAGTCACATTCTGATCCGAGTTAATGGTATTGTTGAACAAATCAGATCCCAGATTGCAACCTGGCTTGATGGATCATATTTAGTTTTTGTTTGGTTTTTTGGGGTGGTACTTTGTCACTGGAACAAATGCACACAAAGACGCAGATATTATAGAGTCATGGAGTCATACAGCATAGAAACAGGCCTTTCGATCCAACTCATCCATGCTGAGCACCTTTTCCAAACTAACCTAGTCCCTGCGTTTGCCTGCGTTTGGCCCATATCCCTCTAAACTGCTCACTGTCACCTTCTCAAGGGTGAGTAAGGATGGGCAATAAATGTTGGCCAGTCAGCAAAGTCCACGTCACACAAATGGATAAATAAACATGTGCCTGTCCAAATGTCTTTTAAGTGTTGTAACTATACCTGTATCTACCACTTCCTCTGGCAGTTCATTCCACATACGAACCACCCTTTGTATGAAACAGTTGCTTCTCAGATCCCTTTTGAATCTTTCTCCACTCACCCTTAAAAATATGCCCTCTAGTTTTAAACTCCACTGCTCAAGCAGAAGTTTATTACGCCAAAGAGGGAATTAAAAAAATCAAATCAAATGAATGGGACAGTTAGCAGGATCTAAAACACACAGTAAAAAAGATGTTCAATCTATATCCTGACAGTGTCCTTAATGGAAACTTAAACCCAGCAAAATTACACTCCTATCTCAACGTTTAGGTTTCTACGTCACTGATTCTTGACTGTTCCTTAATTTTTGACTGTGAAGACAATTTGATGAGACCTTTCCAATGACCTGAATGTTTCCACAAACCTGAGTGCATCAACATTTTTATTTCTAATAAGCTTTCCTTTTCCAACCAAACTATTCTGGTTTTGGATGTTATCGCAAACTAAACTCTTCTGCTGAGGTAAATAATCCCCTGAACTCGCCTGAATCAATCCTCCCAGAAGAGCAACTAAACTTACTTTGATACTCAACACTGGTGTCTTCTGAACTGAATTTAAAAAGAAAACTTAAACCGAGATTCTTCCGAACTGAAAACAAAACTATTGACCTTACATTTTTAGCCTACCTGGAGTAAGCGCAACAGTTTAAACATCTTTCCATTAATACCATAAGGATTACCTGCTGTGTGACAAAATGTTGGATTTAATCACTGTTCCAGGAGGACTCTCTGACCGTGTACATTTCAACAAAAGTAAACCTGTCATAGAAATAGCTAACACCACTTGCTAATGTTTTGAAATCCAAACTCCAAAAATGTAAATGTATATTATAAAGGGTAGAGGTAAAGTTGCCGTAAACTTGCCATACTATAGGCTGCTTTCTCATTAGAGACAGAGAAATGATTGGTGTTGGTTGAACCTGGGGGCCACGACACCTCAAGAGAGGAGAGAAGTTCAGAAGGAGGGTCCCTATAGTAAACTCAGCCAGTGCAGGAACTGAACCCACATTGTTGGTGTCACTCTGTATTGCAAAACATTCATCCAAGCTAACTGACCCCCGTGTATACTATACATTCTTTTATCACAGTATTTTGTGTTAGCCTTAGGCGACTGACTGTGTGGAGTTTGCACGTTCTCCCTGTGTCTGCGTGGGTTTCCTCCGGGTGCTCCGGTTTCCTCCCACAATCCAAAGATGTGCAGGTCAGGTGAATTGGCCATGCTAAATTGCCCATAGTATTAGGTAAGGGGTAAATGCAGGGGTATGGGTGGGTTGCGCTTCGGCGGGTCTGTGTGGACTTGTTGGGCCGAAGGGCCTGTTTCCACACTGTAATGTAATCTAATGTTTTAGGAAATAATCAAATGCATTATATAAGTGTAAGTTTTTTTTAATGCTATGAAATTTTAAAGGATTGAATTTTTAATGATTTTCTCAAGGGATGTGAGCAGCACCAACATTTATTACACCTCCTTACCTTCCCTGGGACAAAGATTCAGAATTAGATTTAGATTGTGGTTGAATATAACATTGGCTGCTGCTGTTGGCCCACAGTACACTGCAGGTACTCGGTATGACATTGCTCGATCTATCTGTGTTCACCCCCTCCTCCATCTCTTTGTGCCTTGGAAATGGCCAGTTGAGTTGCCAATTAAAGTTCATATCACCCAATCTGATTCATCTGCTTGAAACCATTCCAACATAGGTCTGTGTAAAAGTTGTTAGAGTATGTTAGATAAATGACAATCGTCTTGAACTGAGTTAGCCTGTGTGATGTTCCATTGTGGACACATTCCATGGCTGAATTTAAGTAATAGCCTGACCATGTGGGAACTATGTGGAATGAATGCTTTATGAGAACGTATTTAGGTACATGTTAATCCTGATCATCCCAGGTCAATCCGTTACAAAATGAGCAAATATTCTTTTGAAAGGAGACTATTGCAAAACTCCACATGTTCCAAAGAGAGCCTGACTAAGGAGTGATGGTGTGCTTGGGGGCTGTTATTTTCAATTAGAATTCCCGTTTGTAGATTGAATATTAATATGAGAAATATGTTTTCAATCTGAGGCTAACAAATGACATTTTTCTTTGACATGTGCACCCGGCTGAACAGCCTGTGGAAGGCTAGGCACAGGCATGATGCTCAGTACCTGGGCGACCTCCAGCATTGAGGAAGTGGCTGAGGCAGTGCCCAGTGCGACACGTTGGCTGCAGTTGTACATCTACAAGGATCGGGAGCTGACTAAATCCCTGGTGAGGAGAGCGGAGAAGGCTGGCTACTGCGGAGTCTTCCTAACCGTTGACACTCCCTACCTGGGGAAGCGTTTGGCGGATATGCGGAACAAGTTCAAACTGCCCCCTCACTTGAGGTAATATGATGCATTTGAAGTCAGAAAGGAAATGGTGGTGCACCATTAATCTCCCATCAGTCACCGATTCTTCCTCAGTAAAAAGGCAAACCCATCTCTTCATTTCCACTGCAGGAAGCGGAGCTTAGATCCACCCAGTTCGAGGGGATTATTGAACGCCCAACATTATTAGCAGCATCATTCAAACCCATACCAGTGTTCCAGCCAACTGAGCCAACCAACTCCCTCCAGTGGCAGAAACAGAAATTGCTGGTGAATTCCTGGCAGCATCTGCGGAGAGAGAAACAAAGTTAATGTTTTCAAGTCCTGTGACCATTTTTCAAAGTGCACATGCACGTGCCAGTTGTAGCCTTGAGTTATGGATTCACATGTAGAAACGTGCAGTACAGAAAAGGCCCATCGAACCTGCACAGACAAAAACTACCCTAGTCACAGTGATGGGACAGGCTCTGACTGCTTTCCATCCCAGGCTGACACACCCACCCCTTGCCATAGAATTCCAAATGTTGTCTCAATGTTTAGTGATGTCAATACTCCATTTTAAATTATTGGCCACGTCAAATTTCACAAAAAGCATGAGAAGGATTGGCCAATGCTTAGAAATGTAGAGTTATTCTATAATAACATAACTTAGTTATACGAAAGAGATCTTGCACAGTGTGTGTCCGAAGCATTTGCAAATCGAACTTGATCTGTTTGGTCAAGTCATGATTGAATTCCAGTCTTCTGGCCCAGAGGCAGGGACAGTACACACTGTGCCTACTCCGAAGAGTAACCCACCCAGACCCATTGCTCTACATTTTACCCCTGACTAATACACCTAACCTATACATCCCTGAACACTACGGGACAATCTATCACAGCCAATTCATCTGACCTGCACATCTTTGGAGGAAACTGGAGCACCTGGAGGAAACCCACACAGACACGGGGAGAATGTGCAAACTCCACACAGACACAGTCGCCCGAGGCGGGAATCAACCCGGGTCCCTGGTGCTGTGAGGCAGCAGTGCTAACCACTGAGCCACTAAACTGCCCACACTGGGTGTGTCTGCATCTCATGTCAAGCCAGACCAGATCAGGATGACAGACTGTCTTCCCTAAAGAATATTCTGGGTTTTGAACAACAGATGATCATAATTTTACGAATGTAGGAACAGGAGTGGCCATTCAGCCCCTCAAGTCTGTTCTGCCACTCAATGAGATCACGGCTGATCCATGGTCTAACTTCATCTACCTGTCTTAATACCTTTGCTGAACAAAATAAATTATCTATCTCACATGTAAAATTAACAATTGATGCAGCACCCACTGCCAAATGTGGAAGAGAGCTCCAAACCTCTCCCACCCTTTGTGTGTAGAAGTGCTTCCGACATCCCTCCTGAACAGTTTGACCCTAATTTTTAGACAATACTGCCTTGTTCTAGAATCCCCATCCAATGGAACTGGTTTATCTTTATCTCTTGTTGTTCCTTGTTAATATCTTGAAGACTTCAATCTGATGACTGTGGCATGGTGCCTCAGTGGTTAGCACTGCTGCCTCACAGCACCAGGGTCCCAGGTTTGATTCCCACCTCAGGCAACTGTCTGTGTGGAGTTTGCACATTCTTCCCGTGTTTGTGTGGAGTTTGCACATGTGACACTCATGTCTGTGTGGAGTTTGCACATTCTCCCCGTGCCTACGTGGGTTTCCTCCAGGTGCTCCGGTTTCCTCCCACCGTCCAAAGATGCGCAGGTCAGGTGGATTGTCCATGCTAAATTACCCAGAGCGTTAGGTGCATTGGTCAGAGGGAAGTGGGTTACTCTTCGGAGGGTCGGTGTGGACTTGTTGAGCCGAAGGGCCTGTTTCCACACCGTAAGGAATCTAATCTAACCTAAACTTCGATCCGATAACCACATAATGTTCTAAATTTGGGAGAAAGCAGGCCTAATTTATATAATCCAACTTCATAACTTAACTGATAAAGTTCAGGTACAATTCTTGTAAACCTATATTGTACTTTTTCCAAGCCCAGTATATTCTTCCGAAGGTGTGGAGCTGAGATCTGCTCACAGTATTCCAAGTGGAGTCTAACCAGGTGTATAGTCGCCATTACTGATACTATCCTTATATATTCCAGATTTCTGAATTGGATTGCAGTAACACCAACTGCTGTAGTGGGTTTTGAACCAATGGCCCACCAAAGCATTACCCTAGGCCTCAGTAACATTAGCACTGCACCATCTCTGACAGAATATTACAGGTTTCTTGTTATTAAGGTTTGCAATTTCATAATGATGGCGTTTAAAAGGGCAAAATGTATTCGGGGAAGGAAGGCTATTAAGAATGATTTGGAGGTGCCGCTGTTGGACAAAGTTAAGAATCTCACAACACCATCTTATAGTCCAACAGGTTTATTTGAAGCCCTAGCTTTCAGAGTGTCACTCCTTCATCAGTGCCACTATCGACAACCACCTGATGAAGGAGCAGCGCTCCGAAAGCTAGTGCTGCCAAATAAACCTGTTGGACTATAACCTGGTTTTGTGTGATTTTTTAATGTTAAGAAGTAGGGGGAAATAGCTGGAATTTGAGATTAACAAGATAGAGCATTCATAAGTAGTAGCATGGAGTGGCACAGTGGCTCAGTGGTTAGCACTGTTGCTTCACAGCACCAGGGACTTGGGTTCGATTCTACCCTCGGGTGACTGTCTGTGTGGTGTTTGCACATTTGCCCCATGTCTGTGTGGGTGCCCTCTAGGTGCTCCAGTTTCCTCCCACAGTCCAGAGATGTGCAGGTTAGATGAATTGACCATGCTAGATTGCGCAGGGATGTCCAGGTTAGGTGGATGAGCCATGGGAAATGCAGTATTATGGGGTAGGGGGATGGGTCTGGAAGGGATGCTGTTTGGAGGGTCAGTGTGAACTTGATTGGCCAAACAGCCTGCTTCCGGGCTGCAGGGATTCTATGAAATGGCTAGAAATTGAGGTTAACAAGATAGAACATCCACAAGTACAAAATGCTGAGGGAGAGGTAAAGGGTCAAATGACTGAATTCCAATCTGCCTCCCTCTCAAGTACTCCATCAATGGCTGAAGCCAAAAGCTTCCTGACATGAGCTGTTTTGTTTTCAGGATGGCAAACTTTGAGACACTCGATCTGGCATTTTCCAAAAAGGACTATGGAGATGACAGTGGGTTGGCTGTGTACACAGCTGATGCTATCGACTCCTCTATAAAATGGGAGGACATTGACTGGCTGCGGGAGCTGACTAAACTGCCCATCGTTCTCAAAGGAATCTTGAGAGGTGAGTAGCGATCCAACAGCACTCTTCACTTCTGGCTTGAAACATGCCCTAATTTTGTTTTGCCTCCTGCCTTGGTGAGCTGGAATACCTTTTGTGATGTTTTGCTCAGCTCGGTAAGTTTGTGTGAATATGAGCAGTGTGTACAGTCATGAAATCATCCACCCCTCACTGCCCAGTCTAGTATTGCTAGTTGTCTTTGTGTTTGGTCAAAATCCAGTCATTGTATTTGGATAAAAGACTATGGGTAAGAGTTTGGGTATCTGGGGGTGTGGGGGAAGAGAGTTCAGAGTCAAATAGAAGGGGGACTGATAGGAAACAGTCATGTGATTTCTTTCCTAGATTGCCCAATTAGTGCTCAAAAGCCAGGTTCATCAGACTTGTTTCTGGGATATGGGACAGTCTTATGACGAGAGATTGGGCAACTGGGCTTGTACTCTTTCGAGTTTCAAAAATTGAGAGGTGATCTCATCAAACCCTACACAGTACATCACCTGATAGCCAGGGCGTAGATGTAGCTAAGATGTTTCCCCTGGTGAGGGAGTCTAGAGTCAAGGGCATGTTTTTTAAAAAAATTGAGGGGATTGCCACTTAGGTCTGAGATGAGGAGAATTTCAGAATTCCCTTTGGCATTCTCCAGCACAGAGGGTTTTCGAAGAGCAGTCATTGAGTATGTTTAAAGTAGACACCACCAGTGATGTACAGGCTTATGGTGATGGGACGAGTCAAAATCATTGAAGTGTTCAATTGAATTATTCGTATTGAATGGTGGAGCAGGCTCAATAGACTGAATGGCCTACTCCTGTTCTCATCTCATTAAGGATGGAGGGTGGGTTCTCAGGGCCAGAAGCAGCATCTTCAACTTGGAAGGAGTTGAAGCCTGAAGTTTAGATAAAAAAAGGAAATACAAAAGAATGGGGGAAAGAGAGGGTACCTGAAATATCTCCTCTTTTCAATATGAAAAACAAAGGCCTCCGTAGCCAGGTTGATATTTGTGGAGAGATGAAGATTAGGAGGCAACATGTGGTTGCAAGGTGACCAAGCAGAATGGAAGGGAGGGGAGGAGCTCAATGATTCAGCCTGAAGCATTGGATCATGGTTGGGAGGCCTCTTCCGGGCGGCCGGCCTAGTCTCTGGTGGCGAGGGGAGGCCTGCGAGCTGACTGGACAATTCCTGTGAATGGCCCGTTACCTCGGCTGGAATTGGCCAACCATGAGCGGGTGGCCCTTTCGGTTCCCACCCTGCCTCTGGGAAAGTGGGGTGAGCTGGGGGAGTCAGTGGAGGTGGGAATTGGGGGTGGAGGTGAGTGGTAACTGCAAACCAGCATGGTGGCCAATGTCTCGAGTTTCCGCTCGGCATTCTGCCCCTTCAATTTCATTCTTCACTTGCAACAAATGAAAAGGTTTAGGCCCTGACTGTAAAAGAAAAATGTTACATTTTAAAGGACAAAATAATTTGGAACGAAAACGTAGCATGATACTGATGCAAAAAGCACGTGTTGCAGACAAAGTCTAATGATCCATCTTAGTGCGGAATTTTATTATTCTTTTACAAGTTCAGCAATCAATCATGCTCCTTTGACATGGTGAAGTAATTAAATTAAATGCACATTATTACTGTAATCATATTAATAACTTAAAACGATACAAAAACATTTCAGTGGAAGGGTTTCTTAATTAAGATAAATGGAAGTATCAGAGTACAAAGAGAACCTGGCTGACACCTTGGGGTTGTAACCATGCTACCTATAGCACCTCTTTCAGAATGTAGAGCAGAATGTTAATAAAAGCAAGGCATCGTGCAAGTGTTAAGATGCACGTCTCCCTCCCAGGACTTGACGTGTTTGGAGAAACCTACACTCTCGCAGTTTGTTCAGTCCCTCCTGAATGTTTGTACAGATGCTGTTATTTCATTTTCACGAGAAACTATTTTAGTTACTGTTACTAACTGCCAGGTCTTTGTAACTTTAGCTGATGATGCCAGAGAAGCTGCTAAGCATGGAATTGACGGGATACTTGTATCAAATCATGGAGCGAGGCAACTGGATTGTGTGCCAGCCACAGTAAGTTAACTCCATCATTCCTGATGAAGGGCTTTTGCCCGAAATGTTGATTTTCCTGCTCCTCGGATGCTGGCTGAACTGCTGTGCTTTTCCAGCACCACTCTAATCCAGAATCTGGTTTCCAGCATCTGCAGTCATTGTTTTTACCTAACTCCCAATCTACCACCGATGGATACATTATGGTTCTTTGGACATGTAATAAATGGGCTCTGGGTTCTGTTGATGTCAGGGCTCATTTGGCTGCTGGTCATTAAAACAATAGCGTCTGTGGCAGGTGCAAAGTGTTGCCAGATGCCAAGCTAGAGGTTTGCACTTTTCCTACGTCGTTACAGGGTTCTTGTATAACTTGCATCATGTGGCTGCCCACAAGATATGTGCAAGACTCAAACCCCATCTTCCATGAGGCAGTGAGTGCCTAACGCAGCTGAACTAACACAGCAATGTTCCAGTACATGTGGAGTACATGTGGAGTACATGTGGAGTAAGTGCTGTTAGGAAGGGAGTTCTGGGATTTTGATCTAATGACATTGAGGAGACATGATGTAGTTCCAGGTTAGGACGATGAATGTCTCAGAGGGGAACTTGCAAACATTGGCATTCCCACGTATCGTATGCCTTTGTCCTTCAAGGAGGTAGAAATTGTTTGTTTTGGAAAGCACTACTGGAGGACCTTAGGGCAGATGCTGCAATGCATCCCCTCGATGGTATACAATTCTGCACTGGTTGAGGTTAGGGTAACAACCAATCAGGCTGCCTGGACCAGGATTGTGTTAAGTTTCTTGAATGTTGGAAACACACTCAAAAAGGCCAATGAAATGACCATTAAACTGTTCCATCACACTCCTGACTTGTGCGTTGGAGATGGCAGACGAGCTTTCAGCAATCAGACATTAGGTTACTCATTACAGAAATGCCAACATCTGATCCACTATGGTATATGTTAGGCTGTGAATCCATTTGGATTTGTGTCTAATGGTAATCCCGTGGGTAGGGAAACAAGGTACAAAAGTGTAGGAGGACATCACTGCAGAGGCTGGAATCTGTACTGAAGACAAACATTGCTGGAGATCACAATGGGTCAGGCAGCATCCGTGGAGAGAGAGCAAGCTAATGTTTTGACTTTCGATGACTCTTCATCAGAGCTGATGGGAATTGTGGAGGGGGCAGCATTTTTCCGTTCTTGCTTTACACCGCCTTGCCCCTTTGTCCCTATTCCACCCGCTCACTCTCCTCTCCACTCTGCACCCCAACATCGTATCCTCCCTAAAGCAGAGAAGGCTGAGAGGAGAAGGAATTGCTGTGGCTAATTTATGCACAGCAAGCTCCCACCAAAAGCAACATGAAGATGGCCAAATAACCTGTACTGTGTTTTAGTGAAGGGATGAACATTGGTCAGGAATCCTTTGAAATAGTGCTATTTCACCTGAGAGAACAAAGGGGACCTTGGTTTATTGGCTTATCTGTGAGATTGCTTTTCTGACAGTGCAGCACTCTTTCAGTTGTCCTTCAGTTTAGATGCATCTGCTCAGGTGTCTGCAGTGGCACTTGAATGTCCAACCTGCTAACTCACAGGCAGGACCGTACCACGCTTTAGCAAAACCCACCGCTCAGAAATGTAAACGTACGCTCTTAACAAAGCTTTTCTCCACCTTCCTCAGATTGATGTCCTGGCTGAGATCACTGATGCTGTGGGAGGGAAGGTTGAAGTCTTCCTGGATGGCGGAGTGCGGAAGGGCAGTGATGTGCTGAAGGCTCTCGCACTAGGTGCCAAGGCTGTGTTTGTGGGCAGACCGATCCTCTGGGGCTTGGCATACCAGGTAAAGCGGGAGTGCTCAAACCTTGGGATGCCTGTGGTTGGACTGCTGTGCTGCCAGAGAATCTTCAACCTCTCCTTCTGTCCTCAGTCCTGGGAGATAGGGCTCTGCATACCTTTCGCATGTCATTTTCAGTGCTATCTGGAAGACTTGCTTTTTTCTTTCTTCACTGGCTGGACAAGTATTTATTGCCCATTTCTAATTGCCCAGAGGGTAATTAAGAGTCAGCAACATTGCTGTGGGCCCGGAGTCACATGTAGGCCAGACCAGGTAAGGATGGCAGATCTCCTTCCTTAAAAGACATTAGTGAACCAGATGGGTTTTCCCCAACAATTGACAGTTCATGGTCATCATTAAACTCGTAATTTCGGATTACTATTGAATTCAAATGCCACCATCTGCGATGGCAGGATTTGGAACCCGGGTCCTCCAACCATTACCTGGGTCCCTGGATTAACAGCCCTGCAATGAAGCCACAAGGCCATCCTGTCCCCTCTGTGAGTGTTGAAACGTCAAACACAGGAGCAGGACTAGCCTGCTCTGCCATTCAATATCATCATGGCTGATTATCCAACTCAGTTCCCTGTTCCCGCTTTCTCCCTAAACCCTGCCATCCCTTTCACCTTGAGGACGATACCTAACTCCTTTTCAGTGTTTTGGCTTCAACGGCGTTCTGTGGCAGAGAATTCCACACTCTCTGGGCCAAGACGTTTCTCCTCGTCTCCTGAAGAATGTTGAAATCTGCAGTACTGGACACTTCACTGGCCAGTAGCTGAGAGAGGGAGGACTAGTCTGGTCCAAATGGACAAAGAAGGAAATTCTGTAGTAGAAACGATTTTGCCTTCAGTTACTGGTCAGTGCAATCTTAAGGTTGCTGTGCCCTGGAATTAGAATTTCAACCTGGCATCGGGGAAAGAAATAAACATTTTCATTTATATTGCACCTTTTACAACCTGAATAGTTTAAAACCAACTGAGTATGTTTGGAGCTAGAGGTGTTAATGATCATTTTAAATCAGAGACAGATAATTTTTTTGTTAAGCTAGTGTATTATGGGGTATGGGCCAAAGGCAGGTACAGTGATTGTAAAGAGGTGAGCAGATGAACCTCAGAGAATAGGAGTCCCTGATTGGGGCTGTTAATCTGGTCCGGTCAGGGAGCCCTGGCTGACACATATAAACAGGAGTTCAGAAGTTCTAGCCAAAAAGTGTGGTGCTGAAAAAGCACAGCTGGTCAGGCAGCATCAAAGGAGGAGAGGTGATGTTTTGAGCACAAGCCCTTCGTCAGAGGTTCTGTTCACTCTGAGAGTTGGTACTGAGGTCACCAGACCATTGTCAAGTACTATGCTTGTGTAAATAATGGGTGACTTGCTGACAGGATCCCAGCCTCTGTGGGGCTATTTCAAAAGTATATGGAGTTAGGCCACAGATCAGCCATGATGCTATTGAATGGTAGAACAGGGTCAGAGGTGCTGAATGGCCTACACTTGTTTCCGGTGGAGTGTAACTACAGTTGTAATGAAGGAATGATGTTCATTTGTGTACAGCACGCTCTCTCAAAATGGATAATGATGACCAACAAAGCTGTCTTTGCAAGGTTGACTGAGGAATAAATTCAATGTGGTACCAGCGGACCTTTCACAACTCTGTGAGAGGGATGGTGCACCCTCACAGTTTCCCATCTCACACAGAGCACTGCGCCTCTGGCTGCGCTGCAGTCAGTTCTGAGTTTAATCCCTGGAGTGGGAATCAAACCCAGAAAGCTCTGAAACCTGGGAAAAGTGTTGCGCACTGAGTCACGTCTGACAAAAGGGAGCTGGACTTTATCCCAAGTTGTTTGCCTTTCCGAACTGGGATTTCTAACCAGTTGAGTTCCTTCGGAAAAGCAGAGACCTTTTCTTTGGCCGTTGTGTCTGACCTTAAAGTCATGTCAACATCTCTTTCTCTTGAGACAATAGGGGGAAGAAGGCGTTTGTGACGTTCTGCAGATGCTCAAGGATGAATTCAAGTTAGCATTGGCTCTTGCAGGTCAGTGGCATGCGAGTAATTGTCTTGGCATAAAGAATATTGACATAGCACTTTGAATCATATCCTGCTAAAAAATGAATCTGTCTCCGATATTATTCGTCCAACTATCTGTCAATCTGCTTCTTCAGTTCCCTTCCTCCAATTCTTTACAGAGTCATCGAGTCATATAGTACAGAAACAGACCCTTCAGTCCAACCAGTCCATGCTGACCATCATCTCAAACTAAACCAGTCCCACCTGCCTGAACTTGGCCCATATACCTCCAAATATTTCTTAGTCATGTACTTATCCAAATGTCTTTTAAATGTGTATCCACCACTTCCTCAGGAAGTTCCTTTCACACAGGAACTTCTCTTTGTGTAAGACAAGGTGCCCTCATGTCTTTTTAAAATCTTTCTCCTCTCACCTTAAAAATATGCCCCCTAATCTTGAAATCCCCCACCCTAGGGAAAAGACATCTGCCATTCACCTTATTCAGACCCCTCATGATTTTATAAATGTCTATAAGGTCACCCCTCAGCCTCCAACGTTCCAGTGAAAAAATAGAATAGAATAGAATCCCGACAGTGTGGAAACAGGACCCCCGGCCCAATAACTCCTCACCGAACCTCCGAAGAGCAACCCACCCAGATCCAGTCCCCTACCCAATAACTCTACATTTACCCCTGACTAATGCAGCCACCTTACACATCCCTGAACACTGAAAAAAGTCCCATTCTCTTCGTATAACTCAAACCCTCCCAAAACTCTTCAATTTCTGTCATCAGTATTTTATTTCCCTCCCGGCATCTGAACTATTAAATGATTTGTCAAAAGACTGAGTCTCTTTCATGGTTGACACCCATTTTCCCGTATTGACTTGACCCTGCCAGAAATGAATCACCTTGCTTTGTGTTTTTTTTAATGAAATGTCAAAAATCCCCCAGTATGGAGCTAAGTGGGCCTGGCCTGCTTCAGGTTGTCATGGTGACACAAAACGCTGTATTTGTTGGTAAGAAGCGAGAGGTCTTGCTGAGTCTGTCACAAGAAATGGTTGCCTATTGAGTGAATCTCTGTCGATCAGCACTGACGAAACACCCCTTTCCTCCCTCGTTCCCCCTGCCTGCCTGAGGTATTTTGGTGTCCCATACTGGTCTAGTGAATATTCAGATTGTCTGACCACAATTGACAAAACTGGATGCACTATCATCTCTTTTCAACCTGTACATCATTGACATGACTTACAGGACACTGAGAGGCCTGAATACAGTGGGCCTGGAGTTGATGTGTCCACTAGTATGAAAGTCTAGGACCCGAGGGCACAGCCTCAGAGTGAAGGGGCAACTGTTTAGAACTAAATGGGGGGGAAGTCTTCAGCCAGAGGGTGGGGAATCTGTGGAACCCCTTGCCACAGAGGGCCGTGGAGGCCAGGTCATTGAGTGTCTTTAAGGTATATAGGTTCTTGATTCACCAGAGGTTATGGAGAGAAGGCAGGAGAATGAGTGGGCGGCACGGTGGCACAGTGGTTAGCACTGCTGCCTCACAGCGCCAGAGACCCAGGTTCAATTCTCGCCTCAGGCGACTGACTGTGTGGAGTTTGCACGTTCTCCCCTTGTCTGCGTGGGTTTCCTCCAGGTGCTCCGGTTTCCTCCCACAGTCCAAAGATGTGCAGGGTCAGGTGAATTGGCCATGCTAAATTGCCCGTAGTGTTAGGTAAGGGGTAAATGTAGGGGTATGGGTGGGTTACGCTTCGGCAGGTCGGTGTGGACTTGTTGGGCCGAAGGGCCTGTTTCCACACTGTAATGTAATTTAAAAAGAAAATGAGGTTAAGGAGCACATCAGCTATGCAGCAGCAGACTCGATGGGCCAAATGGTCTAATTCTGCTCCTATATCTTATGGCCTTAACTTGGGATATAGGAACAGGAGGAGGCCATTCAGTCTGTTCAATTTGAACCTCACTGATCTGTAACCTGTGTTTTCAAATCCCCTAATATATCTACCTGAAAAAAAAATGGATCCGTACGGTTTTGATAATGGATGGGCATAATGCAGTCAGGTTAATTTGAAGGATTTGCTGAGTAAAGTCCCTTTCGGATTCCTGAATGAGAAACGTTTCCATTGTAATTTGAGGTTTGTCTGTGAGCACACTTCAACCCTGGGTATTCCAGCAAAGGGATCCTGGAGTTGTTAATCTCAGAACCATCTTCCTTTGTGCAAGTTCAGACTCCAGTGAGTGGACACCTCTCGGCACCGACTTCATGTTTTTAAGGTTCCTGGATGCCACACTCAGTCAAGGGTTGCTTTTGATCTCAAGGCCAGTGACTGTCCCCACCAGTTAGCTTTCTTGTCCACGTTTAAACCAAGGTTGTGACAAAGTCAGGAGTTGATTGGCCCTGGCGGAACCCAAACTGAGCATCAGTGAGCAGATCAGTGCTGTGCAAGTGAGGTGGCATGGTGGCTCAATGGTTAGCACTGCTGCCTCATAGGACCTGTGATCGATTCTACCCTCTGTGTGGCATTTGCATATTCTTCCTGTGTCTGTGTGGGTTTCCTCTGGGTGCTCTAGTTTCTTCCCACAATCCAAAATCATGTAAGTTAGGTGGATTGGCCACACTAAGTTGCCTCACAGGGATGTGCAGACTAGGTGGATTATAGTTGTAAGGGTGTGGGTCTGGATGGGGTGCTCTTTAGAGGGACTTGATCTACTCAACATATTTGCAATTCCCCTGACACTTATCTGAAGGGCTGAATGGCCTGTTTCCATGCTGTATGGGTTCAATGATTCTAAATGCTATTTTATAGCACTGTTAATGATACCTCCCAACACTTTGCCTGAGATTGAGAGGAGGCTGATGGCTCGGTAATTGGCTATGTTAGATTAGTCCTATATTTCTTTTGAGGACAGGATATAAGTGAACAATGTACTGGAACAGCGTAGCAAAGAGCATGACTAATACTAAAGAATATGTTGTTAGCACTGCTGGTGGAATGTAGTCAGGGACAATTGCCTTTGCCGTATCCAGTACTTCAACTGTTTTGGATAACGCATAAGAGTGAATCAAACTGGTTGAAGACTCGCATCAGTGATTCTGGGGACCACTGGGAGGAGACCAGGATGGATCATTCGCTTGACACTTTGGGTTAAAGATGGTTGCAAATATTTCAGCCCCATCTTTTGCCCCGATGTGCTGGACTCTCTCATTGTTGACAATGGAGTTAGTTGTGGAAGCTCCTCCACGTGCGAGCTATTTAACTATCTATTGCTGTTGATGGCTGGATGTGGTGAACTGCAGAGCTGAGACCTGACCTGTCGGTTGTGAGGTGGCTTAACTGAGTCATCTGCTGCTTCTGCTGTTTATCTGATTTGCAACGTTACCAGGTTGGCTCCACATTTTATTTTAGGTCTGCCTCATGCTGCAAACCCTTCTGCATTGATCCAGGCTGATCCCATGGCTTGATGGGTAATGGGGGATATGTCAGGCTACGCATTACAGATTGTGGCTGAATAAAATTCTGCAGCTGCTGATGAGCCCCACAGCGCCTCATCGATGCCCAGTTATAAGTAGCTAGATCTCATTTAGCACACGACACACACGGAGGGTATGCTTGTGGTGACTATATAGCTCAGTCTTTACCAGGGCCACATGATAGTTACTTTTAAAGGCAAGTAAGCAGTTTCTTCACTTGGCACGTGTTTTTAGGGCCTTGGACAGTGAGAATGGAGGACATGAATGGGCGTGTGTTACGCCTTCCAAGATTAAATAGAAGATGCGAAAGGTGAATGGGAAAATGTTGGAAATGATGGAGGAGTTGGCCAGGATATCACAGAGGGGAACAGCCTCTGTGGAATGCTGACAGTGGAGGGGAGGGGAAGATGTGTTTGGCAGTGATACCTTGCTGGAGGTAAGAGAGATGGCTGAGAATGGTCCTTTGAATTGTGGAGATTTGTTGGGTGGAAAGTGAGCGCAGGAGGAACCCTTATCTGGGAGGGGAAGTGTGGGTAATATGTCGGATGCAGGTGAGGGCCCTGCTGACTGTGGTAGGGTTATCCTCAGTTGAGGGAAAAGGAGAATATGATGGAGGCACCTGAGGTGGCATTGACAGAACAGATGTATCGGAGATGGAGAAACTGGGAGAATGAAGTGGGGGTCCCAGCAAGAGGCTGGCTGTGTGGAAGTGTAGGAGAATGTGAGGACTGCAGATGCTGGAGATCAGAGTCAAGAGTGTACAGCTGGAAAAGCACAGCAGGTCAGGCAGCATCCGAGGAGCAGGAGAATCGACGTTTCGGGAATATGTGTGGAAGTGTAGTCAAGGTAACTGTGGGGGTTGGTGTGTTGTAGTGAACATTGGTGAACAGCCTATCTCCAGAAATGGATACAGTGAATTCAAGGAAGCAAAGGGAAGAGTCAGAGGTGGACCAGGTGAAGGTGAGAGAAGGGTGAGTTCGAGCATGTCTTTTAGTACCAGGAAGGACAACTCTTAATATATTCATCTTGTCCAATATTCCTTTCAGCGTATCTTCTGCATGGGTAGCACAATAGACTTGAAGCCTCCATTGTGCTGGGGTGTGATAATTCTAAAGTCCGAGACCCCAAAATTGGGAATAAATGGCCACTTGATTGCAAGCAATGGGTGTATTTCGATTGCAACGCTCTGACCTGATTTGCAAATTCTCAGGCAGTTCTGGACTTGCTTGAAAACATAACAACAGTCAGACTTCATAGCCTGGGTTTTTATCCCCTTTGCTTTTCACTCTGGGCAGGTTAGACTGGTTCGGACAAGTTTTCATGCATTCCCGACAGCGTAGGAGAGATATCTGTATCGTGGTAGTTGTCACTGGGCTAGGAAATCAGAGGCCAAGACTAATGAACTGGGGTTCAAACTGCAAGACGGCGGCTAATGGAATTTAAACTGGGAACCAATGACTAGTCTCAGTAAATTGTTGATTGTGGTTAAATACAACCCATTTGGTTCATTAATGCCCTTTAAAAGAAATCTACTGGCTTTAACTAGTCTGGCCTACTTATGACTCCAGACCTGAATGGCCCTGACACTTAATTGTCCCATAAAATGGCTTCATGAGCCATTTAGTTCATGGGAAATTTAAGGTGGGCAGCAATTGATAAGTTTGCTGACATTGTTCACATCCCATGAAAGAGCAAAAAATGAATTCTAGTGGGTTATTGCACACATGCAAGTGTGTTACGAGACTCAGAGAATTGAGTTCAATGCAATGAACCTGGAACTTTTCAATAAAGCTTTATTCCTTTTGCATTTCATCAAACAGTGTAGTCTCTGGAGGTAGGTTGGCTTATCATAAATGATCAAAGAAATTCATCAATGGTTTCTCTTCTACACCATTACCCTGGAGTCTCACAGTGATCCAGCACTTTCTTCATTCCCAATTCTCAATCACAGCCTGTCTCCTTTTAGAACTCTGAAGTCATGGTGCCCAGTTTTGCATGTGTCCTGGTAATGTGTCTGTTACGTCTGCCTCAGAGCAGCCTCTCTCATTCTCTTCACTCCCACTGTGTAGAGCATGCAAGTACTGAGTGAGCCACAACTTCCTTTGGCTGAAGGTTGGCGTGACCAAAGACACGGCCTTCGGGCTCAGTCTCTGCTCCGCAGCCCTGCCACCCTCACCTTAACCTCCTTCCACCTATTCACCATCACCTTAACCTCCTTCCTTGGGGGAGGGGCATTCCCACACCCCTCCCCCAAGTCCCTCTTCCCTACCTTTTATTTTAGCCTGCTTGGCACACCCTCCTCATTCCTGAAGAAGGGCTTATGCCCGAAACGTCGATTCTCCTGCTCCTTTGATGCTGCCTGACCTGCTGCGCTTTTCCAGCAACACATTTTTCAGCTCTGCCACAGTTTCAGCCATGCCCCCTGCTGTGGGCTGAGCCAGCCTGTTCCATCAGAATCTGCAAACTCAACCTTCCAAGCCCTTACCTTCGCCATTGCAAAGACAGCCTACTTCCACCTTTACTCTATTCCCCATCCATCCTCTTGACTCAACTGGCAACATCGCTGTTGGATAGAGTACCACTAATCAATCTTATAGGGACTGGCTGTCAATATGAACTGTACAGATAACCCCCAACCAGTGATTTCCAAGTGTTGGGCTCAGTGTATAGTACTACTGATCACTCCAATCTATACAGATAAGCAGACATCCCACTTAACATTTGATCTTTATCTCAGACAGAATCATAGAAGCTTAATATTCACTCATGAAAGGGTCACTCAGTAGTTAGCACTGAGGCCTCATAGTGCCAGGGACCGGGTTCGCTTCCAGCCTCTTTGTGTGGACTTTGTACGTTTTCCCTGTGTCTACAACCTCCAGGTTTCTTCCCGCAGTCCAAAGATGTGCAGGTCAGGGTGGATTGGCCATGCTAAATTACCCGTAGTGTTCAGGCATGTGCAGGCGAGGTGGATTAGCCATGGGATATGCAGGTGGGGGTGGGATGAGGGTCAGTGTCGAGTTAATGGGCTGATGGGTCTGCTTCCACACTGTAGGGATTCCACGAAATGACTGAAGGGTGACAGAACAGTGGTTGTCAAAGTTTGGATCTGTCTGGAGTGATCATTGAGACCACACTGGAAGGCTGTAACCAATCCCAGAAGCGCTGGAGAAACTCAGCAGGGCTGGCAGTGTCTGTGGGGAGGGAGACACAGCTCTTTGCAGACGCAGCTGGGTTTCTCCATCTTGTTTAGGATTTACGCTGAACTTAGCTTTGATAGAAGGGCTGTGCTGTGAGTGAGTTGCAGTTCCCGACGGCAGTCTTAGCTTGATACTGGGTGGTGCAAGCCAACGTCATTCACTGGGGTGAGGCTCCCGGGGTGAAAGAGACAGCCCCAGCCTGTCCCAACCATGTCAACATCACTGTCTGCTTCGACTTGTCGTAGTTCCCGACAAATTCACTCCGTTATTTCATCCGAACACAGCGACGCCAGTTTCTGGTAATTATGTCTGCATGTGTTCACTTGAGTCTCCTGCCAATGATTAATGTTCCTTTGTGCTTCCGAGGCTACGCTGCTCCTCTGCTTTAAAGAAGGTGCTGTTTTTGTTAGTTGTCTAGGAAATAGATATATTTTTAAAATGCAGAGGAGAATGGTTGCCACGTTACTATGGTAACTTCTTCATGCCCTGTTGCTGGGATTTCTAGTGCTGCAGAGCAAGAATAAAGGAGAGGCCACTATCAAAGGAGAAAAGTATTCACTTCTTTACCGGATGATTTTAATCAATTTTTGGGATGAAGGCATCACTGGCTGGGCCAGCATTTATTATCTGTCCCTAATTGCTTTTGAACTGACTATACAATTTCAAGGGCGGATAAGAAACGACACAATGTTTTTCAATGGATGCAGCACCATGTGGCAGACCAGACCAAAAAGGAATGGCAGATTTCCTTCCTTAAAAGTGATCTGGGTGGGGATATTTGCAACAATCTGACAGTTCTACGGCTATTATCAGCGAGACTAGCATTTTATTGCTGATTTATTAACTCATTTGAAGTTAAATGCTCCCAGCTGGCTTGCAGGATTTCTCCGGGCCTACTCAAAAGGTGGCCCAGTCAGAACTACCACTTTAGCTCAATGCCCCAGGCAAGGGGCCCTGAATCTTCATTAGTGCCTGAGAGGAATCCAGGATGTTCTCTGAACTGGGGTTGAGAAAGTGGAATTCCTCAACATCCATTTCGCAGTTTGCCCTCTCTCTCTGCATCAGGAGGCTTTGCAATATTCTGATTTAGTTTGGTGACCCACAACCTTCCCGAAGTGCATTACAGCGTAAGTCACCTGTCTATGGTGCTTCTATAAGAATAAAAGATATTGGGTTGGATTTTCTTTCCCTCTCCTTCATATCTCTCGTGAAGCAGAACACACCTGACCTAACACCTCTCAGGAAACAAACAATGTCTTGGGATATTTTACAGCCAATAAGATAGTCTTTGGAGTGTCTAGTCACTGTGAAGTTGGCAGCAGCTAAATTGCACCAGCAAACTCTTACAAAACAAATATTTTGTTGTCTATCATGTTGGTTCAGAGCTATGTCTTGGCGGAGGATGTACCCTGCTCAGTGTCTGGCAAGGAGATGTTGTAGTTGGACTGTGTCTTCAAAGGAATTCGCCTTGAAGGACTTCGTAGACAATGTTGTGGCAATGTCTTCTTAACTTGTATTGTGCTTTACTGTTTTCAATAAACTATCCCACAGAGTTAATCGATCTCGAATTAGCCACTGAGATCAACGTGACGGGGGGGGCTGCCGGAAGGTTTGTAGCCCAGCCACTTCAGGCCTCACAAAGAATGTCTCGGCCTCTGTTTTCTTGGCTGGCCCCCTCATTATTGATGCAGGAAATCAGTGTAAGCACCCCACTCCTTGACTCACATGATCTTTACCTGCCTGAAGTCAGCTGGCCTGGTTCTGTCTGGTAAGGAGTAACCTATCAGGATGCCAATGAGGTACCTCTGGCTGTGACCATTGGCCAGACCTTCCACAGGCTGCAGTGTGAGTTCAGAATGCTCCTTTGATATCGTAAAAAAACCTTGTCCCTCTACTTTGAACCATGGAGAGGGTAACCAAAATAATCCACTCAACACTCGATATTCTTGGGAAGGCAAGGCCAATACTTAAATTATTGTATATCCCTGAATACTCTTGCGCAGATTCTGAATAAAATTTAATGGTTTGCTAGCCCATTTCAGAGGGCATTGAAGGGTCACCCACTTTGCTGGGGGTCTGGAGGTCAGACTTGGCAGGAGCAGTAATTTTTCTTTACAAGGGCATGAGCTACCCAGAGGGGTATTTACAATAACCTAACAGCTTCACAGCCCATCTTACTGATACCAGCATTTTCCATTTCAAATCGAGGCTGGGTCCACTGCTTTTCATCATTTATGTAAATGGTTTGGATGGGAACATACGAGGTATAGTTAGTAAGTTTGCAGATGACACCAAAATTGGAGTGTAGTGGACAGCAAAGAAAGTTACCTCATGGTACAATGTGATCTAGACCAGATGGGCCAATGGGCTGAGGAGTGGCAGATGAAGTTTAATTTAGATAAATGTGGGGTGCTGCATTTTGTAAAAGCAAATCAGAGCAGGATATATACACTTAATGGAAAGGTCCTGGGGAATGTTGCTGAACAAAGAGACCTTGGAGTGCAGGTTTATAGTTCCTTTAAAGTAGAGTCGTAGGTAGATAGGATAGTGAAGAAGGCGTTTGGTATGCTTTCCTTTATTGGTCGGAGTATTGAGTACAGGAGTTGGGAGGTCATATTGCGGCTGTACAGGACATTGGTTAACCACTTTTGGAATATTGCGTGCAATTCTGGTCTCCCTCACAAGTGAAACTTGAAAGGGTTCAGAAAAGATTTACAAGGATGTTGCCAGGGCTGCAGGATCTGAGTTACACGGAGAGGCTGAACAGGTTGGGGCTGTTTTCCCTGGAGGGTTGGAGGCCGAGGGGTGACGTTATAGAGATTTACAAAATCATGTGGTGCATGGATAGGATAAATAGACAAAGTCTTTTCCCTGGGGTCGGGGAGTCCAGAACTAGAGGGCATAGGTTTAGGGTGAGAGGAGAAAGATTTTAAGGGGACCTAAGAGGTAACGTTTTCACGCAGAGGGTGGTACATGTATGGAATGAGCTGCTGGAGGAAGTGGTGGAGGCTGATACAATTACAACATTTAACAGGCATCTGGATGAGTACATGAATAGGAAGGGGTTAGAGGGATATAGGCCAAGTGCTGGCAAATGGGATTACATTAGGTTATGATAGCTGATCGGCATGGACAAGTTGGACCGAAAGTTCTGTTTCCATGCTGTACATCTCTATGACTCTTTGACTTTAAGTTTATTTAATAGAACGTATTTAAATTCCATAGCTACTAAGGTGGAATTTGATGGGAATTTTACCAGGAAGTGGTGACTACACCTCCAGATGAGGTCTGGGCACTGCTGGGGCATGAATTAGGTTGAGGCAGAAGATCCACAGTGGGGACCTTGCCAGGTCCAGCAGCGCCACCAGAAGCGGTGGCCATTGCTGGAACTACAGGCAGAAGAAGAGACACCATGGATATGGATTTTAAGATTAACTTGTGGTTTTCCATTGGGTGTTTCCACCTTGTAAATGGAATTTGTAAATATCTCCAATCTCGTGTGCTTTGAATCAAGCTAAACGTCACCTGATTCATTGCCCTGGTCACCTGTTTTCCAACCTGAGAGAATTGCATTGTTGCATTTCAGCAGAATTGACAATGCAGGAGAGTGCGAATATCTGCAAGGGTGATGTATTCTATCTTTCTGTCCTTATATCTTTAAGAGACATGCTCATGAATTCATTTCTGCTTCATAGCATGTGACTCGAGGATATTTACCATCTTATCTTGGATCACTTGAAGCAGTAGACTCTACAGGAAGCATTCTGCTCTGTTTTAACGTAGTAGCTCAATATTAGCCCTGACACTTTTTGGCCTGAGGAATGTCATGTTTGCACGTGATGGTTAGTTGTAGTAAACATCTGTTGAATTCTTCAATACCATGATAGCTGAGCCCAGTTTTTTTACATTATGGGAGATAGCATCAGCATTGCTGTTCCAGCTAAAACAACTGATTGAGGCAAACACACCAAGCTGTGGAAATAGATTCAATACTAATTTTACAAATAAATTTCACAAATAAGTGGGATGGCACAGTGGCTCAGTGGTTAGCACTGCTGCCTCACAGCACTACGGACCTGGGTTTGATTTCACTCTTGCTTGACTCTTTGTGTGGCGTTTGCACGATCTCCCTGTTTCTGCTAGGTACTCTTGTTTCCTCCCACAGTCCAAAGATAGACAATAGGTGCAGGAGTAGTCCATTCTGCACCACCATTCAATATGATCATGGCTGATCATCCTTAATGAGTATCCTGTTCCTGCCTTATCTCCATAACCCTTGATTCCACTATCCTTGAGAGCTCTATCCAACTCTTTCTTAAATGAATCCAGAGACTGGGCCTCCACTGCCCTCTGGGACAGAGCATTCCACACAGCCACCACTCTCTGGGTGAAGAAGTTTCTCCTCATCTCTGTCGTAAATGATCTACCCCGTATTTTTAAGCTGTGTCCTCTGGTTCGGCACTCACCCATCAGCGGAAACATGCTTCCTGCCTCCAGAGTGTCCAATCCTTTAATAATCTTATATGTTTCAATCAGATCCCCTCTCAGCCTTCTAAACGCAAGGGTATACAAGCCCAGTCGCTCCAGTCTTTCAGCGTAAGGTAGTCCCGCCATTCCAGGAATTGACCTCATGAACCTACGCTACACTCCCTCAATAGCCAGATTGTCTTTCCTCAAATTTGGAGACAGAACTGCACACAATACTCCAGGTGTGGTCTCACCAGTGCCCTGTACAGCTGCAGAAGAACCTCTTTGCTTCTATACTCAATTCCTCTTGTTATGAAGGCCAGCATGTTATTAGCCTTCTTCACTACCTGCTGTACCTGCATGCTTACCTTCATTGACTGGTATACAAGAACAACCAGATTAGATTACATTAGATTAGATTAGATTTTTTAGATTACATTACAGTGTGGAAACAGGCCCTTCGGCCCAACAAGTCCACACCGACCCGCCGAAGCGCAACCCACCCATACCCCTACATTTACCCCTTACCTAACACTACGGGCAATTTAGCATGGCCAATTCACCTGACCTGCACATCTTTGGACTGTGGGAGGAAATCGGAGCACCCGGAGTAAACCCACGCAGACACGGGGAGAACGTGCAAACTCCACGCAATCAGTCGCCTGAGGAGGGAATTGAATCCGGGTCTCTGGCGCTGTGAGGCAGCAGTGCTAACCACTGTGCCACCGTGCCACCCACGGTGCCGCCCACGGCAGATCTCTTTGTACTGCCCCTTTACCTAAATTGATTCCATTTAGGTAGTAATCTGCCTTCCTGTTCTTGCCTCCAAAGTGGACAACCATACATTTATCCACATTAAACTGCATCTGCCATGCATCTGACCACTCACCTAACTTGTCCAGGTCACCCTGTAATCTCCTAACATCCTCATCACATTTCACCCTGCCACCCAGCTTCGTATCATCAGAAAATTTGCTAATGTTATTACTAATACCATCTTCTATATCATTAATATATATTGCAAAAAGCTGCGGGCCCAGCACTGGTATCCCAGTGGTCACTGCCTGCCATTCCGAAATGGAGCCGTTTATCACTACTCTTTGTTTCCTGTCAGCCAACCAACTTTCAATCCAAGTTAGTACTTTGTCCCCAATACCATGCGCCCTAATTTTGCTCACTAACCTCCCATGTGGGACATTATCAAAAGCTTTCTGAAAATACAGGTACACTACATCTACTGGATATCCCTCGTCCATCTTCAGAGTTCCAAGATGTGAGGTGGATTGGCCATGGGAAATGAAGGGTTCCAGGGATGGGGTGGGATGCTCTTTGAAGGGTTAGCATGATCTCATTGGGCCAAATGGCCTGGTTCGACACTGTAAGGATCCTATGAAACTTGGCTGGGGGTTTGAGAAGAAAATATTTCTGGGAACATGTGGAAAGAGCTTGTGTGCGAGTTTAATGGCTTTTCTCTCTCAAAGTGTTAGCACAGGCATGTAGGCCTGAATGGTCTGCTTCTGTGCTGAAATTGAAACTGGGATAATACAAACCAAATACCTTAAGCAATACTCAGAAGAGAACCACGTTAAACTCATTTGCACTGTCCCCGTCTCAGAGTCGTGAATTAAATGTAAAATATTGTTTCAGGGTGTCGCAGTGTGAAAGAAATTGACAAGTCTCTTGTGAAAAGGAGTCCCTGGGTAACATCCCGTATCTGAAGGCAAGCCCTGTTCTAAAGTCTGGAGGGAGTCATCAACAGCCTATTCAAAGCACGTTCAAGAATTCTCTGAGCAGGATTTGATTCACTATTATACTCTATTTGAAATTATTTTTGCCATGAAAACAGTAAACCATTTGTTAGTCCTTCAGTGTTGTAATTTCAATTTGCTGCACAATTTACTGTTAAAAAAATCCACCCTTTGGTGTTTTCTAGCCAATACTGCTGGTTCAAATTAAGCACCACTGCAAATTGGGTATTCGATATGTCAGTTAGCTATCTCAAGCATTATGAGGGACTGGACGAGTGGTGTTATTGCTGGACTGTTAACCTAGAGACCCAGGTAATGTTCTAGGGAACTGGATTCAAATCCCACTGTGGTTAATGGTGGAATTTGAATTCAATTTAAAAATAAATCTGGAATTAAAAATCAAATGTTGACCATGAACTGATTGGGAAAACCCCATCTGGTTCATTAATGTCCTTTAGGGAAGGAAACTGCCATCCTTACCTGGTCTGGCCTACATGTAACTCCAGGTCCACAGCAATGTGGTTGACTCTTAACTGCCCTCTGGGCAATAAATGATGCCCTCATCCTGTGAATGAATTTTTTAAAAATCACCTCTTTTGTATTTCTTTTTAAAGTTATTCTTTCACAGGATGTGGGTGCCCCTGGCTGGGCCATCATTGATTACCCATCCATAGCCCTCCACCGCATCTCCTCCACTTCCCGCTCCTCCGCCCTTGAGCCCCGCCCCTCCAATCGCCACCAGGACAGAATCCCGCTGGTCCTCACCTACCACCCCACCAACCTCCATATACATCATATCATCCGTCGTCATTTCCGCCACCTCCAAACGGACCCCACCACCAGATATATATATTTCCCTCCCCTCCCCTATCAGCGTTCCGAAAAGACCACTCCCTCCGTGACTCCCTCGTCAGGTCCACACCCCCCACCAACCCAACCTCCACTCCCGGCACCTTCCCCTGCAACCGCAAGAAATGCAAAACTTGCGCCCACACCTCCCTCCTTACTTCCCTCCAAGGCCCCAAGGGATCCTTCCATATCCGCCACAAATTCACCTGCACCTCCACACACATTATTTATTGCATCTCCTGCACCCGATGTGGCCTCCTCTATATTGGGGAGACAGGCCGCCTACTTGCGGAACGTTTCAGAGAACACCTCTGGGACACCCGGACCAACCAACCCAACCACCCCGTGGCTCAACACTTCAACTCCCCCTCCCACTCCACCAAGGGCATGCAGGTCCTTGGACTCCTCCATCGCCAGACCATAGCAACACGACAGTTGGAGGAAGAGCGCCTCGTCTTCCGCCTAGGAACCCTCCAACCACAAGGGATGAACTCAGATTTCTCCAGTTTCCTCATTTCCCCTCCCCCCACCTTGTCTCAGTCAAATCCCTCGAACTCAGCACCGCCTTCCTAACCCGCAATCTTTTTCCTGACCTGTCCGCCCCCACCCCCGCTCCGGCCTTTCACCCTCAACTTGACCTCCTTCCACCTATCGCATTTCCAACGCTCCTCCCCCAAGTCCCTCCTCCCTACCTTTTATCTTAGCCTGCTGGACACGCTTTCCTCATTCCTGAAGAAGGGCTCATGCCCGAAACGTCGATTCTCCTGTTCCCTGGATGCTGTCTGACCTGCTGCGCTTTTCCAGCAACACATTTTCAGCCCATCCATAGCCAACCTTGTGAAGGTTGTGTTGGGCTACGTTCATGGATCATAGCAATCCATGCGGTCCTGAGACATCCACCATGCTGTTGAGGAAGGGATTTTCACTATCTTGATTCAGTGATGCTGAAGGAATGCTTTACACACAGATATACTTCCAGGTCACAACACTGACTGACTTAGAGAGAAACACAGGGGTGGTAGCTCTCCCATGCATCTGCTGTCCTTGTCCTTCCAGCATGGAGCAGGAGATAGTTGCATCCCAGGGTTTTCAGAATATATCCTCGTCAGCAAAGACTTACTTCGAATGAATCCAAAATTAATAAACAAACAAGTGATGGGTTCAAAGGTCTTCAACTTTCTCAGATTGGCAAAGGTAGCAGAAGGTCGATTTCTATCATCCTTGTCCCATCTCGCAGAGTGTTTTACATGGGAGGATTTATCATGTGCAGTCCCTATTATTGAAAATGAAACCAGAAATTGCTGGAAAAGCTCAACAGGTCTGACAGCATCTGAGGAGAGAAATCAGAGTTTTAACGTTTCAGGTCAAGTGACCCTTCCTCAGAATGATTCTGCTACCCCTTCTTCCTATGGTTTGTATTCTCTATTATTAAATGTTAATTGTTTTGAGCATTGGAATAGACATACAAACATGAGTTAGGACATTTGGTCCTTCAATTCACTTCATCATTCCATAAGGTCATGGCCGATCAGCTGGTATTCCGAATTCTACATTCCTTTATCTCCGCTAACATTTCAGACCTCATGGTTCTTTGTCAGAGCTGGAAAAAATTATATTTAAACAGCAATTTACAGTCCAGTCACACCTCATTCCACCTCACTGTTCCTATCCCCCGTGAAATCCAATAAGTAGAAACAGAGACAAGCAGAAAAGTACAGAGACAGATGGCAAGGAGGAGAGTTGAAAGTAATGAGATGCTGATTAGGAGAGGAATGAAACATAGGGTAATGGGTATAAGACAAAAAGAGGTAATAATAGGAAAAGAGGACAAATATCAGATAACATTCTGTGTTAAAGATATTTTGTAATCAACCTGTTGTTATATGTCTCTGGAGACTGGTGAAACTTGAACTCAGGACTCCTCGCTCAGAAACAGTGAGACTATCACTATGGGGAAAATTTAAGATTTTCTCTAATCAACCTGTTCAGTGATGTTGTTACAATCCAATGGAAGAAAGTGGGATTTGGACCCAGGACTCCTGGTCCAAAGGTATGGGCACTACCACTGCACAACAAGAGCCCCTTTTTGAGTGTTCAATTTTTGAAAATAACTTTTCTCAATTTACCCTGTTGATTCTTTTGATCAAATTTAATACTCTTATTATCTTGAATATCCTTTAATCTAAGATACTCCAAGAATGCTTTTCAATCAAGTTCAATAATTCAACTCACAGCTTGGCTCAGAGGAAGGGACACTGCTCTCTTTCGAGCACTTAACCTAATTTTTCTTATCAACCTGTTCAGAGATGTTTTTACATACCTCCAGAGCAGGTTTGACTTGAACACAGGCCTCTCAGTCCAGAGGTAGGGTAACTACCACTGCACCACAAGAGGGCCAGGGAAAGGAGTGCTGTGTTGACTGTTTAATTGTTCTGTGCCCAATTAGTTGAGGCTGGCAACTGATTGATGCTCATTGTGCTTGATTGGTTAAACCTGGGTGTTGATTTGGACCACTGCAAACAATTCACAGACTTTACAGGATTTTAAAAACTTTTATCTTTTTGCATTCACCTCTTATTTCTAATCTGTGTGTGTACATTTTATATAATTAATTCTCCTTGTATTTCGTAACTAATAAACTTACTCTTTGGTGTTAATTCAACAAAGCCTGGTTAAACTGAGTCTTATTAAAGTATGAGTCAATATGGGTCAGGGAGAAAAATGTCCACTGTGAAGAGAATCCTTTTTAAATTAATATTGGTGCAAACAACAGAGGGCCGTATGATTAAAGAAAGTTGAATCAGTTTGTCCCTCCCCACCCAGGAACTTAGCCATTTGGGATATCCCATCTAGAGCCATAATGATTGAGGAACATTTCTCACGGTCTGGTCATGACAGATCCCCAGTAACCCCTCATTCCTATTGAATCTACACTCACTTAGCCACCACCAAGGATGCAATTCCAATCGAACTGAGTATTGTGGAGGTCATTATGGTGGAATATAAATTAACGTCAATTCACAAATTTGTTTATGGTGTATTCTCGTGTTGGTTAAACGCACAAGGAGGTAATTAGAAACAGATGCAAATCACTTAGCCCCACTATTCAGTGTCACTATTGTTACAATTAATGTCAGAGATGTGGCTGTAGGATTGGGCTCATCAGTCACACTAGGACCCACAGAACCTAATGGGCAGCATGATAGCTCAGTGGTTAGCACTGCTGCCTCACAGCACCAGGGACTTGGGGTTCAATACTGGCCTTGGACAACTGTCTGTGTGGAGTTTGCACATTTTCCCTGTGTCTGTGTGGGTTTCCTCCCATAGTCCAAAGATGTGCAGGTTGGGTGAATTGGCCACAGCGAGTTTTGAGAAGATTTGTAGCTCAGGTTGAGGCTTTGGATGTAGGTTTGCTTGCTGAGCTGCAAGGTTCATTTCCAGACGTTTCGTTACCTACTAGGTAACATCTTCAGTGGGCCTCAGGCGAAGCAATGCTGAACATTCCTGCTTTCTGTTTATATGTTTGGGTTGGTGATGTAGTTTCCTGTGGTGATGTTATTTCCTATGGTGAAGTCACTTCCTGTTCCTTTACTCAGGGGATGGTAGATGGGGTCTAACTAAAGACATGACCCTCTGTCACTAGTGTCCTCACATATGGATGAGGAAGGACACCACTTCGACTGGGACAACACATCCATCCTAGGACAAGCCAAACAAAGACATGCATGAGAATTCCTAGAAGCATGGCATTCCAATCAAAACTCTATCAACAAACACATCAAGTTAGACCTCATCTCCCATCCCCTGAGAAAAGGTACAGGAAGTGACTTCACCACAGGAAATAACATCACCACAGGAAATAACATTACCAATCCAAAGAAACCCAAACACATAAATAGAAAGTAGGAATGTTCAGCATTGCTTCACCTGAGGCCCACTGAAGATGTTACCTAGTAGGGTAACGAAACATCTGGAAATGAACCTTCCAGCTCAGCGAGCAAACCTACATCCATGGATTGGCCATGCTAAATTGCCCACAGTGTTAGGTGCATTAGCCAGGGATAAATGTAGGGGAATGGGTCTGGGTGGGTTACTCTTTGGAGGGTTGGTGTGGACTTGTTGGGCCGAAGGGCCTTTTTCCTTACTGTAGAGAATCTAATCTAATCTAATCTAATCTAAAAAAACCTATGACCAGTGACATCTGGAATTTCCTAGGTGGACAATCATATTCTTTAGCAACTCATTGCTGATGACAGTGATATTATGATTGTAGTTGGAGGAGTGCCCTCTCTTTCTCTAGTCCCATTACTCCTGTGGTCACAACGTACGTTAAAATGCTTTAACTAACTATGTACTTCATCGATAAATGTAAAGTTGCCATAGTCTTACAGGACCACTGAACTACATTAGAGAGACAACTGGTGGTGGTTTAATCTGAGGTTCACCACACCTCAGGCAAGGGGAGAGACTAAGAAGAAAAGTCCTTCATGGTAATCTCAGCCAGTGCCAGAATTAAACCCACAATGCATTGCCAACTGAGCTAACCATTCTCCACTGGGGGTGGCGCAATGGCTCAATAGTTCGCGTTGCTGCCTCACAGCGCCACGGACCTGGGTTCGATCAATAATGCAATTATTGTCATAATTCAGATGCTTGCCCCACTTAGTTACAGGAGATTGACTCTCTTACTTACCTGCTCAAAAATCTCTGCCAGATACATGTCCCTGCATAACTTTGGGATATTGGTATGCTGAGCTCGTTTTGACAGGCAGTATCAGGAATTTTTTTTAAAATCACTGAATTAATTGACAGTCAAAAGTTGGAAACATAGTCCTTAATTTGTGCACATGCTCACACATATTTTCTAATCTGTGGCTCAGTGGTTAGTACTGCTGCCTCACAATGCCAGGGACCTAGGTTCGATTCTAGCCTTGGGTGAGTGTCTGTGTGGAGTTTGCACTTTCTCCCCATGGCTGTGTGGGTTTCCTCCTGCAATTCAAAGATGTGCAGGTGAATTGGCCATGGAAAATTACCCATAGTGTTAGGCGCATTAGTTAGGGGGGGGGGGGGGGGGCGGGGGCAGTGGGTTAGTCTTTGGAGGGTTGGTGTGGACTTGTAAGACCAAATGGCCTGTTTCCATACTGTAGAGAATCTAATCTAAAGTGAATACGTATCAGAGAATACCTGTAGTGTTTGAGATATTTTCTCATCACCTTGTTCAGAGATATTACGCACCTATGAAGCAGATGGGCCTTCAACCCGGGCCTCCTAGATCAGACATATAGACATTACCATGTGTCACATGAACCCTCTTCTATGGCTTAAGGGTTGACATATCCAAAATACAAACTCAATGAGATTCAGCAAGCAGTTGAGTTCTTCGAAAAGTAAGCTTCCTATCAATCTTATCCTTTGTTTGGTCCCTTTTCCTAATTTGCATTCTAAGGATAAAGTGGGTCGATAAAAAAGAGTGACAAAGTACTGAACGAGGTTTGAAGGATGAGGAAACCCTTAGGTACTCTCAAAAGAAGAAGGATGGACTTCTTCAGACTGTTTTCTGCACAAAAGGACTGGAACCAAATTGACCCAATGGAAGGGAATAATGGAAGCAAAGCTAAAGGTTGACTGTGAAGGAAACACCTTGACAAAATCTCAGAGTTATCACAGCGCAGCCAAAAGCCATTCAACCCACCATTTCAGTGCTGGTTCTCCAAAGGAACAAATCACTTTGTGCCATTCTCCCTGTAGTTCTGCCCGACATTCCTAGGTCTAACTTCCTTTTGAATGCATTATTGAACCAGACCTCTACCAGACTCCCAGGCAGTGCATTCCATCGATAACTACTTGATAAATGCAAGTGTTTGATAATTTTTGATAAGTACCATTCCTGGTATTGTGTTTGCTTCTTTTTGTCATTTAATTTAATGTTGTACTCTCTCATTCTTGATCCTTTCACAAGTGGGAACAATTTCTCCTTGTCTGTTCTGTCCACATGGTTTAGGATGAAAGACTCGCTTAATGCAGACATCCAATAATGAGGTCTTCACTGTTGCTGTGAGAAGAATGCTTGGAAACTCATGATCACCTGTGTCATTCAATATGGCACTTAGATAATAACAAACATACAAAATATGATTGCAGCTTCAGAATTTAACTTTAATGCACACTTTGTCGTCCACACCTGGAGTATTGTGTGCACCTAGAATATTGTGATCAGTTTTGGTTTCCTCATCAGAAGAAGGATGTTCTGGCTACAGAGGGAGGGCAGTGAATTTTTACCAGACTGATTCCTGGGGTGGTAGGACTGATGCATGAAGAGAGACTGGATCAGTTAGGATTATATTCACTGAGTTAAAAATCACACAACACCAGGTTTAGTCCAACTACCTGATGAGGGAGTGGCGCTCCGAAAGCTAGTGCCTCCAAATCAACCTGTTGGACTATAATCTGGTATTGTGTGATTTGTAACGTTGACCACCCCAGTCCAACACCGGCACCTCAAAGTTATATATTCACTGAAGTTTAGGAGAATGAGTGGGGATTCCATTGAAACTACAAGGATGTTCCTAAAGAGCAGTGAGTCCAGAACCAGGGATCACATTCCAATGATACGGTGTGGGCCATTCAGGACTGGGATGAGGAGAAATTTCTTTACCCAGAGAGTGGGGAGCCTGTGGAATTCTCTGCTACAGAAAGCAGTTGAGGCTAAAACATTGAATGCTTTCAAGAAGGACTTAGATATATATTAGGGTTAAAGGGCATATGGAGAAATTGGGAACATAGTGAGTTTAGTGGATCAGTGGTTAGCACTGCTGCCTCAAAACACCAGCGTCCCAGGTTCGATTCCAGCCTCGGGTGACTGTCTGTGTGGAGTTTGCACGTTCTCCCCGTGTCTGTGTGGGTTTCCTCTCGGTGCTCCAGTTTCCTCCCACAGTCCCAGGTCAGGTGAATTGGCCACGCTAAATTGCCCATGGTGTTAGGTGCATTAGTCAGAGGGAAATGGGTCTGGGTGGGTTACTGTTCGGAGGACTGGTTGGGCTGAAGGGTTTGTTTCCACACTGTAGGGAACCTAATTATACTGAATGCCAGAGCACGCTCAAAGGGCTGAATGCCTCCTATTCCAATTTTCTACATTCCTATGTTTATTGATCTGTGGAATTGTGTAAGCTGATTTAACTCAACCCTTTCTTTTTAATTTCTTTACTTCAGTCCATAATAATGCACAGGTTCAGAGGTCTCTCCATTTGCTGGTCAATGCTTGCGCTTGTGTAATTTCCAATATCGCATCTTTGCAAAAACGTTTCTTCACCTGGAGGGAATTCTGGAATTTTCTCCGACAAAACAGAAATAATTACTCAGGCTGGAGGGTCGAATGAAAATTTCAGGACTGTGATGGGTGGCTTTTTGTTATGCCAGGGTCTAACAAGGTCATGATGTGGACGCGCCGGTGTTGGACGGGGCTGGACAAGGTCAGAAGTCACACAACACTAGGGTATAGTCCGACAGGTTCATTTGAAATCACAAGCTTTCAGACGCTGCTCTGTCTTCATCAGGGTATTAAGGCTCACAGAACTGAGACGGGTTTTAAGATTCAGATCAGCGGCAATGTCATTGAGTTATTTCAAACAGTAGAAGGACTACTTGTGTCTGTATGAAATAACTGAAGTCAAAATGTAATTGCAGTCATAAACTCAGCATTCTGTGTCTCGTAGGTACGGGACACAACTGGTGTTAAAATTCAGAGAGAAAGATATCCATCACGTCTGCACTAAATTCACCCCATTTTTACAGTTTTGAAAAACATCTTTTACATATGTTCCATGGAATAGAACAGCTGCAGATTTTTCCTGAGTGTCTAGTCAGAATGTAATGGAAAAAGATCTGCTTCACAAGCTGGAGTACAAACCGACATTGGGAAATTCATTCCTATTGCTTCATCTGACAAAGTATTGCATCAGTGAGAATGTTATAATAACTTCGACTCCGAATCATTGTCAGTTATTAAAAAGCCATCAATCACATTCGGATCCATTCAGACCGTCTTGAAGCTTTGTCACACTGTCATTAGGAAAGCTTGTGAAACATCAGGGTTTTGGAATACGCCATGTCTGTTGAATTCCCTCATAAATAATTAACAATGTTCGACCTCAATATTACAATAAAATGGTATTTTTTAAAAATATTTTGACTGCGATAGATTGATGACAATCAGTCTGTAATATTACAAGCCATCTGCATATTGAGTCTTCAGACTGCCTTGTGTCAAAATTCAACACTGCTGAAGGGGTGGTGATGGCCAAATGGCATTGTTGCTGGATTATTCATTGGGCCTATGCCCAAATGTCAGCTCTTCTGCTCCTCAGATGCTGCCTGACCTACTGTGCTTCTCCAGCGCCACACTTTATGACTCTGAGTTCCAGCATTTGCAATCCTCCCTTTCTCTAATTCATTCAGAGACCCAAATAATGTTCTGGGGACCGAGGTTCGAATCCCGCCACAGCAAATGGTGGAATTTGAATCCAATAAAAAAAAGAAGACTGGAATTAAGTGTCTAATGATAACCATGAATCCATTGTCAATTGTCGGGGGAAAACCCATCTAGTTCACTCATGTCCTTCAGGCAAGGAAGCTGCCATCCTTACCTGGTCTGGCCTACGTGTGACTCCAGACCCACGGCAATGTGGTTGACTTTGAACTGCTTCTGGGCAATTAGGAATGGGCAATAACTGTTAGCCTAGCCAGTGATGGCCCGCATCCCATGAATGAATATTAAGAACAAAAGAGGGCAGAATCTTATAGGGGCCTGACCTCTGTGGGCTATGGTGAGAAATCTGGTAGAACCACATGAGGTGTACAGCGAGGCTGGGGGCAATTTGTTGCATCTTGGAACTAAGTTCCCAGCATGGATTCTCTCTGGGCCGTGATGAATTGCTTACCGGGGTTGGGGTGGGGGGGGGGGGGGTTATTGTTTGTTAATGACCTTATAAACTGTACACCGTGCCTCATTAATGTGCAAGACTAACCAGGGAGTCTGAGAATTCACCGCATGGATGTCAGAACGAGTTCTTGTTGACTTCGCTGATGTTTGTGAAGAACGTCCATGTTGGACAGCAACGTCTCACGTAAAGGTTACACCCAAAACGTTGACTTCTGCACCCCATGATGCTGCCTGGCTTCCAGCCTCCTGCCTGTCTACCATGGGCACTAGCCACATGCATCCCATGTTCATGGAGATCGGCATCTGACATATGCCAGCCTCTGAGAACCCTTATCAGAGACAAAAAAAAAACTGCAGTTGCTGGAATCCAAGGTGGACAAGCAGGAGGGTACATCGTGTGGCCAAAGAGCTGGAAGGCTGAGGAGCTCACAGCGTTGTTGTGAAGAAGGGTTACACCCGAAACGTTGACTTCTCCACCTCCTGATGTTTGCTGTTTTCTTCCAGCCTCCTGCTTGTCTCTCTTAGGTCCCTGTGGCATGTCTCTGATCCACTTTAGATTTAGATTTAGGTTTTATTGCCACATGTACTAAAGTCTAGGTAGTTCTTCCGTAGCGCGATGGTTGTGTTCTTGTGCATTATAGAAAAATCACGCTTTAGAAACAATGCTTAAAGTGTTGGTGATGTAATCGTGTTACAGCCAGCACACCTTTTAAAAGTTCGCACTTTGTCAACAGTGTCCCCAATTCATTGATCGCGTTACAACAAATTCGCATTAATGAAACGCTCGTTACAGCAGAACGACCTGCATGGGGGCTACAAGTGTGCAGTGAAAAGTGCACAATTTTACCAGACACGGTGTCATCTTAAGTGCAAAATACCTGGGAACAATTTCTTTGTTACATAAGTAGAAAAAGGTTAGTGGTTAGCACTGCTGCCTCACAGTGCCAGAGACCTGAGTTCAATTCCATCCTTGGGCGACTATCTGTGTGGAGTTTGCGTGTTCTCCCCGTGTCTGCATGGGTTTCCTCCGGGTGCTCTGGTTTCATCCCACAATCACAACGATGTGCATGTTAGGGTGAATTGGCCGTGTTAAATTGCCCACAGTGTTCAGGGATGTGTAGGCTAGGTGCTTAGCCAGGGGTAAATGTAGGGTTGGGAAATGGGTCTGGGTGGGTTACTCTTTGGAGGGTCAGTGTGGACTTGTTGGGCCAAAGGGCCTGTGTCCACATTGTAGGGATTCTAATTCTTTTTAAAAAATTGCAGTCTTCTTAGAAATAGAAGTTAAAGAAATAAAGTTAATACATCAAGCTTTACAGAACTTTCTTAATCCGTGGGCCCACAGTCGCTCCAAGCTGGGCCCTTTCCAAGAGGGCTCGCTCCTCCCTGCACCGGCTTGGCTTTCTTACAGAATACTTCTACATTTCAATGCTGCACCTTGGACTGCAATGGCATCTATCATTATAATGTTGCAGCAAGAACACAGTGCCCGCAGGGACACACACGCAGCTCATGGTGGGTAGATCAGAATCTATCTCTGGGTCTTCACTCACTCTCAGAGAATTCATTCACCTTGAGCTCTCAACATCCCTGTTTTATCTTGCCCTTTTGTAATGTTTCGCCTCAGCCAGAGATACCACGCTCCGTTGTCTGGCCATGCCAAAGGGCGGTCTCTGATCCCAGGCCAGGGGCTTGGACACAGTCAGTCAGGGTGTTCCGAGACAGGATGGGAGGGGTGTGAGGTGCCCAATGTCAGGCAGCCCACCTCCCATCTTGACTCTGTCTGCCCTATTGTAGGCCTGTTGGTACTGAGGGAAAAACAGGTATAAAGTGAGATGGAAGTCGATGCCACAGCTGTTTGTGGGGTCGGGGGCTGTCACTAGTGAGTGAGTGGACAGCGCAGAGGATCAGGCGAAAGTGAGGACTGCAGATGCTGGAAATTAGAGTCAAGATTAGAGTGGTGCTGGCAAAGCACAGCAGGTCAGGCAGCATCCGAGGAGTAGGAGAATCAACGTTTCGGGCAGGAGCCCTTCAATCCTGAAATATCGATTTTCCTGCTCCTTGGAAGCTGATTGACCTGCTGTGCTTTTCCAGCAACACTCTAATCTGGAGCGCAGAGGATCAGTACTGTTGGGGTTTGTGATGCGTGAGGGGTCAGTGATGAAAAATGTTGCAGGCAATAATGAGAGTGGTAGAACATGAGCCTGGGTGGATGGAGGGTACAGTATCAGAGAGAGAGTGAGGGTGGGGCATTGGAGAGAAAATGGTGGCACGTGGCCTGGTAGAGTGACCTTCTTCCTACTCCTATGTGTGCACTGCCTCAGATGGAAGCCTCAGACCTGGTGGATATGGCCTGGGGTTGTGGCATCCTCTGTTGGTCCTGAGAAAGAGGATGTTCCATCTCTACCCTGGCTCATCCAGTAGGATCCCCAGCTCCCTGCCCACAAATATAAGGCACTGATTTTCCTTTCTCTCTTGCCCCCAGGGCAAATGGCAAGAGCAATGCTGGGCAGTCCTGGATTGACTGCCTGATTGAGATTTTAAAGCTAGCGCTGACGCTGGGGACGCTGGTCCGTTCTGGAACGTCGCCGATGGGTGAGTGTTTCTGGGTGCGGAGAGTGACAAAATTAGGGCTGTAGTCGGACAAGAGGGGGCGCTGTAGGAGGAGGGTCGATAGTTAGCGAGGCCAGATGGCCGCGAGGACCCAGGGAGCAAAAGTCCTCCATGAACCTCGACAAAACTGACACTTGGTAGAAAAAAGGAAACATATGATTCAGCCCAGAGCATCTGGCCATTCTCACCACGGTGCTTGTGGGATCTTGCTATGCTGTCCTTTACTACATTGCACGCCATTGTCAGTAAAACTGCTGTCTGGCTGTCTATTGTGGTGAACGGTGCTACAGAAATGCCAATCTTCCTTCCCGAAGGCACACTGGAAAGACTTTCATGATACACATCTCTCTCCCGTCCCCTGGTTCTCATCAGGAACAGAGTATTTGAAGTCCACATCTCCAACTCAAACTTCCTAGTACTGGGATTTCTACTCTGAGATTATTCAGGTGGCATTGGCTGGCTCCTGGTACTCCTTGCCATAGCCAAGTGCCAGTGAAGGTGGGAGACAGACGGGGAAGACAATGCGTCTGGAGTGTCATGCGCTAGGATCATGTTGCTATTGTTGGGGAGAAACAAGCTCCTGAGACAATATGAGATCCTAGTGGGAGAAGGCTGTTACACTTATTAAAAGCTAGCACTTGGTGTACAGTTTTCTCTGTCCTACATGACACTCAATGAAAGTGAATGTAAGAGACTGGGACTGAGCCCGATCACTTCAGGCTGTTGGAAGAGCCATCTCAATAAAAGGACCCGATCAGCTCAGCAACACTCTGAAACCTAAAGAATTTGCGGATTTTTTTTATTCATTTGTGGGACTTGGGCTGGGCCAGCATTGATAGCCCATCGTTATTTGCCCTTGAGAAGGTGAGGGTGAGCTGCCTTCTTGAATTACTGCAGACCACTTACTGTGGGTTGACCCACAATGCCGGTAGGGAGGGATTTCCAGGATTTTGACCCAATGACTGTGAAGGAGCAACACTATATTTTCAAGTCAGGTTGCTGAGTGGCTTGGAGGGGGATCTTGCAGGTGGTGGTGTTCCCAAGTGCCTGCTGCCCTTGTCCTTCGAGATGGAGGTGGTTGTAGGCTTGGAAGGTGCTGTCTAAGGATCTTTGGTGAATTTCTGCAGTGCATCTGGAATTCAGAACCAAAACCAGAAATCGCTGGATAAACTCAGCAAGATTGGCAGCCTCTGAGGAGAGAGAAAGCAGGGTTAACGTTTTGGGTCCAGTGACCCTCCTTCTGTTTTACAGTTTCTGTTTTTGTTTCTGATTTCCCGGTGCCTGCATGTCTTTGTTTTTTTTTTGCTTCATGTTTAACTCAGTGCCACATCTCCTCCAAGAGTGCCCACCTCAACGAATTTCCACTCTGCTCTCCAACAACGTTAGCTCTGCTTTCTCGCGCCTAACATGCTGCCAGACCTGCTGAGTTTCTCCAACAATTTCTGTTTCAGTCAGAATTTGACCTCACATAGAAATCAGGCTTGTCCTCTGGCATACTAAATTGGTGATTGTGGTTGATCTATCACCATATCGTGGATCTTGCCACAAGCAGTGTTTTTGTGTCTGATGGAGAAACACCAATGATAGCTCTTTTAGTGTAGAACAAGATCTTGGTGAAAGGGTAATGGAAGAGTCAATATAATTAATACAATTCCTCATGTATACATTCATTACAGTCACAGCCACTTCAGTCCTTGGGCTAATCCTAAGCCACTCAGTTCCTGACAGCATGGTGGCTCAGTGGTTAGCACTGCTACCTCACAGTGCCAGGGACCTGGGGTCAGTTACAGCCTTGGGCGACCATCTGTGTGGAGTTTGCACATTCTTCCTGCGTTGGCATGGGTTTCCTCCCAGTCGAAAGATGTGTAGGTTGGGTGGATTAGCCATGGGAACTGCAGGAATGGGGTGGGATGCACTTTGCAGGGTCAGTGTGAGCTTGATGGGTTGAATGGCTTGTTTCCATGCTGTAGGGATTCTATCATACAAGAGGTAGCACATTGTGGCCTGAGTCTGTGATTTTGTTTGTATGCTCAGTTCATATGTGATCATGTGGTGATAATGTCATTCTCAACAGTATACTGACACACTGATTGTGGGACATAACATCAATGGTGATGCCCATTTTAGTCTGCAGAAAGGAGTGTAACATCCAATTGCAGAAAGACATCCTTGTTCCTGTGTTCCAATCCATTTGCTGTGAAGGCAAACACACCTGCCCTAAATGCTTCCAAATGTTACAGAATAGAAAACAAAAATGCAGTTGTGCAATGTTCTGTAGTTTTGCATTTTAAAAGTTAACAGGATAAGGATTGAAATGTGAGGATCACCTTCCAGCACCGACACTGCAGCAGCATCGATCACGTCATCACATCCTTTAGAATGGGTTGGACCAACCTGCTTGTGATCTACGCTCGTTTGAAAATGAGACAATACAAATTTTTCTTCTCTCACCTTAAAAATATGCCCCTTAGTCTTGAAATATCCCACCCACGCCATTTATAAGCCAAGCTGAAAATCCCCATGGCTTGCTGAGAGAGTCAGAATCGAGGCCTTTTGGATTAAATAACTAACTGAACCCAATCACCATTTGATATTAATTGTAGAGCAATAGGAAGACACATCCTGCTGCTCTGTCCTGGCCAATAGCTATTCTAACCATCGGCACCAAGCTCATTATCTGGTTACAGGAAGGATGTGGAAGCGTTGGAAAGGGTGCAGTAGAGATATACCAAGATGCTGCCTGGTATGGAGGGAAGGTCTGATGAGGAAAGGCTGAGGGACTTGAGGCTGTTAGAGAGAAGAAGTCTGAGAGGTGACTTAATTGAGACACACAAGATGAGCAGAGGGTTAGATAGGGTAGACAGTGAGAGCCTTTTTCCTCAGATGATGATGGCTAGCATGAGGACACATAGCTTTAACTTGAGGAGTGATAAATATAGGACACATGTGAGCGGCATGGTGGCACAGTGGTTAGCACTGCTGCCTCACAGCGTCTGAGACCTGGGTTCAATTCCCGCCTCAGGTGACTGACTGTGTGGAGTTTGCACATTCTCCCTGTGTCTGCGTGGGTTTCCTCCGGGTGCTCCGGTTTCCTCCCACAGTCCAAAGATGTACAGGTCAGGTGAATTGGCCATGCTAAATTGCCCATAGGGTTAGGTAAGGGGTAAATGTAGGGGCATGGGTGGGTTGTGCTTCAGCGGGTCGGTGTGGACTTATTGGGCCGAAGAGCCTGTTTCCACGCTGTAATGTAATCTAATCTAATCTAATCTAATGTCAGAGGTAGGTTCTTTACTCAGAGAGTAGTAAGGGCATGGAATGTCCTGCCAGCAACAATAGTAGACTCACCAACTTTAAGGGCATTTAAATGGTCATTGGATAGACATATGGATGAAAATGGAATGGTGTAGGTGAGATTGGCTTCAGATTGGTTCCACAGGTCGGCACAACATCGAGGGCTGAAGGGCCTGTACTGCGCTGTAATGTTCGATGTTCTATGCTTTATGTTACCTTTGTTATTGGAATTTGTGGAATATTGCAAATTTGCTGCCAAATGCAACCATGACAAGTAGTGGTGAAGCATTTTGGAACATTCTAACAGATGCTATGTCCTTCTTATTCCTTTAAGAACTGAGGTATCAAAATTTAATCTTACTAAGTTGTAATTTTTCAAACCCTGGCAACATTCTTGTAATTTTCCTCTGTGTCTTCTCTAAAGCAATTATGTCCTTCCGTGTTCTGGTGATCTGAACTCTCTGCAAAAGTCCAGCTATTTCCAAACCAAATCTTCTACAGGTCCAGCATTACGTCCCTGCTTTTCCATTCAATAAAAGAAACATTCTATATGCACTCTTCACCACCTTACCTTTTTTTAAAAATTATTCATTTTGTGGGATGTGGGTGTTACTGGCTGGGCCCAGCATTTATTGCCCGTCCCTAGTTGCCCCTTGAGAAGGTGGGGGTGAGCTGCCTTCTTGAATCGCTGCAGTCCTCCTGCTGTGGGTTGACCCACAATGCCCTTAGGGACGGAATTCCAGGATCTTGACCCAGCGGCAGTGAAGGAACAGCGATATATTTCCAAGTCAGGATGGTGAGGGGCTTGGAGGGAACCTGAAGGTGGTGGTGTTCCCATGTACCTTCTGCCCTTGTCCTTCTTGATGGAAGTGGTCATGGGTTTGGAAAGTGGTGTCTGAGGATCTTTGGTGAATTTCTACAGTGCATCTTGTAGGTGGTACACACTGCTGCTACTAAGCATCAGTGGTGGAGGGAGTGGATACTTGTGGATGTGGTGCCAATCGAGCGGGCTGCTTTGTCCTGGATGGTGTCAAGCTTCTTGAGTGTTGTTTTGGCTGCACCCATCCAGGCACGTGGAGAATATTCCATCACACTCCTGACTTGTGCCTTGGTGGACAGGCTTCGAGGAGTCAGGGAGTGAGTTACTTGCCGCAGTATTCCTAGCTTCTGACCTGCTTTTGTAGGCGCTGTGTTTATGTAATGAGTCTAGTTAAGTTTCTGGTCAATAATAGCCCCAGGATGTTGATAGTGGGAATTTCAGTGATGGTAACATCATTGAATGCCAAGGGGCAGTAGTTAGATTGGTAACGCAATACCTAGAACAATTGGGATTGTTTAGCAAGAACTGTCCAATCATGGAATCACATCTAACTGAGATGCGATGGAATACTCCCCACTTGGCTGGATGGGTGTAGCCCCAACAACTCTCAAGAAGCTTGACACTATCCAGGAAAAAGCATTGGGACCACATCCGTATGCATCTAGTCCCTCCACCACCAATGCTCAGTAGCAGCAGTGTTTACCACCTACAAGATCCACTGTAGAAATTCACCAAAGATCCTCAGGCAGTACCTTCCAAACCAATGACTACTTCCATCTAGAAGGACAAGGGCAGCAGTTACATGGGAACACCATCCACTTCAAGTTCCCCTCCAAGTCACTCACTGTCCTGACTTGGAAATGTATCGCCGTTCTTTCACTGTCACTGGGTCAAAATCCTGGAATTCCTTCCCTCAGGGCACTGAGTTCTTCAAGCTTGGCTATTTAGGGAGTCTAGATTAGAGTGGTGCTGGAAAAGCAGGCGAGTCTGCCTTTTGCGAGCTGCCTAAAGGGATCCGCTGGAAGATATAATCAAGCAGTTATTAGGACATATGGCCTAGATACATAAATACCAATGCAATATTTATAAGAGTCATGTTTATCTATCCTTGCCATGACCAAGTGCTTACACTGTACCTAATAATTACACAGAGAATTACATCGTTAAAGTTCTATCTTGTAAACAGTCTACTCAGAATTCTTTTATTGAATGTAAAAAACAATGTCGGCATGATTTAAAATGAAGAAAGAATGATTGGAGCCAATATTTCGCTCATGATACAGCCCAGTAATACATTCAACTACATTCACAACTGTACTTAATGAGCATTTCATTCACTGAATCAATTCCCCATTGACTGAATAGTCAATTCCATGATATTAAGGACTCCATCAATTTATTGCTCACCAAGATTTGCTGATGTTAGTACAGGGGAGTGAGTTAACTTGGGCACCTGATGACCAGCACAAAGTGTGCATTCCCAGGTCAGGGTATAGAGAACTATCAGTTATGTCTTTTCTCTACCCCAACAGCTTACTTCAGTACGATCTCAGTAAAGCCTTCCCCTACAACAGTTTTTTTTAGATTAGATTACTTACAGTGTGGAAACAGGCCCTTCGGCCCAACAAGTCCACACCGACCCGCCGAAGCGCACCCACCCAGACCCATTCCCCTATGTTTGCCCCTGCACCTAACACGACGGGCAATTTAGCATGGCCAATTCACCTGACCTGCACATTTTTGGATTGTGGGAGGAAACCAGAGCACCCAGAGGAAACCCACGCAGATGCGGGGAGAATGTGCAAACTCCACACAGTCAGTCGACTGAAGCGGGAATTGAACCTGGGTCTCTGGCGCTGTGAGGCAGCAGTGCTAACCACTGTGCCGCCCATAGTTGACAAAGTTTATCAAACCCGCACTAGAAATGACTGCTTAGAGTCATTGAGTCAGAGAGATATACAGTATGGAAACAGACCCTTCAGTCCAACTCATCCATGCCCTCCTGATTCTTTAAATAAATCTCGTCCAATTTGCCAGCACTTGGCCCATATTCCTCTAAACCCTTCCTATGCATATACCCATCCAAATGCCTTTTAAATGCTGTAATTCTACCAGCCTCCACCACTTCCTCAAGCAGCTCATTCCATATACACACCACCCCCTGTGTGAAAAAGTTGCCCCTTAGGTCTCTTTTATATCTTTCCCCTCTCACCTTAAACCTATATCCTCTAGTTTTTGACTCTTCTACCCGGGGAGAAAAATCCCTCAACTATTCACCCGATCCATGCCCCTCCTGATTTTATAAACTTCTATGACGTCACCCTCAGCCTCCAACGCTCCAGGGAAAACAGCCTCAGCCTGTTCAGCCTCTTCCTTATAGCTCAAACCCTCCAACCCTGGCAACATCCTTGTAAATCTTTTCTGAACCCTTTTGAGTTTCACAATATCTTTCCTACAGCTGGGAGACCTGAATCAAAGTAGTATTCCAAAAGTGGCCTAATCAATGTCCTGTACAGCCACAACATGACCTCCCAACTCCTATACTCAACGCACTGACCACTACAGATAAGCATACCAAATACCATACTTGAGCTAGACTGCCAAAGTTAAAGACATAGGACCAGAAATGTCAAGTTAGTGAGAGACTTGGAAGTCTGGGTTCATCATCAAATGCTTCTCAAACTCATTAATTTGGATCATTTAGAAATTTCATATCATTACGATAAATTCACAAAACAGGTGGAGTATTTGCATGGTAAACTGCAATTCGATTACAATAATATTTAGCAAAGGGAAAACATGCATTCATATGCATGCATTTCAATAATTCTACAGAACCCTGCTGCTGACAACAGTATATGAGTTATGGAAGGTACACCTTGGATTCTTTAGATTTTGCTGATGTGGGCAGATCCAAAGTTGGGAGTAGAGAAGACTTGCATTTATGTAGCGCCTTGCAAAATCTCAGGATGGCCCAAAATGCTTCACTGCCAATCTAGTGAATAGTGAACGCTAAAAGGCCAAGTGCTGTGTGTTTTTGAAAAAGCATCCTGTTGAGTGTTTTGTTTTTTTTAAAACAAAATCATTTCTGTGGACTGCAACAAGACGGTTGAAATATCTTTGCGTTTTTATTTTTGGCTCAGCGGTTTACATCTTGGATAATTTTTATTTCAAAGGAGAAAATGTTGTAACGAGCATGAGAAAAGCAGTGTGCTGAGATGCAGGGAGCAGACCTGCCAACACTTCGGCCTATTATGTTAAGGCATGAATAAGTTTAAAGACTTGAGAAGTAATATATATTTTCCTGTAATCCCTAGACAAATAAAAGGCAGACAGTATTTCTGCTTAGCACATTAAAGCTTGGCTGATTTTAAAAACCCTGGAGAGTACTTTGGAGGTTTTGGAAAATGTCATTTGGCTGAAAGCAAAGACCAGAAGCTGTCTTGTTGTAGATGTAACGGTGTATACAGGAAGGTAATCTAGCCCATTTATAGCTTTGTGGCTACTGCAAATATCAGCTGATGAATATTTATGTTGTCCCTGGCAAAATCTGTAATGCAAACATAAAGGGTTTGTGGCAGGGTGGGGAGGGGGAAGATGGAAGGTGGAAACAAGGAGGAGAGAGAGAGAGAGAGAGAGACAGCAAGAAAGCTCTGTGTCAGTGCAAAGTGCAGAAAGGTTGTCTGAAATCTGTCGGATTTTACCAACACTTTCCAGGCTCGATCAGAGGTTGCTGAATGAAGCCATTATGTGCTGAGAGGCAGCACACAGGGCAAATGGACTCTTGACAGCCGCCGATCAGTAGCGACGGATCATTCCTTCCCTGGTTTGGAACGTGGAATGGCGTGGGGAGGCGGGCAGGTGGGGTTCCGCTGGGCCCATCTGCCAGTGCCCACTGCTCAGGGAGTGGTCCTCCTTTCACGCTGTAATGGTTGGTGCAACAGCTCAATTCACTTTGAAGCAAGCCTGCACCTTCATACTGCACAAGAGGTACCTCAAAGTCCGAGGGAGCTGATCAGTAATCTGGGAGTCAATTAGATTTTGGAGGTTCTGGACATCTAACCCCATACCTTTGCAAGGATTAGACCCTGAGTGTACTTTAAGAGCCAAGTGCTGGGGCTGATGGAGGTAAATGATGCTACTGGGGGCACTCAAATAGTTTACAGCAATGCGTCAGGCAGCCTCATGCATTTGCTAATGTTGGTGCAATCCCAAACATGACTTTGGCCAAAATGGCAACGTAGTTTATAGAATTTCTACAGTGCAAGAGGAGGCTATTTGACTCCACAACTACCCTCCTAAAAGCTTTCCAACCCACTCCATGCCCATAACCCCATGACTAATCCATCTAGCCTGCACATCCCTGGGCACTTTAGCATGGCCATTCTACCTAACCTGTACATCTTTGGACTGTGGGAGGAAACCCACACAGACACAGGGAGAATGTGCAAACTTCACACCCAAAGGTAGGATCAAAGCCAGGTCCCAGGCGCTGTGGGGCAGCAGTGCTAACCACTGAGCTACCAGACCACCTGGGTTTCTTGTGCAAATCTGAGTTTTCAGTTGATCCTCTCCCCAAACATGGTGAAAATGGTGTGTTGTTCTGTTTATCGTGAACTGTACCAAATATACTTGTGTAAATGTCAAGTTTTTTAGACTGATTCTTTTAAGGTTAAATTTATGGGGTTGACTATTACATGGATACTACTTTAGAGGAGATGAAATTCATATACAGTCCAAAATACTGTATCATTAGCAGAAACCCAATTGATCTCTAAATGAATAAAGAAAAGAAACACAATGAATTATGGGTAATATGACTGTACTCCACTAGAGAGCTACAGGGGAACGTGGCTCAGCTGAGCTGCACGCAAAGGCAGGTTGTCTCCTGACTGACCTATTACGTCTTAAACTTTCATGCCAAATTGGTGTGAATTGTCACAGAATAGCAGGGAAACAAAAATTCATTTCCTCATCCTTACATTTATGGACAGGGTAACACCTTGACTCACAAATGTTGATGTGTTGTCTGTGCAGAACTTGGGTCGGCTTTTACACAAGATAAATGGAAAATTCAAGATCCTTTGGCCAAATATATGGGGTCACCTTTGACTTTTACCAGAGTATATACGGTATCAGCGCATGTTGATAAAACAGTGAGGTGACTTCTTTCAGACGATATTGCAGATGATGGCAACTGGGAGGCTATGCAGACATGACTAATCCATATGAACCTTGCTGTGTTCTGTCTGCCAGAGTCATGGAATGTTGGACCACAATATTATCTTGCGGCAAATAGTGAAGGGCTTTTTTTTAGATTAGAGTGGTGCTGGAAAAGCTCAGCAGCTCAGGCAGCATCCGAGGAGCAGAAAATCGACTTCAGGAATAGAGGCAGGGAGCCTCCAGGGCACTTTAATATGTGCCCTCTGAAAGGTACATGCTCATCACATCAAATAGGGGAGCTTCATTACAGATCTATGATTAAGGACAATAAAAAAGTGGAGACCTGTGTTTATTTAACAGCTTTTAACAGTCAGGAGCATCCTGAAGTGCTTTACAGTCTAAGCAGTAGGTTTGAGGAATAGTGAGTGTTCTCAGGGGCATGAAAGTTGAGAACAGGAACTATTTGGTCATTAGCTGAATAGCCCTGTACACAGCCATAGAGGAGACAGCAGCCAGATTGTATTATTGCTGGATTGTTAATCCAGAGACCCAAGTAATGTTCTGGGATGCCAGGTTTAAGTTCTGCCATGGCAGATGCTAGCATTTGAATTCAATAGAAATCTGGAATTAAAGAGTCTAATGATGACCATGAATCCAAAGACCCTTCTGGTTCAGTAATGTCCTTCAGGGAAGGAAACTACCATCCTTACCTGGTCTGGCCTACATGTGACTCCGGACCCATAGCCATGAGGTTGACTCTTAACTGCCCTCTGGGCAATCAGGAATGGGCAAAGGATGCTGGGCTAACCAGCAATGCCCACATCCTAGTGAATGAATGAATAAAAAAAACCAAACCATAGGATGGCCATCAGTACTATTGTTCTCACAATTAACAGTTGACTCAAAAAAACAACACAAACACTTATGTCAACAAACTATTTCTTGCAAGTGTGAAAGCTTCCTTGCTTGGTATTGAATTTCCAGCAATTATGGAGTTACTACTGAGTTCCTCCATTACGCTACGTCATGCACTAAACCAATTTTTAACCAGTTACTTGGGAGCACAGAGGTCTATTGAGGCATGTTGCCAAATCTTTTTTTGTCTTATGCATATCCGGACAAACACAAGAATGCCAGATTTCAAATGTGAATGTTGGGAGTTTGGCATTCTAGTGATCATCCTGATGGTACGAGATGGAAAGCAACATGTCTCTCTTTTCAGGAATTTTCATATGTTTGATATTAAGGGCAAGGGATGCATTAATAACTTGTTGCGGGGTGGTGGAGATAACTCAGTGGAATAAGATCATCTGGAAGAGAGCGGAAGAGACAAGAAATAAAAGTATTTCATGACCTCAGAATACCCCAAAGTGTTTGGCGGCCAACAATACACACAGCAAGGTGCGGCACACAATGATGAAGTCAACAGCATCTGTTTTTCAGCCTGAGGGATATATGTTGGACAGGACACATCCAATCCCCTTATGTGAGTTCTGGGAAATTTTTAACATCGATTTGGTGGCAGATGAAGGCCTGGTCTGGAAGACAGCGTCTCTGAGAGTTCAGAATTCAGCACGGCACTTACAATTTCAGTGGAGTTCATGTGCTCAACTCACTAAGGTGGAACTCAAACCCATGATGTCCTAGCTTAGAATGGAAACTGTTTCCCTCTGAGCTTTGCTCGTTGTGAACAAAGCATGACAACCTGAATTGCTCTTTGTTATTTGCATGGCTCACTGGCCTAAGCAGTTAAGAATCATAGAATCCCGACAGTGTGTAAAGAGGCCTTTCAGCCCATCAGGTCTCTGAAGACTGACTCGCTGAAGAGCATGCGGCCAGACCCAGAGCCTAACCCCATAACCCTGCATTTCCAATGGCCAATCCATCGAGCCTCGAAGTCTTTGGACTGTGGGAGGAAACCCAGAGCACCCAGCAGGAACTGAGAGAAGATGCAAACTCCACAAGATTCATGAACAGCTTCTTCCCACTGTTACAGAGTCATAGAGTTATAGAGATGTACAGCGCAGAAACAGACCCTTCGGTCTAATCCGTCCTTGCCGACCAGATATCCTAAATTAATCTAGCCCAATTCTCCTGCACTTGGCCCATATCCTTCTAAAGCCTTCCTATTCATATACCCATCCAGATGCCTTTTAAATGTTGTCATTGTACCAGCCTCCACCACTTCCTCTGGCAGTACGTTCCATACGCGCACCACATTTTGTGTGAAAATGTTGCCCCTTAGGTCCCTTTTAAATCTTTTCCCTCTCATCCTGAATCACTGCCCAGAGTCATCCAACCCAGAGAAAAGACCTTGTCTATTTACCCTATTCATGCCCCTCATGATTTTATAAACCCCTATAAGGTCACCTTTCATCCTCCGGTGCTCCAGAGAAAACAGCCCCAGCCTGTTCAGCCTCTCCCTATAGCTCAAACCCTCTAATCCTGCACCATCCTTGTAAATCCTTTCTGAACCCTTTCAAGTTTCACAACATCCTTCTAATAGGAGGGAGACCAAAATTGCACACAATATTCCAAAGTGGACTACCAATGTCCTGTACAGCTGCAACATGACCTCCCAACTCCTGTATTCAATGTCAAGGGTGTGGTGCTGGAAAAGCACAGCAGGTCAGGCAGCATCCGAGTAGCAGGAGAATCAACGCTTCGGGCATAAGCCCTTCAAGAGAAATGAGGCTTGTTGGCCAAGGGGGCTGAGAGATAAATGGGAAGGGGTGGGGTTGGGGGTGAGGTAGCTAACAATGCAATAGGTAGATGAAGGTGATAGGTCAAGGGGAGTGGAGCGGTTAGATGGGAAAGGTGATGGATAGGTTAGGAGGGCGGTGCCGAGTTGGAGGCTTGGGACTGGGATAACGTCGGGGAGGGAAAATGAGGAATCTGTTAAAATCCACATTGATCCCGTATGGTTGTAGGGTCCCAATGTGGAATATTAATTAGATTAGATTCCCTACAGTGTAGAAACAGGCCCTTCAGCCCAACCAGTCCACATTGACCCACCGAAGAGTAACCCACCCAGACCCATTTCCCTCTGACTAATGCACCTAGCATTATGGGCAATTTAGCATGGCCAATTCACCTGACCTGCACATCTTTGTGACTATGGGAAGAAACCCACGCAGACACGGGGAGAACATGCAAACTCCACATAGACAGTCACCCGAGGTTGGAATCGAACCTGGGATCCTGGTGCTGTGAGGCAGCGGTGCTAACCACTGAGCCACTGTGCCGCCCACGGTGTTCTTCCTCTAGGCATCGGGTGGTAACGGTTTGGCAATGGAGGAGGCTCAAGACTGCAAGGCCTTGGTGGAGTGGGAGGGGAATTGAACTGTTCAGCCATGGGGCAGTGGGGTTGGTGGGCACGAGTGTCCCAGAGATGTTCTCTGGAACAAACCTCAAGAAGGCACCCTGTCTCCCTGATGTAGAGGAGTCCACATTGAGTGCAACGGATACAGTAGATGACATTGGTAGAGGTACAGGTAAATTTCTGTCGAATGTGGAAGGATCCTTTGGGGCCTTCGACAGAGCTGAGGGGAGTGGTGCAGGTGCAGGTTTTGCACTTCCTGCGGTGGCAGGGGAAGGTGCCAGGAGTGAGGTGTGGGCTGGTGGGAGGCGTGGACATGACGAGGGAGTCGCTGAGGGAATGGTCTCTCCGGATAGGGGTGGGGAGGAAAATATATCTCTGTTGGTGGGGTCTGTATGGAGGTGGCGGAGGATTATGCGATGTATATGGAGGTTGGTTGGGTGGAAGGTGAAGACCAGGAGGGTTCTGTCCTGGTTGCATTGGAAGGGGTGAGGTTCAAGGGCGGTAGTGTGAGAAGTGGAGGAGGTGTGCTGGAGGGCATCAATGACCACATGTGAAGAGAAATTGTGATCTTGGAAGAAGGAGGAATTGGACATGTTGGGAACAGATGTGGTGGAGGCAGAGGAATTGGGAATAAGGGATGGCATTTTTACCAGAGGTAGGGTGAGAAGAGGTGTAGTCTAGGTAAAGTTGGTGGGCTTGTAGTAGATGTATGTGGTTAGTTGGTCACCAGAGACGATATTGGAGTGGTCCAGGAAGGGGAGGGAGGTATCAGAGATGGTCCACGTGAATTTGAGGTTGGAGCAGAATGTGTTGGTGAAGTTGATGAATTGATCAACCTCCTCGCGGGAGCACAAGGTTGCGCAGATAAAGTCATCGATGTAGCAGAGGAACAGGTGGGGAATGGTGTTGGTGTAGCTGCGGAAGATAGACTGTTCCACGTACCAGATAAAGAGGCAGGCATAGCTGAGTCCCATGCGGGGCCCATGGCTACCCCTTTGGTTTGGAGGAAGTGGGAGATGGGAAGGAAAAATTGTTGAGGGTGAGGACCAGTTCAGCCAGGCAGATGAGGGTGTCGGTGGAAAGGTACTGGTTGGGATGGCGTGAGAGGAAGAAACGGAGAGCTTAGAGACCTTTGTCATGGCGGGTAGATGTGAACAGGGAATGGATGTTCATGGTGAAGATGAGGTATTGGGGGCCGGGGAAACGAAAATCTTGGAGGAGTTGAAAGATGTGGGTGGTGTCCTGAATATAGGTGGGGAGTTCCTGGACTAAGGGGGGACAGGACGGTGTCGAGGTAGGCAGAGATGAGTTCATTGTGACAGGAACAGGCTGAGACAATGGGTTAACTGAGGTAGTCAGGTTTGTGAATCTTTGGTAGGAGGTAGAATCTGGTGGTGCAGGGTTCTGGGCCGTTAGGTTGGAGGCTGTGGATGGGAGATCCCCTGAGGTAATGAGGTTGCGAATGGTCTGGGAGATGATGGTTTGGTGATGGGTAGTGAGGTTGTGTCGAAGGGGCAGTAAGAGGAGGTGTCTGCAAGTTGGCGCCTGGCTTCAGCGGTGTAGAGGTCGGTGCGCCAAACTACCACTTGTCTACTGTATCCGTTGCACCTGATGTGGTCTCCTCTACATCCGAGAGACAGAACGCCTTCTTGCAGATCATTTCAGAGAACATCTCTGAGACACCAGCACCAATCAACCCCACCACCCCGTGACTGAACACTTCAACTCCCCCTCCCACTCCGCCAAGGGTTTGCAGGTCATGGGCCTCCTCCATCACCAAACTCTTATCATCCAACGCCTGGAGGAAAAAAAGCCTCATGTTTTGACTTAGGACCCTGCAACCACACTGGATTAATGTGGACTTCAACAGTTTCCTCATTGGCCCTCCCCCCACATTATCCCAGTCCCAAGCCTCCAACTCAGCACCATCCTCCTGACCTGTCCGTCACCTTTCCCATCAATCCGCTCCAACCCTCCCGACCTATCACCTTCTCCCTCACTTTCATCTACCTATCACTTTTTCGCTACCTTCCCCCCAACCCACCCCCTCCAATTTATTCTCAGCGCCATTCCCCCACCCCACATTCCTGATGAAGGGCTTATGCCCAAACCATTGAATCTCCTGCTCCTCGGATGCTTCCTGACCGGCTGTGCTTTTCCAGCACCACACTGTTGACTCTGATCTCCAGCATCTGCAGTCCTCACTTTCTCTCCTACAATAAATGCACTAACCAATAAAGGAAAGCATACCAAATGCCTTCTTCACTAGGAGGAGAAAGTGAGGTCTGCAGATGCTGGAGATCAGAGCTGAAAATGTGTTGCTGGAAAAGCGCAGCAGGTCAGGCAGCATCCAGGGAACAGGAGAATCGACGTTTCAGGCATAAGCCCTTCTTCAGGAATGAGGAAAGTTTGTCCAGCAGGCTAAGATAAAAGGTAGGGAGGAGGGACTTGGGGGAGGGGCGTCGGAAATGTGATAGGTGGAAAGAGGTCAAGGTGAGGGTGATAGGTCAGACTGGGGTGGGGGCGGAGAGGTCGGGAAGAAGATTGCAGATTAGGAAGGTGGTGCTGAATTCGATGGATTAGACTGAGACAAGGTGGGGGGAGGGGAAATGAGGAAACTGGTGAAATCCGAGTTCATCCCTTGTGGTTGGAGGGTTCCTAGGCGGAAGATGAGGCGCTCTTCCTCCAACCGTCGTTTTGTTGTGGTCTGGCGATGGAGGAGTCCAAAGACCTGCATATCCTTGGTGGAGTGGGAGGGGGAATTGAAATGTTGAGCCACAGGGTGATTGGGTTGGTTAGTCCGGGTGTCCCAGAGGTGTTCTCTGAAACGCTCCGCAAGTAGCCGGCCTGTCTCCCCAATATAGAGGAGGCCACATCGGGTGCAGAGGATGCAATAGATGATGTGTGTGGAGGTGCAGGTGAATCTGTGGTGGATATGGAAGTTTCCTTTGGGGCCTTGGAGGGAGGTGAGGGGGGAGGTGTGGGCGCAAGTCTGGACCAACCAACCCAACCCACTGCATTTCCAATTTTGGAGTCATCTGCAAACCTAGTAGCTATATCTCCTATGTTCACATCCAAATCATTTATCTAATGACAAAAAGTAGTGGACCCAGCACCGATCCTTGTGTCATTCCACTGGTCACAGGCCTCCAGTCTGAAAAGCAACCGTCCACCACCACCCTCTGCCTTCTACCTTTGAGCCAGTTCTGTATCCAAATGAGTAGTTCTCCCTCTATTCCATGAGATCTAACCTTGCTAACCAATCTCCCATGGGGAATCTTGTCAAATGCTTTACTGAAGTCCATATAGATCATGTCCACTGCTCTGCCCTCAACAATCCTCTTTGTTACTTCTTCAAAAACTCAATAACGTTTGTGAGACATGATTTCCCACGCACAAAACCATGTTGACTAATCCCTTGCCTTTCCAAATCCTGTCCCTCAGGATTCCCTCCAACAACCTGCCCCATATTGATGTCAGGCTCACTGGTCTATAGTTCCCAGGATTTTCCTTACCACTTTTCTTAAACCACGTTAGCCAACGTCCAATTTTCTGGCACCTCACCTGTGACTATCGATGAAACAAATATCTCAGCAAGGGGTCCAGCAATCACTTCCCTAGCTTCCCATGGAGTTCTTGGGTACACCTGATCAGGTTCTGGGGATTTATCTATATTTGTGTGTTTTAAGACACCCAGCACCTCCTCCTCTGTAATATCAATATTTTTCAAGATGTCATCATCTATTTCCCCACATTCTATATCTTCCATGTCCTTCTCCACAGTAAACACTGATGCAAAATTCTCATTTAGTATCTCCCTCATTTCCTGCTGCTCCACACATGGGCTGCGTTGCTGATTTTTGAGGGGCCCTATTCTCTCCCTAGTTACCCTTTTTGGTCTTAATGCATTTATAGAACCTCTTTGGATTCTCCTTAACCCTATTTGCCAAAGCTACCTTATGTCCTCTTTTTGCCCTCCTGATTTCAGTCTTAAATATACTCCTACTGGCTTTATACTCTTCTAAGGATTCACTTGATTCTCCTGTCTATACCTGATATATGCTTCCTTCTTCTTCTTGACCAAAATCTCGATTTCTCCAGTCATCCAACGTTCCCTACACCTGCCAGCCTTGCCCGTCACCCTAACAGGAGCATATTGTTTCTGGATTTGTTATCTCATTTTTGAAGGCTTCCCACTTTCCAGTCGTCCCTTTACCTGGGAACCTATCAGAGGTTTGAATGGACGTCTCAAATATTAATTCTGATCTCTCTCTCTCTCTGCACTTTCTCTACACCTAATTCTGCGCTCTGTTCTGTTATCCTGATGCACTTTGTACAGTACAATCTGCCTGTATAGCACGCAAAACAACATTTTTCACTGTATCTTGGTACATGTGACAACAATAAATCAAACTCAGCAGTTACCCAAGGCTGGCATTGAACCTGGTACTGTGAAGTAGTAGTGCTAACTGCTGAGCCATCATATTGACCACCTCTTGCACTGAAAAAGGTCCTTCAGCTATTGTGACTGCACACCACTCAAAAATAACCATTTAACTATTTCAATCCCATTTTCCAGCACTTAGCTCATAAACTTGTATGTTTTGGCACACAGTTACTCTTAAATATAATGAGCGTTTCTGCCTCCACCACATTTTCAGGCAGTGAGTTCCAGACTCCCACCATCCTGTAGGTATAAAAGTTCCGATGCTACATTCTTAGCAAAGACAGATCTGCATTTTTACATATCGCACCTTTTATGACCTTAGAACAGCTTAAGTACCTTCGAGGAGTAGTACTCCAACAATGTAAGTAATGAGGAAATCAGTTTGTGCACAGCAAGGCCCTGCAAACAGCAATGTGAAACCCATCAGCAAATCTGTCTCTCTGACCCAGATGGAGAAATATTATTATTTCGGACACTGGGAATAAATCCCTCACCCTTCTTTGAAATAGTGTCAGGGATCTCCTAAGTCTGCCTGAGAGAGCAGGCAGGATCTTAGGGCTGTAGATAGGAAATGAATGGCTTCAATGTTGCAGATCGCTTCAAAGGAGATAATATGGATATTAGCCCTTGTTAGCAGGAGCCTTCTAACTTTGCCTTCCTCAAGCTGCCATACTCTGGAGGAAGTTGCAGTTTGTTCTATAACTTAATTAACCCTTTATGGTTCAGGTTTAATTTCGGGTGAGTGCTGGATGCCTGCAGACTACTGCCTGGTCTTTTGGAATGGAATGGGTAATGTCACACATATGGGAGAGGAGGATTCTATTAAACAGCTCTCCACAGTTGTAAGATCTCTGAAGAGGTTTAAGTTGACACTGGTGCCTCAGTGAGGTTTCCAGTTCTTCCAGCAGCACAGGAATACATTCACTGGTGTTGCTGTCGTTAGAAGAGGATTGTAATCCATGAGACATAGACTCAGAGAGTCAGAGAGATGTACAGCATGGAAACAGACCCTTCGGTCCAACCCGTTCATGCTGACCAGATATCCCAACCCAATCTAGTCCCAACTGCCAGCACCCAGCCTATATCCCTCCAAACCCTTCCTATTCATATACCCATCCAAATGCCTCTTAAATGTTGCAATTGTACCACCTCCACCACTTCCTCTGGCAGCTCATTCCATACACGCACCACCCTCTGCGTGAAAAAGTTGTCCCTTACGTCTCTTTTATATCTTTTGCCTCTCACCCTAAACCTATGCCTTCTAGTTCTGGACTCCCCGACCCCAGGGAAAATACTTTGCCTATTTACCCTATCCATGCCCCTCATAATTTTGTAAACCTCTATAAGGTCACCCCTCAGCCTTCGACACTCCAGGGAAAACAGCCCCAGCCTGTTCAGCCTCTCCCTGTAGCTCAGATCCTCCAACCCTGGCAACATCCTTGTAAATCTCTTCTGAACCCTTTCAGGTTTCACAACATCTTTCCGATAAGAAGGAGACCAGAATTGCACACAATATTCCAACAGACACAACAGCACAAGTTGGCCAATCAGCCCATCAGGTCTGTTCTGCCATTCAAAAAGATCATGAAGGATCAGATAATCCTTAACCTCACTTTTCTGCCTCATCCTCATGACGCTTAGTTTCTTCACTATCTCAGCCTTACATTCGACCTCATCCTGAGTATGGCACCTTGAACTGGGCTTGGGGTGATATGCAATAGACCAGGACCCACTAAGCTTTCAAACAGTGCTGTGAGCCTCATCATTAGCCTTGTGAATTTGAGGACCCACGCCTTCACGTTATGTTGCAAAACAAAAGAAAATTTACTTTAAGATGTTCTTCTCATGAATTGCAATCCACTCTTGCCGGTAGTATGGTGGAAATGACACATAATGTGATCAGCTTAAGAGATATTTCAATTCTGACAGGAAGATTTTTCTCCCTCCATGAACTAAGATGAAGTCAATGACTCTTGTCAAAATGTGCTTGTGATCGAAGTGACAAAATCATTATGACAGTGAAAACAATTGTCACACATTCTGATTGGTTTGCCACTATCCCTTTATATAATTGTACAGGTAGAATCCTCAATAAATGTTTCCATTTGGTATACATTTCTGCATTGACAACATGACACGAACATAGTTTGAAATCTCTCATACTCATAGAGTCATAGAGGTGTACAGCATGGAAACAGATCTTTTAGTCCAACTCGACCATGCCGGCCAGATATTCTAAATTAATCTAGCCCCATTTGCCAGCATTTGTCCCATAACCCTCTAAAGCCTTCCTATTCATGTGCCTATCCAGATGCCTTTGAAATGAAATTGTACCAGCCTCCACCACTTCCTCTGGCAGCTCATTCCATATACGCACTGTGAAAAAGTTGCCTCTCAGGTCCCTTTTAAATCTTCCCCCTCTCACCTTAAACCTTTACCAGGAAGCTCAGAGGGATATTGGGGTGTGTGTCCACAGATCCCTGAAGGTTGAAGGTCAAGCTAATAGGTGGTTAACAAGGCAGATGGGGCAATTGACTTCATCAGCTGTAACCCAGGTTATAAGAACAGGGAGCTCATGCTGGGGCTGTACAGAGCTTTAGTTTACAGTGTGCAGTCCTGGTCACCAATAACAGGAAGGATGTGATTGCACGAGAGAGAGAGGGAGAGCAGAGGAGATCTGGCAAGGTGTTGCCTGGGATGGATCACCTTAGCTATGGAGAGAGGTTGGATAAGCTCAGGCTGTTCTCTGAAGAACAAAGAAGGTTGAGACAAGACCTGAGTGAGGTGCATAAGATTATGAAGGGCTTGGACAGAATGAACAGAAAGCAACTATTCCCCTTAGTCAAGGGTCAATAACAAAGGAGTGTTATTTTAAGGTGAAAGGCAGGAGATTTAGAGTTGATTTGAGGAAATAGTTTTTCACTTGGAGGATAATGGGGGCCTGGAATACGCTCCCTGGAAGGGGAGTTAAGGCAGGAAATCTCACAACCTTTAAGAAGTGCTTGGATGACCACTTGAAGTGCCATTGAATCAAAACTATGGGCCCAGCGTTGGCAAGTGTGACTAGTGTAGACCGGATGTATTTTTGGCAGTACAGCCCCAGTTGGCCAAAGGCCCCCTTTCACACCATATGATTCTATGATAATGCTTTTTCAGGTGGGGTGGGCCAGAACTAGAAATGCTATAAATGCACATTCCCACATCTTTGAAAGACAAAATTCCTCAAAGTTGCTTCCGGTCTGTAAGATAGAAACGGAGTTACAGTCATACTCTCTCATTTGGGGTGAAGACTCCAGACCATGACTTTTAGATTCCCTACAGTGTGGAAATAGGCCCTTTGGCCCATCAAGTCCACACCGACCCCCCGAAGAGTATCCCATCCAAGCCCATGCTCCTACTCTACATTTACTCCTGTCTAATGCACCTAACCTACACATCCCTGAACACTATAGGCAATTTAGTATGGCCAATTCACCTAACCTGCACATCTTTGGATTGTGGGAGGAAACCCACGCAGACACAAGGAGAATGTGCAAACTCCACACAAACAGTCACCTGAGGCTGGAATTGAACCCGGTCCCTGGCGCTGTGAGATAGCAGTGCTAACCACTGAGCCACCGTGCCACCCAATGTCTAAGCCATTGTTGATTGTTGGGAAAGCCCATCAGGTTCACTAATGCCCTTTGGGAAGGAATGTGCCATCCTTACCTGGTCTGGCCTTCACGTGACTCCAGACCCACAGCCACGTGGTCGACTCTCAACTGTTGGAGATGGAGCAATAAATGCCGGCCGAGCCAACGACACCCTCATCCCATGAATGAATAATAAAACCCTCCCTGTGATGTTCCCTTGGCGGGGTGGGATGCTTCTAGACTGGGTTTGGTCAGTAAATCAGTGAGGATTGGGGTCTGTTTGCAGCTCTGGAGAGTATCTGAATATTTTAAGGGCAGAGGTGGATGGATTCTGGATGAGCAGAGGTGTGAAATGTTGTCAGGCGTGGGTGGGAACGTGGAGCAACCTGATCAGCCTTGACTCTGTCACATGGTGGGATAGTCTTGAAGGGCTGAGTGGCGTAATTCTGCTAATACCGATGTGTGTATTTTAGAGAAACAATGGGTCCAATTTTAACTGGAACTGAAGGGCAGGGCACGGGCAAGCATTGTTGGCATGTAGCAGGCAGAGAGTTGCGGGGTCAGGGGACTAGAATTGTATGTGAACTGTAAATTAACTGTACACAGCTAATGGAGTCACTCGTGCTCCTACACTTAAGATCGTACAGAGATTGTGAAGGTGGAAGAAGGGAGATTGAAATAACTGCACTAAGGCCACTATCCGAGCCACATTTTATTTACATGTGCACTGCCTGTGGCCAGCCAGCTCAGAGTCAGTCCCTGAAGTAAGTTGTCTCTCTCGCTTAGAGGAGGCACATGTCGGGCATTGGCGTTCCTGCTGTCGTTTCAGAGATGCATGCTTGTAAAGTGTATCGCTGCTAAACAAAGGGAAAGGCAATGTCCTTGTGGTATTTATCACTGGACTGCTCATCTAATGAGCCAGGTAACGTTCTGGGGACTGAGGTTCAAATCTTGCCACAGCAGAAGGTGGAATTTGAGTTCAAAGAATGTCTGGAGTTAAGAACCTAAAGACCATGAAACCATTGCCACTTATTGGGGAAACAAAACCCATCTAGTTCACTAATGTCCTTTAGGGAAGGAAACTGCTAGCCTGACATGTTCTGGCCTACATGTGACTCCAGGTCCACAGCAATGCAATTGACTCTTAACTGACTTCCAGGCAATAAATGCTGGCCTAGCCAGTGACACCTTCTTCCTATGAATGAATAAAAATAAATGTTTACATCAGTGTGTAAAGATCAGCTCCAGCTCTATTGTTCACTAGCTGACTTTCTGTAATTGTAACACAGAGGCCTAGCCTGAAAGGCCACATAGAATCCCTACTGTGTGGAAATAGGCCATTTGGCCCAACATGTCCAAACCAACTCTCCGACAAGTATCCCACCCAGACCCATTCCCCTAGATATGCCCCTGACTAATACACCTAACCTACACATCCCTGAACGCTATGAACAATCCACCCTGCTCTGCAGATCTTTGGACTGTGGGAGGAAATCAGACCACACAGAGGAAGCTCACGCAGTCAAGTGGAGAACGTGCAAACTCCACACAGGAAGTCACCTGAGTGTGGGATCAAACCCGGGTCCCTGGCGCTGTGAGGCAGCAGTGCTAATCACTGAGACGTGTGTCAATGGAGTCAATACCAGACCTTTGACAGAGTGCAATGACAGTGTGGGATGAGATTACAGATCTTTCTCCCTTTCAGGCAAAGTGAGGAATGAGTGCTCTTGGTGAGGTTGAAGCCACAAACTGAAATGAGTTGTTGCAGGAGCTGGAATCCTCAGACAGGCGCTAACACATTCTCATACAGTGCAAAAATAGGAAGCATGTGGAACTAGAACAGGAACGGCTTTGAATTCAGAACAACTCCAGTCCCTGAAGTGTTGTGCAACTATTTCATTCCACGCAGAGACTGACGTGAAGAGAATGACTTATGTCTTCCGTCTCTTTGGCGACCTTCTGAATGTCTGCGGTATGAACTGAGCTGCTTTCTCCTTCAGAACACACCATGAGATGACGTTATTGAATTGCAGAGCGATAACATTCGCAGTCCTGGAAGGAAACTGAGTGCAGCCGCTTACAGTGGCGAAGCTAGAATAAATGCGACTGAAATGCGTGTAGATATTGTACTTGGCGTCTGAGCAGTTGGCACAGGCTACGTAGAAGGTCCCAGTGCTGCCTGTCACTCTCACCTGCCTGTTAAATCAGTAACAGTCCTCCTCAGTTTTAAACCTGCATCATAAGGAAGCGAGATGGGTGAGTGAAGCAGGAATCTCAGGACCACAACTGTGTTCGTCCAACTGCCACCGCAGTTCTGATCTGTTTTCCCTGGAATGCAAACAAAAATTGGATATATTGCATTCAGTGGAGTGTTGTGCAGTCTCACCGCACACTACACTGCTGTGCACGAGTTTCCGGGTTCATTTATACACTGAAAACATCCATGCACCTCATTGAAAAATGGTGGAAATGAATACAACCCATCAATGTAAAATCTATTAATCACCTTTCAGAGAAGGTAAATCAACAAACCTTGCTTTGGTCATTGTCTTGAATGAGCATAACGTCCACCATTAGATGGTGCTGTTTTCCACTGAGTGATTGCAAATGAACATTACCTTGATGTTTAAATGTGAAGGCATGGAGAAAGTTTGAAGGGGCAATGCCATAGAGTCACAGAGATGTACAGCACTAAAACAGACCCACTGGTCCAACTCATCCATGCCGGCTAGATATCCTAACTTAATCCAGTTCCATTCACCGGCACTTAGCCCATATTCATATGCCCATCCAGATGCCTTTTAACTGTTGCAATTGTACCAGCCTCCACCACTTCCTCTGGCAGTTCATTCCATACACACACCACCTCTGCGTGATAATGTTGCCCCTTAGGTCCCTTTTATATCTTTCTCCTCTCACCCTAAACTTATACCCTCTCGTTTTTGACTCCCCTACTCTGGGGATAAAATCCTTGGCTATTCACCCTACCATGCCCCTCATGATTTATTCACCCTATCCATGCCCCTCACGATTTTATAAACTCCTATAACGTCACCCCCTCAACCTCTGACGCTCCAGAGAAAATTTGCTCAACCTATTCAGCCTCTCCTGAAAGCTCTTCACTCCCCTGCACCACAACCCCACCCCAACTCCAGCAACATCCCTGCAAATCTTTCTGCACTCTTTCAAGTTTCACAACATCTTTCCTGTAGCAGGGAAAGCAGAATTGCAAACGTGGCCTAAAAGTTCTTCGGAAATGTATTCTTTATCAAACAAACTCATGTCTTTGAGTATTTTTGTAATTTCTTTTCTTGCATTAAAATAATTTTTTGATATAATGCAACTAATTCTTAAATATTCAACACACTTAAAGGTATTATTAAATTCAACGCCTTTGTAACTGAATTCAGGAGATGTACAAATACATATTTAAATCCTACTGTGCAAAGCCATGTTTATAAATGTTTATTATATTCATCCTTTAAAATATACTTATGGCCTAATTAAAATATTTCAGGTTACATCCATAGGCTAGAAGGTTGAGCTTTGTTGGCTCAAAAATATAAGGTAGTTTTAAGTGAACCCATCAAGAACAGAGATTGCTGGAGAAGCTCAGCAGGTCTGGTAGTATCTGTGGAGAGAGAAACAGAGTAAGTGCCTGATGAGGTGTCACATTTCTCTCCACAGATGCTGCCAAACCTGCTGTGTTTCTCCAGCGACTTTCATTTTTATGTTTCTCATAAATCTCCAGCACCTGCAGTTTTTTATTTTATTTTAGTAGTTTTAGGTGGGTCAAGGGAAAAAAATGTACTTCAGATCAGGACTGGCCAATGATTCAAGAGTTCTGTTGAAGAAACAGTTAAATCTAATGTTGACGTTTGTTTCTTCGCGGGGGTTAATATTGGTTTTCTGTGTGTGTGTGTGTGTGTGCATGTATGCATGGTGTGTGTGAGTACATCTGTGAACGTTTCTATTTGTGGAAATGTAAATGAGTGTGTGCTGTGTTTGTGTCTGTGAGAGTGTGCTATATCCTTCTGTGTGGGAGCAAGTGTGCTGTGAGTCCATGTCCACAAATACACTGGCTGTGTATGTGTGCACTCATGTTAACTAAATCTGAGTGTGACTGAGATCCTGTGACATGTGTGTGTGTGTGTGTGTGTGTGAGAGAGAGATAGAGAGAGAGTGTGTGTGCATGTGTTTGTGAGTGTGCCTGTGAGAGTGTGTGTGTGTGAGAGAGAGTGTGTGTGCTTGTGTGTCTGTGTATGTGTGAGAGAGTGGGTTTGTATGTGTGTGTGTTTGTGTGTGCGTTTGTATGCCTGCGTGTGTTTGTATGTCTGTGTGTTTGTATGACTGTGTTTGTAAGAGGGTGTGCATCTGTATGTGTGAGCATTTGTGTGTTTGTATGTGTGCGTGTGTGTGAGAGGGAGTGTGTGTGTGAGAGAGTGTGTGTGAGAGAGATTGTGTGGGTGTGAGAAAGAGAGCGTGAGTGTGAGAGAGAGTATGTGTGTGAGAGTGTGTGTGTGAGAGAGTGCGTGTGAGAGTGTGTGCGCGCATGAAGACAGTGTGTGTGTCTGTGTGTGTGAGAATGTGTGTGTGTGAGAGAGTGTGTGTGTGAGAAAATGCGTATGTGTGAGGGAGAGTGTGTGTGTATGAGAGAGAGTGTGTGTGAGAGAGTGTGTGAGAGAGAGAGTTTGTGAGATAGAGAGAGTGTGAGAGAGAGCATGTGTGTGTGAGAGAGAGACAGTGTGTGTGTGTTTGTGCGTTTCCATGTGCCTGAGTGCGTGTGTGTGAGAGAGCAAAGGTGTGTGTGTGTGAGAGAAAGAGAGTGTGTGTGTATGTGCGTGAGAGTGTGTGTTTGCGAGAGAGTGTGCGTGTGTATGTGTGTGAGAGAGAGTGCATGTGTGTGCGAGAGAGTGTGTGTGTGAGAGAGAGTGTGTGTGTGAGAGAGTGTGTGTGGGTGTGACAGAGAGCGTCTGTGTGAGATTGAGAGAGTGTGTGTGTGCATGCGAGAGAGAGAGAGTGTGTGTTTGTGTGTGTCTGTATGAGTGTGAGAGTGTGTGTGTGAGAGAGTCTGTATGTTTGTATGTGTGTGAGAGTGTGTGTGTAATGTATGTTTCCACGAGTATGTGCACGCCTATGACTGTATGTTTAGTCTGTCATCTATCAGCGTGGGTGTGAGTGTCTTTTTGCATTTAAGTGTATAGTGGCTGTTTCTGTGAGTGTGTCGCTGGAGTGTGTGGTGATGCGTGTGAGTGAGCATGAGAGTGTGTCTGATTGAATTTAAACAGTGGCTTCATAATCTACTCAGCAGATTTGTTTAGGGATTGGCATTTGGAGATACTTACTCTTTTTTTATTATGTATACTTTGTGCAATTAAATGGCGCTGTTTTTGTGGCATCTTATACACATTTTACTGTATTTTCACAAATACAAGTAACAATAAATTTCTAAATGTTTAAATAACTCTGTTCCAGCATTGTAGCTCAGGGTGAAATTTCATAGAATGTTTGCAATATTCAACATGAGTGACTGTCTTAGATTAGACCAGTGAAGACACTTGAACAATATTTAAAGCACGTTGGGATGTCCTGAGGTTGCGAAACGCACAATATAAATGTAATTCCTTTATTTAGCGAGTGTTAGAGTTCACTGTTCAAACAACTGAGATTGAACTTTGAGGAGTAAGTCACCAGGCATGATGAAGGTCATGTACCCTCAGACCATCTTGCTATCCCTGAGCAGACCAATGCTGGCTAGGCCAGGTTCTCTAAGGTGAGAGGCTGTTCAAATCGCTCCTTCATTGTCCAGGAAGAGGTGGCTTTTGACGGTGGAAAGGGAGACATGTTGTCCAGCTGGAGGAACCTCTTGTGGTCATGGTTATTGATGGGGTTAGCTTTGGCAACTTGCTGCATTGCTCCTTTAGGCAATGGTTCCAAAGTTCCCCTCAACTGTAAGCCGAGCATCAGCCACTCAACATATTAAGACACAGCAGAAAATGTAGGCCATTTAGCTCATCAAGTCTGCTCTGCAGTTTGGTTCTGTGCAATAGCATATCAAAGAAACAAACAAACCTTGGACTTTGACTCTATCCAACAAACTAAAGACCATCTCTTTCACATGCAAGACTATATTTGAGGTACCAGAAGGGTCTGATAATTGAATGGACCCTTGTTTACCTTTGGCAGGAAAACTTCAGACGGGGGTTTTTCCCCACTGGGCCTTGGTAGCAGCTGCCTCAGGCTTTAGTGTGTCCCCCAGCACATAGTCCTGGTCTTCAGAATGTGTCAGTCTGCAACACTCAGTCAGGGTCAACTCTTGTTACATGATGCCATACCTAGCTGATCTTTCTCCAGTGTTAGTCCAGTGTTCGAGGGTGAACTGATTGCAAAAGGGGAATTCCAAAATCCCAAAACTACTCACGGGTAAACCACTTCACAGCAGTGATAAGTGGATAACCTTCATTGGTGCCTGACTTACTTTTCTTTCTGCTCTCTCCCTAACTTACTGACAATTCCTATCCTTTTATTCATACCTCTTGTAAACCAGCACTCTCCTGTTTGTTAAAATTCAACCTGGAGTAGTATTGTACTGTTTAAAACATATCCATAAAGCCCAGTGCAACTCAGAAATTAGTTAAGGAAATAAAAACTGAAGGGAGACTGTGAAGTTAAACTCTTAAAAGCCTTCAAATATTACAAGTGTACATAATGTTATTAATTTTTTCTCCCAACTTCAGTTAAGTAATCCAGCTGATCTGTAGCTCTGAATCACTTGAAGAAAACCATCTTGTTAAAACTTCAGCAGTAGTTGTAAGCACTGACTTTTAATTAACAAGTTGGAGACCTTTTTAAGTGTGGACAAAGTCAGAAGTCACACTACACTAGGTTGAGGTCCAACAGGTTTATTTGAAACCACAAGTTTTTGGAGTGCTGCTCCTTTGTTGGGGGAAGGAGCAGTGCTCTGAAAGCTTGTGATTTCAAATAAACCTGTTGGACTATAGCTTGGTGTCATGTGTGTTCTGACTTTGTCCACATCAATCCAATACTGGCACGTCCACATCATCAATAAGTGTGAACTAATCATTCTGCGCCTTCTGTAGACAAGTAGAAGCATCTGGAGAAGGAAGATTGAGATGGCCTGATCATCACAAGAACCATCTCTGCAAAGCTTATGAACTGCCTTCTTACTCTTTCCCCTCCTTCCACAGTACCCATGCTTTATTTATTCTTGCCTATGTCTCTCTGTATTTACATGCATAAAGAGGGGAGATTATAAGGTGGTTAGAGTTTTAGTTGTCTACCAATGATTCATAATTGTTTACCTGTAGGGGTGGCTCAGTGGTTAGCACTGCTGTGTCACAGCGCCAGGGCCCAGGTTAGAATCCAGTCTCAGGTGACTGTGTGGAGTTTGCACATTCTCCCTGTGTCTGCGTGGGGTTTCCTCTGGTTTCCTCTCACAATCCAAAGATGTGCAGGTTAGGTGGATTGGCCATGCTAAAATTGCCCACAGTTTTCAAGGATGGGTAGGTTAGGTGCACTTGCCAGGGGAAATGTGGAGTATTGGAATTGGTGTGATTGGGTTACTCTTCATAGGGTCGGTGTGGACTTGTTGGGCCGAAGGGTGTAATTCCACACTCTATAGGATTCTATGATTCTGAGAGGAGAATCTATTAATTTGTATTAATTAGTTATTCTCATTAAACATGGAAATGCGGTCTGTGATTTCTGTCAACATGGATCTGAAAGTCAGGTAACTTGGGGAATTAACTTTTCTGATGACTCTGGGAACAGCAAGGTGTGATTTTCAGTATGCTGCCCCAATGAGGCAGAACAGGACCTACGTGCTACTTACTAAATTTCACCAATAAACTTTACAGAACATAAATAAGGCCATTCAGCCCCACTTACCTATGCCGGCTTTCGTGCTTCTCTCCAGCTTCCTCCGATTCCTCTTCATCTCACCCATCAGTACATGTTTCAATTCATTTCTCTCTCAGCTGCGTTTCTAACTTCCCCTAAATACATCAATGCTATTCACAAACTAGTCTTTGTGGTAACGACTTCCACATTCTCACCAGTCTGTGGGGAAAGAAGGTATTCCTGAAGTCCTTATTGGATGTATTAGTGACTATCTCATATTTAAGACTGTTAGTTTTGGACTAACCCACAATTTAAGAAATTTGACTTCGATCTTGTATTTTTAACTTGACTCACAAACAGGTGCCTGTGAGTCAGATTAAAGAGTGAATGTTTGTTCAAAATGACATTCACAAACCACTTGATTAGCTTTCAGTCTGTTTCTTGCTCACATCTGTTTTATACTGTTATTCCAGAAGAACTTTTGTGTGATATTTGCTATTCAGTACAGAGGCAGTGCATTACAGTTCACTCAGGGAGTCCAGGCTACTGTGGCAACATGTATTTCTTAAATAAAACAAACAGAAGAAATTGCTGGAAGAACTCAGCAGGTCTGGCAGCATGTGAGGAGAGAGAAACAGACTAACATTTCAAGCCTGACAGAACGGTCATACCGGAGTCAAAACATTAATTCTATTTCTCTCCCCACATATGTTGCCAGAGCTGCTGAGTTTCTCCAGCATTCTCTGTGTCTGTTTCAGATTCCCAACATCCACAGTGTTTGTACTTTTTACCTGTTGTACTCTGTGTAGTGGATAATGTGCCAAATGCCCTTTCCATCACGTGGCTGAAAGAGACTCTCTTCTGTTTCTACTATGTATTATTGGTGTGTGTGTTGGGGCCATTTGCAGGTTGATACTCAATCTCTTTGGCCACTTTGTGAAAACACATTCCTTAGCTATCAAGTCCCAGAGTGGGAATCTGTCAAGTCCCGGAGTGGGAATCTCTCAAGTCCAGGAGTAGGAATCTGTCAAGTCCAGGAGTGGGAATCTATGAAGTCCAGGAGTGGGAATCTATGAAGTCCAGGAGTGGAAATCTATCAAGTCCAGGAGTGGGAATCTGTCAAGTCCCATAGTGGGAGTCTCTCAAGTCCCAGAGTGCGAATCTCTCAAGTCCACGAGTGGGAATCTGTCAAGTCCAGGAGTGGGAATCTGTTGCACGTTTTTGCATTGCCAACTACTCCCAGCTTATGTCTGGGGTAGTTTGTTGTCGTCATCACCTTCCTTTGATCTGACCTAAGGACCTACTTGGTGGCAGAGAGAAGCTATAGGTGAGTCTTAACGAAAGAAGTTTGTGTCTGAAGAAAGGAGTAGTTTATTACAAGAGAGCAATACAGTCAGGTACAACTTATATTAGTAAGTTGGACAGTGTCACTAGGACTATTGGGGCATCTGTGGATATGGAGCCTTATTTGACAAGATCCAACGATATGTACAGCATCTGAATGGCAGGAGAATCAAGGTTTTGGGCATAAGCCCTTTGTCAGAACCTGATGAACCTTGATTCTCTTGCTGCCTGACTTGCTGCGCTTTTCCAGCACAACAATCCTCGACTCTGATCTCCAGCATCTGCAGTCCTCACTTTCTCCAAGGCCCAACGATATGTTGTCTTTCACTACTCAAGTCCTTTTCATATTTCTAGACTGGGTGGAGCTAATACATTCTCCAGCATTAACATTTTCACAACAGACTCAAACCCAGCATTTCCATTTCAGAGGCAGGGGTGCCCCCAAAATGTCACAGTGAGAACTCCCACAATTGTAACCCTTCTCAAATATTTTCATGTGTAACATATGTGCTGGATACATTGGGGAGAAGTGGACGAGGCGGATGATTTACGTGGCAACTGGATGTTGGTCAGTTTTAACTGTTTTTCAATCGGCTTTAAAGTATTCAGAATCAGAAGCACAGGTGATAACTACTTGTACCATCAGGTCTATGCTGACTCCCTCCAAGGTTAAAAAATGTGGACTTTCTCCAGTTCTCAGAGTTCAATATCTGTGTGCAGTTGCAAGTCTCTGTTTGAATCTTTGCTGAATTTTATTCAAAATGTTTTAGATTCTGCATTTTCAATTAGTCTCACAGGATAGCATCAGGTCCTGATGGTTTCATGCATGTCTTTCATACAAGGAGAAAGTGAGGTCTGCAGATGCTGGAGATCAAAGTTGAAACTTTATTGCTGGAACAGCACAGCAGGTCAGGCAGCATCCAGGGAACAGGAGATTCGACGTTTCGGGCACAGGCCCTTCTTCAGGAATTCCTGAAGAAGGGCCTGTGCCCGAAACGTCGAATCTCCTGTTCCCTGGATGCTGCCTGACCTGCTGTGCTGTTCCAGCAATAAAGTTTCAACTTTCATACAAGGATAACTGAAAAGGAAAGCTTTTCATAAATGTGCTTAATGATCAGACCTATCCCATGCCATTGCAAGGTTTGTTTGTGATTCTGAGAACCAAAACAATGAACTGCATTTATATAGCACCTTTAACACCAAGGTGGCTCACAGAAGCATTACTAAGCAAGGTTTGGCATCAAAAGGATAGATTATAAGGAGTGTCTTGAAGAAGGAGAGAATGCAGGTGGTTAGGGTGTGAATTCCAGAATTTAGAGCAAAGACACCTAGGAGCTCGGCTGCCAATGATGGAGTGAAGATAATCAGAGATGTGTACCAGGCCAGAATTAGAGAAACACGGAGATCTCGGTGAATTGTGTGACGAGAGGGAGTGGCAGAGATGGAGAAGAACATGGTTCTGAGTATATTTCAGATGATTGGATGGCACGGTGGCTCAGTGGTTGGCACTGCTGCCTCACAGCGCCAGGAACCCTGGTTCGATCCCACCCTCGGGAGACTCCCCATATCTGCATGGGGTTTCCTCCGGGTGCTCCAGTTTCCTCCCATAGTCCAAACATGTGCAGGTTAGGGTGGATTGGCCAGACTATATTCCCCATAGTCTCCAGGGATGTGCAGGCTAGGTGGGGTAGCCATGGGAAATGCAGGGATCGGGTAGCAGTCTGGGTGGGAGGCTCTTCAGACAGTTGGCGTGGACTTGATGGGCTGAATGGCCTGCTTCCACATTGTATGATTTACAAGGATTCAACAACAGATGAACAAGTACGAAATAAAATACTGTGGGTGTTGTAATTCTGACATTAAAACAGAAAATGTTGGAAAGGGTGGAGAGGCTCAAATGAGAAAAACATTAACCTGTAACATTAACTTGATCATTCCCTCTACAGATGCTGCCTGGCTTACTCAGTGTTTCCAGCATATTTTGTCCTGATGTTAAATATTATTATTACCTTACCTTTCCTTCTATAATTAAGTTTGAGTGTTACTTTTGAAAATTGATCCGTTTCTGTATCAGGTTCAGGATTCAATCCGGTTCCCCCACACCCCACGCTGGGGAATTCATCTCGGACACAGCAAGAATCAATATGGACTGGGATTGTCCACCGGCCAGAGATGTGAAGGCAAACCCTCCAGCCCTCTGTGAGAAGTCGGCAGCTGGGCCTGAGCAGTGAGCTCTGAGAAACCACAGCCCCAGGACAGGAGACACACCAGGGGGGCACTGCCAGAAGCAGGAGAACAGATAACTGTGACTGGAGCGGCAAAGGTTGAAGTGGAAAAACGTTTTCAGGGAGAAGCCATATTTTGAGTGTCCAATTGGAAGGATACCACACCTGCAAGAAGGACCCAACCCAACTCAGTAACTCTTTCAAAGCTTCCAACTCTCATCACCAAACTGAGCAGCTCAGAGGGATTTAGCACAGTTGGAGGATGGAACTGCCAGCCTGAGATTCAAATACTCTGAGTCCTCTGGCTTACTACCCTACTCTCTTTTTATCTTTGACATAATAACTAACCTCCACTACTCACCTTTTGCCTTGCCTGTCAGATTTAAATGCTGGCTCCGGGATACAGGAGGATTTTCGGGTAATAGTTCATGGTTTCAAGTTAGTCCCGCTGCCATTCCCGGAATTTTGCAGAGTACTTTTCGTCAGTAATAAATAGTTACTTCTGTTTTACATAAGGCAATTGTTGTCAGATGTCTTTGTGATCAGCATAGATTGAGGGCAGTGTACTGGGGCCAAATCAATTAGGTGGATTTACTGAGATAACTTCACAAAATGTTTATCACACATTATGGACCCATGGTTCTCCACTTTGTGTTTGTCCATGTGGTTAATTCAGTGTTCGTGATAATACATACATAAAACATTTTTTATATATACCTATAAAAATGATATGAAGAGCATTGCACAGCTTTGATGTCTCCACCTTTCTCATCCTACATTGAATTCGAGTATGGTGCATCACTGAGGGAGGGCTGCATTCTTAGAATCCCTGCAGTGTGGGAACAGGCCCTTCAGCCCAACAAGTCCACACTGACCCTCTGAAGAGTATTCCACCCAAACCCATTACTCTCAATTTACTCCTGATTAATACACCAAACCTACACATCCCTGAAAACTACGGGTAAGTTAGCAAGGCCACTCCACCTAACCTGCACATCTTAGGACTATGGGAGGAAACCAGAGCACCTGGAGTAAACCCACGCAGACACAGGGGAGAATGTACAAACACAACAATCACCCGAGGCTGGAATTGAACCTAGGTCCCTGGCGCTGTGAGGCAGCAGTGCTAACCACTGAAGCACCGTGCCACTCCAGCCATTGTGCCGCATTGTTGGAGGTGCACTACAGGAGAGGTGTTCAATAAAGCCGCTGCCTTCCCTCTCAGTTGGATGTTGAAAAAAATCCTACAGTGCTACTTTGTTAAATAGAGGAGGAGTTTATTTCGCTGTTTGAGCCTACATTTAAGAAATAATAGCCCAAAACTTCAGCTTCAAATTGGAATCCCTCTCTCCAACTCAGATCAGACTAGACATCACTCACGTACCTTTGGAGGAGTTTTCCGGCTAAACTTCGGGGCCAGGAACCTTCCCAATTAAAGCAATGTACCAAGAACCTGTGTGGGCAATGGTGGGCAGGGTTGGCACAGAAACCATGCCTCTTTTTCCACTGTGCTGATTGGATGAGGGGGTGGGGTGCCAGGTAAATGAGGGGTACAATGCCAAGTGGGTGGAAGTAAAGAACAGAGACACAGGTGAGCTTTTATAATAGGTGGGGAGCATGATTGGGGGTCTGTCGGGGCTTGCACACTTGGGGAAGGGGTTATGGGGATTCAGGAGGAGATGGATTTGGAACAGGTTGGACGAAGACTGGAGTTGAGAGGGTGTCAGGGGCATTGTGGTTGTGGGGGAGTGATTTGGGGTGGTGTGGGGGTGGGCACATTGAAAGGGTGCTCTACGGGATGTGTCAGTTCCAGGAGAATGTGTCAGCTCCATGGAGATTTGTTGCTGGGGGAGGGGGGTGGTGGGTATGGGGTTGGTGGTCAGGAAAGAGTTGGTGTTGTGCCTTGTGTTGGGGGGAGAGGGAGTGGCGATGTTGGTTTCGATGGGTGCTCGGGAGAGGCTGGGGAGAATGTTTGATTCCCGCGGTTGCCAGGCAGACAGGATAGTCGGGGATTGGAGTTCACTGGTGACCTGGGCAGTGGGCGCGGGGTCAGTTTGATAGACAGCCAGGACTTAGAGCAGGTATTACTTTCTACTAACCATTAAAGTACGACAGATGGAATCCTCCAAAACCTGTGAATCTAACCAAGCATTGGGAATCTTGTCAGTGTTTTCTAGACATTGGGTAATGGTCCATTGGAATTTTCAATCTCCTGAGCGCATCCAGTGGAGTCAGCGACATTGTGATTTCCACACGGATCTAACACACAGCTCTGTACTCAAGCAGCAACCATCTCTCTTTCAGAATGTCATGATCACATTGCTATGTGTAGGAACTTGCTGGACATAAATCAATTCTTGGATTTCCTACGTTCTGGTGGAGACTATACTTTAAAAGTACTTCAGTGAGTTACAAAGGAACTTGCGACACCCCTGTGTCATCATTGTAGGGATTGGAATGATATCAGCCAGGTAAATATTATAGAATATGAGTTCCCGGATTGGGGCTGTTGACCTGGTCCAATCCGGGAGCCCAGGCCGACAGATGTAAACAGCAATAAGGATGGCACGGTGGCTCAGTGGTTAGCACTGCTGCCTCAAAGTGTAAGGGACCCGGGTTCGATCCCAGCCTCGGGCGACTGTCTGTGTGGAGTTTGCTCGTTCTCCCCGTGTCTACGTGGGCTTCCTCCGGGTGCTCTGGTTTCCTCCCACAGTCCAAAGATTTGCAGCTTAGGTGGATTGGCCATGCTAAATTGTGTTCAGGGATGTGTAGGTTAGGTGAATTAATCATGGAGATGCATAGCACAGAAACAGACCCTTCAGTCCAACTCGTCCATACCGACCAGATATCCTAATCTAATCCAGTCCCACCTGCCAGCACCTGACTCATATCCCTCCAAACCCTTCCTATTCATATACCCACCCAGATATCTTTTAAATGTTGTTATTGTACCAGCCTCCACCACTTCCTCTGGCAGCTCATTCCATACACGTACCACCCTCTGTGTGAAAAAGTTGCCCGTTAGGCCCTTTTTATATCTTTTCCCTCTCACTCTAAACCTATGCCCTCTAGTTCTGGACTCCTCCACCCCAGGGAAAAGGTCTTGTCTGTTTACCCTATCCATACCCCTCATGATTTTATAAACCTCTATAAGGTCACCCCTCAGCCTCCGACACTCCAGGGAAAACAGCCCTAGCCTATTCAACCTCTCTTTATAGCTCAAACCCTTCAACCCTGGCAACATCCTTGTAAATCTTTTCTGAATCTTTTCAAGTTTAACAATACCCTTCCGATAGGAAGGAGACCAGAATTGCCCGCAATATTCCAAAAGCAGCCTAACCAATGTCCTGTACAGCTGCAACATGACCTCCCAACTCCTGTACTCAATGCTCTGACCAATAAAGAAAAGCATACCAAATGCCTTCTTCACTATCCTATCTACCTGCGACTTTACTTTCAAGGAGCTATGAACCTGCACTCCAAGGTCTCTTTGCTCAGCAACACTCCCTAGGTCCTTGCCATTAAGTGTATAAGTCCTGCAAGATTTGTTTTCCCAAAATGCAGCACCTCACATTTATCCAAATTAAACTCCATCTGCCTCTCCTCAGCCCATTGGCCCATCTAATCAAGATCCCGTTGTAATCTGAGGTAACCTTCTTCACTGTCCACGATACCTCCAATTTTGGTGTCATCTGCAAACTTACTAACTATACCTCCTATGTTCACATCCAAATCATTTATATAAATGATGAAAAGCAGTGGACTCAGCATCGATCCTTGTGGCACTCCACTGGTCACAAGCCTCCAGTCTGAGAAACAACCCTGAACCACCACCCTCTGTCTTCTACCTTTGAACCAGTTTTGTATCCAAATGGCTAGTTCTCCTGGTATTCCATGAGATCTAACCTTGCTAACCAGTCTCCCATGGGGAACCTTGTTGAATGCCTTACTGAAGTCCATGTGTATCACGTCATGGGAAATTTGGAATAATAGAGTAGGGGGGATGGGTCTGGGTGGGATACTCTTTGGAGGGTCAGTGTGGACTTGTTGGGCCAAATGGCCTGTTTTCACACTGTTCGGGATTCTATGATTCTGAGTGGGTGGAAAGCATTCTCTGTTCATAAGACACTTGGCATTGTGTGTAACCGTGTGCCAGGTTTGATGTTGATCTCGTGCAAGGGTGATGACAGAGTCACACAACCAGCTGCAGTATAATGGGGCCATTTGAAACCTGACTTGGAGTGCTGCTCTGAGCACAAACAGTCCCATTTATACTCCATCTGAAGCCCACATTCGACCAGTCGGCTGATGACTCTCAATGTTTGCAACAACTGACGGCTACAAGGCAGTGATTCCCTTGGCCATTTTGTTTGTCCATTGATTAGCCAAAGGATCTGTAATATTCCAGAGGATGTGGAATCTAAAAAAAAAGCGAAGTATGATTAATTTATTTAATTAGTCTAACATTTGTCACTAAAATAGTGCACGTACTGAATGATTAACATCTCCGGTGTTGCTTGTTAGCACTGAGGTAACAGTACAAAACTGCTGTCCAGTCACCTGAGTGCATAAGGTCATGAATGGAATAATCTAGGCTGACTTAGCATTGAAAATAGCACTGGTTGGAAACTTGTCCATGGTAATGATTCACCGAACGTGTTTTTGGCTTGCGAGTTTTGGAGACTGTGAAAATAGTAAAGGAGGTGACATTGCAAGGAGGCCTTTCCTTGTTGAATGAATCAAAGCTTTGTGCAAACGAACTCTCGTTTGTAAAATCACTCAACCAGTTGATTCATCTCGCTGTGCCCTGCCCACCAGATCGCTCTGCCTGTGAATTTCCTGTTTGAGAGTTCCTCCTCTGGTTTTGTTGACAGACCTGAGCAAATGTGTTTGGTCTGCAAACATACCATCATCTGATTATAATTGCCCACTGCTAAACGAGACAATTAACCACTAACCCAAGGTATATACCTGTCACAGACCGAATGCAATCGCTTCACAACAAGCGAGTTGTAACGCTAGATGTAGATGGCAAAGGCCAACTTTAAATCTTGGAAGAGATTTCCTTTTGGAATACGGCATTTTGCGGTCAAATTCCTTATTAATGTAATTATGTACTTTTAAGAGTAATTTCCCCTTGAGTATTTTCATGCAAATATATCCCTTGAAAAGATTGAAAGTTCGAAAGTGCCCCTGGCAGTAATAGTGGGCAAGCTATTGAACATATGCATATGATATTCATCTGTCTGCTATTTTAATGCAGGCATTAACTCACACAAAATAAACAGAGATTTCAAGGCCATAGGAATGATATTTCCTCTTCGTCCTGTGTGTAGCCTGTCTTTTATAGACCAGTCTCGGATTTCATCACACTAAGTTAAAAAGTGTTTCCTTCATTGTGGTTGGGACAGAAAGTTGGCAATATCCCCATCGTTGTGGTTGGGGTGTTTTCCAAATGTTCTAATCTCTATGTTAGGATGGGGGTGGCCCTAATTTTAACCAGTATCTGCCTGATACATAATGGGTTGGAGACCTGTGGTTTTAAACAGTGCAAGTTCCCCCCTCTATCGAGACATCACTGCTGCCTTACACTCAGATTGACCCCAGGTGAACAGCACACCCACTGGCAGATTATTAGGTCTATGACAGTTCAACTCAACTTTTAACAAAACAAGAAATTTCTGGAAAATCTCAGCAGGTCCGGCAGCATCCGTGGAGTGAAATCAGAGTTAACATTTCGGAGTTCAGTGACCCTTCTTCAGAACTGATGGGAGCGAGGAAAAGGATTTTTCTTTTATGTGGGGTGTGAGAGAGTAAACACTAATTGGAGTTAGAACCCAAAGAGAGAGTAATGGTAAAGGTCAGTCTGGGGGAATGATTAGTTTCTCATGGGGACTATTAGGGACTGACAATGGGTAGTGTGCGGGCTTATGCCCGAAACGTCGATTCTCCTGTTCCCTGGATGCTGCCTGACCTGCTGCGCTTTTCCAGCAACACATTTCCAGTGTGCGGTAACAGCCCATTTGATGCCAAGGCCTGGTATGTGGGGATGGGGAGAACTTGGAAAGGGCGTCTCAAGCCCTAAACTCATTGAACTCAATGTTGATTCCAGAAGGCTGTCGTGTTCCCAAGTGGAAAATGAGGTGTTGTCCTTCCAGCTTGCACTGAGCTTCACTGGGACACTGCAGCAAGCCTGAGACAGAGATGTTGGCCAGGGAACAGTGTGGGGAGTTGAAGGGGCAGGCAACTGGTAGCTCAGGGTCTGACTTACAGACAGAACATAGATGTTCTGTGAAGCAGTCACCCAGGAGACCACATTGTGAGCAGCCAATGCAGTAGACTGGATTGTGGGAAGTGCAGTTAAAGTGCTGCTTTGCCTGGAAGGTGTGTTTGGACCCTTGGATCCTGAGGAGGGAGGAGGTAAACAGACAGGTGTTAGAGCTCCTGCAGTTGCAGGGGAAGGTGCCGTGGGGTGTTGGAAGTGAAGGAGAAATGGACCAGGGTGTTCCCTGAGGGAATGGTCCCTGAGGAAGGCTGACAGGGATGGGGAAGGGAATATGTATCTGATGGTGGCATCTCACTGGAGGTTGCAGAAATGGCAGCTAATGTGACTCTGGATGAATGCTGATGGGATGGTAGGTGAGGACAATGGGGGACCCAATCGCTGTTGTGGGCGGGAAGAGAAGGGGTGAGGGCTGAAGTGCAGGAGATGGGTCAGACCAAGCCGAGGGGCCTGTCAACTACGGTGCTGGGGAATCCTAGAGTTGAGGAAGAAAGTGGACATTTTGGAGGTCCCCTTGTTGAAGTTGGTATTGTCAGACCAGATGAGACAGAGATGGAGGAACTGGGAGAATGGAACATTTTTACATTGCTTTGAGGGTAAGAAGAGCACATGAAGGAAGTTCTGGGGACCTGCCTTACATTGTGTTATTCCACCTGACCTGTTCATGGTGATTACCTGCTGGATTACACATTTGCTCAGGGTGGTCGGGGAGGAGGAATAGGAAGTGGGCTGCTCCAGGAGAAAGTGAGGACTGCAGATGCTGGAGAAGTCAGAGTTGACAAAGTGTGGCACTGGACAAAGCACAGCAGGTCAGGTAACATCTGAGGAGCGAGAGAGTCAACATTTCAGCCTTGACCCTTCATCAGGGACTGGTGCTGCTCTGCAAATCAAGTTGTGGAAGGCCTTTTGGAAGTGTAGCCCATGAACGGTCAGTCAGTTGTACGTGATGCTGAGCACAAACAGGAGCAACAGAGAAAAGTTGGCAGTTCCTGCAGCCATGGTCACCATCATGAGATTGGACCTTCTCACCACGTGCCTGGATGGGTGCAGCTCCTACAACACTCAAGAAGCTTGACACTGTCCAGGACAATGCAGCCCTCGCTTGATGGTATTACATCCCTAAGCATCCATTCCCTCCACCACCGACGCTCAGTAGCAGCAGGTGTGTACTATCTGCAAGATGCACAGCAGAAATTCACCTTCCAAACCCACAACTACTTCCACCTAGAAGGACAAGAGCAGCAGAAATATGGGAACACCACCACCTTCAAGGACCCCTCCAAACCACTCTCCATCCTGACTTGGAAATCTATTGCAGTTCCTTCACTGTCACTGAGTCAAACTCCTGGAATTCCCTCCCTAGGAGCATTGTGGGTCAACCCACAGCAGGTGGACTGCAGTAGTTCAAGAAGGCAGCTCACCACCACCTTCTCAAGGGCAACCATGGACAGGGGCAATAAATGCTGGGCCCAGCCAGTGACTTCCACATCACATGAATGAATAAAAAGAATCAAATTACTTACACATTACAAAGATGCACAGGCTCTGTACTGGACATAGATAAACTTTACTTGGGAATGGAAGAGGTTGCTGTGCGTATACTATACCTTTAAGAATTCCATTTGTTGCGTATGTATAGTTTCCAGTTAATCTGTTCAGAGATGCTACTACACATCTTCAGGGCAGCGTCAGACCTGAACCCAGACCTCCTGATTTAGAGGTAGGGATACCACAGCAAGAACTCCCAGTTTCCCAACACAGATATTCTTCTTATCAACCTGTTCAGAGATGTTGTCACATCCCTTCAGTGCAGATGGGACATATGCCCATGCCTCCTGGCTCAGAGGTAGTGACACCACTACTACGCCACTAGACACCCCCCATCCCCCTATAATGTTGCCACTCAGTCTGCTTTATGCCTTATGCCTACAAGGTTTCCTCTGCTTCATAACATGTAAACCTAGGGAGGCGATGACCTAGTGCTATCATCACTGGCCTGATAATTCAGAGACCCAGATAATGGTCTGGGATGTGGGTTTGAATCCTGCCATGGCAGATGGTGGAATTTGAATTCAATAAACATCTGGAATTAAGGACCTAATGATGACTGTGCATCGACTGTCGAAAAAACCCATCTCGTTCACTAATGTCCTTTACTGGTCTTGATTTGGAGATGCTGGTGTTGGACTGGGGTGTACCAAGTTAAAACTCACACAACACCAGGTTATAGTCCAACAGGTTTATTTGGAAGCACTAGCTTTCAGAATGCTCTCCTTCATCAGGTGGTTGAGGGAGCAGCACTCCGAAAGTTAGTTCTTCCAACTAAACCTGTTGGACCATAACCTGGAACTGTCTGATTTTTAACTTTACTGGTCTGGCCTACATGTGACCCCAGACCCACAGCAATGTGGTTGACTCTTAACTACCCTCTGGGCAATTAGGGATGGGCAACAAATGCTGCTGAGCCAGTGACTTCCTCAACCTGTGAATGAATACAAAAAAACAAACCAACCCACAGAGGTAATCCATTCCTGATGAACAACTGATTATTAGACCATTATCCTTGACTCTGTACCAAACTTAATAGCTCTCTGAATCCTCCTTTAGTCCTTAAAGCAAGCTCAGAAAGGGTCAATAAATGGAGTGAAGGGACATACACAGATGAAGTCGCCTTTACCAACATAACTCACTGCCACAATCAGTTGTGGTCCCAGTGATGGGGCCTTTACTTTCTCCCTTGTGCCATTATTGTTGTAAATCAGTCCCAAACGTTTCCTGTTTACTGCCTGAAATGCATTGAAAAATTTGCAAATGACTCTTTAACAAACTCATAATGCACGCACCCTTAGCCCATCAGTATAACTGGAGACTGATGTGGTGATGTCATATTGAAGACCCATTGCTATCGTGTCATATGTCATGTTCAAGGTGTGAGGGAAGCTTATGTTACCATTCTTCTCAAAGACTTGGGAAGAAAATGGAGAATCTTGTTCAGCAGCACCTCAAAAATTTGCCCATTTACAAATGGGGGGGAGGGGCAGCGACACGGTGGCTCAGTGGTTAGCACTGCTGCCTCACAGCACCAGGGACCCGGTTTTCAGTCCCACCTCGGGCAACAGTCTGTGTGGAGTTTGCACATTCTCCCCATGTCTGCGTGGGTTTCCTCCGGGTGCTCTGGTTTCCTCCCACAACCCAAAGATGTGCAGGTTATGTGAATTGGCCAGGCTAAATTGCCCATAGTTTTAGGTGCATTAATCAAGGGTAAATATAGGGTAGGGGAATGGGACTGGGTCAGTCCCAATGGGACTAGTCTTCGGAGGGTCAGTGTGGACTTGTTGGGTTGAAGGGCCTGTTTCTGTACGATAGGGAATCTAATCTAATCTACAAAGCACTGGCAGGTGTGATTTCTATAGATTGCCTTATTAGTTACAAAAGGTTAATAAAAGTGTCGACAATCTGATCAGCTTGAGAATCGGGTGGCACTCGGTATCTGTGGTGATAAAGATAAGCAGTTCCCAACAGGAAAGGTGGTGATGGTGGTGTGGTGGTAGTTTCATTGGCCTAGTAATATAGAACCTCAGGCCAGCGATCTGAGGACATATTCTCAAATTTCACCATGGAGACGAAGATGGTGGATTTTGGATTTACTAAGACTTAGACAGCTGGCCTAAGGTGCGACCACAGCCAGATTCTGGTAAAAGCTCACTAAATATTGTCTGGAATGGCGGGAGGCAAATTGTCATCCTTGCCTGGTCTGAGACATAAAAACCTGCAGATGCTGAATTACAGCAACTGAATTACATTGACTTCACCAGCTCTTGATGCTGCCTGGCTTGTTCTGTTCTTCCAGCCTCCTGCCTGTCTCACCTACCTGTGTCTCTTCAATCCTTTCTGGAAAATTAAGGGATAGGTGATGAATGCTGGGCCCTCCAATGATGCCCAAGTCCCTTGAAAAAAATTAAAAAAAAGAAAAGTTCCAATGAGTTCAAAGAGGTATAATCCCAGCTTCATCCAATAATCTGTCTGGGATGTCACATGTCGTCAGGGGCTCTCTAACTTGCTCATTACCCCGAAACTTGTGGATCTTCCAGAACAAGGGATTGATCCTGACCGGGTTTTGCAGATTGGAATATTCCAAGATCCAGGACTTCGTGCTGAGGGATGCACTAAAGTTGGGAGCAGCTGCTGCCAAGGCACAGTGAGGAAAGACCACTGTCTGAGGTCTTCCTGCTGAAGGTAAATGGGGGCCTGTTCAGATATCGGACCCTCCTGGTGCCTTGAATGTATGTCAACAGTATCTTGTACAAGCAAGAAGTGCCTTGGGTTTGTTTGTTGGATAGAGTCACACTCCAACATTTGCTTACCTCTTCATATACAACTGTATGGAACCAAACCTTTTCAGTGACTATGTATGTGTATAAAGACTTTTTAATAAACTAAGTATATTTTTGAAATTAAAGAAAGTTCAGCACATTGCAAGATCTTGTTTGACTAATAGAACACAAGTGCTTGCCTTTCTCAGACTTGACTCAGTTCCTTAGTGGCTTGTATTGATCTTGCCTCTCTCTTTGGGATAATGACTCTATTTTCTTTGCGCAATGTGCCTTGAACTGTCACTTTGCTTTTTTGTGCTCAGTGTGCTCTTTGGCAACTTGTGTGACCCTAATGCCTTTGGGATAACCGTTCATTCCTACTTCTTGCAACATTTGTAGAGTTGGGTCTTGTATTTTGGATGAATATATTCAATCAGGCAGACAAAAGGAGTGTAAGTCTCAAAGTCCCCTGTTCCTCCCCTGTGGACAGGTAAACGTCCATTAGGGGGCTTCAGGCTTCGGAGGTTTCTGGCATTGTCCTGAACTATGCCGAGCTCCTCGCGATATTGGATTTTTCTCTTGACTTGACTTCAAGAAAGGCTCTTAAAAAAATGCACATCCTTTCTCTTCTTTTGGTGAATTTTCTGGAATAGGTTACAATGAATTTGTTGGGATTGACTAAACATAGCTCATAGTCAAGGAATATAACATGTTCCCCAAACCATTCTGCTGGTATGCCAGGGATTCACCTGGGCCTGCATCTGCCCTGGTGGCATAAGTGCAACAGAAATGCAATGGAAAACCTGCCCAAGTTATCCAGGGAATTTCCTAGCCTAGTTAAAACATTTTTGGCTATTGAGTTACATGAGCATGACATTCATCTCTAACAATTATTAATGATTCAGGTTACAACACAGGAATGCATGATGAGGTATGGACCATGCTGTTTCTTAAGCCCATTTTAACATTCAGTTAAAGCTGGACTCATCTGCATCTTAATTCCATCAAGCCTTTAATACCCTTGCCTCATAAGGATTCTTCAGTCTCCGTTTTTAAGTTTTCAGTTGGTCCGAGAGTGTTAAAAGTTAGTTTTACTTTTAGGGAAAGAAATTTCCAGATTTCCAAAACCCTTTGTGGGAAGAAATATTTTCTGACATCATGCTCACATGGTTTCACTCCAATTTGACATTTTGTCACCATTAAGAGGAAATAGCCACCTTATCAACTTCTTTAATCATTTAAAACTTCCTTAATTTGATCACCTATCAACTAGCTTCAGATTACCAGTTTGTATCATAGAGTTGTAGTCCGTGTCCAAAATCGATAGAGAGTGCAGGAGGTCAGGTTATTGGTAAACTTAACCTTTCATCAAACATATAGTCTTGTAACTATTTTGGGACAAGGCTTTACATGAGGCTATTACAGAGAACCATCTTTTCATAGTTCCAGTGGTCTTATGACCTTATATTGCCGATGGTGTGGGCTATCTCATTGATGTCTTCATTAACACTTAACACCATACACTAGGCATTAGTTTTGGATCACCCATAGTTGGAATCTTAATGAATTACAAAGGTCGATCTCCACATTATTCTCATTCAAGCCAGCAAAGTAAATCACCCTCATCATAAGGGAAGGTTTGAGGTTAGCAGTGGATTGCTAGGTATTTAAGTTAATTGGATATTTTGAAGAAATCAGAGGGTATATTTAATACTTCGATGCTCCCTGACCTTAGCTGATTTCTCTGAGTGAATGTCATTGTCAGCTGAATAATTTTAGCTCATTCTGGATATTGTGAGACCTTGACCAACATTCCACCTTTAACAACCTTTTCACTTGTTGGTCTATGAGGAGAGGGCAGATTATTATTTGCATTGGACAGTTTTCCCTGGCCATGCCTCAATTATTACCAGCTAGCGCAATGGAACTTAATGAGGATGTGAATGCCACATGCAAATGCAAGTTCTTTTACACTTTGTTACAGATGATTACGCCAAAGACTCATTTGCACCAAGATATTACACAGCTAAACTTGTGACAGAATGTGACAGAAATAATGCACGAACTATGCCTGAATAAAATCAGCTTTGAGCTCTCCCAATTCTTTGATCTGTTTGCAATAATATGCTATGGCTAGCTGGACAGATCAGCATTTATCTTTCAGCTGAGTATTCAAGTCTATGTGCTCGCTGCCTGTCTTTCAAAAAGCCTCACCTTCCAATGCCTTTTCGAGCCTATTCTTAGAGTGTTTTAACTGCTCCCACTCTTCAGGAAGGGCTCATGCCCGAAACGTTGATTCTCCTGCTCCTTGGATGCTGCCTGACCTGCTGCGCTTTTCCAGCAACGCATTTTCAGCTCTGATCTCCAGCATTTGCAGTCCTCACTTTCTCCTGCCAGTTTGACAGCCTGATAGTTAAACACTTCAATCGTGGAGACTTTATCTTTTTACATTACTGGTCTGCCTTCAATAATTACCTAACTCTTGTTTCCAAAGGTTGGTGGCTTATAAAAATCTGGTCTTCCTCCTTCATTAGGTAAAGTGGCCAACTGGAGATGTTCCTGATGTTCAAGTGTTGATCTTTGCCAGTCTGAACAGTTAAAGACTGGTTGATGTTCAATAAGTGGCAGGATTATTTCTCATTAAATTGCTACATAGCCAGATAGCACATAAGGACCAGGAGCAAGAACAAGCAATGTGTACCACTCAATGCTACCCTAATCTTCTGTGTCTGATCCTAGGCTAATCTCAAAATGTTTCAATTATTTTCTTGAGATCAATAGAAATTCATTTGATGCATGATACTTGCCTTGAGAAAGCACAGGCATGCTTATAGGTAGTTAGACTTGTTTTCATCCCTGGATTCTTGATGAAGTCTCAACTTTGCCATTAGGTGTCATAAAGTGGAGGTTTTTTGTTTTTCCCAAGAGATGGCAATTAAGGGATGTTCTCTGCATTATTATTCAGTTAGTCCAATGAACTGTACTAGCCATGTAAATATTGTGGCTATAAGAACTGGTCAGAGGCTGGGAATTCTGTGGTGAATAACTCACCTCCGGACTCCCCAAAGTTTGTCCACTGTCTACAAAGTACAAGTCAGGATTGTAATGGAATACCTCCCACTTGCATGGATGAACATAGCTCTAACAACACTCAAGAAGCATAGCAACATAGAAGATAGGGAGCAGGAGGAGGCCTTTCAGCCCTTCAAGCCTGCTCCACCATTCATCACAATCATGGCTGATCATCCAACTCAATAGAGTTATGACATGGAGGTGAACCCCTCTGCTAATTAAACCAAACACCCAGAAAAGCTCACTTAGAGTCATAGAGTCATAGAGATGTACAGCATGGAAACAGACCCTTCGGTCCAACCCATCCATGCTGACCAGATATCCCAATCCAATCTAGTCCCACCTGCCAGCACCCGGCCCATATCCCTCCAAACCCTTCCTATTCATATACCCATCCAGATGCCTTGCAAATGTTGCAATTGTTCCAGCCTCCACCACATCCTCTGGCAGCTCATTCCATACACGTACCACCCTCTGCATGAAAAAATTGCCCCTTAGATCTCTTTTATATCTTTCCCCTCTCACCCTAAACCTATGCCCTCTAGTTCTGGACTCCTCCACCCCAGGGAAAAAACTTTGTCTATTTATCCTATCCATGCCCCTCATAATTTTGTAAACCTCTATAAGGTCACCCCTCAGCATCCGACGTTCCAGGGAAAACAGCCCCAGCCTGTTCAGCCTCTCCCTGTAGCTCAGATCCTCCAACCCTGGCAACATCCTTGTAAATCTCTTCTGAACCCTTTCAGGTTTCACAACATCTTTCCGATAGGAAGGAGACCAGAATTGCACGCAATATTCCAACAGTGGCCTAATCAATGTCCTGTACAGCCGCAACATGACCTCAATACTCTGACCAATAAAGGAAAGCATACCAAAAGCCTTCTTCACTATCCTATCTACCTGCGACTCCACTTTCAAGGGGCTATGAACCTGCACTCCAAGGTCTCTTTGTTCAGCAAACTCCCACAATATGAGTGACAGAGAACTCCCGAATTCCGTGACTTAAAGAAAATAACATCAATTTATTTTTTAACTTTAAAAATGAACATTAAACAACTATTCACAATTCTAAGCCCTGTTTCTCTTTCCTGCTTATTATCTGCCTCTAACTCTATCACAATATGCTGTGCCAATAAGACACTTATTAAAATTACATCAACTTAATTTCAAAACCACACAGCGGCTGCCATCTTCTGTGTCTTGCTTCTTCTGGCTGAGGATCTCCCTGGGTCGTCTTCTTTCTTGTAGCTGCGAGTATGTTTCACATGAAAAGGTACCTTTGATAGAGAGTGTTTCCTAATTCTTAGAGAGCAAGATGTTAGCTCTCCATGCATTTTTGTTTCGACGGCAGTTACTCTCTGACCAATTTTCAAAAGGTCCGCATTTTACACCGCTCCAAATATTGGATTGTCTCATTGTTTCGATGTTGGCAAAACTTTAAATCCAAACTTGATTGGGTTTTAGTATCCTGGGGCAAAATTTAAACTTATTTGTTAAATTCAAAATGTGGTCAAAACAGCAACCAAAATTCAGGTATCCATTTCACAGCGAAATGTTGTATATATTCAATTTTCCAGTGCACACTCTGGGGCTGCCATCAAGTCATAGACACAGATGCTTCTAATCTTCAGTTCAGAACAGCATTCACTCTCTCTTAAAGGTATAGTACACACCATCAACTTCACAACAACAGCCTAATCCTGCTTTCTTCACATAACCTTTCATCCCATTTGTCCCAAATGCTATATCTAGCTGCCTCTTGGATACATTCAATGTTTTGGCATATCCTGACACCATTCCTGATGAAGGACTTATGCCTGAAACATTGATTCTCCTGTTCTTTGGAAGCTGCCTGACCAGCTGTGCTTTTCTAGCACCACACTCTCGACTCCACACCACCCAGGACAAAGCAGACCTCTTGACTCGCACCCCATCCAGCACCTTCAAGATTCACTTCCACCACCACTGATGCATAATAGTGACAGTAGTGCACGCCATTTCCAAGATGCACTGCAGCAACTCACCAAGGCACCTACAGCAGCCGTTTCCAAATCCACGGCCTCTACCACAAAGGCCAGCAGATGCATGGGAACAGCAACACTGGTAGGTTCCCTTCCAAGCCACTCACCATCATGACTTGGAAATCTATCTGCGTTCTGTCAGAAACGCTGGTCAAAATCCTGGAACTCCCTCCCTCACAGCACTGTGTGTATACTGACACACTTCAGACAGACTGCAGCCATTTAAGAAGGCAGCTCACCACCATGTTCAACAGGGATGGGTGATGCTGACCTAACAAGTGAAGCCCGCGTTGTGAAAGAGTTTTTTAACAAAACCTGAGCAGCGACCTAAAGAGAGAGATGTTGCTCACCTGCTGTCTTTTAACCAATGGTAAGAGTATTTTGGATAATATATACATACCGCACAGTGTATTACAGAATTCTATGATTTGGAGGAGCTGGTATTGGACTGGGGTGGAGAAAATCAAAAATCACACAACACCAGGTTATAGTCCAACAGGTTTATTTGGAAGCACTAGCTTTCGGAGCACTGTGGAGCTCTGAAAGCTAGTGTTTCCAAATAAACTTGTTGGAACTAAATCTGGTGTTGTGTGATTTTTAACTATAGAAATCTATTTACACAAGAGGCATTTACACACAGGTCCAGAAATTTGGGCATGACAGTGCAACTTGTCTTAACCCACTCCCCTGTCTTTTCCCTTCTCATCAAATATTTTCTCATCAGATAACTGTCCAATTCTCCTCTAATGGCCCAAGTTGGATTTACCTCCACCTCACTGTCAGCCAGTGCATTCCAGATCCTAACCACTCAGTGTGTAAAAGAGATTTCCCACATGTTGCCGTTCCTTCATTCACAAATCAACTTAGTTCAGGATTCACTGGCTCTCACAGTCTGGATTGCTAGTTGCTGCAGTCAATGATAAAGAGTGATAGAAAAACTACAGTTAACATTGGGTGACAAGGAAATACAGTCAGCATGGGGTGACAAGAAACTAGTCAGCATTGGGTTACCTTTGGGGCAGTTATATAAATTCCCACCTACTTCATATTTCAAAATGTTTATTGTAAGTGTTGAACAGTCCATAGGAGCATTGGTGCTGTTTTATTTTTCTGTATCTGAATTAACCAAATAAATGTTGAAAGAGTCATAGAATTATAGAGCACAGAAACAGACCCTTCGGTCCAATCAGTCCATGCTGACCATAATCCCAAACTCAGCGAGTCCCACCTGCCTGCACTTGGCCCATATCCCTCCAAACCTTTCCTATTCATGAACTTATCCAAATGTCTTTTAAACATTGTAATTGTACCCGCAACCACCACTTCCTCAGGAAGCTCAGCCACACATGAACCGCCCTCTTCGTAAAAGATTTGCCCCTCAAGTCTTTTTAAAATTTATCTCCTCTCACCTTAAAAATGTGCCTCCAAGTCTTGAAACCCTAGGGTAAAGACAGCGGCTATCAACCCTATCTCATTATTCTATAAACTTCTACCAGGTTGCCTCTCAACCTCCTACACTCCAGCAACAAAGTCCCAGCACATCCAGCCTTCCTTTATAATGAAACCTTCCATATCCGGCAACATCCTGGTAAATCTCATCTGTATCCTCTCCAGCTTTAGTGATATCGTTGATGTCTAACTGAAGTCCTTTGGTGGGATTCCATTCATCTCATAATTGACTTGTCTGGGCCAGAGTGAATGAAGAGACTCAAGTCTCACGACTGGCAATAGGTTCCTCTGACAGCACCTTCCAAACCTATACCACCAAGAGGACAAGGGCAGCAGACACATGGGAACACCATCACTTCCAGGTTCCCCTCCAAGCCACTCATTATCCCGACTTGGAAATAGCTTGCCGTTTCTTTGCTGTTGTTGGAGTAAAATCCTGGAACTCCCTCCCTAACAGCACTGTAGGCGTCTCTACACGTCAAGGACTGCAGTGGTTCAAGAAAGTTGCCCATCATCACCTTCTTCAGCGCAATTGGGGATGTGTAATAAATGCTGGACCCAGATCAGCAAGACTTGCATTCCTTGAACAAATGAAATAAAGCTTTCTTGAAGTGAACTATTTGCGTTCTCAGGAACAGTGGGCTGTTAGGTTCACTTTGTGCTTGTCAGGTTAGGGAGAATAGAATGGAGTAGAGTAGAAATTTATTGTACTTTTACATGAAAAATACAGTGAAAAGTTTTATAAATCACCCTACATCAATGACAGAGGTCATACATAATAATGAAAAGAAGTAAAATTAAGACAAAGTTCATCACAGTTAAGCTAATGGCTCCTGGGCTTGGGGAAAACCCACTTAGGAATGATGGGATACCTTGAAGATGTAGCCAGGATGAGGCCACCATGCTGGGCTGCTGGATATTAGGCCGGAATTCTCCACTGATAAAGATGGCCACTTGAGGCCAAGACCACTACTCTTGGACCAGACCACCTACCTGGCTTTTGGAATACCTGGACGCCAAAGACAAGGAAGACCTCTACGCGGCAACAAGACCTTCACTCCGGTTGATGGCAACTCTGAGAAAGGGATATTTCTTTCTGCCTTTGTTGGTTCCGCAATGACGTGGGGCTGGCAAAAGGGTTTAATGGCCTGCCCAGCTAGGCTGTTCTCAGACATTTTTATCAGAAATAGAAGTGTAAAATGTTGTTTGAAAAGCTAAAATCGTAGTAGATGACAGAAAATGGAGGGAAATGGAAGATTTTGGTACAAACTTTTAAGACACATCAAGTCAGAGACAGGTGGCAACCTCCCTTTGTGTACAGCTCAGCTGAGCTCAGTTCCTCTGTCGCATTTGTGGAATTACTGCAATTCATTGTGTTTTATTTTCTTTATTTGTTTAGCGATCAATTGGGCTTTTACTAATGATAATGATATTTTGGGCTGTAGCATGAATTGCAGCCACTCCAAAGTAGCTTCCATTTATTGGTCGACTGTATAAACTTAACCCTTCAAATAGTCTAAAAAATTCAACTTTGACTCGAGTATATACGGTGCTTATCTACAGTGTGCAGAGCATGCAAAGTGTATCAAGCTGGGACTCTTATAACATTGTGGTAGCATTTCTACCTTGATAACCAAGAGATCTAGGGTCAAGTCCCACTCGTTCCAATGGTGCATAATAGCATCTGAGAACAGGTTGATGAAAAATTGATTTTTTTAATATAGCTCAGCTCAGCCAGCTGTATCATTCTAAGCACACAGTGGTTATAAGCTGGTAAAGAATAAAATGTGGCCATTGTTTTGTTAATGTGCCATAGAAAGCCCTACAAAGTTTCATTGGTGCTTGGATCAACTGAAATCAATAGCACGTTTTTTTTGCTTCAGTATGAACAAAAGTAGATCTGTGGATTTTAAAGTGTCTTTTATATAAAGAACAGTAAAATAATTCATGTTGCAAATTTTCACTCATGAAGCACCTGATGGACTTTATTGATTTTGTAAGTAGGACAAATGGATGGCCTTCAGGTAAATTCCATTCCTCACAACACAAAGAACTCTCCCCGCAGTCCCTCTGCTGTGCTCTGAGCAAATGCTACATTTTATATTGCCAGCAGTGGAGGCAGTGGCTTCATGGTATTACTGTCAGACTATTAATCCAGAAATTCAAATAATGTTCAGGGCAGCTGGTGGAATTTGAATTCAATAATAACCTGGAATTAAAAACCTACTGATGACTGTGAATGCATTGTCGGAAAAACTCCATCTGTTTCACTAATGTCCTCCAGGGAGAGAAATCTGCTATCCTTACCTGGTCTGGCCCATCTGTGACTCCAGACCCACAGCAATGGGGTTGACACTCAATCGCCCTCTGAAATGGCCAAGCAAGCTGCTCAGTTCAAAGGCAACTAGGGACGAACAATAAATCCTGGCCAGCCAGACTCCCACAAGTGAATAAAAATAAAGTTACGCAAGTGGCTTCCTCCATCAGTAAGGTGATGCAGTCAATCCCAAATTATGTCTACCACATAATTCAGCAATATCAGTGCTGGTTAGATTTCAGATATGTAGGTCAAATGTCTCAGTGAGAATCTGTTCAAATCAAATAGCATGTTCCTTTGGATGTTTGCAAGTTTTTTTAAAAGTTGCAAAAAATACTTCACTCACAAAATACCTTTATCAACATTCACAGATACTAAAGCAGTTCTGTATTTTCTTTGCATATCAAGAAAAACAAGCATTTGAAGTTTACATTCTCTGCAGTTGCAAAACCAAAGGCATTTTTTATCCATGCAGGACTCCATTTACGTACATTGAGGCAATGAGTGGGTCTGATAACTGAACAGACCCTCATTATACTTCAGTAGAAAGACCTGAGATGGTGGTCTTCCCCCCCTCTGCGCCTTGGTGGTGGCTGCCCCGAGCGTCTCTCAGCGGTTGGTCCTGCACCTTGGAATGTGCCAGTTTGCTTGGTCTTGTTCAACTCTTTACACTGGAGTTGAGAGTGTGGTGCTGGAAAAGCACAGCAGGTCAGGCAGCATCTGAGGAGCAAAAGAATCAACATTTCGGGCATAAGCCCTTCATCAGGAATGCAACGTCTACTCTCCTGCTCCTCGGATGCTGCCTAACCTGCTGTGCTTTTCCAGCACCACACTCTCAACTCTGATCTCCAGCATCTGCAGTCCTCACTTTCTCCTCTTTACACTGGAAGACAGTGGTGGACCAAAAAGCACATTTCACTGAGTTGATGGTCCTCTGCGTTTCTTAGTGTGTGTCCCAGGGAACAGACTGTAGAGCACCGAGTCCTGTGTCATGCCCTGCTTGGGACAAACCTCAACAAAAAAACACCACATCTCTCTGGGCAGAGTATGGACTATAATTTAAAAAAAAAACTCTTGTAAAACTCAAAGCAAAACATTCCATGCTGGAAGTAACTCCATGTTATAGCAACACTGACTGAATAATCCCAAATGTGTTAATAGGTACATTAACAACCAATCTAAAAGAATCAGTTGTTATTTGGTTCGTTTTGCGGGCAGCATGGTGGCACAGTGGTTAGCACTGCTGCCTCATAGTGCTAGAGACCTGGGTTCAATTCCCACCTCAGGCGACTGACTGTGTGGAGTTTGCACATTCTCCCCATGTCTGCGTGGGTTTACTCCCACAGTCCAACTTGTGCAGGTTAGGTGAATTGGCCATGCTAAATTGCCTGTAGTGTTACGGGCAGGGGAAAATGTAGGGGAATGGGTCTGGGTGGGTTGCGCTTCGGTGTGGACTTGTTGGGCTGAAGGGCCTGTTTCCACACTGTAGGGAATCAAATCTAACTTTATACTTGCTGTGAGTGACAAACATCTAATTGCAGGGCCCTATTCTCTTCAAACCTAAGGATTGGGTTCAATCTCTTGCCTATTTTGCATTATTTAGGAGATTGGAGAGCCTACATACTCAATTTCTTTCCCCATGGCAATCCCTTGAACAATCAGAGTTGACTTGCCAACCAGTTAGCATCCTTTTGACCTGTGGTATACATTGGCATACTTTTTTTTGTAATTTGGCATTGTTGCATTTATCCTGATGAGTTCAAGATGAAAAGTTTTTGCAATGTGTTTCTCTTTTCAGCATGCTTTTAAAATCTTATCCCAGTCATAATACATTAATGAAAGCTATGTTTCCTCTCCCACCTTGTACAGCTGAGTGAAAGAAAATCAGCACCGGTCCAAATGCCGGGAAAGTCAGAACAAATTAAGGCATAATGTTGCAATAAAAATGTAAAGTGCTATATTAAAATTATAACGCCTTCCCATGCACACCAACGTAAAGTGAGATGTTAAATTGTTCTGTGTTATCACCAGAACTCCACTTGCTAACCAACTGCTGCACTTTGTTCACTTTTTGATGTATTGATCTGATGGACGTGATTGGTCTCCTTATTATTGCTAAATGCATTTTATTTTCTCATGATTTCCTGGTGCCTGGTATTTCACAAGCTAATTACACCACTCTTAACTCTGTCTGAGACAAGTGCAGGTGACTGGTCAAATGATTAATGTTTCTCCACAACCCACCCTCCCCAACCCCACGGCATAATAATCTTTCTGTAAATTGCTACATACTTTGGTCCCATTTTAACAAATGCTAATAAATGAGGCTGAGCCTCACATTCTCTGGGTTCTATTATCAGAAATGGAATTGCTGCAGTTAGAAATAGGACAGCAGCTCTCTGTGAATCAGTCACAGCTGAACCTAACTGTTAAATCCCAGTATTTAACATTTACTTTTTCTTTGCCATTACTTTTCCTGTGTGCCTTTGCTCGTATGGTTAAATCTGCACCTTATGTTGCAAACATTATTCTGAGGAATACCGTGAGTTTACCGCTTTAAGCACATTTCCGCTTTCAGAAGACTGAATCACCCCAAATCTGTGAGGGGTCCAGCTCGGGAAAACATCTCTCCTGAAGAAAACATTCCCCTCAGAGCTGGTAAGAGACAGATGGTCTCACTAGTCAGTGTCCTGTCCAACAGAAGTGACTGAGAGAGAATTCCAGTCCTTAATGGATTGTAGACACATATCACTGCTGATACTGGAAGCTGTATTGAAAGCAACAAGTGCTGGAGATCACAGCATCTGGACTGGAAACATTAGCTTGCTCTTTCTCCATAGATGCTGCCTGAGCAGCTGTGATCACCAGCATTTGTTGTTTTTGGTCTTAATGCATTGTGCTTGGCCTGCGGGTTTAAGTTTGAATTATACGGTAGTAGCAATAGGATTTTTCTTTCTTTACCCATGGAGTAGTGAGCCTCTGGTATATATATCCTCTGCTGTTGTGGTGGGTTCTGATTTTTTCATAAAGAACCTAAACCAATTCTTGGCTGAGGCAGAGGTGGGATCATATAGAAGTTTGTTATGGGTTAACACTTGGTCTGCCTAATTTCCTGGACTGGTTTTGATAGCCTGAGGGGTCATAGAATCCCTACATTGTAGAAATAGGCCATTTGGCACAACAAGTCCACACCAACCCTCCAAAGAGTATCCCATGCAGACCCACTCCCCTACCCTATTACTTTACATTTACCCCTGACTAATGCACCTAACCTACACATCCCTGAACACTATGGGGCAATTTAACTTTGACCAATCCACCTAACCAGCACATCTTTGGATTGTTGGAGGAAACCAGAGCACCTCAAGGAAACCCACTTAGACATGGGGAGAATGTGCAAACTCCACACAGACATTCCCCTGAAGCTGGAATCAAGCCTGAGTCCCTGGCACTGTGAGGCAGCAGTGCTAACCACTGAGCCACCGTGTCGGTCAGCGCGGAATTTTCCAGAGTGTGTCATTTCTTATTGACCTTGTGTTTCCCATAATTTAGTATTAATCTAACCTACTGGATGCAATGTTCACACAAGGCGTTCACACACTTACAATTGATGGATTACTATCTGTGCATGGAGAAGCGCTTAATTAATTTTTGAAGAAAAATACCTTTTTCCTTTGGCGGTTTGAGTTACAACATGGGCATGGAGCACTCACAGGTCTCACCTCTCCTGTCTATTAGTGTTCTGGTACTCCTGGTCTCACGGATCTTTGGTTGGAAATGCTTGGCTGGCTTCTTTGGACAACTGAGAACGTGGAGAGAACTGGAAATCACTGTAATTGACTGCTTAATTGTTCTTCCAATTCAATTCGAAACTTGTTCTTCTGCTCTTAATGTCAACAATTGATCCTAATGAAGGAAGGTGTCTCTTGAGGCCACATTTCAGAACAGTAGCGATCAAACCTTTTGAGTTGGGAGAAATATAATTATTATCATTTAGATGGTATTGATGTACAGGAACATCAGTACTTACCATCTGACCTCTGGCTTCTCATTTTTAAAAATCTGAGTTACGTACAATGTTTCGTCCTAACGAACAGGTGGACTAATTAACCCGTTTCTGTTCCAACTTACACACAAATTCGGCTTACGAACAGTGGAAAAAAACGGAATTCGGTTGTAACCTGGGGACTTCCTGTGCTGCTGTGTAAGTGACTGTTAGAAAATCTCCCCTGTCTTCTATTGATGGACCCAATCTAGCAGGTTAGCTAATTTTGGTCACAAAAATTAATAGACACTGTGACATGTAATAGCAAGCAATAATGCAACTATGCTGTATGTCCTAGTCAGTGAACTAAAGAATGGATAATGATCAGCACAATGGGAAGAACATTACCCCATTTTCTGCTTGGGGACCGTACAGCCCACCGCACTCAATATCAAGCTCAATAATTATAGGGCTTGAACACTCCTATGCCCCAGGCCCTCACACACCAGGCCTTGTGATCACATTAGGAGAAAGTGAGGACTGCAGATGCTGGAGAGTCAGGGTCGATACGTGTGGCGCTGGTCAAGCACAGCAGGTCAGGCAGCATCCAAGGAGCAGCAGAGTTGATGTTTCGGGCATAAGCCCTTCATGATGAAGAGCTTATGCCCGAAATATCAACTCACCTGCTCTTTGGATGCTACCTGATCTGCTGTGCTTTTCCAGCGCCACACATATTGACTTGTGGTCACATAGTCTGCCATTACACACAACACATTGTTAGCCACCAACAGTCACCATTAGTAGCTATTCACTCTCCTAGTCAGATGGTTAACCACTCCTTTGTCAGTCCAACAGTTCTTCTCTGTCTTTGGGGCCTATCCCCAATCGCCTATCATTTACTCCTTACCCCCCCGCCCCATCCTACCTTCTGCAGATAAACCAATGTTTTCCTCGCTACCATCAGTTCTGAGGAAGGGTCACCCTGGACCTGAAATGTTAACTCTGATTTGTCTTCACAGATTCTGCCAGACCTGCTGAGCCTTTTCAGCAATTCCTGTTTCTGTTCTGAAGTTTTGTACAATTCAACCATAAACTCCCAGCTCTTGAACTCTATGCCTTGACAAATAAGGCAAGTATCCCAAATGCCTTCTTCAGCACTTTATTTATCTGTCCCGCCAACCTAAGGGACTGGAGAGCATGCACAACAAGGTCTCTCTGATCCTCAGAGCTTCCTGAGGTCCTGTCACTTATCATGTACACCATTGTTTGTCTTGCCCAAGGTGGTCAGGTTTCTGAACTGCCCAAAAGCAACCAGTCTCATTGTTCTTCCATCTGTGTATATACTGCTGCTGTCTCTCTGGAAACTATATTCACTCCCTGCTTCATGACAGCTGCCTGTAATATAAAATATACCGAGGGAACAGACTGGGAATGAGCTGAGATGTGGAACATTCACAAGGGGGCAATCTTTTACTTTTATTGCATTAAGGAAATGGGCTTTGATTTCTATTAAGACTTAAAGCAAACAGGCCTGATACTGAGCATTCATTTGCTTGTCAATTTAATTCTCCAACCCGAGAGCACTCTAACCTTCCTCTCAGTCACTGAGTGCTGTTCCAATGAAGTTCAATAGAAGCTTCAGGCACAGCCATCCAACTTTTGGTACAGCCCTCCAGACTCAATGATTTCAGATCATAATCTCCACCGCCGTTTTCTCAGACAGTGGAATCTAGTTCACGTTAAAGGAACTGTGAATGCTGGTAATCCGAAATAAAGAGAAGAAATGGCTGGAGAAACTCTGCAGGTGTGGCAGCATCTGTGTAGAGAGAAGCAGAGGTAACGTTGTGGGTTCGGTCTTACAGAAAGGTGGCTGTTAACTGTAGAAGGTAAAACCTACCCTAGTACCTAGCAGTTTGTGTACTACAAATAAGCAACCTTTATATGAACACTGAGAACTAGTGCATTCACTGCTGTCTCTGTCACAGGTTCATTTTATGGACATATTTGTAGTTATAAATAAATAGAACAAAGAATTACTTAAAACAGAAATTTCTGGACAAACTCAGCAGGTGTGACAATGTCTGTGGAGAGAGAAACTAGAGATAACTTTTCGAGTCTAGTGACCCTTCTTCAGAAAGATTAACTCTTGCTTCTCTCTCGACAGATGCTGTCAGACCCCTGCTGAGTTTCTCCAGCAATCTCTTCTTTTTAAAACTGATAATGGATCTGCTGCTGCTGCTGACCTTCACAGCTCCTCTAGATCTGTCTTGGGTTCTTTTATTTGTTCTGTTGTCATCTTCTGGAGCCTCACACTATCATCACTTGCAGTCCGACTCACCTGGCTATCACATCCCTTTCTTTTTATTCTTTCTTCTCCCCTTCCTTGCCCCTCCTTCCCTGCCTCTGTCCTTGATGAGAAACATCTCTGAATCATGTCTTGTTTCTTGAAAACAGAGTTACAGGTAGACAGGGTAGTGAGGAAGGCCTTTTGTATGCTTGCGTTTGTAGGTCAGTTCCTTGAGTATAGGGGTTGGGAGGTCATGTTGTGACACTGGTGAGGCCACTTTTGGAATATTCTGTTCAGTTCTGCTCTCCCTGCCATACGAAAGATGCTGTTAAGCTTGAAAAGGTTCTGAAAAGATTTACAAGGATGTTGCCAAGTTTAGAGGGTTTGAGCTATAGGAAAAGGCTGGACAGGCTGTGGCTGTTTTCCCTGGATTGATAGAGGCTGAGGGGTGACCTTATAAGGAGTTTATAAAATCATGAAGGGCATGGATAGGGTAAATAGTCAAGGTCTTTTTCCCAGGGTAGGGAAGTCCAAACCTAGAGGGCATAGGTTTAGGGTGAGAGGGGAAAGATTTAAAAAGGACTTAAGGGGCAACTTTTTCCTACTGTATATTTCTGCAGCAATAGCATCAACAAATGCAAACATCTCAACGGACCAAGGCCTATCTCAACTCACAGTCTCAACAATGATACTTACTTTAAGCTGCATTCTTTAAGGGTAGGACGGCAGTGTCCTTACGTGTGAGCCAAAAGGTCTCAACTGAATTCCCACCTGGTTCCAGAGTTGGGTCACGTCGTCTCTGAAGAGATGGATTACAAACGATCAGGAGTGAGGTCTCAGACCACGCCTGTGAACTGACTCCTGTCCAGGTTGCACGCAATTGAATATACATATCGTGCAACATCACTGCGTTAACATGGGTAAGCTATAGAATTATTGACAGGTTGATGTGAAAATATCGAGCCTGCTAATGCCCGCCACTAGGTGGAGCACCATGCACTCGTGTGAAAATTTAAATTGTTGCTTTGAAACCCAAATACAGCAGTGAAGTGTAATTTATCAAACATATCAACTCATCCCAGGCTCTACAATCACTGCTACAAGTATCGATCTCTATGAATATCTTCACTACAGTAGAGTATGTAGTTAGCAGGAACGACTGTTCTTCATATGATTTGTAAGGAAAACGTCTTGTTCTGTATTAGCCAGAGTGGCTGTTTATTAATTACAAGTGGTCAGATCTTCTGATGTCCAGACATTCATTACCCTAGACAGGCGTAGAATCTACAAAATCCCAATTGTAGCGCCCTCGAAAGGATCAGCAGGGTATTTGAATCTTCCACTGGGCATTTCCCCTACTCCTTGTGAAATAGCTCCACAAAGGCTGATACCTCGTCACCATTTAGTTATACTTACATAGTACGTGACACCCACCCAGCTCCCTCACAGCCAGCTCCTAGAGTGAGCAGAACACCTGACACTCCTGTTTATATCTGTCAGCCAGGACTCCCTGATTGGATCAGGTTAACAGCCCCAATCAGAGAACTCATATTTTTGAGGTCCACCTGGCTGACCTCATTCCAACCTGGGACCCCCTGAACATTTCCGTATAAATCGGAAACTTCAGAAACATTATCCCCTCGAGACTGATTACAAAACTTAGTGATCTCGGACTAAGCCCACTCTCTGCAACTGGATCCTCAGTTTCCTGACCCACAGGCCACAATCAGTGAAGATTGGGGACAATATTTCATCCTCACTATCACTCAACACTGGAGCCACCCCAGGGGTGTGTACTCAGCTCCTACTGTACCCACTGTATACCCGTGACTGTGTCACCAAATACCAGACTAATGCCATTTACAAGTTTTCTGATGACACCACAATAGTTGGTCAAATCTCAGATGGTGATGAAACAGACTACAGACAGGAGGTGGAAGACCAGGAAAAATGGTGCATTGAGAACAACCTAGCTCTCAATGCTGGCAAAACCAAGGAACCTATTATTGACTTTCGGCAGGATGTTACTCATGACCCCCCTACACACTAACAGCACAGATCCATGCCCCACCTACCAGCCCACACCCCACTCCCGGCACCTTCCCTTGCCACTGCAGGAAATTGCAAATCTTGCGGCCACACCTCTCCTCTCACCACCGTCCAAGCACCAAAGGGTCCTCCCACATTGTACATAAATTAACCCGTACCTCTGCCAATGTCATCTACTGCACCCAATGTAGTCTCCTCTACATCAGCAAGATAGGACGCGAACTTGCAGATCGTTTCAGAGAACATCCCTGGGATACCCACACCAACCAACCCCACTGGCCTGTGGCTGAATACTTCAACTCCCCCCTCCCACTCCACCAAGGAAATGCAGGTCCTGGGCCTCCACCATTGCCAAACCCTTACCACCCGACGCCTGGAGGAAGAACGCCTCACAACCATATGGGATTAATGTGGATTTCACCAGTTTCTCCATTTTTTCTCCCCACATATTAACCCAGTCCCAAGCCTCCAATTTAGCACTGCCCTCCTGAACTGTCCATCACCTTTCCTATCTATCTAATTCACCCTCCTCTCTGACCTATCACCATCTCCCTCACCTTCATCCATCTATCACATTCTCAGCTACCGCCACCCAACCCCACCCCCCTCCCATTTATCTCTCAGCCCCTCGGCCCACAAGCCTCAATCTTGATGAAGGGCTTATGCCCGAAATATCGATTCTCCTGCTCCTCGGATGCTGTGCTTTTCCAGCACCACTCTCTTGACTCTGATCTCCAGCATCTGCAGTCCTCACTTTCTCCAAACATTGGAATGTAGGAACAATGCACTTTAATCTCATCCTGGCATTAAATGTTGAGAGACTATGAGAGAAAGGTGTTCTTAGGGAATACCCAAATGCATAATCTGGTGTGTCTCATTCCCCACAAATCTTGGGGCGATTAATTCTGGTGCCCCTCCACACATGTTGCCTTGACTGCTGAGTATTGTATATCAATAGATGGTTTCATATATCTTCTTGACATCACAGCAATGGAGTTATGTCACTCGCTTCTTAGTGGGCAACAATTTAATTTGCAGAGGTTTAAATATCTCTGCAACCACAAAATGTCACCCTTTTCAGCTCAGCCCTGGCTTCCAACTATTTCTCTGTTGACTTCAACTCTGAGTGAGCACCCAGACCTAATCAATCGTGCAGACATACATGGATCAATCACCAGTCTTGCACAATCAAACACAGAACAATTGAACACTGCTGAGTTCTTCTAGCATTTCTGTTATACGGCAGAAAAAATATGTCTGTTGAAAGCACAGCTGCTTTGTCTGAAGTGTTCATCATTGGTACATTATCGCTGCTCTCTGAAGTCTCATCAAACTACTATTAGTGGTGTGTTCCTCTGACAGTGCAGATGGCACATTGATTGCATTAACCAGTTTACAGTTCAGCCATTAGTTACACAGTCATTTTGGAGAACATTTCAGCTGAGAGTGATTTGTCTCCTACACATTTCTGAGGAAACGAAATGCAGCTGGGAAAATCTCAGCGATGGTTTGTGGCATACTTGGAAATGGTTTTTACTGTTGAAACGCGCTGTGGGGCGTGCGATGATTGAAACTAAAAGACACCCTGCAGGGAAGCTGGGTCTAAATAGAGGCCAACGAATGATGTTATATAAAGCATACTGCGTTAATGAAACACATTAAACCACAAGTCAGTGTGGACAGGCCATAAAAGTAACAAGTTATATGCCCCGAAGCAGGTAATCTCTGAGCAGGTTCTGAAACCACAGCAGATGTATGCATCAAATCTAGGGATTTAGGCCATAGTTTCCCCCAGTTTAACCTTTGTTCCTGAGTTGTGGATAGAGAACTGCATCACGATATGGGAACTCCTTTACTAACAGTTGATTATATCTACCCCCTGATTGGTTTAGGAAAGTGGTTCACCACTACTCTCTCAAAGTTAGTTAGTGACGGGCGTTGGCTTGGTCAGGGACACCCACTACCTGTGAACATATTAAAGGAAAATCTCTACATTTCCCACTGACAGTAGTACAAGCCTGGGACCTGCTATTCCAAATAGATTCCTGATGAAGGTCTCCAGCCCGCAACGTTGATTTTCCTGCTCCTTGGATGCTGCCTGACCTGCTGTGCTTTTCCGGCAACACACTCTCAACTGTGATCTCCAGCATCTGCAGACCTCACTGTCTCCTGCTATTTCAAAGTCAAAGTGTGGCACTGGAAAAGCACAGCTGGTCAGGCAGCATCCGAGGAGCAGGACAGTCAATGTTTCGGGCTGAAGCTGATGATTCCTGATGACGGATTTATGCCGGAAATATCGACTCTCCTGCTCCTCGGACGCTGCCTGACCTGCTGTGCTCTTCCAGCTCCATACTCTCGACTCTGACTCTCCAGCATCTGCAGTCCTCACTTTCTGTCACTTGCTATTTCATGGCTCACAATCCATTGGAACCGCACCCATTGTACAGTCTTGCATTGGTTCCATCAGAGATTATGTGCGGGCACATCCTCCACGTGGGACTGTTTGACGGACATGCCAGTCCAGGTATCACATTAGCACCGGCCTGTCAAGAAGATGGACGAGGAAGCAGGTCTAGCTAGGTTGCCCATCAACAATCTTATCAAAGGGTGGACTGTTTGGCACTCTGTTCTCAAACATGAAAACGTTGGTTGGAGGAAGTATGAACCTGCACTCCAAGGTCTCTTTGTTTGGCAACTTATTAAGTTTATAAGTTTTGCCCTGATTAGCTTTACCAAAATGCAGCACCTCACATTTATCTAAATTAAACTCCCTCTGCCACTCCTGTGCCCATTGGCCCATCTGATCCAGATCCTGTTGTACTCTGAGGTAACCTTCTTCGCTGTCCACTACACCTCCGATTTTGGTGTCATCTGCACACGTGCTAACTATACCTCCTATGTTCACATCCAAATCATTTATATAAGTGAGAAAAAGCAATGGACCCAGTAGCGATCCTTGTGGCAGTCCACTGGTCACAGGCCTCCAGTCTGAAAAACAACCCTCTACTACCACTTTCTGAGATTTTCTTTGAGATACCAATGTAATTGTTTTGCTGTAAAACTATAACCTTTCTATTAAAAAATACCAGATCTTCCATGAAGTTGCAACTGGAATTAAAGTCAGGAGGGACTACACTCTGCTTTAATCTTAGCCTTCAATAAATTTATTTGGAGTTAACTAATAGATTCAGAGGGAAGCAACCCACCTCTGATTCTGATATCACCTATAAAGAGAATACAGCCAGATTGTGTTTCACTAACTTCACTGGACTCATTCCCGATGAAGGATTTATGCCCAAAACATCAACTTCCCTGCTCCTTAGATGCTGCCTGACTTGATGTGTTTTTCCAGCAACACTCTCTGGACTCTTCATTGGCTACTACTCCAGATTATTGAAAAAAATTATATTGGTGCAGGTTTGCCACTTGGGAGGAAAGTGAAGATAGCTGCCAGGGTTCAGCTTGAGCAATGCCTTTTAAACAATGTTACACAAGTTTCTAGTTCCACTTTAGAAAGTGTCCACTCCAGAAAATATGGGACAGCCATCGCTGATTCACTTTTCAGGGTAACGACGTAGCCAGTCAGAGGCAATCTGTTTTTGTCCAAAATGTAAACAAAGCCAGGTAGTTAACTGTTAATCATCATTAACTGGGTTAAAAATCCTGAAGAAGGGCTTATGCCCGAAACGTCGATTCTCCTGTTCCCTGGATGCTGCCTGACCTGCTGCGCTTTTCCAGCAACACATTTTCACTCTGATCTCCAGCATCTGCAGTCCTCACTTTCTCCTTAAAAATCACACAACTCCAGGTTATTGTCCAACAGGTTTTATTTGGAAGTGCTAGCTTTTGGAGCGCTTTTCCTTCATCAGGTGTTTATGGACCACTACCATCTGATGAAGGAGCAGTGCTCCAAAAGCTAGTGCTTCCAAATAAACCTGTTGGACTATAACCTGGTGTTGTGTGATTTGTAACTTTGTACACCCCAGTCCGATACCGGCATCTCCAAATCATTAAAGCTTGCAGTTATTGAATGGTTTTCTTGACTTCAGGTTGATCCCAAGGCAGTGCCGCTACTTTTGAAGTGTAGCCCTTGTTGTTATGTTGGAGAATATAGCAAGTGGTGCACACACATTGGGGGGATAATGGAGGGAGTCCTTTGCTCCTCTTTGACCAGAGCTATGGACTTTGTTTGGACTCTGTCTAAGGGAGTGCAGAAAGCCTTCATTTCATATTTCCTCCAAATCAGAAAATAGCACAGAATTCAGTATCACATTGGAAATATATTTAGCATAAAACAGACCATTTGACTCAACTAGTATTGCTGTACCATACTGAGGTCACGCCCTAATGGTGCTATTACTTAACCTAGAGGCGCCAGGATGACATTCTGTGGACCTGGGTTCAAATCCTGATGGTGGCATTTACATTCAATAAAAATCTGGGGTTAAAGGTCTAATGATGACCACAAAACTGTTGATGATTTTTGTGGAAAAACCCATTTGGTTCAGTAATGTCCTTTAGGGAAGCAAGTCTGACATCCTTACCTGGATGGCTGACATGTGACTCCAGACCCAGAGCAATGTGGTTGATTCTCAACTGCCGTCTGGGCAATAAATACTGGTAAGTGATGTTCATGTCCTGAGAATGAATGTTAAAGAAAAATGTACCTTCGACCTAATCCGACACGTTTAGCTTTCTTCTCCTTTCTCCCCTGCTATTTTTTGAAGCGTTTTAACATACTGACATGCCAACCTAGGTTTGATTGGAAATGCAAATCCTTCTCATCTGAGGGGACAACAACTACTGAGCCAAGGTAGATGTTCCTGAATGTATTCTGGTCTGGTGGAGAGAGTATTGCATTTTCGCTGACCAGCACGCTGGAGTCTAAAATGTAATTGGTACTGGCTGCCTTGATGTTAATGAGTCCACATTGCTTCTGACTCCTTACACATCTTGGAAGGTTCTGAATCCATCAGGAGATTTGCTACGTGCAAGCCTAAGCTCAGCTATTTGACTAATTCCACCCTCAGTATCTCTCTGATGATTTTATCTTCATTATAACGATTCAGCACAAAATTAATTGCTATCTGCAGTGATTGGAATGAGGGCCAGGTGTATCTCATTGATTGTGAGATGCCTGATAGGGGTTGTTAACCTGAACCAATCAGGGAGCCCTGGCTGACAGAAGGTAGTCGGAGATTGAGTATTATGCTATGTTAGCCAAGACTGGAGTGCATCATTACAGTGGCAACAATATCGAACTAGGTACAGCTTGTGGTAAATACTACAGAGTGTGTACACTGGCTATCATTGATCCTGATGATTCTGCCATCATCAGGAGCATGCCAGAACAAATCAGTGAGAAATAAACTGGGCTGCAACTCTGAAATGTTTTACAAATAAAGTTATTCTGTTAAAAAGGCAAAAAAAAATAAAAAAAATAAACAGAAGGTGGGATTTGAGGTTTGTCTTCATGTCCCTGTAAATTGTTTGAACGGTAGGGTTTGGGGCCTGGCTTTGCTGCTTCTCTCCCTTGTAAAATTGCTGTCTCTTGTATGCAGCTGTAAATGTAACAGTTTGTTGTAAACTGTTTTTGTAATTTGTTTAATAAAATAATAAACAGGAAAAAAAAATAAACAGAAGATTTGCCCTCCCCTTTACTGTTTTGATCACACAGCACTGCCCTTTGATGTGAAGGGCATGGCTTGTCACTGGCCACCTGGGTATTTTCCTTTCTTCCTGGTGGTGGAAATTTGAATAAAGATTCGTGCACCTTGTGTCTCTCACTGTGTCTCACACCTGCACACACACAACGTGGGTGCTGGGGAAAAAATAAGCACTACCGCAGTTAGGCGGTAATGTGGGGGTTAAATAAAAAAATTTTCAAAAAAATAAGGAGAAAGAAAAAAGAAAAAGAAAAAAGAAAAAACATGGGTGCTAAAAAAAAGGAGTGTCAGAGGTTCTGTTTACTCTGAGGAGCTGGCTCTGAGGGAGCTGGACCAGGGTATGTGTATACAAGGACTCTCCTCCTGATTGTGTCAGAGGGGAAGGGGACTGACTCTGGACTAAATGCCTATATCATAAAAGGATGGTGCTTGAGGGGCACGGATGGTCGGGTAGCATCTGAGGAGCAGGAGAGTCAACATTTGGAACATAAGCCCTTCATCAGGAATGAAGAGTTGAAGAGGTTATTGGTTCTTCTGCTTCTGGGATGCTGCCTGGCCTGCTGTGCTTTTCAACTCTGATCAACAACGAGAAAAAAAAGATAAACAGAAGATTTGCCCTCCCCTTCACTGTTTGATCACACAGCATTGCCCTTTCATGTGAAGGGTACGGCTTGTCTCACACCTGCACATACACACAACATGGGTGCTGGGGAGAAAAATAAGCTCTACTTCAGTTAGGTGGTAGTGTGGGGGCAATTTAAAAAAAGAAAGAAAAAAAGATTTAAAAAAGAACAGGAAAAAAAGAGAAAAAAACAGGAGTAAATAAAACCAGAAGATTTCACTGTGTCTCACACCTGCACATACACAACATGGGTGCGGGGTATAAAATAGGCGCTACCGCAGTTAGGCGGCAATGTGGGGAAAAAAGAGAAGAAAAAAATGAAAAGAAGAGAAAATAAAATAAACAGAAGATTCGGAGAGTGCCCTCAGTCTCGGGACTGGCTCTGAGCTGGCTGGTCAGAGCCCATGTACTGTACATGTATAGCTCATAAGGTATAGGAGCAGATTTAGGCCATTCGGCCAATCGAGTCTGCTCTGCCTGTCGATCATGGCTGATATGCTCCTCACCCCCATTTTCCTGCCTTCTCTCCATATCCCTTCAACCCATTACCAATTAAAAAATATGCTTAACTCCTTCTTACATTTACTCACTGTCCCAGCACCCACCACATTCTGGAGTAGCGAGTCCCACAGATTCTCAACCCTTGGGGGAGAAGTAGTTTCCCCTCAACTCTGTTTTAAATTTGCTGAAGGGTGACTTGGTGATGGGAAACTGGCCCGTGTGCGGTTACTTCGGTACGTATAAAGAACTCCATTTTAGAGTAAAGGCATTTGTAGCCAAGTTTAGACTCTGTGATAACAAAATGTGCAGAAAAGAAATGATTCACCCTTCAGATTTGGGTAATCTAGCTGTAATAGCTCTGCTTATGATTTGGAGATGCCGGTGTTGGACTGGGCTGTACAAAGTTAAAAATCACACAACACCAGGTTATAGTCCAACAGGTTTAATTGGAAGCACTAGCTTTCGGAGCGACACTCCTTCATCAGGTGATTGTCCTGATGAAGGAGCGTCGCTTCGAAAGCTCTGCTTAGATTGCTCCTGGAGTACTGCACTCAGATTCAGGAACTGGATAAGGTGGGGCCCAGATTTACTGGAAGTAAAAGGTTAATTTATGTGAGCTGATTATATAGACTTGGCCTGTATCCTCCTCAATATGTAACAGATCTAATTGAAATCTCCATTGCTCAGCCGGTTGAGTAGCTGATGTACAACACTGATGCAACAGGGGGTGCTCTTACGCTGTCATGGAACATTTCTCCAAATTTGTAACTTGAGATATATGTTCGTTCTGAAGTGTTTGAGACTTGGGTGAATGCACATTATTGAGGGAGTGTAAAAAGTGGTTGACCTGGCAGTGATTGATGCAAAAGAAGTGGAAAAGTATTTAATTTGCCAGCATCGCAATTTTGATTGTCACACATTTAGTTTGGGAAAGGTCTCATACTAAATGGACTGAACAAACAACAAATGACAAACGCAGGTTGGACTTCGGTGTAGATTTATTCGAAAGAAGTAGGGGATTAAGCTGGCCAAGGATAACATAAAGCATTACATACTTAAGGTGAGTAGACAGGATAGCACTGGCTGTCTTCTGAGGAACAAAGCCCTCTTAGCAAAATGAAGTTGTACTTCAGTGGAACTCTGTAAGAGCTGCAAGTGTGTAAGGTTAGATTACCACATTCCTCTCTAACATAAAAGCCCTGAGCCCCATAAGTGCAGGCTTGGAAGGAAATAATTAGCCTTAAACCACACTGTGGCATTGAAACAATAACTTCATTATACTGTAATGCTGGCCTGCAGACACCCAAGATAAACTGTTAAAATTAAGGGTAAACAAACAAGAAGGTGTAGGATTTTGAACATGCCTTTGCTGGCTTCTGCTGTGCTTTGAAGTTCGATGGAACATGTTGTCACTTTTCTCTGGGTGCTTCTGAAAGCCTGTTTTTAAAAAACATCCACCCGTTAACATGTTGTGTTGCATGCTGGAACGGAGAAGAGAAAGTATCTCGGTAGCAGGCTGTTTCGTTTTTGTTTCTGAGAAAAGAGGAGGGATTTGGGTGTGCAGATTTGCTAAACACTTCGGGAGAGCCCATCTGTCAGGCTGACTCAACCAGAGGACGACTGCAGGCATTGACTGAACCTGTGGAAAGGCATTGCTATGAAGGGTTTGGATAGTTCAGTTGGCCGGAAGGCTGGTTTGCTCATCACAGTGGCGTTCACAGCGTGGGTTCACTTGCCCTCACTGACTGAGCTTACCATAAAGGATTCTCCATCTTAATCTCTCCCTTTATCTGAGATGTGGCGATCCTCAGCTTTAAACCATTGGGATTCTGGTGATATTACCTTTACTTACCATGATTGTTCTCATTAGTTAGGGGCTATTTTTTGAGAGGCTTAAGATATCCCTTTATCAACCTCCTGAAAATTAAAATACATGAATCCACAAACTAATGAGATTGTCTGGAATGCTGCCTCATTATTAAGATTGCTTTTACCTCAAAACCTGGTTGTCTGTGCGATTTAGTTGATGACCACATCCTAAGAAGGCTCCTGTTATCAAAAGTTTCCTTTGTGGTTACTGCACTCTTTCTCTGTGTTCCAAAGCAATGCTTTTATTGTTAAGATGTTTCTACTCTAATGGATTCCTCTGTTCTTAAACACCTCCTGTTGTTTAATCTGTGGTTATGGAAGATAAAGGAGCTAATATTGTTAAGGAGGGTGCACTCTTTGCATGTTTTGAAAGTGGTACAAGTTGTTATAAAATACTTAGTTAGTCATAGCAGCGTGTGTGTTGCAAGTGAGAAATATGGTACAGGTCAGGCACTAACAAATTCACTCATTCTTCCTTTGAATGTGGTTCTGTAGATAATACTCTCAACCTTGAGTCAAAATGGTGACATTCCAGAACAGGTACAGAGTGCGAGCTGCATTAGTGCAGGCACAACCTTTACAAAGGAGATCTTAAACGGCAGACTCTACTGCTTTCTCCATTGGCTGTACCAGATCCCACTGCACGACTGCAAAGAAGAACCAATATTTATTCCTAAACAAACTTTATTGAGGCAGATTATCTGGCCATTATTTATTTGTGATTTGGCTCCAACAGGGTATCATTGCAAGAGACAGCAATGTTTATATTATCTCCCATAGCATAAGAAAGAGCTTTGGGTATTATAGAATTGAAGAATCCAATGGAGACCTTATGACAGCTAACTGTTCCAATCAAGCATTGCTTTCACATAAAATAAAACAAAGGACTGCAGATGCTGGAGATCTGAAGCCAAAAGAGAAATTGTTAGAGAAACTCAGCAGACCTGTCATCATCTGTAGGAAGAAAGCAGAGTTTTGAGTCCAGTAACTCTTCATCTGTTCTGATAAAGAGTCACTCAACTTGAAACTTTAACTCCACTCTCATGTTTCGAATTTGGTGATTCTTTATCAGAACAGTTGAAGAGTTACTGGACTCGAAACTCTGCTTTCTTCCTCCAGATACTGACAAGCCTGCTGAGTTTCTCCAGCAATGCCTATGTTTCTTACATTCGCAGATGTATCTGCGTGAGTATTAGTCTATTTGGGGACAGAAAATAACCTGTTTCTGTCAACATGTCATGTTTCAAGTGGCCTGAGTTAAGATGGAGCCTGTAAACTTTACAGAATCATATAAACATAGGAAATAGGAGCAGGAATGGGCCATTCCACCCTTTGAGCCTGCTCTGCAAATCAATATGATCATGGCTGACCATCCAATTCAGCACCCTGTTCCTGCATTCTCCCCCATACCCTTTGATCCTTTTAGCTCAAAGAAACATATCAAACTCCTTGAGGCCTCGACTGCTTTTTCTGTAGCAGATGATTCCACAGGCTCACCTGTGAAGAAATGTCTCCTCATTTCAGCCCTAAATGGCCTACCCCATATCCTTAGACTGTGACTCCCGGTTCGGACATTCTGATCATCAGGCACATGCTTTCTGCATTTACCCTGTCTGGTTCTGTTGGAATCTTACAGGAGAACACCCTTCATTCTTCTGACTTTCAGCGAATATTGTCCTAACTGATCCAGTCTCTCTTTATACGTCCGACCTGCCTTCCCAGGAATCACTGTGGTAAATGCTCAATGCATCAATGTCCTTCTATAGCTAGAACATCCTTCCTCAGATACGGAGACCAAAATTACACACAATATTCCAAGCGTGGCCTCACCAAGGCCCTGTACAATTTCAGCAAGACATCCCTGCTCCTGTTCTCAAATTCTCTCACATACCAACAAACCAGTTGCCTTCTTTGCTGCTTGCTGTATCAATATGGTCACTTTCAATGACTTGCTGCACAAAGACAAGGTTCCCTACACTGATGATAGCATGAGTATATGTCTTCACGGTATTCTGACATACATTTGAGAGACGAACCACAACAGTTATCACAATGCTACTTGTGGGAGCTCGCTGTGTGCAAATGGATGCCAGCAGCCACCTGATGAAGGAGCAGCATTTCGAAAGCTAGTGCTTCCAAATAAACCTGTTGGACTGTAACCTGGTGTAGCGTGATTTTTAACTTTGTCCACCCCAGTCCAACACCGGCACCACCACATCACTATTTTTCCCACATTACAGCAGTGACTACCTGGTGATAAAGCATGTTGGAGTATTATGAAGGACATGGTGAAAACCCAAGTGTCCTTGCTATCCCATCTCTGTCTAACATTTAGAGCTCTACTTAACCCAACAGCGTGCAACTTTCAGAGACCACATTGTTGCATCTTCACTTCTCTCTCATGTGGTACAATGTTTCTAATTGCTCTTGGAGCAGTAGTCCATTGTAATTTTATTTCCATGTTGTAGGGCTTCCTGCACAGGCAAATTATTATAATCATTTTCCATCAGCAGGTGACAATGAACGAGAGCAGGAAAGGGTCAAGTGTGTTACTTGTTGGATAACTCGTTGTTATTGAGCTGGGGTTTCACTGTTTTGTAATCACAGTGGAAACTGAGATACAGCAGGAAGCAATGTGTTACCAGCAGTGGTGGTGGAAGCAGAGTCATTAGGGACAGTTTAGTGACTGCTGGACATGCACATGGATAGCAGTGAATTGAGGGGTGCATAGGTTAAGTTATTTTATTTTACATTAGGATTAATCCTCAGTACAACATCGTGGGCCAAAGGGCCTGTTCTGTGCTTTACCTTTCTATGTTCTATGCTCTAATTGACACACTGTGTCCTTGAGGATAGCTTCCATATGGATGGTATCTATTGCTGTGCCCCCTGTGTTTGTGATGTGTTGCTTCCAATTCTTGTAGAATCCAGCCACCTTCAGTCATCAGCTCTGTGAAATTCACTGAAGGATGTCGAACTTACAGCAATTTCAGGGAGGCTGGAACATAGGAACTGGAATAGGCCATTCAACCCCTCTAGCTTGCTCCACCATTCTACACAATCATGTCTGATCATCGAGCTTAGTATCCTAATCCCCCCTCTCCCCCCATATCCCTTTGATACCTTCAGCCACAAGAGCTGGAATACGTCTTCTTGAAAAATACAGTGTTTTAGCCACTTTGTGTAGGAGTGAGTTTCACAAGCTCACTCCATTCTCTGGGTGAAGAAATTTCATCTCTGTCTTAAACCTTACCTTTAAACTATGATTCCTATTTCAGTCTTTTATTCTCACCATCGAGGACATCCTGTCAGCATCTAACTCTCTAATCCTGTTAGAGTTTGTAGGTGTCGATGAGATCCCCACTCATTCCTCTAAACTCCAATGAATGTAATCTTCATCAACTTGTGCTCTCTTCATTCATCGATCCTGGAAATCAATTTGGTAAAAATTCCTTGTATTCCATATATTGCCAGAATATCTTTCCACAGACTGGGTCCATTACATTTCATCATTTATATAAATGATTTGGATGTGAGCATAAGAGGTATAGTTAGTAAGTTTGCAGATGACATCAAAATTGGAGGTGTAGTAGACAGCGAAGATGGTTACCTCAGATTACAACATGATCTTGATTAGATGGGCCAATGGGCTGAGACGTGGCAGATGGAGTTTAGTTTAGATAAATGTGAGGTGCTGTATTTTGGGAAAGAAAATCTTAGCAGGACTTATACGCTTAACAGTAAGGTCCTAGGGAGTGTTGCTGAACAAAGAGACCTTAGAGTGCAGGTTCATAGCTCCTTGAAAGTGGAGTCGCAGGTAAATAGGATAGTGAAGAAGGCATTGGTATGCTTTCCTTTATTGGTCAGAATATCGAGTACAGGAGTTGGGAGGTCATGTTGCAGATGTACAGGACATTGGTTAGGCCACTTTTGGAATATCGTGTGCAATTCTGGTCTCCTTCCTATCGGAAAAATGTTGTGAAACTTGAAAGGGTTCAGAAAAGATTTACAAGGATGGTGCCAGGGTTGGAGGGTTTGAGCTATAGGGAGAGGCTGAACAGGCTGGGGCTGTTTTCTCTGGAGTGTCGGAAGCTGAGGGGTGACCTTATAGAGGTTTAGGAAATCATGAGGGGCATGAATAGGATAAATAGACAAAGTATTTTTCCTGTGGTGAGGGAGTTGAGAACCAGAGGGCATAGGTTTAGGGTGAGAGGGGAAAGACATAAAAGAGACCTAAGGGGCAACTTTTTCACGCAGACAGTGGTGCGTGTGTGGAATGAGCTGCCAGAGGATGTGGTGGAGGCTGGTACAATTACAACATTTAAGAAGCATCTGGATGGGTATATGAATAGGAAGAGTTTGGAGGGATATGGGCTGGGTGCTGGCAGGTGGGACTAGATTGAGTTGGGATATCAGGTTGGAATGGATGGGTTGGATCCAAGATTCTGTTTCTGTATTATATATCTCTCTGACTCTATAAGGAAACCAAAACCGCACACAGGTGCAGCCTCACCGAACCCTGTCTAATTGCAGCAAGAATTTGATGGGATTTATTCTGCCAAAGTGTCATAGGTCTCTGTTGCTCTCTCCACAGAAGCTGCAAGGTCCTCTGACTTTCTCAAGCATTCTTTGCTTTAACTACAGAATATCTGCCTTACTCAAGTAGTTGTTTGCATTTTGTGTTGAACTGCAGCTCAAGTCACAACTGTGCATAATTTAGAGCACTACAAAGTCACAGGAGGGAGCTTTATATCTGAAAATGTCAGTGGTACCTGTTTTGTGCTGCTTCTTCAAATGCCTATTGTGGGGAGGGTTAGTGCACTCAATTGGCCGGGCAGTTAGTTTGTAATGCAAAGTAACACTAGGCAGCATGAGTTCGGGTTCCTGCACGAGCTGAGGTTACCGAGAAGGTCCTGCTGTTCTGAACTCTCCCCTTGTCTGAGGTGTGGTGACCCTCCAGCTAAGCTCAGCAGCAGGTTATTTCTCTGTAATGAGAGAGAGGAGCTCTCTGGGACGATGGTAATTTAGCTAGAATGAGGTGCACACCAGAGATACTGAGTGTGGCATGCTGAGGCTGTGTTAGCAGTTGCAGCAGCGGGTTTCCTTTATAAGACTTCACTCTGAGGTTCCAACGAGGTTACTTTTGCTACAATGGAATCTGAGACATCGACAATCAAACACTACATCATAGTTGGATTCACAAGGGTGTGATTGGAATTGGCCATCAGAGAGTCATACAGCACTGAAACAGACCCTTCGGTCCAACTCATCCATGCTGACCAGATATCCTAAATTAATCTTATCTCATTTTCCAGTTTGTGGCCCATATTCCTCCAAACCCTTCCTATTCATATACCCATCTTGATGCCTTTTAAATATTGTGATTGTACCAGCCTCTACCACTTCCTGTAGCAGCTCATTCCATTAACGTACCACGCCCTGCCCCGAAGGTCCCTTTTAAGTCTTTCCCCTCTCGCCTGAAACCTATGCCCTCTAGTTTTGGACTCCACCACCTTGGGGAATAGACCTTGCTTATTTACCCTATCCATGCCCCCCATGATTTTATAAACCTCTATAAGGTCACCCCTCAGCCTCCGACACTCCATGCAAAACAGCCCCAGTCTATTCAGCCTCTTCCCGTAGTGCAAATCTTCCAACCCCAGCAATCACATCCAAACTAGAAATAATAAGTTCCAAGCTTTGCACAAAGCCCTGCATCAGTTTAATGCCAGAATCTTCCATGCTCTTTGATGTCAAACCTAAGCTTTCTGGCAGGCGAATACACATTACCAACGATCGACCTTCTCCTGTAAATCTGAGTCCTCAGTTGCTTTCTCTTGAGGGCAGGGGATGGCCTAGTGGTATTACTGCTTAGACTATTAACACAGAGACCTTGGTAATGCTCTAGAAACCTGAATACAATTCCCACCCTAGCAGATAGTGTGAGTTTGAATTCAGCATGTTAGAAAAAAATTAAGAGTCTGACCATGACCCCATTGCCGGAAAATCTAACTGGTTCACTAATGTCCATTAGGGAACTGAACTGTTGTCCTTACTGAGTCAGGCCTGTATGTGAATTCAGACTCACACCAATTTGGTTGAGTCTTAACTGCCCTCTAGGCAATTAGAGATGGGTAATAAATACTGCTTTTGCCAGCGGTGCCAATATTTTGTAAATTGATTTTCAGAGAAGCTCTCCAATGAGTTAAACCCTGTGTTGCCTGCAGTGCACTGTCCAATGTCTCACCACCCACTGATCCCCAGCACTTTCCATCTAGCTTCTAAGACATTCACAGCATCAGAGCTTGAGTTGGCAGCTGCAGTTGGGAAAGCAAGAGATGGCTTCACTGTCACTTCCTCCACGGACTTCCTCCACCACTTGGCCAGGTTGTGTGACTTGTATGACACTGCAGATCATAGGGAATGGGGAGAAACCAGTAAAACCTGGAAATGGTCTCAACTCACCTCGAAATCCTTCACGTGGAACTCCAAATTGAGCCAGTACCATAATTTCCAGTGATTACTGAGTTTTTCTTCTGGGATCCTGACTGGTGGGATAGCTGGGTGAATGATGGGGGTGTAGTGAATTGAGCATTGTCTAAGTTGCCAAGTGATAGCCCTTGAAAATGGTGACTTTGGCCACTCATTGAATTTCTGGTGGCATATCCCATTAATTTGGGGGGTGGTGGTGTGTGCTGTGGAGGGTGATAGGAGTGGGAGGGGGAGGGGGGGAGGGATGAGCTGGAAGAGCCTGACATTTACACCTTTTGCAGTTGAGGAGAAAGTGTCATGTGGGGAGTCAGAATGGGTATAAAGATCTTCCATGATTTCAGCCTTGCCACCGGCCATGCCTTTGGCAAAAGAGCTTTGATCATGACCAGAGCCATCTCTTTCTTGTTGTTAGAGTCCACACATGCTCATCATTCCCCCTCTGCATTATGAATTGTGAGGAAAAACCCATCTGGGTCACTAATGCCCTTTAGGGAAGAAAGCTGCCATCCTTACCTGGTGTGGTCAACATGTGACTCCAGACCCCCAGTGATGTGGTTGACTCTTAACAATTAGGGATGGGCAATAAATGCTGGCCCAGTCAGCGATGTCCCCATGCTGTGATTGAGTAACAAAATAGACTCATCCTGAATACCTTAACATGGAACTCCAGTTTGGACCTGTAGGATCATTTCTGATGTTTACTAGTTTTTGCTTCTGGGATTCTTCCTGATGAAGACTGTTAGTAGGTGGATGATGGGAAGGGGGTGAATTGAGCAGCATCTGAGCTCACTGAGGTAACGGATGATAGGATGTATTGTTTGAAGATGCATTCACTGATCTTGCCCACTCATGGGAGATCGTTGGGTTGCTTGTGGCGTTTCTTCACACCCTTGAGGCTTAATTCCTGGCAATGGTGATCTGCTCACTCTGCCTTTTGCGTTTCTCTGGGGCCCCTTGGTGATCCCTGTGTGGGAAGGTACAAGTTTAGGTCACCGGGATGAAAGCTTTTGCGAACTGTTTCCTGGCATTGTTGTATCCCTGGATGATGTTATCTGTACATTGTGAAATAATTTTCCATCAGCCATGTCCAGCATCCCTGCGCTTGATTGCTGTCCTATTGGAGCTATGTCCTCCCACACCTAAGCACCTGCTAGTTCTAAGAGGTAGAGAGTCCCATTCGATGTATGAATCCCGTTCCTGATTCATTGTTGCTTCAAACATTTTGCTTGGCAAACTGGCATTTCTCACTCCCTGATGTCCAACTCCTCCAGCAATTGTACTGAGTAAATGTCTGCCCTTGCTTTCCCTGATCCTAATTTAGATGCTAAATTGCCTCCTAAGTGAATTTTATAGGTAATTAAGAGGATTACTGCCTCTTGCTTTTCATGGGCTCAGCCTGCTATGTGGGAGAAACAGCTCGCAATTTATCCTGTAGACAGAAAGCAGCAACATGGTGAAGAAACCAGCAGACCTTATAACTCGTAAAAGCTTTTAGTGACCTATAATTAACCCCTCCGTAATACTCCAACAGGAATTTCCAAACTTTAGCCTTGACTATACATAGATTTACAGGTACTAATAGAACTGAGACTTTGGAAATAATCGTCTCAATGGCTTTTTTTTAAAAATGGCTTTCTGTGCTACTTTTGTCAAACATGGCAAACATCCATTGCTTTTTTTTTCACTTAAACTTCTTCCTTGACAAGCTAATGAATGCAGCATTTGTTCCCAGTGTAAAGAGATGCTGCAAAGCATATACAACTAACACTATGCAAAGTTGAACAAAATTCTAAAATCTATTCCACTGGCTAAGAGAGAAAAACATTGCAATTTAACTAAATTGATTTCTGTAAATCACTCAAATTCTATTCATATTAATGCAAGTGTTATTTTATTTCATCCTTCTACTATTAAGGTGATAGATGTTAGCTTTGGGAAATGCAATACCTCTCCACTATTTGGCTTCAAGTATTTTGCATTGGCTTTATAACAAAGAGGAGAAAGTGAGGTCTGCAGATGCTGGAGATCAGAGCTGGAAATGTGTTGCTGGAAAAGCGCAGCAGGTCAGGCAGCATCCAGGGAACAGGAGAATCGACGTTTCGGGCATAAGCCCTTCCTGAAGAAGGGTTTATGCCCGAAACGTCGATTCTCCTGTTCCCTAGATGCTGCCTGACCTGCTGCGCTTTTCCAGCAACACATTTCCAGCTTTATAACAAAGAGACAAACATCTTCCACACTGCCCTGTTGATGTGCTTGAATGCATCCTGAAAAGAAAGAACATTTTCCCCAATACAGTGACATTTCCAATCCCCCACATGCACTTGATAGAATTATTGTTAAATTTCCATGCCATACACAAAAGACTTGCATTTATTTCTTCATGACCACCAGGCATCTCAAAGCACTTTGTGACCTTTGAATTACTTTTGCAAGTGTAGCCACTGTTGGAGTCATAGAGTCATTGAGATGTAAAGCATGGAAACAGACCCTTCGGTCCAACCCGTCCATGCCGACCAGATATCCCAACCCAATCTAGTCCCAACCTGCCAGCACCTGGTCCATATCCCTCCAAACCATTGCTATTCATATATCCATCCAGATGCCTCTTAAATGTTGTAATTGTACCAGCCTCCACCAATTCCTCTGGCAGCTCATTCCAGACACATACCACTCTCTGTGTGTAAAGGTTGCCCCTTAGGCCTCTTTTATATCTTTCCCCTCTCACCCTAAACCTATGACTCTCTAGTTCTGGACTCCCTGACCCCAGGGAAAAGACTTTGTCTATTTACCCTATCCATGCCCCTCATGATTTTATCAACCTCTGTAAGGTTACCCCTCAGCCTCCGACGCTCCAGGGAAAACAGCCCCAACCTGTGCAGCCTCTCCCTATAGCTCAAATCCTCCAACCCTGGCAACATCCTTGTAAATCTTTTCTGAACCCTTTCAAGTGTAAGGAACAACTAATTTAAACACAGCAGACTCCGACAAACAGCAATCTGATAGTGGCCAAATAATCTGTTTCTTTGTGATGTTGATTGAGGGATAAATGTCAGCCAGGATGCTAGGGGGATGTCCTTGGCTGTTAATGCTATTTTACATCTACCTGTGCAGATAGACAGGGCCTTAGTGTAAACTCTCATCTAAAAGTTGGCACCAGCAACAATGCAGTACTCCCTCAGTACTGTACTGATGTGTTCAAGCACAGAGAGGAACTTGAACCGATGACCCAAAGCAAGTAGATGACCAACAGTACCATGCATGACACTCACTAGGATGGTAAAAATAAAATGCATCTTTCTGAGGTTCCGTCCAAGCCAGTAAAAAGAGGAGACTTTGGTTTAATTCTTATCCAGGTCCCAGCAGTTAAAGGATATAGTTCTAACCTATTGTATTGTCCAGTCCCTTTCAAAATCTCTTAATTTATCCCTTGAATCTGACAGTGCCAAATGAATCGATAAATAACTCTCATACCTTCCTGGCAGTGTGGGGCTCTCATATGCTTTGTTCAATGCCAAACCAGTTAATAATTCAGTTGGTAGGTTTTTTTACAGGAATAAAATTTCTACAAAGAATTGCTGTTAGTTATTACTTAGTAATAGATTTTGTTGCCTCAGAAACCATATCAAGAGCAACTTACTTCAACTGATAAATTCCTTTTCAAGTATATCTCTTCAATAAATTAGATCAAAGCATGGGTTGGATCTAACTGTAGATGCAGAAGGAAACTGCAATTTATTGTTCCCGGTTTAAATTCGCTTGGCTGGAATGATGTCTTTTAATGTACATTACTTCGCACTGAAGCCCACAGATAATGGACTAACTAAAGAAAAAGGAAATGTAAGATCTACTTCAGTCGGTGATAGACAGGTAACCTAACTGGCAGAGAAAAGAAGTGTAGCTCATTTGCATTAAACTTTAGAGCAGCAGTTTATTTTATATGAGATCTGTTGCATGACTCATGGTTTTGAAGAGGTTAATGCTCATGTTACTTTGTCTACACCCATTTTACTCCTATTCCACACAATCTCTGGTGAGAGACAAGGAGCTCCCCTCTTGTTTTTGGAGGGGATAGATGCATCTGTACCAGCTCCCTAAGGTCCTAGTCGTTAGAAGTTCTGAAACAGAATCAGTAGCGTTAGTGGATGCTGCCAGACCTGCTGAGTTTCTCCAGCAATTTCAGCTTTGTAAAAAGCTAAAGAACTGCGGATGCTGTAAATCAGCAATTTCTGCTTTTGCTTCTGATTTACAGCATCTGCAGTCCTTTCGGTTTTCAAAGATCTGAAATTCCTGGAGAAACTCAGCAGCTCTGGCAGCGTCTGTGCAGGGAAATCAGAGTTAACATTTCAGGTCGAGTGGTTCTTCCTCAGAACTGTTCAAGTTCCAGTTCTGAGGAAGGACCACTTAATGTGAAACATTAACTCTGATCTCTCCCTACAAACACTGCCAGACCCGTTGAGTTTTTCCAGTGATTTCTGTTTTAATTTCAGGTCTTTGTTTGTTTCAGATCTCCTCAGTTCTTTGTTTTATCCTAGCCATTAGGTCTGACCGAATGTAGTTCTAACTTTTGCTTTCATACACTAAATATTCTTCTTATCTTAGAATACTGTCTCTATCTGTAGATGCTTTATGATGATCCATTCCCCAGCACTAATTAGTAGATAGACCCAAAGTCAAAGCAAAAATAAAGGATGTTTTCTATGAGCAAACCACCTCAAATAGCCCTTACACAGTATTCCGTCCTTTTAGAAGGGGCAGATATCACAAGGTACTAGGAGTGACCACCTGGGAAAACACTGCAGGACCTACTTTCAAATTCATGTACGTGTGAATGTAAATGTGAATCTGATATGAATCATATAAGAGAGCAATGAACACAAGTAGTCACACAGTTCAACCTTTGTTTAGTACATCTTACATATCTGGAGAATGAATTGTCTTTGAGACCTCATTGAGAAGCTTCAGGTGGTGAATGGTTTGGGGAGATATGCACTCACAGTTGTGATATGATGTGCACGTACCTTTAAGAGTGCACATCTTAAACCACTGTCAATTATTATTCACCACAATGGGTTGTGATGTCTTTGTCCCGTGACCTGTGGGGGGCAATCTGTGTAGCAGTGATAGGAGCTCAATGTAATGTGACTATCCTCCCAGCGGAGATTAGCTTGATCTTGTCACATATGCAAATAAAAAGTAACCCACACTGTTGTTACACCAATCCTTGTGTGTGATTGGTAAATTTACATCTAAAAGAAGAAGGTAACACTCAATGATGAATCATGTTGTAGCAAATAAAAAGGTGCCAACCAACATCATGAGGAACTATTAACTTTTCTCCCAGTCCCCTGAATTGAAGAGCAAACTATACAAGATGCTAGGGGGCTGTTGTGGTGCAGTGGTAGGTTGAATTCTGACCTGCTCCAGAGACAGTTAATTGAATTAGGAAAATATCTGCAAGCTGTTTGCAAAGGTGCTGTGGTGCAATGGTAATGTCCTACCTCTAAGCCAGGAGGACTGCATTTAAGTCCCACCAGCTCCGAGCAGTGTGTAGTAATATCACTCAGAAATTGATTTCTTTTTCTTAGAAGTGCCAGAGAAAGACTTGACCTATGTGCTCAGATAACGGATCTGCGATTGGAATCTGTCCCTATCTAATTCTACATTCTATATGTAATTCTGATGTGTTGGTACACCTTTTCTGAAATTACAAACGACAAATGAAAACAAAAGTGGAAAAATGATGTATAATGGCTGATTTAATACTGTGGGACTTTGCTGCTGCTTCTAAAGTTCTGATTCACCTCTTGCATAAGCAAGAGGGACCAATGAAGTCTTTATCTATAAATGCAGGTGAAGCTCCAATGACATCTTTGGAGTTTGGTTGTGACTTTACCTAGAGACCTGGAACCGCCATTGTGCCCTTTCTACCTCAGCAGGAAGTGGAGCTGAGGACAAAAAGGACATGTTTTTCTGTTCTATGACCTTTCCGTGTGGGAGCTTATGCTCTGGGGTGATCAGATTTCCCATACCCTGGGATCACTGTTCATTACTATCGCCTCATCACCTCCCCACTTCATAATCGAGGGATTTTCCAAGCACATAGCTGAATGTCAGGGGCGATTTCTTTGAGTGACATATATCAGTCCAATATGTTGTGTCTGCTCCAAAAGCAGAGAATGCTGAAGAAACTCAGCAGGTCTGGCAGCCCCTGAGGAGGGAGAAACAGAGTTTCAATGTGACTGTTCTTTTGGACTCAAATGTCAGACCTACTGAGTTTCCCCAGCAATTTCTCCTTTGTTTTCCTATTTCCTGCATCTGCAGTTATTCATGTCAGTTCTGTCTGCTGCACAGCTCCCATCTCCCATTGCTTTTGAATGGGAGTTTGGGGCCCATACAATTAAGATCCAAGGGTCCAAATCTCATTGATCTGACATTAGTGATGCCCCATTTTGAATTGAAAGCCAACCTAATAGGTCACAGAAAAGAGGGAATCTTTGGTGATTTATTCAAGTGAAAGACCATTCTGCATGAGTCTATTTGAGGCGGCAGCACTTTTCTGGTCAATGTTTTATTCCTTGACCAAGACTGTTATGTGGTTTTCTACTTCATTCTTGCTTGTGGGTGCTGGCTGTGAGTAAATAAGCTTTCACCTTTCCCTGCAACAATTCACACAAAAGTCCTTCATTAGCTGTGAAGTGGTGATATATAAATGCAAGGTGCTCCTTTCAAACACCAACATTATTGTCGAAACTCAGCAGGTCTTGCAGCATCAGTAGAGAAAAACACAGAGTTAATGTTTCAAGTCTAGTGACCCTTCTTCAGAAGCGTTCTGAAGAAGGGTTAGACCAAACTGGAAACACTAACTCTGTTTTCTCTCCACAGACGCTGCCAGACCTGACGAGTTACTCCAGCAATTTCTGTTTTTGTTTCGGAATTTCAACATCTTCGTTTCACTTTTTTCAGGCTATTGTTTCCAGCCTCAGGACAAGAGTGTTAAAAAAACATAAAAGAGACACCCCTAAGAAATATTTCACCATCTCTCAAGTATCCCTGCATTCCCATACCTCGTATTGTTCAGATTGGGATCACTTTTGTCCAGAACTTTGATCAGTGAATTGGACAAAATCCAGGAAGTCATGGCAGGTTTGCATATCAAATATTTCTGCCTGTATTCCAGAGCCTGTTGGGAGACAACAGGACAACATATGCTCAAATGGTCCTGCGTAGACATAGCTGGCATTAGGAGTTAAACCAAAACATATTTAAGCCTTCCCCATTCTACATAACAGGCACAAAGGAATGAAGAATCCACCCCTGTATATCAGATGGGCTACTTAGAAGTGAAACTTAGCTGCAAGCAAATAGGATGAATTATGTTGCATGCTCCAATTTCCAGCTTTATGAAGGTTTAAGTGGAGGTCACTCTGGTGTAATTAATGTAACTTGTCATAAAGAATTTTACAATGAGTTTGACCCTATTAACTAAAGAATATACTTTTTATGGACTTCCTTTAAACTATCCTTTTTAAAAGGAAAGTATTTATATCACTTATAATAAAACACATGCATCTGATTGGAATATAGCCTTTCAGCCCATCGCTTTGGTACTGGCACCTTACTACAAATAGCAAAACTTAATCACATCACCCAACTCTTTATCCATAAAAATTGATATTCCTTGCAGTATCAGGCAATGGTGTGAGCACCTTTACCTCAGAGATCTCAGTAAGACAGATATCACAGTGATTGGGACAAGCCTTTCCGATGCACGATGCGTTGTGGAAACTGAACAAATTGGGAAGGAAAAGAAAGCACATCTCTAGGAAAGAGACTGATGGTCACCCCAGGAAAATGGTGTTAGAGATTGGTTGTGGTGGATCTATTACATGGGATCCCCATTGCACTGAAAGGCTAGAATGTGTGCGGTAATGTATCAGCCTCTATAAGACATCTGTGGGTACTGCAGGCCCATTGGGAGACTATCTCATTTGCTTCATATCTTAACAGAGCACCTCAGTGCTCAGGGGCCAGGTGAACTTGGGGTAGATTTGGGGATAGTATGTCTTGGGCCAATCCTTGTTTCATTGGTAGGCAAGAGTCAGAGCTTCTGACAGTTCAGCATTGCAGGGTATCCCATTGTAGTGGTTTCCCCAGCTGGACTCATACTGATGATGTGATGTGGTAGTAATGGATTAGTAATCAAGTAGTGCCAGGTTAATGCTCTCAGGAAATGGATTTGAATCACTCCACAGCACCCCCTGGAGTTCAACTGATACATAATAAAGTCTTTGTAATTGGACGTTTGGCTCTGTAGGTCCTGGATGGATTGTTTTATTGTTGCAAAAATCCATTTAGTTTGGTAAAACCCTTTAGGGTAGGAAATCTGCCATCCTTATCTGGTCTAGTCTACACATGATTTCAGACCCATAGTAATATGGTTGTCTCTCAATTGTTCTCTATGTAATTAGGAATGAACAATAGATGCCAGCCTGACCTGAGACATCTATATCTCATGAATGAAGTTTTTAACAAAAAATTGTTGCAAAAACCCATCTAATTTGCTAAAAACACTTTGAGGGAAGGAAATCTGCCATCCCTCCGTGTTCTGGCCGACATGTGACTCTTAATTTCCGGTGGAAATAGTTTAACAACGTACCAATAGGGCAATCAAGGACGGACAACAAAGGCGGCGTTGACAACGATGTCCGTGTTCCACGAAAGAAGTCTTGAAAAGGTGCCTTCAGATCTTTCAAATTCTGTGTGGTGGGCTCCATTTTAACCAGGAGTCTGATGGATGATGAATCCATCAGAGGAATCCATAGGTGACCCCTTTATCAGGACTCCATCTTATTTTCTGTGCTGGTGGTGTGATTGCATGTGAGAGGAGATGACTGAAGACGTCGATTCTCCCTCCCACCCCCGTGACGATTTTGGAATGTGCACAATGTGAATGAGATGTTCCTTCATCCGAGGCTGTAGTGGCCAAAAAATTGCCACATTCCAATTTCGTTCCCTCATTTTTTGCAGAGGTTGTAGCAAGGATGGATAAGGTGCTTGTTTGTTCCATGTAAGAACATTATAGGCCTTCGGTGCCGTATGTAGAGACTGTTCTGAGCTGCCCAGATATGCTCCACATAGACAGAAGTCAATAAGCCCTGTGCCAGCAGCCCTTCAGAGGATCATTGCAGCTCAGCTTGAAAGCTGGCTCTATTTGTGCTTTTCTTTTACAAGGAAGTGGGGCCAGGAGGAGAACATTGCTTTCATCATGACCATTGACCTTTGGGTCTTCCCCCTCCAGGTTGACTATACAGCTATCCGTTTGCGTCCGCGTTCCATTTGCAGCACTGATTCCCAAATATTTTCCTGGTGCCATTCCATTTTAACACCCCTTGGCTTTGTGTGAAAGGTTTGGGTAGGGATCCAAGACTTATTGTGTTATGGTATAGCAGGATGGGGCTGGGGTAGGGGAATGGCCTTCATCTGCTTAGCTTGGGTGGGGTGACTGTTGGCTCCTGAGGGGAGGGAGATGGGGGATTGGTGCTGTGTAAGGATGAAATGACAGCATTTTCTGTGCATATAAAAAGAGCATTTAATATTTCCACAGCTTTTTATGGGAGCAGCAATCAGACCTCCAAAGATCTGTCCCTTAGGTCAGGTTACCAATAGAGAAGATAAGTGAGGATTTAAAGGGACTTTGTAGCATTTCACATTCAGACTGAGCCATTGCTGCCTCCGAGCTTATCATTCGACTGGGTCTCAAAAACCAGAATTTGGGAAGCCTAATTTAACAGGTGTACTAAGATCTGCAAGGCTATAGTGCAGGGGGAGGCCAGTTCCCATTGTCCATCAATGATCTCTTCGCGAAAGCAATCCCAGAGTAACCTGATGAATCCTCTTTCTATCCAGTGTTCTGTACCTATCCTTGTTTCACTTACTGGCATAAGCTTCCTTTAAAGGATGCAATACTCACTCACCCTCTACCTAAAGTCATTTCTCTTCCATTCTCCACTCACTGTCAGTGGCTGATACCCCTTTGTCACTGACTTCTCAGGTCAGGATAATATTCTTTCTGAATCTCTTGATCAAACTCCGTCAAAGTTTTGAAAACACCATGAAACATCCTCCGCTGAAGAGGAAAAAATCTTACTGCTGTGCTAACCTTCCTTAAAACATCATTAAATTGGGAAGACAAGAGTGAATCTTGCTGCATCATCTCCAATCCACCTCTAATTTGAACCATACTTATTGACCCTGATTTTCCCTTTCAGCTTCATTAGAAGGCATACTCTTATTATTTGTACAACATTCTAGTGGTGTTGAGTCCTCATTGGATCACAAGAGGACCATTGTGTTAACATATATTAGTGCCTCCAATGATAGTGGCAATGTTTGTACTGTTAGAATACTGGGGAAAGGACAGGGTCAAATAAATTGAGAGGTAGCCTCAGCATGATCAAGGAGACAGATTTAGGAATCTTCAGGAAGGAGATGATCAGGTTAGGGCAGGAATTTCCAGTGAGTGCGTGATCGTGGTTGAAAGCATGGCCACCACTAGAAGAGCTTCCTGGAGGGAACTAACGATGTAAATCACCACAGCCCCACTCTCTCATTACAGAAAGGCAATGGGTGGTGGTTATAACACAAGGATCATCATGCCTGAGGTTCGGGGAGGAGGTTGAGGATGAAAAGCCTTCACAGTAACTGCAGCCAGGCTGGGATTTGAGCCCATACTGTTGGGCATCCATTCATATTGCAAATCAGTCAGTCAGCCAACTGAGCTAACTGATCATTAGAGCAGCGATGCGACACTAAAAACAACTTTATTTGGATGTATATATGCTGGCCATATTGGACATCCAGTTTTAAAGTATACAAGATGAGTTGGACCAATGTGTCTCATTCGTTGGTTACCCTGGTGCTTTCTTCTTCAGGAACAGTGGAAATGAAAACAAAAGGTCATGATACTCAGGGGGGACGCATGGTTGGGGAAGATCGGGATGAGATAAAGTCATGAGAGGATTTGAATATGTGCCATAAAAGGTCACCAGAGTTTGATGAAAATGGTGATGAGCATGACACAGAATGTGCTGTGGAGTCTGATTTTTCATTTCGGTCTTCGTTGAATGCAGCTGGAAGGTAGAGGGAGAAGAGAAACATCAGAAGTCAAGGAAATGACGACACGGGCAAGGGTTTTGACAGGATGGAGGAGAATGAGAGGTGGAGATGTTCGATAATTCAGAGGTGAACAGAAGGGAAGCAAGAGGTAACTAGCACACCGAGACTTAGTCCATGTCTCAAGTGAGCCTGTGATGGGAGAGAAAAGAATTGGGGACATTGAGCGGAGAGGGGACTTGATGTGCATGGGAACCAAATGGATTAGCAAGTGTGTATGGGATTCCTGGCTGCTCATTGGACCACAGTCTTGCCTCAATCCTAGAAGAGACATTTATATCATCTACAGCCATGAAAGTTGGAGGGTGGCTGATGTCGTGCCTTTATTTAAGAAAGGCTGTAAGGAGAAGCCAGGGAACTATAGACCGATGAATCTGACATCAGTGGTGGGTAAGTTGTTGGAGGGGATGCTGAGAGATAGGATTTACATACATTTGGAAAGGGAAAGACTGATTAGGGATAGTCAGCATGGTTATGTGCATGGGAATCATGTCTCACAAACTTGAATAAGTTTTTTGAGAATGTAATCAAAGACATTGATGAGGGCAGAGTGGTGGATGTTGTCTACATAGACTTTAGTAAAATCTTTGACAAAATTCTGCATGGTGGACTAATTAGTAAAATTAGATCACATCGGATTCAGGGAGAGCTTGCTAATTGAGTACAAAATTGGCCTGATGGTAGGAGACAGAGGGCTTTTTTTCAGACTGGAGGCCTGTGACCAATAGTGTTCAACAGGAATCAATGCTGGGTCCACTTTTGATTTTCATTCATATAAACGATTTGAATGAGAATTCAGGAGGCATGGTTAGTAAGTTAACTAATGACACCAAAAGTGGTGGCATCGTGGACAGTGAAGAAGGTGATCTAAGATTATAAAGGGTTCTTGATTAATTGGGCCATTGGGCTGAGGAGTGGCAGATGGAGTTTAATTTGGATAAATGCAAGGTGTTGTATTTTGGTAAAACAAGCAATGGCAAGACTTATGTAGTTAACGGTCGGCCCCTGGGTAGTGTTGTTGAACAGAGAAACCTAGGGGTTCAAGTACATAGTTCTTTGAAACTAGCATCACTGGTAGACAGGGTGTTTAAGAAGGCATTTAGACTTACCTTTATTGGTTAGACTACTGAGTATAGGAGTTGGGACGTCATGCTGAGGCTGTACAGAATATAGGTGACACCTCTTCAGGAATATTGTGTCCAGTTCTGGTCGCCCAGTTATATGAAGGATATTATTAAACGAGAGAGGATTCAGAAAAGGTTTACCAGAATGTTGCCAGGACTGGAGGGTTTGAGTTATAAGGAGAGGCAGGATAGACTGGGGCACAGAAGGTTGAGGGTTGACTGCATAGATGTGCAGACAAACCTGACGGTCACAGATAAGGTGAGTAGCGAAGGTCTTTTCCCTAGGGTGGGCGGGTTTAAAACTTAGGGGCATATTTTTAAGGTGAGAGGAGAAAGATTTAAAAAGGTCATGAGGGGCAACTTTTTCACACAGAGGGTGAATTAACTGCCAGAGAAAGTGATTGATGCAGGCACAGTTACAACATTTACAAGTCATCTGGACAGATACATGAATAGGAAAGACTTAGAAAGATATGGGTCAAACACAGGCAAGTGGGACTAGTTTAGTTGGGCAAATTTGGTCAGCATGAGTTGGACAGAAGGGTCTGTTTCCCTGCTGTATGACTCTATGAATGTCTACAAGTACACTTTTCCAGTAGGATAGCCATTGCCAGGGAAGGATTAAGCAGTCCTTGCCTTGAGAACCCATGAGACAAATTGTGGCCAGTCAACCTCCAGTAGTGAATGCAGCATGGACTTCAGGTGGAACTGGGGAGATCTTATGACAGGAATTCCCAAAGTGGAGATGGGGGATTGACGGTGTAGTGAGCTCCGAGTTAGCAATGCCTACCACCTCACTCCCTCCCTCCTGTTCTAATTAGTTGTGTCCTCATTTCCTCCACACTGCTCACCCATACAGCATCCAAGTGTTGAAATGGGGACAAATTTGGGACTCCCTGCTTTGTCGATTAAATGGATGAGCTAAGCTGTCCACTCGTTCGGCCATTTCTGAATCCAACCTTTTGCTCTTTCCTTGCATTAGTGCACATTCAAAATCATGCAAATCTGTTAGGCATTTGACCTGAGCGTGTTTAATCTCCAACTATGAACTTGAGCAAATGCCTCGTTGCTTCTTGATACAAGATCATGTAGCACTCGCTGCCTGTTTGGTGTTGAGTCATTTGTAATGGGTCAGTTGCCAAAATCGGCAGTTTTTTTCCACCGTTGTGTTTGTGTCCTGGAATTTGTTCATCTGCCTCCAGTCACGCAAAAGTGGCTGTTTCAGCAGAACTG